>NC_141699.1:466178989-468578989 GCF_964263255.1 Lissotriton vulgaris | reverse complement strand
TCCTGGCCGCTGTAATCGGAGAACACCGTTTCAAACTGGGAGAAGTAGTCCGATACATCTTCCTGGGGTTTCTGACGACAAGCCGTTACTATCGACCAGTCCACTTTCTTTTCTGGAATCAGGGTTTTCAATTTCTGTACAATTTTATCTGGGAGGTCTAAAATGGATTTCAAAGGCTTCTGTCCAGGTTCTCGTTGTTTATCTATGCCATCGAGTTGTGACCAGGTATGTCCGAACAGCTCAAGGTGGTCGACTTTCCGGATTTGCTTCCACACATCAGCTGGTAGACATAACCCGAAAAACAAGTCGATGTCAGCCAGGGTCATAATCGTTGAACCTAGGGCTGTACCTAATTCAGTATAGAAGGCAGTGGGGTTTTTACGTAAATCAGGCAGAGATTTACGGAACGTCAGAATCTCTTGACGATCCCATGGCTGGTAGACCCAGTTGTACACTACCCTCCCTCTTGCATCTTGGTGGTTGACGTCATCGTGTGTTCCTTGACCTTGTGGAGGAACCCAGTAGGGGGCAGCCTCTCTTATTGGCATCATGGTGCTAGCTCGCTCAATCTGTGGTTCGGTTGCTACGGGTGTCGTGGGTTTAGCTTCCGATTCCTGTTCAGAGAGGTGGCGGTAAACCTCAAGCGTACGCGTAAGGAGGTCCGTCACATCACACTCGCCCTCATCCCCGATATCGACCTTCCTATTCAGAGTCGTTAGGCTCTCGGGACCTTTGTCTCGATATCGGTCTTCATACGCATTCAAGACATGATAACACAGTCGTACGGCAAAATGTCGTCTGTGGCTCCCTGCATATGAGTTGAACATATCTGTGATGTGCTCTTCACTTTCCTTTCTTTCTACCAATGTCCTCACTATCTTGTCAATCCCTGCTCGCTCATCCTTGCTTAATCTGTTTGTTCTTGCGGAATCAGCCTTTCGGGTCTCTGGGTCATCTAACACTGTCGCTTGTGCTGTATCTAATACAAGGGGTTCGGCCGGCACAGAGGCCATGGGGGCCGAAGCTCTGTGTGTGCTTGGGGGTAGCGGGTGCTGTGCTAAGGGTTGGGAAGGGGCATATGGAGGGGGCATGTAGATGATCGGAGGACCTAACAAAAGATCATCGTTGGCTCGTTGTTTCAAGGGTAATTCGGGATAGAGCATAGAGGGCGTTCTAACCGGACATTGGCTTGATATTTCTACCTCTAGTTTCTGTTTGGCTTCTTCTCTTTCCTTAATCTCTTCTTCTAATTTCTTAACAGCTAGGTGGGCTGCCTTTCGCAGCTCTTTTCCCAACCTACTCTCATTTCTCTTTTTACGCTGTTCGGTTTCTTTGCGCCACATGCCGAGACTATCAAGCATAGTGGGCGTTGTCTTGTGTTTCCCAAGGGCTGTTTCTAGCGCGCTTATTTTATCCTCGTCGAAGGATCCTATCAGTGGCCACTGACTTTCTCGATCCTTTTTCGTATATTTATGCCACAGCTTGCTATAAGCTATAGCGATCAATCCATGCTTCATGAACATGTCCTTATTAGGGGTGCCTTCCAGTGGAGCCGGATGGTTCATCTCTAATAAGCGGTCCGGGCTAAACAGGCTACCAATCAGTGGGGAGAAGATAGGCATGACGGATTACAACGGGGACAAAAGTCTGCACTACCTATCTTATCACTGCGTGCAAAGACTAGACAGAATATTTCTTCTTCGTTGTTTGCAGGCGGTGAATACCTCAAAAGAACCAATATCGAACAGTCAATGTTCAGTCAATCAAACAACCAATGGGGAGAATAAGTAGGCACGACGGGTTACAACGGGGACAAAAGTCTGCGTTACCTACCCTTTCACTACCTGCAAAGAGAGAACCTGTTCTTCCCTGTTTGCGGACAGAGAATCTCCAGAAAACAATCCGCAAACAACAGTTCGGGCCAAACAATCAATCAGTGGGGGAGGAAGATAGGCACGACGGATTACAACGGGGACAAAAGTCTGCGTTACCTATCCTTCACTGCTTGCAAAGAGAGAGCCTGTTGTTTCTCCGTTTGCAGACAGTGAATCTCCAGACAAATCAACAAAAGAGTAATACTAATATTATCCAAATCAAACAATCATTTCGCAATTTGTCGCGTTTACACGACCTTACCCGGACCGCATGGACAGTTTCTTGTCTTCCGAATCCAGCGCCCGATCGTCCTCTATTCTTCGTGATCTTCGCGGCACTCCTGATGGTTCCCAGTCAGGACCGTAAATCACTCGAGAGAGGTCTGTTCGGAACCAGTGAAGTTCGGATGATCGGCTGTCAGACGAGGGTCTATCGGACAGGAGCTCTCCCGATCGTTGCAGTCGTTCACTCTGTCGTCAGGACCTCTCCCACTGGATCCATGAGTCGCTGATGGGCCCCACGTTTGGGACGCCAATTGTGGAAAAAGGTAGGGCCGATGACCTTTTTCAGAGTTGCCCGGCGTTAACCGCCTCTATACCCACTCAAGTTACCAAACAAAGAGGCAGGCGCTGGAGACTGGAAGGCAGGAAACAGAAGATTTATTCCGACGGAGCAGAACACATCAAATCAGACAACAGGGTATCTTCTCGAGGTGCTCTAACCGCATCTCTGAGGCCTGACCTCTTATACACAGGTTTATGATCTTTATTGCATGTCACACATTCTTGCAATGCTTTGAAGTATGAAAGGACATCCTCGGAATCCCCGCTTCAGGCCCGTTCCCACACACATTTACAGTTGAAGTCCCCACCCCAGTCACAACAGGTGAAGATTGTCGCACAGCTGGACATTCCGCCGATTCACGGAATGTATGTGGTTGATCGGATCTCATGGGGTGGGGGCTTTGATCAACTCGTGGATCCTTTGATGGGAGAAGCTTCCTACTGTATAGGGGGCAATAAACAGTATCCGCAGGGCCAGGTGGCAGCCTGGGAACGGGTAAGACAAACGGGCACAGAGGAAAGGGGGGTTTTATCAAAGGACCCGGGATCATGAAAGGAATGAAGGGAGGTGTCGCGCTGGGAACAGGATGGGGTTCCGAGGCAGAGTTGTGCTGAAGAGGGGTTTATGGCCCAAGGCATGTGAGAGCGGGGGCTGTCAGCGCGCGGGGGATGCCTGCTAGGTCAGGAGAGAGAGAAAGACGCGCTGGCTGTCGGCGATGGGCAGAGAGGCCATGGTATTTAAAATGGCTGCCGCTTACGCGCACGAATGGGCTCGAAAAGGGGGCAAGATGGCGCCGATAATGTTGACACTGCAGTCTAGGTTTTAACAGCACCAAGCCTGACTGAGGACATCTGGCTTTTCGGGGGATGTCGAGGCTAACCTCATGGTAAAGCCCTCCGCTTGGGGTTGTAATTTCAGAGAGAAGGCCAATTTGGTACTGGAGCGCTGCAATGTCTCATGTGCTACGGCCAAGTTGGTGGGCCTCTCGGTGACACCACGTACCCAGTCTGTCTTTCACCCCTTTTGTGGCTGTGGAAGGGGCCATCAACTGCGCCAGCCATACTCCAGCTACCGTGCTGCGCAGGCTTCCCAAGTTGCATGAAGAAGTGGTGCATTCCGATCACATGGGAACGGTAGCCAGAAGTCATCCTCCACAAACTTCTTGGCAGCTACAGCCTCAAAGTTTTCATTGTTTGGTTCTGCAAGACCATGGTAACCCGGTTGGCGAGAGAATCCAACATCATCTCCTCCACTGGCAGTTCAAAACTTTGGAAAAATGGGTCTTGTAGATTATTCGGAGGGGTTATGCCCCCCTTTCCATTCTTTCCCTCCCCCTTTACCACCATCTCATGAACGGCTGGCAAAATATTATTTTATTTTACACAGAGAGGAAGTTGCAGCTCTCCTTACCAAGGGGGCTATAGAAACAGTTCCAATATCAGAAGTAGGCAGGGGTTGTTATTCCTACAACTTTCCAATACCCAAAAAGAACAAAGGTCTTTGTCCTGTTCCAGACCTCTGAACCATCAATCTCACCCTCAAAAAGGAGAAATTCAAGATGCTCACTTTGTCTCAGGTCTTGCCTGCCCTAGACAGAGAAGACTGGCTGGTAGCATTGGACTTGCAGGATGCGTATTTTCACATCCCCATCCTGCCAGCCCATAGGCGTTACCTGCAGTTCAAGGTAGGCCATGTGACTTTTTAGTTCACGGTGCTCCCTTTTGGCTTTGCCAGTGCCTCTCTGTTGTTCACCAAGGTGATAGCGGTGCTTGCTCCTCATCTGCGCAGGTTGGGGTTTCAGTCTTCCCCCTACCTCAACGACTATCTATTGAAGACGGCCTCACCCCAGACTGTCGTTTCCCACCTCCAGACTGTCGTTTCCCACCTCCAGACTGTCGTTTCCCACCTGCAGACTGTCGTTTCCCACCTGCAGACTGTCGTTTCCCACCTGCAGACTGTTTTTCCCCTCCTCCAGACTGTTTTTCCCCTCCTCCAGACTGTTTTTCCCCTCCTCCAGACTGTTTTTCCCCTCCTCCAGACTGTCGTTTCCCCTCCTCCAGCCTGTCGTTTCCCCTCCTCCAGCCTGTCGTTTCCCCTCCTCCAGCCTGTCGTTTCCCCTCCTCCGGCCTGTCGTTTCCCCTCCTCCGGACTGTCGTTTCCCCTCCTCCAGACTGTCGTTTCCCCTCCTCCGGACTGTCGTTTCCCCTCCTCCAGACTGTCGTTTCCCCTCCTCCAGACTGTCGTTTCCCCTCCTCCAGACTGTCGTTTCCCCTCCTCCAGACTGTCGTTTCCCCTCCTCCAGACTGTCGTTTCCCCTCCTCCAGACTTTTTTTGCCCCTCCTCCAGACTGTTTTTCCCCCTCCTCCAGACTGTTTTTCCCCCTCCTCCAGACTGTTTTTCCCCCTCCTCCAGACTGTATTTCCCCCTCCTCCAGACTGTATTTCCCCCTCCTCCAGACTGTATTTCCCCCTCCTCCGGACTGTATTTCCCCCTCCTCCAGACTGATTTTCCCCTCCTCCAGACTGTTTTTCCCCCTCCTCCAGACTGTTTTTCCCCCTCCTCCAGACTGTTTTTCCTCCTCCTCCAGACTGTTTTTCCCCCTCCTCCAGACTGTTTTTCCCCCTCCTCCAGACTGTTGTTTCCCTCCTTCTTGGACGCTCAATTTCATTGGAGCTGTTTTGGACACTGCAGTTTCGGGCTTAACCTCCAGAGCAGCGAGTCCAGGATATTCATATACTGCTGTGCCATCCTCCATCCTGAATTTCATTGAGTGACTCTGAGGCTGCTGGGCCTCCTGCATCCTGTTGGTAAATCATGCCATATAGCAAATGCGGGCTCTGCAGTGGAACCTGAAGTTCCAGTGGGCACAGCATCAGGTGAATCTCTCCAATGTGGTCCAAATCTTATACTCTGGTTGATTTGCAGACCCTTTTTCAAGAGGTCCTGCATCCTTGGACATGGCTGGAACAGCAGGGCATAACCCTGGTAATTCGACACCTGGCAGGTTTTCTGAAAACCAAGGCAGACTAACTCAGCCGTCAATGCCTAGTGGATCAGGAATGGCGTCTCCACTCCAAGGTGGTGCATGGTCTCTTTCAGCAGTGGGGAGAGCCTTGGTAAGATCTTTTCACCTCCGAAAAGAAGTCGCAATGTCAGCAGTACTGCAAGTTGGCGTTTCCAAGGCGGCAATAGCTCAGTGATGTTTTCCATGGCTGGAGAATCAGGCCTCCTGCACACCTGTCTGCTTATACCTCACCTTCCCAGAGTTCTCAAGAAGATCAGGAATGACCGGGCCCAAGTCATCCTGGTGGCTCCGGACTGGGCACAGAGTTTGCTATCCCGCCCATCTGAAAATGAGCATTGATCCTCCGATCAGGCTGCCCCTTCGAGAGGATCTTCTGTTGCAGCAGCAGAAGAGGGTCCTCCACCTGAACCTCTCAACACTCAGTCCCCTTGTTTGGTGATTGAGCAGTGATATTTGATAGTTTTTGACCTTCCTCCTGAAGTTTGCAGTTATTCTGGCAGCCAGGCGGCCCTCCACTAAAATTCTATACACCGGTTTTTGGCAAAAATTTGTGAAATATTATACAGAAAAGTTGATTGACCCTCTTTCTGCCTCTCTTTCTGATATTCAGCTTTTTTCTTTCACTTGCCCAGCAGGGCTCTGCTCTGGCTACACTCAAGGGTATCTTTCTGCTCTGTTCGCTTTCTTGCGGTTGCCAGAACAATCCTCTTTATTTCAGTCCCCTATTAATAGGTTTCTGAAAGGGCTTGTACATATCTTTCCCCCTTCGCCCCATACTTCATGCAAAAGTGGGATCTGAACCTGGTTCTCACTTACCTTATATACACCTGAGCCTTTACACAATTGTCCCCTCTGACTGCTTACTATCAAGACAGCCTTTTTTAGTGGCGATAACATCTGCTGGGAGGGTGAGTGAGCTACAGGCTTTATCTTCCAAGCCTCCCTATCTTTGGTACTCCTGGATAAGGTCGTTCTATGCTCCCAGGCTTCTTTCCTGCCAAAAGTGGTGTCCCCATTCCATTTGGGACAATCTGTTACCCTGCCCACATTTTATGCTCCTCCACATTCCTCGAAAGAGGAGCATCGCCTCCACCATCTGGATCTAAAGAGGGTATTTTCATTCTACCTTGACCGTACAAAAGAGTTCTGAGTGGACGACCAACTCTTTGTGGGCTATTTAGGAGCTAAAGACAGGTTGGGCCGGTCATAAACTAACCCTTTCATGCTGGGTCGTTCTCTGTATCAAGATCTGCTTCACCCTGGCTAAAAGCAACCACCTGAGGGCTTGCAGGCTAATTCCACCAGGGGTCAAGCTGCAACTACAACGTTGGCTCATAGTGTTCCAGTCCTGAACATCTGCCAGGCAGTAACGTGGCCGTCCCTGCACACGTTTGCCAAGCACTACTGTGTGGACAGTCTGGTCCGCAGTGCCTGGCATTTCGCCCGTTCGGTCCTGCAGGACTTCTTAGTTTAGTCAGTTTGTCCGCAGCCCACTGCCTGGATGCAATGGCTTGGGTATCTATTCAAAGGTAAGGAATCTGCAGATGGAGGTCTGTCAGATGAACAAGTTCCTTGCCTTCCTTATTATATTTTCTGGTAGAGACAGTATCTAGCTGCAGCTTCCTTACAGACCCACCTGTGCCTCCTCGCTATGTGGACACATTTATAGGGCTAGGGTTGCTCCCTTTGCAGGGCCCTAGTTTCGGCACACACTAGTCAGTTCACTTCATGGCTGTGCACTTCTGGCGTAGAAAGCATGAAAAGTAACTGACATCGGAGCACCTGGGTGGCGCATATATAGGTGACTGCAATGTCACATCCGGCGCTGATGATGCCCTGCGGAACCGAACTGAGCCACCAGATGGCGCGCAGGGGTATTGCTCACGTAAAACTTCAAGATCCAGTCCGACACCTGAGAAATTCAAAGGTAAGGAATTTGTAGCTAGAAGTCAAAGGTAAGTAATCTGGAACTAGGCATTGTCTCTACTAGATAATGCGTTACTGATGGTCACTTATTCAACGCTCTTTCTAGTAGAAACTCTATCTAGCCGCAGATTCCTCACCAACCCTCCTATTCTCCCGTTCTGTGACTGGACTCTGTCCAGTAATAAGATCTCATGTCTAGGAATCTGCACACTGGTCTGCATATCATTTCCGTAGCTGAACAGCATCACTTTGAAGCGGCATGGTGCCACCTATCCCCATAAGAAGGCACTGCTGAAAGGTTGCCAGATCCTGTCTGGCACCTGGAGATTATTCAAAAGATGAGGAATATGCAGCTTGATCGTTTCTGTCAGCAATAGAATTACAAAAGGTACATAACTTGTTCATCTGGGTGATAGCACACAAAAGATGGCCATTTTCAACACGTTCAGGGCCTTTCCTCTATTGCAACAAGTTACGGACATTTGTGTTATGATCCCAATGTTTCAACCTCTATCCTGGATCTTGGTGATAGCAGCTCTGAGGCTTCCAGACCCATGATTCTGCTGCATCGCTATTATGCCAGATGGCTTATTCGGGCTCAGCAGTGGAATCTAAAGTCCCAGTGGACCCAGCACCATGGAAACCTGTCAGATGCCATCCGGTTTTCAGAGGAGACTGCAAATGATCTGCAGTGGTGGCTGCTTGACTGCTATTTGACCAGCAGCAAATCCCACTGGATTGCCCTTCCATAAGTAACGGTGGGGACAGATTCTTTACTGCTGGTTTGGGAAGGTCATCTGGAGGTTTTGGAGATCAGAGAAGTCTAATCTCTGGCAGAAACCCTACGCCATATCAGTCTGTTAGGGTTGAAGGTCATTTGTCTGGTACGGAAGACCTCTCTGATGTTAATCAAGGGAAAGGGGCAGCTGGTGACCGGTCTCGGACACTGCCACCTCTGTGTGGTATTTCAACAAAAAGGGCTGAATGGGTCCTGGGCCAACAGGCTCTGCGCTTCTGCAGCTGGTTGGAGAGTGTGGTCATCTCCCTGATTGTGAACAACCTATCAGGATCTTTTAATGCCACAGTGACACTCAGCCGCCAGTATTTGGTGCTTCAGGAAAGGTGTCTTCATCCTGAGATGGCACAAGGCCTCTTCCGACAGTAGGTGGAGTCTGTGTTAGATATCTTTCCCACTACTGAGAAGGCTCACTGTCTAAACATAAACTGTAGTAATTAAGCCACGCTGATTATGATATTTCAATAGGATTTATTCAGGTTGGTTACAGCATAGAAGTACAGAAGTAATTAGCCCCACCAGGAGCACCCAGCCAGGCGCTCAGCCCTTCTCCAACTGTGAGTTCCCTCTCCCAGCATTCAATCTTACATCATTCAGGCAGCATTCCATTGGCATAGCATAAACCATAACAACCCAAGATACTACAAATCCTCCTTTGTTCCAAAAAGAAAACAAAAGGAACGCCAATATTTAGAATAACAAAGAGAAAGAGAGTAGAAGCTAGATGTAGGCTTCAGAAATAAGGAAAGAGGAGAGCACCAGAGAGAGAAAAGGTCAAAATGAAAGGAGACGAGAATACCATAAACCAAACTCATCTTCCCGCCAAAGAATGCAACAGAACAGGAACACATAAAGGGCAAAGAATAGAAAAAGAAACCATCAATGACTGCCCTCTCCACACCCGATGGCCAGGTAAGCGTGCAAGAAGGCAGTTCACATCAGGAGGAAACAAGACGACAGAGAAGAAGAGGAAAGTAAAAACTCATACTTCTCCATCAAAAATTTGAAGAATTAATTCCAAATAGAAAATTACATCTGGGCTACAGTGTTGAAAACAAAGCTAGTACTATAAAACAAAGCTAGTACTATAAGGAAAACGCCCAGAGTAACGTAACCCGTGGACTATTGCGGCTGAGACCATACACCCGCTAAGGGTAAAATTTTGCTTATGCATGGGCAACTTTGAGTGGAGGTAAAGATATGATATGTGCACTGTTACAAAAAAAAAACTAGACCCACACAAGACACCTAAAGAAAGGTAAAAAGTGCACTAAAGTGAGGGCATAAAACATGTAATGTGATGTCCGTGTACGCACGCACCTCTAAATGAGGTAAAATGCTATGCACAGGGAGATGGGGAAGGACCCTACAACACACCTCCGGAGAGATCAATAAATTGTGCCTAGAAAATACGGGACACCCGTCCGCGCGACGCACCTCGAGTGGAGGTCAACTGAAATGCACATAAACTTGGGGAAGACCCCAAACACACCTCGCGGAGAGGTCAAGAGACTATGTGCATAATAAATGCGGGAAAAACCTCGCAACATGAAACACATGAAATATGGGAAGACCCCAAACACACCTCGCGGAGAGGTGACAAAGTTCACACAACATCTTGTGAACTTAAGGAAGACACTAACTGCCGTGACAATGGGCGAAAACAACTAAAGAACGCACCTCAGTATAAGTAGTACCGTTGTGCATAGGTGAGATATAGATATGAAGTACACCATCCAGTGAACGAAAACCTCACAGCACCCTAAGTAGGGTAAACATGTGAAACTAAACATAGTGCACGAGAGAAAACAAAGCACTGTTGTGCACTGTACAATAATATGAAAATATGTGAACTGTGAGGATTAAACTATACTCCACTGTACCATACTAAGAAAAAACATTGTGCAATGTGAGAGGAAACCGTAACACGAAAACTAGAAGCTGCAGTCAGAGAAATGCAATGTGCAGAGTAAACAAAATGTGTTGCACCCTGAAAGCGAAAGTGTACTATGCACAACATTAAAAAGGAATACAGTACGATCAATGCCCAAATGAACGTATGTGAAACATAAATAAAGTTTTCCGAAAACCTGCACATAAGTGAGGCATTTGACACTTAACCAAAAGATTGAATGCTATTTAACCAGGATCAAAGGTGTGCCTGTCACCGTGAAGAAATACAAGCAAGAGTTCTTGAATGGTGCATACTTGAAGGTAACCTGCAACAAATACATAACTCACCCCATCGGCGATGACGATGAAACAAGGCACACAAAAAAATGTGGGCAAGAATCTCCGACTGGACAAGAAGAACTATCGTCCCAAACGTTCAGATTGAACAAAAAGAAAACAAATGTCCAAAACCTGTGTCGACTGTTGAGTGACTAGAATGAAGAAAAATCTCCACCGTTGAAGCAGACGAGGACACAGGGAAGCACCGCCGTGCAAAGGGGAAGGATCCGCCGACCACAAGATGGCAGGACGCAAAGGAGACGTAATGCTGAGAGACTCACGGCGTGCTCCTGCTGCCAAAACATCGAGGTGAGAGCGCGCGCTGAACATGCCACACAAAGTTAATTTAAAATGTGAGAGGGCGGTTTAACAGCCAAAATTTAGAGGGGACCGCTGGAGCCCAAAACATGAGAAAATAAAGTAATGAGGACACTAACCGCAAAGTACATAGGTCCCGGCTCCACCAAAATCCATAACAGGCACCATCCTCTTTTCTTCAGCATGCTGACAGCCTCCTGTATTCTGCCGTCATGTCCTGCATTTGCTCAACAACCATTGGACATCTCAAGTCTCAGTAGTTTGTTCACCAGTTAGTTTGGGGCAATTTCGTGACTAAGTTTCAGCTGCACAACTAAACAAATGCATGCAGCACCTCTCACAACCAACAGCACGGCCGAAATACAAATCAAAAGTACATTGGAATGCGCAAGTTAGAAAGCAGTTTCACTTCTTGTCAGGAAGCACACATGAACCTTCACCGAGCACACCAGAACGATGTAGGCACAACTTGCAGAAACTTCAGCACCTGTAGGCACCAGACAATGTACATGTAGATGGGCTACTGTTGCTCGAGGGCACAGCAAAACAGAAAAGTAGATAGGCTCACCCTTTGTTGAAGATTCAGAACAAGAGCAACGTTGTTGAGGAGTGGCTTCTTACCCTCACAGACACCACAGCGGAAGACAGGGGTCATAGAGTGTCTTGCATACCCTCACAGCACGGGAACAAACTTGAAGTTTGATGAGGGCGACCGGTACAGAGGTCACTGGTGGGGCTAACTTGACAGTTGGTTGACAGCAGTGAAGATAGTTTGACGTTCCCAGACACTTCCACTAAGAGTTGAGAGGTTCTTTCTTTAACTCGTCGCCAGTAAAATTTAGTAATTAAGTTCACGCTGATTATAGAGTATGTATGCGTACTGTTGCTTCTATGGCCATTTAATCCCTAGTTCCAAAATTACAACGAATCCGCGGGACTAAAAAACACAATTCCCAGGCACCCTTCACGTTTACACGCAAGGTCACATGCAGCACGAGTCACGGTGTAGCGTGTACTAATGGCGGCTTCCTGTCTTGTCTGGTACCTCCCCATAGACAGCCTAGACTGACGTCCGGGGTACCGACGGACAGGTAAGCACCTAGCTCTAACACTGGCACTCGTAGACCGGGTATTATACTCACAGTACGATTATTTAATTCGACCGACTCGGCTCAAGGCTAGCCATACGAGCACGGCTGAAAGGGACCGGCCAAGAAGGTTTGTGCACAATACCAACGTGCCTTGTTGAGTGCAACGCGCTGATTGTTTCAGATTAATTCTAACAACGCGTTTCACTGTTTCTAATTGAGTCCTTTTGTAACGTAGAACAACAACGATAACTGGATAGCACAAAGAAAGCAAACCCAAACTTAACAACTAGAAAGGGTTTGCAGTAATTGCTACGAATATGGCACCAGGAGCTGCTTTCGGCGCAATTCCATACCAAATATGTGACAACTATGTCCATGCCTGACCTCAGGGGTGTAATAATTGCTAAGAACACGGCGCTAAGATGTTTTTTCGCGCAAATTAATACCAAGTATGTGACGACTTTGTCAATGCCCGATATCAGGGCTGTTCGTTCAATAATGCAGTTTATAAGTCCTTCCCTTACATACCTTCCCTTCCCCCCAATAGAGCGGTGCTCTGTTTTACCTGCGCTGTGGCCAGGTGAGGTGGGGCGTACATTCCCTAAAAATTAGGTGAGTGAAAATCCTAATTTACTACAAATTAGCAACATGGCATCTACTGGGTTACTTTGACTGAACTCATTAACATTGCATGTAGTGACCAGCATGATGAGTTGACATAAAAGTTACAATGTAATACATATTTGTCTGATGTATGTTCACAATTTAATCTTCTGTGTGTCTTTTTGTGTATTTGTTTGCTGAAATTGGGTGACACTTGGACCATAACAACAGGCAAATCTCAGGTGATATAATATATCTCCTTAATTTTTATTATTTTCACTGATTTAATTTACACTAAGCAGTAGCATAAATTAAGGTCCTGAAGAAGCAGTAGGAGACCAATTGGCTCCGACCTTACTGCAGAAACATGTCGACCAAACATCTATTTTAGTAGTCATTTGTTTACACTACTATGCACTGATTTTACTTTGGGAGTGGATAGGAACTCATTAAAATTGCTCTATTTCTCCACTTTCACTACCCAATTTTAAGATTCTTTCACATTATGCACATATTAGTTTATCACAGTTAGCACTGCTAGTCAGATTACCACCCGATACTACAGTATACCACACTCACTTTTGGGACATATTCATTAGATTAGGCTACAACCTGCCAAATCTACTGTGGGTAAAACCACTTGCATTCATGGTGAAGGATCCCAAATGATGTAGGGCGGTACAGGTCGGTAATCTGATGGGAATAATTTTCTCACCACAGAATATTCTAGGTAGATTTCACGGCTGTACCCTATAGACACACAGTTAGATTTTAGGTTTTTGACCCATTGCTATCTTTGTTGTTGGTATTTATAGTTGTTAGGGACAATAGCATTGTCCGGTCGGTAAATATCCCCTAGGACCCTCCTCCGTTTTTTTGTATAGCATGAACCATAACAACCCAAGATACTACACATTTGCTTGTCGGATTTCCTTTGAAAGTGCTCTCCAGGAGATGCGTTCTGGCTGGATGGCAACATGGTACTCCTGAATGCATTTTTGCCACTTGAGCAGACCAGGTAAGACTGGACCCAAATCATCCAGTGGCTCCAGATTAAGCCAGGAGAGTAGGGTACTCTGGAATTATTGGGCATGAGCTCCTGTACAGACTATCACTTCAGAAGGCTCTTCTGTGACAGGGTAGAGTTCTACAGCCACATTTGTACAATCTACACTGCCATGCTGCTGCAGTTGACTGATCTACCAGCTGAGGTTGCGGATGTCATTCTTGCTGCAGGTGTTGATATATGAAGTTTTTAAACCAGGCTCTGGGGCAAATTTGTGGCCTGATGTACAATCCGCAAGGCAGACCCCTTACAAGCTGAAGTGTTGAATGTTTTATTGTTTATGTCTTTGGCCCATCAAGGCGTCACAGTGGGTACAATTAATTAGTTTTCTCTACCCTGTCCTGCTTACTAACCATCACCAGCAATAGACTTTCTAGAATGTTTATTTGTTTGTTGACGTCTGCTGGTGCTTTGAGATGCATTGTGTGATCATTAACTGGATGACTCCTTTAAGGACTTGGATAGCAGTTCGGTCTCTCAAATTATCCAGTACTTACAAGCCCTTCTTCAAAGCCAGCATACTTATGCCACAGACCCTAGACAGCCACACACTGAAAGGTTGGAAGGGAAGGAGGAAGCGGATGTTGTGGGTTAGGTGAGGGGGTGGTGGTGGAGGGGGGGGGGGGGGGGGGTAGTCGGTAGCACCAAAAACTGGCTTTGGCCGGAAAGGAAAGGTTAGACCGTAGGACTCCAGCTAGACCGGATGTGGGATAAAACCACAGGCATGAGGTACTCCTAGGGACAAGGCTGGTGTTTGTGTCGATGTACACCAGTTGTAACAGAATGCTTTGCCCAATGACTTAGACACTTTTCTACAAAGGCCAGGAAATAATTGCCTTTTTAGGTCTGCTGTTAGCCAAGACCTACTGATTTTTCTAAAATGATATGTATAATCAGTACTTAATTTAATATAGAAGAGCAGGTACCCACTATTTAGATTACCAGTTTGCTACTGAGAAGTGCTGGTACTCTCCCATCAAATATATTGCAGCAGTACTGAGAAGAGCACGTACTCTCCCTTTCAAATAAAAGAAGTGTAGGTACTCGGTACCGGACAGTACCTGCTTCTTTAAAGCACTGTGTATCATATACTTATTTCCAAAATGAGGCCTGTAGGGATGACAATGTGAATGCGGAAGGATGAGAGCTGTCCCTTGTGACTGTGACCTGGCTACGAAGGCAGTCCTAGAAGTCAGACTGTGCGCCTTTAAAACTAGATGCAGTTTGAACATGTCTGCCAAGGGGAGCTGCGTTGTTGGGAAACACTACTTAGCTTGGAAGAAGCAAGTTGAACAGGGGGTGAAGTTGACGGAACCTGTACCAGATGTTCAGAAATACGCTTTACGCACAATTATATCAAATATAAACTCCTTTGTTTGAAGGGAACATTATCGCATCAGTAGGTTATTAGCCATCTTCATTCAATGGTAAATCAATATTGTAAGTTGCACCCTGGATCTTTTCGAGTCCAGCTAAGGATGCTCTTGTTCCCATACTTTTATAGGAAGCTTAGTTTAAGCTCTGGCTTTTCCTAAACTCTTTTCTATAAGACAGTTTTTTTGGGCTTCCTCAGTTATATGTGGCTTATGTATTTATTTTATTCTTTAATTCCCTGGCTTGCTATCACAACTCTATGAAATCGCTCAAACCCTCTGGTTGGTACTGTGCGTGCACACGATTAGTATCTGAAAGAAAGATGTAGTGATAGATTCCTTACCTTTGAATTACCCCCAAGCATCAGACTGGATCTGGAAAGTTTTTGTCAGCGGCGCCCCTGCGCGTTGGAAGGTGGCGTTATGCAGCTCCGCTTCTGTCTTTGTCATTGTAGTTGCTGAGATGACGTCGCAGCAGCTACTTAGACGACTCCCTCGCGCGCTGACGTCAGTTCTTTCTTTTTCCCCGCCAGCAAGAGCAGTTCTGGAGAGAGCGGTACACCCAGTCACTTTTTGACTGAGTTTATCAAGGCCTTTTTGTCTCTATTTTTCGAGTCGATCGACTCCTGGTGCAGTAAGGATGCCCGGCTTCAAGTCCTGCGGGGGCTGTCATCTCATGATGTCTGTGACGGGCCCACACTGCGTGTGTCTTTACTGCCTGGGGCGTGACCACGAACCCAAGGTGTGCCCAGACCGCTGGGCCATGGCGCTGAAGACTTTGTGGGAGCGGTCCCGAAAGTTGTTTGAAATCCAGCAGTCGGCTCCGTGCCGCTCAAGGGCCCGGTCCCGTGGGAGGTCTAGGACCGGTCGCCGAGCCACCACCCTCGTTCATCGGGATCGAAGTCTTCGCACTCGAGGCCAGGTAAGACAAAGCATTAAAAGAAGTCGAAGAAGCGCCGTTGCTCTCTGACTTCCCCTCACCGGTCGCGTGGCTGAAGGAGGGGGTAGTGCCTCCCCCATGGCTACGACAGAGCCTACGCAGTTGCCGCTGGCCTACCTACCCTTCCTGGGTCCGTCAGCGACTCCGGCCCAGCGGCAGGAATTTCTGTCAGCAATGGCTCGCCTCTTTGGGCCGTCGGACCCCACCGGTGCGTCTGCGGGCCTGACTGGGGGTCCTCACTCTTTACTGCAGGCGGCTCTGGCTTTGCTGTCGGCTACCGCCCGGTGCCACAGGACCCCCACGGAACCGGGCTCGGCTCCCGTCAGTGCCGGTTGACCCTGTGACACCTCCACTGACATCAACCACACCAGCACCACCTCCGACGTCGCCCGGACCACCGGACGACATCACCCCCGGTTTCAGCCCCGATGTGGACATGGCGCCGGAACGGTGTCTCTTGACGCCAATGGGGGATTTCTATCCCGATGTGCAGCCTCCTTATTTACGGCCTGTTTAATAGCCTTTGGTAGAAGGGGAGAACTGGGAGGGGTCTGAGGAACCTCTCACAGCACAATGTGAGCTTGACCCAGACTTGGCAGAGGAGTTGGGGATGCCAGTGGTCTTGATACCTTTCTTGACCTTGGCATGCTGTCTCCTACTACTGTGGCTACGGAGGAGGGTGAAAGTTACGCAGTGGTGTTGCGTAGTGTTGCTAAGGCCCTCCACCTCAAGATCCCTGCAGGGGCCATCAGGACTAACCTCCTGACAGAAGTGCTTCAGCCGGCGGCTCACTCTGCGGAGCACTGCTGCCTTTTAATGATGCACTTTCAGACGTTCTTTTGGGCACCTGTTCCAGGTCCAACACGGGGGCTCCTGTGGATAGGAACTTGGCTCAACATCATCACCCGGCCCCAGGCGACCCAATTTCCTTTCCCAACACCCCACCCCTGAGAGCTTGGTTGTCCAAGCCTCTGCGTCCCCGAGCACATTCCCTACCACACCACCAGACAGGGAATCCAAGAAACTGGAGCAATTCGGCAAGAAGATTCTTTCTTCCGCCAGTTCAGGGTTGTGGTCTGTGGATACCGCATGCCACTTGGGCTGTTATTCCCACTCTGTGTGGGATATGGTGGCGCGCGTGCTGCATCAATGTCCGGAGGAGGCCTGGACAGTGCTCTTTCAAGCTATTGCTGAAGGGAGGTATGTAGCCAAGTTCACTATTCGTTGTGGCCTTGAGAGCTCCGACTCGCAGGGCAGGGCGATTTCCACGACAGTGGTGCTTCGTCGCCACGCCTGGCTGAGGACAACTGGTTTTGTAGGGATGTTCAGAACACTCTGATGGACATGCCCTTTGATGGCATTCGCCTTTTCAGCAACAAAGTTGGAGCGCTTTAAGGACTCGCAGGCTACGGCCAAGTCCCTGGGCCTTTCCGCCACGCGCTCTCGTCCGCCTACTGCTTTTTGCTCTTTTCGTGGCCTCGGAAGGGGCGCTCCGACAGATTCGCTTCAGAGGCACAGGCCTGCGCAGCAGCAATCTCAGCGCGGTCTTGGACATGGGACCCGCCAAGCCGGGTCAGGAGGCCAGCGGGTGGGTCAGTCCACCTCCACCCAGCCTCCACTGCCTCCAAACCTTCCTAGTCCGGTTTTTCATGCCCATCAACGCCATTGAGAGGCAGGATTCGCCATCACCTCCCCCACTGGTGCCCCATCACTTCGGACAGGTGTGTTTTATAAATAGTCCAAAGGGGCTACTCCCTACCCTTCAAGACTACCCTTCAGCCGTGCCACCCCAGTACCACCGCATTTCAGGGAATCACTTGGCACTTCTTCGACGGGAAGTTGCGGCCCTCTTGGCCAAGGGGGCCATGGAGGGCGTTCCTGCACTAGAAGTTGGTCGTGGCTGTTACTCTCACTACTTTCTGGTGCCCAAGAAGGACAAGGGCCTGCGTCCTATATTGGACCTCAGGGACGTCAATCGCTTCCTCTGGAAGGAGAAGTTAAAGATGTTGACTCTGGCTCAGGTCTTGTCTGCCCTCAACCCTGGAGACTGGATGGTCGCGTTGGACCTGCAGGACGCATATATCCACATTCCTGTCCTGCCGGCCCACCGGTGTTACCTACGGTAGGCCACGAGCACCTTCAGTTTACATTGCTCCCCTGTGACCTTACCAGCGCCCCTCGGGTATTCACAAAAGTGATGGCGGTGGTCGCAGCTCGGGGGTTCCAGTCTTCCCCTATCTCAACGACTGGCTGTTGAAGGCGGCACGCGAGGGCGGCGTCTAAGTAGCTACCGGGACATCATCTCGGGGACCACAACGCCAATGACTGATACGGAGCCGCACAATGCCACCTTCCGACGTGCAGGGGTGCTGCTGACGAAAACCTTCTGCATCCAGTCTGACGCCTGGGAGTAATTATAAGGTGAGGAATCTATCACTAACTAATGTTTCTTACAGAGATATTGTTACTGAAGGTAAGTAACTTGTTCTTTAAAAACATATTTCAGTGAAGAGATGACATAAGGGGACCATCATTGATCTCTTAGAGCTTCAAGAGCATTTCACAATGGAGGTACAGATTCAGCAAATTCTCAAAATGTAGGAAGATTGCCTTCTATGTCTTGTACTCATTGATAAATCCTTGTTCAGCATGGTACTTAAAATAAAAAAACTTGAATTCGAACACTGAGATCTGTTTCCAATTTCCTCCTAGGGTGTGTTCTTGCACAGCTGTGCGAGACGCCCTTTGGCTCCTGTCTTTTTCCAATAGTTTTCAAAGTTTGATTTGTGTGACTTGCGATATGTGGCTTGTATGTTCCCTGGCTTTATTCCGAAGGAAGAGCTAGAGAGTTGGATGAATAGGTACGAATAGACCCAAGTAGTGTTGAATTGCAATTTAATGAACTGCAAAGTAGCGCTTTCTGTTCCCTGAAAACAAATGAATGAAACTGGTTATTAGGTTAAAAAACAATCATGGCCAGCCATGTGACTGAAACAATATATTTGTTAACAAAGCTAAGTTGTTTCCAGTAGATTCAAGCTATTTCCTCTAGGACCAATTGTATTGTGTGTGTGTGTGTGTGTGTGTGTGTGTGTGTATATATATATATATATATATATATATATATATATATATATATATATATATATATATATATATTCACTGAAAGAAAACGGTTTTAGGGACGTAATAGTTAGTTGGACATTTCACTCGTACAAAACCAGTGAAATTCAGCCGTCATAGTTAGTTCAGCTAACTATAACTCGCAGCCCCGCAATGCACTGCTGAGGATGTCACATATTACATCATTCATGACATGGTCCGTGACATCACTGATATCATTCCGTGACTGTTTCTATAAATTTTAAATATGTTTTATATATATATATATATATGCCAAGGTGTATTGAAGAAGGAGTGGGTGTATAATTGTCTGGATGGAGGATTTAGTAGGTGCGTGACTGTATAAATGAGTAATTAAATGCATCTTACTGAATGCATGGGTTAAATGACTAAACTTTGTGAATGTCTGTATCAGTGTGTCTGTTGTGTAAGCTGCTGCATTGGTTTGTGAGTAGCTACATGAGTGTCTATTGGTTATTGATTGGTTGCCTGCGTATCTATATGGGTGCCTGAGTGTTTATGTGGGTGGGTGTTACTTTTTGCATAGATGTGTGAGTGGGTGATTCACTGAGTGTATGGGTTCAAGAGTGTGTCTGTGAAGGGCTGTATGGGTGAGTGAGTGTGCATATGGCTGTGTTGTGAGAGAATGGATGTCTCAGTGCTATATGTATGAGTATCTACATATGTGAAAGGCAGTATATGTGAGCGTTTGAGTATATAAATGACTATGTGAGAGTGAGTGATAGTGGCTGTATGGATGAGTGTGTGCTTGTCAGTGATTGTATAAGAGATTAAGTATGTGTTAGTATCTGTATGAATATATGAGGTGTTGGGTGTATAACTGTATAGGTGAGTAAACGGGAGTGTGATTGATTCTTTACATGTGTGAGTGTCTGTATAGTTGAGTGCATATGATAGTGCTGCAATGATGATTGACTGCATGTATGAGTGACTGTATGGGTGAATGAGCAGATGTGTGTGTAGACCTAGGAATCAGTGAGTGAGCATGTAGTAACAGGCGTTGGTGTGTCTATGGTTTAGAAAATGGTACTCTGTATTTCTGAGTGGGTGTATCAAAGGTTATATTAGGTTGTGACGAGGTGCATCAGATTATCACATGGATGATGTGTCAGTGATGTCACTTGAGATGTCACTGGCCATGAATGATGTAATGTGTGACATCATCAGCAGTGCATTGCAGGGGCACGCATTTGATAGTTTTATAGTTAGCTGAACTGACTATAACAGCGGTATTTCTATGGTTTTGTAGGAGTGAAATGTCCAACTAACTATAACGTCCCTGAAAAATGTGTTTTTTTCTGTGAAAAGAAAAAAATAAAATATATATGTATGTGTTTCTATGTCTAAAATTAAGAGGAGTGCAGGGATCACCTACACTACTTCTTAAGGCACTCCTGTAGGAGACAGGAACTCCTTCTGTGGATTTCAATATTTGTGATCAAGGTTCAAAAATTAAGAAATGTCTTGTTCATTGGTAATCCATTTCAAGGTATATCTATTGTGTAGGTCACATATTATATCATAGTGACTCCATTAATGACTGGTGCACGCAATTTCACACTTCAGCAACATCCAATTATATTAATGGTGTCCCAATGCATTTCAGGACGTGGCCCTTCTTTAGGGGACAATTCACAATCTGAAAGTAAAATAGTATCGCATCAGGAAGGGGAGCTATCTACCACAAATTAAGTACATGACTGGGAGAAAATCAAAAGGTAGGCTTAAATGAATAGAACAAAGAGACCAACACAAAAACTACTCGAGTTGCATTTAGAAGGAATAGGAATGTGAAAGTGAACCAGGGTCTGTGAGAATTAAAGTGAAACAGTGTTATGGATATAGCAACAGTCCCATAGAGTTTTGTAAACAAACGGAACGCGAGGATTAAATGTGCATCACCCGAGTGAGCAAGTACATAACACCCGAATGTGACGAGTAGGTTATACCAACAAACATAGATATTCGCGTTAAATGTAGAGGACACCTGTGCGATTAGAAGAGCAAGTGGATACGGTGGTCAACGCTTGTCAGCAGAAACGCGTGAGAGGCGTGTATCACCCGTGTAAAAGAGTAAAGGACACCCGAATGTGACAAGTGGGTTATACTAACAAACATAGATGGTCGCGTTAAATGCACCCGTGTGATTAAAAAAACAAATAGATACAGTAGTCAACGCTTACCAGATGTAACGCGTGAGAGGCGTATATCAAATCTGAACTGGTGGGTCAGCTCACCGTGACGGAACACGGAAGTAAATACAATAAGGCAAAAGTGAAATGGACAATAGTGGTAAAAGATTATACGCCCGTAATTGAAACCAAAATAGTGAAATAGATCGTAAGGATGTGAGAACAAAGCCCTATTATGAATACGGGATGATATATAAAATAAATACCTTAATGAATAAAATAACGAACAAATTCCAATAGCGATAAACATAGTAAACAGACAAATGACGGCGGCCATCTTGGGAGAGTCAAACTTCAAAACAAGGATCAATCATAAAAAGTAAAGATCATAGAGGGTGAAGTCAAAGAACATGTAAGTCTGAGTAAGAAAGATTCCGAAGAAAGACAATACAGGATACACAAAGGTGGACTAAACTATAAAGTTGCACGGTCAACATAATGTGTGGCAACAGAGGTGTAAGAAGTATCAAAACAGTGGAGAGAATGGAAATAATCCAAGGGTTGCAAAAAAGTAGAAATAATAAAACAGACATGAAGTAACAAGAGGTACACAAATGAGTCTTGGACAACACGATACGGATCTCAACTCAACATACTTAGATGAAGATCAAAAGGAACAGCCAGTAGTGAACAAAAAGCCAAGTAATGAGCGACTGAAAAAAATCTAAACTGCATGATGAAACATCAAAGACAGTAAACTAAATGGAAGATCAAGGGGAAAAAACAGTGGAGAACTAAAAGAAATGTGGTGAAACAAGAAGTCAAAAAACACAATAGGATTACAGCGAGTTACTGAAGATGGCCGCTGAAGGGGCGAGGCAAGATGGCCGCTGAAGCATTGTAGGTGCTAGTCGCATCTAGACCCCTCTCCAATCCATGGATAGACCAGGCACCTGATGGGCTTCTGAAGACAGTATGCTACGGAGGTTTTGCTGGCTGAGATCCGAGGAACAAAGCGACGGATCCTACAGCCTGAAACGTGTCACGGATAAAGTAAAGGCCTTGTTCACTGTATTCCTAAAAGCTATTGAGGCAGAGATGGCAAACCGAGGGAAAGATAAACAGCCCTTGAATACCGGATTATCTAAAGAAACGTGCCAGAAGGACTCAGGAAGGACCGGCACTATACCCAAAACAAAAATGCCACCCCCCAGCAAACGCTCAACACCCACGATATCGACGGCTTCCAGGGCTCAGCAGCGGAAAATAGAGAAGAACGAGAAAGTCGGCGAAAAAGACAAGGAGCCTAAACTGAATACAGATACTCGCAGCGGCACCAACAGTCAAGCGGGAAGAGCTATAACGGAGAAAAAGAAAGGCGACCTCACCTTCCGTCAGCCCTCTATGACAGAAGTCTTCGGGGTTAAAGCACCCCCGGGGGCTTTAGGAGCAGGCACAGCGGCTTCAGGAGCAGGCACAGCGACGTTGACAAACATAGTAATCCTGCCGGCAGCCGGACCTGGTAGCAGCGTCCTCGAGGACGCAAGCGGAGGCGTAACCAGGCAACCAGCACAAACAGACCTCACGCTTCCCGCGGAAACACCAAGCGGCAAGCTGGTCAATTACCGCTGAGAGAGACATGGAGAACACAGTCGCGGAAAAAGAGGTGAGAGATTTCACTGGTGGGGCTGGAGTGACGGAGGCATTGAGCACAGACCCAATGTTAGAAGCGCTTCAGGAGGTGGAGGCTGAGATTTTAGAGGAGCAAGCACAATCTGTGAAAGATACACAAAGAGTCATTGCTATGAGCCCCAGACCACGGCGAGGGCAAAATGAACAGGCAGACACTGACTTTACAGAGGGTGCAGAGGGGGATAGATTTTTCTCAGTCCCCGAAGAATCAGATTCCACGATAACAAGTAGTGAAGATGAAAGAGAATCATTAGATTCATGCTCTAGCTCCGGCGACACAGGAGGCTCCAAAGGGAGAGGAACACAAAAAAAGCGCAAGCTGACAGTCAGAAAAACAGGTTCTCCTCCAAGCTCGTTTAAGAACACTCATAAAAAGCTGGTATGGGACTATTCTGCTACCTCCAATTTATATAAGGAAGACGGGCAAGACACTCAAAGTGAAGATGGGAAGCTGGATATGATATTTGCAACATTAAAGCAAATACAAACGGAAGCTAGAACCGAAAGTAGGAGGGCCAGGCATGACACCAAAAAAATCCAAGCATCTATCAGGAAAATAAATTAAAAATGTGAGGAAGTGGAAGAAAGAGTCATAGGTGTTGAAGAAAGGACGGGCAGAATAGAGGAGGAAGTTACAGACTGGCAGGCAAGTAGAGAGGAGCAGATGAAGATAGTGGAGGACCTACAATGGAAGGTGGAGGATTTGGAGAATCGCCAGAGGCGCAATAACGCCAGACTCCTTGGAATTGAGGAAGGGGCGGAGGGGCAAGACCCCAGAGGGTTCGTTATTAAGCTGCTGAAAGGTGCCTTTCCAGAGGCGCCATGGCAATGGGAGCACGAGGTGCAGATTGCTCACAGGTTTCCGCTCACGGCAAAGAAAAGAAGAGACGAGGATGCATTGCCAAGGGCTATGCTAGTATTTTTTGGAAACTTCCTGGCGAGACAAGAACTGATGGAGAAAGCCAGACCTGACTCTAAGAAGACGGTGGATGGAATTACATTCTTCGCAAGACCTGACTTCTGTCATGTAACTGTGGAGAGGCGGTGGAGACTCAGACAATTGATATCGGCATTCCAGAGCCAAGGCGCTGAGGCATATTTGATGTTCCCAGCAAAACTAAAAGTCATTTCAGGTGGTAGAGTCAGAATGTTTTTCTCAGAGATTAAGGCTGGAGAATATCTAGAAGAGCTAAAAGAGCAAGGGGGAGATAGAAGGTAGTAATCAAGGTGTTTTATTAGAAAAGTGGGAAAAGGTAAAGAAGGTAAAGATGTAAAGAATGGTAAAGAGAAAGAGGTGAAGCCACTCAATTGCCTGGGTGGTAGGATATGTCAGGAGTAGAAGTTTTTTTTTTGGAAGGGGAGGAGAGGGGGGCGACGCTACAATGCTCAGTGGACACCCATAGGTCAGGAGTGACCTATTTGCCTGTCGTAGGGGGGGGGGACAGCAGTCTGGGAGGGGGGCTACAAAAGGGGAGGGTGGCGGGGGGAACACGGCTGTTGGTTGGAGCAGTAATACAGTACAGTTTTGTAAAAGTCATTATGAAGAGAGAAAATGTGTGAAGTATTGTGCGTGGACAATTGAAATGATGGAAAAAGAAAAATATGTGACATGGAAATTAGGATAATCACGATGAATATCTGTGGCCTAAATAACAGGGAAAAAAGGCAAAAATTGGCTGCATTACTACGTTTCTGGAAAATCGATATAATTTGTTTACAGGAAACACATGTAGCTGTCAAGGATAAGTACTTGTTGGAGCAAATGGGTTTTGAGGTTCTTGCCCACACAGGTCAGGAAGAAAGATGTAAGGGAGTGGCAGTTTTGGCAAGGAAAGGTAGCACAAAAGTTAAAAAGAAAAAGGAGGACGGTGATGGGAGATGGGTAATGCTTGAGTTGGAAACCTCTGCAGGAAGATGCCCACTTATCTCATTGTATGGTCCAAATGACGATGAACCTGATTTATTTGAATTTGTGGATAGAGAATTAGCATTATGGCCAGAACCTGTGATATGCTGTGGGGACTTTAACATTAACGGTTTAGATGGTCTTCTCGATAGGAAGGGGGGGAGATACATTGGAAGGAAGAAAAAGATATGCAGATCAGTACAAAATCTTGCTCGTCATAATGCATTAATTGATATGTGGGTGGAATCGAATCCATTGGGTACAGGTAGCACTTTTTATTCTGCCCCACACAAAACTATAGCGAGATTGGATTATTTTTTCATTTCTAGTTCACTCGTAGGTAGATCCAGAATAGAACGGCTCCCCAGAATAGTGTCAGATCATAATTCACTGGTTCTAAGTATTCAAACCTCTCAAGATAAAGAAAGAACAAGATCTACATGGACATTTGAACGAGGGTTGCTGAAAGAGGAGGAGTATATTTTAAGAATTAATGCATGGATAACACAATTCTGGGATATCAATAGATACTCAGCCTCGGCGGATGTGGTATGGGATAGTTTTAAGGCAGGCATTTGAGGGGAGACATTAAGTTACACAATTGCAAGAAATAGAAGAGAAAAGGAGAAAACGGAAGAGGAGATTAGAACCCTGGTGGCACTAGAAGAGGCTCTAGTGGAGGCAGTAAGCAAGCATGAACCCTTTGAACAGATATTACTGGATTTGGAAACACAAAAAGCAGAAACAGGCGTTACATTAGCGCAGAAGTTAGCTAGGAATTACCTAGCAAAAAAGGAGAAGTGCTACGAATTCAATGAGAGGGTTGGTCACCTACTGGCAATTAGAACCAGACAAACGCTAGCAGCAGGGGAGATAAAAGAAGTCAGGGATAGCACTGGGACAATTGTAAACAAGGTGGAG
Organism: Lissotriton vulgaris; assembly: GCF_964263255.1. Classification (NCBI taxonomy): domain Eukaryota; kingdom Metazoa; phylum Chordata; class Amphibia; order Caudata; family Salamandridae; genus Lissotriton; species Lissotriton vulgaris. The sequence goes on along the minus strand of NC_141699.1, from coordinate 468,553,385 downwards.
GAGGTACAGGAGGTGTTTAGGAGGTTCTATGAGGCTTTATACGAACAAGATGCAAGTACGGGAGCTATAGAGGAAGAAAGTACGGATTATCTAACACAAAGACCACAGACAGAGCTTAGTATAGAGGAGAGGGATAAATTAGATGAGTTGTTATCAGTTCAGGAGATAAGAGACGCAGTAGCTAATTTGCCTTCGGGCAAAGCAACAGGACAAGACCAGATACCTGCAGAGTTTTACAAAACCTTTTGGGATGTTGTAGGTAAAGATTTGTGGGCAATCTGTTGTCTGGCACAGGGAGGTAGAATTATTCCACAGTCATGGGCCAACGCGGACATTATAGTGATCTTAAAAAAGGATAAACCGCCAACAGAACCAGGCTCATATAGGCCAATTACTCTACTAAATGCTGACGTTAAGATATTCTCCAAGGCTTTAGCTAACAGACTGAGCAAGGTAATAGAGAAAGTGGTATCCCCGGAACAACATGGATTTATACCTGGTAAAGGGACCACCCAACATACCAGGCAGATGATCACTATCTTAGATGCAGCAGAGGCCTCTGGAGAGCCTGTCGCGGCGATCTTTCTGGACGCCGAGAAGGCCTTCAACAGGGTCTCTTGGGCTTATTTATGGAAAGCGATGGAATGGGCAGGTATAGGTAAGGGATTCATTGCAGCAATACAGGCACTTTATAGACAACCTACTGCTAGGATAAGAATTAATAAATCCTACTCAAAGACGGTACAGATTGGGCGGGGGACTAGACAGGGAATTCCAGCCTCGCCCCTACTGTTTGCCATCTACCTGGACCCGTTCCTGAGAAGACTATCAGCTAACTGTAGGATCCCTCCAGTTACAATGCATGAGAAATATTTCAAATTATTTGCTTACGCAGATGACGTGGCTATTATAACATCAGCACCGGCGGGAGCGTTGTCTGAAATTGAACAGGAGGCGAGGAAATTTGGTGTGTTCTCAGGGTATTCAATAAATAGGGGGAAGACACAGATAGTACAGAATAGATACTCAACATTTGTAGATGCAAGAGTAGTCCCGGAAGCAACATACTTGGGAGTTAGGGTGACCGCGGAGTTAGGGAAATTGGTAGAGATTAATATGGATCCCCTGCTAGGGAAGGTTAAAAGAAATTTGGAGAGGGTTAACAATTTACATCTGACACTAATGGGCCGTATTAATTTCATCAAAATGGTTACTTTCCCTAAATTCCTCTATTTGTTTAGGGCAATCCCTCTATTTTTTTGATGGCATGTGGTTTAATAAAATAGAAGCAACACTGAATAGATTAATTTGGGCACAAGGGAAGACACGTAGAGCCTATAGATTTTTGACACTACCAAGGGAGATGGGAGGTTGGGGGGCACCGGATTTCAGATTTTACTATTGGGCGGCAGTTTTGCAATATTCCAAAGGACTTTTAGGAGGCAGCGATCATCAAGAGGAGGGGGCATGTATAGAGAATGTTTACAAAGTACTGTTGGGGGAAAGGGCAGAGAACGCTCTAGTCACTACAGTAGATTTTGCCTATTTTAAACATACAAGATTCAAGACCTTGGGTGCAGTATACAAAATTTGGAGGGTTATCAAGAAGAAGGTAGGATTAGGAAGATATAATAGATACCTGAGGTTATACTTGAATGTCGATCTCCCAATAGAAATTTTTAGGGATGCTGTTATGAAAGAGTGGGATGGTAGAGGAGTTAAGAAATTAGGAGACTTGTTGGATGTGGTAGGTACTATTTCAAGAAATTCAACATAGATTTAAAATACCTGGGAACAATTTCTTTAAATATTTACAAATTAGAAGTTACTTTCATACAAAACAGGGGGGAGCAGTAGGAATGACAAGTTGCAGGATTATGGATTATTTGGGGAGTAGTTTAAGGGGATCAATTAGGCAATTATATGTAGAACTACAGGCATACAAAACTGATGATAGGGAGAAATATAGCAACAAATGGGTAGAACAAGTAAGGGCCCATCCGGAAGCTTTGCAAGCATCATTAGACTTAGGAAGAACCATACTTTGTTCAGCTACTTTACAAACCCAACATTATAAGACCATCTTTTCATTATACCACACACCAGCTAGAATTGCACAATGGGGGGGCAGCACTGGAATAACTTGCCCACGTTGTAACTCATCGAGTGCTAATATCACGCACATGTTTTCACAGTGTCCGCAGCTTTTTACTTTAAAGGTGGCAATAGAGGTATTTCTGGAGAAGTCTTTGGGGCTAAAAGTGAAATTAACGGACGATTTGATAATATTAGGCATCTGTATAGGTGATAAGAATATACATCCAGAATTTTTGTTTGTGGTCACAGCAGTTTTTAGACTTATTATTGCGAAAGCTTGGAAAGACAAATCTGCTCCGACGTTTCAGATATGGATGGCAAAGATTTTACATATATATAATCTGGAGAAAGCTATCTATGATAGGAAAGGCAGAAGGGCAAGATCGCTGGGCGGTAAGATTTGGCGCCCTATCGAAGAGTGGAAGAGTAGCAAGACATACATTTTTTTTTTTTTTTGGGTTATGTTAGCTTATGATTTGATCTGATTTGTTTTTCAGTCTCTATGTTCTTCATTTTTTCATAATTTTGGTTTTGTTATGGGTATACAGTTGGTTGTATTGTATATGTATGTATAACGGTGTGAAAATCCTGTACTGTAAATACTGCATCGTAATTAACAGAAAAAGTGAAAGAAAATAAAAAAAATTAAAAAAAAAAAAAAAAAGGATTACAGCGAGTTACACAACATGTTAGTTAGAGAAAACAACTATATTCAATCCTGTCATTGAGGCCTCTGGGCTGACAAGCATCAAGTCTCTTTATCCAAACCGTTTCTCTTTGTAAGAGTCTTTTTATGTTATCCACGCCTGGTCTCAACAGTACAATCTCCAAGACAAGGAACCGCAATTGACTCACATTATGATGATGTGCAATAAAGTGAGCCGCAAGTGGTGCTTTGGTGGTTTTGTTTCTAATGGTGCTCCTGTGTTCCGTTAAACGAACTTTGATTTTTCTTTCAGTTTTCCCTACGTAGGGTAATCCGCAGGGACATTTTAGTAGGTAAACAACATTCTTGGAATCGCAGGTTGCGTTGGTTAAAAGTTTAATGGCTTTCCCAGATGATGGGTGGTTGATGGTATTCCCTTTGATAATGTTGTAGCAGTGACAACAGTTCAAGCAAGGTTTTGTGCCGGAATAGTTAATAGAAGAGTCTATGGGTTCTGTCTCCAAAATAATCTTGATGTTTTTGGCTCTCTGGTAAGCGAACAATGGTCTGTAATTAAAGATGCTCTGAAAGTCTGGTTCATATCGGATCATGTCCCAATTTTTAAAAATAATGTTTTTGAAGACATTGCTTTTCGTGGAGTATTTGGACACAAAAACGGGTCTCTGGTCATTGGTGGATTTGCTATGTGGGATAAAAAGGTCTTGACGGTTCTTAGCAGCAGCACATGTTTTGGCTGTCTGTAACGTCGATTCAGGATATTTACGATCTCTGTATCTTTGTAGAATCCTTTGTTCAGATAGTTCATATGCTTCAGGTTCCAAACAGATTCTTTTGGCTCTTAGCAGCTGAGAATAAGGTAAATGGATTTTCAAAGAGGTTGGGTGACAGCTGGTGAAAAAAAGAGCATTGTTTCTGTCGGTGGCTTTAACAAAAAGGTCAGTGGTTAGTTTATTGTCCTGTAATGTGACCTGAACATCCAGAAACGGTAGACTGTTAGGGCTGATGGTATGGGTAAACTGAATGTGATCATCAAGGTTGTTAATGTACTTTAGAAATTCAGAAATTTCCTCGGTTGCCCAATACAAATTAAGAAAATGTCATCAATGTATCGCCACAGGGTAAGAATGTTGTTTGACCATTTATTATTGTTTAGGATGTGGTCCAGTTCCATACTGTGCATGAATAGGATGGGGTAGTTGGGAGCTGGGCAATTGCCCATTGAAGTGCCAACGAGCTGTAGATAGTAATCATTGTTCCAAGAAAAGTAACTGTGATACAGTGTGAATTGTATGAGTTCAAGTATCAGAACTTTCAGATCATCATTGATCGGATGGTTCAGCAAAAAAGATTCAATAGCTTCAATACCCCTGTTATGCCGGATCGATGTGTATAAGGCACATACGTCAATGGTAACCAGGGTGTATAAGGTGTCAGGCTCCAAGATCACTTGTTGAAGACGATTCAAAAAATCGGTAGTGTCACGTAGATAAGTAGACATGGACATAACAATTTTTTGAAGGTATAGGTCTATGAACTTCCCTGTTGGTTCATAAATGGAATTTTTTGTCGAAACAATGGGGCGGAAAGGTGGATGATGGAGATTTTTGTGAATCTTGGGAAGCATGTGTATACTGGGACGTTTAGGATGAGATTGTGTCAAATATTTATGATCTTTATCGGTGATGGTACCCATCGTAACTGCTTTATCCAAGATGATTTTGAGTACATTAAAGAAAGACTCAGTTGGATCATGTGTTAACTTCATGTACAGGTTGGCATCATGAACATGGTCAGTCACGCTTTTGTTGTAGTAATCGCTATCCATCACTACCAGTGCTCCCCCTTTATCCGCTTTGCAACAAACGATGTTAGGGTTTGTAGTGTAGTTCCTATTTTCCCTATAGGCCCTGCGCATTGGAATAACATAAACAGCAGTTTAGACGTAGGACTGAGGTCTTCTAGGTCTCTACTGACTATGTTAGACTTAATTTAGGTTTGCGCCAGCTAGCTCAGAGGTCACTGGAAACTTTCTTGACTGAATAGGAAGTGATCAGCTTCCCTGGCTTCAGACAAGAAGGGATTCAGCTTCCGACAACCGCATAAACATGGCAACTTAGCTCCCTCAGAATAAGAGTCAATCTCTAGAGTCGTGTGAAACAATAGACCGCTATTTCACTCAGTCAGTTGTGCATATTTAATTTCACCAGGGTGCAGAGAATAGAAAGACGGCCGTTTTCAATAAAAGGTATTATTTATTGAGCAGTCTTCCTTCTCATGCAAGAGAAATGAATTGCCACAATTGCAATACTTATTGTGAAGTAAAGTACGTACAGTAAAAGGAGTATTATGAAATAATACTGTAAAAGCATTGATATGGTTTCTTAGCCATAAGACACTTTAAAATGGATAAAACATATATACATAGGCTAGCGTGCTCAACTGGTGCTTCTAAAATACGCCTACCCCTGTGTACCTGACCTAAGCCTAATACCTGGGAAGGAGTAAGTAAGTAGCAGTTTAAGTTAAGTTGGTTTGTTGCCAAGGATCTGTTCAAGAATTCTCTCTAAGGGTTTAGTCAGCACTGTACCTTGGGAATAGAATGTAGGAGGTCTGGTATCTCCCTCTCAGGACCCGATATCCCAGCAACCCGCAAGGGTAGGCTGGAAACGCCGGAGCTGGATTTTCTCGGCAGGAGAAAAGACAGCGTCTTTCTCAGCGCGTCAAAGAGGAGGGGCAGCGTCCGTGGGCTTCTCGCTTCTGCTGGGCTCTCGGAAAGTAGACTAGCTGCTCTGCTCCAGAATCACCACCGTGTGTTTGCTTAAGGCAACGTTGGTATATTTATACCTGAAAGGTGCCGAGTTTGACGTAAGGTTTGGACATAAGACGACAATAAAGATGTCACTAAGAACTGGCCGTTCTTACAGTGCTCGCAGGAGTTCTATTACAAATCAAAACAAAGCAAGCGGGGCTTTCCCAGGTTGCTGGAGGTTTGGTGTGTCGAAAGAACTCGGTGTGCTCTCTAGGAATCTAAGGAAGTAGCTTCTGCCATGCCTTGGGCTGCAGGGGCGAGTTACTGAAATATGGATCTGATTATTATGCCATTATAGGGATATTATTGATTATAGCCCTATAGGGGCATAAAGTCACAATATTGAATCGGGTTCCTAGATAAAACACATCACCCACTCCACGGTTTTATGTCCATCAATTACTAAAAACTTAAGCAATAAAGATGCATGTGTATTCCAACCCACCCCAAAATACATTTTGCATTTGAAATGGTGTATGCGAAATACACGGATCGTTAAGGTACTGTACGTTTTTAAGCAGTGTAATCATTCAAAAATTGCATATATATATTCAGTTGAACGATTTGCGAAAATTACACATGAAATGTCTCTTAATTACAGAAAAGAAGGTCGAGACTATTTCATCACATATAAATGAAATTGCTTGTGAGAGTGCTAGAGGCTGCGGTAATATACTGTCTCTAGATTTGCTAAAAATAGAAGCTCTGTTCTTTATGAATAGTTCTACTGTAAGCAGAGTACGTGTGCCAAAAAAAAGGTAAATATTTTGAAATTTTGGAAAAAAATTATTTCGTTTCAGGGGAAAATATAGTTCCAAATGTTTTCAGTAGCTTTTGTTTTTCAAAGCTGAAGGCCGAATTCAGAGTTCAGGGGAACGCTGTGTACCGGTTGGCTTAAAAGTTATTCTTTTGGTTCAGGAGAGAACATGACTTCAGATAGATGTGCAAAAAAACAGTCTACAGCTTCAGGTGAAAGTTTGACCATGGTTGAAAATGCTGTAACCGGGCAGTCGTGAGAATGGTTGCTGTCATCGATTTCAGTATCAGCAATGCTCACAGAAGGTCGTACCTGGGTGATGTTGCTCTCATTTCTTGCTTCACTGCCACCACCTAATCGTAGTGCAGAAGTCTCAATGAATGCCGTCATCAGGATTGGTAACCGCTGGGGACAACATGATGCATGAGCCGTTACTGGACTTAGCAAAGTATCGACATCCATTGGCACTGCTGATTGTAGTATAAGACAGGTGTCTAACACACATTCTTCTCCGCATAGCATACATCGAAGCACAGGTAAGATGCAGTTCTGCCATATAGGTCTGAATGAAAGAAACCAGGTCATATTCAGATCTATTAGCCGGGCTAATCCAAGGACTTTAGTTATGCGGTCCCGGTAGCGTATTGCTAGGATCGTTTCGTCTATCGTTGCCGGAGTCATGTCTGCGTTTTGGCTTTACAACAAAAAATACTCCAAAATCAACCTACTAAAAGAACAGATAGTTCAATGTAGGTGGTACACATAGGAAAGGAAGGGGACCTATGTATGATGTGGGATTAAACAGTAGCTAACTAGGGATGTGTTTGATATGCTAACCATATCTGCGTGTATGGAAGAGGGGGGCAACACTAATTGTTTTTAGTTACCCTCACACACCCTAGTGGTGCCATGCTTCATCCTCGGGTCACCCGACTCCTACAGGTCGGGGTGGGCTCAACCACAGTATTGGGAAGCTCTTATGATAGTGAAGGCAATAGGGTATATATAAAATACCTCAATCAGATCCCTGGTATCCCTTTATTCATGGGTCTGATTGGGTTGTTAAACAAATTAATAAAAATAGGGTCTATTAGGATTTTTATGGTCCTATGACCCTAGTGAAGTGCCGACATGTTTCAGTCCTTATGAGGCCATAAAGGTCCTGGACTTTCTTCAGGGCAAGATTCAGAAAACCCCTTTATGTGTGGGGATGCTTAAGAGGGGAATTCCCTACTCTATCAGTGTGGCGAGGGAAGAGTAGCTTCTCCTCGTGTATGTGTAATACTATTAGTAAGAAATGCCAGGCTCCATCTGTGGAAAAATGTAGCATAAGAGATCTTATCAAAAACAGACATTATCCGTATATTTGTGTAAAATCCCTGTGTGTGGCATGCTGAATTCTCAGTGAACATGCTCGATTGGTGGAAAACACGAATGCTCTCATACTATGTCACTCAATATAGTATATAGTGGCATTCTCATTGTATGACACCCAATAGTTAGTGTCAAACCATCACACTCTATTTTACTCAAATGGTGTGACAGTGTGAAGTGAGATATTAAAACAATGGTCGAGGTCTCAATTGCAGTAAAAATCACACAAGACAAACAAACATACATGTGCTGCATTTGTATATAACACTCTGTAGACATATATCCATGCAACAGTTAGTGGTTCGTATTTTCACTTACCCAAATTATGTTGGGCGTAGGCATCTCAGTAAACGGGACGTTAGGGCATACTCTCCTAATTGAAGTGTGGTTCAAAATTAGGTATCGATCTTAAGCATAAGTGGGTCTAACGTTACAAAAAAGGCTCCAGCGGGGCTAAGTAATGCTCGTGGAAATCCGATGTTAATCAAGGAGAATCAACACTTTAGAGGATGTTCCCTACCGGAGTAAAACAGACCCGCTCGCCGGCTTGTAGCTGCTGTTCCAGCCGATGCAGGCAAAAGCTCTGTTTATTTCCGTGTTGTGCGTCATGAGTATGACGTACAACCGGAAGTAAGCCCGTCCTCATCCTACAAGGATCATGGGGATTGTAGTATTATGCCTTATTTCCCGTGTAATTGACCGGAAGTGCCGTAAAAAACGGGAGGGTTTATTTTGTATAAATTGAATATTGACATAAGCTGATTAGTGCCGGCTCATATGTATTCATGAACAGTTTCAAATATAGATTATTTTCCTTATCTTCCTGTCTCAACAGCAATTATTGGTTGACAGAAATAACGAACTGGTTTTAAAGAATATTTTGAAAATGTCCATGAAAGTTAGGTGTTAGGTACTGGACACCTCGGTTTGCATAATACTACAATCCCCATGATCCTTGTAGGATGAGGACGGGCTTACTTCCGGTTGTACGTCATACTCATGACGCGCAACACGGAAATAAACAGAGCTTTTGCCCGCATCGGCTGGAACAGCAGCTACAAGCCGGCGAGCGGGTCTGTTTTACTCGGGTAGGGAACATCCTCTAAACAAGTAAGTGTTGATTCTCCTTGAATAACAGCGGATTTTAACGAGCATTACTTAGCCCCGCTGGAGCCTTTTTTGCAACGTTAGACCCACTTATGCTTAATATCGATACCTAATTTTGAACCACACTTTAATTAGGAGAGTATGCCCTAACGTCCCGTTTACTGAGATGCCTACGCCCAACATAATTTGGGTAAGTGAAAATACGAACCACTAACTGTTGCATGGATATATGTCTACAGAGTGTTATATACGAATGCAGCACATGTATGTTTGTTTGTCTTGTGTGATTTTTACTGCAATTGAGACCTCGACCATTGTTTTAATATCTCACTTCACACTGTCACACCATTTGAGTTAAATAGAGTGTGATGTTTTGACACTAACTATTGGGTGTCATACAATGAGAATGCCACTATATACTATATTGAGCGACATAGTATGAGAGCATTCGTGTTCTCCACCAATCGAGCATGTTCACTGAGAATTCAGCATGCCACACACAGGGATTTTACACAAATATACGGATAATGTCTTTTTTTGATAAGATGTCATATGCTACATTTTTCCACAGATGGAGCCTGGCATTTCTTACTAATAGTATTACACATACACGAGAGGAAGCTAATCTTCCCTCGCCACACTGAGCATCCCCACACATAAAGGGGTTTTCTGAATCTTGCCCTGAAGAAAGTACGGGACCTTTATGGCCTCATAAGGACTGAAACATATCGGCACTTCACTAGGGTCATAGGACAATAAAAATCCTAATAGACCCTATTTTTATTAATTTTTTTAACAACCCAATCAGACCCATGAATTAAGGGATACCAGGGATCTGATTGAGGTATTTTATATGTACCCTATTGCCTTCACTATCATAAGAGCTTCCCAATACTGTGATTGAGCCCACCCCAACCTGTAGGAGTCGGGGTGACCCGATGATGAAGCATGACACCACTAGGGTTTGTGAGGGTAACTAAAAACAATTAGTGTTGCCCCCCTCTTCCATACACGTAGATATGGTTAGCATATCAAACACATCCCTAGTTAGCTAGTGTTTAATCCCACATCACATAGGTCCCCTTCCTTTCCTATGTGTACCACCTACATTGAACTATCTGTTCTTTTAGTAGGTTGATTTTGGAGTACTTTTTGTTGTAGAGTATTCGCTGGGAGGACGTACTCCATATACCCTCTCAAACCCCCCCAGGACCCCTGGATTAATTTACAGAGGCCCTCTGTTTTACAGACATGCGTTTTGGCTTGCCATATCGGAGCAGAAGAGTCAAAAATAAGATTCCTGCTACGAGTCCCAAAAGTAGTGGTAGGCCACCAAAAACTGAATGGACAAAATTGGGAAAGATGCCCAGGACTGCTTCGAAGGGTGTTAACAGTCCCGAAAAAATTGTCTTAAATATATTTGAGATACCACTGGCATCTGACATATTTAGGATTTGGCTTAGCATTTCTACGAAATGCACGGGGCAATTAGTTGATAAAAGTGTATGTATCTCTGCCGTTGTCCTTGCAACTTGAAGATCATACGTTTCTTTTGATGACGTGATGGGCACTGTTGTCTGTAAAAGCACAGACTTCATTCTGCTTAAAGTATCAATTCGTATAGAAGAGATATTCAACTGAGGCCAAATCGTCGCTTCTGAGTCCCCAGGGCCGTTTGGATACAATGCTTGCATACAGCAAGTGACCATGCAACTAACGCTTAACAGATATGCTTTCCCTGGCACCATGCCACAACAGCTGTGGTCCGTTCTTAGAACGTAACTCCCGTTAGAAAGTTGTCTAAAGAATGGCTCTATCTGTGTTGCAGGTGTGCCGTACTGGTGGCATGAAAGGTTATTTGAAGTCCCCTCACAGGCCCCATGTAAATTAATACCTTGACACAGAAGTATACCGCTTAGTGATTGTTTACAATTATTACCACTAAGAAATACATTCTGGTTTTTGTCACTATAACATGTGTGTGTATAAGGTAAGTTCCATGATGACCTAATGTACCCTTTACCCAAACTTTCATACTGGCCTGCTGGTATATACTCTTGGCATTTTTTAAATTGGAAAGTTGTTATCGGAATTGTGATTCCAGAATTGTCTCACGGATGTATTTCAGTGGTTGAACAAAAACCACTTGAAGTGCAACAGTGGGAAAACTGAAATCATACCACTAGGTAAAGATCTGCCCTTCTGCCCTAAGGATTGGTGGCCCAAAGACTCAGAGGCCCCGCCTAGTGCAGTGACCTCTGCACGTAATCTTGGCGTGCAATTCGATACAGCCCTTTCCTTTGATGATCACGTCAGGATCACGGCAGGCTGCTGTTTCGGACTTATCAAATCTTTAAAAAAATTCTTTGACTTCCTCCCCATCGCATCCAGGAAATCGGTCGCAGTCGCATTAATACTCTCCCGACTCGACTATTGCAATGGGTTGATGGCTGGAGTGAAAAAGTCCACACTGAAGAAGTTGCAAAGTGTACAGCACGCAGCTGCAAGATTAGTGTTAAAACTTCCCAGGAAATCCTCAGCCTCAGCAGCATTAAATCGTCTTCACTGGTTGCCCCTGCACAAGAGGATCCTCTTCAAGCTTCTACTAACAGTTTTCAAAGCACTTAAAAACATCGGTCCGAAATACCTTGTCAACCGCTTTGTTCACTATGACCCCGTACGAAGTTTGAGATCCTCCGGTGGTAACCTTACCAAGATTCCGAGGTATAAATATAAAACCAGGGGCAGAAAAACTTTCACAGTCCTAGCAGCAAGGGCCTGGAACAACTTGCCTTTACACCTCAGACTGGTTGAGACTGAGAGTCTTTTCAGGAAACAACTGAAGACCTGGGTCTATCAACAATCTGATGCTTATGTTATGGCCGCTATTTAGAGCTTCCATCATCCAATCCCATCCACACACAATCTCTCAGCGCCAAGATGCTCCTTCCGGAGCGATAGGCTGCGCTTAATAAATACTCACAAATACAAATACAAATACAAATAATCCTGTGTATTATCCATTCAATGACAGGTCTTTCTTACATTGTCAATGGTAATTTCTCAAGTTTTTCAATGCTCAGAATCGTATAGTCTGCTCCTTTCTGTGCCAAACTGATTTGTTTATCAGTAAGGTTAAAGATAGAGAACAATGACGTTGTGTTGATTAAACGCCAAGGCACATAGCCTGAACGCAGGTTTTGCAACGTCCAGCCTAGCTGTACAATAGAACATTAGCAAGTCCTGATCTATTATATCTATAGCAGATGATACAATACTGTCCAGTGAATATATTCTGGAGGACAGAGTCATTAACCCGTTGTCCACAACAGAAAGTGATTTTTCCAAATTAATCGATCAATTTCTCGTATTTTCTCTGCCGTCTCAATTTGAGTCACTTTCCATGCCTCGTTGTAAGCAGTGTATATACTGGCCGCTATGAAACGTTTTTGACGCTGTTTGCGTGGTCCCATTATGAAATCGCGCAAGTCAGCACCATCTTTAAGTAAAGATAAGTGTTGCTTAATTTCTGCAAGTGTGGATATGTGTAGCCATTCAAGGCATAGTTTTCCTACACTGTATGTTGTTACTATCCCTGGATGTTGTCTCTGGGAGTATCTAGGGTCTGGTCTGGTCATTTTTAACCCCTGTATTTTGTTCAGGAATCTATCTTGACATTTATTTGTGTCTGTTCTCCAGATTAACCACTTTTTCCAATCAGGATGTGTTCTATTTTCATGTAAAATTTTGGATACGTCTATCTCAATATCTGTGGTTGCGTTATCAGGTATCGGCTTTGGAATAGACGGTTAGTTTAAGTCTTTGATTTTGGCTAGGCCAAAACAGGTAGTTTTTTGAATGGTGTCATTCAAGAACATTATTTGTTCTAGTATCATGCAGGCTCTAAATAATGCTTCTAGGCCTTGTACCTGCCATTCTTTTGTACCCCAGATGGTTTTTGTTTCAATGTTGTTTTTCCAGAAATCAAAAACAAATGTAATCATTTTTTCATAAAATGTTTCAGAATAGATCAATTTAGTATTTTTCAGCATGGTTTTTGTCCCTGTTTTATCTAACAGTTTATAATAAACTGTTTCTGCATCACTTGTGTTAAACCCTGAGAAGTATTGGAATTTCTCATAGAATGTTTTTGAACTGCTTTTAGGTGGAGTTGCACAATGTTCCCATTGATTATATTTAAAAACATTTCTAGGTTGAGCAGATTTATGCAAATAGTGGTCTGCATAGTGGGTATAGCAATAAATCTGTTCATAATTCGATGAACCTTGCAAATAATCATGTTCTGTACATTTTGCTGATACTACTAAATCTGACAGCATATTATTTATGCTTTCAAAATCCCAATCATCAGAGAATGTACTTGGTTTTACAAAGTCACTTAATGAAACCTTAAACTGATGAGGATATTTCAAGAGTTCGACCGGTCCATATATTTCGTAATCTGTTTTGTCCCAAACTACCCCGCCGGGTATTGTAATGGCTGTGACATTCACTGATGATAGTTCTCTTTTCTCGATGTGAGATGACTTGTGTGGCTTCAGAACTAAGTTGATGTTCTGACTTGCTGTGACCATTGTACTGTAATAAATTTTCCTAAAATTAAAACTAAAATTAGGCAGAGTAGGAGTATGAGTACCCCTGATACAATCCAATATTCAATCAACAGTGCATTTAGATATGCTTCTTTGAGTTGATGAAAGAGTACGATTGCTTTGTCTTTAAAAGTCTTTGTTGCTGGCGTTACTTCAGGCTCGCTTTGATCTTCAGAAAAGTTATCGAAATTGATGAAGTAGCCAGATGCAGTTCTGTCAATTGTTGGAATTGTTTTTTCAATTTGCCTTTCATTAGCACATTCTAATGCTACATCATTGTAGACTGGTGTTTCTTGACGAACTGTTTCAATTTGGGTTTCAAGAGGCACAAGTTCCATGGCATTTCTGCATAGTCCTTTTTTATTCACTGCAGGTTTATCAAATGTGATTAGTCTCTCAGTTTGAACCTCTTGGATTGTAGCAAATTTTGGTATTCTGCTATTTCTTGGGAGTCCACTTGGCCTACTACTTATTATTGGCCACATGATTGTGGTTTTACCAGGTCGATGGATACAACTCGGTTCTCCTTTTTGCCAGCAAGGGGCGGTAGTACAACTGATCTTGTTCCGTTGATTGCTAAGACAGTTACTGCTTTTCTGTAAGAAGGCCCAAATTCCTTCTTCACCGCTATTTTCTCTCTGACCAGATCTCTAATCTTTGGAATCCAGACAGGTCTTTCTGGGACAGGTGGTGTCTTCAGTGGTTTTTGGCTGCGATTTTAACTTTATGTTGCTCAGGGCTTTTCTTGTTTCATTTAACACCATCAATGCTGATGGTTTTCCCCTCCTGTGCTGAACATTATTTATTCCCATTGTTCATGACGAGCTCAGCTCGGCATGAGTGTACGAGAGGTGTACCTCATGACGAGCTGAGCTCGTCATGAGCGTCGAAGGTGTTAAGTCCTGTAAAACAGCCAAACGATCTTTTATGTCAAAGAATTTTTTCTTATCTTCTACCACTGAAGCATGACTTTCTAAGTCCTGAACATACATTCTAGTTCCGAACAATAGTTCGTACGGGCTGAAACCTTTTAGAGAATTTCTTGGCAGATTATTAAGACTACGTTGGACACTTGTTAAATGCTGGACCCACCCATCACCCGAACCTAATACCTTTGCCGTTATAGATTGCTTTATGTCTCGTTTTTTTCTTTCCACAACCCCGTTTCCCTCAGGATGGAAGGGACAAGAGAACCGCAAACCAATGCCCATGCTGGTTATGGCCTCCTTATAAGCTCGAGAGCTAAAAGCAGGACCCTGGTCAGAATGAAGCATGGCAATTGCGTATGTGCCGATAAAGACTCGCAAATCTTTTATGACAGTTCTGGCATCAGCCGAGCGCTGGGGCCACATTTTTAAGTGATTTTAGTCTTAAAAGGAATTAATAGGACGCTGGATTTTATGTATAGGTAGCCTTATGCTAACTACAGAATTGGCCATGGCATTACTCCGGTTGGCTAGTTACTGCGGTCTCTGTTGCAGTCTGGACAACTCTTCGCAAATTTATAATGTTGCAGGCTCATCCCCGGCCACCAGTATTCTGATTGTAATTCTGTCAGAGATTCCTTCATCTGTTTGTGCCTTGGACCTTCACCGATGTGTGCGTCTGCTATTAATAAGACTCTCCGGTTCGTGTTTGGAATTTCCCTATCCCCCACTCCAGGGATTCAAGCAAAAGGAACGGAGTTTGCGTCAATTATGTATGTATAATTGAGTGGATAGTTCACGGGTAGTGCTGCACAGTTGCCTTTTGAAGACGTTTTTACCGCCTGCATCGTTTCCCCGTCTATGTATTTTTCTGAACGCTTTTTTGTGGCTATGGAAGCCCGTTGAGGTGCTTCCGCTGTGGCTGTATTAGCCAATGAATTCCCTGCAAAGTGAACGCCATCACGTTGATGACTCAGAGTGTGTATCACGTGAGTCTTTTGTAGTTCTTTCTGTAAAATAACTACTTGTTCCCAAAGCATTTTATGCTTGATTGTGGCACCTGTGTCATCTTTGTAATCATTTTGAAGCCAGTTCTGCAAATCATTATTGTAAGATTTGACGCAGAAATGCGAATCGCACACTATTAGTGTCGGGAATTCATGTTCCACATTTTCAAGCGCCATCTTTAAAGATCTGATTTCAGCTCGCAGAGCCGAACAGTTTCTCAGAGATTCAGTTTTTGTTATTTTCGGTCTGAATTTACCGCAGAGCCAGCGACCTTTAACAATCGCGCAGGCTGCATTTTAGGATTTATCATCTACATTGTAATGCTGTACAAATCTGTCTGTATAGATTATACAAGAGTATTGTTGGAGAGGCAGAATTTCGATTGGCAGAGGATATTCTTCTTCATATTTTAAATCATTCAGTTTTTTCATGTTCGGGACAAAATAGTATGTCACGTCTTCTGCAGCAAGAGAATTTTCCCATTCTATCCATTTTGGATCTAATGCCACTGTTTTTACATTTACTGGGATGAATAGCGCCTCGAAGGCTGATTCTGCTGTGAAAAACAGTTATTCTCTTTCCTTGGGCTAGGGCTCGTTCTCTTGCTACAGCAGTTTGAACTGCCTTTACAGTATTTTCTGTGAGACTGAATGTTTTTTCTGCTTGTGTGTACAAATGTGATTTGTAAGCTTGTGGTACCGTTTCTCCCTCATTAGAGGTCAGGTACGTGAATCCGCATCTTCCTGGGATGACTCGGATTACAAGGTTGCGTGTATTGTCAAGTGTTTCTAATTTTGTTTTAGCTAACATGTTTGTTTGCAGTGATCTCAACATTTCTGTGTGTTTTTGAGTCCAGTTGATTGGTTTAAAATCAGGTTTTATTAATTCGTAGAGAGATTTAACTCTCTCTGCATAATTTAGAATGTAAGTTCTTCCGAAATTCAGGAAGCCTAGAATCGATTGTAAGTTCTTCAGTGTTTTGGGTGCTTGGAGTACAGCGCACTTCTCTAAGAAGTTGTCTGCTATGCTTTTGCCTTCACTTGATAATTTGTATCCTAAAAATAGGACAGTTAGATGGCCAATTCATGACTTTTTAAAGTTGAATTTGTAACCCTCTGCTGCGAACCCAAGTATTATGGTATTCACTCTTTTCAAGTGAGTATCCAAGTCGTCGTCTGTGAGATAGATGTCATCGACATAAGATAATGCCTCATCATCATACATTTGTAGTAACTCTGTTACTCTGGCTGAGAATAATCCGGGGCTGTTCTTGAATCCCTGTGGGAGTCTACAGAAATTTTTCTGTGACCCCATTATTGAGAAAGCGGTCAAGTATCTGCTTTCCGGTGCAATATTTTGACAAAAGAACCAATTTGAGATGTCTAATGTAGTTTTGTATTTTTTGCAAACTATGTTATTCAACATGAGTTATGGTGTCTGTAGTCCAAGACTAGACAATACGAATCGTCTGGTTTGGAGACAGGAAACAAAGGATTTTTTATTTGAGAGGTGCATGTTTCAATCACCCCTTGGTATTCAAGTTGATCTAAAATCTCCCTGACTTGTTTTTTAGCTTCTTGCTTAATCGGGTACTGCCTTTGTGCAGTAGGTTGACATTTTGACTGGATTTTGTGAGGAGGAGAGTCCTCATCCCATCCTACATGATTCTTATATAATGCAGGTGCTTGAGCTACTGACCATTTTCTTGCGTATATATATTTTCTATGTATTGGAATATGATTTGAGAAGGCAGGCTTAATCATTTCTTCGCCATGAGGGCACTCCCTGACAAACTCTGGGGGGCAATCTTTCTCAGCTAACAGGATGTCAGAGCCTTTTGAGAGGTTATCCCAAAACAGACCCCTTATTTTCCTAGTCTTATCTCCCTCTATACGCAATGTTATTTCGTATATTTTATGAGGTTCGCTAACTCTGGTATCTGCAGTTTCTACTTGAATGTATTCATTCGTGTCCACTGTCTCCAGATGATTCATCAAGATCTTGCAAGCTATGCTGATTTCTGCTGCGCTGTCTAGCATTGTCTGTGCCCACTCTCCGTTTTTCAGCTGTGTCCTCAGTATCCTCGGCATATTTGATTATTTTAATACTGGCTACCTTCTTTTATGAAAATTGTAATTTTTTACTTTGAGCAGGTTCCTTGTCTTTGGACTTGGCGTGCTCTTCCCTTTGTTCTGACCGTCCTCTTCTTTCCGATTTCTGCGAAAAAGATCGAGAGGGACGTGTATCAATATCTTGATATCTATCAGGGTTTTTCAAATTATCCCTATTTCTAAGGTTGTATCTTTTTTCAGAGGGCTCCCTTTGGGGAGACTGGTGTTCTCGAATCAGAGTTTCGTTTAACGTGAATATCTATGTTTGTTGATATAACCTACTCGTCACATTCGGGTGTTATGTACTTTCTCACTCGGGTGATGCACATTTAATCCTCGCGTTCCGTTTTTTGACAAATCTCTATGGGGCTGTTGCTATATCCATCACGTTGTTTCAGTTTAACCCTCACAGACCCTGGTACGCTTTCACATTCTTATTCCTTCTAAATGCAACTCGAGTAGTTTTTGTGTAGGTCTCTTTGTTCTATTCATTTAAGCCAACCTTTTGATTTTCTCCCAGTGATGAACTTCATTTGTGGTAGATAGCTCCCCTTCCTGATACGATACTATTTTACTTTCAGATTGTGAATTTTTTCCTCTGAAGAAGGGCCACGTCCTGAAATGCATAGGGACACCATCAATATAATTGGATGTTGCTGAAGTGCAAAATTGCGTGCACCAGTCTTTAATGGAGTCACTATGATGTAATATGTGACCTACACAATAAATATACCTTGAAATGGATTACCAATGAACAAGACATTTCTTAATTTTTGAACCTTGATCACAAATATTGAAATCCACAGAAGGAGTTCCTGTCTCCTACAGGTGTGCCTTAGGAAGTAGTGCAGGTGATCCGTGCACTCCTCTTAATTTTGAGTTTAAATTTCGAGCCCCCACTGGCCGGGAGGGACTCTTTCCCTTGCACCCGAAGATAGATTAATATTGCATTGATATTGACCTATTTGAACCTCTACTATAAGGGTGTGCCGCCATCCCCATTAACTTGTTGATTCATACTCATATCTGGCCGATTTTGGTGAGCACCCATTTAAGATGTCTTACGAAGAGATTGCTAGTACTACAGCCAATCGGGCTGAAACATTTGGGTTCACCCCTGAAGAAACCAGTCGTATATACTCTTTGATCCAGGAAGTGGATCCATCCTCTACAAGTACTTTTTCTAACCCCAGCATGTTAAGACAACTACTATATACCTCAAAAAGAATCATCAACCAACATCTACACGCCGGAACTCTTATTAGATATCATAAAGACCAACATATCCCCAGAGGCTTACGCATTGCCCTGAAGCCTACTCTCTGCAGGAACAATACAAAATTCACGGAACGATGGTACGCCATCCTCAACCGTTGTTCGCTCGACCTTATTCTACTAATAGTAGAGGAACTTTCGCAAATCATCGACGATTTGGAAAAAGAAATAGCTCAAATTCAACGTAATCTTGGCAACAACATGCCTAAAGACGAACTGGAAAAAGCTCTAGCTGATATCAATATTCAACTTGATAAATACACTACAGAAATAAATGACGGAAAAATCTGAAAATATAAACGAGACACTATGGACTACAAACTGGGGGAAGTCTACAGATGGGCTGAGGTTTATGCCCAACGTAGACAACAAAGACCCTACAACAATCCTTCATCAGATGAAGGGAGTTCTACTGATGGTTCCACCTCACCAAGGGGAAGTACTCCCCATGGAAGACCACCCAGAAACAACGCACCTTCTAAGCCTACTGAAAATGCTCCCCAAACCAGTGCTTCAACATCTGGTGTCTCTTTTTTAGAGAAAGGCCCCACCATCACCGTCGAACCAGGCGGAGCAGAAACCGCAAAAGAGAAAACCACGCCAATAGCTCAGGCAACCAGGAACAAAAAACCTTAGACATTAACATTTCAAAAACTACGCTGACCAACTCACAACTGTCTACTCTTGAACAAGGCATTTCGTTCTTCCCGACATACAACAGCTCTGAATTGGACATGGAGAGAGTCTGTACAAATGTATGCGCACCTTGAGACTCCGTCATTTTTTCACTAACGTTTGTCCACCCACAAGCACCCCAGTGATCCACACTTGAAAGGATTTGAAAAGCAAAAGCACATTTCTGGCTCCGGTCAGCCACAAAATATTTGATTCATATGAAACCATCACTATGAATTCCAGCAAAGACTGTTTAAAAAAAGCAAATTTCAAGCGCAACAACTTCAACCGCAGGGAATCTAGAACCTTGAACCAAATTGCTAACAATCCTAACATCGTTTGTTGCAAAGCGGATAAAGGGGGAGCACTGGTAGTGATGGATAGCGATTACTACAACAAAAGCGTGACTGACCATGTTCATGATCCCAACCTGTACATGAAGTTAACACATGATCCAACTGAGTCTTTCTTTAATGTACTCAAAATCATCTTGGATAAAGCAGTTACGATGGGTACCATCACCGATAAAGATCATAAATATTTGACACAATCTCATCCTAAATGTCCCAGCATAAACATGCTTCCCAAGATTCACAAAAATCACCATCATCCACCTTTACGCCCCATTGTTTCGACAAAAAATTCCATTCATGAACCAACAGGGAAGTTCATAGACCTATACCTTCAAAAAATTGTTAAGTCCATGTCTACTTATCTACGTGACACTACCGATTTTTTTGAATCGTCTTCAACAAGTGATCTTGGAGCCTGACACCTTATACACCCTGGTTACCATTGACGTATGTGCCTTATAAACATCGATCCGGCATAACAGGGGTATTGAAGCTATTGAATCTTTTTTGCTGAACCATCCGATCGATGATGATCTGAAAGTTCTGATACTTGAACTCATACAATTCACACTGTATCACAGTTACTTTTCTTGGAACAATGATTACTATCTACAGCTCATTGGCACTTCAATGAGCAATTGCGCAGCTACGCCAACCTCTTCATGCACCGTATGGAACTGGACCACATCCTAAACAACAATAAATGGTCAAACAACATTCTTACCCTGTGGCGATACATTGATGACATTTTCTTAATTTGGATTGGGCAACCTGAGGACATTTCTGAATTTCTAAAGTACATTAACAACCTTGATGATCACATTCAGTTTACCGATACCATCACCCCTAACAGTCTACCGTTTCTGGTTGTTCAGGTCCCATTACAGGACAATAAACTAACCACTGACCTTTTTGTTAAAACCACAGACAGAAACAATGCTCTTTTTTCACCAGCTGTCACCCAACTTCTTTGAAAATCCATTTACCTTATTCTCAGCTGCTAAGAGCCAAAAGAATCTGTTCGGAACCTGAAGCATATGAACTATCTGAACAAAGGTTTCTACAAAGATACAGAGATCGTAGATATCCTGAGTAGACATTACAGACAGCCAAAACACGTGCTGATGCTAAGAACCGTCAAGACCTTTTGATCCCACATAGCAAATCCACCAATGACCAGAGACCCGTTTTTGTGTCCAAATACTCCACGAAAAGCAATGTCTTCAAAAACATTATTTTGAAAACTTGGGACATGATCCGATATGAACCAGACTTTCAGGGCATCTTTAATTACAGACCATTGTTCGCTTACCAGAGAGCCAAAAACATCAAAATAATTTTGGAGACAGAACCCATAGACACTTCTATTAACTATTCCGGCACAAAACCTTGCTTGAACTGTTGTCACTGCCACAACATTATCAAAGGGAATACCATCAACCACCCATCATCTGGTAAAGCCATTAAACTTTTAACCAACGCAACCTGAGATTCCAAGAATGTTGTTTACCTACTAAAATGTCCCTGCGGATTACCCTACGTAGGGAAAACTGAAAGAAAAATCAAAGTTCGTTTAACGGAACACAAGAGCACCATTAGAAACAAAACCACCAAAGCACCCCTTGCGGCTCACTTTATTGCACATCATCATAATGTGAGTCAATTGCGGTTCCTTGTCTTGGAGATTGTACCGTTGAAACCAGGCGTGGATAACAGAAAAAGACTCTTACAAAGAGAAACGGTTTGGATAAAGAGACTTGATGCTTGTCAGGCCAGAGGCCTCAATGACAGGATTGAATATAGTTGTTTTCTCTAACTAACATGTTGTGTAACTCGCTGTAATCCTATTGTGTTTTTTGACTCCTTGTTTCACCACATTTCTTTTAGTTCTCCACTGTTTTTTTCCCCTTGATCTTCCATTTAGTTTACTATCTTTGATGTTTCATCGTGCAGTTTAGATTTTTTTCAGTCGCTCATTACTTGGCTTTTTGTTCACTACTGGCTGTTCCTTTTGATCTTCATCTAAGTATGTTGAGTTGAGGTCCATATCGTGTTGTCCAAGACTCATTTGTGTACCTCATACTTCATGTCTGTTTTAGTGTTTCTACTTTTTTGCAACCCTTGGATTATTTCCTTTCTTTCCACTGTTTTGATACTTCTTACACCTCTGTTGCCACACATTATGTTGACCGTGCATCTTTATAGTTTAGTCCACCTTTGTGTATCCTGTATTGTCTTTCCTCGGAATCTTTCTTACTCAGACTTACAGGTTCTTTGACTTCACCCTCTATGATCTTTACTTTTTATGATTGATCCTCGTTTTGAAGTTTGACTCTCCCAAGATGACCGCCTACATTTGTCTGTTTACTATGTTTATGGCTATTGGAATTTGTTCGTTATTTTATTCATTAAGGTATTTATTTTATATATCATCCCGTATTCATAATAGGGCTTTGTTCTCACATCCTTACGATCTATTTCACTTTTGCCTTATTGTATTTACTTCCGTGTTCCGTCACGGTGAGCTGACCCACCAGTTCAGACTTGATATACGCCTCTCACGCGTTACATCTGGTACTCGTTGACTACTGTATCTATTTGTTTTTTTAATCGCACGTGTGCATTTAACGCGACCATCTATGTTTGTTAGTATACCCCACTCGTCACATTTGGGTGTCTTTTACTCTTTTACACGGGTGATACACGCTTCTCACGCGTTACTGCTGGCAAGCGTTGACCACCGTAACCACTTGCTCTTCTAATCGCACGGGTGTCCTCTACATTTAACGCGAATATCTATGTTTGTTGGTATAACCTACTCGTCACATTTGGGTGTTATGTACTTTCTCACTCTGGTGATGCACATTTATTCCTCGCGTTCCGTTTTTTGACAAAACTCTATGGGACTGTTGCTATATCCATCACGTTGTTTCACTTTAACACTCACAGACCCTGGTACACTTTCACATTCTTATTCCTTCTAAATGCAACTCGAGTAGTTTTTGTGTTGGTCTCTTTGTTCAATTAATTTAAGCCTACCTTTTGATTTTCTCCCAGTGATGTACTTAATTTGTGGTAGATAGCTCCCCTTCCTGATACGATACTATTTTACTTTCAGAATGGGAATTGTCCCCTGAAGAAGGGCCACGTCCCAAAATGCATAGGAACACCATCAATATAATTGGATGTTGCTGAAGTGTAAAATTGCGTGCACCAGTCATTAATGGAGTCACTATGATGTAATATGTGACCCAAACAATAAATATACCTTGAAATGGATTACCAATGAACAAGACATTTCTTAATTTTTGAACCTTGATCACAAATATTGAAATCCACAGAAGGAGTTCCTGTCTCCTACAGGTGTGCCTTAGGAAGTAATGCGGGTGATCTCTGCACTCCTCTTAATTTTGAGTTTAAATTTCGAGCCCCCACTGGCCGGGAGGGACTCTTTCCCTGGCACACATAGATAGATTAATATCGCATTGATATTGACCTATTTGAACATCTACTGAAAGGGTGTGCCGCCATCCCCATTAACTTGGTGTGTTTCTATGTTTGACAGATGTATGTCCTACTATGGTTCACACTGGTGACGTTGGTACCTGTTGTACGGTTGCTGTAATTGTGTTGGGCATGCTCTTCGAGTATCCCATGCCTTTAAAAAAAGGTATTCACTTTATATATATATATGTGTAATGAGATAGATACACACTGCAAGGGAGCAAACTTGCTATGACTCGATCTCTCTCTCTTCTTATGATAGCGAGCCTTGTGTGTGTGTCTCCAGCTGCTGCCGGTATCCTTTCACCACTGTACTTCTGTGTATGTTTGGTCAGTTTGACTTCCTGGTGGTATATTCTGTATGATTCTGACGACGCTTCTGTGCTTTCGATGCTTCGTTTCATGGGCTTTGCATGTATGTGGGGTGGCTTCCACGGTCCACACAGTCTGTATAAGCGTATCCCTCTTATCCACATACCTGTATCTAGTTATGGTTTTGTGTATCTCTGCATGAGTGACATCTGTCTCTGCACATGTCTGTCTTGGTATCCACTGCTGTGTATGATTATTTTGTATAGCTTGACTTTGTTGTACTGTTTCGTCCTTCCTGTAGGACATTACTTTTTGTAGATCCATGGATCCTGTGCATAGTTCTGCTTCTCATCTTATTGCAGAAAAGTATGGATTTCTTCCATTGTGCACTGGCCATTTAAGCCTCTATGATTTTCCTTCGCCCTCTCCTATTAGTTGTAGGTCTCAAACTGGCCTCTGACGGACTGTGGTGTCATTGCCTTTGTTTGTTGATACTCCTTTTCTGGAACGTAATGGTCTAGCGCCGGCCATGCTTGCACTTGCAGTCTCCACCTGTTTTAGTCCATCTTCTTGACAGACTGGATCTGATCTGATAGAGACTACTAGCCGCAGATTCCTTAACATGGTCACATAAACCACAACCCAGTGCGCTGACATCAGTTTTCTTCTTTTCGGCGTGCAACGCGGACCCAGATAGTGTTGCTGGCCGGTTCAGGCCTTTACCTTTCCGCTCTTGAGCGTATTTTTCTGGGTACAGTGTGTGAATGCCTTTGGGTTTTAATGCATGCTCGTCTTGGGCACGCCAGATGTCAGCAATGGATCCTCATTCCATCTGCATGTGGTGTTTGGGGGAGCATCACAACTCCACGGACTGCGAGGCATGTCAGCAGTTGAAGCCGAATTCTCGGGTGGAGGGCTGGATGAAGCTCCTCTCGGCTCGCATGTCCAGGTCAGCGTCCTCTCCACGGCCCTCCCCTGCGGACAGCTTCAAGAACCGCCGCTTCCGCCTCCGACATCATCCTTCTCCCGCACTGCAGGAGTGTCGCTCACCTGTTGATAAGTGTCACAGTTTGTCCCCGTGGAACAAGTTCTGGCCTGTTGGGGGTGTGGGCTCTCCGCAAGTGTTGCGGCCCTGCGTGTCGTCACCCTATCTGCCGTTCCACGGCACGGGGGCGACTAGAGTCCAGATGGAGGCCTATGTGGCGGCCTTGCAATTCTCCTGGGTTCCTCATCCTCCTTCTGCTCCTGGGACGTCTGTGGATCTCTGCTGTGTGCGGGGCCCTCCGCAGCATCACCGGCAGCTCCGGGGCCGACGGGTTCTGCTCCAGGTTCGGAGGGTGTGGTGTCTAGGTGCTGCCCTTGGGGGTTCCCTCCTTCGGACCACAGCACCTCTGCTTCCCCACAAACCTCTGCGGGGGTCCCTGTGGTGTAGCGGGAGGTTGCCTGGGTTTGGGGCATGTTTCCGAGTCCTTCTCGGTCCTCTGGACAGGCGGCGGCCTTGTCCGAGGCCGAGGCGAAGCTGCTCAGGCGCCAGCAGCTGCTGGCCCGGGCGGTGCCTCAGGGGCTGGCTAGGGGTCGGGGCGAGTCTCCAGGGCCCCTAGCCTTTTCGACGCCGCATCTTGGCCGCCCCGGCTCCGGCCCGCCTTCGGTCCACTGAGCCGAGCAGTGTGGTGGAAGTCGTTCCGGCATCTCCTTCGGCACCGGTCGACGTTGACCCGACTCCGGTTGTGGACTCTACGGCGCCGGGTCGTCGATTCCTCTTAAGACGCCTCTTCGTCGCCAGAGGTTCGCCGGTTGATGGTGTCATCCTCCCCAGAGACGGGTCGCCGAGTTGTGGCCTTTTCCCCGGGGTGGTCTAAGGATGGTTCTTCACTGTTGCCACGGTCGCAGTCTTCACCGGAGGCGTCTCAGGTTCCTCATTCTTCGGTCCCTCTTCCCCCTTTCCGGACATGGCCTTTCCTTCCTCCGGTTGGCCTGGGGGAGGCCGTCTTAGTTTGCAGCCATCGCCCAGCTGCTTTCCCTGCCGTGGGCCTTACAGAGGCCGGTGCGGCCTTTGCTCGCGCTGTCTCCGCGGCTGCTGGGATCCTGTGCATGGGAGATCCAGCGGCCCACTACCCCAAGGATCATCTTCTGGAGGTCCTCCATCAGGGCTCTGGTGGTCGGGAGCTGCTTTTGCCCTTCAAGGCTTCACTCCATACTTCCCTTCTGGGGTTTTGGGGTCGACCCGCCATGGGAACCCGGTGCCGCAGCACCTTCTGCACCACCACCGTCCTGCGCCTCATGATCCTGTCTGTCTTTCTCTTCAACCCACGACCATGGGCGCTCTTTTGCAGATGCCTATTCCCTCCCTGTCAACTGTGTTTCCCCTCCATCGCGGGAGGCGCGCTGGTTAGATTCCTGGGGGTGGAATATCTTTGCCTCCACCTTGCGGATCCTTAACACTCTGTGTGTGGGCAAGGGCCACTTCTTGCTTGTGGGATTCGGCTGAGTCCCTTCTGTCTGCTGCTTCTAGTGAGGGTGCCAGGGTTGATCTCCGTCACCATGTGTTGAATGGCTGGGAGCTGGTGGTGTTCATTCTTCGCTCCGCTCTGGATGTGTCGGAGGTGCTTGGTCGTGCCATGGCTTCTTCAGTGCCCCTTCAATGCCATTCATGGCTTCTGGACAGTGTGTTCCTGGAGAATGTTCAGGAACGGTTGGTGGAACTTCCCTTTGATGGCACCCTTGTGTTCCAAGCCCCTACGGACTCTGCCATTCAGAGGGTTCTGAGGGGGCTCCACTCTCCTCCTGCTCCTCCTCCTTCTCCACCTCAGTGACTGGGGAGTTGTTCTAGTTTGGGAGGTGTTCTTCCATTGTGTTCTGGGGCCTTGTTGTGAGTGACCCCGTGAGTGATTGTTGTACCTTCCGATCCCTTGTTGGTGCTGTTGGCTGCTGGTCCAGCCCTTGTTTGATTGTGGTTTTGGCTGTTGGTCAGCCGTGTTGGCCTGAGATTGGGCCTTCTGTGTATTCTTTCTGGCTCATTGGCAAGCCGTTTGCGGTTTCCCTGCAAGTCTTTTTTGTTGTCCTCTGATGCGGATACTTTTTCCTAAGAGGGTTCCCATGTTCTTGGGAAGTAACTTGCCCTATGAGGGAAATGGTAGCTATTACATAACTCTCTCCTGTGCTAGGGAGGTGTGGTCATCCTTCGGGCCTCTGCTCTCCGTGCCGTCACGGTATGTCGCAGGTGCGATCTTCTTCTTCTCTTTGCAAAACAGATGGTACAGTGACAGTTCACAGTGGCTATGAGTGCTTTCTTCTTCCATCAGCACTTTTAGCAGTGTGGCCGTCCCTGTCTTGTCTGCTGCCTAAGGCCGAGGATCCACTGCTTAGTGGACTGGTTCCGTCCGGGACGGTACCCTTTTGGGGCCATTCAGGACGGGTTCCTAGCATTTCCCTTGTTATGAACCTGATGTGGTCCGGGCGTTTAGTTGCATGGCGTTGTTAGCAGCTGGCTCCCCCTGCCTGCTCTTCTGTGCTGTGGCCGGCGACCTTGGTTTGGGCCTTGGCGCGCCTCTTTTTGTCATACGTGGCCATTAGGAGGTCTTGTTTTTGCTCTTCCACCTGCTTTATTGCTGAGTCGCTGTTCTGTCTTGATTTCGAGCCGTGAGGGGCTCGGCTGCCCTCTTCACTGATATTGTTTCTCGGTGGAGGGCTTTGCTGTACTTCTACCCCTTATCCTTGGAGTTGGTGGGTCTTCTTCGGCATTGTCTGTGCCTTGGGGCTTCTGGTGGAGGTCCCTGGTACGTTATCAGGCTTGCAGTAGTTTGGCCTCTTTCGTTTACCCTTGCTTCTCCTGTTGGTGAAGGTTTGGTTGCGTCCGCTGTGGGGGCTGGTGTTCCTCCACAATGCAGAGGGTTTATTCAGCCCAGGGCTTGTGACTCATCCCCTGTTGTGGTGGACTGGGCTATTTTTCCCTGTCCCCGTGTCGGGTCCCCAGTTGGACTTGTGCTTGTCTGCTTAGGGAGGTCCTCTCGCAGACCCTTCTCCCCTTTGTGTATGGCTAGGGTATCTATTCTATGTTAAAGAATCTGCGGCTAGTATTTTCTATCAGATGTACAAGTTACTTACCTTCGGCAACGATGTATATGGTAGAGATGATTCTAGCAGCAGATTCCTGCATGACCCACACTTCCTCCCTCTGCTTGGGTTTTTCTGCAGTTGACTCCCTTTGGGTGTCTTATCTTCTATGGGTGTGCTCTTCCTTTTCTTCCAGTCAGGCATCCCTCCGGCTGGTTCTCTCCAGCGTGGGGCCTACTTTGGCTCTTTCTCTCTGTTGCTAGAGTTCTGATCCCCTCCTGGTCTCCTGGTCTTTTTCGTTGGGGGTTCTTTTACCTGTCTTTGACCTCCTCCTCCCTTCAGGAGGTATGACCCTCCTTGGCAGTATAGTCTGGAGATGGAATACTGTTGCTCCTTTGTTCCGGGCTTGTGGCCCTTCCCCTAGTGGTTGTAGTCGCAGACTTTTGTTTTTCTTTCTCTATTTGTCTTTCTTTCTCTATTTGCCTTTCTGGCTTTTCACACACTGTTCCCATGCTGTCCTCAGTTTTGTTGTCATGGCTCCGTGTTGTGGCGTGGAAAAGTTCTCCGAAGCAAACTGATGTCAGCGCGTTGGGGTGGGGCTTATGTGACCACGCTGACGTCACGCCCGCGGAGGATGTCGGCCGAGCCTAGTGGCGCCGCCCCCCTCCCCCGGTGTGCAGGGATACTGGGCAAGAAAGTTTTCTGGGTCCAGTCTCACACCTGGGGAATATTCTACATTAAGGAATCTGAGGCTAGGACCGTCTCTACCAGATACATCGTTAACGAAGGTAAGTAACTCGTACTTCTCTTATGGAATCTGGTGGTGTTGAGTCACAGACCCTCCTCCAATTGAATATAGCTTTGGTATCTATTCTAAGTTAAGGAATCAGTGGCTAGATGTCTCTATCAGATGAACAAGGTACTTATCTTCAGTAATGATTTATCTGGTAGGGACACAGTCTAGCCGCAGATTCCTTAACGAGCACCCATCATCCCCTCTAAAGTAAGATCTTATAACCGTACTTAACTATGCCACTTTAACCTTTGTTTTCTTCAGTGAATTTCCAGTTCTTTTTTTTATCATATAGTCGCCAAGTCCTCTCACTTAGCATACCTTTTGACTGTGTGGAGTAGAGGGCCAGGCTTTGCACCCATACTCCCACCTAAGGCGGCCAATACTGCATTGCTGGTCAACCCCATGCAATCACCCAACGCCCCATGACAACAACTCCACATTTTTAGGTCTCGCAGAAGACCTATTGAGGTGAAACCAGAAAGCAAAACCAGGCGGATTTTGCCGAGTGCATGTGTGTCGGTGCACGCGCTTTCCATTTGCTTCCTGAGCCGCCTGCCTGCTTCATACTTCAAAGGAATGCGACCCCGCCCACGCAATGCCGAGAGCTAGCGCTTTCCTCCCTCCCACTCGCTCACTCCCCTTCTCCCCCGCCCCCACCCCATCCGACTTGTTCTTCTTGTTGACCCTGCTCCCCTGCACTTTGCCTTCTGTAAGTAAACCCCAGCCTTCTTAGTCGAAGTCCTACTTTTGTGTATCTAATGCGAGTGAACTATGCTGAGCCTAAGGCAGCCTCGCCTCCCGTACTTAGTAGCCAGCTGCCGAGAATTGAAGGGGGCGCTGCTTTCAACACTTGCCCAGCCCCCCTCCCCGCCCTGCCTTTCCTCTGTTCAGCTTCAACCATTGCCCGACATCGCACCCCTGCTACCGCACGAGCGCTTGTTAGTGCACGTCCCGCCCACCTCGTCTAAAGTTGTGTTCTGACGATCCATTCTCTCCAGTGTGCTCATGCCCCTCCAAAGTGTCCGTATTTATATGCTTCCTGAATTCGCAAATATTCAAGTATATAAGGATATGCTGCCATAACTTCAGTCCCCAAACATCGCGCTGTTTTGCGAACATCAGCTTGATACTTTTGACGAACAGAGATTGAGAAATCGACTTTAGAAAAAAATGCTTTATTTTACGCATGCTTGAAAAACAGTCACTGCGCACTTGGATTCAATGGACTACGGAAAGCTTAGAGACAGCGCATGGGGGTCGCCCCCTCTACAGAGTCCCAAGGAGCTCATTGTGGGCTTTGCGTTTCTTTCACCGTTTACGGTCTCGCAGTTGCTGAATCAGTGCTCTGCTTTTCCTCTGTTGCATGGCGTCACATGCAGTGGTAACAATTAGGCTTCTTATAGTAAATCTTGTGTGTGTGTCAACGATACACGCCACCCCTTTTGCTTTGCCAATGCTT
This sequence comes from Lissotriton vulgaris, assembly GCF_964263255.1. Taxonomy (NCBI): domain Eukaryota; kingdom Metazoa; phylum Chordata; class Amphibia; order Caudata; family Salamandridae; genus Lissotriton; species Lissotriton vulgaris. The sequence goes on along the minus strand of NC_141699.1, from coordinate 468,523,489 downwards.
TTTTTAATTCAATCACAAAGTCTGCAGGTAAAATGCAGCCCTCGAAATCCCTGAATCCACCTTCGTGCAACCCTGCTCTGTGCCTGCCAGACCCTGGTGCTTGGAAGCAGCCCTGTGCGTTGCTAGCCCTGTGTGCTACCAGCCTGGCACTGGCAGTGTCTGCCACAGAAGAAGGCAGCTTTGTGTTCTTCTAGCCCTCCCTGTGTTAAGCCAGCAAAGCACAGCAGCAGTTCAGCACGCATCCACCCTTGTGAGCTGCGTACCAGCCCTGCATGTTGGCTGCCAGCCCCGTGCAGCTACCAATGGGCTCTGCCATCCCTAAATTCAGTCTTGGCATTCGCCAGCCCTCATCATGGCTAACACTGCACAGTGTAAGCCATTCACTCTTGTCTGCCGGCCGGCCAAACACAATGTCATCACCGCACATTTGGTGCTGAAGGATGCTTTGCACTCCTACAACGCTAACCGTAGCACTTACTGTCAGCCACGAAGATGCCTCTAATAACCTCCAAGGCTGCACCCTGCACTAAGGCAGTCTTTCTATCAGCTGCCCATGCGCACCACCTCTGTTCCATCCATGAATGCAGCCATGTGCAATGCCTGCCCTGCAAGCCTTCATGTTCTGTATCAGCATCACACACCACCTGCTTGAAGGTAGGTCAATGCTGTGCCGAGTACACTATCTGCCAGCCCTGTGTACTAACAGTTCTGCTTGCAAATAAAGCAATCGCCTTTCAAGCCCTGCTAATGACCACACTGGTGTGGTTTCTTTTAACCCTACAGTGTTTCAAACCCTTTTGTTAGCTTCATAAATACGTAGAGAAGCTGTCACTGCTTGTTTGCTGCCCTCCCCTTGCTGAGTGTGTTGCTTTAATTATTTTCGTTTTACCTTCTCCCCCGCCCTCCCACCCCATCCGACTTGTTCTTTCTTGTTGACCCTGCTCCCCTGCACTTTGCCATCTGTAAGTAAACCCCAGCCTTCTTAGTCGAAGTCCTACTTTTGTGTATCTAATGCGAGTGAGCTATGCTGAGCCTAAGGCAGCCTTGCCTCCGGTACTTAGTCGGGAGGTGACGTCATGCTACAACCAGCAGCATCGCATGTGATATTTAATCCAGCAATACTTATATCTGTGCTCCCCCTGTGCTCACATGGGTAAGTGTACTGGAGCCGCCTGCCTACTTCACACTTCAAAGGAATGGGCCCCCCGCCACTACCCACTCACACACTTCCCCCTAATTCGGACGTGCGCGCCGCGCTCTCCTTCTGCTGCCACACACATTGAGCTCACCAGGCTGGACAACCCCTCACCCCCCATATGCTCGTTCGCCAAAGTCCCTCCCACCCTTCCTTAGATCGTCACTTTTGTTTGAACTTTCAGTGTGAGTTTTCACAGGCCTGAAGGCACTGGAGTGATTTACATGAGCCGCAGTGGACATGTGCCTTAACAGGGGAGCCTCACTGATATACATTAGAGAGGGTTTCATAATAAATTAACAAACTAGCTTTAAAGGTTTGCTTTGCACATTAGACAAGAACCTATTTGCATTGAGTTCAGAAAGTGGGCCTTGCCTGAACCAGATGGTCCCGGCGGCAGAAATCAACAGATTGCGTCTGGCATCCATATACCAACAGAAACAAACGCACAGATGGTCGCCGAGTCTATCAGAATGCCCCGACACACAGTCACTTTTGTCGGTCAGATTCCATGATATAGCGTATTGTTCACAAATGGTCTATTTATATCTATTCCCTTGGGGCTGGGGTCACGAATCATTCAGAAACCGTGAATTTAAATGTTGCTCCTTATTGATTACTGGCAATATTATGCTTGCATCTCTCCATCCCGCGCTAGAAAGCCAGGAAAGGTGCTAATGAAATGTTGAATATTCACAACGCGCATGCTACTAAGGAAACATTGCACTGTGTATATATATATGTGTAGGTATGTAGGAGTGCCTGTGTGTGTGTACGCTTGTATATGTGCATGCTTGTGTAAGCGTATCTCTTCTTGGTAATGCTGTATATGTATGTATGTGCATGCTTGCTTATGTGTATGTCTATGTCACCGTGTGTGTCTGTGTTTGTAGGTGCTTGCATGCGTATGTATACGTGTGTGGTTGCATCTAACTGTGTATGCGGCTGCAGGTAGCTGTGTTTTGAAATGTGTGCATGTCTGTGTGTGCGTTTGTGTCTGTGTATGTAGGTCCCTATGTATCTGTGCACACAGATGTGCTTTTAAATAAAGTTGGAGTAAGTGTCCTTCGGTTCCCCCACTCCTTTTATCCATCCATCCCCCCATTCCATCCATCCCCCCTCCATCTATCCATCCCCCACTCCATCCATCCCCCCCCACTCCATCCATCCATCCCACTCCATCCATCCATCCCACTCCATCCATCCATCCATCCATCCCACTCGTTCCATCCATCCATCCATCCCACTCGTTCCATCCATCAATCCATCCCACTCGTTCCATCCATCCATCCATCCATCCATCCATCCATCCATCCATCCATCCATCCATCCATCCATCCATCCATCCATCCATCCATCCATCCATCCATCCATCCATCCATCCATCCATCCCACTCCATCCATCCATCCCCCACTCCATCCATCCATCTCCCTCCATCCATCCCACTCCATCCATCCATCCATCCATCCATCCCCCCACTCCATGCCACCAACCATCCCACTCCATCCCTCCAGCCATCCCACTCCATCCCTCCAGCCATCCCACTCCATCCATCCATCCACCCCCACTCCATCCATCCATCCCACTCCATCCATCCCACTCCATCCATCCCACTCCATCCATCCCACTCCATCCATCCATCCATCCATCCCACTCCATCCATCCCACTCCATCCATCCATCCCCCCACTCCATCCATCCATCCCCCCACTCCATCCATCCATCCCCCCACTCCATCCATCCCCCCCAGTCCATCAATCCCACTCCATCCATCCATCCCACTCCATCCATCCATCCATCCATCCCACTCCATCCATCCATCCATCCCACTCCATCCATCCATCCATCCATCCCACTCCATCCATCCATCCCCCCACTCCATCTATCTATCCCACTCCTTCCATTCATCCCCCCACTCCATCCATTCATCCCCCCACTCCATCCATCCATCTCCCCACTCCATCCACTCAGCGCAACCACAGCATCACTCAGCACCACCACAGCATCACTCAGCACCACCATAGCATCACTGGTTCAAATATTTTCTCTCAATGTTTCAAGATTTATTACAAATGTCACAAAAATATGTTAATATTTCACTTGTGTTCTTGGATTTTCGTCACAATGAAATACACTGAACATAATCTTCACAAAAGTTATTTACAAAAGTTTAAGCTATTGCCATTATAAATTACAATCACTTTTATTTAAGTATTAATTATTTAAAAACATTGAAAGCCATTGTTATTTGTAATATCAATACATCTAAGTCACGTAAATACATAACATGTTGCATTACAAATGCTATAGGTGTCACATTTGCGAAAGTTATAACTATTGGCATTGTAAATGACAAAGCTATTAATTTAGCTATTTTCAAAAACAACACATAAATAAAAAAATTGTCATTTACAAGACCAATAGCTCAAACTTTCCTAATGCGAGACCTATTGCATTGCAAATGCTTGTTGTTATTGTTTTTTTTTCAATGGCACTCTCATGAGATCTCACAGGAGGGCCAGTATGGTCTTTTGAGAGTCCTGTGATACCACGTGGTAAGCCTCGCTGCATCACATAGGTCACAACGATAAGTAATGCACACACCCTCCCTCTAGCGCCTTGAGACCCTCTGGGTGAGTAGTGCGCTATACAAATTCCTGAACTTGAACTTGAACAATGTGGGTGGGATTGTTATATCATATGTTTTCTTTAGAGCACAGCGTTTGACAATTCATTGCCACTCTGGCTCATTCGTGGTGTGACCCTTCAAAGGGTCTCCAATAAAGGAGGTACAATCAACTTTCCTCTGGTCAGAGTGAGTAGGAGCGAAGTTGTGTGTTAAGCGAGGGGTTCTTTTTTATTGTGCTGTTTGTCAGGGCAGAGGGAGTTGGCGCAGGCATCCTTCCAGTCTAATCCATGTGAGTGGGAATTCAAAATTTGCAAACATTCGTGACAAGAATTTTCAATTCTATTAAGGACTAGGAGGCGAGGATTATGCTTTCTCATTTCTTTTAATGAAATGCTCAGCAGCCAATAAAAAATAAACAAAACTACATATCCCATGAACACCAGGGAGTAACCATAGAGTATAGCGTATAAAAGGTCACAACATTAGTCTGTCTTCCTCTTTCTTTGTGGAAAAATGTCCAAATTAAAGTAAAATCCCAAATACAACAGGAACAACAATTCCAAACAGGCCGCTGTCATCCAGAGGATCCTGAAGTAGGCAGCCGAAGAACCATGGGTCCAGAAACCAGGAGGAGAAACAGATTCCGCCAAGGAATAAACGACATCACTTCTGGTCTGAACCTGGAAAAAAGACACGGAGCCATAATATCCAAAGTAACAATACTGGACAGTACATCAGGGAGGGAGAACAAGGAATGAAATATTTGTAACCGCATGTATACAGTCATAATACAATAGCATACAAATATGAAACACGGGTGGGATAATCCTCGCCTCCTAGTCCTTAATAGAATTGAAAATTCTTGTCACGAATGTTTGCAAATTTTGAATTCTATGTCAGGACAGGAGGCTCCGATTATGCTTTTTTAAAGCTGATCCACCACCACAGAAGCAACACTATCAATTGGTTTAAAATAAAATGTTTTAAATACAGAAGCAGATGACCAATCTGCAGCTTTCATGATATCAAATAGAGTAACACCCATGGAATAAGCTTTGGACGCCATCGCTCCACGTGCAGAATGTGCGCCAAACACAGAAACATCAATTCCTGCTTCAGACATAAGCCACCGCACCCAGCGCGCCAAGGTAGCTGGAGAGACAGGGCGAAAAGGCTTTTGTAAAGCAATCAGCAGCTGACCCTGCATGTCTGAGCGCAAAGAAGCGGTACTCACCTCATAATCTTTCAGGCATTGAACCACACAAAGGTTGGGGTGAGAAGGAAAAGAAGGATAAGAAATAGAAGGAGTATTAGATTTCGTACGTCTGGAGAGACGAAAGGAAACCCCTTCAGGAGTAAAACTGCGACCCGCAAGATCTAAAGCGTGTACGTCCGACACGCGTTTACACGAGACCAAACATAGCAACATCGTCAGTTTTGCCGATAGTTGCTTGCGAGACAAGAAAGAATTGGCAGGCCAGGCCTCCAAAAATCTGAGGACAACTGAAACATCCCATAAGGTAACATACTTAGGAGTGGGAGGTTTTGCAAAACGAACTCCTTTAAGCAACCTGGAAACAAAGGGATGTTCACCCGCGGGTTTCCCATCGATGTGGGCATGACCCGCCGAGATAGCAGAACGGAAACCATTGACAGTCGAATAAGCAAGACCAGAGGTGGCTAAAGAGGCCAAGAAATTAACAATCATACTGATATCTGCTGAAACGGGATCAACTTGTTGTTGTGAACACCAATCGCACCAACGCTTCCAAGATCCCTTATACCGTTTGTGAGTATTGGGAGCCCATGCCTCACTAAGGAACTTGGAAGCGTCGCTTGAAAGTCCCGGGAGCGACCAGCGATCCCCGAGATCCTCCACGCGAGAAGGTGTAGGGAGCCTGAGAGGATCAGGGGATGAGGACCTCCGAGGGGGTCCAATAGGAGATTCCACAACGGGGGAAGGAGAAATGGTGGAGCCGAACACATTTCTAGAAGGACCGGAAACCACGCTTGAGCCCTCCAGAGAGGGGCAATCAGAATCAGATCCGTCTGAAATCGTTTGGAGTAGGCCAATACTCTGGGAATCATTAGAAATGGTGGGAAGGCATAGCAAAGAGTCGATGGCCACTGCTGGAGAAAGGCATCCGTGGCCAGAGCCTGAGGGTCCGGTCTCCAACTGTAAAAGCGCGGAAGTTGCGCATTGAGGCGTGAGGCAAAGAGATCTAGCTGACAAGGACCCCAACGCCGATGGAGAGCACGGAAGACTCGAGGATGCAGCCTCCAATCGCTGTAATCCCGGAGATGTCTGGAGTGCCAGTCCGCTATCTGATTGTGGCATCCCGGAAGGTACTCCGCAATAACAGTGATCTTCTTCTGCAGACAGAAGTGCCAAAAATCTTTGGCGATCTCCGCTAGGACCTTGGACCTGGTCCCGCCCAGTTTGTTCACATAGCGGACCGCTGTTACATTGTCCATCCGGAGAAGGACACAACAACTTGTTTGCAGGGGGGAAAAACATTTGATCGCAAAGGAACCCGCTAGGAGTTCCAGACAGTTGATATGAAGTGTCAATTCCTGAGGGGACCAACGACCCCCGGTCGAGACCGAGCCGCAACGGGCTCCCCAACCCCACCGACTGGCATCGGATTCTATCACTAGATCCGGGGACACACCGAAGAGGGCCCGACCATTCCAGGCCTCCATGTGGTCCAACCACCACTGCATCTCCCAACGGACCTCCTCCGTAAGAGGAACCTGATTGGAATATCCGAGGCCTTTCCGGAGATGAAGAATTTTCAGTCGCTGCATCGCTCTGTAATGCAGGGGGCCCGGAAATATCGCCTGAATGGACGACGCCAGCAGACCTACCACTCGTGCCAACGACCTCAATGACACAGTCGGTCTGGAAATAACAGATGTCAACTCTCTCTTGATATAACGCATCTTTTGGTTGGGCAAGAGAAGTTGACAAGCCACCGAGTCGATCTGGAAGCCCAGGAAGTCGATACGCTGGGCTGGAGCCAAAACCGATTTCTGAACATTGATCAGAAAACCCAGAGACTGTAATAGAGTGATGGACAATTCCAGATGTTGAAGAAGTTTGAGTGGACAATCCGCCATAAGGAGAATATCGTCCAGATAAATAATTAACCTGACACCCTGAGACCGAAGATGCTCCACAACCGGTCTCAACAGCTTCGTGAAGCACCATGGTGCCGACGAAAGACCGAACGGGAGAACCTGATACTCGTACCAGACTCCCTGCCAGAGAAACTGGAGAAAACGGCGATGCGGTTTGTAAATCGGAACCGAGAGGTACGCATCCTTGAGATCCAGACGGACCATCCAATCCCCCTCTCGAAGGAGATCCCGCAAGAGATGGATTCCCTCCATTTTGAAATGCCGATAGACGACCCCTCCGTTGAAGTCTTTCAGGTTGAGAACAAGGCGAGAGCCGCCCCCTTTTTTCTCGACCAGAAAGACTGAACTGGCAAATCCCTTCGGATGACGGATGGTTGGAACAACCGCCCCTTTTTTGAGGAGAGAGTCTATCTCCTCGGAGAGACAAACCTGATCCTGAAGAGAAAAATGTAAACTGGGAGGAGGACGAGTCTGATGCATCAGGTGATAGAATTCTATTCTGAACCCTTGAACAGTTTGTAGCACCCATGCATCGCTGGAGAGCATGCGCCAATTCTGCAGGAAAAACTGAATGCGACCCCCCAACATCACATCGCATGCACGAATCAGGCTCACCTGTAGAGTGGGTATCTTGGTAGTGTCCCTGCTGACCACCTGAACGTCCTTTGCCGTACTGGCCTTTTCCTTTTCTTGAAGGATAAAAGTTGGCTCTCGTTGAATAACCTGCGTCGTAAGATCCTCTGTGCTGAGAGGAATTGCCTCTTTGGGACTGATTGGCAGAACCACGGCCGAACGAGCGTCCCCTACCTCGTCCGGCCTTTCCAAAAACCGGACGCATGGCCCGCCGCAAGGAAGCCTGCGTCTTGTCAATGCCACTGAAGGTGGAAACAAAACGCGTGAGCTCCTTAAGAAATGGCTGACCAAACAGGAGGCCGTCCGCTTCAGGGCCCGATTCTGAAGTGGCCAATTCAGAGAGTCTAGGGTCAAGCTTCAACAGGATGGACCTGCGACGTTCTGCAGACATTGCACAATTGGCGTTACCCAATTGGCAGATCGCCCGTTGTGCCCATTCAATCATCTCCTTTGGATTTACAAGGGCAGAAGCTTCCTGGGCTCTGTAACCTAGATCTAAAATCTTAGTGAGAGGCCCAAGTAGGTCCAACATCTTATCTTGACAGGACCGCCAAGATCTATCAAGGCCTTTCTTCGGGTCCTTGGCATATTTTTTCAAATATGTGACCATCATGGGGTCAACGTCTGGTGTCTCTGCCAAATGGGCAGACAAATCAGGCCTCGGGCACTCTGAGCGCAACCGGGCTCGAACTGAAGCCTCAAAAGGCTGGCGGATATGCGCCTCAATGTAAGAAGCTACAGCCGGAGAAGGCATCCATGAGGAAGAGTTCGGATGAATGATGTCTGCAGGCTCGAAATTGAGCACCGAAGGACGCTCGGGAGCGTCTACAAAATGTTCCTTACAGACCCGTTTTTTAGGAGGGGGAGAAACATGGTCTGAAGATGCGGAAGACTGTGCGTTGTCTGAATCAGCATCGTGAAGACAAGTAGTTGTGGATGGCGCAGACGCCAAACTCTTCGCCAGACGCTGAAAGTCAGTCTTGTGAGGGTTAACAGGAGATTTCGCTGTTTTCTTGGAAGCAGGCAACCAGCCCTGCTGCTGTGCATAAAGGTTTAGGTGACGCTTCAAAGGATTAATAGCACGTACCAGTGCTTTGTTAACGGACTGTTGAACACCCTTATCTAACTGTTCAACTAAATCCTGTTCCAAGGAGCCTTCCTCCTCATCAGCATAATAATAGTCGTCTTCAGCGTCATCATAATAGTCAGCCATTCTACACCAAGGTAGAGGTAAAATGCCCACAAGACGACTAGAAAAAATATGGAGTGTTGGAAAAACACAAGTCAAGGGGGAGTGTATAAACCCCAAAGCAGGCTCAAAAGCAGGAACAAACCTGACTTGCTGATAAATAAAACGTGGAGGGAGCCAAAGCCTGCACAAAACAACACTCTAGGCAGAGCCTATGCCAGGAAATACAACCAAAGTCCTCAAAAAGACCTCGGCGTCAGACGGGGTTAATTCCAACGACAGGCCGTGGGCAAGACGTCAACAAACGCCGTCACTCAACCAGCTGAGGTGAAATCAACCGGAAATGGGACAGCGCGCATGCGCGACTGTCGCCTGCCACTGCAAACCGCCGAGAGAGCGCTCGCGCTCCAAAAGCAAACGGAACCCCTGCTCCCGCTCCACAATTAGCGCGCGAGCAGCTAGGAAGCGCTCGGCAACAGAAACGGAGGTGAGGCACACGCTCCGGCAACAAAGTAAACAGCACGCTAGAAGCGGCGAAACGCGCGTAGAAAAACAACGGAGACCGAGCCCCCAGACGCGCGACACACTGCGCAAAGGCAAAGCACAAAGCCACAGTAAGCAATAAGGCACAAAGCAAACAACAGTAGAATGCCAAGAGTAGTAAATATAATGCACTTAACTGGCTGCGGAGCAGCAAAGAAAGAGGAAGACAGACTAATGTTGTGACCTTTTATACGCTATACTCTATGGTTAATCCCTGGTGTTCATGGGATATGTAGTTTTGTTTATTTTTTATTGGCTGCTGAGCATTTCATTAAAAGAAATGAGAAAGCATAATCGGAGCCTCCTGTCCTGACATAGAATTGTCATGAGTTATACTTGAATGTTCTCTCCAGGAGTTGGTGGGGGAGATGGTTTAAAGCCTTGGAGCACTCCACCTAACCGTCTCCAGCAATAGGAGTATTGTCTCCTATTGGTGATTGAGCATGTGACATTCCAAACTACTTACCTACATGACAATGCTTCAGAAGCTTTAAAGTGTGTCTTCTGATTCTCGTTTGCAGTTCTAATGAATGCAAGCTCCCATGCATTGTTTGTTTCCCTAGCCCAGCATAGTTTGAACAGATTATTACTCTTCTTGACTTGTTTCTGTTTTTAAATCCATTGTCAGTGTCCTGTATGGTGTTGCCTCTCTCAATGCCACTCTGCAGGGGAGTTAATCTGTTTCTTTATCCTCCGTACCAATGGTTCCCTGACCCGCTGAAGTTGTTCTTTAGGGGTTCCATTGCTATATGTTTCTCCCTATCTAGAGGTACTCTGAGTCACTGTTGTCTTGTTGCGGATGGACAGCTTCAGACACTTAAGACAAAAGTGGACCGGTAGACATGTACCTAGTCCTGCGGAATGTTGGTGGAGCAAGGCTAAGGCCTGTTCATTTTAGGGAAGAAGCTATACTGCCTGAATAGGCTAAATAATCCATCATCCCAGTTGGCAATTGCTCTGCTGCCTTTCACAGGGGATGTATAGCTCTACAGTCTGTGAAGTGCATAGCTGTATCAAATGAGTACTAGGTTTGATGTATTGTAAGCAATCAATGTATTGTTGCAAAATTCTCCACCTTAACAGCTTCTTTGTAATGGCAACAATATATCATCAACCAAGATATAACCCAAAGTTATTGGACAAAATCCTCAGTCCTGCTTCATACCTGCAAACGGTAGTACCAAACAGCGTGTTAGACAGCTTCAACTTCTGGCTATTCAGACATGAAAATAGACTTGCTTTTAAGGTATTTGGAACTTGCTACCGACTGGGATTCCCCCAGTTGTAAATAGTCCTACAGACGAAGTGGATAACTCCATTAATCTAGCATCCACATGTAGCTTCAAACACTTAAATGCTGATCCAAATGCTGATTTAATTAGACCGCTACTTAATATCTCTTTAGAAGTTATCCAACACATCCTCTTAAAATTTAGCAAAATCCCACCCCCATCTAAGAAATCACAAGACAAATTTCAAGAAAGTTTTCTATATATTCGTACCCACATCTGCAGATAAGGTATCCAAATCCATCACTGGGATACTGTGACCACATACTAGCCAAGTGTGGCTCAATGGTTAGAGCGGCAGACCCTGATGCAGTAGTCTGACCGGGACCAGGGTTCAATTCCCGCCTCAGCGGATCTTGGGCTCAATTTCCTCGGACCTGATAATTCTCGCCTCGGTGCCTATTCTGATCATAAGCCCTGCTCTGCCCCTCTGGGCAATAGCTTGCTTAATCTCTACAACGGCCCCAACAACGCTGAGGATGCCTGACTTCACCTTGGGGGTGCCCAGGAGTGGGCTCCTCACAGGGAAAGGCCAGGAAGGGTTCCTTGGCGGTATTCGTACAAATGCCGAGATGCCTCCGGGTAGTCGTGCGCTATATAAGTGCGTAATTATCCTTTATCCTTATACTAAACCAACAGTCTCACACAAAATGAGGAAACCCAATCAGTTTCTCACACCAATTCACAAATGATTTAACTATAATTTTACTTATTGTACACTGTGCCTACTAAGAACCCGATACGGACAGTATCAAAATCTCAACCGTTCACTTTCCAACACTGACAAAACATTTTACAAGAAGAGCTAAAGAGGCTACGAGAAAGCATATTGAGAGCAAAAGAAATCATGTCTTCCCAATCGTATTAATGTCTCTAATATCCAAACAAGGAATATTTTCAGCATGTATCACGAAATTGCTAAACCAGATTGCCCCCAAATTAACCTCGAGCTCAACTTTACAAAACTCTGGAAATATGCTACAAAACAGACATCATTCTCAATAAAACTCAACCATCTCCTTCTTTATCCTGTGCCTTTGTAATCACCCATTCCCACTTTTAAAACTCTTCTTGTGGTGCGGTTAATCACGTTAGCCTTACAGATTAAAGCTTCTAATGTGTCGGTAGTACCATGTCCTGTGTCTGGCATGAAAACAAATAGGCGTTGTCTCCACGATAACTTACTTGATCGCCATGACAAATTCCTCTTTTGGCAAGAATAGTTCTTAGGCCAACCGAAATGCTCCTTTTCCCGACTGCTAATTAAAGCCACTGTAGACAAGATATTTCTGGCCAATTATCAGCTATTTTGCAGGGCACCTTATCAGGCAAAATCCTGGAAAGAGAAGTCGACTCCCAACATTAAGAATATACTGAATGAAATCAGCTGTTTCTCTTCCTCTAGTCCGGGTTCAGACCTGAGTGAGAAGAAATCAGCTCTGACTCACCCAAGAGAGGAACTTCTTTTGGAACTCAGCAAAGGTCAGCTCTGATTCTCCCTGGTGTTTCTGCTGTGTCTGACATAGTTAACAACAATCTTCTGTCAAGACTGAGAGATTAATTATGTGACATCTGTGAAATGCATGAAACTGGATTCGCTCTTTCCTTCATGGTCCGTGTCCACAAGTTCTGTGGGTTCTTCCAAACAATCTTCCATGGATTACTTTTTGGTGCTCTCCAAGCCTCTGAACGCTTCTGTTGCTGAATGTGCCCCTATCTCATCTTCTAGTTCATTCCATGTTTCACTTCCAGAGGTATGCGAATGAGACAAATCTACATTTTTTTGGAAACTGACCACTAGTGCCATTCCAATATTACCAATTGCCTACAACACATCCAATGCTGAGTGAGAGAATGCTTTGTCTGCCTAAATGAAGACAACAGTGTAGTCCTAGTTCTCATGGAACATAATATCACGTTATGTCCCTTCAAGTGGCTTTCAAATGTATGGCCTCCTGGTTAAGTAGTTAGGATGAAACCCTACATCCTTTGGAGAATTCTCCCTCTGGTGCAAACTGGACTTCAGATTGAACTGACAATGTATTTTGTATTCTGATGCTTAGACTATTGCACCATGGTTTATATAGTCAATTCAAAGAAATTGTTAGACTTCAAAGATGCTGATCCCAGACTGCCAAGATGTGCCTGACTTGGGAAACTTTTGAATTTTCTAAAACATACTTGAAAGCTCTATACTAGCTCCCAGTAAGTGCTAGAATTCAATTCCAATCACCCTGCTTTCTGCAAAAGGGCGAATAAAAAGCACCCTAGCTCCAGAACTCTGCAGTTCAAAACCCCTACCTATAAGCTGCAGTCTGCTGGATTGCCAAACCCTCATTGTTTTAAAACCAGACAACTACTTTCATCTAGAGGCGAATGGAGAGAAGATGTAAAAAAAAGCTGCAGTGACATAAAGGATGACTAAAGCATAGGAAAGAAGACAATAACATCATAATACCAAACACATTACGGACACATCAAGGAAGACTAATAAACATTTAAAGCAAAAAAGCTCAAATCGGAATGCGAAACATAGCAGTCAAGCACAATAAGAGCACTTAAATAACACACTAGTTGAAATACAAACAACATCAGTAAACGAGTGACCAGAAAAAACAATGGACAACAGACCATAGCAGAATACTGATTAAGTAGTGATACAAGTAATAAAGCATAAGTATCACAGCAAACAAATAAATAAGTAAACAATAGTGCAAAGCAGAGCTGAGAAAATTAACAAATAGCAGCGAATTAAACGACCCACTAAATATTCAATACATTGTATAATGTTTCATAGCAGGCAAGACAAAGAAAAAGAATAGTCCTAGGAAAAATCCAGACTTTCCTGCTTTGATAAATGGCAAAACCTCAGCTAACAAGCATTTACAATACAATGGTCTCACCTTCGGAAAAGTTAGAGCTATTGGCATTGTAAATGAAAAACTTTTTATTTATGTGTTGGTTTTGAAAACAGATAAATAAATGGCATTGCCATTTACAATCCCAATAGCTTAATCTCTCGCTAATACGAGACCTATTGCATTTGTACCACACCCAAACACACATAGAGCCCCCCACACACACACAGAGCCACACACACAAAGCCACACACACAGAGAGAGCCACAGACAGAGCCACACACAGAACCACACACACAGAGGCGCGCACACACACACACACAGAGCCACACACACACACAGAGCTACGCACAGCCACACACACACAGAGCCACACACAGAGCCACACACACACACAGCCACACACACACGCAAGAGCGCTACACACACACACAGAGCGCCACGCACGAAGAGCGCCACACACACACAGAGCGCCACACACACACAGAGCGCCACACACACACAGAGCGCCACAAACACACAGAGCGCCACACACGCACAGAGCGCCACACACGCACAGAGTGCCACACACACACTGCTGTTGCGTTTGAGCGTTACTAGCATGCATGGACCTGAAGCATGCTTGTCAACATTTGGGAACACACAATGGCAAGAATTTTCTGCAGAAAAGGAGGGCGGCTGCCACCTGGCAATGATAGAGCCATGGTTAAGCAGGAAGTTTAAAAAAAATAAGTTTTCAAGCATTAACACTTTAGTTTAAAAAAAAAAAAAAAAAGCTGTCAATGTGAGGTTTGCACACAGACCACCAGTAGACACCTTAAGGTTTCTCCACACTGGAGGTGAGTCTCACACCGCGCGGCAAATGAACTCTTGATTATTAATGAGTCCCACACCCTGGAGCAGTCGATGCGAGTCTCACACTGTGCAGCAGTCACTCTTTTGCATTCATGAGTCTCACACCTAGGCTTGGAGCAGCCAGTGTCTTAAGGGACCACTGACTTTATTGTTACTGAGCTTCAAGAGAATTCAGCGAGGAATTCAAGGGGACGAGCAACAACATAGGTGAGAAAGCACCAGAGGAGGGTCGTTTTGACAGACGGCGGCCGAGGTTGTGGGTGAGCTTGAGAGGTAAGAGACAGCGCAAGAAGGGCTGTAAAATGGTGTAGGAGGGACAGGAAGGCAGTCGTACGTAATGTGGATAGTGAAGCCTGCTTCAATGAGGGATACAAGACAGGGAAGAAAACCAGTGCTAACAAGCGCTCGCCATTTTTTCACTAAGACCGTCCTTTGCAGACTGGGGGGGCGTGTTTTTCTTTATCCCCTCTTCTCCATTGGCTAGACTGTAAACAACGGGTGTGTTGTTCTTTACATTCCAGCCAACGGGAAGAGGAGAGAAAAACGAAAAAACGCACCCCTCAATCCGAAAAAGACAGGGCTTAGCTGGAAAAAATGACGTCACTAAAACCTCTTCTCCAATGGCTGGCCACCGTTTAAGAAGCCAGCCAATGGAGAAGAGGGGTGAGGTTTACCCTCGCTACTAAGAAACATAAAATCTCGACAGCGAGACTGCGCATGTGCGCAGCCTACGGTAGCCGAGACCTAAAAAGGACTTTACAAGCACTCTCGAGTTGAATAATAATAGACTTGTATGCAAGCCACTCTTCCATATGAAGTGACCAAGCTAGTGCATTATGTTAGATCGAAAAAGTCCTTCATAGCTCGACTTAAACCAAGCTAAATATAACAGAGGGAAAATGGTTATCGCTAATACTTTTCTCCAGACTGTCCAAATAAAGAATAGACTAATTTGAACATTTTCCACTGAGAGTAGAAGAGCTGGATTTCCAACTAGACTTACTTAAAAGTGACCAGGAAGAACTGAAAGCTGAAACACAAGGAACAATGAGAAACAGTATGGTCTGACAGGATGTAAATCGAGAGAATATATGGTATGTTTTAACAAACTTTGTAGTTAGGTTCCTAGAAATTGCAAACTTCTAAATACTCGATGAGTGCACCAACGTGGCCCTAAACCAAGCAGCAAGCTATTCCAAACATCATAATGTATTTCATAGAATTCATGCAAACCTACATTATCCTTTTTGTTGGAGGCGTTTCTTCATGCTCGCTTGGATCTTCAGAGAAGTCGTCGAAATTGATGAAGTAGCCAGATGCAGTTCTGTCAATTGTTGGAATTTTCTCCGGATTTTCATTTGCTTTTGTATTTTTCTTTGTTTCATTACCATAGTCTGAGGCTACATCATTATAGACTGGTGTTTCTTGACGAACTGTTGCAATTTGGGTTTCAAGAGGCACTAGTTCCATGGCATTATTGCATAGTCCTTTGTTATTCACTACATGTTTATCAAATGTGATTAGTCTCTCAGTATGGGCCTCTTGGATTGTAGCAAATTTCGGTATTCTGCTATTTCTTGGGAGTCCACTTGGCCTACTACTTATTATTGGCCACATGATTGTGGTTTTACCAGGTTGTTGGATACAACTCTGTTCTCCTTTTTACCAGCAAGGGGCGGTAGTACAACTGATCTTGTTCCGCTGATAGCTAAGACAGGTACTGCTTTTCTGTAAGAAGGCCCAAATTCCTTCTTCACCGCGATCTTCTCTCTGACCAGATCCCCAATCTTTGGAATCCGGACAGGTCTTGCTGGGACAGGTGGTTTTTCTTCAGTGGCTGTCGGGTGTTGTTTCAACTTTATGTTACTCAGGTTTTTTCTTGTTTCATTTAAATCCTGTAAAACAGCCAAACAATCTTTGATATCAAAGGATTTTTCTTCTACCACTGAAGTGTGACAATCAAGATCCTGAATGAGCATTCTAGTTCCGAACAATAGTTGGTATGGAGTGAGACCTTTTTGAGAATTTCTTGGCAGATTATTAAGACTACGTTGGACACTTGTTAAATGTTTGACCCACCCATCACCCGAACCTAATACCCTCACCGTTATAGATTGCTTTATGTCCCGTTTTTTTCTTTCCACAACCGCATTTCCCTCAGGATGGAAGGGAGAAGAGTACTGCAATGCAATGCCCATGCTGTTCATGGCCTTTTTGTAAGCTCGAGAGCTAAACGCAGGACCCTGATCAGAATGTAGCATGAAAATTGCGTATGTGCCGATAAAGACTCACAAATCTTTTATAACAGTTCTGGCGTCAGCCGAGTGCTGGGGTCTACATTTTAAGTGATTTCAGTCTTAATAATTATGGGGACGCAATTCTCCGACTGGATTTCTACGCTATAGATAGCCTGATGCTATCTAATAGTGGTATCTAGGCTACAGGCTGGTCCGGTTCACAACTGCGATCTCTGTTGCAGTCCTCACAATGTTTTGCAAAATTGTAGATATCTACGCACATTGCCGGCCACCAGAAATTTGATTGTAATTCCATCAGAGATTTCAGGATCTCTTGGTGCCTCAGACCCAATCCCATGTGCGCTTCTTGTATCAAGAAGATTCTCCGGTTCGTGTTTGGAATTACTCTATCCCCCACTCCAGGGATTCAAGCAAACGGAACGGAGTTTGCATCAATTATGTATGTATTACTGATTGGATAGTTGCGAGGTAATGCTGCATAATCGCCTTTTAATGAGGCTTTTACCGTCAGCATGGTTTCTCCATCTATGTGTTTTTCTGAACGCTTTTCAGTGGCTACGGAAGCCGGTTGAACCGCTTCCGCTGTGGCTGTGTTAGCCAATGAATTCCCTGCAACGTGAACGCCATCACGTCGATGACTCAGTGTGTGTATCACGTGAGTCTTTTGCAGTCCTTTTCTTAAAATAACTACTTGTTTCCAAAGCGTTTTATGCTTTATTGTGGCACCTGTGTCATCTTTTTAACCATTTATACTCCATGTCTGCATGTCACTGTTGTATGACTTGACGCAGAAATACAAATCACACAATGTGGGGAATTCGCGATCAGCATTTTCAAGCGCCATCTTTAAAATCTTATTTCAGCTCGCTGAGCTGAACAGTTTCTGAGTGATTCCGTTTTGGTGATCATTGGTTTGAATTTACCAGAGCGCCAGCGACCTTTAACAATCGCGCACGCTGCATTGTAGGATTTTTTATCTACATCGTAGTTTTGTGAGAATCAGTCCATATAGATTACGCAGGTGTATTGTTCCAGAGGCAGAATTTCGATTGGCAGAGGATATTCTCGTTCATATTCTAGATCATCTAGTTTTTTCAGTTTCGGGTCAAAATAGTATTTCACGTCTACTGCAGCAAAAGAATTTTCCCATTCTATCCATTTTGGATCTAAGGCCACTGTAATCAGATTACGTGGACTTGTTAATGCCTTAATGGCTGATTCTGCTGTATAAACAGATATTCTCTTGCCTTGGGCTTGGGCTCTTTCTTTTGCTACAGCAGTTTGAACCGCTGTCAGAATTGTTTCTGTAGAGCTGAATTTCATTTCAGCTTGAGTATACAAATGTGATTTGTAAGCTATAGGTACCGTTTCTCCCTCATTAGAGGTCAGGTATGTGAATCCGCATCTTCCTGGGATGACTCGGATTACAAGATTGCGTATGTTTTCGCGAGTTTGTAATTTTGTTTTAGTTAACACGTCTGTTTGCAATGATCTCAAAATCTCTGTGTGTTTGTGAGTCCAATTGATTTGTTTGAAATCTGGTCTTATAAATTCATAGAGAGGTTTAACCCTCTCGGCATAATTTAGAATGTATGTTCTTCCGAAGTTCAGGAAACTTAGTATTGATTTTAAATTCTTCAGCGTTTTTGGTGTTTGGAGTACAGCACATTTCTCTAAGAAATTGTCTGCCAGGCTTTTGCCTTCACTTGATAATTCATATCCTAAAAATAAGACAGTTAGAAGGGCAATTTGTGACTTTTTAAAGTTGAATTTGTAACCCTCTGATGCGAACCCAAGTATTATGGTGTTCACTCTTTTTAAGTGAGTCTCCAGGTCATCGTCTGTGAGATAGATGTCATCGACATATGATAATGCCTCATCATCATATATTTGTAGTAACTCTGTTACCCTTGCTGAGAATAATCCTGGGCTATTCTTGAATCCCTGTGGGAGTCGGCAAAATTGTTTTTGCGATCCTATTATTGAGAAAGCGGTCAAATACCTGCTTTCAGGTGCAATGTTTTGACAGAAGAATCCATTAGAGATATCTAATGTTGTTTTATATTTTTTGTGCACAATGTTATTTATTAGTGCTGCACTATGTGAGTTTTGTACTGCAAATGTTTACAACAGGAGTTAAGGTGTCTGTAGTCCAAAACTAGACGATATGAATCGTCTGGCTTGGAGACAGGAAACAAAGGATTGTTCATTTGAGAGGTGCATGTTTCAATCACCTCTTGATATTCAAGTTGATCTAAGATCTCCCTGACTTGATTTTTAACTTCTTGTTTAACTGGGTACTGCCTTTGTGCAGTGGGCTGATTTTTTAACTGGATTTTGTGGTGAGGAGAATCCTCATCCCATCCTACAAGATTTTTGTATAAAGCAGGAGCTTGGGCCACTGCCCATTTTCTTGCCAATGTGTATTTTTTATGAATCGGAATATGATTTGAGAAGGCAGGCATAATCATTTCTTCGCCATGAGGGCGCTCCCTGACAAACTCTGGTGGCCAGTCTTTTTCAGCTAACAGGATGTCATAGCCTTTAGAAAGTTTCTCCCAAAGAGACCTTTTATTTTCCTAGTTTTATGTCCCTCTATTCGTAATGTTATTTCATGTAGTTTATGGGGCATACTAACTCGTGTGTCTGTAGTTTCCACCTGAAAGTATTAATTCTTGTCCACTGTCTCCAGAAGATTCATCAGGATCTTGCGAGCTATGGTCACTTCTGCTGCGCTGTCTAGCATTGTCTGAGCCCAATCTCCGTTTTCCAGTTGTGTCCTCAGAATCACCCTGTGAAAGAGTGGATAGACGCAGTCTACCCTCAACTTGTGCCCTGTCTACTACATAGTGCTAAGAGATGCATGTGCGTCTCTTGGCGCAATGTAGCAGCTATTGCTCATTTTAGTAATGAAGACGTTCACCTGTGTGCCCTACTAATGAAAAGCGAGGGCAAGAGTTCTTTGCAGTGTGAGTACATAGTACATTTTCTTTACAACGAACCATGAAGCGGTGTTTAGGAAATTAATATGCTAGTTAAAACAGGTGCATTTAGAAAACTGAGGCCCAAGTTCCTAACTAGCAGGAAGGCCATTTATTTTCTTGATCTGTGTGTAAGTGGATGAGCTCAAAGGGGTAAGTATACATCACTTATCATGTTGCTGGCTCGGCAAGTGTGGAGAATAATAAAGCCGATCTACAAAGAAAACAAATCAACAGGGTTGGGGCGAGTGAAAACACCAGCACTCATGTGGAGTGCTCAAAGACAAAGAAAAAAATAGCTCCTATAACGGGAGCAGTGGATGGACCTAAGCACTTGGTCCATGTTCCCAGGGGATGGTCAAATATAGGAAGAAGCATAGCGCTCTTATGCTATGGACTAACAGGAACGAAGGATATGAGAGCGCCATGGAGCAAACAAGTGGTAAGCCTATGGGCGGGCTGAAGCCCACAGATTTAAAACAACATGGCTGTTCGAGACAGCACATGCTCAGCCTAGACAGGACCTAAAAAAGGGACAGAATGTGACAAACAAGCTTAAAGTTGATTATAATATAATAGCTCACCATCAACTTAATATTTGGCCCAATACAGGAAATAGGTTTTACTTTTATAACATGCCGAAACAAATACTCCACAACCCAACCGACAGTTGATCTAATGTACTGCCTTGTTTTTTTTAACTGGCAATTATTCTAATTTGATTCACATGTTTCTTTTTAGTAATTAAGAAGGAAGAAACGTTTGCCAAAACCAACACTCCACATGCTGTGGGGGTGCCCTTTTTGTGCCATAAATCACTGGGGCATGTATCAATGGGTGCATGATTATATTCTTCTTTCAGGCTCAAACCTAACCTTACACCCAGATTTGCCAGTCACTGTCGTTGTTAAGAACAGATTCACAATTGCTTTATTAACCTTTCTCAAATTTGCTTGAAAATGCACCATTTACCCACTATTTTTTCTAAATTTTCACGGAGGAGAACCCCCCTGAACCTCCCTTAGGTGGTCCGGGCACGCCCGCTACGCTCACGCACATTACCGTGTCACTAAATCAGGAAAGTCTAAAAAGTCTGTCACCAACATGAAAAGTTTGGAAACCTGTGCTCTAATGTGTTACGGCATTAGAAGCCAGTGGAGTGCCCTCAGGTGTGGTGTGATCTGTGTAGCATGGGATGTTGAGCAGGAGTTTACTGCAGAGTTCTAAAAGGTTCGCAGTTGTCTGATGAGTCGGCTGCTGATCCTGGCATAGAGAGTGTTCACGTAGTCCAACCCACAAACCTTACTTTGTGACAACGTTTTACAATAATTTCCTGCACCCCTCGTGGTCTGATTTTGAGCTGGGTTCACCACAGAATCAGCCCTTCTAGAGGTGACAGACTATCAAAACCCGACTCAATCTTGAAAAAACATCGATAATAATTCTGCTTTATCTCTCAGGCTGCTTTCAACATAGTGTCTCATGACATCTTACCGCAGTGGCTCATAGAGGCTAGTATAGGTGGCACCGTATGAAGATGGATAAAATCCTTCCTCTTGGTAGAAAAGAAGCAGTATTCCTACCATCTTTTACCTCTGAATTTTCAGAGGCCAATTGTGGCATCCTACAAGGCTTGGCACTTAGCCCTACCATATTTAATATCTATATGGCCCCCCCTCGCTTATATTGTACAAACCTGGTGCTTCAATGTTGTGTCTTATATGGATGACACTCCATTGATGTATACCTTTAATCACCTTGATGACTCTTTTACTGCCAATTTTTTGGGCTGCCTTTTGGCAGTAGTGGAATGGATGTACAATATGTCATTGTCTAAATTCAATAAATCTGCAATTTTTATATTTTGCCCATCCTCCACAGTTCACATGACCAGAATTTGGCCATCAAAATTGGGTAAATCTGCCCCCACTGCTGTAGGAAAAGATATTGGGGTTACTATACCCTCTCCTTCAAGCCCCAAGTTAACACCATGGCTGAGTGTGCTTTGCGCTAGTGACAATACTGAGAAGGACTCTCAAATTTCTGCCAGAAAATACATGGAAAAACATCATACATTCCTTAAATACATCAAGGTTAGATTATGCAAACGTCCTGCTCAGTGGCTCCCCTCAAGAGCTGATAAACAGACCGCAGCACCAACAGAATGCTGCTGCCCACCTGGTGATTAATATCCCACATCGTGAATTAATTCAGAAGGGCAAGGATCCTACATTAGCTACCTATTAGCCAGAGAATAACATTCAAATCCCTCTAATTTAAGTTGTGGTACTCTCTTCCCAACCATATTCGGACTATCGCAATTTTGAAGACTTGCTTGAAGATCCACCTCTTCAAAGAGATATGTTTCTCTCTTATTTCTATTCCCCCTCTCTTGTGAAAACGTATTCATATCCAATTTTTTGGTCGTCTATTACCAGGGCACAAGTCCTCAAAAAAGAAGTGGGGGAACTAACCCAATTAGCAAGTGACATCACGGCGCATGACATCACACGTTAAAAAAAAGTGTTAGATTTTGTTGCTATTATTAACCCAGGCATATCGGATAATGAAAGATTGCAGTTTGGGGTTTTTGTAGTGGGCTATTGCCTCTAAAAGGCCAGTACAGTTTGGGTAATGTCACTTACCTATCAGGAGTAGGAACGGTGATGAATGATGCTGCATTGAGCGCTCATGATTGGACTCCCCGCAGAGCACTGCAAGCTTTTGACACTGCAAAGCAGTTTGTATCATGAACTGATCTCAAAGCCAAGAGGGGAGTTCTAACCTTGGGTTCTGGAGTGGAATGCTACTCACCCATAAGCGCTTCGACACCTCGTCAGGGGCAGTAAGCGCTATATAAATAGAGTGTACAATTACAGTTACAATCTTGTGACAACATTTGGCATCCATAATAATACCTGGTGGCACCATGCATTGACATACACTGCATCATGTGCCGTGCTTCGATTGTGCTCTTAGAAGTGTAACAAGGAGTGATGGGAGCCTAGGCCGCTCAACTCAGCATCACTGTGGGCACGGACACCCCTTCACCCTCCCCCCAGCTGGCCGTATATTCAAGGCTAAATCAATGGAAACGTCACTCGCAATCATTTTGGGACCGTATTAGGTGCTGATTAGCTAGCCTTCCCATCCATATTGCAAACTGTTCTTCTCAATTAAACGCCAGTTTCTCATTCAATAAAACCAAGACAGTAATGGCTTGTGTCCATGGCTTATCTATTCTAAGCGAATTTTGGCAGGTGTTTCTGGCATATTTCCGAATATCAGAGCTTGACCATCTTAAATAAAAATAATTTTTTTTTAAAAAGTTACTTTTTATGTTGTTTAATTACCCGGTCTGATAATCGCTTAGACTGACAGGAAATGCACAGGGAAGCTATCATCATGCAACCAGAGCTGAAGAAGTTCAAGAGTTCATGCCGCGGCTCGGGTGCCGGGCGAGACACAGGAAGCCAGGCGGGACTGCCCGGGACTGCCTGCTTGAGGGTGGGGCCACCAGCACAGACAGGAAGCGGATGGGAGCCTACCCCCGCTCCTGTGAAGAGAAGGGAGCAAGCGTGTGACCCAGCGGGGCTTCCGTGCTAAAGAAGAACCCCACCTACTGCTGAGTCTGCACTGCTGTGGCGAGGAGTTTGGGGAGAGAAGCGGAGGGGGCTCGAGGCACATTGCCGGTGCATGCCCCCCCCGCCTACCAACCCGAGCAGCCGCCACCACTGCGGGACGAGAGGAGTCCGACAGACCCGGTGAGGGGGTGTCTGGACACATTGCCGGTGCCCGCCCCCCCAGTGAGGGTAGCCCCGTGTGTGCCCGGTGAGTGGGGATGTGTGTGTGTGTGTGTGTGTGTGTGTGTGTGTGTGTGTGTGTGTGTGCGTGTGCGTGTGTGTGTGTGTGTGTGCGTGTGTGCGTGCATGTGTGTGTGTGTGCGCGCGTGTCTATGTGTATGTGTTATCCACTTGCTGCCAATGTAGGACAGGAGATGTGCACGGCGTGTGGGTGAACGTGCATGCTCACATGGGGGACTCGCCTGCACGTGCCCATCCCCTGTCTCACATTCCCAGGAAGTGGATGACAAAGGATGCTTCGCTGGACGCAGCCTGCTCGACCTTAAAAAAGAAATAGGACTAAGCGATCTACTCACACTTGACGTGTCAATGTGAGAATCTCAGAAACACAACGCTATTGGCGTGGGGGATGTTTTACAATCAGAGTCCAGTTTTTGGGGTATTTTTAATTAGTTGTTGTTTTTTGCATTTTTATATAGAGAGAAACTCGACCCCAAGGAATTGGAGCGCATTACATGAGTAACAGATGGTCGCATTCATTGTTTAAGGTAAAGGAATATTATGTTAATTGTCCTGAATCACAAAGATGTTGAGCAGATGCCAAGTCTTGAACCTGTTTGCCTAGTTCAAAAGTTGGCAGCTCTGCCTCTGGCCGTAACACCACATCTTCTCTACCCCAGCAGAGAGCTTCCTTGCGCAGCACCATCTATCTGTGTATCGCAGTGGGGAAGGCGAGTGACTGGAAGGAAAGCATTAGTTATATAAAAGTCCTGTGCTGTGCCACGCAGAAGGCTGGGAAGCACTAGATTTAGTATTGATGTTTCCTATGACGCAATTAGAGGTGTCTGGTGAGTAAAGCCTAGATGCAGTATTGCTCTGTGCGGTAAACAGCCTTTACACTGCAGTCAAAACACCGAGGTGCCATTACAAAGCGACTTTTACAACGCAAGTCGTTACCACGACTTGCGCTGGATGGCGCGCTAGACTAAGGAATAGTAGATTTACTATTCCAACACCTTCCCTACTGTACGTAGGCTGGAGTTGGAATAGTAAATCTTACTATTCCTAAGTCCAGCACCCTACAGTGCAAGTCGTGGTAACGACTTGCGTTGTAAAAGATGCGTTGTGATGTACCGCGATCTTTTGGATCGCGTTGTAACATCATGCAACCGCTCTGTTCTGCGATAATGATTGGATTAGGCTAATGGGTGAAACGCACTAGATGTGTCTATGACTTGTGCTGTGGCGCACAGGAGGCTGGGAAGCACCAGATATATGCCTCGAGAGGCTGAGGAGATAGGAAGCGCTAGATGCAGGATTGTCCTCCTGTGAGCATGTTACACAGGTGAAAAAGGCCGAGGGGTGAGATGATGTTGCGGTGACAAGTGCAGGGGACGGGGGTTGAGGAGAAGATTGAGGCACAAGATGTAGAAATGGCATCTAATATTGCCGTTGAGGGACTCCTAGTGGGCGAGAGGTGAGCTGGGGCGCAGTTATCGAACGCCAACGGTAGTAGGTGCTATAATGGCCCATGGGGTGTGACGTTCTGGAAGGAAACAAGGCAACATTAAATACACTGCTAATCTAAGCCTTGACGGTTCGAACAGTTACATGTTGGGAGAACTATCTATACTGCTGGCGTTTGCTGTGTCAAAATTGCATTAAAAGTAAGATCAGACCTTATTCACAATGGAGAAGTAAATTGCATTATATTATCTACATTTTAATTAAAAAAATCCATGCGCACCTATTTCCCCTAACTTGCGCAGTGTCACACTGTAATAACACATTCAGAACCTTACCAAACTCCTGGAGTCGATATTTATCTCTAGTAAATAATCATTCATGAGGGAATAGCACGAGATACATACAAACCTTCTTCATTAGTATTCCAATTTCGAGTTTGTCTCTCTGTCGTTGTACACATTCCTACACTTAATTGTACAAAGGTGCAGAAGTGTGTGACCAATCTTAAGCACATTGTGGAAAACTTCATTTCATTATCAACCATAGGTTACGTGCAGGGCGTGAGACCGGGGGTACACGTGGGTGGACGGCATCCACCCACTATTTTCACAGATGAACGCCGTCCACCCTGCCAAGAAGTTGGGCCCCACTAAATAATGTGCTAAACTCGTCCCAGTGTAATTTCCAAAACACTGGGACACTTTCAGTAGCGCCTGCACATTGTCTGCTTTCAATTTGCAACAAGCAACAAGTGCAGATGTGGAAGGGACTTTCTTATTTAAGACTCCTGCTGGGCCCATTACAAAGGTCGAATTTGAGGCCTCCCTTTGTTGGAGTCTCCTCACACTTATGCACTCCACACATACTTAAGAGAGGCAGCTATTTACTTTGTTCATGACTCCGTTTACTAGTTATGCATGCACTGTAAGAATGTCAGATGTGTTGGTCTCTCCCAGTATTTACACAAAATAAGTGTAATTTATACAGGTCTTACTACCCCTGAGGAGGCCTTAAAATAATTTCAAGCACTACTATTTTTTCTTGTATAGCGCAACTCATCCCAAAGCAGAGTGTCAGAGCACTTTACATCAAATGTACATATTGAAGTTGTGGATTGTATGCCACTTCATATGATATCCATTCCTGTGATGCCACTTGTAATGTCATATGCCATGATTAAGCATGGGCGAATTTTGCGAATCTGGCGTTCGCGAATTTGCGTATTTGCGAACTCGCAATCCGCGGATTTTTTTTTGTGTTCGCAAGGGTTTCTGCCAGTTCGCGAGGGTTTTGTACCAGTTCGCAATTGCGAACTTACTTGTCGGCTCGCAACGATCGCGACTATGTTGTTTCTACGTCTGGTTCATCATCACAGGTTCACAGCACCCTCTGTTTCACCACTGCCACCCTGTTTCACCCATGCCACCCTCTGGTACATCAATGCCACCCTCTGGTACATCAATGCCACCCTCTGGTTCATCAATGCCACCCTCTGGTTCATCACTGTAGATTATGGGGGGGAAAGCAAGCACACCTGCCCTGCTTCAACTGACATGAATTAATTTGGGGTTGATTTATTAATGTGTCACTGTTTTAAAATTCCAGTCTGGCACCTGCTTCCTTATCTGTAATTTGCTTTCTGTTGCAGTGCAATTTTTTTCCAGGACCTTTGTGGCCTACTTGTAGCTATTCTATGAGCCTGCTGTGAGGGTGAGAGCAGGGTCATAGAATTGTTGCAACTAGCAACTGAACTCTGGAGGGGCCCCAGTCAGGAAGCACTACAGGGAATGGTTACTAATTATGAGCTTGAACTTTTGCACCTGCTGAGTGCTTTCAGTTTTGCAAAAATCGGTTTTCTGCAGAACAGCAACTGTACTGCCCCAAACCAACATAGGCAACTGAACTCTGGAGCGGCCCCTCAGGAAGTACTACAGGGAATGGTTACTAATGATGAGTGAACCTTTGCACCTGCTGAGTGCTTTCAGTTTTGCAAAACTCGTTTTTCTGCAGAACAGCAACTGTAATGCCCCAAACAAACTTACTTTTGAAAGTTGATTTCTAATCCAAAAGTGATCCAAAGAAAGTCCAAAGGCCTCAAATCCAAAAAAGTGCAGGCAAATGTCAACCTGAGGAGTTATTCTGATAAAAATCATCATTTTCAGAAGGTCTATGCTGCTTGCTAGTGGATTTCTTGTGCAGAATTGCAAATTTTGTGCGAGATTGTTGCTGCCCGCCGCACCTACATGTTCGCAATTGCGAACTCTCGCGATGCGTCGCCAAACTCCCGCGGGATCCCGCAGCAAGATCCAAAATGGCGCAGCACTCGCAAAATATTGAGAAAAACAACTCGGCAAACGCTGAATGACGGTAAGTGAATGCCGCAGGCCGCAATATTGTATCACCAAGAAAAAAAATCCGCTGCGTGCAAATTTGCGGATTTTCGGTAAATTCACGAGAGTTCACGGATTGCGAATTTACCAAAAATCCGCAAAATCCGCAAGCGGAACGGATTTTCCGCCCCATGATGTCATGTGCTGTGATGTCACGCGTTGTGATGTTACGTGCCGTGATGTCACTTGTATACTCCCTAATTGGGTTAGTCCTCCCACTTTTTTTTTGAGGACTTGTGCCCTGGTTCCGTCGCAATAGACAACCAAAAGATTGGATATGAATACGTTTTCTCAAGTTCATTACAAACCCCCTTTACTACAACCACCAACACCTGGGAGTAGTCAGCATATTAACTATAAATGTCTACAGAGCGTGTAAGGGGATATTCACAGACTAGTATATTAGGCAGCATCTCACTACATGGCGTGATTCTTACCTGCTTCCCTTCATGGGCCCAAAATATAGGTGGCCACTGAATATTGTATTAATTTCAGGGTCAAAATGTAACAATGCTCCTGCTTGTGCTCAAATGTATATGTTTAAAGAGGCATGAAACATTGTGTCCAGACAGAAAGGGGCTTAGTACATATAGCACTATGTATGAGAGTGCCTACCTCCTAAAGTAGCATTAAAACCATTAATTTATAGTCTCTCACAGTGCCTGGTGCATTTCTGGGATGGCTTCATCAAAATCCTTCTAGAAGCTTTCATTAATTTTAATAGATTGGTACAATGCTGTAGTCTACCTACCTTTGTATGTATTTGAATTTTTTCTTGCCTTATTGATCAATCTTTCTCTTTCTACTTCAATGGTCTTTTCTGACATCAAGCTGAAATGTAGCCACACTTGTTAAAATCCTATTTTCTTCAGAGTAACTCCTAAATCCTTTGCCCACAAAGCCTTATATGACCCCCCCACCTGCCCTTGAAGTTACATCCAACATGAATATAAGCTATATTTTAGCACAAAGGATCTCATCTGCTAAAGCATAGTTCATTAACATCAGAAATGCTGTTTATGCCTTGTTCCAGCTTTAAAAGTACTAAATGGGTAGTGGGTCCCAAATGCAACAGTGCTCTTATAATCACAGCCTCAGACAAGTGTGCAAGAGATAAACATCTCGCCACAACTGAGCCCCATATTCGGGGCCATTAATTCAGATGCAGGCGACCACCAAATTATCTGGCAGAATTAACTTAATTATTGGCAAGAACAAGCAAATTATGCAGCATAATGCGGCACATTTTTATTTATATTATTAGTTGATTATTTAGGAATTTTTAATACAAAATAATACACACAGTGTGAGTTTAACAAACAAATGCATAAATAAGCAACTGAAAGATAATCCGCTGTGTGCGAACACGTCTCCATGTTTTAGTAACTTTTGATCAGTTTGAGGTAGAAACAACATTTCTTTTTGTTAACATTTGCAGATTATGAAGCAGATAATGGATAATATGGCAAATGCAGCAGATTCATAATTATGTGGAAAAAAGCATCAGCCTTAGAATCACATAATTCCAGTGTCCCTGCCCATACTTGTCCACAGTCACTGCTTTCTTTTGGTACATTAGTAATATGGGACTAAGCCACTGGTCACCTAAACTGTTCTTAACACACAATAAAACAGGAGATGATACATTTAAGGTATTTGACACTTTCTCACAGTGTTGAACTCGAGCTCATCTAATATTAAATTGGTGTTTCTGCTAAAACTCTTTGGGGGCAATAACAGACTCTTCCCTACCTGCACTGGGAGATTGTTTCCCCTGCATTCTTGGTCCTCTCGCCACGGCATTGCACCACTACAGCGGCCGCCGAGGAGAGGATTCCAGAACTACATCGTCCAGGCTCCTTAGCAGCTCCCCAGCAGAGGAACGCCGTCACGTCATCTCTGCGCCCGGAGGCGATTTAAATCACGGCACACCCCCGCATCGCGGGCTAAGCCCGGGCAAAGGGCGGGCCCTCTGTGGCCCTCAGAGGCCAGAGGAGGCTGGGCTGGGCCAGGCTTGCTGATTGACTGGCATCATGTATGCAGAATTGGACGTTTGATCTACACTAGCTGGTAATGTCAACTTGAACTATCCTCGTGGAGCAGATTAGGACTAGAGGGACTAATCTAACCTTTACTATTATTACTCCTTATATGAAATTATAGCAGTGTGCTATTGTGTCCTATTGTGATATTATCTTGATCGTTCATACAGCCCGGGCATTCATAACCAGGAAAGGTTGTACAGTCCCCGTTGTGTTGACAGGATAAAAGATCCTATTTGGGGGTATCTGCCATTGTTCATTTAGGACATTTAGGCGGATAAAGATCAAAGAGGATTGTTTTTGTTGTATTTCTATGCGTTTGCACAATTGCTACCTCATTTTCTTTTTTGTGCCATTAGCTATTAACACTCTACCTCAGATTTTCCCCGTTTTGAGCTATGGGCAAAAGGAAACATACAACCCCTAAACCATCCATATCTAAGGGAGTTATTAGCACCACTCAACAGACCCTATTGAATTATCTAACCGGGGCTGTGGGTGTATTAGACAAACAAATTCTCTCAGTAGAGGAGTTTATTGGAGGAACAACTTCACAATTAAGTCATAACTCGTCGCCTTCATCTGATAGGGAGGCGGTAGAATCAGGGAATGTTCTAAATCATTCTCAAAACGGATGTATTCAATATTGTCCGGATGAGATTATCTCTCTAGAAAATTACTCCCATTCCCAACCTCCCCAAAAACGCTTAAAAAATCCTATTATAGTTGAAAGTACTTATACTGATATGGGCAAAGATGTTAACCAAACTACTGTTCATCCTCAGATAAACCATAATAACGTACCCAAATCCTTCTTAAAAACTGAAAAGTGCCCAGGACAGAAAAAATCTCAACTGAATAGAAAAATTCCAGTTAGCAGGGATGATACGAACCAGACAGAAATGATGAGCCTGGTCTCCCTGGTTGAGCTCCTGGACCTTTATGTCAGAGTTAGATTGGATCATTTAGCGTCAAGATTGACAAATATTGAGGATCTCCTTTCTGAGAATCTACCCAAATCTACCAACACTAGTGATAAAACTAAGGCCAATATCTCCACAGGGACTACCAAAAGCTCTACTACCGGCGTTTTGCCCCTGTCCACAATGAAAAACTCGTCTATTCAAAATTTTATTCCAAACTGTAATTCTCACAACAGTAAGAACACAAAATCCACTCCTCATAATCAACTGATTAGGCAGGCTGAATCTAAGGTTGTGATTCCAGACAACATGCCAAAAAAAAACCAGCCAGGTCTTATTCAAAATCCCAAGTTAACTTCGGGCCCGCTCAACATCCTTCTCAAAGACGATCTATATCTGGAAATCTAACTTCAATAGACCAACACCTAGACCTGCCACCAGAAACGAATCCCTACACCATAATATTGGCCAACGTCCCCCAACTACCCAGCTTAGTTGATGAAACTTGGAGTGCCCTAAAAAATAAATCATTACATTGGCTGTCTTCAAGGGTGGGTCTTAGTAAGTATTTATTTCAGGAATTCAAAATGGTCAGGAGAATCAAATGGGTGGGTTATAGGGAAGAAATATTAAGGGGTGATTGTATAGTCATGACCGCTTTCCAAATAGCCTTATCTTGGTAGTACCGACTGCTTATAGAAAACATAGCTTTCCCAGCTTACTAAATCAGCAAGCATTGCGTCTGGATAAGATAAATGGCTACTCCGTTAAGTGGGCAAATGCTAACCCCAATGAAATCACAGCCAAGGTGGTTCATAGAGCACTTCCTTTATTGGAAAATTGCCTCTGCTTGGATTCTCCTTATGAGTTGATCATGTCCAGTTTTCTGGGCATTATAAACATTATAAGTTAGAAACTATTTCGAAAGCAGAAGTCTGATAAGAAACAAATAAGGGGCTGGTTTAACTCCGAATGTAGGAAGTCACACTCACGTCTAAAGAGCGCCCTAAGTAAGATCAACAGAGATAAAGACGAAATCAGAAAAATAAGAAAGGAGTACAACTTGGTGATGAAAAAGTGTGGGGCAGATGTAAAAAAAGACCTATGGGAACAACTTCACGCGAGCTGTCGCTTGAACAACAGCTCTACTTTTTGACGAATAGTTAGAACCCCCTTCTTAACAGAGACAAACTTGACTCCGAGAATCGAAGCAGCGGTGGACGCAGAAGCGTGGGTCAATCACTTTTCAAAAATATTTAACTCCGATGTAGGTGCAAATCAGGATGGCGGCATGGGCCTGGATAGGGATGATGTTTCTTGTGCCAAACAAATTTATCCACTACAACCACTCTTTGACCATGAAGAAGTAATTAACGCTTTGTCAGCCTCTAAGACTGGCAAAGCTCCTGGCCCAGACGGGGTGCCCGTGGATATCTTTACTTATAATATAGATTTGTGGTCACCTATCATAACACGGGTCCTTGAAGCTGCAACATCGACTGGACTTATTAAATCTTGGTCAACCTCCACACTCCTTCCCATTTTTAAAACGGGAGATCGTAATGATCCAGCCTGCTACAGGCACATTTACCTCCTGGATTCCCTTGGAAAAGTAGCCGGCCGGATAGTCCTTGAACGGATGCAAGACTGGGCAAACGAAAATCAAATAATGTCAGATCTCCAATACGGGTTCCAGGAGGGTTTGGAAACTGTTGAGCAGGCATTAAATCTCTCCCTTTTAATTGGTAAATACGTTGGAGCAAAAAATGATAGCCTACACCTAGTTTATGTGGATTTGACCGCAGTGTTTGACTGTGTCTCACACTCAAATCTGTGGTCGATACTCGAGGAAATGGGTGTAGACCCTCCATTGGTTGCATTCCTACGGGAATTATATTCAGGGGCATCAGCCAGAGTCAGATATGGCATAAAAGGGGAACTCGCTGACCCATTTCCCGTTACTGAAGGAGTCAGACAAGGTTGTGTCATGGCTCCCTTTCTTTTCAATCTATATACAAATGGCCTGGAATTGGCCATGTTGAAAGGGAGCCAGGACCTTCCCACAATTGAGCATCATCCGATTCCCGCATTACTCTATGCGGACGATTCTGTGATAATGGCAAGAACATCTCTTCAGCTACAGTATCAATTTAATAGCTACTGTAAATTCATGGCATCTTTGGACCTGAAGGTCAACATTAAGAAGATTTTTGTTATGCATCTAGGTAAAAGGGCAAAGAAGTTAAAATCTATTTCCATTGAAAACACGTTACTGGAATGTACCAACGCTTACCCTTACCTGGGCATATTAATAGATAATAAATCTTGCTGGCATCAGCCCATCAGTTCGAGGAAATTACTATTCTTAAGAGCCACTACAGCCCTGGTAGCATTCGCCCAAAAGTTGGGGAAATCATCGCCCCAAGAATTTATTAAAATATACCAGGCGAAGTGTCACAGTGTAGCATTATATGGTGCTGGGGTGTGGGGCCATGCTGCCGTAGACTCCCTACAGAGGGTAGAGAACGGCTTCGTCAGATATTTGCTGGCAGTCCCGCAGAATTCTCCAACCTATGGATGCCATATCGAGTTGGGTATGGATTATGTTAGAGATACTATCAGAATCCAGTCAATTCTTCTATGGCACCGTGTTTGGACAACAGAACAGTGCTAATTTACACGCTCCCTTAATATGGACTGTATTGGGTTGGCTAACTGGCCAAAAATTCAGTGGTTGGTAAATGTGAGTAATTTCCTAAAGGATCTGAACCTTGTTTCCTATTTTCTTCAACCACCATCTATAGAGAGTATTTCCAGGAAAGCTTTGAAAACCATTTGCCTGTCTCATTTAAGGGAACTGCGATTATCCCAGGAAATTACCAAAGTCTCGAACATTCACATTCTAACCATCCAGACTGTTCCAAGGATCCAACCATATCTATCCTATCATCTAAACACCTACGAAAAATATCTACTGACCAGGTTTCATTTTAATAACTTTTTTCGCATTGTAACATTTCCAAAACCACATGACTGGTCAAAATTACAATCTGTGTGTTCATGTGATGGAATCTCGGTACAGTCCACAATACATGTAGTACTGTTTTACAGATATTATGTAATCCCACGTAAGCATTGGATTATTCCTTTACTAATGTCAATGGGCTTGAGAACCTGCCGCCCGCCTTCCTTGCTCTACAATATTTAGACTCTGAATTTAATGCCGAATGTATTGCTTGTTTTCTGAAGGCCTGTATAAAACATCGCAGTAATTGTCCTTAATCCAGATGGTATTAGCACTTTATTGACTTTAATTTAGATTTACTGCCCTGAATGTTTCGTTTGTAAATAATGTTTGTATATATATCTAATTCCGCACTCTTTTTAATTATGTTTTAATCTTAAATTTTACAATATGAAATGCTGTTTTTATGTACTTTTATGGTTCCTAAAAAAGTATGGAAACCGAATAAAGTAATATGAAATGAAATGAAAAAATATTAAATTGAACACCAAATTATCTTGCATACTGTAAGCCACATTCATTAATGCGCTTTACTATGGAATCCAGGTACTAGGTATCATACATGTAATTTTAGTTTACTAGATTATTAACTGTCTTTGCCCACAATATTGTTTGAACTCGGTAAGCAAATGATGCAAAGATAGCTCAGGCAATGAGAATGGTACATTAAAGGCAGAGCCAACTAAAAATATGTTACACTGCTAGTAAAGGTAAAATTGACTCCAAACGTGCTGTTTTCACATCTAAGAAGGTAACCTATAAATATAAAAGAGGGGCGGAGGAGCCAAGCTCGACATCGTAATGGCCGCATGGTAGCTCGGCTCCGCCGGCCTCCCTGCCCAAACTCATCTATCCTGCCGCCCATCCTGCCCAAAAAATACTACATTTTATAGACGAAGGTCTGCTGATACTTACCACCCGTCCTGGTGGCTCCGGCGCTCGGTGGGTCCGTGGCGGCGTCCTCCCAAGAGATGCGGCCTTCGTGGTGCGGAGACAGGGGCCTTGCCTTCAGCGAGTAGCCGGCGAGACGGTGCCGGTGGCGGCCTCGGGCGGGGGATGGAGGCCGGCTGGAGGAGGCCGTTGTGCGAAAAAGCCAAAGGCAACTGAACGCGCCTGGGGCTACCGTCCCGACCGTATTTTATTGATATTGGTGATTTCCAGTTTGTTCCGTTGCCGGCCTCTGGGTTGTAGGCCCGTATTTGTATGCAACCATCTACACAAATAAAGGTTTTCAAAAATTAAAAAAATATATATATATATATAAAAGGCATATGGAAACTTCCAAGGACCAATCGGTCGAGAAACCTGTGTTTTAAGAGCAACCTAAAAACGACAGTTTTTTCACCCTTACTACAGCACCTGGACGAAGAGGGATGTACACACACAGCCAAGCAGCTTTTTAAAGATGTGGCTATGTTCTTGGATATCCAGAATTGTTACACTTTAGACAACGACGAACAAGCACATTTTCTAACAAGGTCACAAACACTCTTAGGGCAGTGGATTCATTGACATTTATGGAGGAACGTACTTACAGCTTCACATAAATCGACCCACCACCACCTGAAGCGCTATCTAAATCTGAAGCCATTTATAAATACGTGAGAAATGACTGTATCTGACATCTGGCCACACTGCTCGAAATCTGGTAAAATAATTACAATCAACAGAACAGATCCAAAGGCGTATTTAGGAAAGAGCAAGCAGATATACCGAGTCAGCCTCGATCACAGTCGATTTTTGTCATCCTACATTGGACATTGCGATCCCCCAACAAACTCCAACAAGCATTGGAAAAATAAATTGGTCTCACATTTACGACAGTTTCGTAAATGCAAAAGCAATTGCGTTGCAAATGTTTGTTTG
This sequence comes from Lissotriton vulgaris, assembly GCF_964263255.1. NCBI lineage: Eukaryota > Metazoa > Chordata > Amphibia > Caudata > Salamandridae > Lissotriton > Lissotriton vulgaris. The sequence goes on along the minus strand of NC_141699.1, from coordinate 468,488,402 downwards.
TCAAAGTGCCCATGCTGCGCTTTCACTTTATTGTCGGCCGCATGCCTTTCCTTAGACGAGTCGCGTCTAAAGAAATTGGCATGGCCAATATTAAAGTGAAAGCACGGCATGGTGTGCTTTTACAAAAAACATAAGCATTTGTTTGTCAAGTTGACCACATTTTTGAGTTTGTTTTGTCAAGTTCATAAATAAATAATTTTGTTGTAAAAGCACCCCATGCTGCGCTTTCCCTTTAATGTCAGCCATGCCCATTTCTTTAGATGCGGCTCATGTAAAGAAAGGTGCCTGGCTGATAATAAAGTAAAAATGCTGCATGGGGCCTTTAAAACAAAATTGAAAAAAGCATTTAATAACTAAAGAAAGGAGAGCGGCCTCTCTATTCAAAACAGACTGCGCTGGAAAAATAAATCTATTGAAAGTGGACCGTGCTCGAAAAATAAAGAAAAGCGTGCGGCCATTGCAGGAGAGTATATTGTGTCTCGAGTAGGACAACATAAGGAAAGAAAATAGTTCTCACAGACTAAATAAACATACTGTATAACCACACAAGTAAAAGTTCCAGTCCTTGTGGGAGGTTAGAAATGCAGACAAGGCATTACTAAGGAGGGAGTAACAAGCCTATTAGTCAATCAGAAGCACCATTTAGAAAGAACAGTAACAGGAGCCAATTGAAAAGATGGGCAGAGCTCCAAGTTCATACCTGAGTACAGCATGCCTCGCAGAGCAGCAAATACACTGCTCAAGCTCGATCTAAAAACGGACTTTCAAATAGTGACTTGCTGGTGCTCCAAGGAAGCGAATGCCAACACTGAACACGTGCTGTTTTGCCACTGTTACACATTAGTAACAAACAACAGTGTCTCAAACAAGGGTATTATTTAACATACAGGTACATGTGACGCAATTATTTGCAATGGATTAAATCCAAAGGAGGATAAAGCCAGGTTGATATTTTCTTATGAAGGTAAATTATATTTCAATCAAAGAACATGTTGGAAATATTAAGCTTCATATTTACAAGCACATGAGGCGGTAGCACTGCGTTACATTAAATGACATGTAACAATAAAAATACTGTGCACAAGTGCTCGTGAAGTTTTGGTGATGCGCAAGTGACACGAGATGTGGTATATACAGCGATTGTGGTGGGCGCCACAGGGCAGGTGGAGTTAAAACAGTTTCTTTAAATTTGAGGTACCCAAACAGTTATTGTTACAAAGTTATAGTGGTTAGGTAGGGTATTCGTTTGATGGCGCCGCCAAGAGTACCGCTGTGGAAGTCTAATATGTCCAACATATTCTTCGATTGAAATACAATATACCTTCATAAGAAAATGTCACCCTGGCTTTCTCCTCCTTTTTGGATTTAATCAATTGCAATTATTTGTGCCACATGTACCTGTACGTTAAATAATACCATTGTTTGAGGCACTGTTGTTTGTTACTAACTAGTGCCCCAGTCTCCCTGTGGTTTATGGGCTACCTCCTGTAGTCTGACACTGCTTACTGTTACACATTAGCCAGACCATGTTAGTTCTTTCTATCGACTACGCCTGCCAGTTCTTTTCACTTGGCCGGATGACTCAGTCTCGCACAGCACAAAGCTAGTGGTCGCAAGTATTTACAGAAAACCTTCTTCATCAATATTCATAAGTCAGGATTGACAGTACTAGCAGTCCCAAAAAGAAGAGTTACATTAGGTTATGAACAAAGGGGTAGCGAGCAACTGTTCCTGGGACTGATCCACCCCACCCCCCTCCTGATGGTAACAGTAGTCACTGTGCTCTGACCAAACGTTTGGTCTCCTCTTTCCCACTGGAACATTTCATACCACAGAATTTCATGATCTACCTAGGGCTGCAACTGAGCCACTGGTATTTCTGGATGCATGTAGTTACAAGCATCGTTTGTGATTGCAGGAATCAATTAGAGTTGTAATCCCTGTTACATCTCTCAGACAAAGTTTCATAATCCTGGGCAAATCCTTTAACATCATGTCCTTCACTTGATGTGTTACATCTTCTCAGAAACAGGCTAAACACATAGTAAGTGTTGTACAGGAAATTGTCCATTTGCCATCACTGTTTCCCCTGATACTTTTACATTGTGTTCATAATAGATTTTCCCGTTACTACACTAAACTTGGGTGGAAAATTCGTTCTGCTTGTGGAATTTGTGGATGTTTTGCAATTTCGCGGTCCGCGAATCACGCAAATTTGCCCAGAAATCCGCAATTCGCTAGTTGGCAATTTTGTTTTGCTTGGTCGCGCTTCAAAAATACAATCTTGCGCGCGCGGCGTTGACTTACCGTTATTCTGAGTTCGCCGAGTTGTTTTCCTCCCGGTTTGCATGCGCTGTGCCATTTTGGATCTGGCTGCGTGATCGATCGTGAGACTTTTCGACCGCAGTACGTCATGGAGTCCTGCCATCTTGCACTGCGAGACTTTGAGAACGCGAATACATCATAACGGCCCGTGATCACGCATCGCGAGAGTAAACAATTGAGAATACGTAGATGCGACGGGCAGCTGACATCAATCAAGAGTATTTGTAAAGCGCGCTACTCACCCGCTAGGGTCTCAAGGCGCTGGGGGGGCTGCTACTGCTCGAAAAGCCAGGTCTTGAGTTGCTTCCTGAAGGAGAGATGGTCCTGGGTGAGTCGTAGGTTGGTGGGGAGGGTGTTCCAGGTCTTGGCCGCCAAGTAGGTGAAGGATCTTCCTCCGGTGGTGGTTCTGCGGAACCGTGGGACGGTGGCGAGGACAAGGCTGGCGAAGCGGAGCTGGTGGGTTGGCGTGTAGAACGTGAGGCGGTTGTTGAGGTATTCGGGGCCCAAGTCGTGTAGAGCCTTGTGTGCGTGGGTGAGGAGTCTGAACAGGATCCTTTTGCTGACGGGGAGCCAGTGCAGGTCCCTCAGGTGGGTGGAGATATGGCTGTGTCGGGGGATGTCCAAGACGAGTCGTGCTGAGGCGTTCTGGATGCGCTGGAGTCTTTTCTGTAGTTTGGCGGTGGTCCCAGCGTAGAGGGCGTTCCCGTAGTCCAGACAGCTGGTGACAAGGGCCTGAGTGACCGTTTACCTGGTTCCAGTGGGGATCCAGCGGAAGATCTTACGGAGCATGCGGAGTGTGTTGAAGCAGGAGGAGGTAACGGCGTTAACTTGCCTGGCCATTGTGAGGGAGGAGTCAAGGATGAAGTCCAGGTTGTGTGCGTGGTCCGTGGGCTTGGATGGGGGGCCCAGAGCAGGGGGCCACCAGGAGTCGTCCCAGTCGGAGATGGATGGGCCAAAGATGAGGACTTCCGTCTTGTCTGAGTTAGGTTTCAGGCGGCTGAGCTTCATCCAGTCTGCGATGTCTTTCATTCCGTCCTGGAAGCTGGCTGGCGGAGGTGGGGTCGTTGGTGAGGGAGAGGATCAGTTGGGTATCGTCGGCGTAGGAGATGATGTTGAGGTTGTGCTTGCGTGCGATGACTGTGAGGGGGCTCATGTAGATGTTGAAGAGGGTGGGGCTGAGCGAGGAGCCTTGAGGCACGCCGCAGATGATCTTGGTGGCTTCTGCGAGGAAGGGCGGGAGACGGACTCTTTGGGTTCTGTCGGAGAGGAAGGAGGTGATCCATTCCAGGGCCTTTCCTTGGACCCCGGCGTGGCGGAGGCGGGTTGTCAGGGTGCGGTAGCAGACCATGTCGAACGCAGCCGAAAGGTCTAGCAGGATGAGGTCGGCGGTTACTTCATTGTCCAGCAGGGTCCGAATGTCGTCGGTGGCCGCGATTAGGGCGGTCCCGGTGCTGTGGTTCGCTCGGAATCCGGACTGCAAAGGGTTGAGGGAGCCGTTCATCTCCAGGAAGGCTGTCAGCTGTTTGTTGACGGTTTTCTTGATGACTTTTGCAGGGAAGGGGAGGAGCGAGATGGGGCGGAAGTTCTTGAGGTCTGAGGGGTCTGTGGTGGGTTTCTTCAGAAGGGCGCTGATCTCTGCGTGCTTCCAGCTCTCCGGGAAGGTGGCGGATATGAAGGAGTTGTTGATGATGTCTCGAAGTATGGGTGCGATGATGGAGTCGGCTTTGTTGAAGATGTGGTGTGGGCAGGGATCGGCTGGGGTGCCCGAGTGGATGGTGGTCATTGTGTGGGTGGTATCTTCCGTGCTCACCTGAGTCCAGGCGCACATGGTGGTAGTGGGGGGTGTATGTTCGGTGGTGGGGTACGCGTTCTCAGCGCCGAAGCTGTCGTGTATGTCGACGATCTTACGGTGAAAAAAGGTGGCCAGAGAGTTGCAGAGGTCTTGAGAAGGCGTGATGTCGTTGTCGCTGGCGTTGGCGTTGGAGAGCTCTTTCACGACGTTGAAGAGTTCCTTGCTGTTGTGGGTGTTGTTGTTTAGTCGTTCTCTGAAGGCTGACCTTTTGGTGATGCGGATCAGCTGGTGGTGTTTACGGATGGCGTTCTTGAGGGCTGTCATGTTATCCGTTGACTGGTTGTGGCGCCAGGCTTTCTCCAGGTCACGGCAGGATTTCTTGGAGTCTTTGAGATCGTTGGTTAACCACGTGGCTTTCTTGCTGTTGAGGTTGCTGGGAGGGTTTTTCAGTGGAGCAAGAGTGTCGGCGCAGTCGGTGATCCACTGTGTGAGGTTGCGGGCTCCTTCGTTGGGGTTCGTGGTGTTGGTGGGAGGGTTTAGGCGCAAGGAGGTGGTGAGTTTGTCGGTGGTGATCTTGCTCCAGCATCTTCGGGGGGTTTGTTGAGGGCGGTGGTGGGTCATTGTTTTCCTGAAGTTGAAGTGTGCGCAGCTGTGGTCAGTCCAGTGGAGCTCGGTGGTGTGGCTGAAGGAGATGTATTTGCTGGAGGAGAAGACAGGGTTGAGTGTGTGGCCGGCATAATGGGTGGGGGTGTTGACCAGTTGCTTGAATCCGAGGTTGGCGAGGTTGTCTAGTAGGGCGGTGGTGTTGTTGTCCTGGTTGTTCTCCAGGTGGAAGTTGAGGTCTCCTAGGAGGATGTAGTCGGGGGAGGCAAGGGCGAGCGGGCTGATGAAGTCTGAGATGGCCTAGCTGAAGCGTGACCCTGGTCCCGGGGGTCTGTAGATGAGGGTTCCTCTGAGGGTGGTGTTGGGGTCGGTGTGAATCTGGAAGTGCAGGTGCTCTGCGGTGGCGAGGGTGTTGTCGGTGTTGGTCGTGATGCGGATAGTGTTTCTGTGGGCGATGGCGATACCTCCTCCGGTCTGGTTGATGCGGTCCCTCCGGATGATCTTGTAGCCGTCCGGGATGGCAATGGCGATGTCGGGGCTGTGGAGGCGTTCATCCAGGTTTCTGTGAAGAAGGCCACATCTGGTGCCGTTTTGCCCAGGAGGTCCCATAGTTCGACGGCGTGCCTGTGAATGGAGCGGGTGTTGAGCAGGATGCACTTGAGGTGGTTGTTGTTGGCGGCTGTTTCGGCTGGTGCGATGCAGGACCAAGTGCAGGTGAAGTAGCAGGCGTGGCAGGTGAAGGCTCTGTGGGTGTGTTTCGGGGTGGCTTGGTAGCAGGCTGGATGTCGGCCGATGTTGAGTGCGTGGAGGGTGGCGGCGTCGTAGCTCAGTCGGGTTGGCTGGCTCTGGCGGGGTCCAGGGGTTCTGGTGCTGGGCGCGGTCCAGGCGTGGACGGCGTAGACGGGCTTACCTTTGGCGCGCAATCGGCGCACCCGCTGCGCGTGGCCGCTGTGCGTACGCGCAGTCCCCACCATTTATGGTGAAGTGGGAGGGAGGAGCAGCTGGGAGGCGGGAGTGGGGCGGCGAATGGGGAGCGGGATACAGGAGAGGGGGGCGGGGCCGCAGGAGAGCAGCGGCGGGGAGCAGAGGGGGAAAGAGCGGGAAAGCGGAGCGGGGAGAGCGAGGGCAAGCCTGGGCAAGCCTGGAGATCGGGGCAAGCCTGGAGAGTGAGGGCAAGCCCGGAGAGCAGGGGCCCTAAGGAGAGGTGGCAGCAAGAGGGCCAAGCAGGCAGCGGCAGCAGAATCCGTGTGGTAATGGAGTGACCGGGTCAAGGGTCACAGCTCACTGCCGCGCGGTCCCCGCCATTTATGGCCAAGTGGGAGGGAGGAGCAGCTGGGTGGCGGTAGCGTGGCGGCAAATGGGGAGCGGGAGACAGGAGAGGGGGCGGGCTGCAGGAAAGCAGCGGCGGGGAGCAGAGGGGGGGAAAGAGCAGGAAAGCGGAGCGGGGGAGAGCGAGGGCAAGCCTGGGCAAGCCTGGAGAGCGAGGGCAAGCCTGGAGAGCAGGGGCCCTAAGGAGAGGCGGCAGCAAGAGGGCTAAGCAGGCAGCGGCAGCAGAATCCGGGTACACGGGGGCCGTGCGGTAGTGGAGTGACCGGGTCAAGGGTCGATTTGAACAGTGGGAGATTTGAACGGCGGGAGATTTGAACAGCTCGCTTTCCCGAAGTCGCAAAAATTGCAATTCTGTACAAGAAATCTTTCGCTGGCAGCAGAAACCTTCTGAAAATGATGATTTGGATCAGAATAACTCCTCAGATTGACATTTGGCTGCACTTTTTTGTGCAAGGAGTCCATTTTTGGGGGGGGTGGGAGGAAGGAAGTGCCCCAGAGTCTCCAACGTCCTGTTCCTGTCCAGCAGGCTCCTCCCAGTGCTTTGTCCATGTCCTGGTCACTTTTCATTTGGATCTGGAGCTGGGAGGATTACTCTTTGTGGCTGCTGCTAGATATTTGTATTTGAGGACTTTTTGTTTGGATCACTTTTGGATTTGAGATTTTACAAGTAAGTTGGTGTTGTTTGTTTGGGGCATTGCAGTTGCTGCAACTACAATTTATAAACTTTTTCACAACTTTAAAAAATATATATTGTGGGTAGACACAGTATCCAGTAGGCCCAGGGTTAGTCATGGGTGTATGATACAACTGTTTCTGTGAGTTTTGTTGAACTTAAATGTCATTTACGGCATGTATGGCATGGAATTGAATAGCTCACTGTTATATGCGGAAGTTTTTTTAAATTTTGGGGTGCGTGTTAAAGCCACACTAGCCAGTAGATCCAGGGGTAGTCAGTGGTGCATGGACCAAGTCTTTCTGTGGGGTCTCTTGAATTTAAACATCATTTAGGGCATGGATGGCATTGGATTGAGGTGATTTTTCTGTGTATTTCGATTTTTTGGTTGTTGTTGAGGCCTGGCCATGTGGGTTGGGGCCTTTTTGATGTCTGGTCCAGGGCCTGGCCATGTGGGTGGGGGTCTAGGGGCCATTTTGAAGCCAAGCAGTGTGCTTTGTGCCATAAGCCTGCAAACAGTCTACCTTGCTTTCATCCTTTATGCCCAGGGGTACTCAGTGGTGCATGGACCAAGTCTTTCTGTGGGGTCTCTTGAATTTAAACATCATTTAGGGCATAGATGGCATTGGATTGGGGGTTATTTTTGTGTGTTTTTCGATATTTTTGGGTGTTGTTGGGGCCTGGTCCAGGGCCTGGCCATGTGGGTGGGGGGCATTTTGAGGCCTGGTCCAGGGCCTGGCCATGTGGGTGGGGGCCATTTTGATGTCTGGTCCAGGGCCTGGCCATGTGGGGGGGGGCATATTGAGGCCAGGCAGTTTTTGCCATAGGCCGGCAAGCTTGCGGTTGCGGGGCAGTAGGCCTAGGGTTATATGATGAAAGGGTGCACGAAACAACTCTCTCTGTGTGGTCTCTCTTCTATTAATTTAACATCCATTTTTGATTAGAATAGCAATTTTTATTTTGGGTCTTTCCGTTTTTAGGTATGTTGTGCTAATAATAATAAATGCCTAGTTGCAATAGTATTAATTGAAGCACGACATATTCAACTTTTATTTAACTGATGTTCCTCTGGCTTCTTTGCTTTTAGGTGCGCAAAGACTGAGAACCAGGAATCATCCTCATCATCATCACTTGTTGTAGTGCCAGAAAGAAGTCCTGCTGCGGTGTCTGCACAATGTCACGTGACGTCACGTGTGGCCACAGACAACTCTGCAACTCGTGCAACTGCGTCCGGTTTTTCTCTCATCTAAAGAAGATGGACCCAAAGAAAGGTGGCCGTATCTCCTCTACCAAGAAATTTGCCAGTGCCACTGCCAGTAAGAAGGAGCAGAAGAAGCAAGTGGCGCCACTTACCAAGGAGACTGGTGTGCCGACCGAAACTTTTTTGGGGAAAAAAATCTACAGCTGCAGCAGTGGTGTCCGCCGGGGACCAAGCTGGGAGCAGCACCTCCGCTTCATTGGTCTCAGTGCCACCACGCCAAGTTAGGCCCAAGCCGATGAGTGCCGCAGAGGCAGCCACTTTAATTGCTCTTTCACCATCGACCAGTGATGTTGGCGTTGAGTCATTGCAAAGTAGCATCCAATCAATGCAGGGTGTAACTCATCTGACGAGTTTTCAACCATAGCCGCAACAACAACCACAGGTGCAACAAGGAGAGGCGCAAGGAGAGGCACAACTGCCCACAATGCTTGTTCCTCCAGAAGTAGCGGCACATGAGGAAATTGAGATTCATGCAGAGGTATCAGCCGAGCAAGCCACTCCTGATGATCCATTGTCTTCCAGATCCCCAGCAAGGAAAAGGAGGGCTACTAATACAACTTCTTCTTCAAGCCCCCTTCCTTCTGATGATCTAGATCTTGATTGGCACCCACCAATTCAGTCTGAGAGGGAGACAAGCCATGAGCCGACAAAGCTAGGTAAAAGGAAGGTTCCTGCAGGGCTTTCAGTTATGGGTGATGACGAAGAAGAAGTAGAAGTGGTGTATTCTGCTGCTGATGAAGAGTCTGACGATGATGACCCAGTCATCACAGTCAGCTCTCCAGCCTGGGCGGGCATGCAGCAGACAGACATTTTTAGCCTATCCCAAAATGCTGCAGGGGACACTCCCTCCAAAATGTTTACTGGAGTATGAGATTCTTCATGGCAAACATGGCTACTGTTGCATGTTTCCGAGTAGCTTGAAAAATTGTGACACTGTCGACACCTGTAGCTATCTTCTCTCTAACCCCCAGTACTACTGAAGCAGCAGGCCATCCAGCGTCAAGGTCCACTCTTGTGGCCGAAGGCAGTCACTTTCCCTCAGAGCCGTTACCGACACCAGCAACCGTATCATCATCACCTGCACCAGGCCCAGCCATAATATTGTCGGAAGCGGATTGGATAACTCATGAAGGGTTTGCTCGTTCCAGTGTTGATGCAAAGGAAACAGATGGTACGCAAAGTGGAGCACCACTGGAGGACCTTGAGTGGATGGTGCAGGCCTATCTGGATGACCCAACAGAGGTCTTCTTTGATCAGGACCCATCGGTGTATTGGTATGGGAAAAGGTCTCAATGGCCACTGATCACCAAGCTGGCTATAAATTATTTGTCTTGCCCACTCGCATTGTGGTATTGGGTTCTCCAGGCCTACATATTCCGCAAACCCGCTACACCATAAAATAGACGTTGGCACGGAAACTGGAAAATGCAAAAGACAAGTTTATTAAGACCCCATGGGGTGGTGGTACATTCCTACAGCACCCTTCGGCAATGCAAGAAGTATCACACCGAACATCGGTGTGAGACATCTTTTATACAGTTTTACAGTAATAAAAAGAGTAGGCGGAACACATTTGCTCAGTTTAGGTGCATATAAGGTCATTTTTGGAACACAGCCAACTCATGGGAGGAGTTACAACACCACTGGTCAGTTTGAAAGGACATTCCTAAGTGATGACTGTCCACTAGTATAGAAGGTTTAACTACGCATGTGCAAGCTTGACCAGTACTAAAAATAGCCTGTTGCTGGGCAAGTTATGTGGTCAATGGTACAGAGAAAGGACAAAAGGGCATGCTGACCACGAGGCAGCACGTTCATTTTGAATGGATGCCAGTGTTTCTTAAAATGGCCTCCAAACACCATAGTCAAGATAAGGGGAAATTCGTGTAGAAAAGCTTAACGCTAACCCGATTACTGTCAAATTACGACAGACGACCCTTTTAGCGTTTAGCTGAAGCTACCTCATAGTGGACATAATCAGGATATTCATCATCAATATTGATTGACATGATATTGGTTACTTCTCTGGTGATCATTTGCTCATTCTTGACAATAGCTCGTTTGGATGGAATACAAGCAGAAAGGCACATGGAACATAAGATAGGGCCGCACTGAATACACAAGCATAGAATGATTAGTAAACCAATTATTATACACAAGATCGTTAACAGTTTCCAGCCCCAAGTACTAAGCAATGTCCAAAACCAACCCGAAAGTGTCCAAGTGCCATTATCAGGATGTATCTCAGCAGCTATCTTGTGTAATTTAGAAATAGAATCATATACAGAGTGTGAATTATCTGGCACGTACACGCAGCAACTACTTCCGATAATGCAGCATGCACCCCCACGATCAGCTAACACTACGTCTAGAACCATTCGGTTCTGGAGCGTTCCAATTCTGGTAATTTGAAGTTCCTCAGTTAAATTCCCTAAAGCAAAAACTGTCTCATTAGCAACAGCTTCTACAACATGTGTCAGTCGTCTAATTTTTCTGCTATTTAGAGCAGCACCAACAAATGAGAAGAGACCTAAATTAAAATCAACATATTGCTGCAGAGAAGTATCGGTCTGGTCAATGTCATTGAGGGCTAATGTTCTCTTCACTCTATTTAATATAAAATCATGATAGAGCACGAAATCATTATGGTACATAGGCAGGGCGATAAACACAGGAGGTAATACAAAGGATATATAACATGTTCCTAACCATCCTATAGGGAGACGGTGATAACCTTTATTTCCACAGATAAAATAAGTATTCTGTGAAGCCACAAAAGTAATACCATTTGGAGTGTCAAAGGTGAGAGTAGTGTTACATTCACTTCTTCCTACTGGGATTGTACCTTTATTACGGACACATAGATCTGCTTTTGTATCAATGACTGTAATCACATGAAGACTAGACATATTTACATTTCTTTGATTAGTATAAATTCGAGGCGAAGATACATTATCTGGTCTATATTCTTCCCATTCAAATTTAGTTCCTTCAGCTTGTGGATAACCATCTCGATCATTAAAACAGACTTTATTAAGCCGGAAAAGTAGTCCACCCTTTGTCGGCCATCTCAAAGTGAACAGAAGAGTGTACCAAGCATTACAGGAACCATTATGAGAAAATGGGAGAGGAATAAGCAGAGTGCCTCCTTTCTTTTGATGTCCAGGCAACATTCCACATACCCAACAGTTCGAAGTGTTCGTCATATTATGGGTGTGATGCAGAATCTGGATGAAACTATTATTCAGATAAGTCTGTCTGTGTCGTTCTTCACGATAAGGCAAAGTGAAATGAAAATGTTCAGATGAAATCGGGATAGTAGGCAATAATGGTTCTCTTGCCGGCACCAGTAGTTCTACCACCCACGCTATTACTGCTATCACCACAATTGTCATTACAAAAAGTACTGCACCAATAATTCTCTTATTTCGCATCGTAGAAGACGCCATAGTTCAAAGTACAAATGTCTCAAAAAGAAAGCAACTAAAAAAAATTAAAATATGAGTGCTGAGCTCCGAGGCAGCCGTTGGTTTCTTCTCCGAGATTCAAGACGGGTGTCGCTACACTTGGCAGAACTGATCCCCCCCCTTGATATTCCCGGCTTCCGTTTCACAAACCTGGAGCGGTAACTCAACCAGTCTCGCACAAAACAACTGCTTCTCTTGGCCGTAGATTATATCTCTCTCTACCAGAGACGGTGTGGTCCGGGAAGGCTCCCTCCGATTCAGTAGACGTAACAGCTGGGCTCTTCTCCTCGGCCAAGAGGCCTCGATAATCAGACCGCACAGTTGGGCTCACCAGATCCGGAGAGACATGACGACAATGAGTCGAATGCACCCATCGTTTCCTGTTAGTAACTCGCACAGCTGTTCGTGTCGCTAGTAGCACTTGCTCGGGGCCACGCCACCTCGGCTCCAAGCTGCTTGTTCTCTCAAAGGACCGGACCATTACATGGTCGCCGGGACGAAGATTGTGAGCCTCTCCAATGGAATTGTCGGGGAGCGCTTCTCGAACCTGTTGATGAATAGAAAGCAAATCATTTGTTAATCGTGCCAAATAATCGTTCATCATTATACAAGGCACATCATGTAACAATCGAGGCTTAGGAACTCCCCATATATTCATAGGCCTTCCAAACACCACTTCATAAGGTGTGAGGCCAGTTTGGGAATGGGGTACTGATCTAATAGATAGCAATGCCAGAGGCAGAGCATCCGGCCATTTCAAAGACGTGGATGCCACGATCTTTGCTAGCTTCAATTTCAAAGTAGCGTTGTACCTTTCCACCAGACCTGCTGATTGCGGATGGAATACAGCATGGAATTTTTGCTGAAATCCCAATCCCTTCATGACGTATTCCACAATTTTCCCAACAAAATGAGGACCATTATCGCTCCACAAAAATTTACAAACACCATAGCGCGGGAAGTACTCTTTGAGCAACACCTTGGCTGTTGTCAGTGCTGTATTATCCTTCGTGGGGAAGGCCTCAATCCATTTACTGAAAGCACACACCACCACTAAGACATACTTAAGGTTATTGCAACGCTCAAGCTGGATGTAATCCATTTGTAGCACTTCAAATGGTGCAGTAGGTGGAACAAACTGTCCTTTCGAAGTATACGTCCCTTTAGCAGGATTGTGCTGCAAGCATATCAGACAGGTCTGCACTACTCTTTTGGCCGTATTGGCAATCTCAGGATGCTCCCAGACTCACGTAAGCAATCTAGTAATTGCGAGAGCTCCTACATGTGCCAACCCATGTGTCATTTGAACCATTGCTTGCAAGTAAGCTGCAGGCAATTTCCATCTCTCCATATCTTTGCTTCTCCAACACCCCTCATTGTCCAACACTCCCTCCATTGCCCAGGTTGCGAGTTCTGCTTCAGACGCTGATTTCTGAATGTCTAATATCTCCTCTCTAGCATCATGCCATCGCTCAGCCTGTGATTTCACTACATACATTGGCGAGGCATTTCGTGACATAGTAGTTTCCCTCGCTATATGATCTGCAAAGGCATTTCCTTGCCCTACTTTGTCTGTCACTTTCTTATGTGCACTGCATTTAATTATCGCCACTTTCTTAGGACATAGTAACGCATTCAGGATATCACACACTAATTCTCCGTGCATGATGTACATTCCATGTGAAGTCAAAAACCCTTGCTCTCTCCAGAGTAGGCCAAAATCATGCGCTACTCCAAAGGCGTACGGGCTATCAGTGTAGATGTTCACACATAAACCAGCGCTTAATCCACATGCTCTTGTTAGGGCTATCAATTCCGCTGCTTGGGCCGATTTCTGTGGTATTCGTGCTGCTTCTACCACTGTCTTAAGTGTCATGATCGCATATGCTGCAGAAGTTGTACCATCTGGCAGCCTCAAACACGATCCATCAACCCACAATTCCCCGTCCACATCTGGAAGTGGCGTATCCTGTAAGTCAACACAACCCTTTGTTTGTTCTTCAGTCAGGAAAACACAATCACGGTGTTCTACCTCCTGGCCCTCAGCAAGTGGATACGGCAATAAAGTAGCAGGGTTCAGAGTAGCACATCTCTTTAGTGTGATATGCGGCGCCAACAGTGTTAGCTCATATCCTGTTAAATGTGCACTCGTGAGGTACTGAGTTTTCGTTTGATTTAGCAAAGTGTTCACTGCATGGGGGACTAACACCAACAATTTGTGTGACAAAACTATTCCCTCACTCTGTCGTATAGCCACTGCTGTTGCTGCAACTGCTCGAAAACACCCAGGTAATCCTCGTGCTACAGGGTCAAGTACTGCTGAGAAGTACGCTCAAGGTCTCTGTTTATCCCCGTGTGTCTGCACTAAGACTGACAATGAACACCCATCCTTCTCGTGTACATATAGTGTAAAAACGTTCGTATAATCTGGTGTACCTAACACTGGTGCGGAACAAAGGGCTTGTCTCAATTGTTCAAAAGCGTTCTGACATTCATCTGTCCATTCAAGGGGAATTGGTGTAGTTTTGGACAACAATGCTAACAAGGGTTTTATAATGTGTGAAAACCCCATTATCCACTGCCTACAAAAAGACGTTAAACCTATGAAAGCACGAGCATCTCTCTGAGTGCGGGGGACTGGTGTATCTAAAATCGCTTGGATTCGATCAGATGTCAATGCGCATCCCTCCTTAGACAAAAGATGACCGAGGCAGGTCTCCTTTGGTCTACAATATTGAAGCTTTTTCCTCGAAACCTCGTGATTATTCTGGGCAAGAAAAGAAAGCAAAGCAAGACTACTCTCCTCACATTGCTCCTGCGTGTCTGCTGCAAGTAAAATGTCATCGACATATTGAATGAGAGCAACTCCAGACTGTAGATCGAAAGAATCAAGCTGTCTTTTTAGAGCCTGGCTATAAATGCTAGGACTTTCTGTATAGCCTTGAGGAACTCGACAAAATCTATATGATTTATTATTTAATGTAAAGCCAAATAGATATCGGCTATCAGGGTGGATGGGAATGGAAAAGAAGGCATTTTTCAGGTCAATCACGGTGAACGTGGTGGCTGTGGGCGGAATCAAAGTAAGTAAGGTGGTAATATCAGACACCACCGGATATTGGGGCACTACTATCTTGTTAATTTCTCTTAAATCAATAATAAATCGATAGATTTTGTCGTCAGTATCTTTCTTTATTATCGGAAGAATAGGGCTGTTACAGACATTATAGGGGACTTCCTCCACAACGCCTGCAATAATCAAATCGTGTACAATATGCATTAAGGCAACTTCACCTTCCCTGGATATCTTATACTGTGGTACACGAGGCAGAGACACTCCCTCCTTTACAGTTATTCGAATAGGTGGAATAAGCATCTGTCCCACATCTGTGTCTGAAGAAGCCCATAACGTTTGTGGGAGAGAGGCCAACGCTTCAATTTCTTGCATAGTGCATAATCTCTCTACATCTGGGTAATTGTCATTCAAAATAACTTGCACTCCTTCAGGAGCGCAGCGTATTGTTGCTCGAAAATATTTAAGCATATCTATTCCCATGATATTGTCTGGGGTATTTGGTGACAATAAAAACGGGCACGGACCAAAGAATCTGTCAATGTAGAATGTAAGGGGTTGTGACAATAAGCTAAGAGAGGGTGTTCCATCGAACCCTACCGATGTAATCATTTCGCCAGACAGGGGAGCCCTTGGAACCAAGTTTTTAGACAGAGCACTACGAGTAGCTCCTGTATCAACCAGGAACTGATCAGTAGAACCCATAACGCCCGCTGATACATATGGACCTCTTTGATCTACTGGTACTTCAACCGATTCCACACCCCATCCTACGCAATCCTATGCATGTACATAATCCTGAGACTCTGCGTGTTTGCCCTCCGATATCTGATACTTATTCCGTTGATCGAAAGTGTTATCGTCACCCGGACCATGACCCCTCGCTTCAAACCTGTCACGATCACTTGCTCCGCCCCTCGCTCCTGAATAACTATTCCGTGTCCTTCCACCTCCTCGACCACGCTGAGTACGTTGTTCTCGAAGCACCGGACAGTCTGAGGCCCAATGTCCAAACTTTTTACAGTATGCACACTGATCCTCAGAAATGTCGGTACGACCGGAAGACGTACCATACCATCCCCGCCTACCTCTACCATTCCCTCTCGGCTGTGTAGCATAAACCTGAGCCAACATCACTTTCGTCTTTAATTCCTTCGCTTTCTTATCAGTACTTTCTTTAGCCTCCAATTCCTGCCGCTCATAATACTGAGCCATATTCAACAAAGACGCAGGGGTCGCCGTGGTCCAGGAACTTTCACTAGTCTTTAAACGTTTTGCAATCTCCGGTAGGAGATTTGCTACATACTTGTCAACGAATAAATGCCTACCCGTGTCCTCTGTTAATAATTGCCCACTGTAATCATGGAATGCTTCCTCGAAACGTGAGAAAAAGTCAGAAACCGACTCATCCGCAATCAATCTTTTTAGGAGGAACAAGCGTTTTCAACTTATTCAAAATAGCCGCCGGTAGATCTAAGATTAATTGACATGGCTTACATGCGGGCTCCCTATCCAAATCAGCTTGGGCTAAAGTTTTCCTATCCGCCCCCCGGATCGTTTGGTCATCGAACTTACGAATTGCCCTCCACATATCAGGAGGCAATATTAATCCAAAGAAAAGGTCAATATCAACTAATGTCATAACACACGAAGAAATAGCCCCTTCCACGCCTTCATAAAAAGCTGACGGATTCTTACGGGGGTCAGGCAAAGCATTTTTAAGTACCATAACATCTGCTCTATTCCACGGTGTATAAACCCAATTGTATATAAAATAACCCTTTGCATCCCCAGACGTTTTGTCATCGCTTGTACCTTGCCCTTTAGGAGGGACATATAAGGGTGCAGCTTCACGCATAGGCATAACATGAACTGTAGAACTCTTATCTGCTCCAAAGATAGAACACTCTTTGGATTTCTCCGTCGATCCCGGCGCAGGCGCATCTGATGCTTTTCTCGCCTTCCGTAGTCTTGATGCCTCATCCCGTAGCTGGACCAACCGTTGGAAAAACCGATCCGCATCTGTAATAACAAAAAGACCTTTACGCATATCCTCACGACCAACTGATACATCCTTAGGCTCCAGATCATCCGAATACTTTCTAAATCGTTCTACGACTTCATCTCCAAACTGGCTCAAGAAATACAACCGTTCTCGCTCGGACCACTTATGCATTTGGTCATTCATCTCTGCAATAGTTATTGTGTTCAAATTGAGTTTGCGAGCAAAACTGCGCAATTCTGCAGCTTCACTGGCAGTTAACCTAATACGATTACCTCCTTGATCATCTCCGTCCAAATCCTCAGCGGGGGCCGTAGGTGGAACATACGGAGGCGGGCAGCGATCTAATAGTGAAAAATCATCAGTTTCATTAGTAAGGACAGGATAAAGAGAACGTCGAATAGGGAATTGACCATTCGTTTGCAAATTACGTTCCCGTACCTCCCTCTCTTTCTTTTCCTGCAACTCTTTCTCCTCCAGCTGTAAAGCCTTATCCCGAGCAGCCTTCTGCTGCTCTTTGTCCGCCAAGGCTAATTCACGCTTCATTCGTTCACGCACCGCTTTCTCCCACATACGTACACAATCAAACATATCTTGTCTAGACCTGCGCTGAAACAAACATTGCTCCACATACTGAACCTTTCGTAAATCAAACGACCCATGTAGTGGCCATTGCAATTCGGGATCAGACTTGGTGTATCTATGCCACAATGTACTGTATAGAATAGGGGGAATGCCAAATTTAACGTACATTTCACAATTAGGGGTCCCCTCTGGGGGAGCCGGCTGAGATTCATTTAATCGATAATTGGTACCTTTTCCAAGACAGCACATTCCTCGGAGTGTGCTTAAAACGGGCATGTCAAAATATCACGGAAACGTGATATCACAAAAGTGGCACTTAATATACTTCACACAAGGTGTGCCGTTCAAACAGATACAAATCTAGAGAAATATCTCCACATGCCCGCCTATGTGAAGTGCACTGCACATATACTCAAATCATAGAACCAAATGTTAGCTAACTCAAAACATATTCAAAGAACCACAGTAAGCGTCCATAGACTATCTTACCAATCACAAGCTTACCAAATTCTCAAATATCCAGGTTCCAACTGCCAAGTTCTTTAATCGAATCAGCCAAACCGGCACTGTACGACAACTCGAACGATCAGGATCTCAATCGAGGACCGGCGCCACCTGGAAGGTCAGATCAGAAGGAAAGGAAGAAAACACCGTGGGTGCCAAGACTCGGGTCACTCAGTGGCAGCGTACGCGTCCATGGCGAGTTTCCAATCCTTCGTCACGACCTCTCCTTCGGGCATCCGAGTCGCCGATGAGTCCCTTCGTGGTCGCCAATTTGTGGTATTGGGTTCTCCAGGCCTACATATTCCGCAAACCTGCTACACCATAAAACAGACAGTGGCACGGAAACTGGAAAATGCAAAAGACAAGTTTATTAAGACCCCATTGGGTGGTGGTACATTCCTACAGCACCCTTCGGCAATGCAAGAAGTATCACACTGAACATCGGTGCGAGACATCTTTTATACAGTTTTACAGTAATAAAAAAGTAGGCGGAACACATTTGCTCAGTTTAGGTACATATAAGGTCATTTTTGGAACACAGCCAACTCATGGGAGGAGTTACAACACCACTGGTCAGTTTGAAAGGACATTCCTAAGTGATGACTGTCCACTAGTATAGAAGGTTTGACTACGCATGTGCAAGCTTGACCAGTACTAAAAATAGCCTGTTGCTGGGCAAGTTACGTGGTCAATGGTACAGTGAAAGGACAAAAGGGCATGCTGACCACGAGGCAGCACGTTCATTTTGAATGGACGCCAGTGTTTCTTAAAATGGCCTCCAAACACCATAGTCAAGATAAGGGGAAATTTGTGTGGAAAAGCTTAACGCTAACCCGATTACTGTCAAATTACGACAGCATGTGTGTCTTCTGAACGTGTTTTAAGTGCTGCTGGTGTCATTGTAACTTCAAAAAGGACCCGCCTCTCACCCAAAAATGTGGAGAGGTTGACAATGATCAAGATGAATCTGCACTTCATACCACCAGATTACAAAATACGTGAATCCACGCAGGAAGAAGAGGACACCCACTTAGTTCTTCTCTGTTAGCTGACCTACTCCCGTTTCAATTCACAAAGTTTGAGGACAAGCTCTACTTCCCTCACACCTAGGCTTGAAATACTTACTTTTTTTTCGTCCTTATTCACTTTTATTTCTGTGTGTCTTTCTTTGTTTTGCAACGTTTAACACAACAAAATTCTAATCACAACAAATCCATCAGCAGCACTGTCTTCATCTTATTTCCATATTGAAGGTGCCGCTATCTGCATTCCTGAAATTCACAAGTTCACAACTCAGTCATGCTCCTCTATTTTCCTCCTCTAGACTCCCCCTATCCATTTCCTTCAAGGTAGATGGCCGGATTACGCAGAATCAAGAAACTGTCGCTTCGTAGATGAGTCCCCTCAAAAGAAGTGGGACTGGAATGACTGACTATGCTGACTGTTACTTCTGAAATTGACACAAGAGGATGCCCTGTGGCCCTTCACTTAAGAATAAGATGCTGACAAAAAGTGGAACAGGTAATGAATAATGAGATGGCATGCAGTGGAAAACACTGGCTGTCTGGCTCTGATGAAAGCAATTGCTGTTTGTTTGTTGTGCATGAAATGAATCCTATGTGTTCTGTTATTATTTAATCTTTCAAACACTAAATGTAACTCAGGTCTACTCTGTTTACCTTGTATAATGCAAATTGTACTTCTACTGCAGGAGCCACAACGTTGCATTTTTTAATATGGAAAATGTCCTTGGACTCACTGTGTGTAGAGTAGACTGTGACTGCATGAACAACATTGAGTTTGCCAACACCATGATGATGATGAGTGATGATGATCAAAGTTACATAATATCTTCACAGTCACTCACTAGGATGGATGGATCATCATCGTCGATTTACGGAAGAACTATGGCCATTTCGTGAGTGGCAAACAGGTAAACAAGTCAACAACAACCACAGCAGAACTACATGTCTGTCTAGTCGTGGTATATGGAGTGGTCGATCCAGTGTTGTGTTATGCCAGAGTCCAGACAGCAGTTCATGTAAAATTGCGGCTATGTGGCTTGCTGTTTGAAATTAGATCTGCTTTGTCTGTGTCAAAGATGTATGCTACATGGAGGTTGGTTCACTCAGTGGTGCCTGCCTTGACCGTTTGCATGGCCCTGGCCTGCTGTGTGCTAATTATTATCCTGGAAACAGAGACTCAGAGTAGGCACTTTAGAAATGATGCATGTATGTATTACTGTCGCCTCAGAAAGTGAAAGTGTTATTTTTGCACTACACACCATACCTTATATTTTTCCTCCGGGGTGTTTTAATATCCCTTTCTGTTTTTCCATCGACAATTACAGGCCGTCACTTACCCTGTGCGATGGGAAAAACATTAACTCAGGCATACCATAGCAATCCGTAATTCCGCATCCGCCAGGCAGGCAGTGGACAGTGTGGTCACCAAGATTGATCGACGAAGCGCCCGATGGAATGGAGGAGTACCGCGAATAAGAGGAATGGCTGGATGCATGCAACGTCCCAATTTGACCAGGACAACTACAACATACAGTTACAGTATCCACTTCACATGTCCTTATCTTTTAAATAATGTTATTGTTGTGAACCTCTATGAGTGCGACTCTGTACGTTTGCTCTCTGCTTCAAATTCATCCCTACAGCTATTTGATAAGTTTCTGTGCTATTTTTAAAACTAATGTAACGTAGTACTAAGTGTTTATTCTCTTTTAGCCTAAACAGACAACTCCTGAGGCGGAAGCCGGGAGGAACGCTCGCCAATTTTTAAGCATTTTAATTAAAAAAACTGTTGTTTTACCTGTTGTTGCACATTTCCCTGAGCACTCCCCCCTCCTTAAGAGTCGCTCGAAGTCACACTGCGCAGCCGATGTAAACGCTGCCGCGGGTCAGACCAACAATTTGCCGCCATCAGCGAGGGAAGTGAGGCCACGCCCCCCCTGGCTGCTATATAAGCCGCGCTACTCATTACGCCCGCATTAGCCTAAACAGACAACTCCTGAGGCGGAAGCCGGGAGGAAGGCTCGCCAATTTTTAAGCATTTAAATTAAAAAAACAGTTGTTTTACCTGTTGTTGCACATTTCCCTGAGCACTAACCCCTCCTTAAGAGTCGCTCGAAGTCACATCGCGCAGCCGATGTAAACGCTGCCGCGGGTCAGACCAACAATTTGCCTCCATCACCAAGGGAAGTGAGGCCATGCCCACCGCCCTGAGGCCACGCCCCCCCTGGCTGCTATATAAGCCGCGCTCCTCATTACGCCTGCATTAGCCTAAACTGACAACTCCTGAGGCGGAAGCCGGGAGGAACGCTCGCCAATTTTTAAGCATTTAAATTTAAAAAACTGTTGTTTTACCTGTTGTTGCACATTTCCCTGAGCACTCCCCCTCCTTAAGAGTAGCTCGAAGTCACACCGCGCAGCCGATGTAAAAGCTGCCGCGGGTCAGACCAACAATTTGCCGCCATCAGCGAGGGAAGTGAGGCCACGCCCACCGCTCTGAGGCCACGCCCCTCCCCCCCAAAAGGATGTGCCTTGGCCGGACGTGCAGCGGACGTGCGCTGCGGGCACGCCGCCAGCGCGCCGAAGGCGCGCCAAAGGTAAGCCCGTCTGCGCCCGTCCGCGCCAGGACGGGCCCAGGGTCCAGTCCCCCTGCCCCCCTCAGCTCGTCACCCATCAGCTACTCCGCAAGCACACTTCGGCAACTCGCTATGAGTGCCCATGACCCCTGCCTCCATTCAATCTCTCCCGATGAGCATCAAAATAAATACAACCACTGCCCATACAGACTCATCCCCCACTCATCCCCCAAAGTTAGGACAATCAAAATGGCCCTGCTCAACTGCAGATCCCTCCCCAAACACAGCACCGAGATTAACCTCCTAATACAGAACAACGATATCGAAGTGCTGTTCCTCACGGAAACATGGATCAACTCAGCATCTGACCCAGACAAAGTCCAAGCCCTACCCCCGGGCTACATAATTAAACACCTAGATAGACCTCAAAGGTCAGGAGGCGGCATAGCAATTATCACCAAAGCCCACCTCTCCTGCCAACTCAAGGAGAGCTTAATCCTCGACTGCAAAAACACTCACTTCTCCCTACATCTCTCCCCGGAGAAAACTCTGTTGGGACTTCTAATTTACCGACCCCCGGGCCCACTTGGACAATTCCCTAACTCACTGGTGGATACAGCCACCTCCCTAGCCTGTCTATTTTCCAACTTTACAGTGCTAGGAGATCTTAACATTCATTTTGATGACCCAGGGAACAAAATAGCTGGAGACCTCAAAGAAGACCTAGCCGCACACAGCCTCTTCTTGAAAAATTCTCACCCCACCCACAACAAGGGCCATCTCTTGGACCCTATCTTTTCTAACATCCCGGAACTCACCACATCTTCACCCCTACCCATCCCCTGGACAGATGACCACCTGATCCTCCTCAAACTCCCAATCTCCACCGAAATCACTCACAGCCTTCCACCCCAAGCACCGTCTCGCCCGTGGCACAAACTAGAAACGGATGCTTGGACCAGCCAGCTGATAGCATCCACCCCCACTTTGGACCCGGACCCCTCACTAGCAGACACCCAAATCCGATCTTGGATAGAATCATCCCTCGACGCGGTCCTCCCCGCCAAACACCTCCCCAGTAAGAGGGGATCATTCAAGTCACCCTGGTTTACTCCAGAACTGCGTAAACTACGAAAAAAATGCAAAAGACTCGAACGTCTCTGGAGGAAAGATTGTACCTCAAACAGTAAAGAAACCTATAAATCATCCATGGAACAATACAAAACCCTCATAAAAAATACGCAAGCTATCTATTTCGAAAGTAAAATTCTAACTGCTTCCAACTCCTCTAAGGAGACCCACCGCATAGTAAAATCACTTATGAAAGTCCCCGAACCTCAGCCGGCCGCTGATCCCACCAGCGCCAGATGCACCCAACTCGCCGAGTTCTTCTCATCCAAAATCCTTAAGACCCTAAAGACCTTCCCCCAGCCCCACCCCCCAACCGACCCTCCAGCTTGGCCCATCGACCAAGACGCCCCCCTCCTGAATGCCTTCCTCCCCATCTCCATCGAGAGGTTGGTGGCCACCCTCAATCATGTGAAGAGTGGATTCCCGGACGACCCAGCCCCCATGAGTAAACTGAAACTAGTAGCCCCTACAATATCGCCCCTCCTCACCAGCCTGATAAATGCCTCCCTCTCCCGTGGGATAGTCCCCACCAACTGGAAAAGTGCGACAGTACGTGCACTCATCAAGAAACCCCACCTAGACCCCTTAGATCCCTCAAACTTCAGACCCATCTCCCTCCTCCCAGGCATCAGCAAAGTGGTAAAAAAAATAGTAAACGAACAGCTCTCAATATTTCTAGAGACCAACAACCACCTTTGCCACTCCCAGACAGGGTTCAGACCAGGACAGGGGACAGACACCGCCCTCCTGGCCGTAACAGAGGAGACAAGATCCATCTTGGACGCAGGGGGATCAGTGGCAGTGATCCTCCTGGACCTGAGTGCCGCCTTCGACACAGTGGACCACACCATCCTCCTCCACCGCCTCCAAAAAACTGGCATCACTGGGACTGCCCTGGCCTGGTTAAAATCATTCCTGGAACATAGGACCTTCCAAGTGGCCGACAGTTGTGGTCACTCCAAAGCTCTCCCCCTGAACTGCGGGGTTCCCCAGGGATCCTCCCTGAGCCCCACTCTTTTTAACATTTACATGGCCCCCTTAGGTGACATAGCCTTACCATTCGGCATAAAGGCTGTCATGTACGCCGACAACACCCAACTAGTCGTCTCCATCAACCAGGCCGATCAATCCATGGAGAATCTAGCCGCCTGCCTGCATAATATATCCAAATTGATGGGCGACTCCAGACTTAAACTCAACGGTGAGAAATCTGAGATTATGCTCCTAGGCGACCCAAACAAAGTCCCCAAAACCCTTTCCTGGCCACCCAGCATGGGCACCTCCCCACACCAAAACATGAAATCAGGAGCTTGGGCTTTTGGCTCGACCAGGACCTCAGCTTCAGAGCCCAAGCGAGAAAGACAGCCGGCTCTTGCTTTGGGCTCATGCGAGCAGCCCGGAAGATCCTCCCTCTTATCCCCCCCCCAGTCTAGGAAAATTCTTATCCAGGGTCTTATTATATCGAGACTGGACTACGGAAACGCCCTGTACCTAGGCGCCCCGGTAGCTGTCATTAAAAAACTTCAGCACGCCCAGAATGCTGCAGCAAGACTGCTCACGGGGACGAAATCAAGGTGCTCGGCTAAACCCTCCCTCAAGGCTCTTCACTGGCTCCCCATCCAAGAGCGCATCGCCTTTAAAACCTTATGCATCTCTCATGAAATCTTACAGGGCAAAGGCCCACCTATACTAAAACCCCTCATCAAACCCCATAAATCTACCAGACAGCTCAGGTCGGACTCCCTATTTCTGGCCAGCGTCCCCAGAATAAGAAGAGCACGCACAGTTGGACGTCGCTTTGCATATAACGCCCGAAGCTCTGGAATAGCCTCCCCCTTAGCATCCGCAAAGAAAACAATCTGCTGTCATTCCGCAGATTACTGAAAACCTGGCTGTTCCCCCAATAATCCTACCCCCAAATCAGTCAAATTCTCTCTGAGGGCAGATAGGCAAGTGAAATTGCGTAATTACTGCAGCCCTGTACTATCTAATTGCTTAGTACTAGTTAGTAAGTTGTAGTATAAGTACTACTTTTCAGTAACATAACCATCCATTTAGCAAACAACTTCATGCATGCACTTCCTTTATGTCCCTTAAAAGATTTATGGATATCTTTGTATACAAAGATTTGTTTTTCTTCATTTGTTGTTTGTCCATGCTGTGTTTTTTTTCTCTCTCCAAAAAACTTTCCCAAAAACAACCATTCCCATCCATTTTTCAAACCCTAACCCTCTTCCCCCGGGCTGTGTGGTTTTCATTGAGGTGTGACCTATATGACACCAATAATTCCATATGCTTGCTGGGGAGGATAAGGTCAAAAGCAACAGAAAATCAATTTCAAGGCAGGTCAAGGAATCCGAGAATATATTCTTATTCTACTTGACACACACCCATGAGTATTTGCAAATCAATTCAGAATTTCATGTCCGCCATTGAGTGGATTCATCAACAACAACACCCTCCTACACGTGCAAAAGCTTGAGCTGCTGTTTCCTTCAGTACTATTCTTGTAGTAGCCATAATCCACGCAACTAGTGGTTAACTTTTGATTGAATACTTTAGCATTGCTTAGGCTACAATTTATGGTACTGTTCTTGTGTACTGTACTATGTACTATTGTACTGTTCTAATGCTCCTCAGGCCACTCAATGTCTCATTTCCTTTATTTTCATATGCTGCTACTGCCAGTGTGTACCACTACTACTACCACCACAACAATGCCATTTCATCCGTACCGGATTCCATAGCCAACCTTAATCGCCATTTGCCATGCAGCCAGCCCTGTGCCTAGCCCTATTCTCAAAAAAGAATCACAGGTAAGATAAGCATTTTGGGGGAGGAAGAATAAAGAAGTAGGAGGAGCGGAGAGAATGACGGTAGTACTAGTAAAGTAGTAGGACAATTGAATTAGCTAACTCTGTCAGTGGCACTTTTGTACAAATATGGGCGATTACTTAGACAATTTGAATCAACCAGCCAGTTACGTTTCAGGAAAACAAACGTACAGTTAGCCCCCCCTGCCTCCCCCACAAAACAGTAAAAATGCGTATGCTATGTTTAAGTAGAAAATAAATAATTATTTCAACCCTAACAAAAATAAACTATCCCACTGGACCCGACCCACCCCCCTCCCTAACCCCAACCAATGTCCATGAAATGTCCCGAAGAATAGTTCCAAAACCCCAACACCCAATTCCCACCCCCCCAAAAAGGGGCGAGGGACAGTCTCACTCTTCTTTGGCCGGCGGTGTCTAGTGGCAAGGTGGTCACGCAGCTCTCTTCGGAGGGCCTTGAGCAGGGCTTTCTGCCTCTCCACCTCCTGCTCAAGGTAGGCCATTCGCAGGGTTAGTCAGTGCACATGAGCCTTGCAGGTACTGTGGTGGGCAGCTGTTGGTTTCGCTATTCGGCGGCGGTGGGTGGATTCCGGACCACGGCACCGTACCGCTGGAGGATTGCGCTGGCTGTATGACTCAGGGGCAGCGGAGGAGGATGCGCCTGTTGTTGTCGATGTTGACTGAGAGTCATCCTCCTCCTCCTGAGCCACCAGCCGCTGATATTCGGCAACAACTGCCTCCAGATTCCGTTGCCTGGCCCGGATAGCCAACTCATTCCTTGATAGTTTAGAAGGAGTATCTATATGAAGAAAGAAAAAAATACTGTAACCAATACTCTTTAAGATTAACACAAAAGTTATTCAACAGAAAGTTGTGTCACATTAGCACTAGCAACTTGCAAGCACAGTACATAACATTTGTGGCATGTATCTATCTAACCTCCCACTTCGTCGGCCACTGCTCTAACATTAGTGGGAGTTTCAGGAATTCTGCTAGCACTATTTGGACTCACTACATTAGACTCAGACAGTACACCAGTCTTCTTCTTCTCTCTTGTTTAGCGATGGTAGTACGTAAACTTGTGGAAGCCAGCATAATGCCAGCGCAGTCAGCTATAAAGGTAAAAGATAGCTACAAGGGATTTTGTTTGTTTCTTAATTTTGTAAAATTTGTAGGTTAGTTGTCAAAAATCTAACCCCAATGTGTCCATAGGACAACACTCAAGCTCTTGTATACTTAAAGCAATCAATACCAAGCAGGAAGATGGAAGAGAGAAAAGAAACAAAGAACAAACACACGGAAAAATGATTTTCAAAAAAGATATTGTATTGAATAAATCAATGGATTAATATACGGGGATAAGCAGAACAAATCAATGTTAGCAAAAATGTTATGGACAGACGTTTGCACAAATCAACATGTCAGTTCATAACAACTCATCAGCTCCCTTGATTGATGAAAGACAACTAAGTCCAATAATGTGCGATGGTTTGCTATTGATGCAGATGAATTGCTTTGGAGTTGATGATAGGGTTGACGTTTCGGTCTTGTTAGCTGAAGTCTATAAGCCCATCATCAGGACAGAAATTGTTTTTGCAAAAGATGCCCCTATGCAGTTGTGTAGAAATCATTCAGAGAAGGCGAGTCGCTTGTCTGGACCTCAACAATGAGCTCTGATCTCTAGAGATTCAGTGGCGGTACGGATCTTTTGTATCCGAGTTCAAGCCAGCAAAGATAAGCGCAATTCTTAGTTAGTCGGCGTATTCTATCACAGGATCGGTAACCGCAGCCGGGTAAGGATCATCCTTACCCGCCTGCGGTAGAATAGAATACAACTAACCTAAAAATTTTACAAAATTAAGAAACAAACAAAATCCCTTGTAGCTAACTTTTACCTTTATTGCTTACTGCCCAAGCCTACAAGGGTCAACTGGGTTACCCATTTCTCTTTTACGTTTTAAGCGCAGTCAGCTTGCACCCAAGAAAAAAAGACATAAGCCATGATGACGCAGACTCGCGTTACTGTTACCAGTCCAGTACATGCAGTTGGGAAAGCTCTTACTTTTGTATTACGGATGGCACTGGCCATATTCTGTTACAAAGGCTACTGCTCAATTAATTTACCTTTCACCCTGCCCTGCCCCTGACTACTACTAAAGGAAAATGAAGAAGATAATATGATCATCTATCGCTTCACAGGATATTTTCTTATATAAGGGATGACTTTAGGTGCTTTGTTTTTATTGATTGAGTGAACACTGATAGGCCACACATGAATGACACAAGTGAAAAAAATGTATTAATATAGGTAGTAAGTGGTCCCCGTAATCGACGGAGGAAGGCATTTGTGACTTGACTTGATAATGTGAACTATACTATACAATATAGATACACGATATATGATGTGCTTGCAAACTACTGTTAGTCAAGGTAGTATTCTGAAAAATTACAACTTCTACTTTCCTCAGCTTTGCACTCTGGCATGGACGTGCGGTGATACAGGCTCTTCAAAGTAACACTCTTCATCCAGTGACCGTCTACTTCTTCTACTCTACATACACTTATGCTATCTATGAGGAAGACACCATCCAGGCATCCATCCATTCAAAGTAAATGTCAATCATTCTTCTTAATGTCTCAACTGGACAAGCCTTACTTTTTCTCACCGAAAAACACCCTTTTTATTTTATCTTGTAAAGCGCCACCCATGCATCCGTGCTTGACTTGCATTTGAATTTGACCCAAAGGATAGATTGCGCACACATACAGTTTCTATTTCACCCACCTACGCAGTCCTCTTTTCTTTCTCCTTCCACCCATCCTTGCTTCAGCCTTCAACCGGCCATGCATCAGATTCCCAGCCACCTGTGCCTGCATTCAAAAACATGTATCATTCTTTGCCAGTCATTAATTTAACTCGCTCGTCCTTCACAGCTGAGTTGAAGTCAAATTTAGAGGAGGCAATTAGTTACTCGTCAACTCCCGCCGCTAATGCTATTGCTAATGCGAAGTCAAGGGTGACTATCATCTACCTGGTTGACAAAAATTTAGTTCTAAATTTGTAAGTCTTCTTAACAGTAAAGTGTATTTGTACTGTACAACATAAACTCCCCTGCAGTGAGCCTACTTTGCAATCTCAATAAGTAAGAAATATAATAGCTTACCACTGCCCGCCACTACCGAGGCATCCCGCACAGCAGTTCCTGCTGGCACCGCATCCGCCCCTTGAGTGACAACCTCCGCGCTGGCCCCGGCACTGGTGGTGGGCTGTGCCGATGGTGTTCCGTCTAGAATGAAAAAAAATGTTACTCCATAAACAAATTTAATTATTTGTGACTCTCTAGTCTAAACTAAAAATTCCCCTTTCGGAAGGGGGTGGTGTTTTTATTTACGCTTAGCCATAACATGCTACACTTTTTGGCACAACTGATGAATGCTTGCTTTTTAACGCGCACTTTTTTCTCATAACAGACAGAAGATTCCCTTCTACGAACAACAGCAATATGTTACTCATCATCTTCACCACCAGTACTTTTAAGTTCCAACCAGGTGAGGGGTCTCCCACAATTAATGTGTAAATCAGCCAGTGTTCAGTTTTCATGAGTTCACCTTTTCTCTTCTAGTATGAAGTTGATTTTAATAAATGTTTATATATAATGCACAATTGAAAATGAATATACAGAGTACACACAAAGCTAGTTGTTTTACTTTTAATAAAGCTTTAAAACTTACATAGACTCTGTGGTTTTTGGCCATGAGTGAGTGAGCGAAAGGGTTTGCAATTTGCAAGCATGATTCCGTGACTCTGAGAGGTCAGACTCTGACTCTGTAGTCTGATGTTCTGGGTTGTATAATCATTGGGGATCATCGCTGCATTCGGGAGCTAAATAATGACTCTGACACACTAGCTAGTCAGTAAGGAGATTGGGGGTTCAACTTCTGTTATGACTGAGGTATGTGGACAGTCTAACTGCGCCTATTATCACCAATGCCCTATTTCTTGTCCATAGTTCTGTATGTGTAGAATAATCCCTACAACAGTAGTAGTATGTCCTCCTATCCAATCAAAAAGTAAACTAGTATCTCATTCTTGGTGGTCATTGACATTTTATTGTTGGGAATTGTCAAAGCATAAACATTAAGAAGACTTCAATAGACATTATGGACAACCCAGAGGACTGCACTCAGTGCCTAGAGCTATTGCTGAATATGAGTTTTGATTAACACCTTTTTCCAACTGAGCAAGCTTAGCTAACTACACAGACAGACTAACAATACTAATTATTAGTAGCACAGAGAGCCATAGTAGAGGCGGTATAAAAATTTAGAAACAGTCTACAAGAAGATCAAAGACGATTTAGGTAAAAATAGAATTATGATGAACGTTTGGAATAAATAGGTGCTGTAAAAGTAAGGGAAGTATATTTATTAATATTAACAGGAAAACTTACTGGGGCCAGCATAAGAGCCCTCGGTGGACCGATCCTGACCTTCCTGCTCCGCCGGCGCCGCCACCGCCACCTCTGTCCTCTTGCCCCTGGGAGGAGCTGATGTACATGAAAGAAAGACACAAACATGGATGATTGTTGTCAACGAAATCAAACATTTCAAAAAAACAATAATTTTTTTCCGGGAAATAAACAACAATTGCACTAAATTTATTGACCTATCTGATGTGGTCTACTAGGATATTAGTATAGCTGGATTCGCTGACCGTCTACTTGGAAAGTAATGTAACTCACTAAACCAACTACAAAAAGTTTCTACTAGGACTGGCAGCACTCAGCAGCACGCGAAGTGGAAGACATAGTCCATCATGATTGCAGACCACTAAAAAATGTCCTACTACAAAACAAGTCATAATATACTCAACCTATCAATCCACCACCACTATCTCTTCTTAGTGGCAGGAGTACAAAGGAAGGACTGGACTTGAGTCTCTAGTCTCTCTAGCATTACGTAGTTCTGTAAAGTACACTCATACATAATCACTCAGGCCAAATGAGCACAAAATTGAAATAAGTAAGCATAGTAGCACCACCACTGACTGAGCAGGTGAGCACATGCAATCACAGAAGCTTTTGAAACATAATTTACCTGCAATGTAATCGGCAGCATTCTTGCTCTTCGGAAAAAAACATATATTTGCAATATAACACAGAGCAGAAGAATACAAAGTAGTTATTAAATAGCTGCTAGTACTCACCAAGCCCAGGGATGTCGACACCAAGCGGGTCGAGCAGGTCTTGTTCCGGGTCCAGGATGTCGGACCACCGGTGCGTCACCTGGTTGTAGGTGCGCCGGACCCCAGACTCCCGATACATGGCCCGGCACACCTTACCCCATAGCTGGCGACGCTCCCGGAGGCCATACCCGGTACTGGGCTGCCGCCTGCCCTGATGGTCTTGAGGAGGTGGCGCTGCACAAAGAAGACCAGTGCGGCCACCTCCACCGCGCTGAAGATCTCCCTGGGACATACTGACTCCCCCCTTAATCGCCCGCAAGGGAGCCGGCTATGGGGTGCGGGTATCTTCCTCTTCGACTTTCCGGCTCCCTTTGCCATGGTCCTGGGTCAACGAAGAAAGGAAAAATAGGAAAGAATTGGGGAAAAAAAGTAAAGAAAAGAAAAGAGAGAGTTAAAAAAAGTACTTATTAAAGTAACAAAAAGTTGAAAAAAACACAAAATATAGATGTACAAAAATAGAGAGATAGATAATGAGTAAAAAAGATGAAAAAAAGTTCAAACAAACAAAGGATTACAAAGATTGAAACAGGATAGAAAAGGCATGCCCAGAACCATAGCAATGAATGAAAAACAAGATGGCTGCGCCCATTGCAACCACGTGGGTATGTTCGCGCAATATTTTCACCGCGAGCACCAAAAACGGACGCAAACACACAATTGCGCCCCAGTAACAGGAAATGCACAACGGGAGCATGTAACTAGCGACTGGAAATGGAAATACGCAACGCGAACAGTGAAAACAAGATGGCCGTGCCCATATACGACCGCAGTGGTAAGTTTGCGGTAGCCGCGTTGAAAAAAATCCTGCGAACACGCACAAATAAAAAAATCCCCAATCTCGCGAAAGTTTGCGGATTTTGCAGACCGCGAATACGCTTTTGCAGGAATTCGCGTACCGCGAATTCGCAAAATTCGTCCATACTTAACACTAACCTGGCAAAGGAGAGGCTCTGTCGGTGTCTCAACCTGGGTAATTTATTTCAGGGCTATTCGATGTCCAGTTATTTGGTCTAGAACTGCACCTGGCGTCCAAACAGCATCTCTGTTCCGTGAGGGATCTGGCCACCAGTTCTGCCCTCACAATCAACCAGACTATCTGCACTTGAATTTACTTGGGAATAGTTCATACGCACTGTGCGTGAGACTATCCTGCCTGCCATCATAATCTTTTATCATTCCTCTTTCTTTAAACTGTTCTTACTTTACCAATTGCCTCTCCTTTCTACTTTGCCATAAGCTGTGTTTTCCTTTTGCACTAGGGAAGTCAATTGTTTCCCCAACATACAGTGGTGTTCCAACACTGTGCCAAGCAGGGCAGAAAGGCTTGTAGAACTGTTTTTATTGCGATCAGCAGTATGTCTACACAATAGCCCTTACAGAGTGCAGAAGATGCATCGACGTGGACGTGGCATGCTATCCTAAAGTGTTTGGGAACCTTAGGTTCACTCACTCACCACAGACACACATACCTTGCTAGCTCTCTGCCACTGGAACTTGTTATTGACAGATTACATATAGATCGCTGCAGCAAACGTTCAACTCCCTTAACTACTTCATTTAGTTCAGAATACGTAATGTATAGGTTACAATGTTCTCCAGCTTGCTCATTTGATCGATCTTTTGACAGCCTACCTCAAGCATTTGGGATATTCAGATGAAATCTGGGCTCATACCAACCCTAAAAGTCTCAAAATGTCTATTGAGAAAAATAAAAATAATCGCTGAATCAGTGTCAGATGACAATGAGATCCCCATGCTGTCCTTGAGTATCAAACCTAAAGCACACATCTTTAGAACTCAAATGGATATGTTTTCATTCACAGGGCTCAATTGAGTATAATGTGACGAGCAAATCAAAGGAGTTATTCAGGTGCAGAAACTAAAACTGTGGGATAATACACACTTCCCCTCCCAAAGGATGCAATAATGTAAACTTTGCAGAGCGGAGCAAGCTGTTCAAGAATTATTCCCTACAATGCCAGGCTTGAGAGTGAGGCTTTGAACATCTTAGTTGCGCACTACTTGATAGCATTGGCTTAGCATTTAGCTTCTACTTTAGGCCAAGGTAATATTTCTGAATTCCAAAGCTTTGACCATAGACTCTGCGCACAGCCCTGAATTTTTGAATATTTAACAAATCTATATCCAGATGAAAACTAAAACTAAAAAGTAAACTTTTTGGGATGCTCCAGTAAATTTGCAATCCGAATTGCAAATCCAGTATAAAACGTCTTATTTCGACATTTCAATTGCACAAAATACAGGGGTATAAATACTCGTATTTCACAGGGAACAATTATATATTTCCCACAATTTGTAGAAATTATTACTCATTGTTTTATGATCAGTCTGTCTGTGAACAAAGCAAAACTATAAAATTTTGAATACAATGAAGGTGTATTGTTTGCTGTGCCAGCGCTAGCAATAGCTTCAATAGTCTCTGAGCAAAGCTTCTATCATTTAATAAACAGTCTGTTCAGTAAAGCTGAACATGCTAATTGCATCGGATGCCCTGGATCTTGATTTATGCCAACAGTCGGCAATTTTCCCCTGGCAGAACTGAAGTGACCTTGGTCCGAATTAAACTGTATATGTATTCTACATTCTAGATTCTTCGTTCCCTGATTTGAACTCTAATATTAATTCAGTTCTGAATCTTTCAATAATCGAATTACAACAGCAGTGGGCTCCCAGACCCCCAAGAAAGTATTTAAAACTCATCCCGCCTTCACTCTGCCCTGTGGTTCACACAAGGCTTTGCTGCCCCAAAAAACACTGTAAGCTCTGAGCGTCAGTAGGCCTCCACCTACTAAGTACAAAGTAAAGATCTTTGTAAGCAAGAGCAGCCTAAATATTAAGAGCTGCTTAGGTAGGCTTGCACCTACTACTACCGAACATGTCTTGAGTCCACCTCTAACCCTACAGAGGGCGTGCTCTCCATTACTAATAGCCTTTCCCTTCTCACCACATCCCAATCTGCAATTCCATCATCTTAACAAATTTGTGATGACCTTTCTAATTTTCTTCACTTCAAAATTGGCACTATTTTGCAATCTTTCCCATGCATCCATCCGCTCCCTTGACATGGTCTCTAATCCTCAATCTATATAACTCCCCACTTTGCATTCTCTCACTAGTATTAACCCACTCACCGCAGCTGCAATCCCATCCAATATCAGCTCATCAAGAATCCCACTTGACCCTTATCTCATGCTCCTCATTAAATCCTTAGACCCTTCCATTGTCCGTGCCCTGTCATTGGTTTGCAATTCTTCTTTAGTCTTAGGACAAGTGCATCTTGACTGGAAATGCACTCTAGTAGTATCTCTTCTAAAAACAAACAAAACTCTGCTCACCACAAAATATTAGCTAAATACAGATTAATTTCTCTGCCATTTGTCCTACCAAAATCACAGACTATTGTAAATCAATAGTTATCCACCTTCGCAGAATCTAACATCTCCTCACCCAACGATCTGTCCTTCACCATTGTTTCAGAACCTAGCCCACCATTATTTGAGCCACTGAAGAAATCTACAAGCTCCTCAACTGATAACGTGATGCTGTGCTTATTTTATTCAACTTCACTGTGGCTTTCAATATGGTTTCTCCATATCAATTAACCCTAGGTCTTTGATCAATTGCGACTCATACTCTCCTCTTAGGGGAGTTTTGTGTGTCTCTCATAGTGCACATATCATGGGTAGGGTCCAATAGTACATTAAAGTTTCCTCCTATCACAGTAGGAGTTTTTACCTCCAATAACTGGCGATAAAGAGCTGGGAAGGGCTCTGGGTCATCGATATTTGGACTGTAATATCCTACAAATGTGTACCACACTCTTTATATAATAACTTTTGCTATTAGCCATCGCTCCCCTGAATCTGCAATAAATTCTCCCAAGGTTGCCTGAGCGGAACTCTTAATCAAAACAGCTACTCCCTTTGCGCAGCATTATTGATCAGTGCACACAAAGTGGCTAAAACATCTTTGTTTCTTCAAAATACTCCCCCATTGTTTTTGCAGTAGTCTCGTCTCCGGTAGTATTATTATACCATTATCTGAATGTCTTAAGTTTTCCAAGATTTCCCTCATCCTACTATACACCCTAAGGCCATTTACATTCCATGTTAGAACTCTTTGAGGAAAAATTGTATTGGTGTCTTTCATTCGATTCCTGGGGATGCTGCTTCACTAAGGTGTTCCCCCTTCTCTCCTAGAGCTTTTTTCCACTGTTTATTGCAAATTATACCCCTTTTTTCTTTTCTCCCATATGCCCCCCCCCAGTGCCTTCTTCCTCATCCATCACATTCTTCCCCACCCATCACCTTGCTGTGTCTAAACCCAAACCAACCCTCCCTAAATCAATTTTGGTATTCTCGCTATACCTATTTGAACTCTCTTCCCTCCAATGTCTACTTTTATTTCACTTTAATCTATTTCACTAAATTCTCAACCCCCTTTGGGTCTTTTATTTTGTGCATTTTGATTTTGGTCATGATTCTCAAAATTGCTGGAAACTTCAGCTGGGCAGTTGCTCCTAATGTTCCAAGTTCTTGAATATATTTGGCCATCTCCCTTTGCCTATCCCGAGTTACCCTAGAAATATCTGATCTAATATTTAAGACCACGCTCCTTTCTTGAAATTGCTTCCCTTGAGTGCCTCTGATAAGATCTGCTCTGTTAAGGACTAAGACTTGAAATTAACCAAGATCTTCCTGGAGATTTCCCTATTCCGGTTTTTTATAAAGGGATCTTGATGAATACTCTGTATGTCTGCTGCCAGCTCATCAGAGTCTACTGATGTAATCAATCAATCAATCAGTGACACTTATATAGCGCGCTACCTACCCGTAGGGTCTCAAGGCGCTAAGGGGGGGGGGGGGGTGCCGCTACTGCTCGAACAGCCAGGTCTTCAGCTTCTTCCTGAAGGAGAGGTGGTCTTTGGTCAGGCGCAGGTCGGTCGGGAGGGAGTTCCAGGTCTTGGCGGCCAGGTAGGAGAAGGACCTTCCTCCCGTAGTCGCTCTTCGGATGCGGGGGACGGTGGCGAGGGAGTGGTTGGCTGATCGGTGGTGGCGTTTCGGAGCGTAGAAGTTGATTCGGCTGTTGAGGTAGCTCGGGCCCTGGTCGTGTAGGGCTTTGTGTGCGTGGGTGAGGAGGCGGAAGGTGATTCTTTTGTTGACGGGGAGCCAGTGAAGGTCTCTCAGATGTCCGGTGATGTGGCTGGTTCGTGGGATGTCGAGGATGAGTCTGGCTGAGGCGTTCTGGATCCGCTGGAGTCTCTTCTGGAGCTTGGCGGTGGTACCGGCGTAGAGGGCGTTGCCGTAGTCCAGTCGGCTGGTGACGAGGGCCTGGGTGACGGTCTTCCTGGTCTCGGTGGGGATCCACCAGAAGATCCTCCGTAGCATGCGTAGGATGTTGAAGCACGCCGAGGAGACGTTGTTGACTTGCCTGGTCATGGAGAGGGAGGAGTCCAGGATGACGCCCAGGTTGCGTGCATGGTCTGTCGGTTTGGGTGCGGTGCCCAGGGCGGGAGGCCACCAGGAGTCGTCCCAGGCGGAGGGTGAAGAGCCCAGGATGAGGACCTCCGTCTTGTCAGAGTTCAGTTTCAGGCGGCTGGTCGTCATCCACTCGGCTACCTCTTTCATCCCTTCGTGCAGGTTGGCTCTGGCGGAGGCGGGGTCGTTGGTCAGGGAGAGGATCAGCTGGGTGTCGTCGGCGTAGGAGATTATGCTGAGGTTGTGTTTGCGTACGATGGCCGCGAGGGGGCTCATGTAGACGTTGAAGAGGGTGGGGCTCAGAGATGACCCTTGAGGGACGCCGCAGATGACTTCGGAGGCCTCTGACTTGTACGGTGGTAGGCGGACTCTCTGTGTTCTTCCGTCGAGGAAGGAGATGATCCATTCCAGCGCCTTGTCCTGGATTCCGACGTTGCTGAGGCGCTGTACTAGGGTGCGGTGGCAGACAGTGTCGAATGCCGCGGAGAGGTCTAGGAGGATGAGGGCCGCTGTTTCTCCATTGTCCATCAGGGCTCGGATGTCATCGGTGGCAGCGATGAGGGCGGTCTCGGTGCTGTGATTGGCTCGGAAGCCGGACTGTGAGGGGTCGAGGGATCCGTTCGTCTCGAGGAAGGCGGCCATCTGCTTGTTGACGGTCTTCTCGATGACTTTGGCTGGAAACGGGAGGAGCGAGATGGGGCGGTAGTTCTTGAGTTCGGTGGGGTCCGCTGTTGGTTTCTTGAGGAGAGCGCTGAGTTCGGCGTGTTTCCAGCTCTCAGGGAAGGTGGCGGTGTCGAAGGAGGTGTTGATGATGTCCCGCAGGTGGGGTGCGATGGCAGCGTCGGCCTTGTTGAAGACGTGGTGAGGGCAGGGGTCGGTCGGTGATCCGGAGTGGATGGAGTTCATTGTGCGGATGGTGTCTTCGGTGCTGATCGGGGTCCAGACGTGGAGGGTGGTGGTGGGGGGTGGTTGTTCGGTCATGGTGTGCGTTGATTGGTTGTTGAAGCTGTTGTGTATGTCCGCGATCTTGTTGTGGAAGTATGAAGCGAGGGAGTTGCAGAGGTCTTGCAATGTCGTTGTTTCCTGCGCTGGGGTTGGAGAGCTCTTTCACGATGTTGAAGAGCTCCTTGCAGTTGTGTGCGTTGTTGTCCAACCGGTCCTTGAATGCTGTTTTCTTGGCGGCGCGGATCAGCTGGTGGTGCTTCCGGGTGGCAAGCTTGAGGGAGGTCCTGTTGTCCGGTGTAGGTTCCCTTCTCCAGACTTTCTCGAGGGCTCGGCAGTTCTTCTTGGAGCTCTTGAGTTCGTCGGTGAACCACGGGGCTTTCTTGCTGCCGGGTCTGCTGGGCGGGGTCCTCAGCGGGGCGAGCTCGTCCGCGCAGTTGCTGATCCACTTCGTGAGGTTGTCGGCGGCCTGGCTGGGGTTCGCTGAGCTGGCAGAAGGGTGCTGGCTCAGGGAGGTGGCGAGCTGGTCTGCTGTGATCTTGTTCCAGCTTCTGCGGGAGGCCTGTTGCTGGTGGTGGTGGGTCGTCGTTCTCTTGAAGGTGAAGTGTTCGCAGCTGTGGTCCGTCCATTGAAGCTCTGTGGCGTGGCTGAAGTCGATGTCTGGGCTGGAGGAGAAGACTGCGTCCAGTGTGTGTCCGGCGAGGTGGGTGGGGGTGGACACCAGTTGCTTGAGTCCAAGATTGGTGAGGTTGTCGAGCAGGGTGCTGGTGTTGCGGTCGTTGTTGTTCTCCAGATGGAAGTTGAGGTCCCCCAGGAGGATGTAGTCAGCGGAGGGGAGGGCATGCGGGCTGACGAAGTCGGCGATGTCCTCGCTGAATTGTGTGCGTGGTCCAGGGGGTCGGTAGATCAGGGTGCCTCTGAGGGTGGTGTTCGGGCTGGTGTGGATCTGGAAATGCAGGTGTTCGGCGGTGGTCAGGGTGTTGTCGGTGCTGGTCGTGAGACGGATGGTGTTCCTGTGGATGATGGCGATGCCTCCTCCCATCTGGTTGGCGTTGCGGTCCCTCCGGACGATCTTGTAGCCCTCTGGGATAGCGATGGCGATGTCGGGAGCTGAAGAGGCATTCATCCAGGTCTCCGTGAGGAAGGCAACGTCAGGGGCTGTGGCATCTAGAAGGTTCCAGAGTTCGATGGCGTGTCTGTGGACGGAGCGGGTGTTGAGCAGGATGCACTTGAGGTGGGTGCTGCTGGCGTTCGACTTGGCGGGTGCTGGTGCGAGGTAATAAACTCCTTAAACAGATTCATCATACAACCTTTAAGGTTATCACCTTTAGTCATTCTGGATATTTAGTATTCTCACATTATTCCTTCTTGCCATATTCTCCAAAGATTATGTCTTTTCACTGAGATCTTTCTCCCCTGTTTTTAATAGTTGAATCTTGCCGCAATTGAGTTCGCCCTCTTTTCTGAATTCCTCTAAGGAGGCTTCAATTATACATGTCCTCTACATTAAGCTATTCATTTTCCCTCCAAAGTGTCACAGGCCTCTTGTATACTCACTTGATTTTTTTTCTGAAGTTGCAAATTTACTTTTAATTTCTTCTATCAAAGCCATCAGGAGATTTTCAACTCCTGACTGTCTAGAAGGGTTCTGTAACTTTGCCTGTGCACCTCAGGTCTCTGTGGTTGTGACTCTCCAGCCTGACCTACTTCTAGGGGTTTTACATTTCATAACAAAAAATTATAGCCATATGTTGGACCTGGGGTTGTCAAGTCACATAGGGTAGCCTGGCCTAGGGTAAGACAGTCAGATACTAGAAGCAAAAGTGTAAAGTTTGCGCTCCACCCCGTAGTAACTCAGTGTTCATCCATGCAAAAACGACACCACACCAGATTTAGAAAAATACGGTCTGCTTTATAAAAACTCTTTGTTAGATTTACGGCTTCTTAGCAGATTTCAGTACATTAAATATCTTCACATGCCATTATTAGTTTGTGCCAAGTTCTGTATGTTATTAACAATACTTTCTCCCAATGAAAGAAGCTGGGTGATAAACTCTGTAATTTAAGCAAGCATTCCACAACTCTACAATTCTAGATCAAGTATCAGCATTTGACAAGCTCCTTTACAATAAGGCAAAGCCGTACATTACCCCTGTAGCTTCATGGACATGTCACACAAGATGCACAGGATTACAGATCAATTTCAATAATGTCACCTACTGTCTGGATGCAAACAGCTGGGGCCTACGTGAAAATAAACAGGTAATTATTTTAACTGAATAAGGCTTTCTTAACTTGCCCCAGACCCCACATTAGGCTATGAGGGTCTCCTTGACGAGCACTGAACGTTCTGGGTCAGGTGCAGTCCCCACACCCTTACTTATCCCCAGTTCGGCCCCTTTTTGTGGTTTCTAGTACTGTGCAATTAAACTGCATTTAGCCTCGTTTGAACAGGAGGACCCGATCTCATGGGGTAATGTTATTGCCTCCACCCATAACGCGGATACCGTTCTGCAACTTGGGGGGTAGTTCACAGTCAGCAACCGTTGCAACGTCACAATCCCAGGGACGCTCCTCACCTCCCTCCAGTTATGAGGCCCCGGCTTACTTGTATGGAGTTAGTTGACCGGGCAAGCTCAGACTGTCGCCGGTACTCGGGGACACAACAGCGCCTTCTGCCACTCCTTTTCTCGGTGCGCCTCTGTCCCTGGACGAGCCGATTCACCCTCAGAGTCTGCGCCGAAAGCAGACACTGCCGCCTGGTGCACTCCTCGGAGACCTGCACCTCTGGGCCTGCGCAGTAATCGACGCCGCTGCACAACTCCTGGCGTTCTCACACAGGCTGCTCCTTCCTCACTGTCTCCTCACGCCGGCGGTTCCGCCACCCATGTCCAGCCTCCTCCGACGCTGCTACACCTCCTCCGACGCCACTCAGACCTCTGTCACAAACAGAGGGAAACTGCGCCGGATAGGGCGCCTTCACCCCACAGGGATGACAGCTGACCTCACCAGATCCACGCGCGGTGAGTCCTTGATGAAGGAATCGGCTAGCTTCTCACAGCAATATGGGGGGTGAGTTAAGCTCTGCAGTTTCTAGGAGTGACCCTTCAGAGTTAGGTTTTTTCACCCTTTCAATAGCGACTCGTCACAGAGTCCCCAGGGCCTTTGGAATATCTCAGGGGTCGTTTAAGAAGTTTAGGTGTGGACTACCATGGCAGGGTTTGGTCAACACCAGTGGGGACAGGTCAGTACAGGAGATCAGCCGGCCCACAGGTCAATCCCTCTCCTAGTAAAGCGCTGTCCTCCTCCTCAGAGTCGCCTCCCTCCTCACCAGTTCCACTCTGTGCACTCACTGGACACCTCCAAAATGGCTGCCTCGCATTCCGCCTTATATAGGCTCCCTTCCAAAGGTCTAGCAGGGTCCAGAAGGTTCTGGAAGGTCCCTATTCTAACCTATGGGTCTTTCTCCTATGGCAGTTACTGTCCACCATTTTGTGGTTCCTGTAGGTTTTTAGTCAGAAAAGGCACCTAGGTCTCAGGAAAAAGGACTATGAGGGCAAAAGAGCATCTAACCCCTAAGTCAATACCACAAAAATCCAGTGGACATAAAAAGATAACAAGGTTTGAGGGGCAAAAAGGGGACAAAATAAATAATTAATTAGGAGGGACTACCCAAAGGGCAGACAGGTCTAACACGCGCCCCCCCCCCCCCAGCTGAAAGTGGGGAGAGCTACCCAACCCCTTGGAAGTCCTCATCACTAAGGTGGAAATACCTAGAGAGACCGTCTGCATTGGCGTGGTCCACTTCAGGTCGATGTTCCACCCGGAAGTCCATTCCCTGTAGGGAGATGGACCATCTTAACAGCTTGGGATTCTCCCCCTTCATTTGCATCAGCCAACGAAGAGGTCGATGGTCAGTCTAAACCAGGAAGTGCGAGCCAAACAGGTATGGCCGCAACTTCTTCAGAGCCCATACCACCGCAAAAGCTTCCCGCTCAATTGCACTCCACTTCTGTTCCCGGGGATCCAGACCCTCTTCATTTAGTTGCGATAACACTGCCCCAATGCCATGCTCTGATGCGTCTGTCTGGACAATGAACTCCTTGGAGAAGTCTGGGGCCCTCAGGACCGGTGCTGCACACATTGCCTGTTTCAATTTCACAAAGACTTGCTGACAAGCCTCTGTCCAGACTACCCGTCGAGGTTGTTTCTTGGATGTGAGCTCTGTGAGGGGCGCTACAATAGTGCCATACCCCTTCACAAAGTGACGGTAGTAACCTGTGAGGCCCAGGAAAGCTCGGACCTCAGTCTGGGTCTTGGGGGGTTCCCAGGCCATGATTGCCTCAATCTTTGCCTGGAGGGGCTGCATTGTTCCCCTACCCACCAAGTGGCCTAGGTACACAACCGACCCCTGCCCAATCTGACATTTGCTGGCCTTGATTGTCAAGCCAGCCTGTTTCAGGGCCTGGAGAACAGCTTGCAAGTGACGCAAATGGTTCTCCCAACTGCTGCTGAAGACGGCAATATCATCCAGGTAAGCAGCGGAGAAAGCGGATTGGTGTCAGTACAACGCGGATTTTTACATCGCATTCCGTTACAACGGAATTTTTACAACGCAGGATGCATTACATCGGATGCCATTACAACGCATGGCATTACATAGCAGATGCTATTACAACGCATGGCATTACATCGTAAGTATAGGTAAGTATACCTTTTTAAAAAAAATTTAATTAAGTTAATTTAATTAATTTAATTTAATTAATTTAATTAAAATACATTTTAAAATAGCCATTAATTTTATTGGAAATAATTGGATTTAATTAAAATAATGAAAATATTTTAATGTACATATTTTTATAAATGAAATTAAATTAAATTAATTGAAATAATTTAATTAATTTAATTAATTTAATTTAAAAATGTAATTAATGTAATAAAATTAATTTAATTTATTAAATATATTTTAATTAATTTAAAAATGGTAAATATAATTTAATTATCCCTAAACACAAACCTACCCCTGAACCCTACAATACCCCTGTACCCCAAAACCCAAACCCTGCCCTAAAACCTAAAAACACCCCTGTACCCCAAAACCCAAACCCTGCCCTAAAACCTAAAAACACCCCTGTACCCCAAAACCCAAACCCTACCCTAAAACCTAAAAACACCCCTGTACCCCAAAACCCAAACCCTGCCCTAAAACCTAAAAACACCCCTGTACCCCAAAACCCAAACCCTACCCTAAAACCTAAAAACACCCCTGTACCCCAAAACCCAAACCCTGCCCTAAAACCTAAAAACACCCCTGTACCCCAAAACCCAAACCCTGCCCTAAAACCTAAAAACACCCCTGTACCCCAAAACCCAAACCCTGCCCTAAAACCTAAAAACACCCCTGTACCCCAAAACCCAAACCCTGCCCTAAAACCTAAAAACACCCCTGTACCCCAAAACCCAAACCCTGCCCTAAAACCTAAAAATACCCAAACACCCCAAAACATATACCTCAGTACCCCAAAACATATACTCCTATACTCATACTTATTTAAAAAATTACTTAAAATAATATATTTAATTTATATTATTTAAAAACATAAATAAATATTTTTATTTATAATTAATAATAATTAAATCAATTATATAATATTAAATAAAATAAAAATAAATTATATACTTACCAATACTTACGATGTAATGGTATGCGTTGTAATAGCATCTGCTATGTAATGCCATGCGTTG
Source organism: Lissotriton vulgaris (assembly GCF_964263255.1). NCBI lineage: Eukaryota > Metazoa > Chordata > Amphibia > Caudata > Salamandridae > Lissotriton > Lissotriton vulgaris. The sequence goes on along the minus strand of NC_141699.1, from coordinate 468,445,795 downwards.
TAATGGCATCCGATGTAATGGATCCTGCGTTGTAATAGCTGCGTTGTAACACCATTACGACGTAAAAGTTGCGTTGTAAGTGTTACATACCGAGAAAGCCTTCCTTCCAGAGAGGATCTGGTTCACCAGCCGCTGAAAAGTGGCAGGGGGGTTCTTGAGCCTAAAGGACATCACACAGAACTGGTAGTGTCCCTCAGGTGTGGAGAAAGCTGACCTTTCCTTTGCTCCATCTGTAAGGGAGATCTGCCAGTACCCTGAAGTAAGGTCAAAGGTACTCAGGTATTGGGCAGCTCCCAGCCGGTCAATCAATTCATCCGCCCTAGGGATCGGATGAGCATCAGTCTTGGTCACTGAGTTCAGTCCCCGGTAATCCACACAGAACCTCAGTTCTGGAGTGGTGCCCGGTGGGGCAGCTTTTGGTACTAAAACCACCGGACTGGACCAGGGACTACTGGAAGGTTACAGCATCTTGGTAACTTCCCCGTGGATGCTGGCCCTCACCTTGTCTGACAGCCGGTAGGTCTTTGACTTCACTGGTGGGCTGTCTCCTGTGTCCACATCATGGGTACACAGGTTGGTCCTTCCCAGGACAAGGGAGAACAACGAAGAGTACTGCTCCAATATCTGGCGGCAGTCCTCCCGCTGCTCAGGAGTTATGGATGGGGAGAGAATCACTCCCTCCACCGACCCATCCTTTTCCTGAGACGAAAACAGGTCAGGGAGAGGCTCGCTTTCCGCTTCCTCTCCTCCATCAGTCACCATCATCAAGATGACCTCGGGCCTCTCATGGTGGGGTTTGAGGCGATTAGCATGCAGCACCCGTAGGGGCTGTCAAGGGGTCTTAAGATCCACTAAGTAGGTGGCCTTACCCTTCATCTCCAACACCTCAAAGGGGCCTGTTCAGCGATCCTGGAGAGCGCTTAACTCTCCAGGTTCCATCACCCACACTTTCTGGCCAGGCTCCAACTCCACCGGGTGAGCGTTGTGGTCATACCACTCTTTCATTACTGCTTGGCTGGCTTCCAAGTTGTCAGAAGCTTGCTTCCACAACTTTGCCATTTGGCTCCGGAAGGCCAGCATGTAGCTCACCACATCCTGGGGAGGCTTTCTGGGAGACTTTTCCCATCCATCCTTCACCAGGCTGAGAGGTCCACCTACAGGGTGCCCGTACAGTAGCTCAAAGGGGCTGAAGCCCACCCCCTTTTGCGGCACTTCCCTGTAGGAGAATAACAGACAGGGTAGGAGGATGTCCCATTTCCTCCGCAGGCTCTCAGGCAGACTTCTTATCATGCCTTTTAAGGTCTTGTTGAACCTCTCTACCAGTCCATTAGACTGGGGGTGATATGGAGTGGTGAACCGGTAGGTCACTCCACACTCCTTCCACATTGCCCGCATATATGCTGACATGAAGGTGGTCCCCCTGTCAGACACAACTTCCTTGGAGAAACCCACTCGGGTAAAGATCCCCATCAGGGCCCTAGCCACAACAGGTGCAGTGACAGTCCTCAGAGGAATGGCCTCTGGGTACCGCGTGGCGTGATCCACCAGAACCAGGATAAACCTGTGACCAGCTGTAGTTGGTGGATCCAATGGCCCCACAATGTCGATGCCCACCCTCTCAAAGGGGGTGCTAACAACAGGTAGTGGTTCCAGGGGAGCTTTCAGCTTCACCCCTGTCTTCCCACTGGCTTGACAGGATACACACGTCCGACAGTAAGTGTCAGATGCCACTTTCATCTAGGCCAGTAAAAGTGGGGGACAAGCCGGGCAAAGGTCTTGTCCTGACCTAAGTGTCCTGCCAAGGGAATCTCATGAGCCAATTCCAGAAGAAAGGCTCGGTATCGTTGAGGGACTACCAAGGCCCGTGATGAACCAGGCAAAGGTACCTTGGGTTCACTGTAGAGGAGTCCGTCCACACAGTAAATATGGTAGTGCCCTGCAATGTTCCCTGCTGCCTGGGCTTCGGCCTGTCGCCTCAGTCCCTCAGGGTAGGGCACTCCTTCTGGCCCTTACAAAACTCCTCCCTGGTAGGCCCTCCTTCCACATGCCACTCAGCAGGGATAAGTAAGTCCTCCAGGGAGACTACTTCCCCCTCCACGGACTCCTGGCCCACCACCGCAGGTGGCCGATCTGTCTCATGGGGCGTGGTAGCCGAAGCAGGCTTCTCCTGTCTTTGGGTCTTTCCCTTTTTGGCAGCGGGCTGGGCCATTGTTCCAGGCTCCAGCCCAGGCGAACTCCCTCTCTGGGCAGTCGCAGACCTTGTGCTTGCACAGGCCCAGTCAGGTGTACCCAGCATCTCCGAATGAGTCCGGTATTCCACCTCCCTCCAAGCATTGTGCTCCATGTCATTTCCCAACAGACAATCGACTGGTACGGCAGGGCTTACGGCAACTCGAAGTGAACCTGCAACCCCTTCCCACTCAAAGGGAACCTCGGCTACAGGGTAGTAGCCCAATCTGCCGTCAGCCATCGCGGCGGGGTGGAGTACATGTGAAATCACCTGCTCTGGAGACACCAGTTGACTCCTTACCATAGTCATACTGGCTCCTGTGTCTCTCAGAGCCTCCCCTCTTTGGCCATTAATGGTGATCCATTGCCCATACTTGGTAGTATTTGGGGGCACCTGGATCTTAGGAACCATCTCCCGATCTCCCAGGGACACTAAGGTGAAACCCACCCACTCACCCCCCTTATCTAAGGGCAATTCCTCCCCGAGCGCTACACTAGCTACTCCCAGGGCTTTTCCTCCAGTGGGAGAGGGTGGTCTCTTTGGACACTTGACATCTCCCTTATAATGTCCAACACCACCACACTCAAAGCAGTGGACAACCCTTGGCTGCTGGCTTTGGCCAGGATGAGGGTTCCTGGGCGGGTTAGCCTTAGGGGTGAATCCTGTTCCCTTTCCCTGGAAACTGTTTTGGGGACCTTTTGGGAACTCCCGCTTTTTATCTCCCCCCTCCTTCTTCTGGGGGGTGCCCTGTCCAGCCCTTTGGGAATCCCCTCCAGTCCCCTTTGATGACACCCGGGTACTGGCCCAGATGTCCGCCTCCTCGGCAAGCTTCCGAGGGTTGGTCAGCTTGCTGTCCACCAGGTGTTGACGCAGCTCGGGAAAACATTTCTCGAGTAGGTGCTCTTTGAGAAAAAAGTCGTACAACTCCTCATAGTCCCTCACCTCACTGCCTTGTATCCAACCCTCTAGTGCCTTCCTTGCATAGTCCAGGCAATCCACCCAATTTTGTGTGCCTAACTTGTGACTTCCCCTGAACTTTTGCCGGTACTTCTCTGGGGTCAGCCCAAACTTCTTAATTAGCGCCACTTTCATGGTGGGGTAGTGGGTCTGCTCTTCCTGTTCCAGGGCCAATAGTGTGTCCCGTCCAGTAGGAGGCATGTACTTGTATAAACCACCCCCCCAGTGTTTTTCCTGGATCCCATGGGCTCTTAATGAGACCTCATAGGCAGCCAGCCACTTGGCGATGTCATCCCCTGGGCTGTAGCTGGCAACTATATCTTTAGGTAGGTAGGGTCTGGATTCCCTGGTCAGTTCTTTTGTCTCGCTGCCACCATTTGGAGAATTGGAGGGTCCTAACTGTAGGGCCTTGAGTTCTAGCTCCCGAAGTTTCAACTCATGAGCCATCCTCTGTTCCTCCCTCTCCTGTTCCAACCTGGCTAACTCCCACTTTAGCTGTCTTTTTTCCCTCCTGTCCGCTAGTTCAGCTTCGGTTAAGCTTCTTCCGGAGACACTGCTGGCCCCCCTTGAGAAGGTCCTAGGTCCTGGGAGTAGGTTTTCCATCTCCGGATGGAACAATCCCTCTACCCCTATGACTGTGTCCCGGTCCGTCCCCTCTTTCTCCTCCTTCCCCTCTCCATGTGCTGCCACCCAAGCCCTCAAACTGGTCTGGAGTTCCTCCTTCTTGGCACCACGCTTAAAAAACACTCCCATCTTCTGGCAAAAGTCTCTAAGCTGGGCTGCAGAATAGGTTTCCAGTTCCTCCAGAGCAAATTCCATTTTTGCTGATGAGAGATATCGGGACAATCACTTGGGAAAAGTTGATTCAAAGGGCAATTCGAAGCTACCTCCACCCACCACCAGGAGCCAATTTAGAAAAAAAAAAAGAAATAATTGGGAAGTCCGCCAGGAGAAAACTCCAAGTGTAGGCCTATGGAATACACCTTGTTACTAAAGAGTGGACGCAAACACAGTTCTAATCCCACCGCTAGACACCAATTATGTTGGACCTGGGGTTGTCAAGTCACATAGGGTAGCCTGGCCTAGGGTAAGACAGTCAGATCCTAGAAGCAAAAGTGTATAGTTTGCGCTCCACCCTGTAGTAACCCAGTGTTCATCCATGCAAAAACGACACCACACCAGATTTAGAAAAATACGGTCTGCTTTATAAAAACTTTTTGTTAGATTTACGGCTTCTTAGCAGATTTCAGTACATTAAATATCTTCACATGCCATTATTAGTTTGTGCCAAGTTCTGTATGTTATTAACAATACTTTCTCCCAATGAAAGAAGCTGGACGATAAACTCTGTAATTTAAGCAAGCATTCCACAACTCTACAATTCTAGATCAAGTATCAGCATTTGACAAGCTCCTTTACAATAAGGCAAAGCCATACATTACCCCTGTAGCTTCATGGACATGTCACACAAGATGCACAGGATTACAGCTCAATTTCAATAATGTCACCTACTGTCTCGATGCAAACAGCTGGGGCCTACGTGAAAACAAACAGGTAATTATTTTAACTGAATAAGGCTTTCTTAACTTGCCCCAGACCCCACATTAGGCTATGAGGGTCTCCTTGACGAGCACTGAACGTTCTGGGTCAGGTGCAGTCCCCACACCCTTACTTATCCCCAGTTCGGCCCCTTTTTGTGGTTTATGGTACTGTGCAATTAAACTGCATTTAGCCTCGTTTGAACAGGAGGACCCGATCTCATGGGGTAATGTTATTGCCTCCTCCCATCACGCGGATACCGTTCTGCAACTTGGGGGGTAGTTCACAGTCAACAACCGTTGCTCCGTCACAATCCCAGGGACGCTCCTCACCTCCCTCCAGTTATGAGGCCCCGGCTTACTTGTATGCAGTTAGTTGACCGGGCAAGCTCAGACTGTCACCAGTACTCGGGGACACAACAGCGCCTTCTGCCACTCCTTTTCTCGGTGCGTCTCTGTCCCTGGACGAGCCGATTCACCCTCAGAGTCTGCGGCGAAAGCAGACACGGCCGCCCGGTGCACTCCTCGGAGACCCGCACCTCTGGTCCTGCGCAGTAATCGACGCCGCTGCACTACTCCCGGCGTTCTCACACAGGCTGCTCCTTCCTCACTGTCTCCTCAAGCCGGCGGTTCCGCCACCCATGCCCAGCCTCCTACGACGCTGCTACACCTCCTCCGACGCCACTCAGACCTCTGTCACACACAGAGAGAAACTGCGCCGGATAGGGCGCCTTCACCCCACAGGGATGACAGCTTGCCTCACCAGATCCACGCGCGGTGAGTCCTTGATGAAGGTATCGGCTAGCTTCTCACAAGCAATATGGGGGGTGAGTTAAGCTCCGTAGTTTCTAGGAGTGACCCTTCAGAGTTAGGTTTCTTCACCCTTTCAATAGCGACTCGACACAGAGTCCCCAGGGCCTTTGGAATATCTCGGGGGTCGTTTAAGAAGTTTAGGTGTGGACTACCATGGCAGGATTTGGTCAACACCAGTGGGGACAGGTCAGTACAGGACATCAGCTGGCCCACAGGTCAATCCCTCACCTAGTAAAGCGCTGTCCTCCTCCTCAGAGTCGCCTCCCTCCTCACCAGTTCCACTCTGTTCACTCACTGGACACCTCCAAAATGGCTGCCTCGCATTCCGCCTTATATAGGCTCCCTTCCAAAGGTCCAGCAGGGTCCAGAAGGTTCTGGAAGGTCCCCATTCTAACCTATGGGTCTTTCTCCTAAGGTGGCAGTTATGGCAGTTACTGTCCACCATTTTGTGGTTCCTGTAGGTTTTTAGTCAGAAAAGGCACCTAGGCCTCAGGAAAAAGGACTATGAGGGCAAAAGAGCATCTAACCCCTAGGTCAATACCACAAAAATCCAGTGGACATAAAAAGATAACAAGGTTTGAGGGGCAAAAAGGGGACAAAATAAATAATTAATTAGGAGGGACTACCCAAAGGGCAGACAGGTCTAACACCATACTTTTAGGATTGACTCCTTTATTGTAGATATTAGGCTGAGTCAAGAAATCTGAGATAATCTATTTTCCGGAACATCTGTCAGATCACTCTACATTGAGATTAGAGCTACTTCTGGATTAGATATCAGTCTCCCCTAGATAGTCTTTGAACAGGAAATTGCTACTGGACCAGGTAATAATTGGTCAACTGAAAAAAGATACAATTGATTTTTTTTAAGGAAACAAGGGTTTGGTTACCGCACACATAATTTGGAACACTTTTAAAGCATTCAATAAGGGAAAGATATTAAGCTATTGTAAAGTGCGCAAACGTAAAGAAGATAAGTGCAAACTGAGAGAGCTAGAATTGAAAATTGAAGGAATTCAGAGAAGCTTAGATATTTATTGTAATGATCAAGAACAAACTTTGCTGAACAATAACATTAAAGAGTCAAGAGGTAAACTAGCATACTATCTTGAAGGAATCCTGTAGAGAAAATGGGAGGCCAGCAAGCTAGCTCATTATGAATATGGGGAGGAGTGTGTGGAAAACTATTAGCCTGGAAAATAAAAGTGGAAAATACAAAAACCGTATGAAGGGAATTGAAATTAAAGAATCTGGTAAATGGTGTACACATGACTTAGAACAGGCTTTCACAGGTTTCTTTCAAGAATGGTAAGCAGACTATTTAAAAGCCTCGGAAGAATAGATAGGGAGCTGTCTAGGAAAGATACTCTACCTACACTCGAATCAGAATTAAGTTTAAATCAAGGGATACGTTCAGAGGAGGTAAGGGGGGCAAGCCACTAAGGAAAGAGACAGCATCAGGCCCAAAGGTCTACAGAATAAGTTATATATGGTGTTAAAAGATGAACTAATTCCGTTACTAACCAGCTTATTTGTAGAATTTTTTTCTGAGGTCATGCCTTGCCACAATCTTGGGATGAACCAATAATTAGTGTAATTTTAAAACCTAACAAGGACCCAAAAATTTGCAAATCATAAAGAAAGATCTCGTTGCTAAATAGTGACCACAAGATCTTCACACATTTGTTAGCTAAAAGGATGGAGAGGGTGATCGAGGGTGCCCGTAAGCTTTGGGCCCAGATTAGGCGGGTGCTAGGAGCATTTTACTGCAGGGGCTTTTCCCCTGATATGGGACTCACCTGGGATGCCAAAATGTTTGCAGGATAATCTAGCAAGACCTTTAAAAGTAGCTGTTTTTTAAGATGGGGCCAGATTATCGAGGAGAATCTCCTGGGAAACACTAACTCTGATCACAGGCAATAGGCTATCTAAGTTTAAGTTCTATCAACTGACCAATTGGGCATATGGACTGGGTAATGATGGGAAAGGAAATGCGGTACAGGTACAAAAATTACAAGGTTACCCCCACATCCCAAAAAAAGAGAGGTGTTTAAATGACACTGGATCCTTGTATTTCTTTCCACCCCGCCCGATTCTTCGCTTTGTGCTTTCTTTTTGTTTCCCAGGCGATAATGTGTCGATATTTCAACCCAACTTTTCAAAGAAAGTGGTGCTTTCAGTCATTTAGTAGGGTATTTATAAGTTCCATGTATTAAGTATCCGATATGGATGCTAACCATCGGGTTTTCGCGGGTGTAGTTGACCATTCTAAAATGGTGCGCACTATAACGCCACTTCCAAACGAGACATTGACCGTTCAAAGATGGCGGCGAATTTTTCAGGTTAGATAGTACGTCATCAGATGATCGACGCGATCTGAGACTAACGAGCAATTTACTATAGTTAATTGGCTTCTTAATTGCCTTTTAAAGATATAAAAGTTAGTAGTTTGACGTGTGGTTTTTCCAACCAAATGACCACATGAAGGACGAGACGCCGACAATTGCGGTGAGTGAGAGCTTAAGGATGGGTGGGCAGAATGCACTTTGAAGTATGACCGTGACGATTCGTAACACTATATGTGGCAATACCCAACATTTTTTATAAGGGTTATAGTCCATCATATAGTGAGCGTTGGTATTTGTCTAACGATAATGTGGGATTAGACTACTTTCAAGGTGTGAAACCAAAAGGACGTAAACCCTGTTACACCAAGTTACATAAGAGATAAACTTTTGAATGCAGTAGATATTCCCAATGGGTATCTACACAGAGTATACTATAGCAGGCTAAATATCATTTAACAAAAAAAGAGAATATTCTAATACTATTCCTGGGTATCACAGTACGTTACGAAAAGCACATCTAAGAAAGATATTATTTAAAAAATATTTTTTATTCATGTATATTTATACATAGACCTCCCAAAGGGTTACAATCTAAAAGAACTTTTAAAGCATGTATCTTTTTAGTGAGACACCTGTGATATGTTAAAAACAGTCGACGCGGCGTTTCGGTGTACAGTAGATAATTTCCACCTTCGTCAGGACGAAACAATTCTTTTATTAAAATCTAAGTATAAAAATAGAAAACAATACATTTAGAGGCCTAGCATGTACTGTGAACCCTATTGATAAATTTGTAAATATTATCTCTTCAGATTGCTTGTACATTGCAAAACTTTTGTATAAACTAATTGAATTGACGATTTATCAAATATGTGTTCATTATTAATTATTGGGAATGTGCACATGGGGATAGGCTCAAATAGTCCTCATATCTCTTAACTAATTGCACTTCTTAAACTTTTGACTAGGTCTATATTATCATCTGTTAGATAGGAATTTTCATCCATACCTTTTTATATTGCTTGGGTTATATGTCATCAATTTCATAATCCCCGGGATGTTTCAATAATCCCCCTGGGCTTTGGCTGTTTTAAAATGTCGCCTTTAAAATAGAAGAATATTTTTTTATATATAGAAACCTAGGTAGGTCGCTTATAGTCAGCACTCAAAATCAAGTTAATAGAGAACTCCCAATAATCTTTTTGTTACCTTTTATTACATGTGACAGCTTCCTATTGTAGTTATACGTTGGAGCCACCGTCTTTTGGGGTTAGGCCTGATTTACGATTTGCTACAAAAAAAGGGCAGTTTCCTTTATTGTTAATAGCCTTTATTTCTTAGCTGCATTATCTCGCCTATTTGTAGCTAAATGTTAACCCGACTTACCCCTTAGTATCGGCTTGAAAATATCGTATATAATCTTTGGTCCCTCTGTTGTAGGTCACCGTATTTTCTCGGGTCAGTTTTCTTTAAAGTAGACCTTGTTTATTCTAGGTGAAAAATAAAAAATAAAAACACCGGATACGTTTTTTAAAAATGTTACTTCTGCCGCCATAGCGTGATACTAATAATCTTTTTAAACGTCCTTTTAGGTATTTCTAATGGATTTCCAAAGTTTGTTTAAGGCATCATCTCAGTGGAACTGCTCTTATGGTCTTATCTTCAGTGTGATAGATAGTCTGGATACATGGAACACGTTAACACATACGCGCATGTCTCTCCTATTATCCATACTAGGATCGGGTCATGTCCCGTTCATCAAATTGCATCGCGTTGTTGTTAATGATACAACACCAAGCATAATTGTGCTCAACTTATTACTCTAAATAAACAAACCAACTACTGCTGTCATGAGTTATGAAGTGTTCCTTTATTAAACAGTCTACTGCTATTTAAACTTTATACTTGTGTCTTCTTATTTCTATATTCACGAGTATTCAAACTACTGGCGACAGATTTATGCCTGTATTAGTCAAATTTCGGCAGATAGAAAATGCACACACATGGAACTTTAAGTCCATGCATCTAAATATACTCATGCTGTATTCTTTTTTCGGGCATACCTGGTCAATGGATAGCGGCCTCCCTCCTCCAACGTATCAACCCGGAAGTACTAGAAAGATGTATTTCCGGATGATGGCTCAATTTATTCGGGTATGCTAAGATTTACCCAGAAGTTCTTATGTTAAAAATGCCGAAAACGTTGTTGGCTCTTTACTAAATTACTATTTTTTGTGATATCATCACATAATTCCTCTGCCACTACCCAAATGAGTTTTAGATTCTAACGCGTGGAGAGAAAAAGAAGTCGACTCGAGTCAAGCCGCTTCTGTAGCTCTATCTGTATTACTCGGTAACACTGATTGGTGGCCATATTGGAATGGCTTTACAGATTCTTACATACACTCAGTGTTGTTGTTGGTCTACTTATGCTGTATTAAACAACAAGGCACTATATGTGTGATGCATAAATCATTCAATACAATGTTCATATTCCAATATTTCTACCTGTTTAATCAACAACAAGGCAATATATGTATAATGCATGAGTCTTTTCTCTCTACCTTACAATGATTCAATACAGTGATCATATTCCAGTGTTTCTGCTTAATTTAATACAACAATAAAAATGTAAATGTAAATCATCAACAAGCATCAGTCAAAAAGATTTCACCAATGTTCATTTTGCCATTCTATTGTGGTTAGAAGTACATTGACTTATTTCACAAGACCTCTCTTCACACTTCAAATTATGTGACCAGTTTTTATTTTACCGGTCTCATGTGATAAATTTGCATTAACTATTGTATAAAACATATATTAATAATTCAGGTTATGGTATACTTCTCACATCAAGTCTCCAAACCCTTTCTTTACACATTGATCACACATTAACAATTACCATTGCAGCTAGTCTGATGTCAGATAAAAATTTAAAGCTAGCGGTAGACATCTTCTAATGGTCCCTTCCTGCCAATGTGCTCAAAGTATCCTCCCATTATATTCATCTCTAATACTAAGGTATACTATGAGCCCACAGTATTTATTAAATTAGTCTCTCCCACTCTTCTTTGTTGTTCAATCCATTTTTATAAGTATTAAAATATGACATATAAATTGTTCAAGTTTTTTCCTCTTTACAAAAATGTTCCCTCCTCTAATGCTATGCTGAATTACTTCAATTCCCACCACCTAAGCTCATCTAATGTGTGGTTGTAGGTCATCCAGTGTTCCACCGATGGGGCTGCTCATTTCTTTGTTCTTATTGCAGATTTATGTTCTGTAATTCTGGTCCTCAGTTCTCGTGATATCTTACCTATATAGCCTTTTTCACAAGAACACATTATCAGGTAAATTAGATCCTTTGTCTTACAGTTGATAACATTTTTTACCTTGTGTGTGATGTCAGCGTATGTGAGCCCTCGTGGGGCCCCTCCCCGCCCTCTGGGATCTCGTCAGGAGCTGTGATGTCCTACGGCCTCCTGCCGCCTGGCACCGGGCCTGAGGCCCCTCACGGTGGACGTCTGTGCTCTGGGCCTTCTCCCGCGGTGGAGTCGGTCTGGCCCCGCATCTCTGACCTCTGCCTTTGCATCGGACCCGAGACCCACCGCAGTGTTCTGTGGAGAAGAGAGCCTTATCCCGTGCTGGAGACCTCACGGCCCCCAATGACACCATCCGTCTCAGTGTCCTCTGTCCTTGGCCAGCAGCCCCCACCAACAGCGGCCCCTAGTCTGGCCCAGCAAACCTAGTGCCGATCACTCACAGCAATTCTTCTGATTCAGGCTCCCCTGTGACCTGCGCAGAGCCTATCGCGCCTCCCATCTCAGCGCCTGGATGACCGAAAGTGAGGAGCTGCCCGGGGTTGTACCAGAGTATTACCGGCTCTACGGAGACCTCTGCAGGGTCCCTCTCACCCTCCAACTAAGAGCTAATTTAGACGCGCACTGTAGATTTTATTTAAATGACTTGGAATCCCTCATTGGGAATGTTTTGCAAAGGAAAACCACCCTCTTCAAAATCCATTAACTGCTGAGGCAAGCCATTTTGATACAAACCATTGCCCGTCCTGACTTCCCAGCTTTTAAAAATGGCAGAATTCCTGATATCCTCTCAAGAAAAAGAAAAAAGGCTACACAGTTACCTAATGATTACATATGGTGGATTTTAGCAGCCATCCTGTTACAGCCCCAAATGAAAACAGCAGCCATCTTGTAACGACACCCTACTAAATTAGCAGCCATCATGCAATGGCTAACTCTCACACAATTGGCACCAAAATCAGCCCCCATTTTCTTTTTTGGCTTACAACTAGAACGGCAGCCATCTTGTAACGGCTAATTCGGACTCAATCAGACACAAAAACAACACTCATTCTATAACTTAACTCTCTTTTACTGGTATGCTGGAGAGTTGCATTCTTGACTGTCGTTGCCCACTCTAAGACCTTCCTCAACAATTAATTAATTAGTCTTTGTTGACTTCACCATCTCCTGCTCATTTGAAATGCCGAAACATGTCCGAGCTGTCGCCCTGCCTTGATGATTGACGAGCAACACTCCGCAGAGACCTCTGCCAGTTGTCTATGAGGAGCGCTTCTTTCTGAGGCCATTTTTCATCCCCTCTGACTGACTGTATCTGAACTTACAATGTCGCATACCCCCTGCCTGAGTTTTAGATGGCCAAATCAGTGAAACCCTCAGTGATGTTTTCGTTCCTCCTCTGGCCTTTATTCATTGATCTCCCCAGGACCTCAACCAGCCTTTGCTGTCCCTGTCTCCGCCCACCCACCAGGTCCTGTTCCCTGCTTACTTCCCTAGACAGCTGAGACCTAGCTACTTTTGTATGATGCCCGGTGGAGCTTCCTCGCGAGCTATAGGGGAGATGGACTTTGTACTCCCTCCTTTGACTATCACCTACCCAGCCGGACTTCGGGCAAACGCTTCCGCGTCGCTCCTCACCTTGTCTATAAAAGACAGTACTCAGGTGTGTAACCATGTCCCTCTATCCCCTCTTTCGGGACCCTTTGATTGCGCCTGTGGCTCCTTCTCTCTGGACCCACCCATTGGGGTGCGCCCAGTTGATAGGACTGCCCACAGTACACCTATAGGTCGTACTGGGCAAGTACTTAACATATGGAGCTTGAATGTTAGATCTTTGGTCAAGCACCATCAGGCCTTACGGGACATGATTGATACGGACCTTCCTGATATCATCTTCCTGACCGAAACTTGGCTACAGGACACCGATACTGCCATTATAAATCTGGCCTTCCCATCCACCTATACGGTGTTTGTTCTGAACCGTTCGACTAGGGGAGGTGGTATAGCCATGGCGATCAAATCTTGTTTCCCGGCTGAGTGGAAGGCTCTGGATCTGCCTAGGTGTGAAAGCGCCTCGTTTAAGGTAAAGGTGAGTCATCAATTTACCCTCAGCGGCGTACTTATCTATCGTCCACCCGGGAATGACACTGCTTTTAAAGCCGCCCTTGCGGACGTGGTTAGCTCGCATGCTCCCTCTTGTGCCAACTTCAATATAGTGGGTGACTTAAACATTCATCTTGACCAGACGTCCTCCCCTTCCATCAGCTCCTTGCTGGCGGACTTGGAAGCGATGCAGCTAAACCAACTGGTCTCTTCTCCCACCCATATAGGAGGACATATACTTGACCCCTTTTTTACCACCTTAGCTCAGGCTAGATCAGCTGACCCGATGGTGGTGGGCTGGACTGACCATCTGCTGGTCAAAGTGATATGTCCCCTTGACAACCCTCAACTTAAACCTGTTGACAAACAGATTTTAAAGCGCAATTGGCGCAAACTGAAGTTAGAGGAGTTTGTCAGGATTTTGGAGATGCAACCACTAGGCAAACTGCAGAATGCAGAACAGGGATATGAACAGTTCTGCAATTGGGTCCTTACTGCCCTCGACTCTCTTATACCTTTGCGTTGGGCAAAATGCCATACTAAAAATCGGAGCCCTTGGTATAATGAGACTCTTGCCGAGCTCAAGAGAACTTGCCGGCAAGCTGAGAGGGCGTGGAGAAAATCTTTTGATCCCATGTTAAAATCACTGTATTTTGCTCAGCTTAAGACATATCACAGAGCTATATGCCAAACCCGGGCTGCATATTATGCTGCTGAGTTCTCCAACAGCCCTAACCCCTCTAAATTAATCTTTAAGGTACTTAAAGATTTGATGGGGAAACGGGCCACCTCGCAAGTAATATGCACGGACCCGCACTGCGAAAACCTGGCATCCTTTTTTGTAGAGAAGGTGCAGAAAATCTACCGTGGTTTTATTCCTTCTGCTCCCGGGGATACCCCGAATGATGTGAAGGTCTCTGTGTCCGAAACTTTATCCACCCTGCCGGCCATGTCTAACGGGGTATTTGACATTCTGAGCCTCAAAATTAAATCTGGCTCCCCCCTAGACCCACTGAAGCCGGAGCTTTTCGCCCGTCTCCCGCCTCTTTGTCGGGAGCCCATCTTGGATTTGATCAATCTTTCCCTCAGTGAGGGCATGGTTCCGTTATCCTGGAAGCAAGCTGTGGTCAGCCCTATTCTGAAGAAAACCAACTCTGACCCCTTGCTCCCGGAGAACTATCGGCCCATCTCCCTCTTACCTTGGACTGCCAAGGTTACTGAGGCGCATGTGAATTCCATCCTGTCTGCACACCTCTCTCGTAATAACATTCTTGACGAGAGCCAAAATGGGTTTCGCGCGCAACACAGCACTGAAACTGCTTTGCTCTTTATGATCGAGCATTTGCGGTCGGTGCTGGACGCGGGGCAGACTGCGGCGCTCCTATTGTTAGACCTGAGCGCCGCGTTCGACACGGTGTCTCACGATATCCTGTTGCGACGTTTGGAGGAAGTGGGTATTGTGGGGAAGGCTCTTCAGTGGTTCCGCTCCTTCCTCTCGGACCGGTCTTTCAAGGTAGCCATTCCACCTGGCCAGTCCTCGCTTCATCCTCTGGAACTGGGAGTCCCTCAGGGCTCTGCCCTTAGCCCCACCTTATTCAATTTGTATGTGAAGCCGCTGGCTGCTGTCGTCAGGCAATTTGGCCTCACTATGACATCGTATGCCGATGACACGCAGCTGGCGGTGACACTCAGTGGGGACCCTGAGGTGACTGCGCTCAGATTCCGGGCAGGACTTTTAGCTGTGGCTAGCTGGATGCGTAATAACTGCCTACAGCTCAATGCCAAGAAGACCGAGGTCCTGATTGTAGGGAAGCAGGCGGACCTTTGGGGAGATCAGTGGTGGCCTCCCGAACTAGGGGTGACTCCCCTCCCAGCGGCCGAAGTAAAAAATCTGGGGGTCTGGCTGGATTCTAATCTATCTTTTACCAGCCACACGAAGAAGACAGCAGCTACCTGTTATGGTATTCTGCGAGGACTGAGACCAGTCCTCAAATTCTTCGACCCTCCCACTCGGCAACTGGTGGTGCAGGCCTCCATCCTTTCCCGGATTGACTACGGGAGCGCTTTGCTTCTAGGAGTCAACCAGGCGGAGGCCACTAGGCTTCAGAGGGTGCAGAATGCTGCTGCACGGGCCATTGTTGGCCTCCCAAGACACTGTTCGGTCTCGACTGTCTTGACCTCTCTCCACTGGCTTCCGGTCAGACAGAGAATCAAATTCAAGGCTCTCTGTCTGACATTTAAGATTCTGAAGCTTTCCTCCCCCCCCGCCTTGGTGGGCCTCATTTCTGCGTATGTCCCCACGCGGTCCCTCAGATCTGAATCGCTCCATCTGGTGAGTAAGCCTAGGTTCAGGCTGAGCAGGATGGGAGGACGTTCCTTCCGCGTTCTGGCGGCGGATTTGTGGAACTCCCTTCCTGTGCACATTCGCGCCCTTAATAGTCTGACGCTTTTTAGACGGGCCATTAAAACCCATTTGTTCTCCCCTTGTATCTGATCTCCCCTCTTTTCAGCTCTGATCTGTTGTGTTGTGTACATGATCTGGCGCCAGGACGCCCCTTTGCTGGGGCAGCTGTTGCGCCTAATAAATGTTATTAACATAACATAACATAACATC
Source organism: Lissotriton vulgaris (assembly GCF_964263255.1). Classification (NCBI taxonomy): domain Eukaryota; kingdom Metazoa; phylum Chordata; class Amphibia; order Caudata; family Salamandridae; genus Lissotriton; species Lissotriton vulgaris. The sequence continues at coordinate 468,429,872 of NC_141699.1, read as the reverse complement.
TTCCCCCTCTCCCCTCTCCCCTCTCCCTTCCCCCAACCCTCACACCTCTCTGCTCCTACTCTTTCCAGCTTCTGTCCTCTGCCCTCACCTGCCCTTGCCCTTTGTCCCCACCCTGTTTTTCTGTGAACCTCTTCCCTTGCCACTTGAGACCGAACTATTTTGTCTGATGCCTGATGGAGCTACCTGGTTTAGCTATAGGGGAGATCGTCACCTACCCAGTCGGTCTTTAGACAGACTTCCTTTCGTTGCCACTGTTGTCTCTTCGCTTATCCTCACTTTCTCACCTCCCCTACCCCCCACTACTTTTCTCTCTCCTTTCTCTCCTCTCCTAATGTATTGCTGATTGTTTGATGTAATGTGTAATTGTTGATCTTTTCACTGTTATATTGCTTAACCACATTGTTGCACTTCCTTTCGTCTCTCCTGTCGTCTCCTCCCGCATCCTGCCTCTATTTATCCATCTCCTTCTCTCCTCTCTCAATGTATTGAGACTGAACTATTTTGTCTGATGCCTGATGGAGCTACCTGGTTTAGCTATAGGGGAGATGGGCCGTGGATTCGTCCTTGGTCGTCACCTACCCAGTCGGTCTTTAGACAGACTTCCTTTCATCTATCCTTGTAGTCTCGTCCCTTATCCTCCCTTTTTCACCTCCCCTGCCCCCTCCACTACTTTTCTCTTTCCTTTCTCTCCTCTCCTAATTGTATTGCCAATTTTTTGATGTATTGTGTAATTGTTGAACTTTTTCTGTTACATTGTTGATTCTCATGTAAAGCGCTCTGATACCTTTGGGTCTAGCCAGCGCTATATAAAACTCTTTAAATAAATAAATAAATAAATAAAAAATACTGCAGTTTTTACACATGCAGCAAACAAAATTTCCTACTGGTAGGGGAGCATTTTTTAAGGTACCAGCATGGGAGCCACCTGTGCTCCCAGTCTGGCCTGCCTATACGTGGCAGCGTTTGAAAATAAACACATCTTCAATGTGGCGGCACTATTCTACGAGATCGTCTTGTGCTGGTCCCGGTATATTGACGATGTTTTATTCGTGTGGATAGGAATATCTGAAAACCTCCATGGCTTCATAAATTGACTGAACCTCGGAGATGTCAATTTAAAATTCACTTCGAATTATGCCAAGGATAGGGTAGATTTTCTAGATATTAAAATCAAACATGTAGAGGGCAAATAATATGTAGAACTGTATACAAAGCCCACTGACACAATGCTCCACTATAGGAGCATATACAGCACAAGAACACAGGGGGTCTAACAGCTTAATTGTGTAGCTGAGCTGCCTATCCGAATTACCAAGATCTCAGAGTGTCTAAGTCACATAAAGACAGCCTATTGAAATACGGGTGAACACTGTGTTTATAGGAAAACCAGACACTGTATAGGTCATTCAGAAGATGGTTTACAAAATCCAAACTGTTTAGCAATGGGTTACCATCAAATTGACTTGGTGATCAGTCCTATAATCTGGCCATACCCAGCTGTGAGTAAGGCTGGTCCCCTGATCATTGGGACTCAAAAAGCCACACCATTTGTTGCTGGTTTAGGATTTGGTCCACCAGTACAAATGAACCATCCAGTGATGGCTGATTATTAATGGTTAAGTGAATTACAGTGCAACAAAAACAATATAGTGAATTAAAATAGGATGCTGTGTCCTCCTTATATTGATTTTATTCTGTGGCTGAACAAATCCTCCTAATTAAAAACCTAGAACAGTGCAAGAGAGACAGTCAACAAATATCTGTCTAAATAATGGGCCAACATGTTTCTGCCTATCGGGCATTCTGTCCCATGTCTTTCATCAGGGCCTCTGTTCTTTCTATAGTTGCACTTGAAGTGATTTCAAGAAAAGACACCACCAACACCAAAGTGGAAAAGTTAAGAAAAAACGGTTGAATACGATACAACCTGTAGCAACCGGAAACATTAACCCTCCATGTGAATTAAGAAGTAGGATTTCTATGGAGGAAAGTGTAAAATAATTAGTGTCACCTAACAGTGTCTTTATCCTAAAACATGTGTTTTGCCAAAGCTATTCACAAAAAAAATAATCAATTTATGCTCACTCCTCATGGTAGGGGAATTGACCTCACCTCACCTGGACCTTGCTCAGGTTCTACGAGGCCCCGCACTGTGTAGACATAAGAGGTAAAACAGAAAGGAAGAACACCATGAAGCACCAATGTCAGCCTTCTAGAACTAATGTCCAACACTACCTCTGTTGTACTACTCCACTTATGTCTACAAATCAACCAGTTTAGAGACTTCAGCACAACAACAACTATGTGAGCCCAGTCTCAAAGTATCTCAGAATGATCATGTTTCTCTTCAAAGTTACATTTAAAATGTCTCAAAAACTGTTCCCTACTATAGGTATTAAATACAGTCTCAATCACCAATCTATCCTATGTAGGTTCCCCTAGGACAATTGCTCTGTAGCTAGAAAGTTCAAGCCTTACAAATATAAAATCCCTCAAAATAGAGGGCTCTGTAGATGGAAAGGAAGCAGAAATTCTCTGAACTCACCTCTCCACCGGTACCTCAAGCTCCCATCTGAGTCTTGGGGGAGGTACCGAACAGAAGAGGGCTGACAATTTAACTACATGCCAGTGAGGCACTAACACTGTAACCCTGCGCATTACTATGCAGGATGTGTAGCATAAGAAAGTATATTGTACCTGTTGAGTTGTCTGTGTGTTTTTGGGGGAATAAACAGCCGAAATATGAACATTACCTCCGTTTTTCTGTAGTTTGTTATCTGCACTCATTTGCGCTCGAAATCTACGGGGTGGTGTCATCCTGCCCCCATTTGTAGTTCTTCTATCTAAAACGAGTGTTCGATGTAACTCTCCCGCTATTGTAATATAGTCTCCGAGCCCAGTGTCAGATGTATGTATAACTAGTGTCAGTGACCCAAATTATATCCAGAATATCTACCACGTATTTACCAGTAATGCGGATAGGCAGCTCAGCTACACAATTTAGCTGTTAGACCCCCTGTGTTCTTGTGTTGTATATGTAGAAGTAGCTGGGGATAATAACCAGGTATGGGTCTTTAAAATTTATATCCCTTGGACCCTCCCTTAACGGTTTGTTTTTGCCACTATAGGAGCAACCATCCTAGTTGCCAAAAGAACAACATCCCATTCGGGCAGTATTTAAGAATACGCCGAAACTGTACAGATATAAAATATTTAAACCGTCACGCGGACGCTCTTACAAAAAACCTCGAAAACAGAGGCTATCCTAGAAAATTAATAAGACAAGCATACAAAAGAGCAAAATACTATGATAGAGATTCCTTATTTAGTGGGAAAACGGAGCAAACCAAAAAATCAGATGCACAATCAATCTTTGTTACCAACTTTAGTTGCACTAGTAATCAGGTAAAGAACATCATAAATAGAAATTGGCGACTACTAAACGACAGAGATAAGGTAGAACTACCGAAGCCCATTTTCAGTTTTAGACGGAATCGGACGATCCGTGATAGATTGGTGCATACATACAGGGAGAAAATAACACACAAACAACTTAGCATAAACAATGCTGCCCTACCAGTAGGACATGTTGCTTGCTGCATGTGTAAAAAATGCAGTAGTATGATGAAAGGTGATGTGGTTGTGTATAATGACATCACACCCAAGGTAAAATATTTTATTAACTGAAAGACAAAGGATCTAATTTACCTGATAATGTGTCCTTGTAAAAAAGGCTATATAGGTGAGACATCACGAGAACTGAGGACCAGAATTACAGAACATAAATTTGCAATAAGAACAAAGAAACAAGCAGCTCCATTGGTGGAACACTGGATGACCCACAACCACACATTAGATGAGCTTAGGTGGTGTGGAATTGAAGTAATTCAGCATAGCATTAGAGGCGGGAACAGTTTTGTAAAAAGGAAAAAACGTGAACAATTTTATATGTCATATTTTAATACTTATAAGAATGGATTGAACAACAAAGAAGAGTGGGAGAGACTAATTCAATAAATACTTTGGACTCATAGTATACATTTTTATTAGAGATGAATTTAATGGGAGGATACTTTGAGCACATTGGCAGGAAGGGACCAGGAGAAGATGTCTACCGCTATCTTTAAATTTTTATCTGACATCAGGGTAGCTGCAATGGTAATTGTTAATGTTTGACCAATGTGTAAAGAAAGGGTTTGGAGACTTGATGTGAGAAGTATACCATAACCTGAATTGTAAATATATGTTTTGTACAATAGTTAATGCAAATTTATCACATGAGACCGGTAAAATAAAAACTGGTCACATAATTTGAAGTGTGAAGAGAGGTCTTGTGAAATAAGTCAATGTACTTCTAACCACATTAGAATGGCAAAATGAACATTGGTGAAATCGTTTTGACTGATGCTTGTTGATGATTTACGTTTACATTTTATCGTTGTATTAATAAATTAAGCAGAAACACTGGAATATGATCACTGTATTGAATCATTGTAAGGTAGAGCGAAAACGACTCATGCATTATACATATATTGCCTTGTTGCTGAGAAAACAGGTAGAAATATTGGAATATGAACAGTGTATTGAATGATTTATGCATCACACATATAGTGCCTTGTTGTTTAATACAGCATAAGTAGACCAACAACAACACTGAGTGTATGTAAGAATCTGTAAAGCCATTCCAATATGGCCGCCAATCAGTGTTACCGAGAAATACAGATAGAGCTACAGAAGCGGCTCGAGTCGACTTCTTTTTCTCTCCACGTGTTGGAATCTAAAACTCATTTGGGTAGTGGCAGAGGAATTGTGTGATGATATCACAAAAAATAGTAATTTATTAAAGAGTCAACAACGTTTTCAGCTTTTTTAACATAAGAACTTCCGGGTACATCTTAGCAGACCCGAATAAATGGAGCCATCATCCGGAAATACATCTTTCTAGTACTTCCGGGTTGATCACCACCCCCTTTTCTGAATCGGAAAAATAATACAGCATGAGTATATTTAGATGCATGGACTTAAAGTTCCATGTGTGTGCGTTTTCTAGCCGCCGAAATTCGACTAATACAGGCATAAATCAATCGCCTGTAGTTTGAATACTCGTGAATATAGAAATAAGAAGACACGAGTATAAAGTTTAAATAGCAGTAGACTGTTTCATAAATGAACACTTCATAACTCATGATAGCGGTAGTGGGTTTGTTTATTTAAAGTAATAAGTTGAGCACAATTAAGCTTGGCGTTGTATCGTTAACAACAACGCGATGCAATTTGATGAACGGGACACGACCCGATCCTAGTATGGAGAATAGGAGAGACGGGTGCATACGTGTTAACGTGTTTCATGTATCCAGACTATCTATTATACTGAAGATAAGACCATAAGAGCAGTTCCACAGAGATGATGTTATGTTAATATGTTACAAAAAAAGCTTATTAAGCGCACTAACACTGATTGGTTTCCTGGCGCTGGAGTAGACAGTGAAATAAGACTAGTTCCCTTGAGACATATACAGGATAAGCTAAAACTTAGCTTTAAAGCAACTAATGATAAAATCATGAACTACTACAATTCTAAACATAAAGTACACATCAATTTATTAAAGTAACAGAAATAAAAACAGTTTACATTTATACATCTTACAATTGCTAAAAAACAATAAAAATTTCAACTAATAATACAATCTATTGTGACCTGCACAATGCAACAGACAGACAAAAATTTGTTGTAAAACGAAAAGAATTGTAAAATACAAGTGGTACATTCAATACTACAATTTCAACACTCCCTAGTTTTATGGCCACAAGTTTGTATATCAACAGGGGAGGAGAGGACTTGAATTGTACAGGAGTTTGGCGTCAACGCGTTTCGGTGGTTCTGAAGTGAATATGTTCCACCTTTATCAAGACTAAAGTTCGATGTCTGTCTTGTTTCAGGGTCTGTACAATTCCCCTACAATAGATATACATACAATTAAACTTCCATTTTCACAAAAAACGATCACAGTTATCATACTTGGTTGGTACTCCACAATTAGATGATCTTTGGTTAGCTACTCATTCCTATTACAGAGAAAGTTTTACAACTAACATAGTACATTCATTAGCTTCTATTTTACTGTCATACTATATCTCTGTAATCTCCCACATAGTTTGCTATTGCACGAATAACCAAGTCTAAATTGCTAGGGATTCAACAGATAAGAACACAGTCACTATTCTTGATCACTGCTTGGATACAGTATTGCCTAGTCCCTGTGAGATTCTTTTGGACTAACTCGGAAACCCAGGGGTCCATTTAAGTTCTATATCCCTAATTGGGTATGATGCTGCAAAGATCCTAATCAGGTGCTGTTAGAATGTTACTGATATTTTCATGACTGTAAGAACCCCCTGTTCCTATTTAATGTGGGATTGGAGTGCATATGGGAGACTTTGAGGCCGTTGCACTCGTATATTAAAGCGGAAAGGCTCCTAGTACAGCTTGCACTATTGGATAACCCTGATGCCATTGTAATACGGTTAATACAATTTCCATCTTACCGGTGTGTTTATGTGCGATGTGATTAGCTGATGGGTCTGTTCTTTACCACGTTTTTAAGAAGTAAAATAGGATAGATTTCTGTAAATACAGATGGTTATTATTAAAGGTGTCTGCAGGGATAAGAATTGTATGTACTATGTGTGGCACAAGTATAGTGTATTGAATGGGTCTATACTCCTAGGTTGTATGATACACTGTATTATTACCATGAAAGGGGTTTAAAATCCTCACACTGGTCTAGAAAGGATGAGGGTGTCTCTTTACAGAGATAGATAGAAAACCAAAAAATTATACCTGTATAATCTCTTCAGAATGTTGAATGATGTCACTTTATAGATAACGACGGTGTACAAATGACAATGGTTCCTGAAGGAGATCAATCAAGTTCCATCTACTTAAAAAAACACACAGAGCCGCTCGGTCAGGGAATTGTTTTAGTGACACTACTGGATTGTATTTGTAAGCCCTAAATACATGTACCTCTAAAATCGAGTGTAGAATCTTCTCCAAACTGGAAAGAAGAACGTTTACGTTAGCGAGGTTTTGCTGGAAAATGATGGGCGCTTGACACGTTTTTCGCTGTCAGGTAAAGCTGATTTTTAAGGTGGAGCGCTCTAGCAGTTTCCTCGAGCGGGAATACAATCTCCCCTGGAGAAATTTAAAATAAGACTGTTAAGTCTTTTGAATCTTATAGCGGGGACATGAAGGATTCGCCTATGTGCTAATGCTAGGGAATCTGGGCTGTAAAAGTCTTACCTCCTAAAGCGGATCAATCACGCTGGAATAGACAGTAACATAACCGGGGACATGGAATGTAGGGTTATTGATATGCTTGTCTGTAGAGCCAGGTCTTTAAGGCTTTCTGAAATGAGAAGAGGTCCTGGCAGGTCCGAATCTCAAGAGGGAAGATGTTCCACAGACAAGAAGCCAGTGTGGCAAACCTGCGGCCGCCAGAGCGCTTGCGTTTGAAAGAGGGTATCTGAAGGAGGCCAAGATGGGATGAGCGGAGGTTGCGAGATGGTACATACTTTGTGATAAGTTGGTCAATGAATTTGGGGCTTTTGCAGTGTAATGATTTGAAAATCGTGCATCCTGTTTTAAAGGTGCAACGCTGGATCACTGGAAGCCAATGAATTTTCATAAGTAGAGAGGTAGCTGGTTGCATCTGGGTTGATTCAGAATCAATCTGGCGGCATAGTTCTACACCATCTGGCGGCGCTTTGACAGGTAGTGGGGGAGGCCTAGGTAAAGGGAGTTTGCATAGTCCAGATGGGACAGCACGGTGGCGATCACTACCTGGGTGATTGCCTTCGGGGTGAGAAGGCGCCAAACCTTCCAGATTTTTCTTAGTTGAAAGAAACACTTACAGACCACCTGGCCCACTTGGGCCTTCAGCGAGAGATCGCAGTCCACGGTGACCCCAATTGTCTTTGCCGACAGTGAGGGGGTCGGGGCTTGACCCATGTCTGGCGGCCAGTAGTGGGGGCCCCAGTGTTTGACGCTGTCTCCCGTGAGAACTAGCTCAGTTTTTCCCGGATTTAATTTCAAGTGATTTTGGTCCATCCAAGCTTTGATGTTCCTCATAGTCGATTGAAAATTCAAAATAGAGGTTTTCAGAATTATCAGTCGTGAACAGCAGCTGTAAATCATCTGCGTAGTTAAACACCATCACCTGCTCATCTCTGAGGGCCTGAATCAGTGGAAAAATGTAGAGATTAAACAGGTGAGGTGACAGGGAAGAGCCCTGTGGAACTCCGCATGTGATGGACTCTTTGGTGCCGGCTAGCTCTCCAAGCTGAACTGCCTGAGAGTGATTCTCCAAGAAGGACATCAGTCAGCGGCCCGCCGTGCCCCAGACGCCAGCCTGTACGACACGGTCGATCAAGATGGTGTGATCGACCGTGTCAAACGCGGCCGACAAGTCCAGGAGTACCAGTGCCTGGGGAGAGCTCCTATCTGCACAGTCCCGAAGGGTATCCAGGACTGTGGTTACCACTGCCTCCGTTGAATGGGCAGGCCGGAACCGGGCTTGATGGGTTTCAAAGCAGCCAGATTCCTCTAGGAATTTGGAAAGGCACTTAGCTATGTGGGCCTCTAACAACTTTGCCAAATAGGGAAGCAAAGAGATGGGCCGGTAGTTTGCCTTGCAAGATGGATCCGCCCCAGGTTTTTTTAGGAGCGGTATGACCGTAGCTTTCCTAGAGGCCAGGGGCACTAGGCCAGAGGTCAAAGAGTCATTCAGCAGAGTGCGGGAAGGGACCGGGAGTGCAGAGAAACACTCTTTTAGGATGTACGGGGGGCATCTGTCTGACGGGGCGCCGGATTTAACTCTTGCTAGCAGTTCCTGAAATTGTTCTTGGGTGATAGGAGGGAAACTGCTAAGTATGCCAGAGCTGTTGTTGATTGCCATACCAATGGCAGTAGGAGTCACAGATTGTGGGATGCTGGCTTTAATGTCCACAATTTTCTCAATGAAATAGATGTTAAGTGAGTCACAGAGGGACTGAGTCGGAGTTACACTGGGACGAACACTGTCCAGGTTCGTTAGTTCGTTAAGAATGGCGAAGATGTCCTTTGATCTATTTTTGGAATTAAGGATGCAAGAGGAAAATTAGGCAGCTTTCGCAGAGGAGATGGCATTCATGTATTCTTTCCTGGCCTTGATAAACCCGATCGTAGTTGCGCCGCCATTGACGTTCCAGCTGCCGCAAGGCTAGTTTCCTTGCTTTTAGATCGAGAGAGAACCATCTTTGGGCGTCTGCACGCCATGCCAGTTTGACTTTTTTATAGGGGGCATGAATATCACTAGCAGCTTGTCGCCAGCCAGAAAGGTTGAATTCTGAGGAATTGATATCAGGATGAGGGGGGGGGATTGTGTTAGCCAGTGTCTGTAAGAACGCTGCTCTATCCAAGGTGTTCCATTTCCTAGCTAGGCCACCTGCAGCCGTAGTGGTTATCCTAGCAGGATAGTAGATCAGATTGAATTTAAGAATTAGGTGGTCTGACCAAAGGAAGGGAATGGTTATTGGCGGTGTCACCAACAGAGTGTTGGCCAACACCTGGTCTAAAATGTGGCCCTTACAATGGGTTGGCGAAAGCACTAGCTGTGAGAAATTTAAGCTTGTCATGAGTTCTGTGAGTTTGCTCGATTGGGAGCTTTCCATGGGGTCATTAAACCAATAATTGAGGTCGCCTACCAGAAAAATCCTAGCATGATCCAACGCTAGGTTGGTGACTTGATTGCTTAGCGCAAGAGGAAATGCTGGCATAGAGTTGGGAGGTCTGTATTAGAGGACGCATGCTATCGTAGTGTGAGGAGAATCGATCTTTAGCACCAGATTATCTGTGTCCGATAGAGTTAGGCAGGTCAGAGTGGTAACTTTCAGACTAGAGTGAATAACTGCAGCAACCCCCCCGCCGGCTTTTCCTGTACCCCGGTCTGCATGAATAATATAATAATTAGGTGGAAGGGCTGCTATTATGTCGGGGGCAGAATCAGGAGTCAGCCAAGTCTCAGTAAGTAAGGGGATGTCCGGTTTCTCCATGTCCAACAGAAGGAAAATATCCATCTGGTGTTTCACCAGGGAGCGAGTATTTAGGTAGAGGATTGCCAAGGAGTGGGAGTGCAGGCTAGGGTTTACCTGGCTGTTGGGGCTCATCGTGTTGGTAGGAACTGCTGGAGGAAAACACTCTGTCAATATGCCATATCTACTGGCCGGGCTGCGTGTCTCCCGCGGCAGGTAGCCCTGGCCTCTGTTGCATTTCATAAGGTCATTCCGGGAATAAAGGATAGGACAGGCAGCATGCCCAGCCCCGGCTCCCAGCTGGTCGCGGACGGGCGCAAACAAACTTTGGAAATCCATTAGAAATACCTAAAAAGACGTTTAAAAAGAGTATTAGTATCACTCTATGGCGGCAGAAGTAACATTTTTTAAAAACGTATCCGGTGTTTTTATTTTTGATTTTTCACCTAGAATAAACGAGGTCTAATTTGAAGAAAACTGACCCGAGAAAATATGGTGACCTACAACAGATGGACCAAAGATTATATACAATATTTTCAAGCCGATACTAAGGGGTAAGTCGGGTAAACATTTAGCTACAAATAGGCGAGATAATGCAGCTAAGAAATAAAGGCTAATAACAATAAGGGACACTGCCCTTTTTTTGTAGCAAATCTCAAATCAGGCCTAACCCCAAAAGACGGGGGCTCCAACGTATAACTACAATAGGAAGCTGTCACATGTAATAAAAGGTAACAAAAAGATTATTGGGAGTTCTCTATTAACTTGGTTTTGAGTGCTGACTATAAGTGAACTACCCAGGTTTCTATATATAAAAAAAATTCTTCCATTTTAAAGGCGACATTTTAAAACAGCCAAAACCCAGGGGGATTATTGAAACATCCCGGGGATTATGAAATTGATGACATATAACCCAAGCAATATTACAAGGCATGGCTGAAAATTCCTATCTAACAGATGATAATATAGACCTAGTCAAAAGTTTTAGAAGTGCAATTAGTTAAGAGATATGAGGACTATTTGAGCCTATCTCCATTTGCACATTCCCAGTAATTAATAATGAACAAATATTTGATAAACCGTCAATTCAATTGGTTTTATACAAAAGTTTTGAATGTACAGGCAATCTGAAGAGATAAGGTTTACAAATTTATCATTAGGGTTCACAATATATGCTAGGCCTCTAAATGTATTGTTTTCTATTTTTATACTTAGATTTTAATAAAAGAACTGTTTCGTCCTGATGAAGGTGGAAATAATCTACTGTACACCGAAACGCTGCGTCAACTGTTTTTAACATATTACAATTGTCTCACTAAAAAGAGACATGCTTTAAAAGTTCTTTTAGATTGTAACCCTTCGGGAGGTCTATGCATAAATATACGTGAATAAAAATTATTTTTTAAATAATATCTTTCTTAGGTGTGCTTTTCGTAACGTACTGTGATACCCAGGAATACTATTAGAATATTCTCTTTTTTTGTTAAATGATATTTAGCCTGCTATAGTATACTCTGTGTAGATACCCATTGGGAATATCTACTGCATTCAAAAGTTTATCTCTTATGTAACTTGGTGTAACAGGGTTTACGTCCTTTTGGTTTTACATATACCACCTCCCTGTTAAGTTTATACAGGTACCTTCCTCGTCTTTGATGGCTACTTTCAAGATGGCCGCCGCATCAATAAGAACACAGCGATATTAAAACGCGGCTCTTAAGGATGTAGTAGATCGTAAAAGGGAGATGAATAACATCTGTTTGATGGGTTTAGCGCTAAATTATCAGGTTTCGGGGTGGTGATCACAGATATTTTAATAATAATGGCGACATATTGGTGATTATTTCAGGCAATATGGATGATGTAGTAAGGCTCACATATGGACTCAGTAGTAATATACTGGAGCGTTCTTTTGCAATACTCCACAGAGGGGCCAGGATGATATAAAATAGTTTTGTGTGTGACCAGCGTATAATTACATGTGGCGCTTTTAGACATCTTACAAACTATTTGCCCAATATAGATGGTAAAAAATTATGAGCCCACGCATGACCTTTTAGATTTTCTGGCACTTTGTTTTACACATCTCTAAGGATCATTATGAATTGTCATTGATCAATAAGCATGGACAACATTGTTTTAAGCATTGACATTTGTCCATTTATTTCTTGTTTAGGATTTACAATTTTTGTTGTGAAACTAATCTTTGAACTTTAAAACACCACTGGAGTACGTAGGCCATTGTACTTTGAAGTAAGTGTTAAGGTCATAATGATACACATTCTAGGACTCTTGACTTTGGCTTAAAAACAAAATCACCATATACTGTTAATATCAGAATGAAATGGGAACATCTCCTCACTATGGATAAAATATTTAAAGGTACTAGAATCTAGGGTACAATGGGGTCGGACTGAGACTTTGAAGCAGCATGAATGGCACAACATTTAAAACTTGGTAAGTCTGTTAGACAACAGAATTAAATAGGAATGCAAGGCTTAAATTGCATAGATTCTATGGAGTCAGCCAAATATTGTGTACAAAATGAGATTTTGTTGAATCATATGCCAATAGACATTGTACACCCTGTTTTTTCAGATAATGCCTCCTGTTGCTATATAAACTGTGGATATTATTCCATTTACAGATTGATTGACCTTCATCAATATGTGAGGATTTTGAGAAATGAATGTTATAAGGAAGTGAAAAAGGTACAAAATACATATACTCTTTTTTTTCTTCTCTCTTTTCTGCCCTGTGCAAAAAGTATTTATGGTATTTTTAACAAATTGAGGTCAAAGGACACACTCACATTGAGTGTCTTTGAATTGGACAAATCTGATGCAAATCTGAAGCAGTATTGCTTATGGACCATGGAATGGTTGTGTGATATTCTTACACGGAAAATACATGTCTGTTGCTGGTGCAAAATATCATGAACCCATACAAGTGATGTTTTGTAGAAGTGTCTTCCCAGGAGAAAATGTAAATGTATATAGGATACTGTTGTTAGATATTATTGTATGAAAATCTGTTTTTTCTGTAAATATGTATTTTATCATGTATGTTTACACTTTTGTAAATAGCAGTTTTTGTGTTTTTGTATTCTTATATAGCCCTGAAGAAGTCCGGTTACGGAAGAAAGGCGTTGGCTATTCGTTTTTAAAGAACTTTGAATAAAGAATCCATGTTAAATTGAAGAGACCTCACGTGAACTTTTTGGGAAAACGATTGGAACTGTCAATGAGACGAATTATGTGTTAAATTGTATCAAGCATTGTATGCAATACTTGAAGGGTGCAGGGCCATTTATGTGCATGTTCACTCAACCAAATGGACATAGGAGATTGTGTTCCAAGCCACTTGCACATTCAACATAGCAGATACTTATAGTAGGGACTTCAGCACCGGTGCAGGCATTTTTGCCTTGATCCCTGTTTGCTGCTTCTATTTGCAAACTCCATCTCCTGCTTCTAGGACCTGACTGCAAAACATTGTCCAGTTAGTGTCAGTCAGTCAGTCAAAAGATACTTTATTCGGCCACTAAAGGTCATAAAAGCAAACATTTAAAAAGAAGACATTTGATTGGAAATTGAGTGGTTAAAAGATCCCACATGTAAACTTAAAAATCCAAATCACACGGGTAAATAAGCTAAGAATGACAGTGCAGACTAGTAAGGATAAAAACGAATTATTAAAAACCAGCACTAAATGCTATAATAAAAAAACAAAATACAACAGGTAAAGCACAAAGGTAATAATACTCGATAGATAGACTAGGGAGTTGGTATAACGTGCACGGGGTGCCGCACATAGGTCCCAGAACACAGTTAGCAGATACAACCTGGCTACTGCAAAGACAGCCTCTTTCTATATCTTAAAACCTCTGTTAAAATGCTTGCCACCCCAAAACAGACCATAGGAGAAGAAAGCATTTGAAGGTATAGTAATGCGGGCCTGGCTTGGCAGGAGTATGAACCTTTTATGCAGGGAGTCATAAAAATCACAGAAAAAGATCAAATGTAGAGTATCCTGCTCAGAAAAATTGTCCAGTCACTGACTCAAGCTCACCTCAACAATTTAATTGCTCTATATCCTGGTCTTCCAGCCTACTCTTTAGCCCAACTGCAATGCCTTCAGAGCACAAGATTTTACCTTAACAGATGTACCAGTACTCCCCCTCATCTCAGAAATCTTCACTGGTTATCCATACTCAAAAGATGTTGCTTCAAAGCTCCCCGTCTGTGGTACAAAGCCCTGTTTGCTCCTCTGTCCAAATGCTTTGCCTCCTTTTTAGGTTGAGCCTTGAGCCAGCGCGCAAGCACTGCTCTAGGGTTGATCTGGGGTAGTTCAGTACGGGAGAGAAGCCCTGCCCACTACCCCGCCCATATTTTTCCTTGGCTTGTGTGTTTGTCCTTCTAAATGCTGTCTTCTGATTCATTATGAGGCTTGTTCGCTCTTCCGTAGTACAGCCATGTCGTCATCTGGACTCTCCCATGGCTACTGACCCCTTTACTTGGTTGTTACACGGGCGTGTGCTACTTTCTTTATTGAGTTTCAAATAGTTAGGCACAACGCCTTGCATGCTTTCACTTTGTTGGAAGCTTTCCACTAGATGTCTCAGCATCCAGGTATGACTGAATAGCTCCTAAGGACTCTGCATCCGCGAGAAGAGACCAGAGTCTAAGCTAAGGGTAGAAGAAAGGAGTTGGTACTCTTGAAGAAAGGAGGAAAAGTGCAAGATCGGTCGTGGAAGTTCCACCAGAAGAGAAGGTGTGTGTGTTAATGCTAGTAGTGTGGCTCACTGGTTAGAGGCGGCAGACCCGAGAGCAGAGGACGGCCCGGGACCAGGGTTCGATTCCCGGCGCGGCAGGTTTCTGGACCAGGGACAGCGGACTCGATAATTCTCTCGCCTCGGTGCCCACTCTGATCAGCGATCACACTCGGCAACTCTGGGCATTAGCTTGCCTCATCTTCACTAACGGCCCCACCAGACCGCCGGGGATGCCTGGTCTCACCCTGGAGATACCCATTAAGGGACCATCTCTCAGGGAAGCCAGGAAGGGTTTCGCAGCGGTCGAAGCGCCTTGGGACCCTACGGGTAAGTAGTGCGCTATATAAATGCCAATACATTTACATTTACATACATACATTTACCGGTGGTGCTTGCTCACGTGCTCTCCAAATGGGTTGCAGCGCAAGAGTTCCCTCGAGTGCGTTTGCGTCATTAAAAAGTGAGCACTGCCACTTGGCCTTTTCCCTGCACTGTGGGATTATTGGGAGAATGTGGGGCACTTGCTGGGCAGAAAATGCAGGAAGCGCAGGCGTGACAACGCTGATTCAGGGCCCTCATCCTGACATTGGACTGGGCCCTCCCACACTGGGTTCCTCCTTTCTTGTTCACAGGCTGTGACAACTGCTTTCAGCACAGCTCTGTAAAACAACTTGAGGTTCTTTAATTTTGACTCCATCTTATATTTGTCATCAATTTGTGTTGCCTTTACACAGACTGCTCTATTCATGAAGTATTTCTGCCCTTTGGACTGCAACGTTTAGAAAACCCCCCTCTGTCCTTGCTTTGAAAGCAACCTTAGACACTAGCTGGCCTAACTGCATACATACATGTTCTGCCATTACTGATTGACTTATAAGTTCTGTAATTGATTGACTTATGGGTTGGGCAGAAACACAACGTAAGGCAGTTGGGTGACGTGGCCTCACTTATTAAATTTAATAAAGATGTCTTATGATATTTCAGCTTCTGTGCCAAGTTCTTTTGTATTAGTGAGACCCCTGAGAATGAAGATTTCAGTTCTTCAGATGGCGCGACCAACGCGGGCTTCATCAGAGAAGTTACTTTCTGTGGGAGTGATCTTGTCAGGAGACAGAAAGCTACTGAGGAAGACAAGACAGGATTCTATTAAGAAGGTACTCTGTGCACAGTGATTCTGGGGATTCTTCGTCTCTGCAGCCCAGTGTATTTCTGCTCTTCCTGATTTTGATCCTCCACATGATGTCACTCCTGACTGAGAACCTTTTTGGCGTGAATATTATAAGAGACCGTTAGGTCATGTAGAACTTGACAGTTAGAATTTGGATAACCTTTTGATTAGTAAAAGTAAGAGTTAAGTATAAATGGGTCGCTCCCAGTCCTTTGTTCTTTGATTCTGTGTTTTTTTGCTTAGTTTGTTTGGTCCTTAGTTTTATTTGAAGATTGCAATTTTCAAAAACCGAGGGTCTTGTATATTTTTCGAGTGTATCTGTAGAGATAACCCCTTGAAGTTTGAAGCTAGATAAGTGAGCTATAAGATGCCTGATCTTAGCAAATTTGGAAATGTAGCTTTGGAACTTTGGAATTTGTGTTGGCCAACTTTTTGATTTGTATTGGTTTGTATATGCGAATTGCAATTTGTGTAGACGTACTGAGGAGATATTTCTCCATTTGGTTTAGTTGAACGGTGCGCGTACGAAAAGTACATTAAGCACTATTTTGATTATAATATTGTATATTTTGCAATATTTTGGGCATGCCTGTTTGAAAGCTCACGTAAGAAGAATGTGTTGCTTTATTTTGGGAGGTACCATGTTGTGATGTGAAGTAAATTAGCCGGCTTCCCTAGCGGGAAATATCTAAATAGGTTAGATTTAAAAACATATTTCTTCCTTGGTGATTTTGTATCCCCAGGGAATTAAAATATGGACATAATACATACAAGGATCCTTTGTTCTGCGCAGTTTTATGAATGAAGATATGCAGAACGATTTTGTTTGGTGTTCTGCTAATCAAAGCTAGTGAATTGAGTGCATTTTCGTTTCTTGGACCTACATCAGTCTGTTGGGCTGTTTTTGCAGTCTTTTGGGAACACAATTGAGAAGCGTTTCTTGTAAATATGACTTACAACTAGCATTTACAAATGGTTTGGTTTAAGTACAGTCTCTATGCTGTCCTTTATTTCTGTCCTGAGTATTGATATGTGGGTTAAATGTGTGTTTAAATGTCTCTGTGGTTTTCCCATTAGTGCAATTTCTTTAAGTAAATAGCGTTGGCGCTATTCACGAAAATGCATGGCTAAAAGCGCACCGTATTGTGTGTGACCCCTTTCTGTTTGTCTGAAATGAGCTCAAATGTGTGATGGTGTTTTTTCTTGATGTTTTCAGTCTATTAAGCAAGATGTAAAATTTTTAAAAACTAAAATGTAAATTCACATTCACTAGGAATAAAAAGCCCCAAAAACGAATTTGGGTGTTTTGAAAAAAATAAATAAACTTACAGCATTTTCCTTAGATACATTGTGTTAGGTATTAACAGGCAAACAGATCAGCTGAAGTAAATTCCTGTTGAACTCAAAATAATATAGAACATGCATTGATATGTTTTAGTTTGAAAAAGACTGCCAGCTGCTTGTTTTATAAACACTTACAGACAAGCTACATAAACAGGAATATTTATACAGCCAGGACGTTCCTCTCAGTTGCACAAGTGAAACTTTGCATTTCAGAATGTTGTTTTAACCCCTTAAGTGCGGGGAACGTTCAGCGGTCGTCGCGTGCACTACCTCGCTAGTGCTGCGCACGTCCGCTGAACGTTCCATTGCCGTTAGCGCAATCGAACGTCCGCACTGGGGCGGAATTTTCGGCGCGCTTAACGGGTTAAAAAGGTTTCAAAACTAAGGTTCGTTATTTTGTATTATAGGAAGACATTTTAATTAAGGGTTTTCCTCTCTTTAAGCATTTCTGTAAGTATATTCTTGGCTCAGTTCCTAAGTAATAACTAACCCATGTAGTGAAAGAAACATTTAAAAGGAAAGAAATCGTAACAGATGCTGAAACAAGATAGGGCAAGTGCAGGGAAACTAAAAGTTAACGATGTCTTGAACATTGATTGGCAATCTCAGATAAAGATCAATCAGGGAGATTGGTTTTGCAGGTCAGTTTCGGGTGAAGAAATTCGTTTCTTACAGTTCAAACTGGTTAATGTGTAAATGACCTGGGTAGCCCAGACCACTTTGTTCGTCGTGGCACAGAGCAAAAAAAAAAAGAGAAAAGAAAAGGAAGTCAGATTCGAGGAATTACAGAGCCTTAATATGTGGAATTCTCAAAACTGGGTTATAAAAATAAGTGCTACAAAATTCATTCTTTACTATTCATGAAGCTTAATGCTCATACTGTGATCTCCTAGCATTATAATTTAATTTAAGTTATGGTACACTGCATAAAGAGAACATTAGCATATGGAATTTTTACTTAGCGCAGGTGTACAAAACTCATTTTTATAAGGATTTACATGGGATATGTCTCATGTCCAACCTCTGCAGTTTATAAAGAACATTCTGAGGATGATTAATATGTAAAAAATTATAGGATATTTATTTTTAAGTGCCCCAAATAGCAAAGTCGAATTTGGATAAAATTTGGGCATTTTTGCCATTTAAAATAGCTTTAAAAGTGCTTTAGGCTTCTTCAGTAAATGCATACTTTTAGGTAGAATACAAATTTGCAGGTTGTTCCCATTTAGGTTTCCTTTTAAATAGGTCAGTGAGCCAATGTGCCTGGTGCAGAGGTTTGAGTTTAATATCAGGGTGGAAGGTTTTAACTTTTGCTGGACCTAACTGAGACCTTCAGCCTTTTAAGGTTGATGAAATGAGTACCATTGCAAACAAACGTTTGTTCTAAAAACTGGTATGTGTTATTATGTTCTGTGAATTATACACAGTAACTGTTTTAATAATCCAAGTATAGAAATAAATTGTATCCCCTAACAGGAGTAATATCTATATCATGTGTTTTTAAATAGGGTTGGTTATTGCAGGTTAGAAAGAGTTGGCAAGGGGTTTTTTTTTTTAGTCTTTTTTCAGCCTTAGAGTGAGGAATGGATTGAGGGCTGAGGAGCCTGCAAGACAGATTTTGACTTTAAGGTCAGTGAGGTAGGATAGGAGTAAGTGTAAAGAGATGGAGAAATTATTGCTTGGAAAAGCAGGGCCTCAAAGGGTGTTGGCGCACGGGGCACGCAGAGTGTCTGTGAAAAAGTTTTTGGGAAAATTAAAAAGGTATAGCATGTTTTCAAAAGATGGTTGTTACAGTTGATATTTTGTGTGTTATGTGCAGAAATGTTTGTGCGTTTTGTCCTTTTGTGGATTGTTCCTGCTGGTCCTGTGTGTTAGAAGCAACACAGTTAGTTGTGTTTTGACGCCAAATGTCCACTAACTGATGATTTGCTGTCAAAAGGAGGGTGAGGGTTTTAAGCCTGACAAATTAAGCAGGCTTGAATATTCTGTTTTGAGCTGCAGGTTCACAGTGCATAAAAGTGCATGCAATAGTGTTGTGTGTCACCGCTTATTTACATGTGCTATTGTTTTGTCTATGCTTTTTGTGCTAGATATACAGCACGTATATCTGATGGCTTGACATGTGCGTTTTGTGTTTTTTTAATGCATGTTTTTGTTTCATGTTGCTGCTTTTGATACTAATACAGGTTTACCTGTGTTGTAAAGGGATATACAGGACATGTGTATCCTGTACAACGGTTGGGTAGATTTGCTCTGACACTAAATTTCACAGATAGAAAGACAACACTTCACCAGTGTATGTCAAATTTGGCTATAAGTATTGAAGAAAAGTAAAAAGCAAATTGTGTCATCTGTAGTCACGATACTGTCCTCTTCCCTTAAAGGAACAGACAGCCCTAAAAATTATGTATCCTTGATTGGACCTAAGGATAAATTATAGATTTGTGACTCTTGTACATGGTGACCTAATTTCTATATTACATTAGTCAGTTTTGTTCTGCTTCCTAAGTAGTGTATGGCTTTGTACTATAAAGGAAACAAGGCTTCATTTTTACCTTGTCCCATTTCCCTTTTCCAAATTCCTTTCACTAGTTGGTGTATTGCTCAGGTTCACACTTCTAGATTGCAGTAATATACCAGAGAACCCCATATTATGTATAATTTCCTTTTCTATGACCAGACTGTTTTTAAAAAAAAAATTCTTTAGGCCTACTTTGATGTTTCCCAGTCTAACTGTCAGGGTAGTGACGGACTGGTTAACGGACTCAATATTATAGTAAGATAAGTTTTCCACCTCAATAGGAGACACCTTACATTTTTTTTGAATATGCCAAATTCAATGCCTATTCTAATTTGGTTTTTAGGCCCTTTTTTCTGCTGCTTTAATTTTTGATGGACCAGATGTATTTTAAATAATGGAAATACCAGGACTCTCTAGATCTTGTCTTTTGCTTCCACATTTTGATCATTAACTTTTGTATTGCATAGTCCACCTGATGCACAATTATTAAAGGGAGGTATCTACATGTCCCTGATAATCTGTATGATGTAATTTCTCTTTTGAAATGTTCTAGGTAAGGAATTTAGGAACACCTATATGTAATTATTGAGAGAAAAAATGTGTTTGCCCCATTAGACAATGCCACTATGTGCGAGGACATCCATTCAGATAGAATTCCCATGTCGCTATCTACCCTTAGATGGTAGAGGATATGCTCTCATATGGAAATCCAATTGAAAAGCCTAGAGGCACTGTTTTGCCTACTGTCTTTATATTTGCATTGCTTTTTGAGAATGACAGTGTATTCTAGACCAGAAATGTCCCATGTCTATGGCCACCCTTTTAAAGATTGCAGGCCACTTGCGTGCAGTCCCTTGTTATACAATTAACTGTTTTTGTACTTAAATTGAAGGAAATAACTGTGTTACATTTCCTACGTCACTAGGTTCTGCGGGATCTTCCAGAGTCAAAGGAAGAATGATACCCTGCAGAACGCTAATTCTCATCAGTGTCAGCTACAGATGAGGGCTACATACCTTGGCCCTACAGCATCCAGACATCGATCGCCAGGCAGTGATATCTCTAACTATATCAGTGATATCTCTAACTATTGTACTTGCTTCATCAGAAGGCTTTGAACAAAAAATTTCAGTGCAAAAGAGCGCCTGTTATGTGCTGGTTAACCTCTGACAGTGTGCAGTCCCTTGAGCCCCTTGGCCTGTGTTTTTGGCCACACAACCCTTTTTCCTTTGCTCCAACGGAAGTGCAGTGCACGGGAGGATTTGAGATTGGCAAAAGGTACTACATTATGGTGCCCATGAAAGAGCAGCCCGAGCATCCTCTGACACTGAATAGAGAGTGTTGGAGCCTGAAAGTGTTGCTGAGAGTGACAGTCTGTTGCTCTTTCCCGATTAATAGTACTTGGGTCTGCATGAGATGATCTGTGCTCTTGATCAATGAAGAGCACCCTATCTGTAGTGCCTGCTGCACAGGAAATATTGGTGAACTGCCTTGAGACATTGAGACTTTTGAATGAGCTATGAGTGTTTGCCAGGAGGGCACTCCAACGGATACTGAGTAACATCATTTTCATGAAAGGCCTGAAAGAAGAGGCCCATGCGGAAGAAAACAACAGAAACAGGATTTGATGGAAAATAGAAGCCTGCCAGGAGAGGCTTTGACGGACTCTGGGTATTTCCTGTGAGCTTGTATAGAATGGAGTTTAGAGACTGATTCTTGTTTTGCTGGCATTATTTCAAAGTACTATTCTATTTAAATTATAATCCTGTTTGTAATAGTGGTCATTACTTTCTTCTGCTATCTAGATTTTGAATGTTTTGTTCTTTTTGTATTCCTGCTGATAGCTTACATATATCTGTTTTTATGAAATTAGTAGAATGCTCGCCTAAGCATGGAATTATGATTTGCCTGTGTAATGGCAAAAGCAGGGTCTGAGGTTCTTTAATTTTGACTCCATCTTATATTTGTCATCAATTTGTGTTGCCTTTACACAGACTGCTCTATTCATGAAGTATTTCTGCCCTTTGGACTGCAACGTGTAGAAAATCCTCCTCTGTCCTTGCTTTGAAAGCAATCTTAGACACTAGCTGGCCTAACTGCATACAGACATGTTCTGCCATTACTGATTGACTTATAAGTGCTGTAATTGATTGACTTATGGGTTGGGCAGAAACACGACGTAAGGGGGACATTCTGGTTACATGATGTTTTTCTATTGGCTACTATTTTGCAGATCTTGTATGTCCATATTAGGTATTTTGTATGCTTGCAGAAGCTAGGACTGCCCCTTTCTTTGATGCTGAGTTTGTAATTTTGAACATATAAAAGGCCTCTGTGTTTTGTACTTTTTAGACTGCCTCATTCAATTGCTAAGGCAGTTGGGTGACGTGGCCTCACTTATTAAATTTAATAAAGATGTCTTACGATATTTCAGCTTCTGTGCCAAGTTCTTTTGTATTAGTGAGACCCCTGAGAATGAAGATTTCAGTTCTTCAAGCTCAGCCCAATGAACCCAGTGGCAGCTCTGAAACTGTTCCTACTGGCATTGTTCTCTACCAGGCCCGCCCACTCCTACACTCCTTCTTTATTGGCATCTCCCTCCAAGCGAGCTTCGCTTGTCAGAGCGCACTGACCCACTGGCGATGGAAAGTCCTGTCTGTCTGCACAAGTGGTGCAGTGGGGGCTTGTTTTTTCTCTACCACGCGTGGAGATGGGCACTTCCCTAGGTGAACTCAACATAGAGCTGGGCTACTGACCAACAGCCATTGATTTAAGAGGCGGCTAACCACTTGCCTCAGGGCAGCCCCCTTGGTCACAGCTGGAGGGAGCTTTAGGCTCCTCCACCTCTCACAGCCTGCATGTCGCACCGATTCTGTATTTCAGGAGAGGAAGGGCATGCACTGTCCTCGAGCCCTCCTCCCTCACTCTGAACTATTTCCAAAGAGTTCAGTAAAGCGGGACGGTGCTTGTATAAAGTTACAAAAAAAGTTAACTATATATATAATTACGCAGGGTAGAGCAGTGAGACTGAGGCGCACACTATGCACCTCATAAAAATAAGTCTACAAAACATTACAGTTCTGAAAACACTGCAAAGATTTCTGTACATAAACCTCTACTAAAATAACTAGTTCATTGTCACCAGCATGGAACAGGCTGGTCTTCAATAAAAGAAGCTGGGGTGGTCTGTGGTTTGGTTTGCATGAACAAGGCGGTCCCGCTCTGAGGAAATCTGCACATGCTCTGTAACTCCGCACGTCCGCCAGCCACTGTACCTGGTCCCTTTACTACTCTTTGCGGACGCTTGTTTTTTCCTATCCCACCCAGTGCTGGGCAGGCACTCTCTGGTAAGGAGTACTGCCACTTTTTTATTTTGAGAGGGAGAGTACCGGCACTTCTCAGGAGAACTGCAAAACCTTTAATTGGAGAGTACCAGCACTTCTCAGAAACAAGCAGGTACTCTGCTACAAAGTACCCACACTTCTATTTTTCCACTACAAGCACTGATCCCACCTCTTAATCCAACTATAGCTCTCCCTTGTATTCCTTCTTCAGGGAACCGGGACAGCACTGCCTTCCCACTGGAGTAGAAGGAGGCGGAAACTACTGCTTGATAATTTACACGCTTTTTGTTGCTAAGGCCCTGCTGTCAGCGTGGGAGCCCTTCCACTGGCTACAGGAGCAGACGCTGCAAGGAAGGACACGCCGGGATTGGGTGCAGAGGGAACACGTTTCCATACTCCCATTATTGCCTGCGACATGCACAAACCCGTCTAGCGGTGTATGTTCAGTAGGCTGGCTGCACCCTAAAGATTTCACCCTATATTTGCATTGGTTTATTATTTGTGAAAGGGCTGTGCTACCGCTGATGGCAACGGGTGCTTTCTGCCATCACCTGCTGCCTGTGTTGGCATTTCTACCTGTCCTGCATGTCGCCCTGGACACAAATGAAGAGCTTGTATCCCCGGTGTGGGTGTCGTGGGACGAATCCCAGGGAGGCACACAGCCCCCCGAGCTCATGAAAATGGTCTACTGGCTCATCACCTACGGGAAGCACCTGACCTTAAAGCTGTAGCCGTACCGCAGCTTCTTGGCACCTGACTTTACTCTGCAGCACGTGGGCAGCCCTTTGGGGAAGGAAGACGGTCAAGCGGGGGACCTGGCCAGCTGCTTCAACTCATGCACTGTGAATGGGGACCCCTCGTCTAGCCCGGGACTGAGCCTATGTAGGGGGCCTCTGAGGGGCCTCTACCTGCAGGGCAAAGAGTTCTTCGTCCAGCCCAGCAACCACTCCCTGTCTGCGTAGGATGGCCCTGGACTAGCAGCCCCCATCATGCTGCACCTCATCTGCAGGAGGGTGCCTGGATGCAGCCCATTGGTCTCAAAGGGCTTCAGCCCCCACTCCCCGTCGTGTGTGGCAGTCCTGGCTGAGACAGCTTCCCAGGCACACACACAGCTACACCCGAGTACTTCACAGGTCTTTAAAAGACCATTTGCTTGTTAATGAGGCTTTGCTGTTTTTTCACCCCTTCTTAGAGCCCTGCAGCTCCACTCTGCCTATTGTTGGGAGAATTTGCCCCCCCCCCCGAAATTTTCTCTTATCCCCCCTGAAATTGGCTCTAGTTGTGCCTCCGTCCTGTCCGGTCTCTTATCCTCCACTCATGTGGGTAACAAACACCTGTCAATCGGCGCCAGGAAATCCGATGTGTGATTGTGTGCTTTACAAAGAAATCTCATGTCTGTGCGGCATTGTTGGCCACTCGCAGTGCTAAGATGGCGCAAGACGTGGGTAGAAAGTGCTGCAGGACGATATTTACTGTTGACTCGGTTTTCTCTGGCCTCTTCACAGAGGCTTGCGCACAGTCTGTGTGAACACTCACACACACCGATGCATGCACTGTATTTAAACAATTGGTTAAAGCGCACCTGTGCTTCTTGGCACTTCAAGACGAGGTAGACGCAGAAGCAGTCGTGTATAGAACACACACAGCACACATTCCACCCAGCATGCATGGAAACACAGCACCCACACCCTCACGTCACAGGACCTGGCTGACTTCCCGGGATCAGACGTGTAACGCTCCACGAGCGCCTCAAGGTTTTCTGTATCTATAGACCGCAAAAAAGGAATATACGAGCTTTATACAAAACGCGGCACATCAAGTACGCTACACAGCATTAAAACGTCTGAATTCAGATGAACTACTAGTCCAAGTATATACAATATTGCAGATCTTTGAAAGGACTGTTACACCGCAAAAGTGTGTCCTTGGTGATTTATGCTCGTAGTGAAGATACAGAGACTCACTGTGGTGGAACACCGCCTTTGAGAAATCAGGTCTACATAGTTTCCGATAAATGCAGCAATTGAAGATACTCGCTAGTGAAACCTAAGAAGTTATTGCTGTCTCATACCGGATGAAAGATAAATCAATCGATAATTGGACAACATCATATTTTATGTACAAAAAGGAAAAGAGACGTTCAATCATTGTGGTCTTGATAAAGGTGGTGCGTATCCAGCAATTCACCGAAACGCGTCAACGCTTCTGTCACATTAAAATTCAAGGGACTATGTGTTTGAGACATTGATGATATTAACCCAACAGTGATTATAGATCCTAATGAATGAATAGTTTAGGATGTTTTCGCATTGAATCACCTATTATTGTCTCTTTTTGTGTTTTTAAACTGTTTTTATGAACTTTTTGGGGATTGTTGAAATGATTTACATTTGTGATTATGTTTTTATATGTGTTTGATTAGAACTTATACAAATACATTGATATATTTTCCCACATTTGGGAACTTTTAGTTTTTGTGCTTATATTCACAGCTGGCAGAGGGAGGATTATTTGACATTGTACTGGAGTTGTGGTGAGAATGACATTATGAGTGATATCTGAACCAAGGGAAAGTCTTTTTGTTACACTGACAGAGTGGACACCCAGCCAGGGGCGTAGCTTCCATTGGTGAATAAGGTGCAGTGACACCGGGTCCCAGCCGCCTGAGGCACCACTGACCCTGTGCTATCCCTGTATTTAACAGTTCAAACAGCATCCAAGGGGCCCATTTCCCGCCTTGCAATAGGACCAACGCAGCAGTGTCCAACCACACACACTGTAAAGCCACAGAAACCAATCTCTCCTTCGTCTCTTTCCTGCACCCATCTCTTTTCACTCTCTTCCTTTTTTTTGGTCTCTATTCTTTTTCCCGCTTTCTTTTTCTTCCATTTTCTCGTTCTCTCTCTCCCTTCCGAGTCTGTGTTTACGTTATTATTTCATTCTTTCTTTCCTCTTACCCCACTTTCACCCCCTCCGTCCCCGAGGGTTCTTCTGGACGGGTAATGTAGGAGAGGGAGAAACATACAGCAAAGTGGAAGAATAAAGAATTTTAAGATGTAGACCAGGGGAGGTGAACAGTCTTCAGTAGTGAGTCATCTTATGCCTTGTATCTGTCATTTCTTGAAAATTGGATCTGGTCTTTGCCACTGAATGCCCACCACAGCAGTCCAACTCTACCTTTGCTTGAGCTATCTGTGCTTAACAAACCTCTACTTTCTTCCAGCTGCCCTGGGCTAAAAAGCGCAAAGTCAATTCATACAGATCTGAATGTTACTAGTGTCTGGCCGGCCCCATCAGTGGTGTGGAAAATAATGTGATCCGACCTGGACTCACTTGTGGATGGATTCGCACATTGATCTTTCTCTAGATTATCACTGCTCTTCAGCTCTTTTTCTCCTGTACGGGTGATCTGCCCGTATCTGGCTCTCACCCTTGAGAAAGTGGTCTCTGCCCATGTTGCCTGTATGTCTTCATGGATGGCTTTCCACACCTGGCCTTTAATGCCTCATTGGTGAATTCCACAGTAGAGTTTGATGGGGTTGGTACAGTTTTTGAGTAATTTTTATAAGGCTCTCTAGTGGTTCACTTTTGATGGTTCAGCATCCGGCCTGCAAGGAAACCCTGAAATCATGAGAAACCTATATCCCATACAACCCTCAGGGGTGGGAGGCCATACTAACGACAGTTGTGTACTGCACAAATGATGATAACGTCTACGTGTTTTATGGCATACAGATATTGAAGAGCTGTGTTGGAGAACTGTGTAATGCTATGGCAATATTTGACTTACTGCAGCAGCATCATCACCTGTGGGTTCACCAGTATGTGTCCCTTGATCAGGGTGAAGGCAGATGTGATTAGGCCGAGCCTGGGCAGCGAATGGGCTGATGTGCTAGGCACACTGTATTCGAGTATGGACTTGAAGTCCTGCCCACTCTCCCCCCTTATTTGTCATTGGCTTGTGTCATTGTCCTTTATAAATGCTGGCTTTTGATTCATTATTAGGCTTGTTAGTCCCTACTTAGTACCGCCTTGTCTTCATTTGTAACCTCCCATGAGGACTGGCCTTTCACTTCAGTTATTACACAGTACATCTTATTTAGTCTGTAAGCACTACTTTCTTTAATGATTTTCTCCTACTGCAGGCACAACATGTTTTCCTGCAACAGGCAGCGCGCCATGCCTGCTTTAACTTTCCAAGCAGTCCGGGACAATGACGGCTGCTTCTTTGAAATGCAGCAGGTCTCGCATTTACAAGAATATGAGCTATTAGCATTGTAAATGACAATGCATTTTACTTGTGGTATTTATCTAAACAGATAAATAAAAGGCATTCTCAGTTACAATGCCAGTAGCTTAAACTTCTGCAAATGCGAGACCTATTGCATTGTAAATGCTTGTTTCAAAAAGGCATGTCCCTTTTAGAACAGCCTGCTCCAGTTCTGATCACCTTCTCAGTGCCCAAATGTTAAACCGGCCGCCTGGCTTCTTCATCCTCGCTGCCAAAGCCTGGAAAGATTGTCCCTCTAATCTTTACTCCATCGATTGTTTGACAACCTTCCGGAAACATTTAAAAATGTACCTCTTTGCAACGAATTTCTCCTCCATGTTCATCTCTTCAGCTCAGCCTTGCAACCCCCTATTCCCAAGTCTTTGCACACTTGACAAATATATCAATCATCTATTCCTCCTTCATAATTTATGTGCATGGCAGAAATATTCGATTGTATTTCTTGCAAGCTTTTATGTGTATGTTTAATGGAGCTACGGAATTTTTAACCCACCATCTTTGTTTTCACAAGTAGATATTTTTCTTGTTGTTCACCAAGCTTGTCCTGGTATAATTCTGGTCCAGTACTGGTGCAGAGGCACATTATGGTCAAAACTGGTGGAGAATTGAAAGAGGTGTCCTATGGCGTATATTGTGGCTGGTCCTCTTTATGAGGATGAGGTAACTGTAGGTATGTAGTTGAAATCCAGCAGATCATAGGTTTGAATCCCAGCAAGGCCAACTCCGCACAACTGTCGACTTGTGAGATGTGTCTCTGGTGTCTGCTCTCTTTTTCCTAATATATCGCTACAGCAAGCAAAGCCCCTGAGCAACCTTACTGGTAACTTGTATCATGCATGTTACAAGTATACCTGCACAGGGGCCAAATTAACACAAGCTGTCCAAAGGGTTGGACCTGGAAGGTGAGCTAGATTTTGCAGTAGGTACATTAACCACACACACATACACACACACACACATTTCTGCTGCTGGCAAATGAGATGTGAATCTGCCACCAGCAGGTTACTCACACATTACATGCTGCGGGTGCATAACTGTATTTTGCTAAGTTTTTGGAGTTGAAAAGTGAAACCTGCATGGTATACACAGATTTCTGCAGCAAGTGCAAAAAAACATGCATGCTGTCTCATCAGGGTAGAAGCATTTAGCACATCTAGGCATCTGGTACACTAATAGACCATTCATTGTAACTCCTATTAAAGTTTATGACCTGCAGGTTATTCACAGATCTCAGCAGCAGAGGCATAATTATACCCTGAGCTATCTAATTAAGACGTTCAATGTAAACAGTTTTCCAGAGCATGTGTTTAGTTCACTGATCTATTACATTCTTACCTTTTTTAATATTGATAAATAAGACATTAAGGGTGTTCTACAGATAGGGTGCACTGGCATGGTCTACACTCTGGTGAACCTTTAACTGGATGTGCCGTCACAGACCGGATCAGGGCTCTCTTACACAATGAATGTTCTGCCTCAGCGCAACTGTGAACTTGCGCCTTCCCTGGGGTAGTGCATTAGCGAAAGACTGCAACCCCGCTTGCATTTTCAACCGCAGGTCTGCCTTTCACTGTACTGGTAGCAAACCATCCTGCATTTGAAAGGGGGTCAGAGATAATTCTACAGGCGAGTTCAGTGAGTGACTGCAAAATCCCAGAATACATTTTAAAGATTTTCTTTTATCACTTAATTTGAAATAGATGTTTTAAAACAACTATGCTTCATGGTTTTTTGCGAAAGTGCATCACTTAAACACCATACAGCATTGACACAGAGTTTATTTTAAACATATGCAGCCAACACCTACATTTGGAGTATGGACCCTGTAGGGTCAGAAGTGATTTAACGCCTGTCTAGGACTCTCAGGAGAACAGGTGCTTTTGGGGGAGGAGGAGTGGAGTGGGCGGTGGAAGGCAGTGAAATTATCAGAAGAGAAGAACACTGTTACAATATTCAGGTCCCTGCATCTTGAAGAGGACCTGAACATTGCAAGATGGTGCTCTGGGAGCACACCAACGTGTTCAATAACAGTTTCTCCCAATACGATACACTAGCGAGCTAGGAAGTGATCCAGCGCTCCTACTAAAATTCTGCATAAATGATGTCACCATCTACCACCAGACTTACCAATCAATACCAGGCCCATAGAAACAACAGAGCAGCTGAATCATGAGGCGAATGAATCTAATATGTTGTTTTTAAACTTTCTATAATAAACAAGACCAGCTTGTCATTTTAAATGTTTATTTTAAAATTCTCAAAATGCATCAACTTTATTAGCTTTTATTAATATCAAACATTTATTTTTATTAATTCAGTTTAATACATTAATCATTGGCTCAAAATCCGACAGTTCAACATTGCATAAAATAATGAATTTAAGAAAACATTAACCCTAATCCCTAAATTAGCTTTCTGACCTGAAAAGGAAAATATAATTCAATAAACAGTTGAATGCTTACAAATCCAATGGAAATCGGACAGCACTTCGCCCCCAGGAAACAATCAGCCCCGTTCCCTTCAAGAGGCCCAATTTTTATACCATTTTTGCTCGCTAATCTAACTAAATGTAATTTTTAATTTCAAATTTGTTTTATTAAGTTAAAGAGCAAGAATAACAGGCACAGTAAGGCGATAAGCATGCAGTAGGGTTATGTAGCGAGCGAGACAGACAGGCACGTCTTCTCTGAGAGGCCATTCAGAAGCATATAAATCACACCTACACAGTATGGCGATGCCGGCATATAGTTGAAGGTGCCATGTAAGAATTACAATCAAACAAAACCAAAGGAAGAACTCAGCCCCTCCATCCTCCCCCCTCCCCGACCAGTATGCCAGTAGTTCGGAGTCTCCCTGAGTGCACTCTCGGGCTGACAAGTAGCAAGGTGTTTAAGGTTGTGGCGGAGCCTGTGGTGGGTCTGTGAGCCGCAGAATGCGAAGGTATTTGGGGCAAGTGATTTCGTGAAATTCCCTGGATAAGAGGGACAGGAGTGGGTGCCAGGTCTTCTGGAAAGGGGCGACCGAATCGGTCCCCCCGAACTTATGGCCGAGTGCCTCGATCCCCCCGGGAAGCCATTTTGGGCGGGAGGCGCGTCTCAGCTGGTATGCCCGAAGCGGCGTAGCTGGGGCGCGCTCGTTCCCGCCCTAGAGTGGGCTGGCCTAGACACCGACGCAGCCAGCCACGCCCTCAGGGGCAGGCGGGGGCGGGTATACGCCCGCCCTGAAGACGGATAAAAAGGGACGCAAGACCAGAAGACATCCTCTTGTTCTTGTGCTCTGAAGCTGCACCTCCTCGCTGCACGTGAGCTCGGGACAGAACGAAGAGCCAATTTTGAGCGTTTTAATCTCTCTCTTTGTCTTTTAGATACTTAGTCGAAAGGATGCCCAAGAAAGGAGCAAAGGGAATGTCGACTGACCAGTTGGTTCGGGCACTCATGAAGGACATGTCCGAAATTAAGAAGCGGTTGGCGGAGCGAGACGGCGAGGAGGGATCGGGGCGTCCACCGGCCGGAGGGAAGCCAAAGAGGCCGAGAAGGGGGCCGGTCGGGGGAGACGTCCCGGTTCCCTGTTCTCCGCTCGAGGCGCCAGCCCCGGTACCGGTACCGGTTGAGGGGAATCCGATTCCCGTGATAGTCACCCCGACGTCTGCCGAAGATATGCCTCCCGAGTTGGCGGCACAGTTAGCAGCATGGTTGGGGGACAGTAATGGGGGCGCCATGGCTACCGAAGCGCAAGCACTCATAAAGCAGTTGCGCGAGAAACGTGATGCAACCAAGGTGCCCGCGCCGGATGCGGCGATAGACAAGCCACGAGGGACGGAAGCAGCGTCCGGTGCAGGTAAGCGGCCATTGCCGATTGCAAGGGATGAGTCAACACCCTCTCGTAGAGAAAGATTGGGGCAACATGTTCCTTTGCCAATAAAGGAAAAGATTTGGGCGGGGGAATACGTTAACATTTTCTCCCTGCTCGTCGATCACTATGAGGTCGAAACTGTTAAGGGTCAAAAGGATCTGATGCATCCGAGTGTTTGGCGCGCAAAAATGGCCGCCTTTAAAGTGAATGAAAATATTGGTAACTGGGGGAATGCTTGGGGAATTTTCACGGCAATTTTGGGGGAACGTAGGCCTGATTTGCTCCCTGAATTTCCAGTATATCAGTCACGAATTATGGGGTACTCGACATCACACCAAGGTAACCAATGGTTCTGTTATGATAACCTTTTCAGGAAAGCGATGGAGCATAACAAAAGTTTAACCTGGGACTGTTACGATTCTTTAACATGGAATAAGATGAAAGAGTCGGGAATGTTGAAAGTGCCATTGGTGGGGAGTGCTGTTAGTGAGTCCTCCCGCCAAAATGGGGGGACACCCTTTCGGTCGGGTACGGGTACAGACGATTACCCGAGACCCGCCGGCAATACAGGGAAGAGGGGGTTCTGTTTCAATTTCAACAGAAGCAAATGTACTAGGCCCCCGGGATCTTGTAAGTTCAAACACGAATGTAGTGGTTGTGGGGCACCCCATCCTGAGTCCTCGTGCAGAGCCAAATCGGGTGAAAATGGGGGCAGAGGAGGCGCTAAACAGGTCTAATATAGTCCGAGGGGCGCCTTTACCAACCCCGATTGATACCCTGGCGATGATTCCCTGGCTCAGCGAATACCCAGATCGTACTTCTGCTGGGGTGCTACGAAACGGTTTTTCATATGGTTTCCGCATCCCGGTGGGTAACTTTCAGGGTGTCGGGACGTGCAAAAATCAACTTTCCGTCTTGCAGCATACTACCGTAGTACAGGATAAGATCCGGAAAGAGGTTACCCGAGGTCGGGTTGCTGGCCCGTTTCCTGTCCCCCCGGTACGGAACTTTGTTTGTTCTCCTTTAGGGGTGGTCCCCAAGAAGGACCCGGGTGAGTTTCGATTGATCCACAATTTATCAGCCCCTCATGGCCTTTCTGTAAACGATGCAATTAATCCAGAAATGTGTTCGGTGCGGTACGCATCATTCGATGAGGCCGTAGCCATTTTGAATCGCCTGGGGCCCGGGACGCTGATGGCGAAATCAGATATCGAGTCAGCGTTCCGTTTGCTCCCGGTATACCCGGATGACCAACGTTTGTTGGGATTCATGTTTCAAGGTTTGTTTTACATGGACAGGTGTATGCCAATGGGGTGCTCGATATCTTGTGCTTATTTCGAGAAATTCAGTAGTTTTCTGCAATGGGTTTACACGAAGAAAACAGGTTTTCGGAATGTGATGCATTACCTCGACGACTTTCTGTTCCTTGGGGCCGCTGGGGATGATGAATGTGCCCGGGCCTTGACTGAATTTTGTGTTTTAATGAATCAATTTGGCGTGCCGTTGGCACCAGGTAAAACTGTGGGTCCCACGACTTGCCTCGAGTTCCTCGGGATCGAGTTGGACTCTAGTGAGGGTTGTTTTCGTTTACCAGCTTCCAAAGTATCGAAATTCAAGACAGCCCTGCAAATGTGTATCACTGCATCTAAAGTTACGCTGCATCAAATGCAGCAATTGGTGGGGAAGTTGAATTTTGCCTTAAGGGTGATCCCGATGGCCCGCCCCTTCTCCCGTTCGATTGCACAGGCGATGGTCGGCCTAAAGGAGGGTCACCATCGCACGAGGTTATCGGCCGAGGTCCGCCAAGACATGCGTATTTGGTTAGCATTTTTGGCGGATTTCAATGGTCGAGTCGTCTGGAACAAACCGGCCTTGTCCTCTGAAGAGCTTGGTCTATGGACGGATTCAGCGGGAAGCATGGGTTTCGGCGCCATCTTCGGCACGAAATGGTCGGCACAAAAGTGGCCAACATGGTGGCACGATGAGGGGCTGACGAGTAATATTGCTTTCCTTGAGCTGTTTCCTATTTTGGTGGCCCTCAAATCCTGGCCCGATGGATTCAAAAATCAATCTGTCATATTTTGGTCTGACAATATGACCGTTGTAGAATGCATTAATAGTCAGGCAGCACGTTGTAAAATGATTTTGAGGCTGCTTAAAGAAATTGTCTTACTGTGTATGCAACTGAACGTGGTTTTCAGAGCAAAACATGTCCCGGGAGTGATGAATCAGGCTGCTGATGCACTGTCTCGTTTTCAAATGCAGGCTTTCTCGGGTTTCCTTCCATCAGCGGACCCCGAGCCAGCACCCTTTCCCGAAGCTCTCTGGTCTCTCGGTGCCCCGAACTTCGTTACCTCGTGGGAGAGAGTCTAGCACCAAGGACGAGGAAGGCATACGAAGGGGCGTTTCGGGCTTATTTGGCCTTTTTGGGGACTGAGAGAGGGGGACTTTGGGGGCATGAGGATTGGGTAGTACATTTTCTGATGTCCTTGCGTAAGGCTGGGAAGTCGGTGGCTACAGCCCAGAGGCATCGTGCTGCCATCTCCTTTGTTGCCAGGGCTCATAATATCCAGGACCCGACAGCGTCTTTTGCTGTACAGAAAGCGCTGCGTGGGTGGCAACGCCTTGAGGGTCGCAGAGTAGATGAGAGGCGCCCGATAGGTCTGGATAGGTTGTCCCAGTTGCTGGCCACACTCCCCGACATATGCTCGTCTCAGTTCGAGGCCTGTTTGTTCCGAGCCGCTTTTACGCTTGCATTTCACGGGGCTATGAGGATAAGTGAGCTGGTGGCAAGGAGCAAGCGGGATGTGGCGGGGGGTTTGTGCCGGGAACACGTTCAGATCAGGGGTGAGACTATGACGGTATCCTTTGTCAAGTCGAAAACCGATCAAAATGGGGTGGGAGACTGCATAGTCATTCGCAGGATTCCAGGGTCCTCCATGTGTCCGGTGAGGTGTTTAGAGGATTACCTAGCACAAAGGGTGGCATCATGGGGGGGGACAATGTTGAGACACGCGGACGCCACCCCACTGACAAAGTTTCAGTTTCAGCGGGTGCTCGCGATGTCAATTGCCGCAGCAGGCTTGGACCCGGGTGAGTTTGGGACCCACTCCTTTCGGATAGGGGCTGCCACCGAAGCTGCAGCCAGGGGTCTTAATGTGGAACAAGTAAAACGAGTGGGGCGTTGGTCCTCCAATTGTTATAAGAGGTATGTGCGGTTGCACATGTTGTGAAGCTGTAACAATGTACTCACGCTTCTTGTCTTTTGTTTGGTTTTCAGTTACGCAAGCCTTCGAGGCGGGGCGGACTATGCAGTCGACCCAACACCGGGCCAGCGGTCAGACATCACCGGCTGTGGGAAAGGAGGTGTGGGTCGTGGGCCACTCATACGTGAGGCGTGCCGCAGACGTATTCAAAGCAGGTGACATGATTCACGTAGCTGGGGAATACGGGTACAGGATGTCCTTCTACGGAAGGGGCGGTCTCTGTATTGACCAGTTTCAAGCTTACTTTGAGGGTTTGTTAGGGCGGACGAGGTCACCGCCGTCAATAGTCATAGTACATTTAGGGGGCAATGATTTTGTCACCACCGGTAGACGACTTCTCCTGGAGGCAATGCTTTCCACCGTAAGTTGGTTGGCGAGGAGAGTTCCGGGGTGCATAATTGCGTGGTCTCATATGATCCCACGAAAAGTGTGGCGGGGGGCTATTTCGATCCCTGCTTTGAACCATTCTGTTAGGAAACTTAATAACAAAATGAGTAGGTTGTTCCGTTCCAGGACATTGCATTCTATCTCGCACGGTTGTATTAATGATGACAGTATGTATATGGGGGATGGTGTGCATTTGTCTCGGGTGGGAAATGAGTTACTCATAGGAGACTTCTTAGCATGGTTAAAAACGTTGGAACATGACCTTTAGCTAGGAGTTTTGGTGGGGGGCCCGGATAGCCGGTCAACTATCCGGGCCTGTGGCGGTAAGGTCATGATCGGTGAGCACTAATTAGTAGATCCCTATGAGTGGGCGTCACCCAACACGGATGGGAGCGCTCGGGAGAGGTGGCCATTGGCCCCTCAATGGGGAGGCGGTCCCTTCTAAGGATGGGTCGCCGGAAGTAAAGGAAAGGCGGTCAAGGCCCCTTCCTTTGTAGGAGGGGTTACAGCCCCCTCCTGGGGAATTTCCCGGGGCCAGTGACATCTGCGACGGCAGATGCGGTAAGTTGTGTGGGGTTGGGATAAGGGCCACGATACCTTCTAGATACCTCACACGAGTATTCGAACGACCTTTAACTGGCGTCGAGTTTTAGGTGCCCCCGTCAAGTCAAGGGAAATTGGTAGTAGTTGCACTTGAGGTACGCCTCCGTGCTGTCGCCCATCCCAAGTGGGAGGGGTAAGTCCGGTTAGGGATCTTGACACCGGTTATGACCTTGCTGTTGGCCCTTAAACGTTAGGTTGTACAATTTCAATATGCAAGAAATGTTTTGTAGGTTGCTAGTTCGGCTAGGAGAACCTCTGTATTAGAGAATCTGTTAAGGTTAGCCAAACATCGCAATATGGTAATGAAATTGTACATAACATGAAACGTTTAATGTTTTAATTTTGTTTTAATAAATACGGCCGGGATGGTCACTCCATCCCACTTCCAAAAACTTCAAGAACTGTTTCCGGTTTCACTCCTTTTGGGGATTGTGTTGAGAGGGGGTGGCGGGTATCTCGGCTATATGGAAAGGGGCGACCGAATCGGTCCCCCCGAACTTATGGCCGAGTGCCTCGATCCCCCCGGGAAGCCATTTTGGGCGGGAGGCGCGTCTCAGCTGGTATGCCCGAAGCGGCGTAGCTGGGGCGCGCTCGTTCCCGCCCTAGAGTGGGCTGGCCTAGACACCGACGCAGCCAGCCACGCCCTCAGGGGCAGGCGGGGGCGGGTATACGCCCGCCCTGAAGACGGATAAAAAGGGACGCAAGACCAGAAGACATCCTCTTGTTCTTGTGCTCTGAAGCTGCACCTCCTCGCTGCACGTGAGCTCGGGACAGAACGAAGAGCCAATTTTGACCCACCCACCAGCCCCTGAAGACAGCCAGTTGTGTATAATAAAGTTGATTAATTTGGTTTTTGTTTTCGTTTCCAGGTTGCAGTGCCATGTTGATTTTGAATTAATAAAGAATGTTCGTTTTGAGTATGTTGCCATTAAAGATATTCAGTTAGTGTCGAATTTTGATGTATGCTCTTTCGGTCATAGTGGCCAATGTATTCTTAGGTTAATTTGCACTGTCGTATTTATTTTGGTAGGCGGTAAGGTCATGATCGGTGAGCACTAATTAGTAGATCCCTATGAGTGGGCGTCACCCAACACGGATGGGAGCGCTCGGGAGAGGTGGCCATTGGCCCCTCAATGGGGAGGCGGTCCCTTCTAAGGATGGGTCGCCGGAAGTAAAGGAAAGGCGGTCAAGGCCCCTTCCTTTGTAGGAGGGGTTACAGCCCCCTCCTGGGGAATTTCCCGGGGCCAGTGACATCTGCGACGGCAGATGCGGTAAGTTGTGTGGGGTTGGGATAAGGGCCACGATACCTTCTAGATACCTCACACGAGTATTCGAACGACCTTTAACTGGCGTCGAGTTTTAGGTGCCCCCGTCAAGTCAAGGGAAATTGGTAGTAGTTGCACTTGAGGTACGCCTCCGTGCTGTCGCCCATCCCAAGTGGGAGGGGTAAGTCCGGTTAGGGATCTTGACACCGGTTATGACCTTGCTGTTGGCCCTTAAACGTTAGGTTGTACAATTTCAATATGCAAGAAATGTTTTGTAGGTTGCTAGTTCGGCTAGGAGAACCTCTGTATTAGAGAATCTGTTAAGGTTAGCCAAACATCGCAATATGGTAATGAAATTGTACATAACATGAAACGTTTAATGTTTTAATTTTGTTTTAATAAATACGGCCGGGATGGTCACTCCATCCCACTTCCAAAAACTTCAAGAACTGTTTCCGGTTTCACTCCTTTTGGGGATTGTGTTGAGAGGGGGTGGCGGGTATCTCGGCTATATGGAAGGAGTCAGTCGATTGTGTGAGTGTGGCCTGGATGCGTTCCATGCCCAGTGTGAACCACAGTTTGTGTAACCAGCCAGTGTGGGTGGGTAATGTGGTGGAACGCTGCTTGCAAATTTCAGCACCCTGATTGGTTGCTGACTGTCAGACCACCAGAACCACCTCTTCCAGGGAAAGAACGTCACCGCATTATTGTTCATTCACATAGAGTGACAACGACTTCCGAGCGTTTTGCTACAATTTTAAAAGTTGCTTCTCGGCAAAATCGTCCCTGTCACTTCCTCTGCCTTGTAAAAAGAACATCCAGAGCAGTTCGTGAATAAGTCTCTATTGTCAGAGCCACAGTCTTTTCAAAGGTGAAGCAAAAGCAATGCTCTCCATGGAAAGTTTCCAAGATGACTGCAATTGGCTCCAACTCTGCTGACAAACAGGCCGACCAACATTTCTTCAGAACCAGAACCAGAGCTAGGCCTCAAACCAGTCTCGGGCTAGTATTTAAACAAACACAAAAAGAGTGATTAATTCAGGTAAAACAAACCCTTCTGTTACCCACCCAACCATTGCTAATAATTTACCCACTAATAAATGACATCTAGCCAAAGCAAACAAATAAAGCAGCACATAAAATATCTACCATTCTTCATATAGTCCAGCTTTAAATTTCTGAAAAAGTAAAAAGATGATTAAATGATACACAGACAGACAATCACAACATAGGACAAACATGTAAGCACATATAATAAAGCACATGCCATGAATGATCAGCCGCATATTAATAATGACAAAGTCAATAGGACAAACATGACAAACAAAACAATATTAATTATGTGTTACAAAACAGACTCACAAATGCAATAAGAGCACATGTCATTAGTTCCCGCGTGTTCAAGTGTGGTGCAATCTTATTTTAAGTTGATTAATTAAACAAATCATGCAACAGCTCATTAATAGATTAGTTCATGTTACAGGGAAATGAATCCACAAGTCAGAATAAAATAATTTCTGAAGCTCGCTTCATCAACTCCCTCATCTGGTGATTTTAAAATCACCAAACAACACCCAAAAATTTCAGAACATTTTTCACCCAATTTGGAGACAACACACATTGGATTCTCTCGATATTAGTCTCCCTAAACCCCTGTTTCTGCTGTCGGGTCATCTCTTTCAAACTGAACCCTTCGCATTTCCTCTAACTCATATTCCTTCTCTTGTTCCTTTCTGAGTTTATAAATCCTTCTCTTTTCTTTCTGATGCTTTCTTCTCTTATGAATCAAACAGCTAATTTTTAGCAGCATTATCACTATGATGATGACAATTACTGGATAGAGCACTTTGCCAATGATGGAGCTACCAACTTCAGAAAACCATTCTTTGATAGCCTCCATTCTTTTTCCAATTCTTTCAGTAAAACATTCTTCTTCCATGGGTTCTATCTCCTCATGAAATTGCGTAATGTTCTTAACAAGCAACTCTATATCCCAACTTTTGTCAGGTATATAAGTACAGCAATGCTG
Organism: Lissotriton vulgaris; assembly: GCF_964263255.1. Taxonomy (NCBI): domain Eukaryota; kingdom Metazoa; phylum Chordata; class Amphibia; order Caudata; family Salamandridae; genus Lissotriton; species Lissotriton vulgaris. The sequence continues at coordinate 468,390,957 of NC_141699.1, read as the reverse complement.
GACATGTAAGACCCCACAAACTCCTCCCTCTTTTGCAAGCAGAATGTCTAATGCAAGACGATTCTGCATAACCATGCTTCTGGTAGCAACAAGTTCTGTACTAACCAATTGAAAACCACTTGCAGTATCTGTTGACAATCTATCTACAATTGTAGAAACTTTGCTGATTTTGATTGAATTCATAGTAATTCCCACCATAGGAATAACAGCACCAAAGATGTCTCCCAGGATTTCTAAAAAACTTTCTCTTTTGTACCTATTTAGATTCAAATGTTCACCAAATTCAAAAGTACCCTTTTCATTTCTGTCAACATGAAAAATTTTTGGAAAGACCAGGCCAAGATAACATGTCCCGTACCAGTGGTCTGGGAGGCTAAAATATGCTTTATTGCCACAGATAAAATAAATCCCAGGAAAAATTGGATCCTTACCACCTTTAAAACCCCATCCCCCTATGATACGATATGTATCCTCACATTGACTAGCACCCACAAAAAAGTTATCATATAACGTATTGTCTCTCCTAATACAAAATTTACCACTAACTGGTTCATCTATGTGAATTGCAGCATTAGTATTAACACCATTTAATTTTGCGTCCTCCATCTGCCAGTACTGAGATTTAGCATGCTTAAGCATTTCATTTCTCTTGTAAACAGCCCTTCTTTCCTCAACCATGTTCAGGAAAGTCTTTTCTTCAGCTCTCATTTTGCATGTTAAATTATTTCTATAAGCGTACTCGTAATTGAGTTCATTAGTAACTAAAAAGAATTCCCTCATCTGTTTCCCTGGCCTAGCTTTATTTAAGCTATTTACAACTTTGAGATTTGCAAAAATCTCATCAAAGTCAGAATAATAATATTCCAAACGACCAGTTTGATAAAACAGGCTAGCAATTACACTGCAAGTAATGCCATAAGTGAGAGGTAACATGTTATAGGTTACCCCCTCTGAAACAGAAGCAGGCAATATCACACAAACATAGCAATCCTTAACATTCATTACTTTAACATATTCAGACAGATGCCTGGAAAATGAATTGCTTGAGAAATCTCCAACAGACCTATCTTGATGAGTCTCTGGATCATGCTCAATAACTCTGCTAGACTTGCCAGCATGTTTCTCATGTTTAGGCTCTACCTTACTGGTTATATTAGTCTTAAGCTTTTGCTTATTAACATCAAAATGATAGACCACAGCTAAAATTAACCAAAGTAGAATTAATAATATCACACAAATTGAAGTCATTTTACAGCATCTCTTAAGAATCGCACACACTAGAAGTATCTGAGGCATTCTAAAAATTAACAAAAATTTAAAAAATGTGAAAATGTGAAAATGTGAGTAACTACAAACTATCCCCCCTCTTAAATTTTTTTTTAAAAATAAAACCCTAAACAGCTTTTCTTCGACCTTGTGTCACATAAATATGTGCTCTCCAACTAAACAGCTTTTCTTCGACCTAAAGTCACCTAACAAATTTTTCTTCAGCCTTATGCCAGGAAGCAAAACCCTTATCAATGAACTTAAGGAATTTCAATCCTTGTCACTGAGTTCCTCCAAATCTTCCTGACTGCTGCTCTCAACCTCAACAATTGGTGGGATTATAATATAAGTCCACTCTGGAGACTTATATTTCTGATTTGGCCTAACTACTCTTTTTGTCTTTCGGGTGAAAACTTCTATTTCTTGTTTTCACTTTTCTTTTAAGAATCACCTTCCTGACTAGATATTTCATTAATTTGATCTTTTGTTTTCTTCACCAGCTTGAATTTCAAATTGTCTTCAGGCCAATTGTCTCCTTTTCTCAAGACCTTTTTCTTTGGCATACTTTCGTTACATTCAGCTTTCCAAGCTCTTTTTCTGAATTTTCTTATTTCAGATTCTTCATCACTTTCATCAGTATCTGTATCTGAGATTTCAAATCTGTACCTAGGAATTTCTTTACTCTGCAGCTTCACTCCATTTGGAACAATATCCTTACTGGTTGGTACTTGGTAATTCTTCTTCTTCTTCAGGAATCACCTTCAGCTTCCCAGTCTCAGGCTTTTTGCTCCTGAACACAGAGTTACTCTTTTGCTTTTCAATACTTTGGCTCAGATTTTCGTCTCGCTCAGAATCTTCTGCTTCTTCTGAATCTCCCTTTTCTTTTAGAGACTCTTTTTCAAGCAGATCTTCATCAACACCTCGATCTCCAGTTTCGATATTCAGATCTTCTTCATTCAAGTTCTGACTCTCATCTAGATTCTCTTGATGTTGATTTTCTTGTTGATCATCAGACTCAGGATCTTCTGGGTCTCCTTCTGAATCTGAATCAGCTGTTGTGTCGCTGTCTTCATCAGGATTATCAGGAGGTGGCACATGAATCGTATGGCTTGCGTGAATCCACCTTTTTAGCCCTTTGCACTTGACTGCATTTGTTGTAACTAAAATTATCTGTCTTGCCTTCTGCCACCTTGGGATTAAACAGTTTCTTCTTCGATGAACTTTAGTCCTTACCCAGTCTCCGGGTAACAAATCATGAGCTTGCACTTTCTCCTTTGAGATTACATCTGTTCCCACCTGATGAAACACAGAATTCACTACATCAGACAGGTTCTGGCAATATTCAATGATTGCACTATCATTAATACTCATTAATTTGCCAACTGGAACAAATGCTTGCCTCATCACTCTACCCATCACAATATCATGAGGGCTAAGACCTGTCTTTCTCTCTGGAGTGCTTCTCATTGACATCAGAACAAGTGGAAGTGCATCTGTCCATTTCACTCCTGTGGCTAGACACATTTTTGAAATTCTATTCTTGATAGTTCCATTTACTTGTTCAACAACACCTGATGCTTCTGGTCTGTAAGCACAATTCCGCTTCTGTTGAATATTCAAAGCTTCACAAATCAGTTTCATCAATCTGTTTTCAAAATGAGTTCCGCAATCACTTTCAATGGTGACTGGAAATCCGTACCTAGGTATGATCTCCCTAAGAAGCAATTTTGCCACAGTGACTGAGTCATTATGACGAGTCGGGAAAGCTTCCACCCATCTTGAAAACAGACAAACAAATACCAATACATATCTCAATCTGTTGTGCATCGGCATCTCAATGAAATCCATTTGTAATCTGGTAAAAGGACCACCCTCCCGTCCTATGGTTCCCAAACTTACAACAGTCTTCCTGTTAGGATTCATCTGTTGGCAGGTCAAACATCTTTGGCAAAGTGACTCCGCAATGATTCTAAATTTCGTATTGAACCACGTTTCTCTGAATAATCTAATCATGGAATCTCTCCCTAAATGTCCTGGACCATGGTACATCCGTGCCATATCAGCAATCATGCAGTCTGGCATTACAGGCCTTCCATCTTTGTGAACCCAAATTCCATCTTCCTCTCTTTGTCTGCATTCATTTTTTAACCATGTGTTTTTCTCTTCCTCACTTGCCTCATCTTGTAGATCTTTCACTTCCTTCCATGTTTCAACTACAGAAATTAGCATGAGAGAATTCATTGTGTGACTTTCGTCTTTTTCCCGATTGATTGAATAATTGTTTTTGGCGCAGTATTTCGCAATCTCATCTGCATATGCGTTTCCTTTGGTGATGTAATCATCACCTTTTTTATGAGCTGCACATTTGACTACAGCAATTTGTTCTGGTAACTGAATGCCATCAATCAATCTCTTGATCAATTTTGCATTTCTGATTGGTGTTCCTGCAGAGGTTAAATAACCTCTTTGGAACCACAGTTGTCCATAATCATGAACCACACCATAACCATATTGACTATCAGTCACTATGGTTACTCTTTTGCCAGCTGCTTTTTCACATGCTCGGATTAAACCAATTAGCTCTGCAATTTGAGCAGAACGAATTCCATCCAGAGGTGAACCTTCAACAACATCCGAAACTGTGCAAACTGAATATGCTGCCCTCAGAATCCCTTCATCATTCCTCAAACAAGATCCATCTACAAAATAGACTATGTCAGATTCAGGTAAAGGAACATCTTTTATGTCCTGTCTTGGTTTTGTGCAGTAATCTACAACATCCAGGCATTCATGATCAATGTCATTTTCATTACTTACCTCAGTAATAACTCCATCTGGTAACAGTGTGGAAGGATTTAGATTCACACACCTTACAATAGACACATTATCTGATCCCAGAATTGTTTTTTCATATTTTGTCAGCCTGCTACTTGTCAAGTGTTGAGTCCTACTTCTGGTAAGAAGAATTTCAACTGAATGAGGTACATATACTTTTACAGGAAATCCCATAATGACACCCTCACTTTGTTCAAGACTTACACTTGTTGCAGCCACCGCTTTTAAGCAACCTGGCAAAGCCTTTGCAACAGGGTCCAAAACAGCCGAGAAATATGCAATTGGTTTTCTCAACTTACCATGCCTCTGTATCAACACAGACAATGCACAACCCTCTCTTTCACTGCAGTAAAGTTAAAATTCCTTTTCATAGTCTGGCATACCCAAAGCAGGAGCTTCACATAAGCTCTTTTTTAACTGCTCAAAAACTTCCAGTTCAATTTTTGACAGACTAATTGGATCTTTTACATCTGCTTTTGTTAATCTTTGAAGTGGTTTTGCAATTACTGAAAACCCACTGATCCATTGTCGACAGTAACCAACCATTCCCAGAAACATTCTCACCCGTCTTTGTGTTGTCGGTGGTTGAATTGCTCGAATCATTTTAATTCTCTCAATTGTCACTTTTCTCGTTCCCTTTGCAATTCTGTGACCAAGATATTTCACTTCTTATTTGCAAAACTGCAATTTTGCAGATGACACTTTATGTCCCTCATCTGCTAAACGATTTAACAAGGTAATGGTATCAGTAACACAATTTTCTCGTGTTTTAGCTGCCACAAGCAAATCGTCAATGTACTGTACCAATGTGGAATTACCAGGCAATATCAGATCTTCCCGGGATTTCTTTAACAATTGATTAAAAATGGATGGACTTTCAGTATACCCTTAAGGGATACAACACCATGCTAGGATCCTATTTTGAAACCTGAAAGCGAACATTTGCTGGCTTTCTGGATGTAATGGAACTGTAAAGAAGGCATTACACAGGTCAATGACCGTGTACCATTCTGCATCATGTGGAATCTGGTAAAGAATTACTGCAGGGTTTGGAACAATGGGGCAACATGGAACAACAATCTGGTTAATTTTTCTCAGGTCCTGAACAATTCTGTATGTTCCGTTTGGCTTTTTAATACCCATAATCAGTGAATTACATGAGCTGCTTTCAATTTCTTTTAGCACACCTTGACTTATGAACTTTTCAATTACTGGAATTACACCCTCAATTGTCTCAGCTTTCATTTTGTATTGAGGAACATTTGGAAAATCTATTCCCTGCTTAACCGTGATTTTTACTGGATCAATATTTTTCATGAGACCCACATCAATTCCTGTTAGGTCCCAAATTGCTGGATTAACTGGCTTTTTGAGTTCTTCTGGCAAGTCATTTTTATCAAACACAGGAAACAGTAATGTTTTCTCCTCATCAACCATTAGCATTGTTAATTTATAAAGGCCATCTTCTTCTGCAGTTTGCATTTCAATGCCATCTGGTGAGCAATATATCTTGCAATTCATTTTGCACAATATATCACGACCCAACAGATTAACAGGACTGCTGTCACAAACTAGAAATCTGTGCTTATCTTTGTACTTGCCTATTTCCACTTTTTACTGGTTCTGTTAAACTTGTTTTAATTTGCTGATTAGCCACACCTACAACTTGGATGGACTCCCCAGAGAGAGGAAGATTTTCTATTTCTGCTGATCTAACAGTAGAACGGGTAGCACCTGTATCCACAAGGAAGGTAACATCGACATCATTTACTTTATCATTCACAAATGGCCCAGACTGATCTACCTCAAGAGTGGGTCCAAGCACACACTCTTCTTCCTCTCTCAGGCACCGTCATGAGTAATCTTCTGAAGAATCACTCTCTTCTTTGTATTTTAACCAAAATTGAGAAGCATTTGACATGTTAACTTTTGACACATTGTTTACCAAATTACCTCCACAGAAACCTGTTTCAGGAGAAAATCTTTGTGTGCTAGCACTACCAGGGAATGGTGCTTGAGGTACCTGACTCTGCTGAATTTGACTCTGCTGTACCTGGTTCTGCTGAAACTGGCTTTGCTGTATCTGGCTCTGCTGATTCGCTATCTGTCGTAGCTGCTGACTTAATTCATTTAATTGTTGCTGGAGCTGTTGCTGTTGCTGCGGATTTAACTCACACTGCACCTGTGGATTCAACAAATTGTTTTTAAAATTTCTGGACGGGTTTTTACACTCACGTTTCCAGTGTCCAATCTCGCCGCAATTAAAACATGGGAGCTTTTGTTTCAGCTCTTCAACATTTACATTAAATTTTGGCTTATTATTATTAAAATTATTCCTGAACTTTCCCTGATTCTGCTGCTGCATAGAAGCTAACTGTTGTGGTTGCTGCTCTGCTACCTTCACCTGTGCCCACATCGCTTTCTCCTTGAGATTCTTTTGTTTCGCGTCTATCTCATCACTGCAATATTTTGCCTTTCTCAGGATGTCATCAACTGAAAGTGCTTGCCAACAAACAATTCCATTTCTAATCATGTCACCAATTTCAGGTCTCAGGCCATATACAAATCTGTATATAAAGTGGCTCATGTCTTTTTCACTTAATTTTTCGTAGCCACTGTACTGTTTAAAAACTAACAGTAACCTTTCATAAAAAGAATGAACTGATTCTTTTGGTTCCTGGTTTGTTCTGTCTATTTTAACCCAGTCCACTTCTTTCGGGGGAATTTTTCCTTTCAACCAGTAAAATAATTTATTATAAATGTCCATGACATCTTTTGCTGGAGCACCTGTAACCGGGTCTCGGGGAGGTTCTTCTTTTGGCCAATCCACAGAAATTTTGCATTCTGTCCAAAGATCTGACGGGACAACAATGTCAAAGAATCCATCTAGATCAATCCACAGAACTTTTGACACTTTTATAAATCTATCCACCTGTCGATACCATTCGACTGGCTTTTCTCTCAAATGTGGAAAATCATTAGTAAACAGGAGAAAATCCTGTCTGGACCAAGGAACATGTACATACCCTCCTCCAGCTATTTCCCTCATTGGAAATTCTGAAACTACATTGTTTCTTAGTCTTTTATCCTGTTCTTTCTTTGACCATTTTATTCTCCATTTACCCAATTCGCCTAATTTTCTGAGAAAATTTATTAATTCTCTTATATGTGTCATTCTTCCAGCAGCATTCAGATTGTCAATGTCTCTCTCAGAGAAATCCACTCTGTAATGTTTCTGCAAATGTTTTTGTTTACTCAAATCAATTTCTAACTCAGCAGCCATTTCTTCCAGTTGTTCATACCTGTTTTTCGTTTTCCACTGAATACTTTTACAGATAAACAGCAATTCATCATCCTGATACAATTTCAAATTGTCAGTACCAATTGTGCCAATGATTAATTCTTCCAAATCAGCCTTTAATTTAGCAACATCAAGCTTTTTATAATCAGGTGCTTCAGGGGACAATCCATTATGAGATGATTCTATTCTGTTTAAACTTTTCTCTGACAGACCTGAATCTGAATCTGCCACTGATGGCGTTTGCGAACTTGACAAACTTCCATTTAATGTTAAATTTGGCGTCATAGATTTTTCTCTATGAATCTCTGAAAGTTCCGAATAAAATCTCTCAGCAACCTTTTGAATTTCTGCATTTAATGGAACTGTCAAAGCTGTTTGTCTATTGTCTCCTTGATCAAAAACCGGTACAACAGGACCAATAGTAACTGGTACTGTTACTGCTTCCATGCCCTTTGTCAATTGTTGAATTAAATTTTCCTTTGCTTTATTGTAACTAGAAATTTCTGGAATGACAGCAGGTAATCTCTCTTGATTTTTCACAAAATTATTTTCCTGTTGCGGGAATCTGTTTTCTCTAGGTGTGCTACAATTATTTACTGAACCTACTCTTTCAGGCAATTTTAAAAATCTGGGTGAACCTTCTTCAGCTTCTCTAGGAGGTGCACTTGGAGAAGTTTCTGTAGAAACTCTCGGAGTAGGTTGAGAACCTGCTTGATAAGGTGGCGTTTTGCGTTTAGTAGCATAAATGTCTTCTAAAACTGCATCATTTAATTCCTCATCAATTCTCCTTCCAGCTGTCTTTTGTTCCAAGTCTTCAGTAATCATTATTCTTACTGGATACAGGCCATCATACATATCTGCCTTTCTCCAGCGTCTCACTTTGTCTTCATGTGTTTTCCTATTTAAAATATATTTCGAATTTCTAGGTGCCAGGCATTTACTTTCACGTTCAAGCTCCATCATCTCAACCTCCCATTCAACCAATGCCTCAAATTGTGTAGGTCTTGGCTTTGGCACAAGATCCATCATTTTTCCTCTCAAATTTCTCAAAACCTTCATATTAAATGACCCATCTTCTGGCCAGGCTAATACACCATCATTTCTGGTGTAATGCATCCAATTATCAAACCAAATTACAGTATGATAGCCATATTAGCCTTCCATATAGGCTGCGGGTGTTTTGTACTTATGAAGTAATTTACCACCACGCGTTTCAATTTTCTTGTCAGGTTTAAAATAATTTTTCACTTTCTGAAACCATGAAGGCTTCTTTTTCTCACTATCGTTCCAATAACTCATGTTTTTAAGTAAAAATCGTTGTTCCGTAAGCTTCGAAAATGTTTCTCTAGTGTTCCGCTGTTCCAACCAATCCGTGCGCGAAAGACACCAACAAGCCAATCAGGTTAAGCTACGTCACTATCTTGCTCTTCCGATAATAATACAGTATTCAGAACTGACCAATCTGGTACCAGCTCGTCACAGTCACGTGAGCCAATCAGTGCGCTTTCTGTGACGTATGTTACCCAATCACAGCGCGAACCAAAATGACGTATGCTGGCTCTGCAGCGTCTCTGTGTGCTACTCCGGAAACTCACCCCTCCTTCACAAAACTTTTTCACGGCGCCATTTTAAGCAAACTTTCCAATGAAATTTTAATTAGTAACTACGAATAAACAAACCACTTGTCTGTTTCGCTAACAAAGTGATAGCTTTTACAGTCATTCAGAACTCACTCTTCGCATAAAATAGACGACGCTATTTCTATACGATCATTTATTCACACATACATACGAAAACCCTGATCATTCACACACGAGATCTTGGCAGGACTTGAACCAACCACAGAAAACGTCAAACGTTGATAAGAATAAATGACGCTATCTCACCCTTCTCTCAAGCTTAGATAAATCCTACTACTCTTTTCACAAAAAGTTTTAAAACGGGCAACAAGTCCCTATACTTAATGCTACGATTTCATAGGCAATCCTCACTATTACATTCAACCAGTCACATCTAAGGTCCCTAAAACTTGTGTTGTACGTCCACAACACGTGATGTATTCTATACCACAATTTTGAAACAGAACAAATGCACTGTGTAACTCTTCTAGTCACACTACCTTTTGCCGGCAAATAACCAGGACTTTTTCACACTGCTGGAAAAAATCCTTATGACTACATATAACAATCTGACATAATCAGAAACTTAACATTTGTTAAACATTAATCCTATGACTATACCAGCATATATGTAACATGCATGTCAAAAACAACATATAACCGTACGAATGCTACCAAAAACGGATCCAGCGCTCCTACTAAAATTCTGCATAAATGATGTCACCATCTACCACCAGACTTACCAATCAATACCAGGCCCATAGAAACAACAGAGCAGCTGAATCATGAGGCGAATGAATCGAATATGTTGTTTTTAAACTTTCTATAATAAACAAGACCAGCTTGTCATTTTAAAAGTTTATTTTAAAATTCTTAAAATGCATAAACTTTATTAGCTTTTATTAATATCAAACATTTATTTTTATTAATTCAGTTTAATACATTAATCATTGGCTCAAAATCCGACAGTTCAACATTGCATAAAATAATGAATTTAAGAAAACATTAACCCTAATCCCTAAGTTAGCTTTCTGACCTGAAAAGGAAAATATAATTCAATAAACAGTTGAATGCTTACAAATCCAATGGAAATCGGACAGCACTTCGCCCTCAGGAAACAATCAGCCCCGTTCCCTTCAAGAGGCCCAATTTTTATACCATGTTTTGCTCGCTAATCTAACTAAATGTCATTTTTATTAAATTTCAGCACCCTGATTGGTTGCTGACTGTCAGACCACCAGAACCACCTCATCCAGGGAAAGAACGTCACCGCATTATTGTTCATTCACATAGAGTGACAACGACTTCCGAGCGTTTTGCTACAATTTTAAAAGTTGCTTCTCTGACTTCCACCAAAGCTCGGCAAAATCGTCCCTGTCACTTCCTCGGCCTTGTAAAAAGAAGATCCAGAGCAGTTCGTGAATAAGTCTCTATTGTCAGAGCCACAGTCTTTTCAAAGGTGAAGCAAAAGCAATGCTCTCCATGGAAAGTTTCCAAGATGACTGCACTTGGCTCCAACTCTGCTCACAAACAGGCCGACCAACATTTCTTCAGAACCAGAACCAGAGCTAGGCCTCAAACCACTCTCGGGCTAGTATTTAAACAAACACAAAAAGAGTGATTAATTCAGGTAAAACAAACCCTTCTGTTACCCACCCGACCATTGCTAATAATTTACCCACTAATAAATGACATCTAGCCAAAGCAAACAAATAAAGCAGCACATAAAATATCTACCATTCTTCATATAGTCCAGCTTTAAATTTCTGAAAAAGTAAAAAGATGATTAAATGATACACAGACAGACAATCACAACATAGGACAAACATGTAAGCACATATAATAAAGCACATGCCATGAATGATCAGCCGCATATTAATAATGACAAAGTCAATAGGACGAACATGACAAACAAAACAATATTAATTATGTGTTACAAAACAGACTCACAAATGCAACAAGAGCACATGTCATTAGTTCCCGCGTGTTCAAGTGTGGTGCAATCTTATTCTAAGTTGATTAATTAAACAAATCATGCAACAGCTCATCAATAGATTAGTTCATGTTACAGGGAAATGAATCCACGAGTCAGAATAAAATAATTTCTGAAGCTCGCTTCATCAGAAGCAAGCAACCCGAAAAAAACAAACTTAATAGCAATGCCACTGAGTGTTTGCACTCTCCCCTCCAGTAGCCTTCAGGAAGGTAGGTGCTGCCTCTACTTTACTAAACACGAAGGTCTGTTCTACAAACACCACTTTAGGGCTCCTAATCCAGGTGTTCTGATATGGCATGCGAAAATTAATGCATCAATTTCCCACATGAAGAAATAGCCGCTAAAGAAAGAAAACTTTCAAAGTAAGGAATTTCAAAGGGACTAACTGAAGTGGTTCAAACGGGTTCTCCTGAAGAATATTAAGCATTAGTGGTAAGGCCTGTGCAGTATCAGCCTTCTAAAAATAAGCTGTAAAAATAAGCTCTTATGACGACGAGCCACTAGTGTGTCAAAGTCAGAAAGACTATCCTTCCCTGCAAAAACCATCCCCGAGGAATTCAAGGACCTTATTACCATCACAAGATAGATCATGAACACATTTGCTCAAACACCAGGTATTAAATATTTCCAATGTCTTGCAAATATTTTTAGGGCATTTTGCCTCCTAAGTTACTGGACAGGCTGAGCTACCTCCGCGAACTACAGTAAGGATTCCAGCCTCAACCTTTCAATTTCTACACCCCCCCAATAGATGCCGAAGAGATATTTCTGACAAATGAAGAAACCTCGGAGGGGAGGGTTGGTGTAAAGACTGGAAAAATCTAGTGGAGCTGGATTGATAGTTACTGAAGCAGAGGGAGCCAAAGCAAGTAAGACCAGGTTGGCATTTCCGCCCCCCCCCCCCAAAAAAAAACTTTCACTCTCTTGTTCCTGACATTTAGAAGAACCTTACTCAGCATGGCAAATGAAAGGAACCACAGAGAAGTCTCCTAGGCGAATTTAGATTCATTGTGCCTGTGGCCTAAACCTCAAACAAGCCTAGAGAGAGTAAAAATGAGGAAGGAGTGCATTCTGCCGAGGGGCAAAAAGATCCCACCATCGTGTCCCAATCAACCTCTATATCTTCCAGAAGAGAACAAAGACCCCTTGCCATAGAGAAAGGAAAAACCTGACTCAGTCTGTCTACCTGCCCATTATCCATCCCTAGAAGATAGTTTGCCAATAAGGAGAGAAGATTAGACCCTCTCTCCCCAATCAGTTCCGCAAGATAGGCTAGCCTCTGAACCCTGGAGCTGCCCAGGTTGTTTATGGGTTTATGGCCCAATTGTTTATTTGAACCACAGCTGCTTGCTTCTGAAGAATAGGAGAAAATTAGAACATGGCTCTGTATACAGCAGTTAATTCCTTCAAATTGAAAGATGTTTCCAGTGAGACAGCAGAGGATTTGCCAGAGGACAAAGTTGTAGGCTATTCCAAGATATCAGCAGAAGACCAGAGGACATGTCTCGCCTGAACCCTCCCCACTGGCTCGCAGTTGCCTCTTGACATGGAAGAAGGGATCTCAGGCGTGTAATCAATTTCTCCTCTCCCGGGAAAGACATAAACATAATACAGATCTGAACTGATCAGGGCAACTCTGAATTGTATACTTTGGACAGGAAGAAGATTAGATTTCGTCATGTTCAACAGAAATCCATTCTTTAATCGAGTCTCATCTACCAGCTATACTGATTACACACCCTTAGAGAAAGAAGAAGTACAGTTTAGATAGATTTCACATAAAGGAATAATATCAACTCTTAAGAATGCAATCTACGCACCAATGGAGTGAGTAGTTTGGTCAAAACTCTCAGGGCCGAGGCTTGACCCAGGAGAGGCAGTTTGAGTTGGTAATGTACCCCCAGAGAAGAGAATCTTATATACGTTCGGAAAGCCCTATGATTAGGGAGGTATGAATAAGCATTGAGCAGATCCAGAGAGGTTAAACGCATTCCTGATGCTATTGGAGGGAAGATATCCTTGAGGGTGACCATTTTCAATTTTTGGTGCTGGATGTAGGAATTCACTCTTTCAGTTCCAATTCGGACAAGTTTTCCCAAGGCTTTTTACCCAGGAGGATCACTGAATAATGTTACAGGCATCTTTCCTCCACTGCCCCCTTATTTTACCCCAGTCTTGAATTAGCTTTATTAACACCCTGATATTGATCTGGGCAGTGAGAGGTCGTCATTAATTCAAAAATGTCCTCCCAGCTATGCTGATACATTTTCTGCACAATTTGGAGTACACAAACATCTTTCACCGATGATCGACAAATATCTGGGCAGTGCAGAAGGCTTCCTTCCAGTGTTGTCATAGCCATAATTTTGATGCAGTTGGAATGGAAGTGGGGGAGATCACAGGGTGAAGCCAGGATTTGCCAGAGATGGGGCTGCCCCAGTCACAGCCCATGCCAAGAATGGCTGACCAGCACTTCTTGAGGTAGAAGCTGGAGGTCGAAAGGCCAAGTGAAAATAAAATCCTCTATCTGTTGAAGTGGGTGCACAGGAGTCAGCAATCTGTGGCTCTTCACTGACTTTTTGACAAAGTCTTTTAGTTCAGAACCAAATATCTTCATTCACTGCATGGATGATGACTGAAAAAGGACTTTTGAGAGTTGTCTGCCTACGACAGCCTTATTTAGACATGGCATCTAGCTTCTATTGTTGACCATGGTTCTGAGGAAACTGAGCAAAGACCTTTTTTGCTGCTGGATCATAGAGAGACGTGTAATCATTTCCCTGTTTTTTCTCTTTGGCTTTCACTTGGAAATCACATAACAGAGACTGGACTGTGTAGGTTACATATGTTCCTACACTCAGGGGAAAATTGGAGGCAGTGATGGCTCTTTTTATTGCACTCTGATTTTAGTTTTGTCTGTAGCATCTGAATGGGCTGCTTCTGCGGAGATCATAATACTTTACGATGACAGTCCTGCTTTCAGGGAATCCACATTTATGGCGGCAAGGCATTTTTTTTAAAGCCTTTTAGAAGGTATCTCTTAGAAAGAACACAATGAAAAATACATTCCTAGGCAATATAATTAAACAATATTTCTCATTCTGAATGTACTAAAAAGAAAGACAGTGTAACGACCAAACTATAAAATAATGCAACATTTTAATAACAATTCTTCAAAACTTATAACATATCATTTCATTTTATAGATTAAAAACACAAGTTTATTGACACGATTGTTAATTCTCTGAACCTATGCTATACACATAATCTTGCTAAGCTAAAAATGTGATATAAAAACACAATACTGTGGCAAATGAATAGTAGGTCTTCGACGTGCGTTTCGCGTGAAACACACCTTCGTCAGGAATAGCCACACAACACTTTTTTCTTATTAGGATCAGTATCTTAAAATTGTCGGGAAAAGATGTATCGAGTTATTTTGCTCTCTGGGATAAACCTTAAAATTATGCACGCCTATTGAGGAGGTATGGCGCCGTAGTAGCCACCTCTATATGATGTCGTTCATATGTGAACTATTGATGTGTAAAGTAAATTCTAATATTAAAATATTAGCGTATCTCGATAAAGATCCTTGTAGTAAGCCGCATTAATGGTGGTTGACTAATAGGAGGAGGTGCATTCCTTTCTGATAAAGCTCCTATATGTAGGGGGACGAGGTAGATCCGAGAAACTGCGTCCTGTTTATCGGACAAGTAGTAAGGATCATAGAGAGACGTGTAATCATTTCCCTGTTTTTTCTCTTCCGCTTTCACTTGGAAATCAGTTAACAGAGACTGGACTGTGTTGGTTGCATATGCTCCTACCCTCAGGGAAAAATTGGAGGTAGTGTTGGCTCTTTTTATTGCACTCTGATTTTTAGTTTGTCTGTAGCATCTGAAGGGGCTCCTTCTTCAGAGATCATAATACTTTACGATGAAATGCCTGCTATCAGGGAATCCACCTTTATGGCGCAAGGCATTTTTCTTGGAAGCCTTTTAGAAGGTATCTCTTAGAAAGAAAACAGAGGGAAACTGGCTTTCTAAATGTAGCCCATCCTCCGGATAGGTTCCCTAGAAAGGCTTTATCGACTTATAGAGAAGGGGATATGCGTGTGGCCTTTCTTGCAGGGGGGCCTTCCTCTAATACAAAGACAGCCCCCACTGCTTCATTAATCATTGTTTTCAGCATGTCCATGGGGGGGATGAACAGAGTCGTTAGAAATATCCACCTACCTTTTCTTATTGGAGTGCTTCCTAGGCTCCATTTTTCCAGTCAGGTAGCAAGTAGCCAAGTGATTGCTTGTGGGAAGCAATATAACTCCTAACATCTTGATACTTGGTGGCAAAATGAACAGGGAGCACTTCACTGTTTCTGTGGCACCTAGGACTCACAGTGAGACAGATTCTCGCTTGACCATAGCTGCAGACAATTGACTCCATCAAACTAGTAAGCAAGTTCTTGCCAGGCAGCACCTCTGTTTGTTTAGTGGAGGTAGAGGTAAGGTGTAAACCCGTGTATTTCTGCCATCATAGTACTCTCAGACAACTGCACCTTTTTTTTCTGCCAGCCTTGCTTCTCGTAAGCAAGGACTATAAGTACAAAGTGCGTGTTTACTCACCACTTGCAGGTTTTCAAAACACAGAAGTAAAAGGCATTGTCAAAGTCAAAGTCAAAGATAGCTTTATTCGATTTCATGTTAAAATCATAAAAGCACAATAAAATACATGCGCACAATAAAACTCGATTATACAATCGGAATATATATATTTTTTTAAATAGTTAATGCTCGGACATTCTCTTAAAAGCTTAAAAGTGCATTTAAGTGCATTGGTACCACACCTCATATTGTATAGATGAAGTACAGTCTTCTAGAGGCATTTTCTTAACAAATCAGTTCACCGGTCAAGGTGGAACCATGGTGGATCTGCATCTGATTATACATTTTAAGAACTTTGATACAGCATTTATGGTCATTTCATCTTGCAATAGTAGTATTTTAAATAGGGCGGGTCTGCACTGTCTTATGCCCCAAGTCTTTAACAGAGGTATCAAATATCTCTTCCTTCCCCACGCGTAAAATTTACAAAATAAAACACAATGAATTGTTGATTGCGTGGAGGAGTCATCGCATGGGCAATTAGTTAGATTTTTCGACCAGTCATTTGTGACTGGGAAGGTAACCAGCCTATAATAACTACCTGTTCTCAACCGTGCTAGTAACATTCTGTTATAACTGGACTGCTCGGGTGACAAATAGATCTGCAGGCCCTGACCCTGCAATAAGGAGTGATGTTGGATAACGGAAGCCTTCTTCCCCTCTACGCACCAACGTTGGTCTTCCAAGAAAGCAAGGCAACATTCTTTTAGTGCTTTTCTGGAAATAGTGTATAGTGAGGAGGGCATGTTATAGAATTCAGGGTGGCCTAAGTTTGTCAAGAATTCCTTAACATAGGAAAGCCACTGAATATTTTTTGACCCCTCAAGTTTAATGCAATCCTTGATGATCACCCTATTGAAGTCAGTTGCAGAGTAGGTCCATATCTTATACCAGAGTAACACTGGACTTATCCTGATTAGATCTGATATATGGACCAAGGCAAGTCCTTGTGGCAAACATAGGTGGAGGTAGATTTGGGTACAGCTAACAGATAACGCAGGAAAGCATTTTCCTTTACTTGAATTTCCTGACAGTCTGCAACCCCCCAAATGCCAGCCCCGTATATGCCTGTTGACACGCATTTGGCCTTATAAATATCGAGCAAAATGCGAACGGGCCTCCCCCCAACTTATTGGCAAACTGTTTCAATGTGCCAATAGCACGCGAAAAAGCTAAATTCCTGGTGGTAATAGCTGAAGTCCAGGTACCTTTTTTGTTAAAAACAATCCCTAGGTATGAAAAAGTACTAGTGGATCCTATCTTTGACTGATCTATAAAAGTATTGCAGGAAACCTTATTTTTAGATGAGCAGCACATGGTAAAAGTTTTCCCAATGTTGATCTTTAGGCCCCTAGCTCCCATATATGCTGAGAAACTAGTTAGCGCCATCTGGAGGCCTACTTGGGTTCTCGCCATTATAACCGCATCATCTGCGTACAATAAAATGGGCACTGCAGCACCATCGATTTGGGGATAATCTGCGTCTACTTTAATTAAATGGTCTGCTATGCTGTTGATGTACAAATTGAAAAGTAGAGGTGCCAGGATGCAACCCTGACGGACACCTTTCAATATTGAAAATTTTGGTGTACACTCACCCCTCTTTCCGTAACGCACTTTTGCCCCAGCCCCTCTATACAATTCTTTGAGGAAGTTAAGAATATTATTATTTTTTTTTTACATTTTCGAAAACCTTTATTCATCTACTGAACATATCACACGGCTTGTAGCCTACAACCCGGAGGCCGGCAGCAAATCAAAGGTAGTGAGACTGTATCATCTGGTCGCATCATACATAGTCAATTAGCTGACATCCCGGAGGTCCGACGGCATTCAAATAATATGCATTGCAAGAATCTATAGTTTATCTACAGGTCCGCCGTTTCGAAACTGGCACGCCCTCCGTTCGTGTGAGTTTTTAGTATCTTGCCAATCACTGCTGTGCCTACCCCATTAAGCTGCAGGCCTAAAAGAGTTCCCTATGTACAAATACAAAGTCCAACCCCAACAACCCCCCCCACTCAGTTAAGAATATTGGTATCAATGCCGAGACCTGATAAAGTACCCCATAGAACTTCGTGTCTCAAGCTATCCAAAGCTGAGCTAAGGTCAATAAACGTCATAAACAAATTGCTCTTTTTTGCCACCATATATTTGCTTGTTAGCATAGCCAGATTTAGTCCTTGTTCAACGGTGCCTATGCCTGACTTAAATCCATACTGGAATTTAGAAAGAACACCTGCGTCGTTAGCCCATATCTGTAATCTATTTAATATAATTCTACCTGCCACTTTCATTAAAGAGTCGAGTGATGAAATTGGCCTGTAGCATTTAGGATCGTTACGATCGCCCTTTTTGAATATTGGCACAACTATCGCTTCCTGCCAAGTGGGTGGAAAACCTTTTTTTTTAAACTTTATTTATTGGATTTTCAGTATAAAACAGTACAAAGGTTGGCATTGTGGCATTAAGTGGTTTCACCTGGTTGTACAACATAGACAGTTCATGGCAAATTAGATAGTATCCCATATTGGGGAATAGGGCAACAGACCGTATACAGTGTATGTCGCTCAAGGATAGAGTCTCTTAAGCATATTGGAGCCTGGGGTCGCCAAGTATCAAACGTATTGTGGAGACTCCTAGAAGGTTTCACCCAGATTTGCATGTATAGCTATAATAAACAGTGGGGACAAAGGTTAAACTTATGTGCATGCAGTCGCATTAGCAGCGGGTATTCAGTACTATAGCCACCAATAGGTAGTGCCACACGGTATTTCCATTACATCACATCTGATCATCACCATTGGTCCTAGTCTGGCCTCCATCCAAATCATCAATCCCATCCCCTTGCGCTAGCATATACTTGACCAGAGGTCCCCAGATGTCTTTAGGCCTACTGGGAATCGGGAGTGTTTCAGCAAAAATGTCAAATTGTTTTTGACAGTGAGTCATGTCTGCGAGCCATTCTTTGAACTTGGGTGCCCTGCCACGACCCCATCTACACGCAACGCGTCTTTTTGCAGAGCGATATCTAAGAATTTCCTACAAGTCTTAGGGATATGTGATGTGTACCCTAGGAGCATTAATAAAGGATCGGGATTTATAGTAACTTCAGTCATAATTTCGAGTGCATAGTGAACCTGTTGCCAATAGGCGTATACAAGGGGGCACTCCCAGGCTAGATGCAGAAAACCAGCGTGTTCTGTGCGGCAGCGGTCGCATCTATCATTACTAGACAAGCTGAACTTGTATTTTCTGACTGGTGTATAGTACAATCGCTTCAGGAACTTGTAATGTACCATCTTGAGACTGCTGCTGGCCGATATCCGGGCAGTGAGGATGCAGCAGTACAGCCACTGTTCATCCGTGACCTCCACCGCCAGATCGGCAGTCCAATGCAGGCGTGCCCTGTTCTCCGATCCAGGGCCAGCCGACCGCATGTGACGATACATGCCTGACACCAGATACGAGCCATCTTGTGAGCTCAACATGAAGTGCAGCGGAGGTAGGATCTCAGGTTCAGTGGGAAAGTCAGGGAGAATCTCCCTCATCCCTTGGCGCAATCGCATGTAATAAAACGTGTCTAGCGGAGTAGGGTTGTAAGCTGCAAAGAACTGGACTGCAGAGTTGAACTGGCCATTGGAGAAGAGGTTGCCCCAACATGTAATCTGTAGGCGTTGACAGAGTAGTTGGAAGCCGCGTTCCTGTAGAAGTGAAAGCTTTGGGTGGTATGTCTGTGGTAGCAAAGGAGAATACGGAAAGGAGCATTCCAGCCTTTTAGCTATGCGATTCCAGGCATCTATGGTGCAGGTGACAGAGGTGCCCGGTGTCTCAATGGACGTTACTGGGCAATTCAACAGCCCATTGAGAGGGAGGGGGTTCGCAATCCAATCCTCGACTGCAAGTTGCGGCATGTATGGAGTGGGAACCATCCAATGATATGCGTGCTGTGCTTGAGTACATAGATAATATGCCTCGAAATCAGGCACATCGAAGCCTCCCTTATCATATGGTTGCATCAGCATCGCCCATCGCAGCCGTGGTTGTTTACCCTCCCAGAATAGTCAGCAGAGTTCCGTCTTTAGTGTCTTGAAAAAAAACGCACCTGGGTAGTAAGGATAAGTAAGAAAAAAATGTAGAAATCGAGGCAGTACCACCATTTTGATCAGCGACGCCCTTCCCGCCATGGAAAGTGGGAGGGATAACCAATGATCAACCGACGCAGTAAGTTTCATGACCGCCACACCATAGTTCAATTGCAACGTTTCGTCTTTGTCACGAGAGATCTGAACCCCAAGATAGCGCAGGTTCGAGCGACACCATTCTAAAGGAAAGTTGAGTGGGAAATCAGGGACCACATCAGTGAGAGGGAAAAATTGCGACTTAGCCCAATTGATGCGCACTCCGGATAGTCTGCCGAATACCACAAATTCTCGAAGTAGTGGGTTCAAGTTTTGTACCGGATCTTTGACGGATAGCGTCATGTCATCCGCATATAACAACACATCGATCTGGCGCTGGAGGCAGCGAACTGCTCTCTCGCGGTGTAACTGACAGAGCCTGCAAGCCAGTGGTTCAATGGCTATTGCAAAAAGAAGTGGGGATAAGGGGCATCCCTGCCTGGTGCCTCTTGTTATCTCAATGGAGGGGGACAGGCGTCCATTGATCAAGACTTTCGCTGTTGGTTTCGTATAAAGCAGTTGAACCCAGGAGATAAATAGGTTAGGGAACCCCATACGCCGTAGGATGGTGAATAAATATGGCCATTCAACAGAATCGAATGCCTTAGTGGCATCCAAGAAAACCGCCGCAACGGGAGTGTCAGGGTGCACCGTGTGGAGTAGGGAGAACAATGTGCGTAGGTTATGGGAGGTGGAACGACCCGGGACGAACCCAGACTGATCCGGTAGTACAATCCGGGTCATTAGAAGGGACAACCTGGTAGCCAGCACCTTCGCCAGTATTTTAACATCACAATTCAAGAGCGAAAGCGGCCGATAGGAATCACAGGCGGAGGGGCTCTTGACAGGTTTCAGTAGTGAGGTAATAACGACCTCACACATTGAGCAGGGAAGGATTCCGTCAGCCAGCGATTCATCGAAGATCTCACTAAGAACAGGGGCCATAATGTCTATATATGCTTTATAGAACTCGAATGGGAGCCCATCTAGGCCGGGTGCCTTTCCATTTTTAAGCAACATTATAGCATCTCTGATTCGTCCAAATCAAAAGGAGCAGCAAGGAAGGCGCTATCACCGTCACTGAGCCAACAGAGCGCCACATCGCCAAGAAAGTCATTATAGGACACCTCAGTGGTCGTAGTTGTGGTATACAACATGTGATAGTGTGACAGGAACGCATTTAATATGCCGTCTGCATCTTTGACCGTCCGTCCCTGCTCAACCACAATTTCTAATATTGTATTTGGAGTGTGCGGGGTACGTGTTAATACTGCCAGGGCCTTGCCAGGCCTGTCTCGTTCACAGTATTTTCTCGCCTGCCAATATTTCCCTTTAAACTTTACTTCCCTGGCCGCCTCTTCCTCATATTGCGTCAACTTGTCCCTAAACTCTGCATGAGTATCAACAGTATCTCCTCATACCATCCGCGCTTCCAAGACCTTCAGCTCTCTATCGAGTGTGTGGATTGTGCGTTGAATGTCACGTAACATGCCAAAACGTTTCGATATGCAATGTCCCCTGATGGTGACCTTGAAGGCCTCCCAAATGTGTTCAATCGAGTCTACAGAGCCCTTATTTCGCGGGAAGAAAGCAGCAATTTCCTCGCCAAGTTCAGCACGAAACACAGTGTCTAATAGGTCCGCTGGCTGTAGCCTCCAGTGTGGACGGGGATTGTCCCATCCAGGCACCCGTAGGTGTATCAGGACAGGACTATGGTCAGAGTATGTCCTCGGGAGGTGCGCCACCCCAGTCACCCCCACACTAAACTCTCTAGACAGAAAGAATTAGTCCAGTCTCGCCCATGTGCCAGTCAATGATGTAAAGTGTGTGCCCTCTTTACTGGAAGGATGCAAGTAGCGCCAACTATCCACCAAGTTGCCCTCCGAGATCACACCTAACAAGGCCTCCCTGGACCTAGGCTTGTAATGTACTACTCTGTCCGCTCTAGCCAGTTGGGGTGCAAGCGCTAAATTAAAGTCGTCCCCCCAGATAACATGACGGGACCCCACATCCAGAATGTGTCCCCATAATGCATTAAAAAAAATTGGCACATCTACATTGGGTGCGTAACAGTTCACTAATGTAATGGTGTCACGGCCCAGGCGCCCCCACATCAGGGCAAAGCGGCCCTCCACATCTGTCAGCTCACCGCACACATGGAATGGCACCGTGCGCCTAATCAGGATAGCCACCCCTCTTGCATAAGTAGAGTAAGACGAAAAGACTCGGGCGGCCGCCCATTTGCCTGCGAAAGTGGTGCGTGCCTGTGGTGAGATGTGTGTTTCTTGTAACATAGCAATCTGAATTTGGTGGTGATCCAAATATGCAATCACATTTCGACATTTCTTGGCATTGTTTAGACCCCGTACATTCCATGACATGCAATTCAGTCGCGCATCAGGCCCTGTCCCCGCCATAAGTTTAAAAACATCATATTACTGTATCATGCCATATCAGGGTCTATAGAACCATCTCTTCTCAGGTGATATACCATACCATCAATTCCCAACAACCACTGTTTGGCCCTGTAAGGCAAAAACTCCCCCACCCTCAAAACTCTTCCCCCACCCACTACTGCATCCCAATCATGCCAGCAGCCACCCATTCCCGCCCTTCCCCTCCCTCCCGCCCCTTTCAACTTCCATAACTGGTTCCCATGTTTGGGGTACACCCGTAGGGGAAACAACATCGAGAACGCACAGCCACTTCTCTCTCCGTTAGCCTCCTGCTCTGTACCACCCTCGGCGGAGACTTAGGTGAGATAGTGGTCCCTGGAATACTTTACCATCGGAAGAGTTCAAGAGTCCCCAACCTCAGTACGGTGCCTTACTGTCCGGTCACCATCGTTTCCAGTCCCAATCAGCCAAGATATGATCCTAGTTGTCCATGCAAGGGGAAGCACTCTACATCAATCTGCTTCATCTGCCGCCAGTGGATCCTTCAGTGGGTCCTCCACGTGGTCGTCATCGCGACACCGACCCTCTTTCTGTGCCTTCCTGATCGTCTTCAGGAAATCTTCTACTTTTTGCGGGTTCGTGAAAAAGCGCTGCTTGCCTTGGTGTGTCACTCGCAGCTTCGCAGGGTATAACAATGCATAGTCTATCTGGGCGTCCCGCAATTTCTTTTTGACATTCAGGAATTTCCTTCGTTCTTCCTGTACTATAGGAGTAAAATCAGGATAGATTGAAAAGGTGATGCCATTATAGCTCAGGGTCTGTTTGGTGCGGGCAGCTCTCAATGCGACATCTCGGTCGCGGTAATTCAACAAGCGAGCAATTATAGGTCTTGGTGGCGTTCCGGGTTTAGGCACAGGGGCCAGTGATCTATGCGCCCTTTCGACTATGAATTGCGGAGAGAAGGCATCTTCACCCACCGATGCCCTGAGGAGTTTCTCCACATACAGCTCCATCCTGCCCGTGTCTGTGGATTCTGGAATACCTGTGACGCGAATGTTATTGCGCCTGCTACGGGCTTCCAAACCCTCGTTCTTGGCCACTATAACCCGCAGTAGGTTGTCCATGCGGGCCAGTTGGGTCGAATGTGAGGCAGTGATTTCGTCATTATCCGAGATACGTTGTTCCGCTGCCACAATTCTTTCCTCATGTTTGTCCACTTTATGCACCAGGGCGTCCATTCTGGAGGACATGCTGTCCACTTTCTCCACCACCGTGGCAAAACCCTGTCTCATCTCCTGCAGGAGCCGGTGCATGTCTAAGTCTTTCGAGGGCGAGCCTCTGTCAGTACAATCTGCCCCAGTGGGTCTCGGTTCCTCTGGCACCGTCTTTGACCCCTTCTTAGCGTTGTCAAAATGTAGCTTCGGTTGGCGATTATCCGGACGCACCATCGTGCTTCTGCGTCTCTCGCTGCCTGCCACCGTGGAACCCAGTGGTGTCGCAACACCCCTCTTCTGTTCTAGAGTGCGATTGCGGTACCCGTTAGCACGACCTTGCGCAGGGTTTCACACCTGATTAGTATACTGCGTCTCCACGCGGTCACGAACTATCAGCAACGCAGTGGCCGCCCAGTGCATCATCCGATCTAGGTGCCAATACCAAGAGGAACATATAAACCAGGGATATCTCACTGGCCACCACCAACAGCAAGTGAGGGCCAGGTCATCCTGTCAACCGTTCCTTAGTGATGAATGCAGAGGGAGTTATAAGTGTGTAATGTACACCGTTTGGGCTTTCATATGTTGGTAAGTTACTAGCATCAGGCGCCGTGCGGTTCGTGACACCCAGTCAGTGTTATTTCTCGCGCTGCTCCGTTCTGCCGCTCCGTCTCGGGGGAAGGGAGCAGGCCGCAGCAGAGCTCCGCGGCAGATCGCAATTGTCGCTGCAGTCCTCTGTGTACCCCCACCAGCGCTGCTCAGGCTGGTATCGTAAAGGCCTCCGCGGATGCAGGGGAGCTGCAATTCCACCGACGTTAGTAATCCCGGACGGCACCCAAGGCTAGGATCAACAGGGCAAGGGGAACTGTCACCAGGTCCAGCCGGCTGTCACTACCTCCAGCACGGATCAGCAACGGCAGGCATGCCACAGACGCCCACACCTGCAGGCCTCCGGCAGCGCACAGTAGCTTCGTGTCAGCAGCGGGACCGAGACAGGGAAGGAATCCGACGGCAGCCTTAGTCACGGACACAGGGTTTCACAGCGCTCGCCCCTCCACGGGACCCCGCCCCTGCACACAGAGTAGTGCCCGCTATGCCAGGGCTGCGTACGCCAGTAAGCACACAATTTCAGGTGACAGGGCTCCGGGGGAGTCTTCCACTGGGCAAGTGAGATGGCAGGTCGCACCGCCGACAGCTGCGGCCACCACAGGTTCCGCAGATGATCAGGGCCTTGCGCCTCGTGGCAGTCTCCGGCCTCGCGTAGTGACCTCTGCCCGATCCCCACGTCTCTCCAGCTCCAGCGTCGCCTCCGGGGAAGGCTAGCAAGGTCAATTTCTTGGCCCCTGTTGCTCCAAGAAGTCCAGGATTTGAACCGGGTGCAGATGGATGTATGCTGCACCCAGATATTGGTAATTGGGAACTCTTACTCCTCAGGAAGGTAGGATAAGTTAAGGATTAGTTCGCCAGGGCTCAGGAGCCTCACCGTTAGGTGGCAATTCCGTGTGTGCGCCCTCTAGCGCCCCAGTGGGTGGAAAACCTTTATAGTTACAGCTATTGAGCACATTTGTCGGATGTACCATGTTACAACGCATACCATTACAACTACCTACTGTTACAACGCGACCATTACAACGCATACCATTACAACGCATAGCGCTTTGAGGTGCTGGATAGTGGTAAGTATAATTTACTATTCTAACTCCAGTCCCCGTGGACCCTAGGGAAGGTGTTGGATAGTAAATTATACTTATTCCCTATCCTAGAGCGCCCCCCAGCGCAATGCGTTGTAATGGTATGCGTTGTAATGGTCGCGTTGTAACAGTATTGCGTTGTAACAAATGCGTTGTAACAGGTGTATACCCATTTGTCAGGAGCGGTGCCCATAAGGTGATATTATCCTTGTAAATGTCTATAGGAACACCATCTGGCCCTGGTGCTTTGCTATTTGTACTTTCTACATTTGCCAGTTCCACTTTGGATATGGAAAAGACTATCTCCAAAGGAAACAGATCAGAAGGGGCAGACTCAGCAATTATCAACAGTCCAGCACTACGGCTATCTGTTCCAACCAGGTCATCTTTCTTGTACAGCTCGGTAAAGTGATCGACCCATACCATCTCATCTATGGCAATTTCTACCAAGTCAAATTTCCTATCAACGAAGAAGGGGGCATTTACCGCTCTCCAGAAAGCAGTGTTATCTCTCAGGGAGCACGCCTTGAGCAGAGTTTCCCAGGCAGCCTCCTTCAATTTTTTTTTCCGCTTTTGTAAAGTAAGTTTATAAGATAGTCTGGCAGACCTAATATCTTGCATGTTTTTAGGTATCTTTTTTAGGGTTCGTTTTAAATAAGAGTGCGCTTTGCTGCACTCGGAGTTGAACCAACCTTTGGCCTTGTCCCTCGCGCCTTCTCGTATTGTCCCTGTGAGTTTGCTGCTAATTTGTGCTGTGATCTCCTGGAATGCTGCAATGACCGCGGTTGGATCAGGATTTTCCCCGAGACAGATCATAAAGTCGTTTAATTGACCCGCTACTAGACTATTGAGAAAGTTTGTAGGGTTGACCCTGTTCCATTTTATGGCATAGCCATTGGTTCTAGATAGAGAGATCCCTTGGCAGTATACATTTTTAGCCACATTAGGTGCTTGTCTATAGCTCAACCCTATATCAAAGATTGAACTAATCGGAAAGTGATCGCTGAGTGCAATATCCTCTGTTTTGAACGACAGGACGCTGTGGTGATAACTTGTAGTGACCAATGAATAGTCAATAACAGACCGTAGACCCCGCCCGTTAAAGGTGGGTTGGAAATTCACTTGAGGGTTACAGAGCTCATTCACAAAATCCTAGGTCCCACTCGAATAGTAAATTATTGAACAAATTCCCAAGCATAGAATGCTCAAACTGGGTACAAGGATCTCCCTTAAGATTAACCATTCCGCATATATCTAGACTACTATGGGGGCATATATGGCAATTAAAATCGCCTGTCACTATAACGCACCTTTCCTTTTGCTCTGGTCCTGATCCACTGCGTAGAGCATTATCTAATTCATCCAAGACCCTTTTTTTTATCAAAGGTGTGTTTATTGGCAATTTTAAAACTCATAGAAAAATGCAACAATCCCGCAAAGCTCCCCACGCAGGGGGCAAAATAGAAATCCAAACTGTGTAAAGTCCGGAGCCTCTGGGGGGAATGCAGAACAAAGCCAGAGGCGGTCGGGTCATAGCAGGATTCACAGAGCATGGTTAGGACCATCTCCGATCAGGCATTCAGAAGAGTTTAAGACCCGTTAGAAACGTGGATCATCTCTGAGCAGAAGTCCCATGAGGCCCGGTCTGTCCTGCCCCCATGCCAACATAGAGCCATCTCAGCAAAGTGAAGGAACAACAGTAACTATAGGTTAGAAGAAACCCCCCCCTCCCTCGAAACCTCCAAATTACTCCCCCCCCCTTCCCCCCTCCCAGTGGTGGTAGCATTCCGAAGGGTAATCATTCGTCTGAATGGAGCACTAAGGACATTTGGAACAGATGGAGGGATCGAACACTGGACGGCAGCCTGGAGGAAAGAAACCGAACCAGAGGGCCCCAGCGAAATTCAAAGTTTTTAAAATCATCTAGAAAGATGTCAGCCATTCTCTCCATACTCAAAAAGTGCCAGAGTCTCGCATACCAAAGGGAGATCGCCGGGGCCTCTGTGCGCTTCCAAGCCGCAGCCAGGGTTGTCTTGACCTCTCCTATGCATAGCCACATTATCTTCTGATCCGCTTTTGTCTGGAATTCAAGGAGTGGGTCTCTAAGGCCCAGCAGGACATGAACCATTGAATCTGCTATCGGGTAGCCCAAGATCTCTTTGATGTGTGATAGTATCTCAGTCCAGTATGGACTGACAACCGGGCAGTCCCACCGAATATGGCGGAAGTCCACCAGCAGGCCGCACCCCCTCCAGCACCTGTCAGTAGAACCAGGGAAGATCCACTGTAGCTTGGCTGGGTACATGTACCAGTCCATCATTGTTTTCAGATGGGCCTCCCGGAGCTCCACCGAGGGGTTATGTTTTGCTATATCAGACCAGAAGTGGGACCATTCAGAGTCAGTGATATCCCGGCCCAGTAGCTCCTCCCAGTGAGACATGTAGCGGGGTCTAGGGGATATGGCAGTAGTCAAGAGGAGACCATAGATAAAGGAGATGACTCCTCGCATCGCAGAGGTCTTTAATAAGAAGGTTTCAAAAGGTGTGGGGGGCCTAGTGGCTAAGTCTCTCACCGACGGAGACAAAGCCCAGTGTAGGAGCTGGGTATGGTGGTATGGTACCGTCTTCTGTACCCCATAGTCCCTCATACAATTATCAAAAGTGAGTGTGGCAGAGCCATGGAATAAGTGCGTAAGCCCTAGGCAACCTCCCTCCCTCCAAGCATCGAAGGTGCCCTCGAGCACCGCCTGTGTGAAAGTAGGGTTAAAGTGTATAGGTGTAAAAGGGGAAGGGAATGTTGTCCATCGGTCATCCCCCGAAACCGAGTCCCAGACTCTCAGGGTAGTGCTAGTGGGGGTGCTAATGTGGGTGTTTTTGGGCCTGTCTCCTTTGGGTTTCCAAATTAAGTCGCAGATTGTTCTCCCTGTCACGCTCCTGTCCATGTGTAGCCAATGCTTTTCTGAGGCGGGCTGGGGCCATTCTACCTGGACACAGAGTTGGGCTGCCTTATAATATAGATGCATGTCGGATAAACCCACTCCGCCTTCCCTGCTCGGACGCCGCAATGTGGCAAAGGAGAACCTCGCTCGACCCCCTTGCCAAATGAATCAGAGCATCATCGTTTTAGTTTGCCGGAAAAAATCCCCTTCAAGGGCGATGGGTAATGCCTGAAAAAGGTACAGTAGCTTGGGTAGAAGGGTCATCTTAATTGCGTGAATCCGACCCAGCCACGAGATGAACATAGGCTTCCAGCGGGCCAGTGATCGTTGAATTTCGGTGAGAAGTGGGGGGAAGTTCGCCGAGTAAAGTTTGCCCACCGTGGGAGTCAACTGGACTCCCAGGTACGTTATAGAAGAGTTGGATCACTGAAGGGGCGTGAGCGGCTGGAGACGGGTGACGTCAGCCAAGGGAAGAGTAAGATTCAGGATAGACGATTTCTCAAAATTGACCTTAAAGCCCGCCACCCCCTCGAAGCGGTCCAGGATCGTCTGTACTCGAGGTAGAGAGTGAGCAGGGTCCGCAAGCGAAAGTAAGACGTCGTACGCAAACAAGGTGACTTTGTGCTCTCTCCCGTGAACGGGATCCACTTAATAGCCTGGTCCTCCCGTATTGCCACTGCCAGCGGCTCAATGCTCACGCCGAATAACAAAGGGGAGAGGGGGCAGCCCTGTCGCGTACCCCAGGAGTGCGGAAAGAAGGCCGAGAAGTGTCCATTGACCACCACTCTGGACCGGGGGGCTGTAGTTGGCTTTGAGCATCGTCAAAAATTTGGTAGAGAAGCCGAATGCAGTTAGGGTTTGGAACAGAAGCCCCCAGTACACCCTGTCGAATGCCTTCTCGGCATCTAGGTCCACGAGTACTGTCGGAATTTTGAATTTGTTGGCTTTTCAACCAGGTGTACTATTCTTCTGGTGTTGTCGTGCGTCTGTCTGCCCTTTATAAAACCCGATTGGTCCGGATGTATAAGCGCCGGCATTAAATCGTGGAGCCTAGTGGCGAGGATGGACGAGTAGAGTTTGGTGTCTAGATTGAGGAGGGCAATTGGCCTGTACGAGGAGCATTTAGAGGGGTCTTTCCCGGGTTTGGGAATGACCGATATGGTAGCCTCCGCCATGGAAACCGAGGTTATTCCCTCCTCTGCCATGCTATTAAATAGTTGTGCCATAAAGCCAACCAGTTCAGAGGCGAAGGTCTTGTAAAATATGGCTGTATAGCCATCCAACCCTGGACTTTGTGGGGTTTCAAGGCCTTGATGGCAGCAAAAACCTCCTCTCTAGTGCTCGGGGCAGAGAGCGCCTCGTTCCACTCTTTTGATACCTGGGGCAGTGGTAGCATGGACAAGTAGTCCCCTTGCAGTTCGTAATTTAGGGTGTCTCCCGCATACAGTGCCTCGTACAAACCACCAAAGAGACCTGCTTTGACTTCGTCATTGTGCGTTACGGCCCGTGTGTGTCCTTTATACCCCAATGTATTCCTTCTCCCTTTTTTCTCGGAGCTGCCGGGCCAGGTGTTTCCCCACCTTGTTCCCTTGGGAGTAGGAGAGGCGCCGTCATTTCAGTAGTCTGTATTCCTCTCTATTGTTATAATGAGCCTTGAGCTTGCCCCTCACTGCCGTCAGCTGTCGCAAGGTCAGTCTGGAGGGGGTTTGTTTATGAACCAGCTCAAGAGAAGAAAGCTCCTCTTCCAATTTTTCCCTGTCTTGTCTCCGAAGTTTGTTAAGGGCTGCATTAAGAGCTATACAGCTGCCGCGTATGGAAGCCTTAAAGGCATCCCATGTGTAAAGAACTGAGGTATCGCTGGTGGGATTTAGGTCAAAAAATGTGTTAATGGCCTTCCGGAGCTCGACGCAGGAGGCCTTGTCCCGGACCAAGGGGGCCGGAAAGTACCATTTACGGTGGATTGTAGAGGCTAATACACATCGTAGACAGATAGCGAGCAAACTGTGGTCAGAGACCGAAGATCTTGGCTTCGCGCAGGTCTCCTCAAAGAGATTGCCTCAGAAAAAAATGATCTAGGCACGAATAGGAGTGGTGTACGTGGGAGAAAAAAGTATAGTCCCGCTAGTGTGGATAGAGAGAGCGCCACCCATCTATTAGCCCCATATCTGACATTGTCTGCCATGTATCAGCGGGGAACACTCCTGTGTCGGATCTCTGGTGAGGAGTACAATCAATATCCTTATTCCATACCAGGTTAGAGTCTCCCATCGCTATCAGTGGCCCTTCGACAGTGTCTAACACCGTCCTCCACAGGTCCTGGAGAAATCTATTTTGACCCACTTTGGGGGCATATAAAACCAGGAATGTGCATACCTTGCCCCTTAGCTTGCCTTTAACCAGAAGCCAACGCCCCTCTTTATCCCCCCGAACCTCCAGAGGTTGGAATTGTAGGGTTGATCAGGACAGAAGGGCAACTCCTTTGTGTTTTGTAGTAGCTGAGGACTTGTAAATAAGAGGAAATTGCTTATGTTTGAGGCGTGATTCATCTGATCGTGCGAGGTGAGTCTCCTGAAAACCCACTATGTCTAAGTGGTGGTCAAGTATGTATTTCCAGACCTTCTGACGTTTATGGGGGGAGTTCAACCCCTTCACATTCCAGGACCCCAGTGTGATCGGCATCAGGAATAAAACACCAGGTCATGCTCAGCATTGGGGCGTGCCCTTGCCCCCTTCTCATGCGCGGGCCAGCCTTGCCCCATTCCAGTCTTGTCTCTCCCCAGTGTGCGCGCCCCATGTCGGCAAGTGTCCATCCCCCTCAGCAGCCAAACCGAATCGCTCCACATACATTCCCAGCTTGCATACCTGGCTACCTCCAATCCGCAAAGCGTGTTTGTGAACAACCCTTCGCTACCACCACTGCTCCCCCACCCCACCCCTCCCCTTCATCCCCCCTCCCCTCCCCCCCCCAACTCCCACCCAAACCTAGGCTTAGCCAGAACCAGCGATAGAAGCTAACATCAGGACCCCAAAGGGGGATCCGAGTGTGACCGTAAGGGTCGAAGTTTATGGACGTGGTCAATGTCCTCCCTTAACCTTCCATGGGGCCTCTCCTCTAGGGAGGGCATAGAGTACCTGTGAGATCTGGTGGGGTTGCGTCCCTCTGGTGCCAGCGGAAACCCCTCTCAGGGGTTCATTCAGCAGGGGAATCCTCCTGTGTCGTCGCCTCAGTCACTAGCGCCACAGAGGCTACTGCCGCCCCCCTATCATGAAGGCTTGTAGACGGGTCTGGCTTCTTCGATACCGCATTCCAGCCCACCTTCTGCCAGGCCGGAGAGCGCTGTCATCGTCTCTCAGGGGAGCGTGTGTCCATGGGTGCTTTAGTAGACTCTTCTAGGCTGAGGATCTCCACGGCCACAGCCAGGGACCTGACTTGAACCAGTTTGTTCTCCCAGCGAAAGATGATGCGAAAAGGGTGGCCCCAAGAGTAGGCCACGTTCTGGTCATGTAGGAAACTGGTGACTGGCCGGAACTCCCTACGCTTTTGCAGGGTCAAAGCTACTAGGTCTTGGAATAGCTGAGGACGATGGTCTCGAAACTGCAGGGGGCCGGCTTCTCGTGCCTTTCTGAGTATGCGTTCTTTCAGTTGAAAATCATGGATGCAGACCAATATGTCTGGGGGGGTGCCTCTGAGCCCCGCGGCAGCCCCACTCAGTGGACCCTGTCCATGCGTATCTCTTGAAGTTCTGCCTCGCCTAGAACATGTTTAAAGAGGTCTTCCACATACCCCCATAGGTCCTTGCCTTCTGCGGCCCAAGGCACCGCTCGAATTCTAATGTTGTTGCGGCGCGACCGGTTTTCCAGGTCCTCGGCATGGGCCTGGAGGTCTAGGTTCTGTTCTGTGAGTCAGAGGACATCTTGTTGCAGATGGTGAACGTCCTCTGCCATTCCCACGTCGTGTTCCTCTAGCGTCGCCACCCGTTCTCCTACTTCATCCAAGTCTATCCTCACGTCACACATATCTGTCGTCAGTTGTGAGCGGAGCTCTGATATGTCCTCCTTAATGGCCTTGAACAATTTGACCATGAAGGTCTTGGTGGCCGGAGCATCATCATCCCCCCGAGGGGGCGACTTGCTGGGCCCAGGAGGCGGCGTCGGTGGAGCTCCCTTGGGCAGACCCTCCTTGACGGGTTTGTCCTTACCCAGTCTGCCTGCCACGTTAGCAGACCAGGGCCTCTGTGATCCGGGCAAGGCCTCGCTGTGTCCCTCTTTCCGGCCTTGTCTCTCCGTGAGCTAGGCCGTGACTTCTCTGGCCCACCACAGCCTGGTTATGGGTTGGTGCTGCCGCCCAAGTTGTCTAGGTCCCACCGCTCTTCTGCTCTCCCCTGTCTTCCGCGTCAGTCTGTCGCTTCGCGCCTTCCCAAACTGCGCGGCTCGTTCCTCCAGGCAATGGGGTTTCGTAGAGTCAGGACGCCAATTTGTGTTTTTGTGGGGTCTAGCCCAGCCGATGTTTGCAGTCGCGGGAAGTAAGCCGGCGTATCTGGGGATCGCTGTACCTCCTTGCAAGCCGCTCGGGCTACGCTGCATTCAGCTGCTCATTACCATGCCCTCGTCTAGGTAGGCCGCATGGGGTCCACTCTCTCGGACCGTTGATTGTGCCAGGCCTCAGGCGCATCCGGCCCCTCTGTCGTCTCGCAGCCCCCTTCAGGCAGATCTCTTCCGCAGGCACTCAGGGTGGATCTCCCGCTCTGCACTCTCCCATCCGGCAGCGATTGCCCTGTAGTTCCTGGGGAGGGAGGGGGGTGCACAGCCCCACCTCCGGTCGTCCTCGCAGGCCCCAAAACCGCGGCCTCCGTTCGTTCAGCCGCCACTCTCCCCCGGTCCCGGTGCCGGCACGCCTTCTTCCTGTGGCCCGCTCCAGGTGTGGACATCGTGGCACCCGTCTCCCTCAGCCACAAGTCGCAGCAAGCGATGGCGTTCCAGCAGCCAGCTAGCGGGTGGCAGTGCTCCGGGAGGCAGTCTCAGCTCGGTGATCGTACCCGTTTCTGTTCACGCCAAGGGCAGTCCAGACCCCCGGCAACCGGGTAGGCCTCGCCACCAATCTTTGGGGTGTCCCCCGGGTGTCCACCATGCGCTGATCCCTGTCCTGCTGGCTTCAGGGTGCGCTCCACTTTGGCGCCTCCCTCCGCTGCCACTGACGGGTCGGGACTCTATGCCCCAGGACCAGGCTGCACCAGGCCGTGTTTCACTCCAGCGGAGGCCTGGCGGTCGACAGGGATCCCAGCTCCCTCCAAGGGCCGCGTTGGACGGTTCGGGACCCCTGACAGGGTATCCCTTCACTGCTCTCTCTCCCACGCTGTTCAAGCCCCAGGCACCCTCGCGTCTTACCAGGGTATTCAGTGGCCGCAAATCATCAGCTCTGCGGGGGCTCCACCCGCTTCACCGGAAGACCAGGCCCACCTAGGCCCCAAAGCCCCGGCCTCAGGTGGGCAACTCTGCCGTCCCTGCACTCCTCGGGTCCGTCTCCCGCCCACTGCTCTTCACGTCTCCTGGGCACCGGGGATCACTGTCCTCACACCGCCCGTCGCCTCCTTTCACAGCCCGAGTCAGTCACAGGCTCCGACTCCGCTGTCTCTCGCCCGTGTGATTCCCATGGCTCGCCATTCAGCAGCCCCGGTCGCTCCTGCCGCCAGGGTTTACTCAGGCGCCCGGCTACCAGCGTGTTCCAGGCCGCTCACGCAGCCGCGGGAGAATATCGCCCCGGCGAGTGAGATAAGGCCCCCAGCCGGTCCGCCGCAGCCACGGGATGTCAGGTGGCCCCAAATCGCCACCAAAGGAGGGTCCCAAGAGGGTGCTGAGCAATGCTGTAAAACTCGTGCCGCCGGAGGGACTCAAGTACACGTCCTACTCCGCCTCCATCTTTGCCACGCCCCCCCAAGACCCTTTTTTGATCATCTCTTGGGATGTTGTTATAGAGATTAATCAGGACGATTTGCAAATTTCCTCCCCCCTTGAGTGAGAGTACCTGATAATAATTGTTCCCCCCATTTGGTAGGCACTTAACAGTCAAGTGGGCTGTATTAGATATAAATGTGCAAAGCCCCCCAGAGCACCTACCCCTGCTAGTCTGCTGTGCTGCGGTAAAATATGTGCGGTAACCATTTAAATGAATCTCGGACTGTACCCAGCATTCTTGAAGACAAATTACATTAAAGTTGTCTATGAATGCCAGGAAGATAGGGTCCTTTACCTTGTTTAGGCTCATGGTGGCCCTGGGCAAGGAGCGTAGGTAGGGGCCCCGGAAGTGGTGGTCCGGGCGGGGCAGAGCGCGCAGGCCAGTAAAGAGGGGAGGAGGTCAGGGTGTTTAGTAGTGGAACAGAGCCGGAGGCCGCCAAATCCCTGCCAGGGGCCACCACGCAAATATGTATCCTTCCTCAGAGGATTAATATATTAAGGATATATATTGGCGTGGTGGCCCCTGGGGTTTGGTGGCCCTGTGCAGGTGCACAGCTTGCACATGCCTCGAGCCGGCTCTGTTGGCAAACCCGCTATATTACAGGATAGTAAAGCCAACCTACCAGTTTGATCCATCGGTAAAATGCCTGTGTTTAGTGTAGTAACATCAAAATTACCGTTTGACTGTAGTAAAGGTACTATACTTAGTCCATCAACCCCCACTACTTCACTTGAGGGCCTAAGTTGGGCTAGCACACTTTCTACGCCTCCCCCGATATGATTATTCTCTGCCATCTCTAATCCTATTCCCTTTTCTGATGAGCAGGGTATAGTGGAGGCTTCAACATCATCTTTATCCCTTTTTTCAGGTACTTTATTTTTATGACGATGGGTCATCTGGTTAATTCTCCTAATGGGCTTGCAATTACTCTCCCTACAGCCATTCGAAGACCCAATAGTCGGTGGCAGTCAATCAACCATCTCCAGACAGCTATACCTGTTTTCAATCGGGATTCCTCTCCAACTATCCCTGAATGTTATATCCCTGGTAAGGTTTCCTCCCCATTCCCCCCACTCTCCTCCCCAGTCCCGGCGTCCTACTCTGCACCAATTCTCGTCTTCCTAAACAGGGCCAAAACGTCTCCTAGGTGGATTAAAAAACGAGAGTCGTTTAGTTTCTGTCTTCACTACTGCTTTGCGTTCTCCATGAGCATATATGATTGACCATGCGTGGGTCCTCAAAATTAACTAGGACACAATCGCCCTTAGTTGATTTCTTCTTGTGCCCCACCCATGGCACCCTGCGCACCATTAAGATCTTACTCAAGCAGAGAGGCGGTAAGGGTTGATTAATGTTGAGCCAATGCTGAACTTTATTCTTTAATGACCAACTAGGTTCCTCTGAGAATTCTGCCAGATCCGGGACCCCAGTCATGACCACCACAAAAGGGCTTTCCTCAGGGGGCAAGTTAACAGCGAATCTACCCCCTGCAGGTTCCCTGTTCCAGTCCCTGTTAGGGTGTTGAACGGAGGCCTTAGATGAAGTATCCTCCTGCCTAGTATGCACAACGGGGTCTTTGAGATTGTCAACGGGTTTCTTTTCTGAGGCCAATGGTGTCTTCAATTTTGCGTTTACCACTGGGGCTGGTGTTTTTTTAGCTGGTAAACTTACAGGTTTGGTATTGTTCGATTTGATTCCTCCTACCTTTGGTACGCCAAGATTGGAGGAATTCTTGGTAAGAGCGTTCAGTTCCGCTAACTGCTTTTCTATGTGAGTTAATCTAATCTCTATTGGAGAAAGGTGAGTTTTAAAAAGCTTCCCTATTTTTGCTAAAAATGGCTATCAGCATCATCAATATTACTTTCCCTGACCATACTGGCCGAAGCCTCTGCACTCCCAGGGATCAGAATCTCATTTAACGCATCTGTACGCATTTGTTCATGCCCTTTCTGTAAAGTGTAAACTGGTCCCTTCCCTTGTTTTTTAGGTAACAAACTGGTCTCCTTAGCCTTTGATACATTTGATTTTTTCGGTATGGCACCCCCTCAGCTGCCTTGTACTTGTTTCATCTGGCGTGATATTCACAACTAACTCCGGGGTCCTTTCTAGAGCTAAACTTAATTGCGTGTCAGATAAGAGTTGTGACGTCGACAGATCTACCACATTTGTCATACTATGTACGTCTACGACAGCTTCTATGGAGCCTATTCTATTAGCCTGCTCCGGGGTTCTAGCTGACGCAAAATGGCCCATGGATGATCTTTTCGCCAGAGCTAAATCTCGGGACACTCTACGTTCCATGAGGATGATACCTTGGTCTATAACTGAATTTGCCCTAGTAATAAAGTTATCTAGAGTGCCAGTTAACATAGCCCCCCCCGCAGCCGTTTTAGTCCTACTCCCTAGTGTGGACATACTAAAAGGTATGCACAGTAATCAATCACCAGTCAAAATTGTTATAAAACAAAGTAAGTTAAAAAGGAAGTGGAATGTACATACAGTTCGCAAAATATAACAGGAGTTAGAGGGTGGTCCCGGTCCGGTCTCGCACGGTCTTTAACAGGCTTAAACGGGCCCGCCCTTGGCCCGGGCTTAGCCCGGCGCCACCTGCGCGCATCCCGGGACGCGTAGGGAGTGTCGGTCTTTTGTGTGCCTCCTGGCGCGTAGGTGGGTGTGTGCAGCCGGAGAAGTCCCGCTATGCCTTATGGGAGGTGTAGTCCCCCTGCTCTGCGGCCGCAGGTGTTCCAAGGTGCGGTGGCGGGGGGGGGGGGGGGGGGGGGGACTATTAGCTGGCAGGTAAGGCTCTCCCTTCGCGGTTCTGACCGATGGCAAGCGCAGCCCAAGTAACAGGACCGCAGGTCGGGAAAGTTCCCCTAATCAGCAGCAGCTGTTCTTTTAGTTTAAGCAGCGTCTCCCGCTCCTCTACGGGAGTGTCGGTCCTTTGTGCGCCTCCTGGCGCGTAGGTGGGCGTGTGCAGCCGGAGAAGTCCCGCTATGCCTTATGGGAGGTGTAGTCCCCCCGCTCTGCGGCCGCAGGTGTTCCAAGGTGCGGCGGCGGGGAGACTATTAGCTGGCAGGTAAGGCTCTCCCTTTGCGGTTCCGAGCGATGGCAAGCGCAGCCCAAGTAGCAGGTCAGCAGGTCGGGAAAGTTCCCCTAGGCAGCAGCAGCTGTTCTTTAAGTTTAAGCAGCTTTTAGTTTAAACAGCCAGGATGCATTGCAAAGACATTGCTCGCTTTTCTCAGGGCGTGTGATAAAAAATGACTCGTAAATAACCTCCTAGTGCAACTCAATATAATGCCGGCGTTAGAGAAAAAAACTACCACGCCAGTTGCGAAATGCTTTTAGACAATTACATCCAACCGGAAGTGTAGCGCTGATAGGCATACGATATGCTGGAGATTTTTATCATATTTTCGACTGAATATGTTTCCGCAGCTTGTAGCAGGATGGCACAGGCCATAAGACCCTCCTGTATGTTCCTGTGCTGTGAGGAGTCTTCTCCACTGGACACTTTTCACATCGTATTCCGTGTTAAGCAAGGTCAAGGCTGGGTGCTCCCAATGCAAATAGCTCAAACTCTTGCAAATGCAAGACCTATTGCATTGCAAATGCTTGATTCTATTAGTAACTCTATTCTTTATTGTTCACTAATATTACCCCACCGGCACCCAAAACATGGGACTGAAATTCAGAGTTTACACTGTGAAAATACTATTTTGGTCTTTATAGGTGAATAATTATGCAAAAATCTATCTTTGATCATCTGTTTTGATTAACAAGAGATCATTAAATGTTTTGTTCAATTTCTATTATTTGAAAGTGTTTCACAATTGACCATAGCAGTATATGTTGTCAGAATATGACATGCTGCAAGATAAATCACTGTTTTAGACATATTGTTTCTTCGCCAGAGTGAGCATTGAGAAGTGGATGCCTTTCATGCCAAAGCTGCCACCCGCAGGATAACTGTACAACTCATGACCCAGGATTCAACAAACAAATACTGCACTTGGTTACAGGTCCATGTGATTGTTGAATCCCTGTTTTCATGTGCATGGGTTCCCTGCTGCACATAACAGAATTGCAGAATAATTTCCTAGGATCCCCAAGACTGCAATCCTGGGGGTCAGATTGAGGGGTGTCTCAAAGACATAAGACTGCTCCCGTTTTTGATGGACTGCCAGTATGGGCCAACAACAGGCCATGCCCAAACCATATGATAAGTCTGCTTCTGGTGCTGCACAATGGAAGCAGTTAGAGGCTGGAGGTTCCCCGTGTGCCACAGTCAGGGTTGTGTGTAATATATTCCTTTTATAAATAATTAAATTGTATAAGTTGTAGCTGCAATGAGATGGTAGTGGCCATGCAGGCGTCTCTCCAGTCCTGATCGTCTAGTGTACCCACCCATTCCGCTCATTTGTGTTTGATGAGAATTAATTTATCAGGGTAACTAAGGATTAAGGTTTTTTAGATTTGAGAGGTCCCACCCTTTTCCCCAGGGCTCATTAGGAATTTGGCCTCCAGGGGCTGAGCTCCGGAATATCATGTAATAATGGGCAATTATTTCTACAAAAAAGAGAGGCAACAAATGCAGTTGAGTATGGAATAGTAATTAGCAGGAATCAAAACTTCTAGGTCCTCATCAATATGGTACATGATTTTTTATTCAAATTTCTTCAACCACACTGTAAACACACAACCAACGTGTTTCGCCTTACAAAGGCTTCATCAGAGCAAAATTTGCATGTCCTTTCCATGGTAGAAGACAGTGGGAGACAACTTTTCTGTAGCCGTACACGGCACTTGTGAGAAATGACACCAGGATCGTGGTTCATTACGTTATTGGACTCTGAGATAACTAAGTAACTCGTTAATGGAACACTCTATTTGCAATCTATCTACAGTTGACAGTGGCGACTTGTTGTTACCCAGACTGTTTGATCTTTCTCCGCACCTTACAATTGTGTGGCGCCCGGGTTGACATACAAATGTTATCCTGATGCAGTCTTTGCAAGGCAAAACGCTTTGTCTGCGTGTTTACTGTGTGGTTAAAGAAATTTGAATAAAGAAGAAATATCTACCATATACTGAGGAGGACCTACGAGATTTGATTCATGCTGACTACTATTCCTTCCTCAACTGCATTTGTTGCCTCTCTTTTTTGTACAAATAGTTAAATGTATGGTCAATAAGCAGCTGGCCATTAGACGTCGGCAACTTGGTAGCTTTGATAAAGGGACTACTTCAGATGGTGCATCTTTTTGAGTCCCTAGCTGTAATGGGAAATGGGCTGTGAGGGCATGTCAGAGTTGGAGGTATTTATGGCATTGAATAGTGGATAAACAAAATTGTGTTTACAGGTCATGAAAGGACTTGGTCACTGAGCCAAGCTAGACATCCCCCCAGGTTTGTGATACCAATTTGATCAGACTTGGTGAACCCTTCTACTTGGGTGGCCTGGTGGAGCCTGGTACCCCTTCAGTATGGTGTAAGCTGCATGAGTCACTTGTCCCATCCCAACCGTTGAGTGCCATCCTAGTAGGGGCTGGGAGATCATTCGAAATTGGCCCACCATATAGCTGATGCAGGACATTGTCCAAACATTGGAGCAATAGTTCGGCCAGTCATTTATCACCACCAGTTGAGAAGCCCAATAGTAAAGCTTGATGTTAGCCATGCCAAGCACCCTGTTGAAAGTTTTCTGACAGCATTTTTCCATTTCAATTTGGGGTCGGCACAAAAATGAATGGATTGCTACCATCATGGTCTCGGAACCATGTAGCCGAGATCAGTAGAGGATTGTTTTTTTAGGGCATTATCGAAAAGCGGGGAGGATTTCCATTTTGAAGATGCTGATTCATCTGAGGATCTGGAAAGGGAGATTCAACTAACGCAGAAAATCCTTGCATATGCGCTACCTGAAGCCTCATATTGAGATTTCAAGGTAGGTCTAGCTGTAGGCATATAGAAATGCCCATGTCTTGGGAATTAAGCTGTCTCACAGGGATGGTTGTACGCCAAATGTCTACCTCCACGTCCTGCTAAGTGAAATCAGTAGGAATTTGAAACAAAAAAAGTTAAGAGACTGGTGTATGGGCTAGATGTAGGAGCATGTCATCCGCGTACAGGGCTATGCGGTCCTCACCTCCCCTATCCCATTGCCAACCACGGACATCACAGTAGTTGAGGTTAGACACAGGTTCAATGACCAAGGCAAAAAGGAGGGTCAGAGGACATCAAATCTTATCCCCCATCAGATAAGAAACAGGTTCGATAGCAGCCCATTGAGACAGCTCGGCGGCTGAGGTGGTAAAAAGTAGCTCCACATAATGAAGAAAATATGGACCGAACCCCATTTTGTCTACCAAAGCATCCAGGAAAGTTCAATTGAGGGAGTTGAACGTTTTCTTAAAGTTGACTAACAGAAGCCCCATGATTGCCTGGAGTTTGTGTCAGTGCGCCAGTGGCAGGTGTAGGCGGTGAATGCAGTGGCAGGTGCTACAGGAGGGCATAAAGCCACATTGGTTAGGATGTATCAGAGTGAGGTGCACTGGAAGTAGTGATCGTGTAAGGATATTCATGAATAGCTTTAATTCTATGTTGATTAGAGATATGGGTCTGTAAGAAGGGTACTGCTCCGGGTGCTTCCCTGCTTTGTGTATTAGCAGTATGGTGGCCAGGTCTATGTCTGGTGGGAACCCTTTTTTGGTCGTCACTTCTGTATATGGGCTGTGTAGGTGGGTAGTCAGTAAGTCTCGAAAGTTCCTGAACTCACCGATCATCTGGAAAGAAACAGACTGCTGGACACCTGCCATTCAGGTTTTCAGAGCTAACCACAGCACTAAAACAGCCCTGATCGCTGCAACAGACGACATGGTAGCCCTACTTGCCAGAGGAGAATCAACCGCCCTCATCCTCCTGGACCTCTCTGCAGTGTTCAGCACCGTCTCCCACCACATACTCATGGATCGACTATGCCAAATTGGAATCACAGACGGTGCGCTCAGATGGGTGGCATCCTTCCTCACGTAACACACCAAGATAGTTTGCCTCTCTCCCTTCACCTCGCAACCCAAGCACACCATCTGCGGAGTGCCTCAAGGCTCATCCCTCAGCCCAACCCTCTTCAACATCTACAGGACAGCACTCGCAGACATAGTCAGATCACACAACATCCACATCATCTCCTATGCTGATGACACAGCTCATCCTCTCACTCTCAGCGAACCCCACCCTTAACGAAGACCAACTTCCATAACTGTATGAAGAACGTTGCGACATGGATGAAAGACAACTGGCTGAAACTCAACAAGGACAAAACGGAAGTTCTGATCTTCGGCAGACACAATGCCCCTTGAAACGACTCCTGGTGGCCAGCGGAGCTTGGATCTATACCGCCAATAGACCATCCCTGCAAACTCAGCATCATCCTGGACTGCAAACTCTCCATGAAACATCAGGTCAATGCTGTCTCCTCAGCCTGCTTTCACATGATCGGTATGCTCCGCAAAATCTTCCGATGGCTCCCCATCAGCACAAGGAAAACTGACACAGGCCCTCATCACAAGCCAGCTTGACTACGGCAATGCATTCTATGCTGGCACCACCACTGAACTCATGCAAAGACTCCAGACAATCCAGAACATAGCAGCCAGACTGATCATCAACCTGCCCAAGAGGACTCACATCACCCAGCACAAAAAGGCCTCCACTGGCTCCCCATCCAGAAGAGATGCCATTTCGAGCTCCTGACACACACCTAAAAAGCCTTCCACAACCAAGGACCAGCCTACATGAACCACTGCCTGATCCTCCACAAACCTACCAGAAAGCTCCAGTCTACACACCTATCCCTGACTCAGACACAATGAATCTGCTGCAGCCACTCCAGAAACAGTCCTTTTCCCACCTTTCCGCCAAAGCCTGGAACACCCTCGCCCTCTGGACTGCAACCTTGCTGGCCCACTTCAGGAAGGGACTTAAGACCGGGCTCTTTGACTCATTAGCCGCGCTCTAAAAATACTGATTGATTCATTGAATTCCACTGGAAAGCAGTCAGGTCCCAGTGTTTTCCCAGCATTCAAGTTAGACAGGACCTCGTCAATCTCTTCAGGGGAGAGTGGGGCCTTCAGTTCAGCCCTTTGGGTCTCCGAGATCACAGGCAATAGGATGTCTGGTAGGACAGGAATTGTCTGTTCGTCTGGAGGTCTTGGAGTGTGGGCGTAAAATGTGCGATAGTAATCAGCAACAACCACCACCAAAGTCTACTGCTATCCTTTGTCATTCTGTTTCATGATAATAATTATAGAGGTTACCTCCGAGGTGGCCAACCAGCAGAGAAGCTTATTCAACTTATTCCTGCGTTTGTAGATTCAGTGGGTGGATGCTCTCAAGGCTTGATGGGCCTCTACAAGGGACATCTGGCGCAGGGAGCATCTGTCCACTTCCAGTTGGTGGAACGTGTTGGGGGTTGGTCGAGGGTGTATTGTCACTCCAACGCAAAGATCTAGGTTTTGAGAACCGTCATCTGATTCTGCTTCTCCTGTTCTTTGCTTCTTATGTGGGCCTTGGCCAGTCCTCTAAGGGTGGCCTGCCTTAGGAGCAGCCCACAATGTGCCCGCTGATATGACCGTACCCTGATCACATTTAAAGTAGGCCTTGATCTTCGAGGCCAAGAACTTCACACAATCCGGGTTTGTGAGGTACCATGCATTGAGACATCACATTGACCTTCTGGTGGCCATATGGGTCCCAAAGTGCAGGCAGACCAGTGAGTAGGTCCAGATGCTGTGAGAAGATATTCTATATTAGTGGTGTGCAGAGTGACAGGGCCTGGAGAAGAAAGAGCTCGATGTGTGAGAAAATTTTATGTGCTGCAGAGGAATTGGTATATTCTTGGGTTTGGGGATGCCAGGCTCGCCAGAGGCCTGGAAAAATTTGGTCATTTCGTTTCTCTGGTGTAGGCATTGCAGTGGTGTCTCAGTGGATGTCTGGAATCACGTTAAAGTCACCCGCAATAGTTGCGACTCCCTGGAGAAATCCTACAAGTATTGAGCGATGTACCTCCAAGGCGATCGTAGGGGCCTGAGGTGTAATGTATACAGTTAGAAGATTGAGTTGTGCCCCTTCCAGGAGTCCTTTCAAGCCCACATTTCTCCCACAGGGGTCCAGATGTAACTTTTTAACCACAAGGGGTAGAGAGAGAGAGAGAGAGAGATAAACAATGTTTATTTAGACCATAGTGTTTAAAACCACACACAAACTTTGGATTCTCATAGTAATATCGTAATTAAAACACATTTCATTTACCACAATTTACCAAACATAATCAATAAAATTCTCTATATTAGGAGAGCATTCTAAAAAGTTTTAAAATCAGTATCCCTCTTTAATTTCTCCTTTACAAAACCCTGTGTCGCTTTCAAGAACTTTCCCAGTGCAATTGTAATATCTAGAGATGACATATCCATAAGAAGGCAAGCAGCTTGAGCACGTGAATTCACCTTGTATTTTAAAAATATTGGGCATAAAAATACTTTCCGTAATGCTAAAATTAGTGTGCAATCAAGCAATATATGTAGAATATCACTTCTTACTCCTAGGCCACATTTACAAATACCATCCGTTTGAATCATTGCAGCTTTTATTTTTCCTTCCGACTTCCAAGGGTTAATACCACAGGGACCCGTAGTGTTTTGTGTCTTAGCCAATTATCGGGCAAAAAATCTAAATATGGAAACCGATGCTCCCTTTCCCATGTGCTCCTTACCCAGTTAACTGATTTTTTCACCTTCAGATAATCTAGGTCTTGGGATCTGGAGTATTGGAGCCCTTGGTCCCTAAGCAATCTCTTGGTAAAGACTATGTCCAGGGATGGCTGCGAAAGGCTCAGTTTTAGTTGCGCTGCTGCGGTCTGGAGGGTTTTTCTTATCTCCCGTGCCCAATCAAGGATACTGATTTGGATTTCCTCTCTGCACCACGTTGAGACCTTTTGCACGCCCCCTGGCTCCTGGCGTTTCCAAAATCTTAATAAGGACATTTGGGTCTTTACATTCCAGGGTATTAGCCCTACCTCCATTC
The DNA here is from genome assembly GCF_964263255.1 of Lissotriton vulgaris. Classification (NCBI taxonomy): domain Eukaryota; kingdom Metazoa; phylum Chordata; class Amphibia; order Caudata; family Salamandridae; genus Lissotriton; species Lissotriton vulgaris. The sequence goes on along the minus strand of NC_141699.1, from coordinate 468,346,830 downwards.
TGATTGCTTGAATCATGGTGCTATTTGGTAGTGACAGCAGCATTTTTAAGATTTTTCCTTCTTCTCGATCCCACCCCCTTTTACCACTCAGATAGAGCACTTCTGCGCCATACAAAACTTGCGGGGGGATCATAGCTTCGAATGCATTTAACATTGGTCTATGTGACATATCACCGTATTCTTTGTTAAATTTGTTAAGGCCACAGACTGACGAGAAGACCTTTCCAGCTTGTGCCTCCAAATGAGTGCCCCATATCAATGCACTATCAAACCAAAGGCATAGCTATTTATATTCACTTACAATTTCTAGTTCATCTTGTCCTAAAAAACAATTAACATTTTTATTTTTAACTCTCTTCCCAAAGACCTTATTTTTTTCCATATTAACGGTTAGAAATGATCACAGTAAATTTTAAACACATTTAATTTCCTTTGAAGTCCCATTTCAGTTTAGTCGAGAATCACAAGGTCGTCAGCGTATAAAAGACAAGGCACTTTGTTTATATTCATACGCGGGCTTGCACTTCTTTCTATTTCTAGCACTGCGGGGAGATCTGCCAGAAAAATTTTAAATAGCAGGGGTGCCAACACGCACCCCTGTCTAAGGCCATTCTTTACAGGTATTTTGTGAGTTAGTGACCCCTTTGTGTCTCTAATGACCTGAGCCCAGTTGTAACTGTGTGACTCAATTAAAATATTCAAAATGCCCTCAGGTATTCCATAATTTCTCAGGACTTCCCAGAGGCTATTACGATCCACAGAGTCAAAAGCCGCCCGGAAGTCGACAAAGCAACAGAACAGTTTACCATTTTGCTCTGTCGACTTCCTGGCCAGTGCCCACAGTGCAAAGCAGTGATCTATGGTGGAGTGTCCTTCTTTAAACCCTCCTTGTTCAACTGGCACAATAGATCCCTGCTCCTCCCAATCTTTTAGTTTACTTAATATTATTTTTGAAAAGATCTTTTCTTCTATAATTAACAGGTTAATAAGTCTGTAATTCTTAGGGGCATGTACATCCCCTTTCTTGTGAATAAGCCTAATTATTGCGGCCTTCCAATTTATGGGGATCTTCCCTAGTTCTAAAATTACAAAAACATCTTAGCAAAGAATTCTGCCCACCAGGTCTGGTTTGAGTTTATTATCAGGGCTGGTAGGTTGTCTGGACCTGCAGCTCTTGTTAAGTTCAAAGTCCTTATTGTACTAAGCACATTAACTATTGAGCAATCTGATTTTAAGTTCTCTACTAGGCCGCTCCAATCCCTTGATCTCACCTCACCAATTACCCTCCCCGGGGAATATAGTTCCTGTAAATAATCTTCCTAGGCCCCCTCTTCAACTACGCAGTTCATTGGGGCAACAGAGGATTCTGTTGCTGATTTTATTAATATTCAGAACTGACGAATATTCTTAGATTCTATTGTCTCTAATAATTTTTCCCCAACATATTTCTTTATGTATCCTTTTAGCATTACGGATTAGTGAGGTATATGCTCTCTTTATTTTGGTGAGATTTTCAGCCCTTGCCTGGTCAAATTTTTTGCGTAAACTACGCTCTTCTCTCCTTAATTCCCTTTTCTTATTTCAACAATCTAAGTTAAACCAATGTCCTTGTTTGGCCTGGCTCCTTTCTTTATCCTTGGGTGCCTTGACATATATTCTTGAATCTATACTTACGCATTTGACTATTTGATCTATTTTATCAACATAACATGATAGGTTTTGTCCACTCATGCATCCTAACTTAACATTTTGTCGCACTCTTGTTAACCTTTCTATAAAGACATCCGATACCCGAGTGGTTTTCCGCTTCAGGTACTCCATCTCTTGTAAGATGACTTTGTCACAAACAGCCTGTGGTGATATTACCAACTCTAATTTTAATAAATCATGGTCACTACATTCTGAAGGGCTAACCCTAAAAGCTGTTACTAGTTCAAAGTTCCATGCCAGCATGAAAATTTAATAAATAGGGCAACTCTGAAACCCATATTTGAAGGTTTTCTTTGCCAGGCTGTCTTGAGCTAGCCTACCATTTAAGCAGACAATGCTTTTTGACGCTAGATAACTTCCCAGTTTAGCAGCATCAGTAGGGTATTATATTTTCAACGAACTCTGCTTTTTTATGTCATAGGAATCCAGAATTTCACCGTACAAAAGGTCTAACAATTTTGGGTTTAATTTATGGTTAAAATCTCCAACCAACAAAATTACGTCAGTCCCATACTTATCACAAAATGAATCCAAATCGTTCTTAAAATGTCCCAATTTGACCCTATATTCTTCCTGTGAGCCCCATTGCATATAAACATTTAGAATTAACATACTTTCATATTTTTTGTCAACAAACGTTATCAATATCCTACAGGCCAGAAGCCACTTACACGTCACCAGTAACTGGGATACCCTAATCACAAAATTTGTAGATAATAAAATCAATGCGCCGCCTGCTGCGCGTCCAGAACTAGATTTTATCGCTGAACGATGGATTTGTCAAAACCCTTCCACTACAGGACGCTCTCCACAAAGCCAGGTCTCTTGTATACAGATGATGTTGTTATTTTTCGCTAGGTCTTTTAAGTATTCCTGCTTTAGCTGTCTTCCGAGACCATTTATATTCCAAGATACCAATTTTATTGCTTGTGGCTGCCCCGTTCCCTATTCTACATTGCTCAGTGGCCCATTATAATCTGTCCCCTCCATACAACGCTGGGAAGGGCCTGCAGGGCTTGTATTATAGCTCCAGGCTTCCATCATATCTGAGTTATTTATTACTATATTAAAATTTTCCAACCCACGGTCCACTTCGCTTCCTGAGAGCTTCACTTGTCTTTTTCCTAGGCCTGCATGGAACCGTAGGAGGATTTCTGTTGTACAACAATATGTTCAGGTACAGCCTCTTCTTTGGGCACTAGCCTAATCCCTTCTTTACGTATCTACTCCTCTGCATTTATTATTTCAGTTTTAACCAGGTCAGAATACAGCTGTACCCTAGTAAACTCCTTACCATCAGCGGATGCTTGAAATCCCACCTGCCGAAGATCTTTAGATCTTATTCCTTTTAAATTTGGGCAGTGGGCAAAAGAGTTAAGAAGGTGGGATCTATTTAAATAAGAACTCTTCTTCATTTTTTTCCCACCCCTTCCTATTTTCACTTGTTCAAAGTAAAGCCACGTATTCTCTTTATCCTCCTCTCGTTCCAGTCTAGGTCCCCTCAGCGGCAGTTTGGTGTTAATTCTAGCTCCTTCCCCCGAGCCCGGTATAATTTATCTTTAAGGGGAACCATATGACCAGGTGTTCTAACTGCTTTGAGTGGCACATGGTTTATATTTTTTGACTCCTTAGCCTGGTAGTTTTGCTTCCTATTCCAGGGCTCCTTTTTTACTAGCCTCCTTGGTGCTTTCTTTACACCTTTTCTTGTCATTCTTGTTTCTCTCACTGTTTTAGGGGGTTTCGGCTTAGATACATGTTCAGGTACTCCTAATCGCTCCTTCTGCCCCCTTCTCATTTTCCTAGCTCTTGTTTTACCCTCTCTTTGTACATCTCTTCCTACCAATCTCACTCGTTTTGGCAAACCATAACTTATATAGTCACCCCTTCTTTTTACCACCATCGTCCACCTTGAGACATAAACTTTGTGATTAGTAGTTGGTACTTTATCATCATGGATAACCATCGGGGGATCAACATTTCCAACCTCCCCCTCTCCCTCCCTCGCCGGGGCTATCGATACAAGGTCCGAGACGGGGTCCGAGACAGGTCTTAACATTGATGGCATTTGCCCCCTAATGCCATGTAATTCTCCCTCGATTTTGAAAAGGTGCCTTTTCTGAGATTTTAAAATGTCATGGTTTAGCATAGTTACTTCCAGCAAGCCTTGCAGTGATTTTTGCAGCATTAACATTAACTCCAACATTGAAGTGGCGGGATTTCCGAAGATTCCATATTTATCACTATGGATTGATTTTCTCCACTAATATCACCAATTTTGTCCACAAGCACTGGTCCATTGGCTCCATATATGGCCGGACCTTCTACTCCATTTAGGCTTCCATCTAGGGTTTGGGCTACTTCTTCATTTTGCCTGAAACCCAGGTTTTCTACTTCATCGGACATCTGTAATAGCAGGCGCGGTGATGAGGAAAGTCGGGGTGACATTATTGCCCCTTTATGTCCTATCAGGGACTGTACTGATTGATTAGCTGGGTTTACAGAGTCCACTGTACATTCATAAAAGATTAAGGAGGAGCCCCCTTTCCATGATTCATCCCCTTCTTCTGTGGCCAGGGATTTAGCTGTGGAAAAACCCTTTTAAAGTGCTTTCCCACGAAGTCATTGAGGGGGTTTGATGCTATATCTCCCTTGCTTCCTCCTCGTAGTGATTCCTTGGAGGCTTGTCCTTTTTTCTTTATGCCCGTTGACCACGTTTAGATTTTGGCTCTAACCCTGGGCAAATCCGATTCTCCCCAGGTATTTGATCACCTGCAGTGGACTTTTCTTTCTGTGCAGGTCCCAATGCACTTTTATTTCTCTGTGGGGCCGTTTTAGGCACTTCCAAATATACTTCACGTGCAGTTTTAATAGGCACGCAGTATTATCCCCCCAGACCTACCCCCTATTTATCAAACATGGTCCTCAGGACAGGGGCGGGGGTAATAACCCTTAATATGAAGAACTTTTTCTGTCAGTTACCTCTGTTGCGCCTTAGACTTGTACTCTTGCCATGCCCCGTGCCCTTCTTGACCCCAATTTCCAATTCAACAGGCAGCAAACAAAGTTCCTCCTTTCCTCCTTTGGCAACCTCCAAAGTTACTACTGTGAGGTTGGTGCAGTTATGTGGGGTTTAATTAAATTAAGCCTGTTTCCCTCCTGCATGTTCTTCTCACGCTGTTATCGCCTTTCACCAAGATCCACCTCACTGCACTGAGCTGCGCCCTCTCCTCTCCCCCTCCCACCTTGCTTCAAGCCCGCCGAGCTACCGCCTCCCTGTGCAGGCGCTCACACGGAGGACTCACTCTGCACTCGAATTGCGCGATGCTCGGGCTTTTTTTGGGGGTGGGGGGGGTGAGCAGCAGTTGCAAGTGGCAGGCACGGCGTCCTCGCCTTAAACGGAGGATGGGAAATGTTTAGGGCTCACGCTGAGGCTTTTCCTCGTTACAGCTCCGAGCTCTGGTTCCAAGCTCTGACACTTGCTCTCGCCTTCCTCCTCGAAATGCAGCGCACGTCGGGGGTCACGGGGTCACGCAGTGCGGCCACGTAGTACTACGGCAACAACAGAGCGTCCCACACAAGGGGTAAGTATTTCCTAAGAAGGATGACTAACCTCCCGGAGTCCCTGGTGAAGCCAGCATGATGTAATCTGTCATAGCCATACTGGCCCAAAAACACACACTAGGTCCCAGTTAGGTGGGTGTCCTGGAGCATAAGGACAGCTAGTGAGATGTGTTTTGCATAGTGTAGGACTGTTTTTGATTTAATGCAGTCTAGGATCCTCTTCACAATCAGGAGAGGAATGTGGTATCTACCATAGGGGGTAAGTGTAGGGAGGTATGTGGAATCCTGGGCTCTGCAGATCGGGACTTACCTGTATGTCTGTCATTGGGGCGGTCCTTGTGCGCAATGAGAAATTAGTGTGCAGGGGTGGTGCTGGTTCGAGTGTGCATGCTAATGACCGAAGAAAGAAAGGGGGAGCAACTTAATGAACAGGAAAACAAATCATGAAATTGAAATCCAAGGACTCCCCAACTCCGAATACTCCCCCCTAGAAGCATCTGTCACCGTGACAATCCCCAGAACACAATCAAGAAATGCAACATATATGGGGTCAAGTAGCCCCTCTGACTATCTAAGGGTGATAAGAACGTGAGCCGTATCATGGGAAGACTTCGGGTTTGTGGCTACTACCACATGTAGGGTGTAATTAGGATCCTGTATGCATTCCTTCACCCAAACAGCCACGGGTGTCACGAAATGAACACATGTTAGAGTCCTGCCTTATGTCCAATGGGTCGCTAAATTAGATGGTATCATGTTCGTGGGCCAGCAGAGTGCAGCGCAGTGTCCTCAGGTATGTGTCTGATGTTTCAGAAGAGTGGGCACTGCACTCCCAGTAACTCCTTGAACATGTCCTCCGATGGGGGCGGCCGCCTAGGGGGGCACCCTGGGGTTTGGGACCTCTCTTCTAAGGGTGAGGGTCTCCAGTTGACATAGAGGAAGGATTCTCATCTCCGACACCCACCCAAGCCTCCTCTGGAGATTCATGTATCACTTTCAGTGTGGCTGGGAAAATTAACATATAGTGAAAGTTCATTGCCCTGAGTTTTGTTTAACCTTATGAAAGGATTAATGTTTGGTCTGCACAAGTTTCATGCCATCTGTTAATATAACATGAGTGTTCATACAAGAGGGGTCCAAGCTTACGGGCCTCCCTAAATATTGTATCTCTAGCCTGGTATTTCATGACCCATGCAATCAGTGGCCTTGGTGGGGCCCCGGGGGAGCGGCTTTGGGGCCAAAGGCCTGTGAGAATGCTCCAGGACAAACCATTGAGAAAAATCCACCTCCACCACCTATGATTCAAGCCAGGTCCCTAGGAACTTCTCAGTGTCATTAGCTTTGGACTCTTCTGGGAAACCCAAAAATCATAAGTTATTGCATCGTGATCTGTTTTCAGTGCCTTCTGCTTACGATTAAAGTTGTTTGGTGGTGGACAGAAGTTTGGCGACTGTGAATTAGAGGGTATTGACATTGTCCTCTAACATGGATACTTGTGTTTCCACTTTGGGGACCTCATTGGCCATGTTGAGGAGGCCCAGGCGAAGCAGGGAGACATCTATTTCTACTTCTCCTATTTGGGTTTCCACTGCCTCACATGATGCCTGGATGGCTTGCAGGATCGCCTCTGGGTCAGCTGGTTTCAACATGGGGTGGGGGGGGTGTAGTTGGGGCTCCTGCAGGGCCTGCAGTGGGAGTGGTGAACTTTTCCATTTATTTTTGGGCCACCTAGCCCTTATCCTTTCCCATTATCCGCCTGTGGTTCCTGGCCTATTTATAGTGATGGTCACGGGGAAGTGGATCTGAAAGCACTCCTCGCCCGCATGCCCCCCAGTGTGAAGTCTTTTTTGATGGGTAGGAGGGGAGGCAGCACGAGCAGCCATTTTGGGTCTTAGGGAGATCAGCTGTGGTCCCTGGTATGTGGTGTGGAATCTTGGGTAGGTTGCTGTCCTGCCTGCCTGACGCAATCCACCCCAGAAGGAGAAGATAGGAAGGGGGCAGCACAAGCAGCCAGGCAGCTAGTGCGGGCCCACCAGACCAAACTGATAAGCGGATGGGTCAGGTGAGTCCGATACACTTCGAGAAACCAGGGTGCTGCAGTGCCTCCTCAATAAGACCAGTCTCATTCAAAAATGAGGGGTGGGACATGAGCCAACTGCTGAAGCAGCCTACCTCATGTGGAACCTTCACATGTAGATAGATGGCAGGGCTGGGTGTGAGGCTCAGTTGCAGCTCCTCCGCTGCACCATAGGTTGCTGGAGGCCCCACTGTCCAGCTAGGCAGCCCTGCCCAGATGTGTCTGCCCCAGGTTTTGGCTTCCCTGGGGCAATTCTAGCCCTGTCTAATAGCTGCACTGTGGGCAGCAGCTGCAATCATGCCCTTATTGTCTCCGGCAGCAGGGGCCCCAGATAGCTGTTCCCAATCACTGCTCAGGGCTCTTCCCACACCAGTGCTGCTCCTCTGGGAAGTCTGTCCCTGACGGCCCCAGGGAGGGTTGCGCGACTGGGCAGGCCTGCTCACCCACAGTCAGTCTCTACGAGGCGTTGGGCCACTCAGCCACAGGTGAGTCCAGAGGCTATTGGGAGCCTTAATCAAGGCAGCCACGGTGTTACCGACCTAATTAGGCTCTAGGATGCTCGAGTATTTCGCGGAGGGATGGAAGCTCACCAAAAGATTTCCCACCATCTGGTGCTCCTTGACCACACCCCAGGTTACCTAAAAAAAATAATAATAAGCATATTCAGTTGTGGTTGCTTATGACTTCCCAGAGCAATCTATATATCATACAGTTTCCTGCAAGTGTCTCAGTCAGGATCTGAGGTAATCTCTCTTGTAAAGTAGATTTATGAAGCGGTTCTCTATTGTTTTCCTGTTTTTTAGAACCCTAGGCTAGACATACAGGTGTGAGTGCTAAAAATATTCCACCTGGGGGGCAGATTTACTGTGTCTCACTTCTCCAACACTATCTTCATCTGTCTTGCACATATCTTGAACACTGTTAATTCTGTTTCTTCTAGCAATTGCCATACAAAACCATTGTTTTCTTCCACAAGACTGAGTTTTAAATATCCTACCAAAATGTTGATTCCGCAGTATCAATCATGACAATATTGTGAGGCTTAGTATACATATGTAAGTTTAGATTTACTATACTAAATCCACATATACGTATGTTGGTGATATATCCAAGCTGGGTATGTATGTATATGGTATTTATATGATAAGACCTGATCAAAAGGCAATAGAGCACTTTACATGGTCAGCGACAAACAAAGAAAACATGTAAAAGGAGAGGAAGCTGGGTTGTGGACCATGCATTGTGATTTAATGCTCTCTAACCCCTTCGATGCTGATGACGAGCTCAGCTCGTCATCACCCACGGGTGGCGTGTGCTGATGACGAGCTGAGCTCGTCATGTATCGGGGTAATTTAAAAAATGCTGCACAGCGCAAAAATCGCCGCAGCAGCGATGCGGTTAAAGACATGGACTTCAGCTCTTTCATAAATTGTAGCAGTGTTGGGGCTGTCTTGGTGGAGATGGGAATTTTGTTCCAAATCCTTGATTTATAATTGGAAAAGCCCTGCTGTCCTGTGTTTTTCTATTTTACAATACTTTGTCTGCATTTTTATGGCTTCCTGGCTGCGGCGTCTACAACAAGTATTAGCTAGGATACAAGAGGAGAATTTGACCTTCAAGGCAATCAATTGTCAGGAGGGCAGTCTGTTACACCTGCTGCTAAGCCAGTGTGACTGTGGTAAGAGAATGTTGGTGAATGGAATGTTGGTGAGTGTGGATTCAGTTGGTGGATGGGCTGAGCAGCAGGAAGGCTGCTCCTGGTGGGGCTCTACTCTGTAACATCTTATCCTGAATGAACTTACATGGAAACTACTTGGACCAGATATACTATTATTCACTAAATTTTGGCAATGATTTTGAAAGAACCTGCATAGGACATCTTGATGGTGGAAGCTTTGACAATTGGAAACATTTTCTACTGAAATTTGAAGCCTGCAGAAACTTCAAGATAAAGGAACTTGTTTTGAAACTAACAGCTGCGTATTTAAAAGCAAACTGGCACCCCTGAGCCCCACCAGTGACCTTGACATCGGTCGCCCCAAACTTATGTGTTCTTGCTGCACCTGCTTCAAATGTACTGGAGCTGCAGTGACTTTCCTGATGTTCAAATTACCCTAATGCCAGCCCTATATCCAGATTTCATTTCACTGGGAAGCTTTGTGGCACACAATAAGCACATCGGAGTGCTGATGGAGTCTGAGGTGTGTGTGTCAGTTGCGTGTTAGGGAGTTACAGTTCAGCCAGCAGCAGTGACTGCCAGGGCGTCAACCTGTCACTTACAGAGACTCACAAGCCACCAGACTAGCATTGTACTTAAAGAAGCGCTCCATGAATTGAGGGCGTTTTACTTTCTTCATATCAAGGGATCTCATGAACTTTTGGCTGCATCGTTATGTTGTTCTGCTGTGCTTCTACAGATTTTGATGTGTGTTTGGAATCTACACATTTAGGGCTAGATGTACGTAATACTGAAATACTGAGTCCTTTATAGTGATTTTTACCGATTCGCTATTAAGAACTCAGTATTTCAGATGTACGTAAAAAATCGGTAAAAATTACAGATTCGGTAATAAGAGCTCAAAATTAGCGATTCCGAAAGAATCGGTAAAAATGTATAACAATTTCCCATTGCCGAATCGTTATCACCAAATCCTTAATACCTATTCGGTAAATAGTAATTCGGTAATTTAAAAAATCGGTAATTGTGGAATCAGCCAATCCTGTGCATCCTCAATACCTCTCAGCCAGGAAGTGGCCACACACATGCAGCTGCACTGATCCTGGAGCTGTTTGTGAGGCAGGCAGGGAGCAGAGCAAACCAGCCAGGAGCAACCCTACTTACAATTTGCAGCCAAAAATTAGAAAAATGGACAACGAGGAGGGGGAGAAGGAGGTAGCTGAACGAAAAAGGAAGCATAAATTCAGCGAGAGGGAACTGGAGGTCCTTATTCAGGCTGTCGCCAAGTACCACAAAAAACTTTTGGGAAAGCAGTCTCTGCACGTGCCAGAATCACAGAAGAGGCAGATTTGGCTTTGCATACAAGAAAAAACAATGCAATTCGAGTCACCCAGCGCTCCATTGAGGAACTAAAAAAATGCTGGTATGACCTGAGGAAGCGTGCTAAGGAGAGGATGGCAGAGAGGAAAAAGCAAGCCAACCTTACAAGTGGAGGGAGGAACACAGCACCTGCACCAACTACCCTGGATCTCCTGGTCGAGTCCACTCTCCAGCCAGAGAGTGTGAGTGGGATTGGGGATGCGGACAGCTCAGCCAGAGCTGGCACCAAACAAGGTAAGATTCTTGCACTGCATGCTGTGCCCCCACTCCCTAACCCCAATCCCCAATGAGGCATTGTGAATCTCATTCCTTTACATGTTTACTTAAAACCAGCCATGCATTATGGGAGATGCAGTCAGAAGTTACAAATGTCAGAACAGTCAGTCCACTGAACCCTAAGGCATGTGACACACATCAGCAATTAGCAAGCAGAGGACAGTCAGTTTGATTAGCTTGCATGAAATGTATTATTACGCAAATGCTGCCAGATAAGTGAGCAAATGTACATTATGTCTTCACAGGCGAGCCCTTGGGCAGGGCAGCAGATGGGAGCAAAGGAAAGGCACCCAGGACAAAGAAGACATTGGAGGAGGAGGTCCTGTCACCACGACCACCACCACCACCACCACCATCACCATCACCACCACCACCACCATCAACGCCACCAGCATCCAGAGCCAGGAGGCATATAGTGGCCAGCCTCCAGCAGATGGAGGTGTCCGAGGAGGACAGCATAGGAAGACAACAGTCTACGGTGGCTGAGGATGCTGATGGTCCAGGCTCACAGTCCCCCACAGACCGCGCCCACACACATGCCAGACGCCGCAGTGCAAGGGCAGCCAGCCCTCCTTCACAGGGCGAGGACTTGCGGGCAACATGCTCAAGGTACAGCGCCCCCAAGCAAAGCCATAAGGTCAGTACAGTGGCAGATGGTGCAGATGAATGGGCACATGCAGCAACTTGAGGAGGGCATCTGTCCCATGAACAGTGCTGTGACCGAGTGCATGAGGGACATGTTCGAGGCAGTGATTCTGCTGTGCAGCAAATTGGATGAGGACCGTTTGGCAAGGCACAGGGAGAGGCAGAAAATTGACAACTACACCAAGGCGGTTTACCGCCTCGCCAATGCCACCTCTCAGCTCTGCAGGTGCTTGGTGGCCATGCAGGAGGAGATGGCCCACTGCAGCTGTGATGTGGCGAGGGGGCTGGTCACAGTGACCAGTGCACCAGAAGTGCTACAAACCGACAAGGTAGCCACTACCGGTGATGGAGTGAAAATGAAGAGGCTACTAGCTGCAGTAGCATCACGCCCCCTCCCACAAAGTCCAGGAGGCACAGAGAACGGCACAGCGCTGCCACAGGACAGACTGGCAGTGAGGACAGTGGGGCCAAGGAACGCAGCAGTGCAGCGCGTGTGCGCAGGAAGTGATGCCAACCATCACATGATTTACCAAACTTGGGGATGCAACCCGTTTTTGTTTTGGAAACTGCATTCGAATTAGGCCTGGCATGTGATGCCCTTCATGTTGTGGTGGTGTGCTATGATAATTAAACACGGTCACTCGCTTACAGTAACTGCTTATGTCTCCTTACTTACTCAGAAATAGTTGTGTGTTATCTCAGCCCGTTTGTGTCTCCAATCTGGTGCTGCTTCCACACCTACAGCACTGTGCTCTGGCTGTGGACAGTCCTCACCCTCGTCCTCAGAGTCAGTTAGTTCCACTGCTGTTCCTATCCTTGTGGCAAGGTTATGCAGCATGGCACATGTTGCTATTATTTAGCAGCAGATGATGGAGCTGTACTGACGTGCATCTCCACTTTTGTGGAGGCAACGGAACCTGCTTTTTTAGTAGTCCAAAGGTGCGCTCCACAAAGTTGCACGTGCTTTTATGTGCCACAATGTATCTTCTCTCACTTTGGGTGGAAGGGTTGAGGTATTGAGTTAGGATAAATGCCCGCACGGCATATGCGCTGTCACCTAAATGGGAAAGGAAGTGCTATTAATAAGAGTGACCAACACATTCATCAAAGGTATACATCAGGGTGTGTCATATTGATTTACCTAGCAGGTAGGTATCCTTCTCCAAGTTCATCATCAGTCAGACGTGTGTAGATCCCACTGTTCCGGAATATTCAGAAGACTTGGATACTCCCTGGAAATTTGGCCACAATGTCAGTGATGGTGTTGTCCGCATCGCATATCACCTGCACGTTGATGGAATGCGTAGATTTGCTGTTTCGGTATATGTATTCTGTAGCTGCAGGTGGGCAGATTAGTATGTGTGTCCCATCAATGCACCCTATTACATGTGGGAACTGTGCCTTTTGGTAAAAAATCCAGCTTTGTCTTCTGCAGTTCTGCCTGTGTGCTGGGGAAGCGTATGTAGTGATGCATGCTCTGCATCATGATTCAGAAAAGGGGGTGGTGATGAACAGAGTGTCTGAATAGAGCAGACCACTCTTACCCAGTCCAAATATCAGGGCTTGATCCATCACCGTTATTTATCTCACTGCACCATCCCAGTTCAGAACCTGGCTATATGCAAATCAGTCTGTCCCTGGCCCAGTGCATCATGGGAACAGGGCAGACTAAACTACCAAGCCAATTCTTCACCAGAAAGGAGACAAGCTACCGGGGACCGGTTTCTGGCATTTCAGCCGTCGTCGGCCCGGCTTGCTTGAATCCTGATGGTGCAGTGAGAAAGGGACTCATGTCTGAGTATACCCTGCCACATCTATAGTGGCCAAAAACGATTCAGAAAAGGGGGTGGTGATGAACAGAGTGTCTGAATTAAGCAGACCACTCTTACCCAGTCCAAAGATCAGGGCTGGATCCATCACCGTTATTTATCTCACTGCACCATCCCAGTTCAGAACCTGGCTATATGCAAATCAGTCTGTCCCTGGCCCAGTGCATCATGGGAACAGGGCAGACTAAACTACCAAGCCAATTCTTCACCAGAAAGGAGACAAGCTACCGGGGACCGGTTTCTGGCATTCCAGCCGTCGTCGGCCCGGCTTGCTTGAATCCTGATGGTGCAGTGAGAAAGGGACTCATGTCTGAGTATACCCTGCCACACCTATAGTGGCCAAAAACGATTCAGAAAAGGGGGTGGTGATGAACATAGTGTCTGAATTAAGCAGACCTCTCTTACCCAGTCCAAAGATCAGGGCATGATCCATCACCGTTATTTATCTCACTGCACCATCCCAGTTCAGAACCTGGCTATATGTCAATCAGTCTGTCCCTGGCCCAGTGCATCATGGGAACAGGGCAGACTAAACTACCAAGCCAATTCTTCACCAGAAAGGAGACAAGCTACCGGGGACCGGTTTCTGGCATTTCAGCCGTCGTCGGCCTGGCTTGTTTGAATCCTGATGGTGCAGTGAGAAAGGGACTCATGTCTGAGTATACCCTGCCACACCTATAGTGGCCAAAAACGATTCAGAAAAGGGGGTGGTGATGAACAGAGTGTCTGAATTAAGCAGACCACTCTTACCCAGTCCAAAGATCAGGGCTTGATCCATCACCGTTATTTATCATACTGCACCATCCCAGTTCAGAACCTGGCTATATGCAAATCAGTCTGCCCCTGGCCCAGTGCATCATGGGAACAGGGCAGACTAAACTACCAAGCCAATTCTTCACCAGAAAGGAGACAAGCTACCGGGGACCGGTTTCTGGCATTTCAGCCGTCGTCGGCCCGGCTTGCTTGAATCCTGATGGTGCAGTGAGAAAGGGACTCATGTCTGAGTATACCCTGCCACACCTATAGTGGCCAAAACGATTCAGAAAAGGGGGTGGTGATGAACAGAGTGTCTGAATTAAGCAGACCACTCTTACCCAGTCCAAAGATAAGGGCTTGATCCATCACCGTTATTTATCTCACTGCACCATCCCAGTTCAGTACCTGGCTATATGCAAATCAGTCTGTCCCTGGCCCAGTGCATCATGGGAACAGGGCAGACTAAACTACCAAGCCAATTCTTCACCAGAAAGGAGACAAGCTACCGGGGTCCGGTTTCTGGCATTTCAGCCGTCGTCGGCCCGGCTTGCTTGAATCCTGATGGTGCAGTGAGAAAGGGACTCATGTCTGAGTATATTCATCACCACCCCCTTTTCTGAATCATTTTTGTTCACCATAATCGTGGAAGGGTGTACTCAGATGTGAGTTCCTTGCTCATTGCACCATCAGGATTCAAGCAAGCCGGGCCGAAGACGGCTGAAATGCCAGAAACCGGTCCCCGGAAGCTTGTTTCCTTCCCAGTATAAGAATTGGCTTGGTAGTTTAGTCTGCCCTGTTCCCATGATGCACTGGGCCAGGGTCAGACTAATTTGCATATAGCCAAGTTCTGAGCTGGGATGGTGCAGTGAGCTAAAAAACGGTGATGGATCAAGCCCTGATCTTTGGACTGGGTAAGAGTGGTCTGCTTAATTCAGACACTCTGTTCATCACCACCCCCTTTTCTGAATCATTTTTGTCCACCATAAGCGTGGAAGGGTATACTCAGATGTGAGTCCCTTGCTCATTGCACCATCAGGATTCAAGCAAGCCGGGCCGAAGACGGCTGAAATGCCAGAAACCGGTCCTCGGAAGCTTGTTTCCTTCCCAGTATAAGAATTGGCTTGGTAGTTTAGTCTGCCCTGTTCCCATGATGCACTGGGCCAGGGTCAGACTAATTTGCATATAGCCAAGTTCTGAGCTGGGATGGTGCAGTGAGCTAAAAAACGGTGATGGATCAAGCCCTGATCTTTGGACTGGGTAAGAGTGGTCTGCTTAATTCAGACACTCTGTTCATCACCACCCCCTTTTCTGAATCATTTTCGTCCACCATAAGCGTGGAAGGGTATACTCAGATGTGAGTCTCTTGCTCATTGCACCATCAGGATTCAAGCAAGCCGGGCCAAAGACGGCTGAAATGCCAGAAACCGGTCCCCGGAAGCTTGCTTCCTTCCCAGTATAAGAATTGGCTTGGTAGTTTGGTCTGCCCTGTTCCCATGATGCACTGGGCCAGGGTCAGACTAATTTCCATATAGCCAAGTTCTGAGCTGGGATGGTGCAGTGAGCTAAAAAACGGTGATGGATCAAGCCCTGATCTTTGGACTGGGTAAGAGTGGTCTGCTTAATTCAGACACTCTGTTCATTTATTTTATTTTATTTTAAAAGTTTTATATAGCGCGGACAAGATCTTTGCAGATATCAGAGCACTTTACAAAGAGGGGTACATGATACCATCTTCAATCTTCAGTCTGTTGTGTCCTTTTTTTCCACCCGGTGTTGGCGCTGTGTTGTTTCATCCTTCCCTGGTGGGACAGGATCACCACCCCCTTTTCTGAATCATGCTCTGCATCATGGCATCCAAGAAGAAGTTGAAGAAATGGGACAGGCAACTCTGTGACACACCTCCTGCCACAGCTATCACCCCCTGGTAACTTCCTGATGCAAGTAGGTTCAGGCTGCAGAGCACCTGTACATGTGTTGGTATGGGGTGCGCCCTTTGTGTCTGATGCTCCAGGAGTGGGTGCAGGTCCCGTATCAGGTCTAGGATGGTTTGGGGGTGTAGCCTGTACCTTTCATGGATTTCAGCCTCAGTCGTTTGGAACAGTGTAACACGCAGTCTGTACACGCGCTCCTCCCGTCTCCAGATCCTCAGTCCTGCTGCTCGCAAACGTAGCCGCCTTGCGATTACGTAGAGGGCTGCCATTGTGTTCACTGTATTGCATTTTGGGGCTGTTTATATGCAGTGCACCTGATTACTACCTGCTTGGAGTCAGTAGTAATTAGCGACTCTTAAATACCGAAAAATCATAAATTCGGTATTACCGATTTTTTTGTACATCGCATTTGCGATTATTTAACGATTTCTTATTTACCAAAACGGTAATTAGGGGTTTTGGAGTTTGCTAATCGCTATATAAGGAATCGGTAACTGGTTTTCCTATTGTTTACTGATTTCTTACTTACGATGGCGTTCGGTATTACCTACATCGCACATTGCTAAATACAGGTTGGTAACGCTAAAATTTACCAATTTTCGGCGTTACCGACTGGTATTTGGCCACCTTCATCTGGCCTTTTTTTTTTTTTTTGTTGACATTTGTTTTATTGTTGCATTAAAGTATACAAGTACAGTGTAAATGATCTACTGACGTGGCCTCAACATTCAGCCACGAACAGCCAAGCGCGCAACGTTTTCTTGTTTTTATACAACTGGTGCAAAATTACAATTTCCAAGGATAATCAGTGTAAATCGTACATATATGTTCGCAGGTCGGGAAGCAGCGAGTCTGCACTCCTAATGGGGCAGTGGGTAACTGCAGGTATGTAGGATCCCGCCTCGAAAGCGTAGGATCGAGGTCTGTACTGTTCATACAGTGGAGGCACCTAAGAACAAGGGGAACAAAACTGTGGGAGAGAAGCATGTGGGCGCTGGCAGGGTCCAAGTAGGAGGATGCTGGCGACGGGCGTCGGGGAGGGGGGGATTTTCACGGGGCCAGTCAGTCTACGCTCCGAGGGGGGGGAGGGGGGGGGGGGAGGAGTGGGGCCGGGGGGTGAACACCCCACGTGTATGCGGGCACCGAGGTGGGTGACATGTAATATGAGAGTTTGATCAAGAAGTAGGAGGTACCAGGGGACGGTCCCAGGAGGGTAGACACCATGTAGAGGCTACTGGTTCTCAGGGGTGGGAGGGGGGGGAGGAGTAGGTGGTTCTTCTACATGTGTGGACTGCCGGAAGCTGTGGAGGAGCATGGCCCATTCCATGGATATGGGAATTTTACGCGCACCCCTGGCTTCTTCCTCTCTAAGGGCATCTTCCTCCGCCGCCGCCCATTTACCAACCGCGCCCTTCCATGCCGCCACAGAGGGACCCTCCGGGGAACGCCAGCGCATGGTTATACATCGGTTGGCCAACAGGAGTGCTAGGGACACGAAGCGCCTGTGTACCGGGTCTCGCTTAGGACCATGGAAGATGCCTAGTGCGCTGGACTCCCAGGTGGCTAGGGTAGTGAGGCCCGTTAATCCCGTCAAAGTGTCGTGCACCGCCCGCCAAAAGGGGTGAAGGTCGGGGCAACTCCAGAACATGTGTCGGAAATCTGCCGCAGGGGAGCAACATCTGGGGCAGAGAAATGGTGTGGAGGGATAGAACTTCTGCAATCGCGCTGGGGTGAGGTATGCCCTGTGTAGGATATAGTATTGGATGTTCTTGAAGCGGGCGTTTCTAGAGACGCGTTTTGGGGCTTCAAGTGCTTTAGTCCATTCAGAGTCGTGCAGTGCGCGGCCTATGTCCTCCTCCCAAGTAGCCCGCAGGGTCGTAAGAGGAGCGTGCGAGAGTTCCCGGATGGATTTATATAACCAGGTGATTAAATGGCGTCCCACCCCCATATGTAGGATTGTATGTATTACTGGATGCGTGTCTGGCTCGCCAGTGCAGAGATTAAAGTGGGGCCGGTATCCGTCGAGTAGCTGTCTATATCTGAGGAATTGGCCTGGGGAGAGTCCGTATTCAGCGATCAGGCGGTCAAGCGATTTTAGCTGGCCTTCCTCGAAGAGCGATTCCAGATCCGTGATGCCACAGAGGGACCACTCAGCGAACAGCGGAGCGGTGAAGTAGGAGTCCTGCCTAGGGCTGCCTATCAGTGGTAGCAGCGGGGAGTATGGAGGTCTACCGGGGGACAACCGGTGGATCCGCATCATGCACCGGCGCGCTATCGCCACTTGAAGGGGGTATGTGCGCCGTGGCTTGGTGCCCGGGAGGAGAAGACGAGTGAGTTCTGGGGTTGCGATTCTGCCGGTCGGGGTGACGGTCTCCTGAGGGTAGCGATCCGCCGTCCAGTAGGATAGCCATTGGAGCTGTGCCGCGAGGAAGTATGCCTCGAAGGATGGGGCTCCGAGCCCTCCCTGAGTTGTGGGAAGTTGGAGGGTTTTCAAGGCAACCCTGTGACGACCCTCGCCCCAGATAAGGGTCCCTAGGAGGGAGTCGACCTCGCGGAAGAAGGACCTGGGTGGTATAACCGGCAAGTTTGTGAAATGGTAAAGGAGTCGGGGGAGCATCACCATTTTAGCCAGGGCTATCCGTCCTATCGGGGCCAGCGGGAGTTTATTCCAGAAGGCGACCGTAGGGCGCAGACTAGCAAGTACTACGCGGTGGTTGCCCTCAAACATGGCTGCTGGAGAGTGGTACAAGCGGACCCCGAGGTACCTGGGAGCCTCCGCGGACCACGAGAGCGTGTGCGGACCGAGCTCGACTTCTCGGGGGGGTAGGTTCGGGTGTAGAGGATAGACTGTGGACTTGTCCCAGTTCACTCGGAGTCCCGAGGCATCTGCAAAGTCCGCCAGCGCCGCCCCTATGGGGGCCAGGTCCATTTCGATGTCTCGGACGTATATGAGGAGATCATCCGCGTACATGGACACGCAATGTGTGTCATCCGCGAGAGGAATACCCCATTCCACACCCTCCAGGCGCAGCCGGACCGCCAGCGGCTCGACCGCCAAAGCGAATAAGAGAGGCGACAGGGGGCACCCCTGCCTTGTGCCCCGCCAAACTCCGAATGCCGGTGATATGCGTTTCCCGATACGCACCCGAGAGGTGAGATCGGTGTACAGGAGGCGCGTGTACGCCATGAGTGTCGGGCCGATATTGAGTCGGCGTAGGACCGAAAAGAGATAAGGCCAGGTGAGGGTGTCGAACGCCTTCTCCAGGTCCATGATGAGACAGGCGGCGCGAGGAAATCGGTCACGCACCTGATCCTGAACATGGAAGACGCGGCGGAGATTCTGGGAGGTGTTCCTTCCCGGCACAAAGCCGCATTGGTCGGGGTGGACCAAGGGGCGAATGATCTGCGCGTATCGATCCGCAAGGATTCTCCCCAGGAGTTTACAGTCGGCCGACAGGAGCGTGATGGGGCGATACGACCCCATGTGAAGTGGATCTCTGTGGGGTTTGGGGAAGGTGACGATCACGGATTCTCGCATTGACTGGGGTAGCCTACCAAGATGAAGAGATGCCCCGAATACCCGTGAGAGGCGGGGGACCAGCAAGGGGGAAAAGGACGAGTAGTATTCTAGTGGGAAGCCGTCCAACCCCGGCGCTTTATTGCGGGACATGGCCCGTATCGCCTGGGTGATGTCGGACGGGACAATCTTGGCGTCGAGGGAGCGCTTGTCGACGTCCGATATTGTGGGTAAAGTCAGGGGGTCCAGAAAATTGTCTACGGAGGACAGGGAGGGCTGGGTTGGGGCCTCGTACACCTGTGCATAATGACGGTGGAACGCCAGAAGGATCTCGGCCTGTGAGCGCACCAGCACACCGTCCGGGTCGATAATATCCGTGATGGGTTTGAGTTCGGTGTCCTGTCTCGCCATCCAGGCTAGCAGTGCCCCTGCTTTGTCCCTGTCCTTATGCACTCTGGAGGCGTAAGCCCTAAAATTATATTTCCGGAGGTCAGCGCAGGCGGCCTGGTATTCCGTCTTAGCCTCGGCCGTGAGTACAGCGTGTTCTTCCGAGTCGTCAGGTCGCTTAGTGAGTGCGGCCAGAGCCTGCTCCGAGGTTAGGAGTGTCCGCTCCAAGGTGCGGCGCACCCCTACCACCTGTTTGATGCAGTCTCCCCTGGCCACCACCTTAAACGCGTCCCATTCCACTAGTACCGACGACGCCGTGTTTGCATTATGTGTGAAGTAGTCCTGTATGCTGGTTTTGTGTGTGTCTCTGAAGACGGGGTCGGTCAGGCAATCCTTAGGGAGGCGCCAGGTGGGGACCGGTGGGTGGGGGGGGCGCCAGGTTAGGCGTATAATGTGGGCGTCATGATCCGAGAGGATCCGGCCCAGGTATTCTGTAGACGTGATCTTAGGGAGAATTGGTGTAGAACAGAGGAAGCGGTCTAGGCGGACCCGGAGGTTGTGTGGGATCGAGTGGAAGGAGTATATGCGAGCCAGTGGGTGTAGATGTCGCCATGCATCAGTGAGCGCCCAGTGTGTAACCCATGTCCTAAAGAGTTCTGCCTGCCGGGGGGCCGGGGAATGTGCGGGAGGGGGATGGGAGCGGTCTAGGGTGGGGTCCAACGTGCAGTTAAAGTCGCCTCCTAGTATCCATGGGACCGTAGTGAATTGGGCCAAGACGCCAGTGAGATGGTCCCAGAATTTATCCTGGTCCACGTTAGGGGCATAAATGCTGCCAAGGAGTATTCCCTGCCCGTCCAGAATTCCCTCTAGTAGCGCATATCTGCCCTCTTTGTCCACCACCCGTCGAAGCGCCCGGAAGGGAGTGCCCGGCCTGACCCAGATTAACGCGCCGCGTGCAAACGCCGAATATTGTGTGGCACAGAAAGTCCCTCGCCATTTAGACTGTAGGCGAGTGAGTTCAGTAGCGTTTATATGTGTCTCTTGTAGTAGTGCGATATTGGCTGACATGCGTCTAATGTAGGCATAAACAGAGTAACGTTTGCTGGGTGTGTGTAGGCCCCGCACGTTCAATGTGAGGACGTTAACGTCTGAGCGTGGGGCTGCCATTCTTGGGGTGTCGTGGGAAGGGTGAGGGTCCCCCTGGGATACCCGAAAGTCGCCAGCATGTCTGTGTCATGTGTGTTCCTGCGCGCCAAGCTTCCACAATCGTAGGGGAGGGACTAAGGGGAAGAACAACAGATAGAACCTTGGGTGGGCAACAGTCCCAATACTGAGGATATATCACTGGAGGTGGCATATCCAAACTAGTATCCCACTAGGGGATAAATATAACAGGTAAATGCGGGGGTGGCAGCATGTGTCGCTGCTGGGCCTGTGCGCGGGTCGGGCTCTTGTAGGAGAAGAGTCTATCGCTCGGCAGCGCATACAGTAGTCAAGCGAAGCAATCTAGGCTCCTAGATGTCGCGCAATGTAGCGGGCAACCATTGGAAGGATACAGTAATTAATAGTTCAATGTTTATGACGAGGCGTTAGGTTGGCTGGCCAGGGTAGCGTCCAGTGCAGGTGCCGCCAGGAGGGGGGAAGAGATTGGGCCAAATCCTGACATCGTTCCATCGCTGTCTCGGTCTTTCTCTGGGGTGAACAGGTGTGGACGACCTTCCAGGTCCGAAGCTGGGGGTGACATGTGCAGTTCGGTCACCGCTCGTAGGGCGTCCCGTCGTTCTTGCATGATTTGCGTGAGGTCGGGTGACCCCGTGGGGGAAGACCCCTGGCTTTTGGGGCGGCCGGATCGGGCGCGGCTCACGCCCCGTCGTCTAGATCTCCTGGAGTCGTTGTTGCGGGTCTTCTGGGGTCCGGGCTTAGGAAGCAGTGGGCAGTGGAATTCAGTCCAATCTTGTGCTTCCGCCGCCGTGGTGAAGAAAAGGGCTTTCCCGTTGTGCAGCACTTTAAGGCGGGCTGGAAACAGCAGGGAGTACTGTAGATCGTTGGCACGAAGGCGCCTTTTGATTTCCAGGAAGGTGGAACGCCGCTGCTGGACCTCCCGGGCGTAGTCTGGGAACACCATAACATGTTGATCCTCCACCTGCAGGGGGCCAGCCGCCCGGGCCGCGCGGAGCACCGCATCTCGGTCACGGAAGTGCAAGAATTTAGCCAGCATGGGTCGTGGGGGGAGGCCGGGTTTGGGCGCCCGGGCCGGGACTCTGTGGGCCCTTTCGATGGAGAAGTACGGTGATCGCTCGCTCTCTGGGGTGAACGATCTAGTCCAGGATTCCGTATAGGTCAGAGGATCCGAATTTTCAATCCCCTCCGGCAGGCCCAGAACGCGGATATTACATCTTCTCGAGCGTCCTTCCAAGTCCACCGTGCGTTCTTCCAGGGCTTCCACGCGGCGTAGGACCTCTCTCATGTCTTCCTCCTGCATCTTCACCACGGGTTGCAGCTCGGTCACAGTTCGTTCTCCTTCCCTCACCCTGTCCGCCAGTTTACGATGATCGTCGCGGATCAGACCAATGTCCGTCGTCAGGGCGCCCAGTCTTTCTTCCATGGAGAGGCGAGACATTTCGATCGCCGCCAACACCTGGTCCAGTTTCGCCGTAAGCGCAGGGTCTGTTTGCGACGCATTGGCTTGCGTCCACGTCCTTGTGTGTGGCATCTTTTCGACGGCCGTTTCAGGGACAGCCGTCATCTGCGAGGCTTTTGTCTTCCCCATAGGTGCCGGTAAGTGGGCCACCGGGCCGCCGTGTACTCTGGGCACAGCAGGCCGACGCAGCTGGGCCACGGGCAAGTTCAATGGCAGCCGGCCACTCCTGTCTCCCCAGGCTCCGGGGCGGTCCCTCCTCGTCTCAGGGAGCGCCTTCTGGTTCAGAGGTGGTCCGAGGCCATCGGGTCCGGTGGTCCCGGTGTCAAAAAGGCCCCGTGGGCCCCCCTTGGCGCGTGGCACAGCGTCAGTGGCGGCCGGGAGGGCCAGAGGTCAGGTGGTGGGAGTTCAAAGGGGCTCCGGAATAGTGGGCGGCCGTTGGCAGTGACTCGAGTTTGGGAGGAGCCGCCCCTGCTCCCGTGGTGAGGCTCGCGCTGCTCCTGGAGTCTAGGGCTCCGTGGGCGCCATCTTAGGGTCAGGCACCCGGAGCTGGCGCTCGGCGCGGGGTAGTGGAGGCGCTCTGGGTCCTCGGGTCAGTCAGCGGCGTGTGCCTCGGCGCCTCACGGAGCCCCCGAGGTTGTAGGGGGGGGGCCACAGGCGCCGAGACCTCTGAGGGAGGGGGGGAGGGACGGGCACTCACCGCCCTCGCTCGCACGTTGTCGACCACTGGACGGCACACCACCACATCCACAGCGCGTCCGCCGACCTTCCGCGCCTGGTGAGTCTGCCGGTGCCGGGGGGACGATCAGGCTCTCGGTGAGGCCATAGTGCCGATGTAGTGGAGCCCCGGTGCGGCGGCCGCCATCTTGCGCACCGGGATGTTGAATCACGGGGAGGCGCCGTCCGGCGCGCACTCCGGGGGGGTCGGTCCCGTTGTTGTTCTGGGGCCCCTCGTAGGCGCCCGTCAGCTCTGTCTCTTGGGGCTTTCAATCACCGGGTCAGCTCCCGGTGGCATGAGTGTCCGCCGGACAGGGTCGCGCCCGCCATCTTGGATTGAGGCGCTCGGCTCCGGGCTTGTAGAGGTCGGTCCGTGCTGTTCGTCCGCCGCCGCCGGAGGTCGTTGAAGCGGCGCCCCAGTGCACGGGGGATCCCAGGTGCCTATTCAGTGGGCTGAGGCTCCCGGCGATCTCGGGAACTGGGCTGGATGCTAGCCCGATCGCGGAGCCTCAGCAGGACACAGCCGCCATCGTGGCTTGCTAAGCCACGCCCCCCTTCATCTGGCCTTTAATGACTTCTTTTCAAATGCATATTCTGGTTGTGTTTTCTCAGAAGTTTGGTGTGTATTTTTTGAGCACCGTGGATGTCATCTACTTTCTGTGAACACTTTGACAATATAAGCTGGGTGAGACTTTTTTTGGGCATTCACTCTCAACATTATCTTTATGTCTTTGCAATGGAAGTCGTTTGAGTCTTATTTGGTGAGTTGTTCTTTGACTTTAAGCTTATTTGATGGACTGTATGCCGTTACCTTAGGCCGATGTCTGCGTGATATTGGACAGAGCAAGCATACCATACCTTAGTCTGGTGTTGCTTGAAGCTCCTGTGACGTCTTCTCATGTCATCGCCGATTTCGAGTTGTCTTGTGATGCTGTGTTGTCCTGCGATGTTGGGAGAGCACGCACTTGACGTTAGCCACCCGGCGCTCTCTATTCCTGCGTGCCACCATCTTGAATGCTGGAGTTTTCTCCATGGTTTCTGTGTCAGAGTTTCGGCATTCCTCATTCTGCGATGCTGGAGTGTTCTGTTTCTCGCTGTTGGTTTTAGCAGAAGCTAAATATGGATGATGTTGATTTTTGACATCCAATCTGGTTTAACCTTGTTGAGGCAAATAATTTGAGTACTGTTTATTTTCCTGCAGCACCAGCCTGTCACCATCTACGATACTACAGTAGAGTTTAATCCACCGCAGAAGTTTATATGTTGGGTCGGGTGAGATATCGCTCACCAGAGTTACATCAGTGCACCACAGAATTTAATTTTGGCAACTGTGTAGTGTTCATGCTACAGTTTCATGCTGTTTTTTTTCTTATTTCTTCAAGTCACAGGATGTACTTGCTATCCCCTTGTTTATGGATATATGTCTTACTTATTTTCAGGTCTTGTTTTCAAGAGTGCTGGTATTTATGCTTTGGATTTTAGTTAGTCTTCTTTGTACTTTGAAATGTTATGGTAACAATATGATGATTGCTTGGGATGGTGCAGTTGTTTGTGGTGGTGTCTCCCACTTTCATATGGTTGTGGGTTGGTGCAAAAATACCACCCATCTTAGTTCAGACTGTTGATGAGTGAGCATTTTTTTTCATATTGATTGGTTTTTTTCTTACTACTGTATTAGGAGCAGTGTTGTACTTGTTCTGTGTGGAGTGTTTTTTCCATACATACCACCCCAACTTTGGGTTTGGGTGGAGGGCTGAGGTCAAGCCAGATTTTGTAGAGTTATTGTTTTTCCAGTGATTGCTGTTGTTCGTACGATTTGATTCAGTTTTGAATTGTGCACTTGTAGATGTTCTGTGTGGGGTGTCGCTCAACTCTAACTTAGGGCTTTGGGTGAAGGGCTGAGTTCAAGCTGTATTTTTCAAGAATGAGTATTTTTCCCTAGGTATTGCTGTTTCTCCTACAAGTTGGTTGAGTTGTGTAGTTGTTCATGTTCCGTGGGAAGCCCCTTCCACATGTACCACCCTTACTACGGGAGAGGGTGGAGGGCAATCTTTATGCTGTTAGTATTCCGTGTAATGATTTTCCACAGCTTCTTGGTTCGGTTTAGTATGGTCCCCTACCGCACCTGTCGTTGGCACCTTATTTACTTTTCTCATGTTTGCCTGGCCAGCTGGTATGTTTAAGGTATATGGGGTTGTTTGTGGTTTGCGGTGTAGTAGTGCTTGTATTTTGCTGTGGTTGAAAGGGAGATGGTGCATGAGTGTATTCTTATTACAGCACTTGTATTCCTTTTTATCTTTCTTTTTATTTCTTGAAGCATAATATTTTCCATCTTTTATCTTCATGCTGATGTTTCAGATCATTGCTATTTTGTTGATGTGTGGCAATGCTTCTGATGTCATTCTGTTGCATGCTATTATTCTCATGCCATCCTTTCCTAGCATTAGACTTCATTGTTATTCTATTTAGAGTCCTTCTGTGATTATTATAAAGAATGAAGATGTGTTATACCTGCTGCTCAGCCAGTGTGACTGTGGTGAGAGAATGTTGGGGGAGTGGAATGTTGGTGAGTGTGGATTCAGTTGGTGGATGGGCTGAGCAGCAGGAAGGCTTCTCCTGGTGGGGCGCTACGCTGTAACATCTTATCCTGAATAAACTACATGGAAACTATTTGGATCAGATCTACTTTTATTCACTACACATTCCTCTGCAGTCTACTTTGGGCATGAGGTGCGGATTTACCTGTTGGATGCCAAAATTCAGTGTGTGATGGGGTGGAAGGTGTCTACTACCCAGACCTTGCTGACAGCCTCTCTAGGACTCACTGAGTATGACAGGAGCTTTGTGGCGAGCTATGGAAGTATAATTGCCCTGCTGATCTCAAATGAGCTCAAAAAGATCATAAGCTTGGCATTAAGATAAGGAGGGGTGTGGTCATGAAAACTTTCAAAATGATACAGCTGGCTTTGAAGATGATGAGACCTGGCAAGAGGACCCAATGGCCTTCCATTTGGATGGGAATAGTGTAATCATATTTCCTCAGACCTGGGATGAGACGTGTTGCAATGTGTGGGATGCTCCTAAGGGATGTCGGTGTAGAGCCTGAGAGGCTGTGGAGTATGGATATATATATTGTGTTAGCAGCCACTGAGTAGTTATGTAAGTCAGTTTCTATGGGAAGAGGGTTTTGTGTTTTGATACAAATGTTGATGCTATTTGACAAATCTTCACATAACTTTGTAAAAAAAAAGCTTACCCATCACAGTTCCTTCTTGGAAAGTTTCAGGATGGTATGTAAAGCAGGGGCTGAAAAAAAGGGGGCGGGCCCAAATAATATTTCCCCATGTATTTTTCATAGGAAAAACTATAAAAAAGCAGCTGAACTGAATTACACCAAATTTGGCCAAAAGTTAGGTATTTATCAAGAAAGGGTGCTTGTAGTGATTTTGTGTTATTCTGTACAGCTGTTTTATAGACATTAAGTTTTAAAAATGTAAGATTGTCTCTTGGTGTGGCAGTCCTGCAGCACTCCTGCTGGGAAAAATGTGATAACGTGCAATCTGATTGGTTGGCCCCCCGAGTCACCCAAGGCAATGCATAATGTGATTGGTGAACACAAAATAAAGGAAAGTGTTGGGGATGCCATTTTAGGACATGGGGACTCAGTCCCTGAGAACAGAAAACAATATCATAAACACTTAAGGGGTGAGGTTAGGGATATCCTGACCCACTAGCCCATGTGTTGGAGGGGAGATCCCAGAGGAACCTCACTGGTGCCAAAAATCAGGAAAAATTCTTCAGGTTTCGCTGCAGTACTGTGTGCTCCCACAAGAGCCAGGACACACCTCCCACATCACCATCATGTGGTCCAATGGGACTCCTGCAGGATTCCCACGGTCTTCAGCTGTTCAAAAAACCGTTTTAAAAAATGTCAGCACAGTGAAAAGCCACCCCTGAGAGCAAAATCCCCAACCCTTGCTTGCGCAGCAATGGACTACCAAGTCCTCCCTCGCTGTGCATGGCCTGGGTGCAGGCTGTGCACAGCAACGGGTTGGCGGGAAACATATCCTAATAACCTATTATTTTACTTTTTTTAAAAACAGAAATTCTCTCAATACATGAGGAATGTATTACCTGCACTCCTGTGATGCACTGCTTATGACCTCATATCTGACCTTCCATTTTACAACACTGATTACATCTGAAATTATGGTGGTGCAAGTTATACTAATGTCTTTTGCATATATTTGCTAAATTTCTGTAGTTTTATGTTTTTTAAACAGTAGGGCTATGTCAGTAAATTAACGTTTATATAAGGTAAGTTAATATCTTACTACCTTCCTCATGTATAACTCCACTTGAACCTAGGTTTTTTTCATTGAATTACACAGCGTTGTTTGCCAATGTGTAGGTGATAGTTAGTACTGAGTTTCCAAAGGAAATTAAAAATTTGTTTTGCTACTAACTTTGGCGCAGTTTGATGAATATTCACAAAACTACCCCCGCCCCCCAAAAAGGCTGATCAATCTCAGCTCCTGCCTGGAAACTTTTGGGGTGGTCCCTCAAGTGGGGGTTTTGAGAAAAAGAGGGGGGTCCCAAAACTAATTTTCCTTGTGCAATTTCCTTTAGACAGCGCTATAGACAAAACAACTGAGTGGAATTGCACCAAATTTGGCAGAAAGCCAGCTGTTTACCCATAAAGCATGCTTCTTGAGATATGGTGAAAATCCACTCAGCTGTTTGTTATAAATTAAGTTTCAAAATGTATAGATCTCTAGCAACACAGTACTTCCGAGGCAGTACTGAGTTAGCAAGCGGTTTGGATATTTAGGTATAGTAATAAAATCTTTACATTAAAAAACCTAGAAATCTACCGGAAAAAAAGATTAACGTGATGTTATAGTTATGTGAAAATGTCAGTTAAAATACGACTTTAATAAAAAAAACACTGAAATTCACCTGCTATAGTTAACTATAGTAACTATAACCTGTGCACTTGCCATTCAGTGCTTATGACCTCACATACTACATGACTCATGACATGTTCTATAATATAATTGATAACATCATTGATGATATCTGAAATTACCATTATTAATGAAATCACTGTGCATGGCAAACACACAAGTTATAGTTGCTTCAGTTAACTATTATTGTTGAGTTTCAGTGTTTTTTTTTGTTTAAGACCTTTTCACCTAACTATATCGTCAATTTAACCTTTGTTTCAGTGAAAAAAAAATATGTGTATATTCATAGAGAGAGAGAGAGAGAGAGAAAAGATATGTACTTAGATACATATTCTTGCCAGCAGAACATTTTGTCATGGTTGATATTGTCGAATCAATATTTTGGGAGGAAGATATTTTGTCACTCAATATTGTGGTTTACAACCCATACCAAAATAGAAAATGAATACGCGGTTCAGTACTGCCCTATCTTCTCCAAACAACAACAAGATAGTTAGCCCACAAATTATTGAAGTTTCCACTTTCATCTAGCAAAGGAACATATCCATTTACGCTATAGGCAGAAAGTATAGACTCTGGTCTACGATGGAAATCTCCGACCCATTTGTAAAATCATTCCTGGAAATGACTGCAGTGCCATACAGTGCCCCAATTGTGCTAGCATCCTGCAGCATTGGTTTTTACCTTTTGATGTAATAATTTTTTGCCTGCATTTAAACCTGACTTGAACGGAGAATGTTGGTCAGTTACGATAGGAACTTTATAAGGTTGATGAGGCCATTAATAGTCAATGGAGGTTTGGGATGATTCTGCCTTACACTTCTTTTTATTCCTTGCGAGATATGCGCATGGGCGTATCCACTGAGATGCGAGGAAGAGGAGGACGACAGACCGGAGATGCCGCAGTCAAGATAAGTCTTTAGGTTGAGCTATTTATAGCTCTGAAATATTTTAGGGGAAACAACACTCTTGAACAAGCGGATTCCTCCCAATGCATGTTGTCTACTGAAGCGTGACGCTTCACCAGGCAACCGCGTGGCCTCACTCACACCCCATATGCTCTTTCCCTCCCACTCGCTTGCTCCCCTGCTCCCCCTACCCCCCCACCCAACTTGAAAAGAAGCTTTGCACACCAACATTTGTCTCTCACACCACCAGACATCAAAGGCTGCTGCTCCCCTGCCGACCTCCCCACAGCAATGCCGAGAGCGTGTTTTATAAGATTAACCCTGTTACTTTCATTTCCCTTTACTTCTTTCCCTCCGGACTTTCACCGCCAATCTTTGCCTTCTTCCTCACTCCTTCTTTCCTACCAGGTTTCTTGTTTGTTAAGCTCCAGAAGCATGCACGATGTGCTTTAAATGCGGGTTAATTTAGCAAAAAATATATATGTGTTTAGATCACACAACGTACTGTTTCTTTTAATGTTTTTATTATCTTATAACGCGGCACATCCGTAATAGCGCCAGTGCATCTTCTTTTTAAAATGCGGGTTAATTTAACAAATATATATATTTATTTTTGCAATGCGGGACGCCTTAAGCATAGGGTCCTGCGTCTTGCTTTTGTTAGGCTTTTATTCTGTGCACACACTACGATCCCGGTCTTTTCAGGGCAGCCAACGATGCCTCACAACCCCCTCCATGCCGATTCCACAACAATAGGGTGTGAGGCACTGGTTGGAGCGCACATGCTTGTTGCTCCAAGCATCCCTCACCCGCCGATGCTTTTCACCAGTTAGACAATTTCAGCTCGCGGCTATGGGTGGGTAGGTGGGGGCTCTCAGCCCACTGTAATCACACAGTTAAGACAGAGGCTGTCTCCCATTGCTGTGCCGCTCTTTCCACCAACACTCAACCTCGCCTTTCAATGCTTTGAACCTTCTTTTTTGGGAAGTTTATTAATTATGCTAGATAATGGATACCGCGACTTGCTTTACCTGCCAGATGCTTGAGCCACCCAGTGTCCGTTGTGTGCAAGATATCTTGCCAACTTGGATTAATACAGTAAGACACTATCTTTCAGACTGCTTGACTGTATGTCAAATACCCTGGTTTTCCACCATTACTTGTTTTGGTATCGGCCGCTCAAACACACTCCTATGTACACCGACTGCAGGGACAGCGGCACGTTGGAGGAGCAGCCCCCCACTATTTGCTAGGTAAGCCCCGTCTCTCACGGGTCCCTCTAGCATTAATAACATGTTGTAGTGATTAGATCGAATGAATCCCCTTGCTTTTTTGCAGACGGTTGCCAGCACAATGCGTAGCAAATCCTTGAGGATTGCTTCATATGGGTAACATAAATCGGTAAG
Organism: Lissotriton vulgaris; assembly: GCF_964263255.1. Taxonomy (NCBI): domain Eukaryota; kingdom Metazoa; phylum Chordata; class Amphibia; order Caudata; family Salamandridae; genus Lissotriton; species Lissotriton vulgaris. Next base: position 468,316,447 of record NC_141699.1, on the reverse strand, counting down.
CAGACAATGCAATTGTGTTGGGAATTCTGCTTATTATTAACATGGTTGCGCAAAACATTTGGACAGTTAATGTAGCTCGTAATATTTGGGAACTGCAGACTTAGACACACATTGAGTTATGCTTCAAAGTGCTTGTTTGCTCACAGAGTCACGCTTGATCTCACTCATGGCACGAATATGAGATTTGGCAACACTTTTTTAATCACTCTGAGCACGCACTATAGTTTACCTTGACTTGATGTAATTTCACGTTCTTCATGGGCAGCTGCCCAGTGCTAAACAATGCTGACAGTGCATGGCAAAGTCGTGCTGTCTGAACAAACATATTTTTGGCTACGTTAACCTGTGACCTTGGCAGTATTGTAGCACCCAAATATTCAAAAGAATTTATGTATAGTGAATGGTATGCTGGTCTACCCAATAACTTATAATATGTGATTTTAATGAGCGCCCCTCTCTTGGGTCAAGTGCCCATATGCTAAGCCATCCTAGTAAAGGAATCAGCACAACGTTTTAGAGCAATGTATATGTACATAAGATGGTATGTGGGCTGTCCAACACCCCTTTAGTGATCTTACACTCATCATTCTGCATCTCCACGACAACCCTTCTTTCACCCCTCTTCTCTCCTTTCTCTTTCCTACCCTCTATCTATCCTCCTTATTGCCTTCCCACAGCATCACTCAAAACCACAGCATCACTCAGCACCACAGCACCACTCAACGCCACAGAACCACTCAACGCCACAGAACCACTCAACACCACAGCACCACTCAACACCACAGCACCACTCAACACCACAGCACCACTCAATACCACAGCACCACTCAATGCCACAGCATCACTCAAAGCAACAGCATCACTCAGCACCACAGCATCACTCGGCACCACTGAATGCCACAGCACCCACAATCCCACAACACCACTCAACGCCACAGCACCACTCAGCGCACAGCATCCCTCAACGCCACAGCATCACTCAATGTCACAGCATTACTCAATGCCACAGCATCACTCAATGCCACAACATCACTCAATGCCACAGCATCACTCAGCATCACTCAACGCCACAGCACCACTCAATGCCACAGTACTACTCAACACCACAGCACCACTCAACACCACAGCACCACTCAACACCACAGCACCACTCAACGCCACAGCATCACTCAATGCCACAGCATCACTCAACAACACAGCATCACTCAATGCCACAGCATCACTCAACGCCACAGCATCACTCAGCACCACTCAATGCCACAACATCACTGAATGCCACAGCATCACTCAGCACCACTGAATGCTACAGCATCACTCAGCACCACTGAACTCCACAGCATCACTCAGCACCACTGAACGCCACAGCATCACTCAGCACCACTGAAGGCCACAGCATCACTCAGCACCACTGAACGCCACAGAATCACTCTGTGCAACCATTCAACAACAACTGGTTCTAATATGTTCTCCCAATGTTTCAAGCTTTATTGCAAATGCCACAAAAATATGTTAATATTTCACTGCTGTTCTTGGATTTTCATCACAATAAAATAAACTGAACATAATCTTCCCAAAAGTTATTTACAAAAGTTTAAGCTATTGCCATTATAAATTACAATAACTTTTATTTAAGTATTAATTATAAAAAAATCCATTGTTATTTGTAATATTAATACATCTAAGTCATGTAAATACAACACATATTGCATTACAAATGCTATAGGTGTCACATTTTCAAAAGTTAAAACTATTGGCATTGTAAATGACAAAGCTATTAATTTCGCTATTTTCAAAACCAACACATATATAAAATATTTGTCATTTACAATACCAATAGCTCAAAATTTCCTAATGCGAGACCTATTGCATTGCAAATGCTTGTTTCTTTTACCTGTAAATGTATTTTTTTTTAATTTGTTATGGGGGTGGAGGCGGGGGCTGGTCAACTCTGTTCTGCTGCAGAGTGTGCAGAGATTTGCGGAACCCAAAGTAGGCAAATCTCTGCACGCTTCGTGGGCGGAGCGGAGCTCTCCGCCTGCCGAAATGCATTTGGAAATTGCAAGTTTTACGTCAACATGTATTTATATTGAAAAAATAAAATTACTTGAGAATAACATGTTAACAAAATAGGGGATCAAATTCACTTGAAAAAATCTTGATGATATAAATTTATTAAACAAGTGCCCCAGAATGGATTTAATGCTGTTTGTGAAAGATTAACTAAAGAAGAATGTGTTTTGTTCTTTGTGGATACCTGTTGATATGTGAGGCTGAGGAGGTTATTTCCTCCACACATAAAGGAGCAGAGGTGTAAGTGAATAAAATTATGTGCGTGAGAGATGTTGGATCAATTGGAGATACTACATTCTACCAAACTGTAAGTTACCCCCTTTGTACAACCCTACTGACTGACATTACTTTCACCAACTTTTTATACTTGTGAGTTGCTCATTATAATGAAGAGTTGCAAAATAAGCCTAAAGAGCTTTACGATATCACATTTTCCAGTGTATTATAAAAATCTGGTGTTACATATTCCCTGGCAAAAATCTTGGTTTTACTTTTTTCTGTGTTTATATGCACTTTCAGAGATTTAATGCAACTTCCATAAGCATTTACTTTTCTCTTAAGACCATTTCCGGACATACTTCCCAATTAGGGATGAAAATATTTTACAGCCGAAAGCGCTATTTTTAAGAAAGCTATAAACAGTGAAAATAATAAAGGGGCAATCCTTTAAGCTGTTAGGTGTAGGAAAATTACATTTATAGACATTTGAGTAATCTGTTTGAATTCAAACACATGTATCTTTAAGTTCCACCACTACATTGAACAAAGAGTTTGCCCCATATTTCTTAGCTTTGTGTCTCCAGGTTGCCTTGTTGAAATTACTGGTTAGATGACTAATAGGAGCATAAACATATTTGCAATTGTGCAACATTAATGATCGTTGGCAAACAATTATGTGTAGTAGATGCAGCTTTCAGAAAACACAATTGCTTTACAGGAACAAGGTACCTGGACTTAGAACATTCTTGCAAGTACAGTGATACATGTTTGGCAAAACATTTCCTAGCATTTTTGGATAAAACAATCATTCTATAGCTACTTACTTGGTGTGAGGAAAAAGAAATTTTATGGTCAGGAATGTTCCCTAACGTGTACCCCACCGTCTCCATGTACGAGCTTAAAGTGCATGTAACTTCCCTCCTGTGCCAGCTATGAAGACGCAAATACATTTGCGTCCAACGTTAACATGTCCTCTTTCAGATCCACCCTGAATGGGTCGGATATTCCGTTCCTAAGTATGCCTTGCCACCGTCTTTGTATGGTGCACTTTCTGTATTCCTGGCTCTGTGTGAGCTAGGCCCTGATTTCTGTCATCGAACCTTTTCTTTTACAAAGTCATCTCTGCCTCCTGAAACTGCAACGTGGGATGTCCCCATGAACTCTGTCCTACTCCCTGCGAGGCGAGCGGGGCCTGGCTCGGCCTGCTTGCCTGCCAAAGACAGTATTTTACCTTCACGTTATCAGCATAGCTAAGCTCAGCTTCCCGAAAACACATTCCAGTCTAGCAGGGTAGATAAACAACCCCTCAGCTGCAGAGCAGAGGGCCCGGCCTTTCTGTCTCCATGCAAGTAATTCATAGCTCCCGTTACCATGGTAGGCCCATGGCCCCCTCGCTTTACACACAGACACGTAGGCACATATGCACGCATTCATAGTCAGTATAGGATAGCCTCTGCCCAAGAGACCTTTCCTTCTAGATAATATGGTTCCCAAACATCAGATATCAGATATGATATAGGAACGAGTTGATCTGACATGCCAGACTTCTGTCTCTTTCCTCTAGTGTAAATGTCAAGTCCCCTGCACCCTCCAGCTTCACGTCAATCACACGTCATGCAGCTGCGCGCGCATCCAGACCCCAGATTTCTGCTGACATTGCAAGATTCTGCTATGTACCCACCCACTTGTGACACTTTCATGTGACGTTTCTAGCACACACCCCTGTGTACGCCCTAGTTCACGCCTTCTGATTACGTATTGCTAACACGTGTGTGTTCTTATCTCATTTCTCTCAGCTGTTACGCCTTCTGTATTGGTTACCATTCTGTACATTAACTATAAATGTTGTGTTTTGTCAAAAAAGTATGCTCTATCCCTTCTTGAACCCCAGCGGTGTCAGGAACATGATATCCGGTTCAGAACCATTCCTTTTTAAGGAATAAAACCCCTTAGAACTCTAACACCACGGACTCTGTCTCTTTCTTTCCGACTGAGTTATTTTATAGTACTTACCTGCATAGAAATTAGGACGGTAATTAAATATTTACCACATTAATTTGGCGCCCGAATAGGGACCCCTCCCCCACCCCACGCGCCGGTAGGTGCGTTGCAGCCTTTGCCCCCTGCCACAGTCAAGACGGACAATTACGCGTACCCGAAGGATTTCCTGTATCTCCCTCAGGCCTACGGAGGTGACGGAGACTGCGATCAGCACCCAGACGAGGCGGTGAGGAGTGCGGAGGATCCCGACCAGAGCCTAGCCGAAAGAAACAAGGTCCGAGGTGTCAAGAGGCCCACCAGTTCCGAAGTATTCACGTATCGAGTCAAGTCGAGTCCAGTCCGGTCCAGTCCAGTCGAGTTGTCCGAGGCCTTCCGTTCCGTGCTTCCCGGTGAGTACCGTTGCTGGGGACGCATCTAGACGGGTGCATTATTATGTATCCGGTAAAGACGGGTTTGGGTACACAAACACGGTCTGCACTGTTTTAGACAGTGTATCTGTACTGTTTAGCAGTATATCAAGTATTCAAGGGTTCGATTTTTTGTTCTCGTTTTCTGGAGTTCAAGGGTAGTCCATATGTGTTCAAAATGTTTCATGTGATTAATGTCGTGGTATGAGTGACTGTTTTGATGTACATTATTGTGTTTTTGTATATTAACTGTGTTCGAGTTAGAGTAAGTAACAAGTATCGAGTATCAAGTACCAAGCAACAGGATGCCATTATTCAATAAATTAAGACAGGTAGGAACTAGGAAAGGGATACTAGAGGAAGCGATTCCTGTCCCACCTAGGGACACTCCCGGAAATTTTATGTACCATAAACATGGCCTAGATGCCATACTGTATCTAGATTTATGGGCCGATTATACCAAGCACCTAGAAGAGAAACATAGGTGGCCTGTTACAGGGACATGGGATGCCGAGTGCATCATGAGAGTAGAGGAAGCACTATGGAAAAAGAAAGCCAGACAATCTCAGAAAGACGCCATAGAATTGTGGCGTAAAGAATCGCATAAACGTGCAGAAAAAGCATTCCGAAAAGCAGAAAAACATAGAGAAGAGTCGGATGAGGTCCGAGAAAACGAATTAGTTGCTGAAGGTATCCGAGTACAAGCAGAACAAGTAGACCGTATACGAAACACTCTTGCAAATGGCATGTATCTAGTGGCCGAGGGTTCGCCTAAGGCCACTCCAGAAATACCGAAAGATCTGCCGCCACCATTGGTTCTGACTAAAGTAAGGCACAAGACCACAAAAGACATATTCCTTTCCTCCTATCTAGACGATGTAGCTCCCGCTTATACAAATCCACGTGCCCACGTACCGCCTACTGACGGTGACGGAGATGGCAACCTACTCCAAGACAATGCCCAGCCAGTACCGCAACAAGCTACACCCGTTCAACATCCTGTACCACCTATTCCCCCACCACTTCCCGCTCCTACTATTAATCCACTAAATCCTTTTGGGCCTGATCCTGGTAAAAGACAAGTTCCGTTACACATACAGACTCCACAGACAAGCCATGGTCAAGCCTCCGCCTCAGGAGGTGCGACAGGAGGTTACCAGACCCCGCCACAAACACACAGATTGACCCTTAGGGACCTAGCAAAGCAACGTACACCCCGAATACAGAGTTACGACCTACTTAAAGAACCCCTTCCAGATTGCAGATACGATCCAGTACCCGGTAAAGCCGATAGAATGGAGCTAGCATCACTACGGCTACGACGAGTTACAGATTATTTAATGTTATTACCAGGAATGACTGATCATCTAGACAGAATATATCATTTTATCCAGACATGGGAAGGTCCTGAAAGTATTAAAGAGGCCATGGCTCACCAGAAAACTGACACTCAAGGTTGTATATTACGCTTCTTCATAAATTGTCTAATAAGAGAACAAGACAGGCCTGGTGTAGACAAGGACGAGATGGATGCACTAAACAAGTGGGGCCAGAATATAGCCGACGGAAAGCATGATAAACAGAGTTGTATAGCAAATATGTACAAAAGAATCAGGAAAGCAGTAATAGAAATACATGACAGAAAGGAACCAGAAAGGGAAGGAGATAGCGACAAGATTAAATCCTCAGAGGAGGAAGAACCAGAGGATAACGACACGACCAAAGAAATGATAGCATATGTAGGTAAGGGAAATTACCTTAAGAAAGGCATTCGTCCAGAAAGCAAGAGAGTTTTTCTCTCTGGTATCTCAAAAACGAGCTCTCCTGAATATCTGTTTCAGGTTACCGATAAAATACTTCAAGAACGAATGGGGTACCATGTACTCAATTCTATGGATGAACAAGAACTAGCCCGGTCAGCAGTACAATGGGCTGACAATCCTAGCACATATAATGATGATACAGTAGCTCAGACATTTTTAAATCTTTCCCCAGACGAGCAGAAATTAGCTGGTATATACATGATTCAGCATCTCATTACGTTATACAGAAATCAACATTCTGATCCAGGTCCCCTACCTGATACATTAGAAGCACTACTTTTAAATAGATGGAGAGGCCTAAGTACCAAGTTAATTAGAATAATTCTAGAACAACGGCACAGATATAACGCTTTCTTAGGCCCACAAAATGTTTCAGCTCCGCCCCCAGAAAGGAAAATGTTTTACCTCGACAGACAGAATCCTTTACGAGAAGTACATCCAGTCAGAAAAGATGATAACACGCTAGAACGCGTATTTGTATATACACCTTTAACTAAAATGGAATTACTAGAAATGAAGAAACTAGTACCCTGCCACGATAAAGACCCGGCAGGTTTCCACCGAGAAATTAAAGACATGTTACTCATGGGAGATTACACGTATACGGATATTATGAAAATTTTAAAAGTACTGTTGCCCACAGGCATTTACGAGAAACTCAAGGAAAAAGAATGGGAGGTGGGAGATAAAAAGATTATTTGGACTGAAATAGAGGACGAGGAAAAAGGTCGCACTCCAGGGCTGGGCCTTGGGGAAAAAGCTAAAGCATTACCAGGTTTAATAGTACAGGTTTTGCCAAGACTACTGACAACTAAAAAGGAAGACTGGGACGCAATCTCAGCTTGTAAACAGAAACACGATGAAGATACTAGTGATTTCTATTCAAGATTCGAGAAATGTTTTATTATTAATAGTGGCCTGAAACCAAGTAGCGAGTCATACCCGCACCTTTTTGTAACAAAATTAGTCGAGAATTCCCTGACACAGGTTAAGAATCGTGTATATAAAGTCGAAAGCACTTGGCAGGCAAATACGCCATCCCAGATGTTACAAATGTTACAATATCACCAGAACCGAATTAGAGAAGAACAAGATCACGAACAGAGACGTATGAAAGACACGAAAATGAAAATGCTAGTTGCCCAGTCAGTTCCAGCTGACGGTCAGAAAAAGGGTATGACACAGACAAGTAATTCAGCGGCTCCCGTTAAAGGGACATGCAACTATTGCAAGCAGCCAGGTCACTACGTACATGAATGTTCGGTCCTAAAACATAATATAGCAACAGGTAAAACTAAAGAAAGACCACGTCAGCCTAGACAAGATCAGGTCCAGCAACAGACTTTACCGAACATACAGCCTATGCATGCTCCACCTCAGACAGTGCAGACCGTAGCGGTATCACAGCCACAGCCTATTGCCGCGACGCAGCAAGTTTCACAGCAGATGTACCAGTATGCCCAATCTGATTATCCCGATTATCAGCGATACACATGAAACAGCCTAGAGAGGGAGGTTGGCTTGCCTCTTATTGAAATTCCTGTAGATCAAGAGGGTCCTTATGTACATAGTCAAGTATTGGGAAAAGACAGAAAGTTTCTAATTGACACAGGGGCAAGTCGTACCACGATCAGTCATGACGAAGTTCCAGGGGCACCCCTCTCAGGCTCACAGAATGTTTCCCTTGGTTTTTCAGGACAGCCTATTGTAAATGAAGTATTAAAACCTGTCCCCCTAGCAGTAGGTCCATTATCACGTGTTACAGACCTGTTACTCACGAAATCATGTCCAGAAAACTTGCTAGGTATCAAGACACTGAAGGCTCTAGGAGCAGTGATATGTTGTTCTCCGGAGGGAGTTAGACTTTTCTTACGTGACTTTAAGGGTCACTATGTACTGCGAGAGTTTGATGTCAGATTGAAAAATGTACCGAAACACCTGTGGGCACAAGGCCCAACCGATGTAGGTTGTATGCACATCACACCATACCGTGTTACACTCAAGCCAGGAGTTGTATTACCCCGAATCAGACAATACAAGTTACCACCCGATGCTGTAGTGGCTTTACTGGAAATCATTGAAGAGCTCATTGCCCAAGGAGTGGTCGTAGAAACCGACTCCAATATCTGTAATTCCCCTATCATTCCGATTCTTAAACGTACTAATCCCAATGCACCGCCTGTATATCGGCTGGTGATTGATTTACGAGAACTAAATAAATGCATTGTACCACAGTATCCTGTGGTTCCCGACATCTCATCATTATTGACTGCTATTGATTCAGAGGCGACGTTCTTTACTGTAATTGACCTCAAGAACGCCTTCTTCAGTGTACCCATTGATCCGGAGAGCCAATATCTCTTCGGATTCTGTTTAAATGGCCGAAGCTTCAAATTTTCACGCGCACCTCAAGGATTCACAGAAAGCCCCAGCATCTATAGCCAAGCACTGAAAAGACAACTTGACTGTATCCAAATGCCAGTTAACACTGCCTTACTCCAGTACGTCGATGATCTGCTGATCACTGCACGAAGTGAGCCCGAATGTGAACAAGCATCACTGACAGTTTTACATTTTCTGGCTGACAAGGGACACAAGATGTCTCCTTCGAAGCTACAATTCTGTGTTCAGCAAGTGGTGTACCTTGGGCACTTGCTGTCCAAGTGGGGGAGACAGCTCACACCTGATCGCATTCAGTTAATTGCACAGTTACCACAACCCAAGACACAAAAGGAAGTGCGGGCCTTTATAGGCCTCACCTCGTACTGCAGACAATGGATTCCTCAGTATGCATTTCTAGCTAAACCACTGATACAGTTGACAACACAGGAGGCAGCGACTTCGACTGTCCTCCCTTGGACTCAGGAACATACACAGGCTTTTGAGGAATTAAAGAAAGCTTTATGTCAAGCACCAGTTTTAGCGACACCATGTTACAGCAAACCTTTTACACTTTTTGTTACAGAACGTGATGGTACAGCGTTGTCTGTCCTCACACAAGATCAAGCAGGTTCACATAAGCCTTGCGCTTATTTTTCAAGTACATTAGATCCAGTGGCCCAGGCTCTGCCTGCATGCTTAAAATCAGTTGCAGCGACAGCTCTAGCAATCAGACAAAGCGATTCAATAGTATTAGGACATCCATTGACAGTACAAGTTCCACATTCTGTAGAAGTCCTGCTAAATAGAACACAGACTCAACACCTGACTATAGCACGACTGACAGGTTATGAGCTGACGTTATTCCAGCCACACATAGAAATCAGACGCTGTAACATACTCAATCCTGCCACATTGTTACCCTCGATTATGACAGATTCAGCCCCGCATGATTGTATAGAGATCATTAATGCAGTAACAAAGCCCTGACGAGACTTGACAGATGTTGCACTGACTAATCCAGACCTGACACTTTACGTGGACGGTTCATGTATGAGAACAAGCACAGGAGAATTAGTGGCCGCATATGCAGTGACCACTGAAACTGAAGTCAAAGAAACACACCGTATTGATATACTGTCCGCTCAAGCAGCAGAGCTTATCGCTCTGACCCGAGCCTGTATACTAGCCAAGAACAGGAATGTTAACATATACACAGATTCACGTTATGCCTTCGGAGTTGTACACGACTTCGGAATGTTATGGCAAGAACGAGGTTTCTTGACCTCTCACGGAGCCAAGATCCAACACGGTCCCCTTATTCAAGCACTGTTAGAAGCAATACATCTGCCTTCAGGCATATCCATCATGAAGTGTAAAGCACATACTAGAGTTACAGATTCTATTTCCCAGGGTAACGACCTGGCAGACCAAACAGCAAAACATACAGCCTTGACTCACACCCAGACAACTGATGTGACAAAGACAATAGTACCGACACATTGTATGACAGTTAGGGATCCCACACTAGATGTGATTGATATTCAGACACATGCTACTCCAGACGAAATCAAGAAATGGACTGAACTAGGAGGGATCCAGACAGACCAGGGATGGGTGACAAAAGGGAAAGCCACATGGTTTCTCCCCGACTCTATGGTTCAAGTCATAATTAATACAGCACATAGTCCAGCACACTTAGGAGAAAAAGCTATGTTAGACAGTTTACAGAATCTCTGGTACAACAAACATTTACGAACAGCAGCAAAACAGAAAGTGCGTACTTGCATGATCTGTTGTCAGTTCAATCCAGGTAAAAGCGTCCCTGTAGAGCAAGGTGGATTTCATCCTCCCGATCACCCTTTTGAAGTCCTCCAGATGGATTATATCCAGATGGAACGTTGTCGAGGATTCAAGTACGTCCTCGTAGTTGTTTGTGCACTTTCCCGTTGGACAGAAGCATATCCAGTCCCAGATTACACTGCTCCGACCACTGCCAAGCAGCTGGTTCGAGAATTCTTCCCACGGTACGGCTTGCCTCGTATCGTGTACTCAGATAACGGACAGCCATTCTCATCCGAGCTTATGAAGCAGGTTTCACTCTTGCTAGGATATCAGTGGAAATTCCATTGCGTCCGACATCCCGAGGCAGCTGGCCTTGTAGAGAGGCACAATCAGACACTGAAAACACGACTTGCTAAAATCTGTAAAGAGAAAGGGGTCGACTGGATAGTCGCCCTGCCAGTTGCACTATTCTATATGAGAATGGTCCCACATTCGAGATCAGGACTATCCCCGTATGAGGTGGTCTTCGGCAGGCCACCAAATATGTGGGGGACGCCCATGCCTAAGAGAATAACTGATGTTGATTGTAATATGCTGACAGATTACCTTGCCTCCTTGATGTCTGCACTCCAATCATGTCGTTCACAGGTTGCTGCAGCTTTTCCCGACAACACTGATGTAAAGCCACACGATGTCCGTCCCGGTGATACTGTCCTAGTGCGAAATTTCGATAGGAGGAGTCCGCTGGAGCCCCGCTGGCAGGAGCCGAAGCTCGTCCTTCTGACCACGAGGACTGCAATCAAAGTTGAAGGCCGTAAGGGGTGGATCCATTCGAGTCACGTAAAGAAATGTAATGAACTGTTGCCAGAGACTGACTCTTCCACCCCCTCAAAGGACTGCCCAGATTCTAGTGACTCTAAACTTCCCATGGTAGAGAAAACTCCGCAAGAGGAGTATAAATCAAAGTTGCGGGCTAGCAAGTCAGACAGTTTAATTGTTTTAAGTCCTCCCCTAGGTGAATCGGTTAAATAGTTTCTGACATGTATCCCCTAGACCCCAATGGAGAGAGAGATAGAGAGAAACAGATCAAGAAGCAACGATATTGCAAATCTCTCAAAAGTTACTGTATTGTTACCTTATGGATCATGTTTTCTTTAAGTCTTACGATTATTGTCACAAGTGTAATTTTGCATATCTATTTTCCTATTGCTACACGTGCACATTCTTCTTCTAATAACACCACGAGCATTCTTTCAGCGAATTACCGCCTCACGAGTTGTCTTACCGACTTGCGCTGCGCAACAATACATTCATTAGTATGTTACATCACTCTCATCAGACCAGCAACGCTACAAATTGTTGGATATGTGGCCGACTCCCTCCCCACCAGAAATATAAGGGAGTTCTGCCCCTCTTCCCGTACCCGTTCACACACAATGGTTCATGTGGCGCATGGTTTAGTTTGATTAATTCTTTAGATTCGAATTCCGTAGTTTATCAGGGTAACTGGGTATGGGGAAACCTGAACACAGTTCTACATAAAGTATGTTATCCTGACAAGGAGGGACTTCCCAAAAGGACAGGGACTGATCTAGAAAATGAAGTATATGGATTAGGAAATTTGACACTTAACCTCATGATTCTGAATGTTGAATCCGAAACCGAGCCAGACTTGCCCACTATGTCAGTATTACCAGTCAAGGGTGAATTATGTGTCAGAAAGAATGGTTCAGTACACCTGGGTCATAGTAAATGTACTACTGTGATCGAATTTAGTGATAAGGGCAAGTCCACATTCAAAGCTACCCGTCATTCCTATTTCATTTGTGGTCAGACAGCATACATACGTTTGCCACTAGATTGGGATGGTACCTGTTACATTGGATTCTTACTGCCACCTGTTTTCCTAGCTCCACCCGATTATCATAGAAATTCCCGTCTAGTTCACAGACCCAAAAGAAATCTCCCAATTGTCGACTATACTGAGACAGCATGGGAACAGTACACAGATTTCAATAAAGGTTTCTTTCCCTATTTAGGTGCTATCTTTAATAGTAAGTCTATCCGTCACTTGACCAGAACTCTCGAAGCAGTAGTGAAAGAGACTACTTCCGCCCTAGGTAACTTGACCGAAGAACAGTCTGCTATGAGACTTGTCGTTCTTCAAAATCGTCTTGTTCTTGACGTCTTACTAGCCGATCGAGGAGGAGCCTGTAGGGTCCTCGGGTCAGCTTGTTGTGTTTTCATTCCAGATAATGCTCCGTCCGTATATAAGGCTATTACCCGTCTCCATAAGATAGCTAGTCAGATACATCAGAACCCAGGCACCTGGACTTGGTCCGGTTGGCTCTGGACTACTATTTCAGCTTGGGGATGGAAAATACTGTCACTCCTTGGAATAATACTACTTATAGTATTCAGTTGCTGTCTATGTTTAGAATGTGGGCCAGCGATTTGCGGCTTGTGCGCCACATCCTGCACTCCCCATTCAAGTCAACGTTCTAAATCCCGTTTGAGAAAGGATGAGCAGATGATACTCACTACACAGATAAATGGATTAATGAAGATTGATATATCATGAAGGGTCCGTAGGGAACAAGGAGGGAATGAGGAAATAGAAATTTTATGGTCAGGAATGTTCCCTAACGTGTACCCCACCGTCTCCATGTACGAGCTTAAAGTGCATGTAACTTCCCTCCTGTGCCAGCTATGAAGACGCAAATACATTTGCGTCCAACGTTAACATGTCCTCTTTCAGATCCACCCTGAATGGGTCGGATATTCCGTTCCTAAGTATGCCTTGCCACCGTCTTTGTATGGTGCACTTTCTGTATTCCTGGCTCTGTGTGAGCTAGGCCCCGATTTCTGTCATCGAGCCTTTTCTTTTACAAAGTCATCTCTGCCTCCTGAAACTGCAACGTGGGATGTCCCCATGAACTCTGTCCTACTCCCTGCGAGGCGAGCGGGGCCTGGCTCGGCCTGCTTGCCTGCCAAAGACAGTATTTTACCTTCACGTTATCAGCATAGCTAAGCTCAGCTTCCCGAAAACACATTCCAGTCTAGCAGGGTAGATAAACAACCCCTCAGCTGCAGAGCAGAGGGCCCGGCCTTTCTGTCTCCATGCAAGTAATTCATAGCTCCCGTTACCATGGTAGGCCCATGGCCCCCTCGCTTTACACACAGACACGTAGGCACATATGCACGCATTCATAGTCAGTATAGGATAGCCTCTGCCCAAGAGACCTTTCCTTCTAGATAATATGGTTCCCAAACATCAGATATCAGATATGATATAGGAACGAGTTGATCTGACATGCCAGACTTCTGTCTCTTTCCTCTAGTGTAAATGTCAAGTCCCCTGCACCCTCCAGCTTCACGTCAATCACACGTCATGCAGCTGCGCGCGCATCCAGACCCCAGATTTCTGCTGACATTGCAAGATTCTGCTATGTACCCACCCACTTGTGACACTTTCATGTGACGTTTCTAGCACACACCCCTGTGTACGCCCTAGTTCATGCCTTCTGATTACGTATTGCTAACACGTGTGTGTTCTTATCTCATTTCTCTCAGCTGTTACGCCTTCTGTATTGGTTACCATTCTGTACATTAACTATAAATGTTGTGTTTTGTCAAAAAAGTATGCTCTATCCCTTTCTGAACCCCAGCGGTGTCAGGAACATGATATCCGGTTCAGAACCATTCCTTTTTAAGGAATAAAACCCCTTAGAACTCTAACACCACGGACTCTGTCTCTTTCTTTCCGACTGAGTTATTTTATAGTACTTACCTGCATAGAAATTAGGACGGTAATTAAATATTTACCACAGGTGCATCGGACCCTTGTTATAGATTTGATTAGCAAGCTTGTTTTCATTGACTCTAGAATTACAACTCATTATATAAAGGTACAGACAATGGCTGAGAAATTCTCCACGATGATAATGGATTTCACTTTAATATTATGACCAGTAAATCATCCATTTCAGGGCTTACAATTATATCAATCACATCATTAACTTAATATCATACTCTTTAGGGAACGAGACATTGACCTTTCCTTTGCATCATTAGTTAACAGGTCCTTTCCTTTAGCATCAAACAATTCATAAAGAATGTTCAGGTCATGTATGTCAGATAAGTACACCAGTGATCATTAGGTACTGGGGCAGCATTTTTATGGACACGTTTCTTGTAGATTTTTACAAGAATAGACAATAACAATTCATTGTCATGATACATATTTTGACAGATTGTGTTTTTTTTAATACCCCGCCCAGTTAGCATCCATTCTATTTATGGACTGACTGTATTTCCCTACTTATTTTCTGTTTGATCCTTGTCCATAATAGGACCAAACCAAATTTGGTATTTAATGTGAGATTCTCTGTAAAGCAGGAAAAATAAACATTGTAGACCAACATACAAACAATTTGATTATACCAGTGTTTGTCCTTTTCTCTTTACACAGTTCTCTAGTTTTGTTACCAAATTATGTTCATATCATTCAATAGATTTAATATTTTGTCCATAAATAAAGCGCAGAGAAATAGGTCTGTGATTTATCCTGGTTCTTCATAGCCACATCTTACTGTCGTTGTAGCATGGGAAGATCACTCTCAGATGTATCTGACCTTCTGTTGGAGAAAAAAAGGTGAAGCAGTGATATCTTAAGACAAATACAATCAGTTATAGAATTGTTCACCACCCCAAAACTAGCCGTTTATCAAGTGAGATTGAGGTGCACAATCCAGTCTGATAGCTCATAGCCTCGAGAGTATTACCCATTATTAAAGACCAAAATCTTAAACCATCATGTGCATCATTCATTACTAAGAATAATTTAAGTAAGATTCTATTTAATTTACCTGCCAGTATTATTAACAAGAGGTGATTTTCCAGCGTAATGGACACTATCCATTTGAAGATGTTGGCTAATTGTTAGTTGTAAACCGGGAGTACTCAAATATTACAAATCAGAATTAAGAATCTCTCTGGTGAATCCATTGATCTTAACACTTGAATTTTAGTAATCAGTAAACTCAGATGAGATGATTACATTATATCTTTTCCCCTTTTAGTCAAGCTTTTGCTCTCAAAAGTTACAAGTCCATCATGTGTATGGTCCCTTTTACCACAGCTATGTCAGGTTTTGTAAAAACATGATGACTTTTGTGTGTGGTCCGAGCTTCTTGTAAGAACATTTTAGTGAACCCAAATATAACATTGATAAGCTGATTTTCTGAAAGCCTTGCTAAGACCGTTAGGATTCTATCTCACCAGAGTCAGTGGCTTATTGAAGAGCTAATTTCATGTCGACCCTCTTATGTAGCATGTGCTTTCTATGCATCTAAATGGGTCTTCATTAGGACTGGGCTATGAAACAACCTGTGTGTCAAAATATATGCTGTTAGACCTCATGTGTGTAAAAGGTAAATGGACAATTGTAATATATTATTGGTGAGGGATAGACTCACCAGAAGTCGAGGAAAGACTGTGAATGGCATTCGTTCTTACACTCAAAGGCTTATGTCCAAGATACATTTGACAGGAAAATCTTATGCCACTAATGATGGCTTAGTATGCTTGTCAAATGAAGGAGTCCTCTTTGAGTGACCGCTACAAATGTAAAAAACTGAATATAATTTACTTTTTTAAACACATGAGGTCTGACAAACTTAAAAACTTGTAATGTTCTGACAGACCCACCAAAGAAATTTGAATTTGTCATAGTCACTTTTTTTTTACCCGATGCACTGCATGAGCACCGCTTCACTTGGCACATATGGAGACCCTTTTTTAAAGTATTTAATCATTGTAACTGTGATTTCTTTGAATATATGTCATTCATTGAGTTATACAGGTCCTTGTGTTTTTTGTTTTTCCGTATTTATGAATTTATTTCCTCATAGAAAAAATTGTATAAAAGTGTGACCAACAAGCTCCTTTCAACAGAACCATTTGTGTTTATTTAGTAAAGGAGACCCAGGATACCCAGGTTCTGAGGAACAATGGGCCACCGAATTGATACTTAATGACTCCAAAACCTAGGCTTCCTACTTGGCTCAGTGGACCTTTGCTGTCCCAAAGCTGGTACAGAGGGACAGCTAATTAGCAGATGCAGATCGTCTTTCTCACCTCATCCTCCTCAGTAGCTGAGTGAAGCACAGTTAATTGCTCCTTTTGTGTGGGGAGGCCTTTGTTTCCTCTGCTGGGGAGCAGTGTAATTAATTTGACCCAGCAGGGTGACCAAAGGTCTGGACTCTGATCCTGAACCATGCCAGACAAATATTAAAATTCTGAACGACCCACAAAGTGTACATATAGATGCTTGAGACTTGTATACTCAAACTTGGCATACATGGTTCACCCCAGTTCAACACCATGCATTTTAAGGGAGACTTTACCCTATATGTACAGTATTGCGTAATTGCAGATAAAACAGTAAACCCTACTGACTTTACCTATGAGTGCCCACTAGTATTACAAGGCCTATCAACTTCTAACCAAGCAGAGTCCCCACTGTGCCAAGCTACCTGTGCACAGTTACCTGGATGCACATGACAGTAGTCTTACATGTGCAGCCCGCACATGTGTTCATGTGTAACCAGCCAAGTGCCCTTTCCCTTTGCTTTGTTGCAGCAGTTTCATCTTAAAAGGCGGACACTGGTGGTAAGCACCCGTAGTCCATTTACCACGTGAATACTGTGGCCAAGAGCAAAGAAGTTAAGGTGGTGAATGGTTTGTTTCATGATCAGACTTCATTCAATGAGTATAGGGTTTGATGCAACTACATGTGTAACGGAAGAGGAAGTACCAGTTGGAGAACAGGCGAACCCATGAGCAGCTAAAGGGAAAGCACAAAAGACAGTAAATGGATTGTGTGCCCTCACTCTGGTACTGCCCCTTACCTCTTATCAGCAGCAACAGCAGAAAAAGTAAAGCACAGCAATGTGTTGTTTCACAGTTATAGTTCCTTCTGCGAGTGTCAGTCATTCATGCCGAAGTTCCAGCTCAGCAAATGAGGCCCATCAGTTAGTCTGAAAAGAAAAGCTTTGCTATTGGAAATGATGAATTTGGTCATTGAAGGAGCGGTCATAATGGCCAGCTGTGCAAGTTCGAGACTCTATTATTTTGCTTCCGTCTACATTTCTATACTACAGTGCTCTTCTTTCAGAAATGTTTTGTACATACTCATATAAGGAAGTATTATAATTCTTATTTTATAGCTAAATCCCTTCCCAATAAACAAAGTTCAACCACTTACTAAGCATAACAAATGCTTCAACCTTAAAGGTATAACAAACACCAACGAGACCAACAGGTCTAAGCATGCAAGCACACTACGAGCTGCCTCCTTTTTTTAGGGAAAGGACAACTCCCACAGTACGAAAGGTAGGATAACCGGGCTGGTATACACAATTATTGTTCAAAGAAGCTGTACTCTAGCCTGCTAAGGGATTATATGTCTGCTCAAACTCTCCAACAGGACTCCAAAGCTTCCAGTAGGGTTCATATTCATGAAGTTGTTAACAGAAGACTATCAGCCTGAGATGGGCCTCGTGATGTCACTAAACCTATAAACATCCGTGTTACAGAAACCCACCCATAATTCTCTATGCCATGGTTTTTCCAAATCTGGGTTCCTTCTGAGACTTACCGTTCGATCTTCGCCGTTAGTATCTGATATAGTTCACAGTCCTTGATGGAAAAAAACATTATTAATAATGAAACATCTATAATTCACTATATCATGGCGTTTCCAAGCCGGGGGCTTCAGGAGGACCATACACAATTTGAGTTTTACTTCCATAGTCTGTTTGACGTCACTTGCAAGCGTGGCTTGAAAGCAGCCCCCGTTATTGACAGATACTCCTCAATAGTTCTACTCACGCCAGTACGCTGCACTGCACCGAGTCAACTCGCTCTGTCTCCGTCGTTTTAGTCTGCTTTGTGCTGATCTCTGCGCTTTTTGCTGATTTCTGCCTCATGCTGAGCGCTGAATGAAGTAGCCCAGACTGCTATGGAGCTAGCAGTATTCGTGGTTTTGTTCCTTTCCTCCTGTCCCTCTGTGTTCACTTTATGCCAAGCCAGCCCCCCTCCTGCCATTAGCGCGCGCCAATTTTGGAAAGATCGCTCAGCTTTATGTACTGCTTCCTGCTCCATGTGTTGCAGCTTCACGAGGCCTCGTTGAACTGAGTACAATTTTATGGTATTTTGAGCATTACGATGATTGTATTCTATTTTTTTTATTTACCGCAAGGAACAATAACATCGCATGAGAATGTCGTTCCACTCCCTTTCCCTTCAATGTCTTCTCCATATTTCTTCTTGACAGGCCGCTAGAGTAGAACCACATGGCCTGAAGGAAAACTCTGTGGGAGAATGCAGGGTTGAGAACGAAAGGGAGGCTGGTCCACTCATACACTGCGTGTTCTGCCCTGATGTGTTTCCCAGCCGGGGGCCTGCTATGTGTGCACTGTTTTGCCACTCAGAAACATGCTCCCTAGGAAGTGTGAGAATCCCCCTCAATTTAGTGAGGCGGACTGGCCTGGAGAGACATTTGAACATCCCCAGCAGAACCGTGAGGCACTCCAGCCTGTGAGGATATCTGTGGAAAATCCACGTCTAGGCTACGGGTTAAATGGAGTAATTCTTCATGGGCCAATTTTCATGCATACCTAGAGGAATATAAGGAGGAATCCCCATATGGCCGACAGGGCTGGGACAGAATCAGTGACGTGTTAGGCTTGCTTTGCGAAAAGTAATAGGTATCTGTCTGACATGTAACTGAGGCATTACCAGAAATCACCCACATCTCACATGAAGAATTTACTAGCCGAATGTATGTGTGTGTGTGTATATAAGTTGGAACTGCTCCTTTTTGCAGGGTTATCCCCAAATATTTTGCCTTGCTCTTGTATTTTTTCTGACTTGTTTTTGTTTTTTTCTGACTCTGGACACTTTACCACTGCCGATCAGTGCTAAAGTGAATGTGCTCTCTTGTAAACTGGGTAAGATTG
This sequence comes from Lissotriton vulgaris, assembly GCF_964263255.1. Taxonomy (NCBI): domain Eukaryota; kingdom Metazoa; phylum Chordata; class Amphibia; order Caudata; family Salamandridae; genus Lissotriton; species Lissotriton vulgaris. The sequence continues at coordinate 468,296,740 of NC_141699.1, read as the reverse complement.
GTCTACACTTGTTTGGTACATTTAATTTAACTGTAAGTCCCTTGTATAGTGGTATTCCGTATACCCAGGGCCTGTACAATAAATGCTACTTAAGGGCTTCAGCGTTGCTTGCACCACCCACCGAAGTAGCCTTTCAAACCTTTCTCAGGCCAGTGCAGGGCCTGCACGCGCAGTTTACTGCTGCAGTGTCATGGCATTTAAAGTGGTTGCCACATCTGAAACTCCCCTTTTACTAGATATAGGGTCACCTCGAAGGTAGGCCTTAGGTAGACCTCTGGGCAGGGTGCTGTGTAGGTAAAAGGTCGGACATGTGCATTAATTTTGTGGCATGTCCTGGTAGCAACAAACAGCCTATTTGGTTTCTCACTTGGTTTCTCACTTATGTGAGGCTGCCCTCTCATAGGTTTGCATATGGAATTCCTTGATGTGTGCTTCAGTATTAATTTCTAATATGAAAGGGGCCTGTGAGGCTAGGAGAAGGACTGCCACTTTGTTTTCAAGGGGCCTGATGTGCTACCCTGCAGCCTGTTCCCTGTGTGGTGCCCCCAGTTGTTCTCCAGGGACTGGGTAGTGCAACCCTCCATGTACTGCCATCAGCACGTGGTGAGTGCTTCAATCTCTGGCAGTTTTGTGTGCTGGCACTCCATTTTGCACCGTCCTGGTGCGTTCGCTTTATTTGACAAAGCCCTGGTGCTTTTGGGCTATTGTGTGCACTCCATTTGCTAGGGAAGAGCCCTTGTGACACACCAGAGCGGATAGCCCTGCCCCTGGGATCAGCGTGGCTGTAGGGGATTGCCAAGGGGTGTAGCGAGTGCTCACCTGCAGAGTCGACCGGCAGAAACCAGGGAGGCCACAATTCCCGCACTGTTGTCCTTCCCAGTTGCAGGGCGCATCCTGCACGGATCGGGTGAGACTGCGGGTCCGCCAAGAGGGGGCAAGATGGAGCAGCTGCACCGCGTGGTTGCGGGCAGCTGCAGTAGAGGGACAGAGGGCCAGATGGCCAACCCTAAATTGCATGCGCAACCAGGTTAGAGACCAATTTGCGCATGCAAATAGGGCCATGTACAATTCCTCTTTAGTATGTCGCAAATTTTTTGCGACTTCTCCTACCCTGTCGCACAACATTTTGCCATCAAGCATAATAGCGATAGGAGTCTATTACAATAATTTTGCTTAGACTATGTGTCAGATAACATGAGGGGAGGCAACAAATTGCAAAAATTAAGGAGACTAGAGTCACGCTACATAGTGGACCTAGAAACAATGGCACCAGAAGGTTTGAATATTGGAGAAGAATTGTTAGCACATTTGGGCTAACAACATCTTCATCTTCATTTTGCTTGGAAATTTATCATATATATATCATAGAGATATATGAATTCTGATACATGACTGGTCATCTGTAAACAATGTTGTTGTTTCCTTGAACTTGGTATCCTTGCGCCATGTATGTGATTCTCTTGATGCTGCCAAGTTAATTACTTAGATTATTGAAATGTCAGATGAAAAGATGGGCTAAGGAGTGGTGTTCTTGGTTTTGTTTTGTTCTGATTTAATTCACCTGTATAGTAGAGCCAAAAATTGGGATTATTGTTTGCCTAATATATCCATCAACATAAAATAGGCCTAACACCAATCTAGTGGCTGTAAGGACTTCAGCACGCAACAACTTTGAAAAATGTAGTCATTCTAGAATATTTAATGCATATTCATCATGATTTTTAACATTTTCAAAATTAACGATTTAAAACAAGTACATCATGGTATACATTTCACGCTTCATGACTTCTACAATATCATTGAAAAAATAGAAACCACAAATTTTTGTGCCCAATGCATTTCGGGACGCAAAGTCCCTTCGTCAGGGGTCCCTGAAAGAAAAAGGAAACATTTTATCCGATGCCACTATCGGCTGATTGCAGTACAATAGTACCATTTTTCTCAAATTTCATGATTGTGAGAACTCAAGTAACAAAAAACCACTTCCATTCTATGTCAATACATCATTGATATTCAAAACTTTAACACACCAAACGATAACCAAATATGACCAGATATGACCATAGTCCTGACGCTCACCTTAAAGAACAGACAGAAATACTCTAGTGGTTTCTATTTACACCGTACCCTGCAATCTAAATATAGACAGATGTTTCAAAAAGTTGTTGATATATAATCATTCAACTTTCAAGACCAATGCTCATAAGCTTAGCTTACCTATTATACAGATGCCAGGTACATAACCTGTTAAAAAATAGAGACAAGACGGTACATAATTTCTATTAGTCTGCATGACTCGCTATAATATGACGAAATCCGACTATGTGCTATTAGCTCACCTGATGTTTAAGGGTGTAGCCTTAGCCGATAGAAGAAATGCGTGCCCGAACGACAGCCTAGACAAAAAATATAAGACTGTGTCAAAAATCAAACACTAAGCCTGCAGGCTCATTCATTACCCCTAAAAAGCACGAGTAACTGCAATAGTAAGTACTCGCATAAAAAAACGCTTACCGTGGCCACACGCCCTGATCTCATCAAACGATCTCCGTTCAACTGCGGAATGACGTATTCACTTCCGCATAGTACTGCGCCCCTATTTGACTGACGTACGTGATAAGCAACAGCGATGACGGACGCTAGAATAAGATGTTTGTTTACTTCCTGTCTCAACATCGAACTTTATTGGCAATAACAACGTGTAACGAGAAAAACTAATCTGACAAACCAACGTTCGTTTCCTATTCACCAGCATCAAACATTACATAAATGTCAACTACCGCAAGTACCAGCAAACTCGTGGATGGACGAAAGAGAAATAGGTGTATGTATATCAAAACTGTCTAATAAAACATGATACTCATTATACATACAGTGGCATGGTTTTCATTTAAACGGCATTTATGTCTGGTCAACATCATAAACAATCCTTCAAATAATAAGCACAAAATAACTTAAGTAAACAGATAGTAAAATTACAATGAAATCAACTATACACATTACATCAAGCATCATCATAAGTAAGGTGTGTCTAAGTGCATTTTATATCAGTGTGTACTTCTGTGTGTGTTGGAGACCTTCAGTGGAGAAAAGGCCAGATATCTTATTATTATTTAAGCCTTTATAAGAAGCAACTCATTTCAATTTTATCGTTGAGTCGAAATGGCAGTGAAGATTGGAGTTTCCTAATCCAGAAGACCTCACGCTGGAGGAGAATCTTGAAATTATCAATTCCAGGTTTTTAAGGGACAATTTCAATTATTTGAAACTTAAGTTGGGCTATTGTATGACGCTGTTCAGTCCAATGCATAGCCAATGGTGATGTGAGGTTTTTTGTCCGAATTCGACTCTTGTGTTCAGAGAGACGGATTTTCATTTTCCGGGTAGTCTTGCCTACATACAACAAGCCGCAAGGGCATTTAATCATATATACCAAGTGTTCTGAGTCACAATTCGAAGTATGGTGTAGTTTGATTTTCTCGCCTGTTCTAGGATGCAATAGTATGTTGCCTAAAATCACGTTATTGCAATGCTTGCAATTCCAACACTTGAGTGTGCCACTAGGGTTTCCATCTCCAGACGATCCTTTGGGTTTGCGCTTATTAAGCATTTCATTAAGATTTTGTGCCCTTTTGTAGGCAAACAATGGTTTTTCAAGAAACAGACCTCCAAAGTCACTCTCCGTTTGTAGAATATCCCATCTTTTAGCGATTATATTCTTAATGTCTCTAGAAGCAAAAGAAAATTTAGAAACAAAGACCATTCTTTGTGTACTCTGTTTTAGTTGTTTTTCAAGTAGTGTCGTTCGTGGTACAGCCTTGACTCTTGCAATTTGTTTGTCCAAAATTGTTTGTGGATATCCTCTTGCTATATAGCGCAATTTTTGTTCTTCAATTGAACGATTACATATTTCATCGTCTGACGATATTCTTTTAATGCGCATGAATTGAGACACTGGTAAGTTGTTAATCAAGTTTTTTGGATGAAAACTACGAAATTGAAGGGCATTATTTTTATCCGTAGGCTTTTTGAATAACCTTGTTTGAATTTGATTATTCTGAAATTCGACCAGAACATCCAAAAATGAAATGGCTTTATTGTTGATCGAGTAAGTGAACTGTATCCTCGGATCTACTGCATTAAGAGTTTTAATGTTGCTTATTAACTCTTTTTCTGTGGATTGCCAAATCAAAAAGATATCGTCAATATACCTTTGGAAATATAGCAGACCAGTCTGCCATGTCTGGTCTGTCAGTATGAAGTGTTGTTCAAACTTAGCCATGAATGTGTTTGCGTACATGGGCGCTCCTGGAAAACCCATGGAAGTTCCATTCAGTTGGCAAAAAAACTTCCCTTGCCATTCAAAGTAACTATTGGTTAGACAGAATTCCAAAATTTGGAGTAGAAACACTTTCAGATCATCAGATGTCTCTTCTTGTAAGAGAGCCCATTCAACCGCCTCCATCCCCATCATGATCAAGTAAGCCATATATAGTGTCATTCATTACATGTTCTGTTCCCTTTTCCAGATAAAATATATATATGGCTTACTTGATCATGATCCTACCAATGAAATATCAGATGCATTGCATAAAATACTTGATCATGCTGAGAAAATGAGTTGGATTGACACAAAAGCAAAAAACTATCTATTTGAACTCTTTCCAAGAAGACCTAAGATTTACTTCTTGCCAAAAATTCATAAAAACATTACCAACCCCCCATTCAGACCTATTGTTTCAGGGTGCCAATCTATATTTGAACATCTTGGAGTATTTATCGACCATTATCTACAACCATTCATCAAAAGATGGCCAACGTACATTGAGGATACCTCAGACTTTTTGAGAAGTCTGGCTGCAGTACCAATTGAGCGAATGGATACTTTGTTACTGTGTACGATAGATGTGGTCGCGCTTTATACTTCAATTCCACATGCAATGGGGATGGAGGCGGTTGAATGGGCTCTCTTACAAGAAGAGACATCTGATGATCTGAAAGTGTTTCTACTCCAAATTTTGGAATTCTGTCTAACCAATAGTTACTTTGAATGGCAAGGGAAGTTTTTTTGCCAACTGAATGGAACTTCCATGGGTTTTCCAGGAGCGCCCATGTACGCAAACACATTCATGGCTAAGTTTGAACAAGACTTCATACTGACAGACCAGACGTGGCAGACTTGTCTGCTATATTTCAAAAGGTATATTGACGATATCTTTTTGATTTGGCAATCCACAGAAAAAGAGTTAATAAACAACATTAAAACTCTTAATGCAGTAGATCCGAGGATACAGTTCACTTACTCGATCAACAATAAAGCCATTTCATTTTTGGATGTTCTGGTCGAATTTCAGAATAATCAAATTCAAACAAGGTTATTCAAAAAGCCTACGGATAAAAATAATGCCCTTCAATTTCGTAGTTTTCATCCAAAAAACTTGATTAACAACTTACCAGTGTCTCAATTCATGCGCATTAAAAGAATATCGTCAGACGATGAAATATGTAATCGTTCAATTGAAGAACAAAAATTGCGCTATATAGCAAGAGGATATCCACAAACAATTTTGGACAAACAAATTGCAAGAGTCAAGGCCGTACCACGAACGACACTACTTGAAAAACAACTAAAACAGAGTACACAAAGGATGGTCTTTGTTTCTAAATTTTCTTCTGCTTCTAGAGACATTAAGAATATAATCACTAAAAGATGGGATATTCTACAAACAGAGAGTGACTTTGGAGGTCTGTTTCTTGAAAAACCATTGTTTGCCTACAAAAGGGCACAAAATCTTAAAGAAATGCTTAATAAGCGCAAACCCAAAGGATCGTCTGGAGATGGAAACCCTAGTGGCACACTCAAGTGTTGGAATTGCAAGCACTGCAATAACGTGATTTTAGGCAACATACTATTGCATCCTAGAACAGGCAAGAAAATCAAACTACACCATACTTCGAATTGTGACTCAGAACACTTGGTATATATGATTAAATGCCCTTGCGGCTTGTTGTATGTAGGCAAGACTACCCGGAAAATGAAAATCCGTCTCTCTGAACACGAGTCGAATTCGGACAAAAAACCTCACATCACCATTGGCTATGCACTGGACTGAACAGCGTCATACAATAGCCCAACTTAAGTTTCAAATAATTGAAATTGTCCCTCAAAAACCTGGAATTGATAATTCCAAGATTCTCCTCCAGCGTGAGGTCTTCTGGATTAGGAAACTCCAATCTTCACTGCCATTTCGACTCAATGATAAAATTGAAATGAGTTGCTTGTTATAAAGGCTTAAATAATAATAAGATATCTGGCCTTTTCTCCACTGAAGATCTCCAACACACACAGAAGTACACACTGATATAAAATGCACTTAGACACACCTTACTTATGATGATGCTTGATGTAATGTGTATAGTTGATTTCATTGTAATTTTACTATCTGTTTACTTAAGTTATTTAGTGCTTATTATTTGAAGGATTGTTTATGATGTTGACCAGACATAAATGCAGTTTAAATGAAAACCATGCCACTGTATGTATAATGAGTATCATGTTTTATTAGACAGTTTTGTTATACATACACCTATTTCTCTTTCATCCATCCACAAGTTTGCTGGTACTTGCGGTAGTTGACAGTTATGTAATGTTTGATGCTGGTGAATAGGAAACGAACGTTGGTTTGTCAGATTAGTTTTTCTCGTTACACGTTGTTATTGCCAATAAAGTTCGATGTTGAGACAGGAAGTAAACAAACATCTTATTCTAGCGTCCGTCATCGCTGTTGCTTATCACGTACGTCAGTCAAATAGGGGCGCAGTAATATGCGGAAGTGAATACGTCATTCCGCAGTTGAACGGAGATCGTTTGATGAGATCAGGGCGTGTGGCCACGGTAAGCGTTTTTCTATGCGAGTACTTACTATCGCAGTTACTCGTGCTTTTTAGGTGTAATTATTATTGTTATTTTTAATTATTATAATTATATTTTTTTAATTATATTATTATATTATATATATTATATATTAATAATAATTATAATTATTATTCCATAGTACGCTCCAAGGGGGGTACTATGGAAAAATAATCACTTTAAAAAATTGTATGTTTATTATTTGTTTTTTTTATTTTATGTAAGTACCTACATGTAGGTACCAATGCAGAGACTTTAATTTAATGTACACCATCTCCTCTGTAGATATCTTGCATGTTGTTATTGTATTTCTTGTGGTATATGGAAATCATAACATAGTCTGTCTGGAAAGCAGAAACAGATCTTTTAAGCACTCCCTGAGAATTTCTAGGGGATCATGAGTAGTCTATCCTGCTCCCTTGTGAAAAAGAGGTGTGAAATATACATAGGAGATAATATAGTGGGAGAAAGGTAGTAACTATGAGTAAACTTACTATGTAACAGAAAAATAGTTGAACAGTATACTATAAGTCTCACTTTATATTTTAAACATTTTTGGTAATACTTTATGAATTACATATAAAAATGAATATTGTCTCAAACAATTTGAAATTATTAAATATAAATTTATTCCTCTGATTCTTTTTCATAATTTAATAAAATTTCTAACATAATATTGTCCGGAATTTCCTCATAATTATAAGTACATGATTCCATTTGTTCCAAACATTCTATTAACTGTTCATCCAAAGAGTCATCCATGAAATCTACTTCATCTTTTTGCTCTTCTGGTTTTTCCACCTTTATTTTGATAGAAGTATCATTTGCTTGATTTTCTCCTTCCATTTTCTTTCTGAAAATTGCATACAAATTAACTATATTAGTAGAGTTAGGGTACTGTATACCAGAGAAGCCTAACTCAATCCATAACTATTACAGAGAAGTCTATCTCTAGCTATAACTATTACAGAGGGATAGCATATAACTAACAGAATATTTTTTCAGAAATTAACTTAAAGTGTACAATATACTTCCATAATAACAACTTACCTTGGAGAAATCAGTTGAAGTTGTCAGTGTTATTTGTTTTCAAATGTACTTCTGGAAGCAGTAGTCAAAATGGCTGTGTTTCCCTCTCTTCTTTATATATATTCTTGTACTTAACCAATCAAACGTCAGGAAATAATCGTAGAAAATGAAAGAAACTTTTTAATTGGTTGTAAATTCTAACATTTCATATGTGTTTTTGTCATGTAATTTACCTCAGGATATTTAGACAGGCCTGTAGCCTAAATGTCTCAATGGAATTTCACCAAATTTGGGCAAATGGTAGGGACTGCTATGTAGTAGGGCCTATTCTATATTTGATGAAAGTGTCTCCATTGGGTTTTCCGTAAATTACTTTCCCACCTTTTTTTATTGTGCGCTTACCGGTGCGCGCTCCGGTACGCGCACCGGCAGCGTAACGGGAGTCTTCCATTTTGTATTTCGGAACAATCGAGACACAAGATGGAGGGCAACCAATGTTCGGTATGGCTAGAAGGGGGCACAGTAGAGACTTCTTGACCCTCTAGGTTTTCTGAGGGGGTCTTAGGAGGCTCATAAAGGTAAATACAAAAAAAAATTGTAATATTTTCCGCGTGGGGCGCGCCCGGTACGCGCACCGGTAAGCGTCCCGGGCAGCGTACTTTGGTGAAAAATAGTGAAAAAAGTTAGAAAAAAATAAACGTTTTGAATGATCAGAGGTAGGGTAGCTCTGAAAAGAGCTTTTGGGTTCTGTGGTTGATTTAGGTACCTACAAGTAGGTTCCAATACACATTCTTAAATTCAGGAGGAATATTCTATTCCCCTCATCTGAGAAGTGCACTCCATCTCCTCTGTAGATGTCTTGCATGTTGTAACGCAAGTTATTATTGTATATTGAACCCATTCCATAGTCTCTCATGTAAGCAGAAACAGATTTATTCACATGTTTCCGTGCTTTCTCAAATTGTGGACAAAATTGGTTGGACCAGTTCCATTTCTGTCTTTGGCATATATTGGAATATACCAAGGCAGTTTGGGGAAAAAGTATCATCAATTGATGAAAGGTGTCCTTTAAAAGCATTTCCAGACCTACCCCAGTCAATGTGCCTAGATCGTTCCCACCACAGTGCACAATTATAAGGTCAGGTTGTGGCAGATGCAAAAAGGTTTTCACCAATGGAATCAATTGATGACATTTCAATCCCCTGTGGCCAATCCACTTGATTTCCACATTTGATAAATCAAGGTTATGAAAATTTCTGCTAGCTGCATACCTTTGAGCCCAGTGGATGTAGCTATGTCCAAAAATCCAGACAGAATACATGATGTGAGAAGGTTCTGGTGCAGTCAGATGAAGTGTGGGAATGAAATGGCAGTTGGAACAGTAGGAGTTTACAAAAAAATAATTGTGGAGTTTCCCTGCTCTTGAATCACAAGCAATGATTGGTGGATTCAGATAGTTGAAAACTGAAAGTTAGGGTGCATGGTTATGTTGTGTGAAAGAAGCAATTTGAATGGTTTAAAAAAAGTCACCAAAAGCAAAAATACTTTGGATAAGCTGCTGTATTGAGAGGTCAAACATCCTTGCTGAGTTAATTTGCAACATTGTAAGATAAACTTTTGAACCTTAGAGTTCAGTTAGGAGGGAGTTGCTATGGTAACAGATAGAAAGGTCTGAGAGGGGGATGGGTGTTGGTTTGAAAATAGTGAGGGAAGACTTTTGATTGGTTGAATTAAAGCATATGTGTACAAAGATAGAGATTTTCTATGCCAGTCTTGGTTTCAGTGTATTGAGAGCACACCTTTTGCTCTGATAAAGAAAAATTGGTGTGTGTGTCTGACACTGTTCTCAATCTCCAAAAGCATTTGTAAAGGTAAGTAATGATTTATTTAATTTAGATAGAGACTTATTTGCTCTATGGAGAATATTTGGAAGCAGATAGTTATGTTTTAGAAGTGAAATTGTATGCTAGTATATAAGTCCTGTGTTGTGTTTCTAAAATGTTATACAAAAAACGATTTTGGGTGCAAATGAATGGTATTTTTATTTGGCCTTTTTTTATGATTGCCATGTGCAGCTGATACATCACTTTAAACATGGGTAATAAGTGGCGCACTGGTGGCGCAAGGCTTTCATAAATAAGGCCCTGACTTTGTTTGATGATATTGAGTGGTTGTACATAGGTTCTGCGCAGGGTTTCTTACATGTTATTCAAAAAACGATTTTTGGGTGCAATTGATTGGTATTTGCATTTGGCCCTTTTTTATGATTGCCTTGTGCAGCTGATGCATCACTTTAAACATGGGTAATAAATGACGCACTGGTGGCGCAAGGCCTTTATAAATCAGGCCCTGACTTTGTTTGATGATATTGAGTGGTTGTTCATAGGTTCTGCGCAGTGTTTCTTACATGTTATTCAAAAATCGATTTTTGGGTGCAATTGATTGGTATTTGCATTTGGCCCTTTTTTTATGATTGCCTTGTGCAGCTGATGCATCACTTTAAACATGGGTAATAAGTGACGCACTGGTGGCGCAAGGCCTTTATAAAAGAGGCCCTGACTTTGTTTGCTGATATTGAGTGGTTGTAGATAGGTTCTGCGCAGTGTTTCTTACATGTTATTCAAAAATCGATTTTTGGATGCAATCGATTAGTATTTGCATTTGGCCTTTTTTTATGATTGCCTCATGCAACTGGTGCATCACTTTATACATGGGTAATAAGTGACGCACTGGTGGCGCAAGGCCTTTATAAATAAGGCCCTGACTTTGTTTGATGATATTGAGTGGTTGTACATAGGTTCTGCGCAGTGTTTCTTACATGTTATTCAAAAATCGATTTTTGGGTGCAATTGATTGGTATTTGCATTTGGCCCTTTTTTATGATTGCCTTGTGCAGCTGATGCATCACTTTAAACATGGGTAATAAGTGACGCACTGGTGGCGCAAGGCCTTTATAAATCAGGCTCTGACTTTGTTTGATGATATTGAGTGGTTATACATAGGTTCTGCGCAGTGTTTCTTACATGTTATTCAAAAATCGATTTTTGGGTGCAATTGATTGGTATTTGCATTTGGCCCTTTTTTATGATTGCCTTGTGCAGCTGGTGCATCACTTTATACATGTGAAATAAGTGACGCACTGGTGGCGCAAGGCCTTTATAAATAAGGCCCTGACTTTGTTTGATGATATTGAGTGGTTGTACATAGGTTCTGCGCAGTGTTTCTTACATGTTATTCAAAAATCGATTTTTGGGTGCAATTGATTGGTATTTGCATTTGGCCCTTTTTTATGATTGCCTTATGCAACTGGTGCATCACTTTATACATGGGAAATAAGTGACACTCTTGTGGCGCAAGACCTTCATAAATAAGGCCCTGACTTTGTTTGATGATATTGAGTGGTTGTACATAGGTTCAGTACAGTGTTTCTTACATGTTATTCAAAAATCGATTTTTGGGTGCAATTGATTGGTATTTGCATTTGGCCCTTTTTTATGATTGCCTTGTGCAGCTGATGCATCACTTTAAACATGGGTAATAAGTGACGCACTGGTGGCGCAAGGCCTTTATAAATAAGGCCCTGACTTTGTTTGATGATATTGAGTGGTTGTACATAGGTTCTGCGCAGTGTTTCTTACATGTTATTCAAAAATCGATTTTTGGGTGCAATTGATTGGTATTTGCATTTGGCCCTTTTTTATGATTGCCTTGTGCAGCTGATGCATCACTTTAAACATGGGTAATAAGTGACGCACTGGTGGCGCAAGGCCTTTATAAATAAGGCCCTGACTTTGTTTGATGATATTGAGTTGTTGTACATAGGTTCTGCGCAGTGTTTCTTACATGTTATTCAAAAATCGATTTTTGGGTGCAATTGATTGGTATATGCATTTGGCCCTTTTTTATGATTGCCTTGTGCAGCTGATGCATCACTTTAAACATGGGTAATAAGTGACGCACTGGTGGCGCAAGGCCTTTATAAATAAGGCCCTGACTTTGTTTGATGATATTGAGTGGTTGTACATAGGTTCTGCGCAGTGTTTCTTACATGTTATTCAAAAATCGATTTTTGGGTGCAATTGATTGGTATTTGCATTTGGCCCTTTTTTATGATTGCCTTGTGCAGCTGATGCATCACTTTAAACATGGGTAATAAGTGACGCACTGGTGGCGCAAGGCCTTTATTAATCAGGCCCTGACTTTGTTTCATGATATTGAGTAGTTGTACATAGGTTCTGCGCAGTGTTTTTTACATGTTATTCAAAAATCGATTTTTGGGTGCAATTGATTGGTATTTGCATTTGGCCCTTTTTTATGATTGCCTTGTGCAGCTTGTGCATCACTTTAAACATGGGTAATAAGTGACGCACTGGTGGCGCAAGGCCTTTATAAATAAGGCCCTGACTTTGTTTGATGATATTGATTGGTTGTACATAGGTTCTGCACAGTGTTTCTTACATGTTATTCAAAAATTGATTTTAGGGTGCAATTGATTGGTATTTGCATTTGGCCCTTTTTTATGATTGCCTTGTGCAGCTGATGCATCACTTTAAACATGGGTAATAAGTGACGCACTGGTGGCGCAAGGCCTTTATAAATAAGGCCCTGACTTTGTTTGATGATATTGAGTGGTTGTACATAGGTTCTGCGCAGTGTTTCTTACATGTTATTCAAAAATCGATTTTTGGGTGCAATTGATTGGTATTTGCATTTGGCCCTTTTTTATGATTGCCTTGTGCAGCTGATGCATCACTTTATACATGGGAAATAAGTGACACTCTTGTGGCGCAAGACCTTCATAAATAAGGCCCTGACTTTGTTTGATGATATTGAGTGGTTGTACATAGGTTCAGCACAGTGTTTCTTACATGTTATTCAAAAATCGATTTTTGGGTGCAATTGATTGGTATTTGCATTTGGCCCTTTTTTATGATTGCCTTATGCAACTGGTGCATCACTTTATACATGGGAAATAAGTGACACTCTTGTGGCGCAAGACCTTCATAAATAAGGCCCTGACTTTGTTTGATGATATTGAGTGGTTGTACATAGGTTCTGCGCAGTGTTTCTTACATGTTATTCAAAAATCGATTTTTGGGTGCAATTGATTGGTATTTGCATTTGGCCCTTTTTTATGATTGCCTTATGCAACTGGTGCATCACTTTATACATGGGAAATAAGTGACACTCTTGTGGCGCAAGACCTTCATAAATAAGGCCCTGACTTTGTTTGATGATATTGAGTGGTTGTACATAGGTTCAGCACAGTGTTTCTTACATGTTATTCAAAAATCGATTTTTGGGTGCAATTGATTGGTATTTGCATTTGGCCCTTTTTTATGATTGCCTTGTGCAGCTGATGCATCACTTTAAACATGGGTAATAAGTGACGCACTGGTGGCGCAAGGCCTTTATAAATAAGGCCCTGACTTTGTTTGATGATATTGAGTGGTTGTACATAGGTTCTGCGCAGTGTTTCTTACATGTTATTCAAAAATCGATTTTTGGGTGCAATTGATTGGTATTTGCATTTGGCCCTTTTTTATGATTGCCTTGTGCAGCTGATGCATCACTTTAAACATGGGTAATAAGTGACGCACTGGTGGCGCAAGGCCTTTATAAATCAGGCTCTGACTTTGTTTGATGATATTGAGTGGTTATACATAGGTTCTGCGCAGTGTTTCTTACATGTTATTCAAAAATCGATTTTTGGGTGCAATTGATTGGTATTTGCATTTGGCCCTTTTTTATGATTGCCTTGTGCAGCTGGTGCATCACTTTATACATGTGAAATAAGTGACGCACTGGTGGCGCAAGGCCTTTATAAATAAGGCCCTGACTTTGTTTGATGATATTGAGTGGTTGTACATAGGTTCTGCGCAGTGTTTCTTACATGTTATTCAAAAATCGATTTTTGGGTGCAATTGATTGGTATTTGCATTTGGCCCTTTTTTATGATTGCCTTATGCAACTGGTGCATCACTTTATACATGGGAAATAAGTGACACTCTTGTGGCGCAAGACCTTCATAAATAAGGCCCTGACTTTGTTTGATGATATTGAGTGGTTGTACATAGGTTCAGTACAGTGTTTCTTACATGTTATTCAAAAATCGATTTTTGGGTGCAATTGATTGGTATTTGCATTTGGCCCTTTTTTATGATTGCCTTGTGCAGCTGATGCATCACTTTAAACATGGGTAATAAGTGACGCACTGGTGGCGCAAGGCCTTTATAAATAAGGCCCTGACTTTGTTTGATGATATTGAGTGGTTGTACATAGGTTCTGCGCAGTGTTTCTTACATGTTATTCAAAAATCGATTTTTGGGTGCAATTGATTGGTATTTGCATTTGGCCCTTTTTTATGATTGCCTTGTGCAGCTGATGCATCACTTTAAACATGGGTAATAAGTGACGCACTGGTGGCGCAAGGCCTTTATAAATAAGGCCCTGACTTTGTTTGATGATATTGAGTTGTTGTACATAGGTTCTGCGCAGTGTTTCTTACATGTTATTCAAAAATCGATTTTTGGGTGCAATTGATTGGTATATGCATTTGGCCCTTTTTTATGATTGCCTTGTGCAGCTGATGCATCACTTTAAACATGGGTAATAAGTGACGCACTGGTGGCGCAAGGCCTTTATAAATAAGGCCCTGACTTTGTTTGATGATATTGAGTGGTTGTACATAGGTTCTGCGCAGTGTTTCTTACATGTTATTCAAAAATCGATTTTTGGGTGCAATTGATTGGTATTTGCATTTGGCCCTTTTTTATGATTGCCTTGTGCAGCTGATGCATCACTTTAAACATGGGTAATAAGTGACGCACTGGTGGCGCAAGGCCTTTATTAATCAGGCCCTGACTTTGTTTCATGATATTGAGTAGTTGTACATAGGTTCTGCGCAGTGTTTTTTACATGTTATTCAAAAATCGATTTTTGGGTGCAATTGATTGGTATTTGCATTTGGCCCTTTTTTATGATTGCCTTGTGCAGCTTGTGCATCACTTTAAACATGGGTAATAAGTGACGCACTGGTGGCGCAAGGCCTTTATAAATAAGGCCCTGACTTTGTTTGATGATATTGATTGGTTGTACATAGGTTCTGCACAGTGTTTCTTACATGTTATTCAAAAATTGATTTTAGGGTGCAATTGATTGGTATTTGCATTTGGCCCTTTTTTATGATTGCCTTGTGCAGCTGATGCATCACTTTAAACATGGGTAATAAGTGACGCACTGGTGGCGCAAGGCCTTTATAAATAAGGCCCTGACTTTGTTTGATGATATTGAGTGGTTGTACATAGGTTCTGCGCAGTGTTTCTTACATGTTATTCAAAAATCGATTTTTGGGTGCAATTGATTGGTATTTGCATTTGGCCCTTTTTTATGACTGCCTTGTGCAGCTGATGCATCACTTTATACATGGGAAATAAGTGACACTCTTGTGGCGCAAGACCTTCATAAATAAGGCCCTGACTTTGTTTGATGATATTGAGTGGTTGTACATAGGTTCAGCACAGTGTTTCTTACATGTTATTCAAAAATCGATTTTTGGGTGCAATTGATTGGTATTTGCATTTGGCCCTTTTTTATGATTGCCTTATGCAACTGGTGCATCACTTTATACATGGGAAATAAGTGACACTCTTGTGGCGCAAGACCTTCATAAATAAGGCCCTGACTTTGTTTGATGATATTGAGTGGTTGTACATAGGTTCTGCGCAGTGTTTCTTACATGTTATTCAAAAATCGATTTTTGGGTGCAATTGATTGGTATTTGCATTTGGCCCTTTTTTATGATTGCCTTATGCAACTGGTGCATCACTTTATACATGGGAAATAAGTGACACTCTTGTGGCGCAAGACCTTCATAAATAAGGCCCTGACTTTGTTTGATGATATTGAGTGGTTGTACATAGGTTCAGCACAGTGTTTCTTACATGTTATTCAAAAATCGATTTTTGGGTGCAATTGATTGGTATTTGCATTTGGCCCTTTTTTATGATTGCCTTGTGCAGCTGATGCATCACTTTAAACATGGGTAATAAGTGACGCACTGGTGGCGCAAGGCCTTTATAAATAAGGCCCTGACTTTGTTTGATGATATTGAGTGGTTGTACATAGGTTCTGCGCAGTGTTTCTTACATGTTATTCAAAAATCGATTTTTGGGTGCAATTGATTGGTATTTGCATTTGGCCCTTTTTTATGATTGCCTTGTGCAGCTGATGCATCACTTTAAACATGGGTAATAAGTGACGCACTGGTGGCGCAAGGTCTTTATAAATAAGGCCCTGACTTTGTTTGATGATATTGAGTTGTTGTACATAGGTTCTGCGCAGTGTTTCTTACATGTTATTCAAAAATCGATTTTTTGGTGCAAGTGATTGGTATTTGCATTTGGCCCTTTTTTATGATTGCCTTGTGCAGCTGATGCATCACTTTAAACATGGGTAATAAGTGACGCACTGGTGGCGCAAGGCCTTTATAAATAAGGCCCTGACTTTGTTTGATGATATTGAGTGGTTGTACATAGGTTCTGCGCAGTGTTTCTTACATGTTATTCAAAAATCGATTTTTGGGTGCAATTGATTGGTATTTGCATTTGGCCCTTTTTTATGATTGCCCTGTGCAGCTGATGCATCACTTTAAACATGGGTAATAAGTGAGGCACTGGTGGCGCAAGGCCTTTATTAATCAGTCCCTGACTTTGTTTCATGATATTGAGTAGTTGTACATAGGTTCTGCGCAGTGTTTTTTACATGTTATTCAAAAATCGATTTTTGGGTGCAATTGATTGGTATTTGCATTTGGCCCTTTTTTATGATTGCCTTGTGCAGCTGGTGCATCACTTTAAACATGGGTAATAAGTGACGCACTGGTGGCGCAAGGCCTTTATAAATAAGGCCCTGACTTTGTTTGATGATATTGATTGGTTGTACATAGGTTCTGCACAGTGTTTCTTACATGTTATTCAAAAATTGATTTTAGGGTGCAATTGATTGGTATTTGCATTTGGCCCTTTTTTATGATTGCCTTGTGCAGCTGATGCATCACTTTAAACATGGGTAATAAGTGACGCACTGGTGGCGCAAGGCCTTTATAAATAAGGCCCTGACTTTGTTTGATGATATTGAGTGGTTGTATATAGGGCTTGCGCAGTGTTTCTTACATGTTATTCAAAAATCGATTTTTGGGTGCAATTGATTGGTATTTTCATTTGGCCCTTTTTTATGATTGCCTTGTGCAGCTGATGCATCACTTTAAACATGGGTAATAAGTGACGCACTGGTGGCGCAAGGCCTTTATAAATAAGGCCCTGACTTTGTTTGATGATATTGAGTGGTTGTACATAGGTTCTGCGCAGTATTTCTTACATGTTATTCAAAAATCGATTTTTGGGTGCAATTGATTGGTATTTTCATTTGGCCCTTTTTTATGATTGCCTTGTGCAGCTGATGCATCACTTTAAACATGGGTAATAAGTGACGCACTGGTGGCGCAAGGCCTTTATAAATAAGGCCCTGACTTTGTTTGATTATATTGAGTGATTGTACATAGGTTCTGCGCAGTGTTTCTTACATGTTATTCAAAAATCGATTTTTGGGTGCAATTGATTGGTATTTGCATTTGGCCCTTTTTTATGATTGCCTTGTGCAACTGGTGCATCACTTTATACATGGGTAATAAGTGACGCACTGGTGGCGCAAGGCCTTTATAAATAAGGCCCTGACTTTGTTTGATGATATTGAGTGGTTGTACATAGGTTCTGCGCAGTGTTTCTTACATGTTATTCAAAAATCGATTTTTGGGTGCAATTGATTGGTATTTGCATTTGGCCCTTTTTTATGATTGCCTTGTGCAGCTGGTGCATCACTTTAAACATGGGTAATAAGTGACGCACTGGTGGCGCAAGGCCTTTATAAATAAGGCCCTGACTTTGTTTGATGATATTGAGTGGTTGTACATAGGTTCTGCGCAGTGTTTCTTACATGTTATTCAAAAATCGATTTTTGGGTGCAATTGATTGGTATTTTCATTTGGCCCTTTTTTATGATTGCCTTGTGCAGCTGATGCATCACTTTAAACATGGGTAATAAGTGACGCACTGGTGGCGCAAGGCCTTTATAAATCAGGCCCTGACTTTGTTTCATGATCTTGAGTAGTTGTACATAGGTTCTGCGCAGTGTTTTTTACATGTTATTCAAAAATCGATTTTTGGGTGCAATTGATTGGTATTTGCATTTGGCCCTTTTTTATGATTGCCTTGTGCAGCTGGTGCATCACTTTAAACATGGGTAATAAGTGACGCACTGGTGGCGCAAGGCCTTTATAAATAAGGCCCTGACTTTGTTTGATGATATTGATTGGTTGTACATAGGTTCTGCACAGTGTTTCTTACATGGTATTCAAAAATCGATTTTTGGGTGCATATGGCTGAGATACCCGCCACCCCCTCTCAACACAATCCCCAAGAATTGGGAAACCGGAAACAGTTCTTGAACTTTTGGAAGGCGGGAAGGGAGTTACCCTTCCCGGCCGTATTTATTAAAATATGAAACAAAATCAAAACATTAAAATAACAGTTTCATATTATGTACAATTTCATTTCCACATTACGATGTTTGGCTAACCTTAACAGATCTCTAATACAAAGGTTCTCCTAGCCGAACTAACATCCTACAAAACATTTGACTTGAAATTGTACATCCTAACGTTAAGGGCCAACGGCAAGGTCGTAACCGGTGTCAGATCCCTAAACCAGCAATACCACCCTCACTTGTGAGGGGAGCGACCGCACAGAGGCGTACCTCAAGTGCATCTACCAATTTCCCTTGGACTTGACGGGGGCCCCAATGAACTCGACGCCATTTAACGGTCGTCCGAGGACTCGTGTGAGGTGTCTAAAAGGTAGCGTAAACCCCCTCCCGCACCCCACACAACTTACCCATCTGCCGTCGCAGATGTCCTGGCCCCGGGAAATTCCCCAGGAGGGCCCGTAGCCCCTCCTATCCAGGAAGGGGCCTTGACCACCTTTCCTTTCCTTCCGGCGGCCTATCCTTAGACGGGACCGCCTCCCCGTTGAGGGGCCAATTGGCCACCTCCCCCGAGCGCTCCCATCCGTAATGGGTGACGCCCCCCCATAGGGATCTTCCAATTACTGCTCACCGATCATGACCTTACCGCCCGACCAAAATAAATACGACAATTCTAACTAACTTACTAAGATTACAAAACAAACATAACTTATTTCAAGCATAAATACTGATCAATACTAGTGCAAAATTACTTTATTTGCAAAACATACTGAAAAGAACCATTCTTTATTGCATATTCAAAAATTTCACGACAATCATCACAACCTGCAAGAAAAAGAGTTACCATATCAAAACTTTATTCAAAACAACTCGCTGTCCTCAGGGGCTGGTGGGTGGGTCAAAATTGGCTCTTCGTTCCGTCTCGAGCTCACGTGCAGCGGGGAGGTGCAGCTTCAGAGCACAGGAACAAGAGCATGCTTTCTTGGCTTTTGCTCCTTTTATCCGTCTTCAGGGCGGGCGTAAACCCGCCCCCGCCTGCCTCCGAGGGCGTGGCCGGCCGCGTCAGTGTCTAGGACAACCCACTCCAGGGCGGGAAAAAGGCGCGCCCCGGCTACGCCGCTTCGGGCATACCAGCCGAGACTCGCCTCCCGCCCAAGATGGCTTCCCGGGGGGATTGTGGTACTCCACCATACGTTCGGGGGGACCGAATGGTCGCCCCTTTCCATATGGCTGAGATACCCGCCACCCCCTCTCAACACAATCCCCAAGAATTGGGAAACCGGAAACAGTTCTTGAACTTTTGGAAGGCGGGAAGGGAGTTACCCTTCCCGGCCGTATTTATTAAAATATGAAACAAAATCAAAACATTAAAATAACAGTTTCATATTATGTACAATTTCATTTCCACATTACGATGTTTGGCTAACCTTAACAGATCTCTAATACAAAGGTTCTCCTAGCCGAACTAACATCCTACAAAACATTTGACTTGAAATTGTACATCCTAACGTTAAGGGCCAACGGCAAGGTCGTAACCGGTGTCAGATCCCTAAACCAGCAATACCACCCTCACTTGTGAGGGGAGCGACCGCACAGAGGCGTACCTCAAGTGCATCTACCAATTTCCCTTGGACTTGACGGGGGCCCCAATGAACTCGACGCCATTTAACGGTCGTCCGAGGACTCGTGTGAGGTGTCTAAAAGGTAGCGTAAACCCCCTCCCGCACCCCACACAACTTACCCATCTGCCGTCGCAGATGTCCTGGCCCCGGGAAATTCCCCAGGAGGGCCCGTAGCCCCTCCTATCCAGGAAGGGGCCTTGACCACCTTTCCTTTCCTTCCGGCGGCCTATCCTTAGACGGGACCGCCTCCCCGTTGAGGGGCCAATTGGCCACCTCCCCCGAGCGCTCCCATCCGTAATGGGTGACGCCCCCCCATAGGGATCTTCCAATTACTGCTCACCGATCATGACCTTACCGCCACAGGCCGGATAGTTGACCGGCTATCCGGACCCCCCACTCCTGCCTAAAGGTCATGTTTTAAATCCTTCAACCAAGCTATGAGGTCTCCTATGAGTAACTCATTCCCCACCCGGGACAAATGAACCCCGTCCCCCAAATACATACTGTCCCCTTTGATACAACCATGCGAAACAGAATGCAGTGTACTTGAACAAAACAATCTACTCACTTTGTTATTTATTTTCCTTACTGAATGATTCAGAGCAGAAACCGAAATAGCCCCCCGCCACACTTTCCGTGGGATCATATGGGACCATGCAATTGTGCACCCTGGAACTCTTCTTGCCAACCAACTTACTGTGGAAAGCATTGCCTCAAGAAGAAGTCGTCTACCAGTGGCCACCAAATCGTTGCCCCCAAGATGGACTATGATTATAGACGGCGGTGACCTTGTCCGCCCTAACAAACCCTCGAAAAAGGCTTGAAACTGGTCAACACAGAGCCCGCCCTTTCCGTAGAAGGACACCCTGTACCCGTATTCCCCAGCCATGTGAATCATATCACCTGCTTTGAATACGTCCGCGGCACGCCTCACGTATGAGTGGCCCACGACCCACACCTCCTTTTTCGCAGTCGGTGATTTCTGACCGCTGGTCCCCAGGTGTCGGGTCGACTGCACAGTCCGCTCCGCTTCGTAAGCTTGCGCAACTGAAAACCAAACAAAAACAAGAAGCGTGAGTATCATTACAGCTTCACAACATGTGCAACCGCACATACCTTTTATAACAGTTCGAGGACCAACGCCCCACACGTTTTACTTCCTCTACACTCAGACCCTTGGCTGTAGCCTCAGTAGCAGCCCCTATCCGAAAGGAATGGGTCCCGAACTCACCGGGGTTCAAGCCCGCGGCCGAAATCGACATCGCAAGCACCCTCTGGAACTGAAACCTCGTCAGTGGGGTGGCGTCAGCGTGTCGCAACAAGGTCCCCCCCCATGCTGCCACCCTCTGCGCTAAGTAATCCTCTACGCACACCACAGGGCACATGGAAGAACCGGGGATCCTCTGAATGATTACGCAGTCCCCGATTGCACCCTGATCGGATTTGGACCTAACAAACGAGACCGTCATCGTCTCCCCCCTGACCTGAATGTGCTCCCGGCACAGTCCCCCCATCGTATCCCGCTTGTTCTTCGCCACTAATTCGCTTACCCGCATAGCCCCATGGAATGCTAGTGCAAATGCGGCTCGGAACAACACTGCTTCGTACTGGGATGAACACGTTGCCGGGAGTACGGACCATAACAGGGTCAGCCTATCCAGACCTATCGGGTGCCTCTCATCTACTCTGCGACCCTCAAGGCGTTGCCACCCACGTAGCGCTTTCTGCACAACGAAAGACGCTGTCGGGTCCTGGATCCCATGAGCCTTTGCCATAAAGGAAATGGCGGCCCGATGCCTCTGGGCCGTAGCTACTGATTTGTCTTCCTGACGTAAAGAGAGCAGAAATTTCACTACAAACTCTTCCTGACCCCAAAGTTCCCCCCTAGCAGTACCCAAAAAGGCCCAATAGGAACGGAACGCCCCTTTATATGCCTTCCTCGTCCTGGGTGCTAAACTCTCTCCCACGAGGTTTTGTAGTTCGGGGCACCGAGAGACCAGAGAGCTTCGGGAAAGGGTGCCGCCACCGGGTCCGCTGTGGGCAGAAAACCCCAGAAGGCCTGCATACGGAAACGAGAAAGCGCATCAGCCGCTTGGTTCATCACCCCCGGCACATGTCTTGCCCTAAACAGTACATTCAGTTGCATGCATAACAACACAATTTCCTTGAGCAGTCTCAGAATCAATTTGCATCGTGCTGCCTGACTATTGATACACTCAACCACGGTCATGTTATCAGACCAGAACACCACAGAGTGATCACGGAACCCCTCGGGCCAAGTTTTTAGTGCCACCAAAATAGGGAAAAGTTCGAGAAAAGCAATGTTACTTGTCAACCCG
This sequence comes from Lissotriton vulgaris, assembly GCF_964263255.1. Lineage (NCBI taxonomy): Eukaryota > Metazoa > Chordata > Amphibia > Caudata > Salamandridae > Lissotriton > Lissotriton vulgaris. The sequence continues at coordinate 468,274,298 of NC_141699.1, read as the reverse complement.
CACTCGTGCCACCATGACGGCCATTTTTGAGCCGACCATTGTGCGCCAAATATGGCACCAAAACCTATACTCCCCGCCGAGTCTGTCCACAGCCCCAGCTCCTCGGAGGACACCGCCGGCCTGTTCCAGACAACTCGACCATTGAAATCCGCCAGGAATGCCAACCAAATGCGCATGTCCTGGCGAACCTCTGCCGAGAGCCTCGTGCGATGATGACCTTCCTTCAGGCCGACCATGGCTTGTGCAATCGAGCGGGAAAAGGGGCGCGCCATTGGCATCACTCTCAGGGCAAAATTCAACTGACCCACCACCTGTTGCAATTGATGCAGGTTTACTTTTGTTGCACGAATACATGTCTCAAGGGATAACCTGAATTTTAACACTTTGTCCTTGGGTAATCGAAAACAACCTTCTACCGAGTCGAGCTCGATCCCCAGAAACTCGAGCAAGGTCGAGGGACCCACAGTCTTACCTGGTGCCAATGGCACACCGAATTGATTCATTAAGACACGAAATTCATGTAAAGCCTGTCCACACTCAGGATCCCCGGCTGCCCCCAAAAACAGAAAGTCATCGAGATAGTGCATAACATGTTGAAAACCTGTCTTCCTTGTGAATACCCATTGCAGGAAACAACTGAACTTCTCGAAATAGGCACAGGAAATCGAGCACCCCATTGGCATACATCTATCCATGTAATAGCGACCCTGAAACTGAAAACCAAGGAGACGCTGATCGTCTGGGTGTACCGGGAGCAACCGGAACGCTGACTCGATGTCCGATTTTGCCATCAGCGTCCCGGGCCCCAGGCGATTCAACATGGCAACGGCCTCATCGAAAGATGCGTACCGCACCGAACACACTTCCGGGTCTATCGCGTCATTCACGGAAAGACCACGTGGGGCTGACAAGTTATGTATCAGCCGAAACTCACCCGGGTCCTTCTTGGGGACCACCCCTAGAGGGGAACAAACAAAGTTAGCAACCGGTGGCCAATCGAATGGACCGGCGACGCGACCTCGAGTCACCTCTTTCCCAATCTTTACCTGTACCACCACCGTGTGCTGCAAGACCAACAGTTGATTCTTACAATTTGCTACACCTTGAAAATCCCCCACTGGGATGCGGAAACCATATGAAAACCCGTTTCGTAACACCCCAGCGGAAGCATGATCCGGGTATTCGTTGAGCCAAGGAATCATTGCCATGGTATCAATCGGGGTAGGTAAAGGCGCCCCTCGGACTATATCAGACCTGTTTGGCACCTCCCTTACCACCGTTATCACCCGTTTTGGCTCTGCACATGGACTCAGGATGGGATGGCTGCCCACACCCCCCACACTCATGTCTGAATTTGCATGACCCCTGGGGCCTCGTACATTTCCCTCTGTTAAAATTCCAACAGATCCCCCTTTTACCTGTGTTGCCACTCGGCTTCGAGTGGTACTCGTTACCTGCACCCGTCCGAAAGGGTGTCCCAGAGTTTTGGCGGGAAGATTCCCCCCCGTTACTCCCTAACAATGGTACCTTCAACATTCCTGTACTCTCCATTTTTTGCCATGACACGGAGTCGTAACAATCCCAAGTCAAAAATGGGTCGTGTTCCTTAGCTTTTCTAAAAAGATTGTCATAGCAGAACCACTGATTGCCCCCATATGCTACGGAATACTCCATGATACGTGATTGATAAATTGGCAACTCGGTCAACAACTCGGGCCTGCGCTCGCCCATGATGGAGGTAAAAATGCCCCACGCTCTGCCCCAAGTACCAATGTTTTCGTCAACCTTAAAGGCGGCCATTTTTGCGCGCCAAACACCCGGATGCATGAGCTCCTTTTGGCTCTTTACATGCTCCATCTCGTAATGATCGGTAAGCAAAGAAAAAATGTTCACATACTTATTCGCCCAAATCTTTTCCTTAACTTCCAGTGGAACATGCTGAGCCACCTTTTCCCTTCGTGAAGGTACAGACCCCTCCCCCGCAATCGGCAATGGCCGCTTACCTGAACCAGACGCTGCATCTGCCACCGAACCTGGGCCTGATGCGTTAACAGAAGATGGTGCCTTCGCAGCCTCCCTAGATTCCCGCAGTTGCCTCATTACTGCGCGGGCGTCGTCAGCCGTGGTGCCCTCGCTATCTTTTCCCAACCACGCTGCCAATTGTGCCGCTAACTCGGGAGGCATATCCTCCCCGTTCACGGGGGTGACCACCACGGGGATCGGATTCCCTCCTTTCGGCACCGGGGTTGGCTCCTCAAGTGGGGTATCGGGAACCGGGGTTTCCCCCCCGAGTGCCCCCCTTCTGGACCTCTTGCCTCTCCCACCGGGGACTGCTCCCGGCAAAGGCCGTTTCGGTCCTCCCTCCCCGTCCTTAGCCGCCATTTGCTTCTTCAAATCGGCTACCTCCTTCATGAGCATGCGGAGCATCTGATCGGTACTGACCCGCTTCCCGACTTTCTTGGGCATTCTCAGACGGAATATCTGTAAGACAAAAAGAAAGATTACAACGCTCAAAATTGGCTCTTCGTTCCGTCTCGAGCTCACGTGCAGCGGGGAGGTGCAGCTTCAGAGCACAGGAACAAGAGGATGCTTTCTTGGCTTTTGCTCCTTTTATCCGTCTTCAGGGCGGGCGTAAACCCACCCCCGCCTGCCTCCGAGGGCGTGGCCGGCCGCGTCAGTGTCTAGGACAACCCACTCCAGGGCGGGAAAAAGGCGCGCCCCGGCTACGCCGCTTCGGGCATACCAGCCGAGACTCGCCTCCCGCCCAAGATGGCTTCCCGGGGGGATCGTGGTACTCCACCATACGTTCGGGGGGACCGAATGGTCGCCCCTTTCCAATTGATTGGTATTTTCATTTGGCCCTTTTTTATGATTGCCTTGTGCAGCTGATGCATCACTTTAAACATGGGTAATAAGTGACGCACTGGTGGCGCAAGGCCTTTATAAATAAGGCCCAGACTTTGTTTGATGATATTGAGTGGTTGTACATAGGTTCTGCGCAGTGTTTCTTACATGTTATTCAAAAATCGATTTTTGGGTGCAATTGATTGGTATTTTCATTTGGCCCTTTTTTATGATTGCCTTGTGCAGCTGATGCATCACTTTAAACATGGGTAATAAGTGACGCACTGGTGGCGCAAGGCCTTTATAAATAAGGCCCTGACTTTGTTTGATTATATTGAGTGATTGTACATAGGTTCTGCGCAGTGTTTCTTACATGTTATTCAAAAATCGATTTTTGGGTGCAATTGATTGGTATTTGCATTTGGCCCTTTTTTATGATTGCCTTGTGCAACTGGTGCATCACTTTATACATGGGTAATAAGTGACGCACTGGTGGCGCAAGGCCTTTATAAATAAGGCCCTGACTTTGTTTGATGATATTGAGTGGTTGTACATAGGTTCTGCGCAGTGTTTCTTACATGTTATTCAAAAATCGATTTTTGGGTGCAATTGATTGGTATTTGCATTTGGCCCTTTTTTATGATTGCCTTGTGCAGCTGATGCATCACTTTAAACATGGGTAATAAGTGACGCACTGGTGGCGCAAGGCCTTTATAAATAAGGCCCTGACTTTGTTTGATGATATTGAGTGGTTGTACATAGGTTCTGCGCAGTGTTTCTTACATGTTATTCAAAAATCGATTTTTGGGTGCAATTGATTGGTATTTGCATTTGGCCCTTTTTTATGATTGCCTTGTGCAGCTGGTGCATCACTTTAAACATGGGTAATAAGTGACGCACTGGTGGCGCAAGGCCTTTATAAATAAGGCCCAGACTTTGTTTGATGATATTGAGTGGTTGTACATAGGTTCTGCGCAGTGTTTCTTACATGTTTTTCAAAAATCGATTTTTGGGTGCAATTGATTGGTATTTTCATTTGGCCCTTTTTTATGATTGCCTTGTGCAGCTGATGCATCACTTTAAACATGGGTAATAAGTGACGCACTGGTGGCGCAAGGCCTTTATAAATAAGGCCCTGACTTTGTTTGATGATATTGAGTAGTTATACATAGGTTCTGCGCAGTGTTTCTTACATGTTATTCAAAAATCGATTTTTGGGTGCAATTGATTGGTATTTTCATTTGGCCCTTTTTTATGATTGCCTTGTGCAGCTGATGCATCACTTTAAGCATGGGTAATAAGTGACGCACTGGTGGCGCAAGGCCTTTATAAATAAGGCCCTGACTTTGTTTGATGATATTGAGTTTTTGTACATAGGTTCTGCGCAGTGTTTCTTACATGTTATTCAAAAATCGATTTTTGGGTGCAATTGATTGGTATTTTCATTTGGCCCTTTTTTATGATTGCCTTGTGCAGCTGATGCATCACTTTAAACATGGGTAATAAGTGACGCACTGGTGGCGCAAGGCCTTTATAAATAAGGCCCTGACTTTGTTTGATTATATTGAGTGATTGTACATAGGTTCTGCGCAGTGTTTCTTACATGTTATTCAAAAATCGATTTTTGGGTGCAATTGATTGGTATTTGCATTTGGCCCTTTTTTATGATTGCCTTGTGCAACTGGTGCATCACTTTATACATGGATAATAAGTGACGCACTGGTGGCGCAAGGCCTTTATAAATAAGGCCCTGACTTTGTTTGATGATATTGAGTGGTTGTACATAGGTTCTGCGCAGTGTTTCTTACATGTTATTCAAAAATCGATTTTTGGGTGCAATTGATTGGTATTTGCATTTGGCCCTTTTTTATGATTGCCTTGTGCAGCTGGTGGATCACTTTAAACATGTGTAATAAGTGACGCACTGGTGGGGCAAGGCCTTTATAAATAAGGCCCTGACTTTGTTTGATGATATTGAGTGGTTGTTCATAGGTTCTGCGCAGTGTTTCTTACATGTTATTCAAAAATCGATTTTTGGGTGCAATTGATTGGTATTTGCATTTGGCCCTTTTTGATGATTGCCTTGTGCAGCTGATGCATCACTTTAAACATGGGTAATAAGTGACGCACTGGTGGCGCAAGGCCTTTATAAATAAGGCCCTGACTTTGTTTGATGATATTGAGTGGTTGTACATAGGTTCTGCGCAGTGTTTCTTACATGTTATTCAAAAATCGATTTTTGGGTGCAATTGATTGGTATTTGCATTTGGCCCTTTTTTATGATTGCCTTGTGCAGCTGATGCATCACTTTAAACATGGGTAATAAGTGACGCACTGGTGGCGCAAGGCCTTTATAAATAAAGCCCTGAGTTGCTATTGTATAAACTTAAATATGTTGCAATTTATTGTTTATATTGTTTGCTTTTTAACATTACTTTGTTGTTTGCTAATAGTGGTCTTTCATGTGTTTTTTTAACAGAACAACAGATTCAAATCAACTTCTGAAAAGCAAGCAAAAATGCCTTCAAGGCAAAGAAATATCAAAAATAACATACGGAAAAGGAGAACATCAACAACAGAGTTTATGGAATCCTCTTCAACAACTACTTCAAAAAACACCAGAAAAGCTTCTGGTAAGCCAATTAAGTCTTTTCTTCGCAACATATGTCGTAGAAAAACAAATGATATTGCTAATGTGAATATACAGAAAAAGTCAACAAATCTAAAAAGGAAGGAGAAGCCCTCAAAAAATTTTTCCATTGGAGCAGGAGAGAAGAGAATGGATAGCAATAGAAGGGTAAATCTTTTTAGGGACATTCGTAGGCGAATGTTTCGCAATAGGGTAGTTTTAAATTTGCTAAAAAATGATAAGAAAAGTAAACTGAGAGCTGCTTTTTGCAAGAAAAAGAAAAAGTGTAGAAAAGATTGTTGATCAGGCTTTTGAAGTTAAGAAAAAATTATTTATTTTAATAATCAATAGAATTAGGATACTTAATAAGGCCATTGATGTTTTCAAATCGAACAGTAGATGGAAAAGAATTATTAATCGGAGTAATTTTTGTGAAGTATTTTCTGGTGAATGGATGCATAGTTCAAGTTCTGAGCCTTTTTTCAATGAGGAGAGTTACTTTCAGGAAAATGATTTGGTGCATGCAGTTGACACCAGTGGTCGAGCATATGAGGTGAAAGATAGTTGTGTGATGGAAAAAGAGAAACTTGTATCTAGAGATGCAGAAGAGGTGTTAGCTGATGAAGTTTTAGGGAGACGTACTAAGGGTCCAGTGTACACATGGAAATGCAGTAGTATTTGTAGTGTGCGACAGGAATCAATCGATTTGCTTCGAAATTTCTTACGTACATATAGTACGAAAAGTCTCAAACAAAAAATTAAGATCCTGCAAGAGTTAGATCCTTGCAGAGTGAGAGAAAGCACAGGTTTGCATGGGCATTCACTAGCTTGTCTTTCTAGAAAAGTTTGTCGGAGTGTTTTTCATCATTTTAGGATGTTAGCAGTGCATCATAATAACGTGAGGAAATTAGTGAGAAAGTTGTATTATGCAAAAAGTCCCGCACTTAAGCTTAAACAGTTAAACAGTGCTCTTTGGCATGGATCTGAAGTGGATGTGAAGACTATTTGTGAAGAAATTGAGTTTTGTTATTTTGGGAACAAAGAGGACAGTGTAGAAATAGATATAGTAATGGATGGTAATGCAGAAGATAATGGACAAATTTCAAGTATTGAAAAGTTTGATGAGGAAATTATCAAGTTTAAGGTGAAATCAAGTGAGAGGCCTAATTTAACTTGTGTGTGTTGTCGACGGACTCATTATAAGATTCAGACTAGGTTAGTTGATTTATATGCAAAAAGTGAATTGGAAAATAATAGTGAATGGAAGGATTTTGTAAGTTATTTGTTGGTGGAGAATTCTTTTGATTTGAGTTTGGATCAGCGTATTTGTAATTATTGTTCAAATAAATTAAATGAAAATAGAATGCCTGCTAGAGCAGTTTATAATAATCTTCAGTTGATAGATATTCCTTCTGAATTGATGGATCTAAATACTTATGAATCTATTTTGATTCAATGTGTCCATCCTTTTCAGGCTATTGTACGCATGGAGCCTAAGACAGGGAAATTGCCTGCATCAGATTTACTGAGAGGATTAAAGGGAAGAGTTGTTTATTTGCCTCTAGATGTAAAGAAAAATATTAATACAATTGGTGTAGAAAGAGTAGAAGAAGATCCTTTAGTTATTCTAGTTAATGGGGTTCCAACAAAGAGTAAGAAAATCTGGCAAGATTTAGTGGATGTTAAAAAAGTCAAGAAGGCAACGTTGTATTTGGTCAAAAACAATGAGTACTACAAAGATGTAAGTGTTGGAGCAGAGGAAACAGCTATAGAAGAAGATAGTGATTCTTCAGTTGGTCAAATTGAAAAAGTTGATGTGTCTAGAACTGAAGAAATATATGAACATTATACTGTTCATCCTTTGCATTCCAAAGAAGTAATGGGAAATGCAATTGACTTGTTTCAAATGAAAGCAGCAAAAGGAAGCCCCATTAGTGTATGGGAAGAAAGTTTGGAAGCTCGTTGTTTTCCACAATTATTTCCAACAGGTTGTGGTGGACGATATGATGATCGACCAGTTCAAATTCCTGCAGCTGAATACCGGACTCTAAGATTATATGCTGAAGATCCAAGGTTTCGTCAATGCATTCCATATTTATTTCATCTACTGTTTGAAAGTGATTTGTCTGGGCTTTCTTATGCAGTTAATCATATATTAAAAAGTGGAGCTCATTTGCAAAATGTTTGTGCAAGGGACTTTATGGAGAAAGTTAATCTGCAAGACAGTATTTTGGAATCTCAGCTAATCAATCTCATGGCATGTCAACGTGGAACCAACGAGTATTGGTTTCGTCGTCATGGAGAATTGAAATGTATGCTAAGAAACTTAGGAACTCCTACATGGTTCCTCACTCTTAGCTGTGCTGAGTATGCATGGGACGATTTACTTCAATTTCTACGAGAGGCAAATGAAAACATACCAAATATAGAATTGAAAACACCAGGAGAACTGTGTTCTTTAGATCCAGTGAATGTTTGCAGATATTTTAATCATAGATTTGAAGCTATGATGTCTTTTATTACCAACAAAAAAAATCCTCCCCTTGGAGAGGTTTTGGATTTCTTTTGGAGGAAGGAATATCAAGCGAGAGGTGCTCCTCATATACATATGTTGTTGTGGATTAAAGATGCACCCAAATTTGGATCAGATTCAGATGAAACAGTGATGAGTTTCATTGAAGAGTATTCAACATGTGCTGTTCCAAAATCTACTGAAGAAAACAATTTAAGGCAACAAGTTTTACGTTTTCAATCTCATCGTTGTGGAAAGTACTGTCGTCGCAAATTTAAAAACAAGGAAAAGTACTACACGAAATGTCGTTTTGCATTTCCTCGACCAGTGATTTCTAAGGGAAGAGTAAATAATTTGATGTCATCTCTATGACATACTGTGACGAGGAAATCTCCCAAAAATACATACAATTTGAAAAGAAATGAAGAATCTAAGTACATCAACGATTACAACCCAGTGATTTTGTCCATGTGGAATGCTAACATGGATATTCAGTTCGTTGCTGACAACTCTATTGCTGTGGCTCGATATGTGACATCTTACATCACAAAAAAAGAAAAGACAGAACTGAAGGAAATGTGGGAGGACATTTCACATGAAAAGAGTCTAAGCAAGAAATTATACAGTTTCAGTCTGAAGATGTTGTCGCATCGAGAAATTGGAGCATATGAATGTTCTGATCGGTTATCATCAGCAAGTCTCTATGCCAAATCAAGAACAATCATTTGGGTGAGTCTTGGTCTTGCTGCAACACGAAACCGAGTTTTGAAATCTGTACAAGAAATTGAATATTTGGCGGAAAAAGAACCAAACAGTACAGATATTTTGAAGACAAATATGTTGGATACATACTATCCAAATAGAAGCACTCACCTTGAGAACACTTGTTTGTATGAAGTTCTTCAAAACTACAGTTATAAGAGGAACATCATAGAAGATATCAATAATGGAAAATATGCACTCATTGGCTATGAAGGATGTCTAGTGAAGCAGAAAAAAGGCCATTTGATTAATCATCGAAAATTGAGTTGTGAAGTTCCAGACAAAAGAGAATTTTACTATTTAGCTCTTTTGCAACTCTTTAAGCCATGGCGTACAGAAGAGGAACTACTTGGAGATTTTCTCTGTTATGAAGACTCTTTTAATGCAACTAAGGATACCATAGAATGTCCTATTTTTCTAAATTATCTGCAAATGTTGAATGAAGAAATGGAGCAAGAAACCACAATTGCTGAAGAGATAGCTAGAAACAGTTCTCAAGATAGTCAGAGTTCTACTTCATTGAGCCAGGATCCACTAGGAGGACCAATTATCCAAAATGAAGCTGCCACTGCCATGGATGAGGTGGAAAGAGCTATGGAACAAGCTCAAGAGGATGTTAACTTAGAAGATTTGGTAAAGCAACTAAACATTGAGCAGAAAAAGATATATGATGAAGTCACAGAGCAGATTGAACATGGATTCAGACATGAGAAAAAAGAGTGCTCATGTATATTATTTGACCCTGTCCGACTGTACGTAAGTGGAGAAGCGGGGACAGGAAAAAGTTTTCTAATTAAAGCCATTGCAAGTTATCTGCAGAAAAGGACTGATTCACCACTGTCTTGTGTTGTAACTGCTCCAACTGGTCTGGCAGCACATGACATTAAAGGGATTACTCTACATTGTTTATTGATGCTGCCAGTTGAACATGATAATAAATTGCATTACAACAAGTTATCTGGAGATGCGTGTTCTGAAGTTTCAAGAGTCTTGAAGAAAATGAAACTTCTTATCATTGATGAAGTAAGCATGGTCTCAAATCTAATGCTTGCTTTTGTGCATTTGAGAATGCAAGAAATTCTTAAAACAGACTATGATGTGTTATTTGGAGGAAAACACATTATTGTTTTTGGAGATCTATTGCAGTTGACTCCAGTAAAAGGACAACCAGTGTTTAAAATGCTCACACATGAAGATACCAGGAAGTCCCTTGGAAGCATTGGAAATGTTAATATATGGCTAAATTTCAAATATGCTGAACTGCTTCAAAATATGCGACAGGCCAAAGATGAAGATTATAAAAATATATTACAAGATGTAAGAATTGGAAAAGTGACTGAGCTTGGGAAAAAAGCTTTGCATAGTCGATTAATTTCAAATTTGTATCCAAATGAAAACATTCTTCCAGAGAATATTTTTAAAAAAATGACTGAGAAGAAATCTGGGATATGTTTGATGCCAACTCTGCAAGAATGTTCCATCTTCAACAACAAAATGTTAGAGTTAGAAAATGAAGAGATTGTGAAACTGGAAGCAATAGATAAAATAGAGCATATGGGTGCAACAATTGTTTTGTCAGAAAATTTGAAAACTAAATTGGATTCATTGGAGAAAAGTATTTCAAAAACAGCTGGTTTTGAAAAGACTCTGAATGTGTGTTTAAATTGTCGTATCATTTTGAGAAGGAATTTAAATGTTGAAAGAGGTCTGGTAAATGGAGCAATGGGTTATGTTGTTGATTTTGTGAATTACAGAAATAGAGATGGAATTGAATTTTTAAAAATAAAATTTGATGGCATTGAACAAGTACAACAAATAAGTCGTGGTTCTGCTAGATTTTTACTTGTAAAAGACTTATATGTTCGCCGAAAACAGTTTCCTGTTTGTTTGGCGTATGCGGTGACAATTCATAAATCTCAAGGTTTAAGTGTAGATGGTGCTTTGGTGAACATTGGACGATCTGTGTTTAAAGAGGGTATGGCATATGTGGCATTATCTCGAGTCAGAACTTTATCAGGATTGTACTTGATTGCGTGTGATGAGACAAAGATTTCTGCAGATCTAGATTGTGTTAAAGAATACAATAGGTTAAGAAGAGAGTATGCTCCACATTTGCCTCAATATCCTCTGTTTGAAAAACGTGTGGTAGGCCGAAAAAGAAGAAATGAGGATAATTGTAGTGAGGTAGTTGCAAAAAGACAAAAAGTAGAGAAAACTGTAATTGAAAACAGGAAGAAAAAGAATTGTGGAGAAAATGTTGTTGGATTTCAGTTTGAAAATAGTTCTGGTGTCAACTGCTATGCTAATGTAGTGGTTAATGTTGTTTTTTTTCTTAAAAGTTTACAAGAACAGATTGTTGAAAATCGGGATCAAAGATTGTGTGGTTTATTGAATTCTGTGTTTCAGAAATGTAGCAGTGTTACAGCACAAATAGAAAGTGTAACAGAAATTCAAAATATTTTAGATTTGTGTTCTGGTCAAGATAAATTTTCACAGAACATTCAGCAGGATTGTCAGGAATTTTTAATGTATATGTTTGGTGTTTTGGAAGATGAAGGTGTAGATGTAGATAATCTTTTCAGCCTTTCTTATCAATGGCAGCATGACTGCCACAGTTGTAGTTTATCAAGTACTACTAGAATAGACACTGAAAAATTTATATACTTGACTTTACCTGACTGTAAATCAGTGTCTTTTAAAAATCTAGTTAAAGCAGCAGATCATAATATGGTGTGTACCCAATGTAACTGTACAATGCTGTCCACATTATTTATACAAAGTTATGGGCAGTATATAATTTTAGTTTTCCAACGATGTAGACCTGATGGAACTAAATTGACAACTTCTATTAAAAAATTTTGTAGCTTCTCAGTTATCAATTTCAGGAAGAACCTTTACAACTGAAGCTATTATTTATCATGATGGATCTTCGACCACCTCAGGACATTATACATGCTACTTAAAATCTGAAAATGGATGGAGTTACTGCAATGATTCTCATTTAACTTATAAACAACGTTTGCCTTATGACTCTACAAATTCTTATCTAGTGTTTTTAAAACCAAAGTTTTAGTAAAGGGAATTGGCCTTTGAAGACGGGAATAGTTAATAAAAGTTAGTTAGTTAGTTAGTTAATCTAATATTTTAAATTATTTATCTCATGTAGATACTTTAAGTGGATCTCAAAGTAAAAAATACTGATATATCAGACACAAATTGGCCGTGAGGAAAGTGTAAGGTATGATGTTTTTAGATCTTTTTTCATAGGAAGTTGATGAAATGGAACTTATAGAGCACAGCAGACTTTTTTTCCACCAAAAGGACCTTCACTATCTTCTATTTGGCCTCACGGAAAAGTAAGTGAATCAAAGATTAGTGTACATATATGAGATGTATGTTTGAATGGGTTTTTTTAAACACAATCTTTTAGATTGTGTTTTTTTTTTCCCGCTGTTATATGATGAAGACTTTGAACTCACTAATTTAAGTGGAATTCAATATATTCTGAGAACAGCAAAAATAAATAATGTAACATATTGTAGAAGTTATTGTGTAGTTTGCATTGTGTAATTTATATTGTGTTCACATTGTCATACACTCATTTTCTTTTTCACCCTTATTTACCTCTCTTTACTAATTTACACTCTTTTTTCATCGCTGTTTCTTTACTGCACTTCATTCACAACTTCTTAATCTAATAGGAACTGTCTGCATTTCCTCTGTTCCTTCCACCACTTTTTATCTTTTTCATATTCTCTTAGTACCACTGCTTTAGTTTCCTAACCCTCTTTCTTTTTCTCCATTTTTTTTTCTTTCACACTCATTGTACTGTAGTTCAGTTAGTTCTTCCTTTTGTCTTTCTGTGTACTTACTCTCTCACTCCTGTTTTATCCATCGTTCTATAATAACTTCATTTCTTTCATCCCTTCACTCTGTGACTTCACTTCACTCACTCTCAATCATCTTCTATTCCTCTATTTTATTTATAGTTTATCAATCAGACTTCTCTCCTTTTCACTCATTTTTCTTTTACTTTCTTATCTTTACTCATTTTGTTTTGATATTTTACATTCTTTTAGTATCTTATTTACCTTTAGGAATTTGTTCTCTAACTATTTCTTTTTCCTTTTTTTTTCTTTCTACATTACTTTCTTTCTGTTTTTGTATCCTTCACTATTGCTTCATTTCTTAGTAAACTTTTGTAGATTTTTAAACCTCATGAACTGTTTCTTCTATTTTATTATACATTTTTATGTAATTATAACATGTTTTTTCTTTTATCTTTCACAGATACAAGTTTGCATAGATTATATGGTAAGTGTGTTTGTAAAATGTTTTTTGTTATCACCTTTTGTTTTATTTTCACTATTTTTCTGTCACCCTACCGCACACCTATTTCCTTACTTTGCTTCCCTCACTTATTCTTTTCTTCCATGTTTACTTCCTACCACATTCAATTTCTTTCAGTACTTCTGCCTATGCACACCCCTTCACTTACCTTTTTTACTGGTTTACTTAGTCCCTTTGTGACACTCCTTCTTTTACTCTCTCTCTTCTTTCTCTCTATTACTCCCCATGTCTTACCCTTATTCACTTACATGTACCCTCTTTCACCCCTCTTTACTTATATTCACTGCTATTTACTTTCCCTCCATCACTGCTATTCTTTTCCTCTGATTCCTTCACTACCTGTCATTCCCATACTTAACTGTCCTTCTTTTTACTTTCAACATCCATTTACATTCTCCCTTAACCTCTGCTTTAGTCTTCTTCCTATTTCTTCTCTTCTTTTGCTCCCTTATTCATTTTTCTTTTTCTCAGTTACTTCCTCTTACACTTTTTCCCTGTCTTACTATCTATTACACAGTCTCTCTGTGTTCCTCCCTTTAGCTCTCTTTCTCTTAACACCACTCTCTCTGTTACCATTCCTTATGGTTACTCCTTCATTATTTTTTTTTCTTTTTTTTGTTAGTGCGCTGACGGTACGCGCACCGGTGCGCGCACCGGGAGCGCACTAGAGTCAAATATATAAAAAAAAAAAATACTATTTTAAAATAAAAATATTATCTAAATATACATTATAGTGTTCATTTTTAGAAAAACATTCCTTTTTCAGCTAAAGACATTTGTGAAAAAATAAGCTGAGAAATTTACTAAAAAGTACATAGGTATAAAGCCCTACAAAAAGTTAAAAATTAGCATTAAAAAAACCTATGAAATTCACTGAAAAAACCATAGGTTTCACACCAGTTATAGTTAGGAATTAGCATTTAAAAAACCTATTAAATTCACTGAGAAAACCATAGGTTTCACACCAGTTATAGTTAGCTGGAAATTTTACTGTCATAAAACCATTGAAATTCCCACGTTATAGTTAGTCGGACTCACTATAACTTGCGCGTACAATGCACTGCTGATGACATCACATATTACATCACTCATGACATGGTCAGTGACATCACTCATGACATCACTGATGACACCATCCTTGTGACACAGTGACAGACCTCCTTTCAGTGTAATGTAACCCTTGAAACACATATTCAAAAATAGAAACTAATATTTTCAAAAAAGTGGATATACCCATACCAGTTACAACAACCAATTCAGTAATTTTACAATCTATATACAAATTCACACATTCACCAACAATTTTATGTATTCACTCATACATATACTCACTCATCATATGTAGTAATACCCCTATTCATCCTGTTACACACCGACAGTCATCAAAAAGTTACTCACACACATACTCACACATGCAAATAAACTAATAAACATCCATTTATTTGCATATACAGATTTACACACACTACCACCTTACTTCTAAGGAAACTTACACATATTTACCCTCTTAAACAATCACTTATAGAAACACATACTTATTTAAACAGGAATTCTTTCAATCTCTCACTCTAACATATACTTACTTATATACATTAATGCTCATATATACAAGTTTAAAACATATGTAGTTACTCATAAAGACACTAGTGAGACAGGCATTCACTCAATAACACACACATATACACACTCATCCACCCATACAGTCCTGCACATATGCTGTCTTCAAAACACATACAAACAGTAAGTCAGTCATCAACCCATGCAGCCACTTATACACAAAGTGAAACACTGATACATATATTACAAAATTAAAAAATTACTCGTTAATATATGTATTCACTAAGATACAGTTAATAAGGCAGTTAACCAATCAATTCTTTTAAAAAAACATCCATTTACACACTTATTTAACCATTTATTCTTCCATCGTCCTTTACAAATACATATATAAAACATATTTATTTTTCAAAAAGACACACATTCACTGGATGGTG
Organism: Lissotriton vulgaris; assembly: GCF_964263255.1. Classification (NCBI taxonomy): domain Eukaryota; kingdom Metazoa; phylum Chordata; class Amphibia; order Caudata; family Salamandridae; genus Lissotriton; species Lissotriton vulgaris. The sequence continues at coordinate 468,259,207 of NC_141699.1, read as the reverse complement.
TCATCAGTGATGTCATGAGTGATGTCACTGACCATGTCATGAGTGATGTAATATGTGATGTCATCAGCAGTGCATTGTACGCGCAAGTTATAGTGAGTCCGACTAACTATAACGTGGGAATTTCAATGGTTTTATGACAGTAAAATTTCCAGCTAACTATAACTGGTGTGAAACCTATGGTTTTTTCAGTGAATTTAATAGGTTTTTTAAATGCTAATTCCTAACTATAACTGGTGTGAAACCTATGGTTTTTTCAGTGAATATATATATATATATATATATATATATATCGTTGCTCCAAGGTTACCCTCAATTAGGAAGCACTCCAAACACTGTTCGTAGGTCACCCTTTTTATTGGCATGAGCGGAGAGTCGGATACAGATCGCATTCAGCAGTCCAATGCGTCCTTCGTGCCTGACGCGTTTCGAATTGACTTCTTCCTCAGAGGCAGGACGCTAAGGAAATGTGCTTGCTGTGGACTTAATTATATACAACGTTGTCCCGCCCTGGATGGGCCGCTCTTGAAGCGAGGGATGCTGGGTCATGTAGTCCACGGCAAGTGTTCAGTTCAAAGCTGCCGCCTATTTCAAGCCCCCAGATGGGCCTCTATCTCCGCCCTCCACTCTAAATCCGTCACAGCGCCTCCAAAGGGGGAAACAACTTTTGATGGTTCCCCTGGTCCCCACATTTCAATTGGGGCGGTGCATTCCTGACGGCAGGGCTGCCGCCTAAACATCGTTGCTCCAAGTTTACCCTCAATTAGGAAGCACTCCAAACACTGTTCGTAGGTCACCCTTTTTATTGGCATGAGCGGAGAGTCGGATACAGATCGCATTCAGCAGTCCAATGCGTCCTTCGTGCCTGACGCGTTTCGAATTGACTTCTTCCTCAGAGGCAGGACGCTAAGGAAATGTGCCTGCTGTGGACTTAATTATATACAACGTTGCCCCGCCCTGGATGGGCCGCTCTTGAAGCGAGGGATGCTGGGTCATGTAGTCCACGGCAAGTGTTCAGTTCAAAGCTGCCGCCTATTTCAAGCCCCCAGATGGGCCTCTATCTCCGCCCTCCACTCTAAATCCGTCACAGCGCCTCCAAAGGGGGAAACAACTTTTGATGGTTCCCCTGGTCCCCACATTTCAATTGGGGCGGTGCATTCCTGACGGCAGGGCTGCCGCCTAAACATTGTTGCTCCAAGGTTACCCTCAATTAGGAAGCACTCCAAACACTGTTCGTAGGTCACCCTTTTTATTGGCATGAGCGGAGAGTCGGATACAGATCGCATTCAGCAGTCCAATGCGTCCTTCGTGCCTGACGCGTTTCGAATTGACTTCTTCCTCAGAGGCAGGACGCTAAGGAAATGTGCTTGCTGTGGACTTAATTATATACAACGTTGCCCCGCCCTGGATGGGCCGCTCTTGAAGCGAGGGATGCTGGGTCATGTAGTCCACGGCAAGTGTTCAGTTCAAAGCTGCCGCCTATTTCAAGCCCCCAGATGGGCCTCTATCTCCGCCCTCCACTCTAAATCCGTCACAGCGCCTCCAAAGGGGGAAACAACTTTTGATGGTTCCCCTGGTCCCCACATTTCAATTGGGGCGGTGCATACCTGACGGCAGGGCTGCCGCCTAAACATCGTTGCTCCAAGGTTACCCTCAATTAGGAAGCACTCCAAACACTGTTCGTAGGTCACCCTTTTTATTGGCATGAGCGGAGAGTCGGATACAGATCGCATTCAGCAGTCCAATGCGTCCTTCATGCCTGACGCGTTTCGAATTGACTTCTTCCTCAGAGGCAGGACGCTAAGGAAATGTGCTTGCTGTGGACTTAATTATATACAATGTTGCCCCGCCCTGGATGGGCCGCTCTTGAAGCGAGGGATGCTGGGTCATGTAGTCCACGGCAAGTGTTCAGTTCAAAGCTGCCGCCTATTTCAAGCCCCCAGATGGGCCTCTATCTCCGCCCTCCACTCTAAATCCGTCACAGCGCCTCCAAAGGGGGAAACAACTTTTGATGGTTCCCCTGGTCCCCACATTTCAATTGGGGCGGTGCATTCCTGACGGCAGGGCTGCCGCCTAAACATCGTTGCTCCAAGGTTACCCTCAATTAGGAAGCACTCCAAACACTGTTCGTAGGTCACCCTTTTTATTGGCATGAGCGGAGAGTCGGATACAGATCGCATTCAGCAGTCCAATGCGTCCTTCGTGCCTGACGCGTTTCGAATCGACTTCTTCCTCAGAGGCAGGACGCTAAGGAAATGTGCTTGCTGTGGACTTCATTATATACAACGTTGCCCCGCCCTGGATGGGCCGCTCTTGAAGCGAGGGATGCTGGGTCATGTAGTCCACGGCAAGTGTTCAGTTCAAATGCGATCTGTATCCGACTCTCCGCTCATGCCAATAAAAAGGGTGACCTACGAACAGTGTTTGGAGTGCTTCCTAATTGAGGGTAACCTTGGAGCAACGATGTTTAGGCGGCAGCCCTGCCGTCAGGAATGCACCGCCCCAATTGAAATGTGGGGACCAGGGGAACCATCAAAAGTTGTTTCCCCCTTTGGAGGCGCTGTGACGGATTTAGAGTGGAGGGCGGAGATAGAGGCCCATCTGGGGGCTTGAAATAGGCGGCAGCTTTGAACTGAACACTTGCCGTGGACTACATGACCCAGCATCCCTCGCTTCAAGAGCGGCCCATCCAGGGCGGGGCAACGTTGTATATAATTAAGTCCACAGCAGGCACATTTCCTTAGCGTCCTGCCTCTGAGGAAGAAGTCAATTCGAAACGCGTCAGGCACGAAGGACGCATTGGACTGCTGAATGCGATCTGTATCCGACTCTCCGCTCATGCCAATAAAAAGGGTGACCTATGAACAGTGTTTGGAGTGCTTCCTAATTGAGGGTAACCTTGGAGCAACGATGTTTAGGCGGCAGCCCTGCCGTCAGGAATGCACCGCCCCAATTGAAATGTGGGGACCAGGGGTACCATCAAAAGTTGTTTCCCCCTTTGGAGGCGCTGTGACGGATTTAGAGTGGAGGGCGGAGATAGAGGCCCATCTGGGGGCTTGAAATAGGCGGCAGCTTTGAACTGAACACTTGCCGTGGACTACATGACCCAGCATCCCTCGCTTCAAGAGCGGCCCTCCCAGGGCGGGGCAACGTTGAATATAATTAAGTCCACAGCAAGCACATTTCCTTAGCGTCCTGCCTCTGAGGAAGAAGTCCATTTGAAACGCGTCAGGCACGAAGGACGCATTGGACTGCTGAATGCGATCTGTATCCGACTCTCCGCTCATGCCAATAAAAAGGGTGACCTACGAACAGTGTTTGGAGTGCTTCCCAATTGAGGGTAACCTTGGAGCAACGATGTTTAGGCGGCAGCCCTGCCGTCAGGAATGCACCGTCCCAATTGAAATGTGGGGACCAGGGGAACCATCAAAAGTTGTTTCCCCCTTTGGAGGCGCTGTGACGGATTTAGAGTGGAGGGCGGAGATAGAGGCCCATCTGGGGGCTTGAAATAGGCGGCAGCTTTGAACTGAACACTTGGCGTGGACTACATGACCCAGCATCCCTCGCTTCAAGAGCGGCCCATCCAGGGCGGGGCAACGTTGTATATAATTAAGTCCACAGCAAGCACATTTCCTTAGCGTCCTGCCTCTGAGGAAGAAGTCAATTCGAAACGCGTCAGGCACGAAGGACGCATTGGACTGCTGAATGCGATCTGTATCCGACTCTCCGCTCATGCCAATAAAAAGGGTGACCTACGAACAGTGTTTGGAGTGCTTCCTAATTGAGGGTAACCTTGGAGCAACGATGTTTAGGCGGCAGCCCTGCCGTCAGGAATGCACCGCCCCAATTGAAATGTGGGGACCAGGGGAACCATCAAAAGTTGTTTCCCCCTTTGGAGGCGCTGTGACGGATTTAGAGTGGAGGGCGGAGATAGAGGCCCATCTGGGGGCTTGAAATAGGCGGCAGCTTTGAACTGAACACTTGCCGTGGACTACATGACCCAGCATCCCCCGCTTCAAGAGCGGCCCATCCAGGGCGGGGCAACGTTGTATATAATTAAGTCCACAGCAAGCACATTTCCTTAGCGTCCTGCCTCTGAGGAAGAAGTCAATTCGAAACGCGTCAGGCACAATGGACGCATTGGACTGCTGAATGCGATCTGTATCCGACTCTCCGCTCATGCCAATAAAAAGGGCGACCTACGAACAGTGTTTGGAGTGCTTCCTAATTGAGGGTAACCTTGGAGCAACAATGTTTAGGCGGCAGCCCTGCCGTCAGGAATGCACCGCCCCAATTGAAATGTGGGGAGCAGGGGAACCATCAAAAGTTGTTTCCCCCTTTGGAGGCGCTGTGACGGATTTAGAGTGGAGGGCGGAGATAGAGGCCCATCTGGGGGCTTGAAATAGGCGGCAGCTTTGAACTGAACACTTGCCGTGGACTACATGACCCAGCATCCCTCGCTTCAAGAGCGGCCCATCCAGGGCGGGGCAACGTTGTATATAATTAAGTCCACAGCAAGCACATTTCCTTAGCGTCCTGCCTCTGAGGAAGAAGTCAATTCGAAACGCGTCAGGCACGAAGGACGCATTGGACTGCTGAATGCGATCTGTATCCGACTCTCCGCTCATGCCAATAAATAGGGTGACCTACGAACAGTGTTTGGAGTGCTTCCTAATTGAGGGTAACCTTGGAGCAACGATGTTTAGGCGGCAGCCCTGCCGTCAGGAATGCACCGCCCCAATTGAAATGTGGGGACCAGGGGAACCATCAAAAGTTGTTTCCCCCTTTGGAGGCGCTGTGGCGGATTTAGAGTGGAGGGCGGAGATAGAGGCCCATCTGGGGGCTTGAAATAGGCGGCAGCTTTGAACTGAACACTTGCCGTGGACTACATGACCCAGCATCCCTCACTTCAAGAGTGGCCCATCCAGGGCGGGGCAACGTTGTATATAATTAAGTCCACAGCAAGCACATTTCCTTAGCGTCCTGCCTCTGAGGAAGAAGTCAATTCGAAACGCGTCAGGCACGAAGGATGCATTGGACTGCTGAATGCGATCTGTACCCGACTCTCCGCTCATGCCAATAAATAGGGTGACCTACGAACAGTGTTTGGAGTGCTTCCTAATTGAGGGTAACCTTGGAGCAACGATGTTTAGGTGGCAGCCCTGCCGTCAGGAATGCACCACCCCAATTGAAATGTGGGGACCAGGGGAACCATCAAAAGTTGTTTCCCCCTTTGGAGGCGCTGTGGCGGATTTAGAGTGGAGGGCGGAGATAGAGGCCCATCTGGGGGCTTGAAATAGGCGGCAGCTTTGAACTGAACACTTGCCGTGGACTACATGACCCAGCATCCCTCACTTCAAGAGTGGCCCATCCAGGGCGGGGCAACGTTGTATATAATTAAGTCCACAGCAAGCACATTTCCTTAGCGTCCTGCCTCTGAGGAAGAAGTCAATTCGAAACGCGTCAGGCACGAAGGACGCATTGGACTGCTGAATGCGATCTGTATCCGACTCTCCGCTCATGCCAATAAAAAGGGTGACCTACGAACAGTGTTTGGAGTTCTTCCTAATTGAGGGTAACCTTGGAGCAACGATGTTTAGGCGACAGCCCTGCCGTCAGGAATGCACCGCCCCAATTGAAATGTGGGGACCAGGGGAACCATCAAAAGTTGTTTCCCCCTTTGGAGGTGCTGTGACGGATTTAGAGTGGAGGGCGGAGATAAAGGCCCATCTGGGGGCTTGAAATAGGCGGCAGCTTTGAACTGAACACTTGCCGTGGACTACATGACCCAGCATCCCTCGCTTCAAGAGCGGCCCATCCAGGGCGGGGCAACGTTGTATACAGCGACGGCCCGTGGAGGGAGTTACGGTGGGGCAGGAGGGCGGGGAGGGGGAGGGGCAGGGTGGAGGTTGCTAAAAACCGGCATATGGATAATTGCAGGTAAGTAAACAATTTAATTAATAAAACGAATTTCGTAGTGCGCCTTGCATCGCAAAATGCAATGCAGTGCGAGCTACGAAATTCGTTTTATTAATTAAATTGTTTACTTACCTGCAATTATCCAAATGCCGGTTTTTAGCAACCTCCGCCCTGCCCCTCCCCTTCCCCGCCCTCCTGCCCCACCGTAACTCCCTCCACGGGCCGTCGCTGGTTGTATATAATTAAGTCCACAGCAAGCACATTTCCTTAGCGTCCTGCCTCTGAGGAAGAAGTCAATTCGAAACGCGTCAGGCACGAAGGACGCATTGGACTGCTGAATGCAATCTGTATCCGACTCTCCGCTCATGCCAATGAAAAGGGTGACCTACGAACAGTGTTTGGAGTGCTTCCAAATTGAGGGTAACCTTGGAGCAACGATGTTTAGGCGGCAGCCCTGCCGTCAGGAATGCACCGCCCCAATTGAAATGTGGGGACCAGGGGAACCATCAAAAGTTGTTTCCCCCTTTGGAGGCGCTGTGACGGATTTAGAGTGGAGGGCGGAGATAGAGGCCCATCTGGGGGCTTGAAATAGGCGGCAGCTTTGAACTGAACACTTGCCGTGGACTACATGACCCAGCATCCCTCGCTTCAAGAGCGGCCCATCCAGGGCGGGGCAACGTTGTATATAATTAAGTCCACAGCAAGCACATTTCCTTAGCGTCCTGCCTCTGAGGAAGAAGTCAATTCGAAACGCGTCAGGCACGAAGGACGCATCGGACTGCTGAATGCGATCTGTATCCGACTCTCTGCTCATGCCAATAAAAAGGGTGACCTACGAACAGTGTTTGGAGTGCTTCCTAATTGAGGGTAACCTTGGAGCAACGATGTTTAGGCGGCAGCCCTGCCGTCAGGAATGCACCGCCCCAATTGAAATGTGGGGACCAGGGGAACCATCAAAAGTTGTTTCCCCCTTTGGAGGCGCTGTGACGGATTTAGAGTGGAGGGCGGAGATAGAGGCCCATCTGGGGGCTTGAAATAGGCGGCAGCTTTGAACTGAACACTTGCCGTGGACTACATGACCCAGCATCCCTCGCTTCAAGAGCGGCCCATCCAGGGCGGGGCAACGTTGTATATAATTAAGTCCACAGCAAGCACATTTCCTTAGCGTCCTGCCTCTGAGGAAGAAGTCAATTCGAAACGCGTCAGGCATGAAGGACGCATTGGACTGCTGAATGCGATCTGTATCCGACTCTCCGCTCATGCCAATAAAAAGGGTGACCTACGAACAGTGTTTGGAGTGCTTCCTAATTGAGGGTAACCTTGGAGCAACGATGTTTAGGCGGCAGCCCTGCCGTCAGGAATGCACCGCCCCAATTGAAATGTGGGGACCAGGGGAACCATCAAAAGTTGTTTCCCCCTTTGGAGGCGCTGTGACGGATTTAGAGTGGAGGGCGGAGATAGAGGCCCATCTGGGGGCTTGAAATAGGCGGCAGCTTTGAACTGAACACTTGCCGTGGACTACATGACCCAGCATCCCCCGCTTCAAGAGCGGCCCATCCAGGGCGGGGCAACGTTGTATATAATTAAGTCCACAGCAAGCACATTTCCTTAGCATCCTGCCTCTGAGGAAGAAGTCAATTCGAAACGCGTCAGGCACAATGGACGCATTGGACTGCTGAATGCGATCTGTATCCGACTCTCCGCTCATGCCAATAAAAAGGGTGACCTACGAACAGTGTTTGGAGTGCTTCCTAATTGAGGGTAACCTTGGAGCAACGATGTTTAGGCGACAGCCCTGCCGTCAGGAATGCACCGCCCCAATTGAAATGTGGGGACCAGGGGAACCATCAAAAGTTGTTTCCCCCTTTGGAGGCGCTGTGACGGATTTAGAGTGGAGGGCGGAGATAGAGGCCCATCTGGGGGCTTGAAATAGGCGGCAGCTTTGAACTGAAAACTTGCCGTGGACTACATGACCCAGCATCCCTCGCTTCAAGAGCGGCCCATCCAGGGCGGGGCAACGTTGTATATAATTAAGTCCACAGCAAGCACATTTCCTTAGCGTCCTGCCTCTGAGGAAGAAGTCAATTCGAAACGCGTCAGGCACGAAGGACGCATTGGACTGCTGAATGCGATCTGTATCCGACTCTCCGCTCATGCCAATAAATAGGGTGACCTACGAACAGTGTTTGGAGTGCTTCCTAATTGAGGGTAACCTTGGAGCAATGATATATATATATATATTCACTGAAAAAACCATAGGTTTCACACCAGTTATAGTTAGGAATTAGCATTTAAAAAACCTATTAAATTCACTGAAAAAACCATAGGTTTCACACCAGTTATAGGTAGCTGGAAATTTTACTGATATAAAACCATTGAAATTCCCACGTTATAGTTAGTCGGACTCACTATAACTTGCGCGTGCAATGCACTGCTGATGACATCACATATTACATCACTCATGACATGGTCAGTGACATCACTCATGACATCACTGATGACACCATCCTTGTGACACAGTGACAGACCTCCTCTCACTGTAAAGTAACCTTTCAAACACATATTGAAAAATAGAAACTAACATTTTCAAAAAAGTGCATATACCCATACCAGTTACAACAACCAATTCAGTAATTTCACCATCTATATACAACTTCACACATTCACCAACAGTTTTATGTATTCACTCATACATATACTCACTCATCATATGTAGTGATACCCCTATTCATTCTGTTACACACCGACAGTCATCAAAAACTTACTCATACATATACTCACACATGCAAATAAACTAATAAACATCCATTTATTTGCATATACAACTATACACACATTAGCACATTACTTCTAAGGAAACTTACACATACTTACTCTCTTAAACAATCACTTATAGAAACACATACTTATTTAAACAGGAACTCTTTCAATCTCTCAATCTCACACATACTTACTTATATACATCAATGCTCATATATACAAGATTAAAACATATGTAGTTACTCATAAAGACACTAGTGAGAGAGGCATTCACTCACTAACACACACATATACACACTCATCCACCCATACAGTCCTGCACATATGCTGTCTTCAAAACACATACAAACAGTGAGTCAGTCATTGATGCATCTATGTGCTAAGTAACAGCCCCACCAAACCATACAGACACTCATACTGATACTAAAAAAACATCTAATAACCCATATACACACACATGTAGCTACTCACCAACCCATGCAGCCACTTATACACAAAGTAAAACACGGATACATATATTTAAATATTAAAACATTACTCGCTAATATATGTATTCACTAAGATACACTTAATAAGCCAGTTAACCAATCAATTTTTTTTTAAAAACATCCATTTAGACACTTATTTAAACATTTATTCTTCCATCGACCTTAACATATACATATATAAAACATATTTATTTTTCAGAAAGACAGACATTCACTGGATGGTGTCATCAGTGATGTCATGAGTGATGTCACTGACCATGTCATGAGTGATGTAATATGTGATGTCATCAGCAGTGCATTGCACGCGCAAGTTATAGTGAGTCCGACTAACTATAACGTGGGAATTTCAATGGTTTTATATCAGTAAAATTTCCAGCTAACTATAACTGGTGTGAAACCTATGGTTTTTTCAGTGAATTTAATAGGTTTTTTAAATGCTAATTCCTAACTATAACTGGTGTGAAACCTATGGTTTTTTCAGTGAATTTCAAAGGTTTTTTAAATGCAAATTCCTAACTATAACTGGTGTGAAACCTATGGTTTTTTCAGTGAATTTCAAAGTTATTTAAATGCTAATTCCTTTGTATATCGAGTTTCTAACCTTTTTTTTTTTTACAATTTGCTGTTTTTTTTTAAGTATTCATTTTTTTTATAATTTTTTTCTTTTGCGCTCTGGGTGCGCGCTCGGGGAAGCTTTCAGCTAAGCTCTCCTGTAAGCTTCTCCGTGCGCTCATCTGAAAGCGCACCCAGAGCGCAACTGTCGTTCGTGAAAAAAAAATATGAATGAAAAGTTAATAATAATGCAAAACATTTCGTACCATACAAATAAAATTTGTTTTTTTTAATATGGAAAATGATTATGCATTTCTATTAAAGATTGATGACGTCACTTCGGCGCGCAACGTACGTGCCCTCGGAAGCGCCTACGTGCGCGGCGCCTAAACGCACGCAAAAGCGCCTACGATCGCGCCACGTTTGCGCCCCGGAAGCGCCTACGATCGCGCTGCGTAAACGCACCCGGAAGTGCACCTGAGCGCGCAGCGTAAGCGCGTCGGGTCATGTGACCCTAAAATAACACTTTTCATTGGTTGCTAACAGTTTTTTTTTACAATGAATGAAATCCCCACCCATTTCCTTCACTTCTTCTTTCACTTTTGTGACTGAAAGACCTGCCTTTTTTGCTGCTCCATATTCCTGGATTCATCATGGCTGCCAGACCATCCAGCAGTGAAGATGACTCCAATGATTTCATTGATGAAGAGCCTCCTACCCCAAAGGTGAAGGGACATTTCATCTGGAAATTTTTTAAGTTTCCAGAAGGCCAGAAGAAGGTGAATGCACCAAAAGTAGAGTGCAGGATCTGCAAAAAGGTCCTGTCACGGGGTAACCCCCTAAAAAAATACTCTTTTGGCAACTTCACCATGATTCGCCATGTGGAGACCAGGCACCCCCAGAATTTTGCCCGGGAAAGTGTCAGGGCTCTGGCACAGGAGGTTCCTAGAGATGGGGCCTCTACATCAACAGGAGGAGCAACTTCTTCCAGAAGAGAACAATCTCAGGGGCAGGTAGCAAACATTCAACCTGCATTCAACCATGGGGTCGTCAGATGCAGATACTGCAATCAACTCCTCACCTATGGGGAGCAAAGTGTCCTGCTCATGGTTCGGGCATTAGAGAACCATCACTGCCCTTCCCACCCCTAATTTTTTTCTTTTCTTTTTGCTCCTGTTGAGCAGTTTCTATTCCCTGTTTTTGTTCCTCTTCAGTTAAAAGAAGAAAACCAAAAGTTCTTTTCAGAACTACCTCCAATTCTCATCAAAGAGCTATAATCTTAAAAAATGAAGAGTAAGTGAAATATAGTGCATTGATAATTGAAAGGAGAATGAGTAAGAAAGAACAGAAAGGTATGAGAGGTGAAAGGAAGTGAAGTAGGAGGACTGAAAGAAGGTGAGTGTTAGAAAAGAAAGTTATGACACAGTGAATAAACTGGAGGCCTCATTTCTGAAAAGTGACGCATCGCTACGTGAAAATAGCGATGCGTCACTTATCTGGACGCACTCCTTATGACATTCCACATATGTCATATTTAATATATGACTAATCAATTCGCAAGGAGTTACAGATATGTCAGTATTTCTGACATATCTGTAAACACAAAAGTAACGCATTGCAGGAGTGCGTCACAAAAGTGACGCAACTCCAGTAATGTGTCCTTTCACATGGAAAAAGCACCATGTGAAAGGTTTGCTGTGAAGCAGGCGCAAGATTTTGGCGCAACTGCATCCTAAAAGTGACGCACTGCGTCATTATTACCAAGCTTTTTGCAAGGAACACCCCCTCTGCATGCATTATACCTGACACTATTTTTTTAAAAGTGACGCATCTAGGTACATGGGTCACTTTTTAAAACTCTGCGCCATATTGTATCTGCATCAGGTATAATGTATGCAGAGGGGGCAATCCCTCGCAAAAAGCTTGGTAATAACAACGTACTGAAATCTATGAGATTTCCCTGCGTCACTTTTAGGATGCTATTGCGTCAAAATTTTGCGCCGGCCTCGCATCACTTTTATGTTTACACATATGTCAGAAATACTGACGTATCTGTAACTCCTTGCAACATGATTCGTCATACATTAAATATGACACATCTGGAATGTCATAAGGACTGTGTACAGAAAAGTGACGCATCACACCAGCAGTGTAATAAAATGTGCCTCGTTGCACTATATTTAAAGGATGCAACAGCATCCTAAAAGTGACGCAGTGAAATCTCAAACATTTCACTGCGTCGCTATTACAAAGCTTTTTGTGGGGGAACACCCCCTCTGCATGCATTATACCTCACGCAGATATAATGTGGCGCTTGATTTTAAAAAGTGACCCATCTACCTAGATACCTCACTTTTTAAATATAACGCAACGCAACACATTTTTTTACACTACTGGTGCAATGCGTCACTTTTCTGTGCGCACTCCTTATGACATTCCAAGTAACGCATTGCTGGAGTGCGTCACAAAAGTGACGCAACTCCAGTAATGTGTCCTTTCAAATGGGGAAAGCAGCATATGAAAGGTCTTGCCTCAGTCTAACACCTGCTGTAAAGCAGGCACAAGATTTTGACGCAACAGCATCCTAAAACTGACGCAGTGAAATCTCAAAGATTTCACTGCGTCGCTATTACAAAGCTTTTTGCGGGAGAACACCCCCTCTGCATACATTATACCTGACGCTATTTTTAAAAAGTGACGCATCTAGGTACATGGGTCACTTTTTAAAACTCTGCGCCATATTGTATCTGCAACATGATTCGTCATACATTAAATATGACACATCTGGAATGTCATAAGGAGTGCGCACAGAAAAGTGACGCATAACACCAGCAGTGTAATAAAATGTACCTCGTTGCACTATATTTAAAAAGTGACGCATCTAGATAGATGCGTCACTTTTTAAATATTGCATAACAATGCGCATTTTTTTACACCGCTGGTGCGTCACAAAAATTGACGCACAGGAAGCGCAAAACTAACAGCGCAAGGCCTTCATAAATATGGTCCTGGATTTTCCCCGTGCTTCCGGTGCGCGTACCATGCGCTTCCCCCGCGCAAAACGAAAAAAAAATTTTAATGCCCTGCAGGACCCTATTTTAGTCCCTACATCAAACCTAGGGGGTCAGAGGGGGTCTACTCTTCCCCCTTATGGTCATTTGCCCCTTTTTTTTTCAAACCCCTTGTGTCTCGATTTTACCGAGACACAAGATGGCGGCCGCTCCGCACTGTTTAGAATGTTTACAGACAACTGAGATCCAATCAGCTTCCTGCGCGCAAGTCGCGTGTCGCGCCTGGAGCGCACTCCCGTGCGCGCACGGGAGAGCGCCTATAGATATATATATTTTTTTGAACCTAAATTACTCAAAATCCACTGGAGCACATATCTTGAGACATAGCAAAGGCACATCGGGCTACCAGTCCCTACAATTTTGCCAAGTTTGGTGGAAATCCATTCAGCCGTTCGGGCTAAAAGTGAAATCGACCGCCCTATGGAAATTAACATGGGGAAAACGCGTTTTGGGACCCCCCTTTTATCTCGGCCCCCGCTTGACGAATCCCCCCCAAACTTTCAGGGAAGGACCGGACCGCCATGAGACCATTTTCCTGAAAATTTCAGGCAGATTCGTCAACCGGCGCCAAAGTTATTCAAAATAGAATGTTGAGATTTAACATTGAAAATTATCCTAACTATAACTACCTACTGGCGACCGCCAGTAGGTAATATATATATATATATATATATATATATATATATATATATATATATATATATATATATATATATATATATATATATATATATATATATATATATGTATATATATATATATATGTATATATATATATTACCTACTGGCGATAGCCAGTAGGTATATATAGTTAGGATTTTTTCTCTATGGAACTTTTGAAAATTCTATGCCTAATAACTTTGGCGTTTGTGGATGGAATTGGCTGAAATTTTCAGGAAAATGGAACATTTTGTTTCTGAGCAGCTCCTGGAAATTTGGGGGGGGTTCGTCAAGGGGGGGCTGAGAAAAAAGGGGGGTCCCAAAACACGTTTTTCCCATGTTAATTTCCAAGGGCGGTTGGCCTCACTTTTAGCCCGAACGGCTGAATGGATTTCCACGAAACTTGGCAAAATTGTAGGGACTGTTAGCCCGATGTGCCTTTGCTAGGTCTCAATATATGTGCTTCAGTGGATTTTGAGAAATTAACGTTTAAAACAAGATATATATCTGTAACAGCGCTCCGGGCAGCGCTCCGGTTCGCGAACTTTTCGCGTATCGGAACTTTGCGAAGCGAAGCTGATTGGCTCTCCGGTGTCTGTCAACATTCTAAACAGTCCGGAGCGGCCGCCATCTTGTCTCTCGGTAGGATCGAGAGACAAGAGGAGGCCAAAACAAAGGGGGAAATGAAGGAAAGGGGGCAAGGTAGACCCCTTCTGACCCCCTAGGATTGATGAGGGGGATATTATAGAGCCACGCCGGGCCCCAAAAAAAAAAAAAAAATTCCGATTTTTTTTCGCCGTAGAGACGCGTCTTGGTTCGCGAACCGGGCAGCTAACCGGGCAGCTAACCAGGAAGCTAACCGGCAGTGTAACCCCAAAAAAAAAAAAAAAAAAAATCCGATTTTTTTCGCCGTAGAGACGCGTCTTGGTACGCGAACCGGGCAGCTAACCGGGCAGCTAACCGGGAAGCTAACCGGCAGTGTAACCCAAAAAAAAAAAAAATTCAGATTTTTTCGCCGTAGAGACGCGTCTTGGTACGCGAACCGGGCCGCTAACCGGGCAGCTAACCGGGAAGCTAACCGGCAGTGTAACCCAAAAAAAAAAAAAAAAAAATCCGATTTTTTCGCCGTAGAGACGCGTCTTGGTACGCGAACCGGGCAGCTAACCGGGCAGCTAACCGGGAAGCTAACCGGCAGTGTAACGGGAGTCTGAGGAGGAGCTGATTGGCTGTCAATATTGTAACAGTCCGGAGCGCCCGCCATCTTGTCTCTCGGTAGGATCGAGAGACAAGAGGAGGCCAAAACAAAGGGGGAAATGAAGGAAAGAGGGCAAGGTAGACCCCTTCTGACCCCCTAGGATTGATGAGGGGGATATTATAGAGCCACACCGGGCCCAAAAAAAAAAAAAAAAAATTCCGATTTTTTCGCCGTAGAGACGCGTCTTGGTACGCGAACCAGGCAGCTAACCGGGCAGCTAACCGGGAAGCTAACCAGCAGTGTAACCCAAAAAAAAAAATAAATCCGATTTTTTTGCCGTAGAGACGCGTCTTTGTACGCGAACCGGGCAGCTAACCGGGCAGCTAACCGGGAAGCTAACCGGCAGTGTAACGGGAGTCTGAGGAGTAGCTGATTGGCTGTCAATATTGTAAACAGTCCGGAGCGGCCGCCATCTTGTCTCTCGGTAGGATCGAGAGACAAGAGGAGGCCAAAACAAAGGGGGAAATGAAGGAAAGAGGGCAAGGTAGACTCCTTCTGACCCCCTAGGATTGATGAGGGGGATATTATAAAGCCACGCGGGGCCAAAAAAAACCAAAAAAAAAATCCGATTTTTTCGCCGTAGAGACGCGTCTTGGTACGCGAACTGGGCAGCTAACCGGGCAGCTAACCGGGAAGCTAACCGGCAGTGTAACGGGAGTCTGAGGAGAAGCTGATTGGCTGTTATCATTGTAAACAGTCTGGAGCGGCCGCCATCTTGTCTCTCTGTGGGATCGAGAGACAAGAGGTGGAAAAAAAAGGTGTAAATGAATGAAAGGGGTAAGGCAGACCCCTCCTGAACCCCTAGGATTGATGAGGGGGCTATTAAAGTTCCCTGGGGGGTGAAAAAAAAAAAATTTGCGATTTTTCGCGGTAAAGGTGCTTCCTGGTACGTTAACCAGGCAGCTAACCGGCAGTGTAACGGGAGTCCGACATATTGTGTTTTTTGAACGTTTGTGATATGTGCACGTGTGGATTTTGTCTAATTAAGGTTAAAAAAATATATATATATCTTTAAGCGTGTTCTGGCGCGCTTACGTTTTGGGTTTGGTTTGCGCTGCAGAGACGATACGTCACGGTTATGCGATGCATCATGAGGCGTCTCACGGGCTACGTGATACGTCACTTAATAAAGAATATATTTTACAGCTATAGATATTAGCTTTTAAAAAACCAATGAAATTCACAGAAAAAACCATAGGTTATAGACCATATATAGTTAGGAATTTGCATTTACAAAACCTTGAAAATTCACTGAAAAAACCATAGGTTATAGACCATATATAGTTAGGGATTAGCATTTAAAAAACCTTATTTTATTTGCACAAAACCATTGAAATTCCATATATAGTTAGTTGCACTAACTATATATCGCGGACCCGCAATCCACTGCTAATGATGTCACATATTACATCATTCATGACATGGTCAGTGACATCACTGATGACATCACTGATGACATCTCAAATGACATCACTGATGACATCACTGATGACAACACCCAGTGACTGTATGTTTCTGTAAAGTTAAAATATGTCTTACATATTGAAGAATGAGTGGATGTATAAGTGTCTGGATGAAGGATTTAGTAGGTGCATGACTGACTGTATGAGAGAATGATTAAATGTGTCTCACTGAGTGCATGGGTTAGTGATTAAAGTGTCTTAATTTGGCAATCATTATTTATGTTCTTCTGTAAACTGCTGCATGTTTAAATCAGTAGCTATATCAGTAACTATATGGG
The DNA here is from genome assembly GCF_964263255.1 of Lissotriton vulgaris. Lineage (NCBI taxonomy): Eukaryota > Metazoa > Chordata > Amphibia > Caudata > Salamandridae > Lissotriton > Lissotriton vulgaris. Next base: position 468,242,764 of record NC_141699.1, on the reverse strand, counting down.
TTATTGAATGGTTGCCCAAGTATTTGTATGGGAGACTGAGTATGTGTGTGGGTGGCTGGGAGGTGTATAACTCTGTGCATAGATGTGTGAGCAGTTGATTCCCTAGGTGTATGGGTTCAAAAGTGCATGTAGAAACAGCTGTATGGACAGTTGACTGTGTGCATGAGTATATTGGTGAGTGAATGGATATCTCAGTTCTACATGTCAAAGTAAGTACATATGTAAAACACACTCCATGTGAGAGTTGACATATATAAATAACTGAACATAAGAGCCAGTGAATGTGAGAGTGGCTGTATGAATCATTGTGAACTTGTATCAAGGATTGTATACGAGAGTAAATATGTGTTAGTATATGTTTGAATAAGTAAGGTGTGTATAACTGTATAGTTAAGGAAATGGAGATGTGATTGATTCTTTGCATGACTGACTAGGTGTGTGAGTAACTCCATGGATGTGTGACAGTCTGTGAATGCCTGTTTACACTGAGTGTATCTAAGGTTATATTAGAGTCTGAAGATGTATTATCACATAAATGATATCATCAGTGATGTAATCAGTAATGTCAAATGAGATGTCAGTGATGTCATCAGTGATGTCATTTGAGATGTCATCAGTGATGTCATCAGTGATGTCATTTGAGATGTCATCAGTGATGTCATCAGTGATGTCACTGACCATGTCATGAATGATGTAATATGTGACATCATTAGCAGTGGATTGCGGGTCCGCGATATATAGTTAGTGCAACTAACTATATATGGAATTTCAATGGTTTTGTGCAAATAAAATAAGGTTTTTTAAATGCTAATCCCTAACTATATATGGTCTATAACCTATGGTTTTTTCAGTGAATATATATATGTATATATATATATATATATATACACATATATATGTATATATATGTAAATGTGTATATGCGTATATATATATATCTAATAAAAAGCAACTTGATTCGCAAGTACCCGAGAGGACACAGCGGGGATTCAGGGAAAGTCAATTTATTTCTAACAGCATGTGCCATTACGCGTTTCGGCGGAGTTTGCCTTCTTCAGATGCCGCTGCCATCAGGATACTGCCAAGTTTCTCCATTGAAAATTCTGCCTTTTATCCATTGGTGGAAGGTCAGCTGGTTCCTGTTGGCAATTACCGGGTTGCCTTGTAGTCACAGTTGATTTGACTACTGTTCCCAGCATGCATAATCGCTGTGATTAGATTCCTGACCGGACAATGTGGAGCCCAAAGTGAGCTGGATGTTGCTGCAAAGGAGAACTTGATCGCAATGGTAATTCCTGAATACTCAGTAACATTAGGGCCCTCCTCCGGTCCCCAGACGCCCCAGCCGCAATAACATGAATCAGTCGGGCCGTGCGACGCTGGTACAGTGACCGCACCACCCTGTGCAGTCACAGACTGTATTTGAACAGCGGCCCCTTACTTGCTCATATTTCCGTGGCAAGTACTTGAGAGGACACAGCGGGGATTCAGGGAAAGTCCATTTATTTCTAACAGGAGGTGGCATTACGCGTTTCGGCAGAGTTTGCCTTCTTCAGATGATGCTGTAATCAGGATACTCTCAAGTTTCTCCATTGAAATTTCTGCCTTTTATCCATTGGTGGAAGGTCAGCTGGTTCCTGTTGGCAATTACCGGGTTGCACTATAGTCACAGTTGATTTGACTACAGTTCCCAGCATGCATCATCGCTGGGATTAGATTCCCGACCAGACCATGTGGAGCCCCAAAGTGAGCTGGATGTTGCTGCAAAGGAGAACTTGATAGCGATGGTAAGTCCTGAATGTTCAGTAACATTAGGGCCCTCCTCCGGTGCCCAGCCGCTCCAGCCGCAATAACATGAATCAGTCGGGCCCTATAAAAATATATATATATATTTCATATATCCATAAATGTAAAGTATGTAAAGCCTGTCAGCATGGGGTCAATGCCATGGAATATGCTACACCTTTTGGGGGACCCAACAGAGAAATCACCAAATCGTTAAATTGCAAAACTGATCACGTGGTATATGTGTTGGAGTGCCCATGTGGACTAAAATATATAGGTAGTACCATCTTACCAGGACACAAAAGGGTGCTCCAACACATTAGAGCCATTAAAAACCATGATCAGGCATACCCGGTGGCCCGACATTTTTATGAGAAGCATGATGGTAATCCTGAAGACCTCAAATGTTTTCTTATTGACTCGGTCCCAAAGAGAAAATGAGGGGGCGACAGAGAAAGGAGCCTTAGGTTATTAGAGATGCATTACATTTTAAGTCTCGATAGTAAGCATCCTAATGGCCTTAATAGTTCGGAGGAACTTCATGCCAGTTTATAAATATGGGGCCTCCTAGTCCAATAAGAATAAGTTCTGTAGACCATGACCGAAACCAAGCACTAGTCTTCGAAAATATTATCATTATTATTTCTGTCAGCTGACTGCATTGATCTTTAGTACTAGTTTTTCTGGGTTGATTTGCCACCCTTTGATATAAATATAATTACAAATTGATGAACTGAACTTTGTTCTAAAACTGCCCTGATGAGCTTGTATTTTATACCTTGAACATAAGCTTCCCCCAAGTTCCTTTTGTTGTTTTTTTAGCTATCTTAACCTTTTTCATAATACACATTAAGAACTTTTTTCACATGCACTTATTTGCACAGATATATCCAGTACTTGTAAAAGTCGCTGTCTAATGAGATATAATACCATGATTTGAATTCAGGGACTAGAAGCTAAAGGACATGGATTTATCCCGTTTTAATCAGTCGATATTTAGAGTTATACCTATGTGGACGGACGTTGTTAGATCAAATGAACGCTTATATATATTTATCGACATTTACAGTACTATTTTTAAATATGTGTAGTCTGAGGTACTCACTATTTAATAGATGTATATATAGCTATTTATTTTTCCTATGTGTATTTGCATATTTATATATTTATATATATTTTAGACTATTGCGTACATATTTATGTCCCTATATTTATGTATTTATTTATCTGTTCATAGATTTATACCTATTTATCCATATCGACACAAGTGGTTTGATCACTGTCCAACCAGCACAAGGTTAAATTTGCAGATATATCTAATAGGGTATGCATTTATGCAAATAGCTGTTGAAATGACTGCGTTCCTTGCTACTAAGGAATCCTCCTACAAATCATGTGTAATGTAGAGAATGCTGCTAACCAAAAAAGGAAAAGAAAATTGAAAAATCAGCATTTTTTGATTAAGATGACCCTATCATAGTTTGTCTAAATTACTGGATTGAACTGAGCACTTTTTTGCACTTTATATCACATGGTATGTTTACACCCAATGAAAACACATGTCTTTTGAAATGAAAAAAAGAAAAAAAGTGTAACTGCTTAAAAGGAATGTCATAGGTAGCTTGGCGTCATGTGATCAAGTCCCCTGTGAGGGATGAAACGCGTCATGGCTGCCTACACTGTTTGTTCATTGTAAATAAACAGAAGGTATTATAGGATTGCGTGGTCCGTGCTCTTCATTTGCATCCAGAAAGGAAAAGCGGAGACAAAGAGTATTTTTCGATATATATATATATATACATATATATATGTATATCACACACACAAGGTAGCCCCGATGAAAGGAAGCCGACAGGCAGATGCGTATTTCATCATTTATTTGGAGCAACTTGCCAACAGGTAGCAGCGTAGAAAGAGCATCCGCATGCAAATCCAGCCAAACACGTTTCAGGAATCTCGTTCCCTTCCTCAATGGCTTTTCAACTGCCACTTGCACGACTGCATTCTCCGCACTAATTCATTTTCAGGATCCCACCCCAGTGGGCGTAGCCGGCAAGGCATTGTGGTTCCTGTAGTACGCAAGGGTAATCTCCAGTGAGTCAGTCTTGCAGGGCAATATTAAAATTGAAGTAAAAACCCATGTGGGTCGATGCACAGTCCCGTATTGCACCCTGTCCTGCTTTGCAGTTGTTACCATGAAACTACCTCCCACGATGAGCTGACACCGTTTGGCGTCAGCATGGGCCCGCACACCGGCGGTGGGCCTCCCTTCGCGGCCTGGACTAAGCCGCTGTCGGCTTCCTTCCATCGGGGCTACCTTGTGTGTGTGATATTGAGCGGCTTAGTCCAGTGAACAGGTGGAGGCCTCGTCAATTTCAGTTTGTCAACTAATTCAAAACTGCCCAATTTAATGTTCATTTATTCTTTGTAGCCCTCCAGTGGGCCCCAGGTTTCAAAGCGCCGCTTTTTAATGTTTATCTCTCTGCACCTTAATCATGGCGTTTTGAAACCTGGGGCCCACTGGAGGGCTACAAAGAATAAATGAACATTAAATTGGGCAGGTTGAATTGGGTGACAAACGGACTACACCAAAGTGGAAAAATTAAGACTACGACTCCCGGCATGCTGTTCACTGGAGAGCACGTGCCTGAAGGGTATTAAATGTGGCAGTCTATTCAAGTTTGCTTCAACTTGCCCTGCCCCATGATTAAGGTGCAGGAGCACCGAAACGCGTAGGGGGACAGAAATTTACCGGGCTAGAAATGCCGCTTCTGAACAATAAAGCTTCTGTTGAACGGTCTCTCGTGGAGTGCATCTCTGAAGCTTGGGGGCGTTTTTGGAAGATGTTTATACACGGCTGCCTCAGCCGTGGGATGATGCTCCGCCGTGTACATCGGAAGCAGGTCTGTGTGGCTGTAAACCTTGTTACAGCCTGTCCCAGCATGAGAGATGAACATTAAAAAGCGGCGCTTTGAAACCTGGCGCCCACTGGAGGGCTACAAAGAATAAATGAACATTAAATTGGGCAGTTTGAATTGGTTGACAAACGGACTACACCAAAGTGGAAAAATTAAGACTACGACTCCCGGCATGCTGTTCACTGGAGAGCACGTGCCTGAAGGGTATTAAATGTGGCAGTCTATTCACGTTTGCTTCAACTTGCCCCGCCCCATGATTAAGGTGCAGGAGCACCGAAATGCATAGGGGGACAGAAATTTGCTGGGCTAGAAATGCCGCTTTTGAACAATAAAGGTTCTGTTGAACGGTCTCTCGTGGAGTGCATCTCTGAAGCTTGGGGGCATTTTTGGAGGATGTTTATACACGGCTGCCTCAGCCGCGGGATGATGCACCGCCGTGTACATCGGAAGCAGGTCTGTGTGGCTGTAAACCTTGTTACAGCCTGTCCCAGCACGAGAGATGAACATTAAAAAGTGGCGCTTTGAAACCTGGGGCCCACTGGAGGGCTACAAAGAATAAATGAACATTAAATTGGGCAGTTTGAATTGGTTGACAAACGGACTACACCAAAGTGGAAAAATTAAGACTACGACTCCCGGCATGCTGTTCACTGGAGAGCACGTGCCTGAAGGGTATTAAATGTGGCAGTCTATTCACGTTTGCTTCAACTTGCCCCGCCCCATGATTAAGGTGCAGGAGCACCGAAACGCGTAGGGGGAAAGAAATTTACCGGGCTAGAAATGCCGCTTTTGAACAATAAAGGTTCTGTTGAACGGTCTCTCGTGGAGTGCATCTCTGAAGCTTGGGGGCGTTTTTGGAGGATGTTTATACACGGCTGCCTCAGCCGTGGGATGATGCACTGCCGTGTACATCGGAAGCAGGTCTGTGTGGCTGTAAACCTTGTTACAGCCTGTCCCAGCACGAGAGATGAACATTAAAAAGCGGCGCTTTGAAACCTGGGGCTCCCCGGAAGGCTACAAAGAATAAATGAACATTAAATTGGGCTGTTTGAATTGGTTGACAAACGGACTACACCAAAGTGGAAAAAATAAGACTACGACTCCCGGCATGCTGTTCACTGGAGAGCATGTGCCTGAAGGGTATTAAATGTGGCGGTCTATTCACGTTTGCTTCAACTTGCCCCGCCCCATGATTAAGGTGCAGGAGCACCGAAACGCGTAGGGGGACAGAAATTTACCGGGCTAGAAATGCCGCTTATGAACAATAAAGGTTCTGTTGAACGGTCTCTCGTGGAGTGCATCTCTGAAGCTTGGGGGCGTTTTTGGAGGATGTTTATACACGGCTGCCTCATCCGTGGGATGATGCACCGCCGTGCACATCGGAAGCAGGTCTATGTGGCTGTAAACCTTGTTACAGCCTGTCCCAGCACGAGAGATGAACATTAAAAAGCGGCGCTTTGAAACCTGGGGCCCACTGGAGGGTACAAAGAATAAATGAACATTAAATTGGGTAGTTTGAATTGGTTGACAAACGGACTACACCAAAGTGGAAAAATTAAGACTACGACTCCCGGCATGCTGTTCACTGGAGAGCACGTGCCTGAAGGGTGTTAAATGTGGCAGTCTATTCACGTTTGCTTCAACTTGCCCCGCCCCATGATTAAGGTGCAGGAGCACCGAAACGCGTAGGGGGACAGAAATTTACCGGGCTAGAAATGCCGCTTTTGAACAATAAAGGTTCTGTTGAACGGTCTCTCGTGGAGTGCATCTCTGAAGCTTGGGGGCGTTTTTGGAGGATATATATATATATATATATATATATATATATATATATATATATATATATATATATATATATACATATATATATATATATATATATATATATATATATATATATATATATATATATATATATATATCACTGCTACCATATTTCCTTCGCGTTCTATACAAACAAGAAACAGCACTCTCAGGGGGGGGTTATCAACGCCAAAAGTTCTTTATTTGGCAAACCAGCACAGACAAGACGCGTTTCGGCGCTTAGCCTTTGTCAATTGCGAATGTAAACGCGCCGCCATTTCTTTTAAACCACATTACTTCAATCACAGTATGTATGGCAGGAACATAAAGAAAGGACAACAAATATAGCAAATATATCGCCATCTTTGAATGTGCAATTTCAACATGAAAAGAAAAAACATACATTTCATTAATCATGATAGTTCGTGAAGGGGTAGAGAAAGTAAATACTATTCCCTAGTCGCAGTATTTACAATACTTACAATATTTACAATGTTCCATTAAAGCCCTGGATGGGCTGAACCCCTGTACAATGCATTAACGCCCACAGATGGGCTAAACCATTTATAAATCATACTGTGTAAGAAAAAGAATGTATTTTTTTTTTAAACGTTTCAGTTCATCAAGCATATGTTTAGAAAATAAGAACAAATGTTACTAAACGACATCATACAAGCAAACAGTCTCTCTCAAATTTAGAATATTAATATCCCAAATGAACTGCTAGTTCCTCATGTGTATTGAGCCCCAAAGGACTCTTACTCTGTAAATCTATAATATAGCGTGACTAACCGCCGTAATTTCTGTAGACGGTCTCCTCCTTGTGGAAGGGGTGGAATACTGTCCAGACAAAAATAGGCCAACAGGTCCCTGTTGTGCCCATGTAATTTGTTGAAATGTCTGGCCACGGGATAAGATTCATCGGTATTATTGATAGCACGCATGTGCTCCAATATCCGCAGTTTGACAGGATTGATGGTACTGCCGATGTATCTTAAACCGCAGGGACATACCAAACAATAAATTGCATAAGGTGTCGTGCATGTCAAGAACTTGGTTATTTTCTTAGGGAATTTAAGACCTGGAATAACATATGTTAGGGTCCTTTTGCTGATTTTGCAGGCCTTAAATCGACCACATGGAAAGAATCCGTTTAAAGGTATTTTACTCGAGATATTGGATTTACCCATGTGGTGACTATGTACTAAGTCATCTTTCAAGGCTCTGGCTTTACGATAGGTTACTAACGGATTAGATGGTAAATCTTCTCTAATAGTATTATCCGTAAGTAAGATGTTCCAATTCTTTTTAAGTATCTTCCTCACTTGTTCCGAATTTTCGGAATAGGTTGTGATCAGTCTGAAGGTTCCCTGATCTTTAACCTCAGTCTCTTTGGGTTTTAGCAATTCAGATCTAGGTCGTTTGTTCACTTTATTAAGAGCTTGTTTAAGTACTCCCTCTTTGTATCCACGGACTCTGAAACGATCTAAGCAGAGTTTCGCAGATTCCTGAAATTCCCTTTCTGTTGTGTTATTTCTTTTTAGTCTTAAAAGTTCCTCATAGGGGATACTTTTAATTAATTTCTTCGGATGAATACTGGTGGCGTGTAATGTGCAATTACCGGCCGTGGTTTTCCGAAATAATTTGGTGTGTAATTGTCCTCCTTCTACATATACAGTGAGATCTAGGTAGTTAACACTTGATTCACTAATTTCACCACTGAATTTAAGATTTACATTGTTATCATTCAGTACATCAACATACATAGTCGCTTCTGCAATTGACCCTTCAAAGATAATAAAAAGATCGTCAATATAACGATGCCACGCTTTGATCTTATGGTTCCACATTGCAATGCTGTTATTCCAGGCTATCTGTTCCTCCCACCAGCCAACGCAAAGATTAGCGTAGCTGGGGGAGGAACAGGAACCCATAGCCACACCTGACATTTGTCTATATAACTGTCCATTAAAGACAAATATATTGTTCTTGAGGCTGAAAGTTAAGAATTCTAAGAGCATCTTATTATGTTCGAAATATCCAATTTCTCTAGTTTGTAGAAAACTGTGTATAGCCCTCAGCCCATCAGTGTGGGCAATACTTGTGTATAAACTAGTGATATCCATCACCATCATACAATATCCTGTTTGCCAGACAAAGTCACCCATCAGATTCAAAAAATGCGTGGTGTCTTTGAGATTTTAAAGCAATCACAAATGAAAATAAGAAAGAGTCAATATACATAGAAAGATGTTCAGTGAGTCCCCCCAGGGAAGCCACAATGGGACGTCCTGGAGGATTGAGATTATCTTTATGCACCTTCGGGAGGTGATAAAAAGTCGGAGTAATTGGATTTAAACAACGTAGGAATAGAAATTCGTCACTGTTCAACATGTCTTTATCATACCATTTGGTAATTATATCATGGAAATCTCTGATGCTGTTTTGGTAGTCAGAATTAGTGATTTTAAGATAGCAGGTAGTATCACTTAGCTGTCGATGGGCCTCCATTTCATATTGTGTTTTTGTCATAAGTACAATATTACCCCCCTTGTCAGAAGGTTTACATACAAGGGAAGAGTCATCACAAAGTTTATTGAAGGCCAATTGTTGTTGTTTGTTGAAATTTGTGGTATTGTTTTTCCGATACTGGACATCATGTCTTAATCTTATCAGATCCTTAATCACTGCTTCAGAAAAAGTATAGATCGCATCAGTCATAGTTGGAGGCATGAAAACAGATGCCGGTTTGAAAGAGCTGGTACCTCCTTTTAGTTCGACATCCATGGCAGAAACCATTTGTGTATTCGTTATATTGGAACATTCTTCTTTCATAATCTCAGTTCGAAGTTCCTCCATGGTAATGATACCACTGAGATCTTTACACGATAGGCCTTCAGTTGTTTCTTCTCGAGCTTTCCTAATAGGTTTCGCGGGAACCGGTCTTAATTTGAAGAATTTGTGCAGTTTTAACTTTCTCACAAATTTAAACAGGTCTATTTGAGTTTGAGCAAATTCAAATTTTCTATGGGGACAGAAGGAAAGACCTAATTTGAGTATAGTTTCTTCCTCTTTAGTCAATGTTTTTGTAGTTAAATTGATAACAGAGAGATCATCTATCAATTTTAATTCCTCTTGTTGTAGGTCTTTTTGCTGCGGGTCATTGGGGGTGAGCTTACCACATTTTTGGCCCCCACCCCCCCTCCTCGTCTTCCTCGTCCCGCTCTTCTTTCCGGTGGTTTCCCTCTGCCGCCTTCCAGTTGTTGTTTTCTCATCACTTTGAATTCCTCGTAAAAATGAAAGGAGTACGAGCCCCCAGCCCCTCTTCATACGAGTCCTCATCTGGTGTCACTTCTGATTCAGAGGTTTCAGGTACTGTAGGTGGTGGGCCTGTTTGTTTTTTCCGGATCTCTTTCCTTGGATTGTCGTATTTTTTAGAAAATGTTAGTACCCTGCCCAATCTGTAATCTCTTTCATCTCTGTCGAACTTATCTTCTTTGCGTTGTTTAATTTTTTGCTCATATGTTTTCAGTCGTTTTTTCATTTGTTCTCGTTTCTCCTTTAAATTGTCCTGGTCCTGTTCTTTTAGTAATTCATCCTCCAAATCTTTTATAGAAGCTAGTGCTTTATCGCGGTCACTCCACGCAAATCGTATCAGGATAACTAACATGCCTTTGCATGAGTCTGCTATATGTTCTGCCCAAGCATCTAACAACAAGGGGTCTGGGTTTTCATAGGCAGGTATGGTGTAGATTCTCAGCCCTCTTGGTATACGATTTACCTCAATATAGTTCTGTAATGAGGTTGCCTCCCACCACTTTCGAATTTCACGCTCATATAAGCGCTCCAAGGAGGTTAATTTCGTATTTAGGCTGGAGGTATTTGTGCTTTCATTACTTGGACCAGCTTTGTTTGTATCGTTTTCATTATGCTTTTTTTTAACATACCTAGCGCGGCTTCTTTGCGTTCTGTCTCGCAAAACATAGTTCTTTCGTAGAATGCTGCAGCCGCAGCTCCACAAATAGGTGTGCTAATCCCCCTTCGCTCTATGCAAGTGAAGTCTGTGACACGTTACAATGGATAATGATAGGACTCGCTTGCCGCTTACCGGAATCAAATGTGTTTTCCGAATGTCGACTGTAGTTATTCACAGATTGCATCCGACGCTTTACAGGAAACAGAGAATCCTGGTGTCTCAATCTTTGGCGGTCCTCTAAATCCACGTTGGTCACGATTTCAAACTTCACTTCACGGTGCAGCTGGAAAATTCAAATATCTGCTCCAGAAACCACCAGCCTGCTGCACACTCGAGCGGGTGCTCTTCGAGGCGGGGATGTGCCCGCTGAACAAATCACTGCTACCATATTTCCTTCGCGTTCTATACGAACAAGAAACAGCACTCTCAGGGGGGGTTATTAAAGCCAAAAGTTCTTTATTTGGTGAACCAGCACAGACAAGACGCGTTTCGGCGCTTAGCCTTTGTCAATTGCGAATGTAAACGCGCCGCCATTTCTTTTAAACCACATTACTTCAAATACTGTAAATACTGCGACTAGGGAATAGTATTTACTTTCTCTACCCCTTCACGAACTATCATGATTAATGAAATGTAACATAGGTTTCAGGCCTGATATCGTTAGGAATTAGCATTTAAAAAACCTTTAAAATTCACTGAAAAAACCATAGGTTTCAGGCCTGATATAGTTAGGAATTAGCATTTAAAAAACCTTTGAAATTCACTGAAAAAACTGTAGGTTTTAGGGGTGTTATAGTTAGCTGGACATTTCTCTCATGCAAAATCATTGAAATTCCTCCGATATAGTTAGTTGTACTAACTATATCTCGCGCACCTGCAATCCACTGCTGATGATGTCACATATTACATGGTCAGTGACATCACTGATGACATCTTAAATGACATCACTGATGACATCATCCAGTGAATGGGGTTTGCTTCGTTATTTAAATATGTATGATTTATGTAGCAATTTGCATATTGCAACTTTTTAGGGTGTCCCAGATAGCTGTTATTGATTCTTGCAGATGACCAGTAAAAATCATTAAATCATCTGCATAAAGACTTATTTTCTTCTCCCATCCATTACATACAAAAGGAATTATTTCCTGACATTCCCTTAGCTTAATAGCTAACGGCTTGATGTACATGTCTAAAAGTAATGGGGAGAGAAGGCACCCTTGGCTGGTGCCTCTACCAATTTTAAATTGCAGTGACAGAGTTCCATTTACCAAAACTCGTGCAACTGGGCTATTGTATAGAGATTTAATAACTTGTGAAAAATTGTCTCCTCAATTAAAACGCAGAATTATTTCCTGTAAAAACATCCAGTTGACCCTAACAAACGCTTTAGCTGCGTCGCAAGTCATGATTGTTAAGTGTTTGATGTTTGCAGTGGCCAGATCGATTGTGCCAATTAGTTCCTGAGTTAGATCATGAAGGTGCCTACCCTTGATAAAACCCTTCTGGTCCCCGTAAATCAAACGACCTACCTCCAGTCTCTTTGTAATTAATTGTGTAAAGATTTTGTAGTCTGAATTGAGTAGGGAGATCCGTCTGTATGACTCACAGAGCTTTGGATCTTTGTTAGGTTTAAGTAATACGACTATAGTTGCTGCTAGCCATGATGCAGGTGTCCACTTTCACTACCTCGCTTTGCCCAGCACTGTAGGAACGAGGATGTTCCCAATCCCCTACCCGCACCCAAGTAACGTACACTATAATAGGACAGAGACTCAGCCCATTTCCTAACAGTACCCCCCCAAAGGCCTCCATACCGGGCGAGGTTTCGTAGGATGGCGCACATGAAACAAACGCACCAACCTAGGGGCATGCACACCACTTGCTGGTTCCCATGTCCGATCTTCAGGGGTGTATTCCTTCCAATACACTAAGTAATACAGCCTCCCTCTCCTACGCCGTGAGTCTAATATGGCATTTACTTCAAACTCCTCCTGACCATCAACCATGAGAGGGGGTGGGGGTGGCAGCTTCTGTGTGGATCTAACGTATGGTTTTAACAAAGATGTATGAAACACAGGATGTACCTTATAATCCTCGGGCAACTCAAGTTTCACTGCTACTGGATTTATCACATTAACAATAGGAAAGGGACCCACATAACGAGGTTGTAACTTCCTAGATCCCTGAATCCTAAGGTTCTTGGTGGCCAATCACACCTGATCTCCCACTACATAGGAGGGAGCTGGAACTCTATGCTTATCAGCCTGTATTTTCATTGTATCCTTAGCTTTATGTAACTGTTCATGGGCTGTCGTCCAAATGTGACTCAAAGACTTGCTCATAGCATCTATAGCTGGTACATGTCCTGTAGGCTGAATGGAAATAGCTTTAGGATGGTATCCCATAGAACAATAGAAAGGAGTCATCTCAAAAGCAGAATGCGTGCTGTTGTTATACGCAAATTTGGCTAAAGGGAGAGCAGTAACCCAATCACAGGACAAAGATGTCACAAGACATCTAAGATACTGTTCGATTGTTTGGTTTGTGCGTTCCATCTGTCCATCAGACTGCGGATGATACGCAGAGGACATCCGTATCTCCATATGTAACAATGAACATAGTTCCGTCCAAAAGTGGGACACAAATTGAGCGCCTCTGTCTGTTACTATAGCTGACGGCAACCTATGCATCCTCACCACTGAACCCATAAACACAGTTGCCATCTCCTTAGCTGTAGGGATCTTAGGTAATGGAAAAAGATGTGCCATTTGCGTGAATAAATCCACTACTACTAAAATAGCCGAATACCCAGACATAGGAGGGAGATCTGTCACAAAATCCATGCTTATGGTGTGCCATGGGGCCGGTGGAACTGCCAAAGGCTGCAACAAACCATAAGGCCTGGAATGTGAGGGTTTACTAGTCGCACAGACAAGGCAAGAGATCACAAACCCCTGAATGTCACGTGCCAAGGTATCCCACCAAAACCATCACAGACATAACTCCTTAGTCTTGTGAATCCCAGTGGTGTGATGTATTGAAAACATCATTATTATATATTTATCTCAACCAGTGACATCAAACACTGAGAACTAATATCCCGGAGATATAAACAATCCGAAGGCTACAAGGTGCAGAATTGAAGTAAACTGTGTCCAGTGGGCGGCTTGCCCTACCTAATTTAAAGGTATGCGTAAGAATAATAAACCTATATAAAAAATATGTTTTAAAACTGAGGTCCTAAAATTGGCCTCGTGAGCATTGGACTTTTGAGTCCAAGGGAAAGGTAAACACCATTAGTTTTGTCCAAGTATAGGAATGCATACCTATAGAGCTAGATGTGTTTTAGGATTGAGGGGAGCAATTTAAGCTAAAAAGGGAAAACGACTTTAATAAATGTAAATGCCAAGACTTGATTTAAAAATATGTATGAGAAAAGAGCATGCTACAGTGACCATGAATTGTGACCACATATAGGATTGACTGATTAGATATCCACATCTATGTAAGAAATGTAACCCTGTTTTTTAATTTTTTTTTAAATCTGTCTAGAATCAGTCCTGAAGAAGGTACAAATACAGAATACCGAAACGCCGCGTCGACTTGTGATTCTTGTTTTAAAAATTTTTTTATGAAATGTATAATCATGTTTTTAAAAATTTGTATACTGTATGAAGATTAATTTTGAATATGCAATAAATGTACAACAGAGGTTAACGAAATTCATGGTGTGGAAAATATCTTTTTAAATCACTCTAAATTGTTTTATTTGTGTTATTCATTCTCGTGGAAACTAATGTTAATGTTTGAATTTTAAAATGCTTATGTTTAAAAATGTCTTTAAGAAATACACCCCTATATACGCAATTCACTGAAGACTTGGTCACTGCAGAAATATAAGATTGTTGATCTATAGACTTTGCTTCCCCAGTTGAAGTTTGCTCTTAGAGATTATTATCCAAAATCTTGTAACTTTACCTTTCCCGCCAAAATAACGGCATGCTGGTTCTTGGGTAAAATACTCAACTTGTGTGTTTTCTTTGTTGAGGGGACGCCCAAGTCTGTTTTAGACTCACTATCCCCCCAGTCCCCAATCAACCTGTGCGGGGTCCTCCTTTCATTTCTCAACTATATACTCGGCTTGTAAGCTGAGGAGGTCGTTTGTTAAAGTGTATATTAGCACATTGATATAATCAAAAAATACCGGCATACTTAACTTAACAAGTATCCCTAAAAAATCCTTGAGATGGAAGGTATAAAAACATACAGCTTTTCAGAGGATCAATTTGATAGATTGATAAACAAGAGATCACGTAATACCACCACAATACGATTGGACAAAAGTGATGAGGAACAATGGGAAAAGTTATGGAACCTAAAAAAGAAAGTAGTTAGAGCAGAACTACACGCAGAGTTCTTGGTGGAATACTGTAAAAATGGAATTATTCCCAAAGGTTTACAAGTAACTAATGAACCAGGGATCTTCATTACAGACAAAAAATTCATAGACAAATGGACACTTGTGGCCAACAGGTGCAGTAGAGATTGGATTTTGCTCATTGTAGAAACAGCGGAAGAATTTATAATCATTGAGAAGAAGGAAATAGAAGATATGGAAATACAATTGAGGGAAAGTACAGCACTAGACGACGCTAAAGCTAAATTAAAAGAAATTCAAAATGATGTAGATAGTTATAGCGAGTATTTGATCAAAAAGAAGAGTAACAAATTAAAAAAGGATATAGAAAATTACAACCCGGAAATTGTATATCCTTATCTCCAAAAAGACTTCTATGACCGTCCCAAGGAGAATTTCCAACCCCGCAGACAATGGCAAAACCAACCTAGAAACCAATCTAAAAAACGTGTGAGATTTTTTGACTCCTCATTCAGTAGTACAGACTCAGAGGGGGAAGTAGGAAATGAAAAACATCAACAAGAAGGAGAGACAAATAGACAACAGCAAACCACTACAAAGGAAGGTCTAGCTTTTTTAGACAGGCGCAACCAAATGTTTGGACAGCAGAGAGGGAGAGGGAGGGGCAAAAACAATTACAATCAGGCACAATATACCCAAGCCCAGAACCCTCAACGTCCTCGAACGAGGAGTCAGAAACAGTGGGATTAGCACAAAATAATAAAAAGCCAGCAGTGATTAATCTGTCGGATCACGAACTAACCACAATAGAAACCAAACTGTTAGAGAAGGGACTTGGATATGCAAATTGTTCACCTGTCGATAGATATGCCCTAGAACGAGACCTACAGCAATTTTTTAGAAAAGTAAGACTCCAAATCTTTTTTGAAGGGAAAGAAAGACTTGAGAGACACAGCAAATCTGGATTAAAAAATAAGTCTACATGGGTCCCCCCTCTTAATGCAGTACACAAAGATGTAGAGGCGTTTGAAAGGTCTGTGGATAAGAGCATTGATAATCTTTTAAAACAGAAAAACTGGACAGCATTCAACCTAACTAGGGAAGAGAAGGAGGCTCTAAAATCTTTAGAACAGGACAGTACCCTAACGGTGAAGCCAGCTGACAAGGGTGGGAGTATTGTAATCATGAACAGTCAGGATTATGATAACAGAATGTTCAAACTATTGAATAATAAGAACCATTACAAAAAATCAAATAGAGAGGAATGGCAAACCTTAAAGGGGGAAATCGAAAGAATGTTGAGACTAGCTAGAGAGGATGAAATCATATGTGAGGAAGAATTCGCGTTTATGCTGAATAAAGATCCATTAATCCCGGCTTTGTATGGCCTTCCGAAGGTTCATAAAGATATCTGTGACCCTCCTATGAGACCCATAGTATCATGCATAGGATCACTAACAGAGCCCCTGAGTAAGTACGTGGAAGTTTTTTTGCAACCTCTCGTACAGCAACAAAGATCATATGTGAAGGACACCACCTCTATGATCAAAAGGGTTGAGAACTTAAGCTTCGATCCAGAGTCACAGGTATTGGTGACTCTGGATATTGAAGCGTTATACACAAACATCCCCCAGAACAATACTATTGAAATCATGGAGGAGATCCTGAGTGATAACCAACAGGACTTAACGAACCATCAGACTTTCATAATTGACTGTATAACCCCAATCCTCAAAAATAATATTTTCCTATACAAAGACAACCTTTTTAGACAGATTAAGGGGACCAGCATGGGGGCCACATGTGCCCCTAGCCTGGCATGTCTATATGTGTCAAAATTCGAGGACAAACATGTCTACAATGTAGCCGCCCCTTTTTATGAAAACGTCTCAGAATGGGGGCGCTACATTGATGACATTTTCTTTATATGGACAGGAGGAATGGAAGACCTCAAGGAGTTCTTAGCATGGTTGAACCTGGGAGATGTAAATCTGAGATTCACATCTCATATTAGCAGAAGTCAGGTAGAATTTCTAGATATAATTATTAAACACAAAGAAGGCCAGCTAGCAGTAGAATTATACACTAAACAAACTGACAGAAACAGTATGTTACACTACGAAAGTAACCACCCAGGGTCACAAAAAAAATAATATCCCCTTCGGTCAGTTTCTTCGCCTTAGACGCAACTGTACCGCTATGGCAGACTATGAAATCCATGCCACAAATCTAAAAGAAAAATTCCTCGAAAGAGGATATCCTAGGCGAATGATTAGACATGCTTACAAACGAGCTAAATATTTTAACAGAGAAAACCTTTTTAGCCCAAAAATGAAGAGCCAAGATAGAGCACAGCCAATTATATTTGTCACCAACTTCTCGCAAGTTAGTTTCAAAGTTAAAAACATAATAAACAGAAACTGGCATCTCATTGCAGACAAGGCTCAGGTCCCTATTCCTAAGCCCATGTTCTCGTACTGGAGAAACAGAACAATCAGGAACTCTCTGGTACACACCTACAAGGAGAACCCTAGAATTCACCAAACCACCATTGATAATAACCCTTTACCCACGGGAACCCATCCATGCATGGGATGCGTAAACTGTACCAGTATCCTCAAAGGCAGCCAGATCACTGTAAATGGTAAGACAATACACATAAAAAACTTCATTAATTGTAGAACTAAGAACGCTGTCTATCTAATCCTATGCCCTTGTAATAAGCCATACATAGGTGAAACATCTAGAGAACTCAGATTGCGACTTAACGAGCATCGTTCAGCGCTTAGAACAAATAAAACAGGAGCGCCCCTGACTGAACATTGGAGGGAAGCTAACCACAAAATTGAAGATTTTAAATGGTGTGGCTTAGAAAAAATATCTGACAACATTAGAGGTGGAAACCAAAATAGTAAAAGGAAAAGGAGGGAGCAATTCTACATGTCAACCCTCAATAGTGTGAGGTGCGGCCTAAACTCAAGAGAAGATTGGGAGAAAATAATTCAGTAAAGACTGCCCTTTAGGAGACGATAGTCCAATTATAGAAACATTGTAAAGTAAACATACCCAAGATCTGAGCAAAACTTGGGTTCCTGGTGTTTATCATCCCTTACCAGAGAGCTAACAATAAATAAATCTGATTTCTGACATTGAAACTTTCTTGGAATTAATGTTATCTACAACGTACTTAAATTGAGGGTTGCTGGTATACAATTGGAGAAGTGGTAGATTGAGATGAAATGACTAGACGTCTAGATATATACATGGCCCTGTAAGACTTAAATAAAGTCTGAGTAAACATCGTAATAAAAGTATGAACTACATTAATGCAATACTGAACATGCACAAGAGCATACAATCAGCCACTTGGGGGAAACCAAGGAGGGACATTATAGTAAACTTGGTCCATGAAAGACCAATTTGAGGCGTTATTATATTATAAACAAGCGCTTGAAATACAATAAGGAAGAAAGGAACACAGTCGCCGGATACAGGTATATGCGTTATTTATTAAGCGTCCTATACCGTAATCCGGAGTAAAATATAAGCATGAATGTGCCAGAAGCATAGTTGGTTTAGTGACGTGGGAAGAAGCTTTTCGGTTACCAAGGGAACCGCGCAATGATTGGTACATTATAGACCAATCAGTAGGGAGAGAAATATCCCAGACGCGCTAAAAACATACACGCGTTTGCTAAATATATATAAACGTCCGCGGAGTGTAAAAATGCACGTTAAGTAAAGTGCACCCCTTTTTTTTAAAAAGATGAGGGTTTAATTGAGTAAAATATGAGTTTGAATGTGCCAGAAGCGGAGTTGGTGCAGTGACGTGGGAAGAAGCTTTTCGGTTACCAGGGGAACCGCGCAATGATTGGTCCATTATAGACCAATCAGTTGTGAGAGAAATATCCCAGACGCGCTAAATAAATACACGCGTTGTTAAATATATATAAACGTCCACGGAGTGTACAAAATGCACGTTAAGTAAGGTATACTCTATGGTTTTAAAAAGATGAGGGTTTAATTGAGCCGATAATAACGCGAGTTAGAAACGAACGAAAACGCGTTCGGTTGCCATAACAACCGCACGTTGTTGGTCCCGATATAAACCAACCAAGGGACTAGAAAATAGAACACACGCGCCAATGAGACAGCGAGTTTAGCGTGAGGAAGATAAGCGTTCGGTTCCTGTGGTAACTACACTGCTATTTGCCGACAGTGAACCTATTAGGACACAGAGAATGGCAGCCAATTACGATGATGGCACATAAAAGCGCCGGGGAAGGAGTAAACCCTCAGCGTTCGTGACGGCTCGTATCAGACCGGTGGAAGGACGTGTGGACTGACTGCCAGGGAACAGGAGCAGGGAGGCCGAACTTGTTATTTAAGGTAATGGCAACTGAAAATTAGGACATAAGGAAGGACAGGGTGAGATTTAGACAGCCCTCCACCAAATTGACTGGAAATTTCCATCCAATTACCCATAATTCTAAAAAATTACTCACAATCTAAATATAATGTAGAGAGACTATAAAAGCACTCCTTTCCCTCGTTTAATACATGGCAACAGAGGGTATATATACATGATCAATTTGGAATAGGATTAAAAAATTAAACCAAGAGGAGAGCACGCATGACGCTATATCTTCCATTTTTCTTATTGGTCATTAATAGAAAGAACTTCGAACCCAGAAAGGAGGAACTTGGTAGCAACTTATCCTGAATATTGCGCCAGTCACCCAATGTTGAATGGTGAGTGATCCGGTATTTTTTGAGAAACATTAGGATCCAGTTAGATCATAACATAGTAAGACTAATGTTTGCTAAAAAATCCCCCAGGGTCATTGATGAAACCCATAATTAGGAAGACGGTGGCTCCTCCTGGCAGTCCAAGACCAAGCCAATTTACCTCAAAAACCAGGTACTGAATAAATACACTTTTTGCTGATCCTTAAGTCAAAACAAGGTTGTAACAAAAGTGGTGTGATGTATTGAAAACATCATTATTATATATTTATCTCAACCAGTGACATCAAACACTGAGAACTAATATCCCGGAGATATAAACAATCCGAAGGCTACAAGGTGCAGAATTGAAGTAAACTGTGTCCAGTGGGCGGCTTGCCCTACCTAATTTAAAGGTATGCGTAAGAATAATAAACCTATATAAAAAATATGTTTTAAAACTGAGGTCCTAAAATTGGCCTCGTGAGCATTGGACTTTTGAGTCCAAGGGAAAGGTAAACACCATTAGTTTTGTCCAAGTATAGGAATACATACCTATAGAGCTAGATGTGTTTTAGGATTGAGGGGAGCAATTTAAGCTAAAAAGGGAAAACGACTTTAATAAATGTAAATGCCAAGACTTGATTTAAAAATATGTATGAGAAAAGAGCATGCTACAGTGACCATGAATTGTGACCACATATAGGATTGACTGATTAGATATCCACATCTATGTAAGAAATGTAACCCTGTTTTTTAAATTTTTTTTAAATCTGTCTAGAATCAGTCCTGAAGAAGGTACAAATACAGAATACCGAAACGCCGCGTCGACTTGTGATTCTTGTTTTAAAATTTTTTTTATGAAATGTATAATCATGTTTTTAAAAATTTGTATACTGTATGAAGATTAATTTTGAATATGCAATAAATGTACAACAGAGGTTAACGAAATTCATGGTGTGGAAAATATCTTTTTAAATCACTCTAAATTGTTTTATTTGTGTTATTCATTCTCGTAGAAACTAATGTTAATGTTTGAATTTTAAAATGCTTATGTTTAAAAATGTCTTTAAGAAATACACCCCTATATACGCAATTCACTGAAGACTTGGTCACTGCAGAAATATAAGATTGTTGATCTATAGACTTTGCTTCCCCAGTTGAAGTTTGCTCTTAGAGATTATTATCCAAAATCTTGTAACTTTACCTTTCCCGCCGAAATAACGGCATGCTGGTTCTTGGGTAAAATACTCAACTTGTGTGTTTTCTTTGTTGAGGGGACGCCCAAGTCTGTTTTAGAATCCCAGGATGTGCCACCAATGCAGAAGAATGGCACCACTGAAGGACTGACTCCCTTAGTTCAGGAGGTATAAACAACCAACCTTTGCGGTATAACAACCCATCCTGAACCACAAATAACCAGGGAACAAGATCTACATTGCTCAACCTGCTCTTCACAGAGGACATAAAGTCATCTGCGGAAGCAACACCTACGATCTTCTCACTTGCAATCATAGGTCTTATTTCTTTCTCAAATCCCATATCCATCTGATCCACATGAATACGAGACAGAGCGTCTGATTTTACTTGCTGTGCTGCAGGTCTGTAAGTAATAACGTAATCATATTCGTTAAAAAACAGAACCCAACGCCGCTGTCTCGGGGTCAAAGCTCTAGCAGAGCGAAAAAACTCTAGATTTTTATGGTCAGTATATATTGTTACCGAATGCCGAGCCCCCCATAACTGATGTCTCCATTCCTCAAATGATAGCTTGATAGTGAGCAACTCCCTTTCAGCCACCGTGTAATTGCGTTCAGCAGGTAACAATGTCTTTAAAAAGAACGCAA
Organism: Lissotriton vulgaris; assembly: GCF_964263255.1. Classification (NCBI taxonomy): domain Eukaryota; kingdom Metazoa; phylum Chordata; class Amphibia; order Caudata; family Salamandridae; genus Lissotriton; species Lissotriton vulgaris. The sequence goes on along the minus strand of NC_141699.1, from coordinate 468,221,329 downwards.
TTTGGTGCATAAATCCTGTCTCAGCGTCTCTCTGTGAAAGCACCCCCCTACCACACATAAGGAAGCGTCTGTCTCAACGTAAAACGGCAGGGCAGGATCAGGATGCACCAACACAGGTGCAGAAGTAAATTTACCAATCAGTTGCTGAAAAGCGGCTTGTGCTTCAGACGAACAGACAAAAGCAACTATCTTTTTCAACAATGACGTCATCCGAGCGACCACATCAGAAAAATGTGAAATAAACCGCCTATAAAAATTGGCAAACCCAAGAGGACCTGAATATCCTTGACACTTGATGGTATCGGCCAAGTAACAATGGATTCCATTTTACGTGGATCCATCTGAATCCCTTCTGCAGAAACAATGAAGCCCAAAAACTCGAGGAATGAAACTTACATTTCTCTAGCTTCACATATAGCTGGTGTTCCTTTAATTTCTGTAAAAAACCTGGGTTACATGTGATTCATGCTCCACACTGGTCTCAGAGAAAATCAAAATGTCATCAATATAAACTATGACACTTAAATCCCAAAACTCTCTCAAAACCTCGTTAATGAAAAACTGAAAGTCTGCCAGAGCATTACATAAGCCAAAAGGCATAACACAATACTCAAACAAAACCAAATTTCGTTTTAAAAGCAGTTTTCCGGTGTATGCTACAGGGAAAGACTGTGTATGTGGCGAGGGGGTGTCCCCGAAAATGGGTGGAAGTATGGTCCAACTGGAACGATTACAGGGGGGGTATCTGCGAGCCTCCGTCTACCACGCAGGCGCGCGCAGAAGATCTGTAAGAATCCTAACGACCTTGTGGTTCCAGGTGCTTAGAGCTGGGAAGTACAATTGCATCGCCTGTGCAGAGGTGAACTTACCGTGCTCGACGAGATGACCGTGTGGGGGGGGTGGGGGGTTTGTTCGATTGTTGGGGTTCATTTTACGATATTCTTGAAACGTACGCTCATGTTTATGGCTATAAAAAATGGAAAATCAGACCTACCCTATCCTTCTCTGAACAGTGTGACACATGCACTTTACCACGCCGCCGTGCCCCCGGGATGACGGCTTTGGGCTGTGTAATATCTGAAGCAATGCACGTGTTACGTACCGCGTGGCCAGCCCGAGGGGTTGTAGGCTGGAATCTGTGTACCATGGACGATCAAAATAAAGGTCTAAAAAAAAAAAAAAAAAAGCAGTTTTCCATTTGTCTCCGGCACGAACACGAATGAGATGGTACGCTCCTCTTAAATCCAATTTAGTGAATATGGTGGCCTTTCTCAGTTGATCCAACAAAACCGGTATCAACAGCAGGGGGTACTTGTTTTTCACTGTTACTTTATTAAGGGCCCTATAGTCCAAACACACACGCAATGTGCCCGCTTTCTTAGGAATAAAAAGATAGCAGAGGACACAGCTGATGAAGAGGGACGAATAAAACCCTTAGCCATCATTTCATCCAAATATTCTTTTAAATGCTGCTCCTCAGGTCCAGATAAAGCATAAATGCGGCTACAAGGCAACGCAGCACCAGACACAAGGTCGATTCGGCAAGCAAAGGACCGATGTGGAGGAAGTCCATTAGCTTGACCTTTATCAAAAACATCACCAAACGCTGCATAAGGGGAGGGTACGGTCAAAACCTCGCCTACAGCACAAGTCAGTGGAGATACCCAATCGGTAGCGATCTGATAACAACACTGCAAACAATGCACAGAATCCAGAGTTTACTGTGCGGCTTACCCAATCTATTCTAGGATTGTGCGTCTGTAGCCAAGGCACCCCTAGAACCACACCAAAAGAGGGAGCATCTATCAGATCGAAACAAATAGACTCTGAATGACCCTTATCGCATAACAAACACAATGATTCAGTTTGACGAGTGATCGACCCTGATGTTAATTCAGTTCCATCGATAGCTCGTACTGGTTCTGGATGTTCCTTATATACACAGGGAATCATCAACTTCTCGGCCAACTGAATATCAATAAAATTGCCAGTGGCACCCGAGTCAAGTAACACAGATACTGTTGCTCAGTTGCTGATAGAAATCACCAGGCAAGCTGAAATAGTAAAATGCCTCTGTGCCCTTTTTACAGCCCCTGCCACCTCATAAGAAGCATAATAATCCTCCTGAACCAGGGGTCCCCCTGATTTCTCTATGAATGCTACCACATTCCTTGATGGTAAACTAGAAGGTTTAACTGTACACTCACAAGCATAATGGCCTCCCTGTCCACAATACAAACACAGATTGCCTTCTCTCCTTCTTCTCTTTTCCTCACTTGACAGAGGCCCTCTAACCCCACCTATCTCCATAGGTCCAGGATCTGACTTATGCTCCACGGGTACTTTAGCCTCTGATCTAACCACCACAGTACGAGACACCTGGAAACAAGACTTCTCTCCACGTCTCTCTGACAAACGATGGTTTAACTTTACACTAGATCAATAAACGCTACACAATCATCGGGAGGATCTACCACTTGAGACACTACGCCTTTTAAATCCTCGCACAATCCTTGATAAAACAAAGACATCCTCTTTGCCATAGGACACTGAGTTTTGGATACAAGCCGATTAAATGTTGATATATAAGTCAACAGATCCTGCCTGCCCTGTCACAATTTCAACAACTCGGCATCACTAGCCTGCATAAATGCATGCTTAGCGAATAAACATCTCATTTGTTCCTTAAATGCTTGATAATTATATAGTACACGATCATCATTATCCACCAGGGGACTTGCCCATAAGGCTGCTGTACCAGCCAAGTATGATATAATAAACGCGACTTTTGCGGAATCATCAGGAAAAGCATTTGGTCTACACATAAAGTGTAAATGGCACTGAGTCAAAAATGTGCTATATTTGTTACTGTCACCTGTGAACCTTTCTGGTGCCGCCAGAGGCACAGGAACTTGTGTCATAACTGTAACTGCTATAGGAGCCCCGCCACTAGTACCCTGCCCTGACCCCCTCTCAAACTGGAAAGTAGCTGGCTGTACTACAGAACCCTGACTCCTGGGGAGGGAGTGATCTCTGGCCATTACCAAACTTAGCTCCTGCCTTAGCCCCAAATTTTCTTGTCTAAGGTCCTGTACCTGTGTCTGTAAAGTCGCGATAGTCCCAACAAATCCTGTAAAGTGGGGCCAGTATCCCCACCCGACGGATTTCCTGTCTCATCCATACTCGTCCGGGCAGTGTATAATTTTCGTGGGCTTGGTTTTCTGTCAACTTTCACTGCCTCACTTCGCCCAACACTGCACGAACGAGGATGTTCCCAATCCCCTACCTACACCCAAGTAACGTACACTATAATATACACAGTGCACAAATCACGCGGGCACAGGGAGAGGGTGGGAGAAAAGAAAAACAAGGAAAATGCCACCAAAAATGACACCATGGGGTAGCACAGTCTTTCGTTTGTTCTATGGACACCAATCCAGCAACTGCGCCTATAAAAGAAAAACGCACCGTGAGTCACTACATAGAATAAGGAAACCATGCACTAATACTCCAAGCCCGTTTCTATAACCATGCATGAATAGGAATACCAATGACTTCCTTACCGATTCTCCAATAGCTGTACTCCAGAGTTGATTTCTTCTGTCCTCAAACTGTGTTGGTGCAAAAATACGATTCATGAAATAACAAAAATCCTCTCCCAACTCGAATTTGTCATGAGGGGAAAAAGTCATAAGGTGACATAAAAAAAACCCTAAACGAAATGTAATTAGGGTATACCCAATAAAGTTATACAAAAGTGCTCAATAAAAGGCGGTGGGAACCACAAAACCGCCGAAACAACACAGCGTTCATAGATGCACCCAATACACCCAACGATGTGGATAACGTACAAAATATCCAGGAAGTGGCTTCTGTTTCAACACGCAGCCGCGTATTGAAAATCGGGAACACAGCACAAAGGCAGAGGTTCACAATACCTCTAAAAACGGAATGCCCCCAGTATTCGAGCCAAGAAAACAGATTCCACAAGTCCCAAAGAGCCAATAAATGCCACAAGGGAAATCACCAGCACCGGCAAGGCTCCATCAATTCCCGCGATCCCGCGAGCATGGTAGAGAAGGAAAGGACAGCCATCAAGGAAACTCCACTGCAAGGATGAACGCCGACAAGGTAAGAAACCAAGCAAAGGTAGGACGAATAGAGCCCGCCTTTAAACAGTTCTGGGACAAAGTCAGTCATGTGACCTGTCATGCATGGTCACAGAAAGCGGACAGAGACTCAGCCTATTTCCTAACAGCAGGTAAGTCTTGTTTTAATATGTAGATAGAGGTAAACAAATCCAATAGAATGGGGGCTAATTCTTCCTTTAAAATAGAGTATACTTCATTAGGTAAAGCATCGGGACCCGCAGCTTTCCCTTTCTTTAAACTTTTGATACCTCTGTAGATTTCCTCTATCGTGAAGGGTGCTGATAAGTCATCCCTAAATTCTTCACTAAGACATGGGAGGTCTATATCCTGAAAAAGGTCTGCTATTCGTTCCGTATCTGGACTTAGCTTCTCTGTATAGAGATCTTGGAAAAATGCTGAAAATGCTTGTTTAATCCCTCCCTCTTTGGTTACTCATAGCCCGGTTTCTGGACTTTTAATTTCTTTAATAGTATTCCTAGCTAGGTCTGCCCTTGTTTTCCATGCTAAGAATTTGCCACAACCTTCCCCGTAGTCGTGGTTCGCAAACGTGCTTGCCTCCCATTTTTGTCTTACTCTGATCTCCAGATAGTCGGCCTAATTAGCCTTTGTTTTTGTTAGTTCTGTTTCATTGATTGTGTTTCGAGAATCTTCAAAATTCCCCTGCGCTTGCTTAATTGCCTCTTCTAATACCTGAAGTTCTTTCTTTTCCTTTTTCTTGTAAAATGTACCTATGCCTGTTAATGTACCTCTGAGATACGCTTTAAACGCATTCCAAACTTTGTCTAAATGACGTAAATAATTAATTTACTCTCTTAATTTCTATGCAGGTAAGTACTTAATCAATAATAACTCAGATCGGATGAAAAAAGACAGAGTCCGTGGTGTGAGAGTTCTAAGGGGTTTTATTCCTTAAAAAGGAATGGTCATGGCCAAGATATCATGTTCTGACCACCACACAGGGTGTCAGAAGGGATAGAGCGCTACATTTTATTAACAGTACATAGCTTATATACTTATTTTGCATCATTGGAAACAGTATAGAAGGCGTAACAGCTGAGAGAAGACAAGATAACAGTATTACACGTGGTACATGTGCGTAATCAAGAGGCGTGAACTAGAGGTGTGTTCTGGAAACGTCACTGATAGGTGTCACAAAGGGGTGGCACTAACAGAAAATGTGGCAATGTCAGCAGAAATCGGAAGCTTGGATGCATGCGCAGCTGGATGACGTGTAATTGGAGGGGTGCAGGGGACTTGACATTTACACTGACGGAAAGAGACAGAGGACTGGCATGTCAGATCAACTTGTGCTTCTATCATATCTGATATCTGATGTTTAGGAACTAAGCTATCTGGGCAGAAAGGTCTCTAGAGCAGAAGCTATTCTATACTTGCTGTGAGTGCGTGTATAAGCGCCTGAGTGTCTGTATGAGAAGCGTGGGGGCATGGGGCCTTCCATGGAAGCATGGCAACAGAAGCTATGAATTTCCTGCATAGAAACAGGTCGGCCCTTTAGCCCTGTAGCTGAGGAAGGATGTTTACTGAAGCTAGCAGGCTGGAATGTATTTTCAGGGAGGGAAACAGATAACTCGAAGGTTATAGTCAATCTTGGCAGGCAGCAGGCTGAGCTGAGCACGGAGGACCGCGCTAGAAGTAAGTCAGAGTTCACGGGTACGGGGGCTGCCTGGGCAGAGATTTCTCGGAGTCAGAAGCCAGGAAAGAGGCTCGGTGGCAGAGATTCAGGGCCTACTTCAGCCAGGGCTGAAAAAACGTAGGAGTACACTACAAAAAGACGTTGGCATAGCATACTTAGGAACGGACCATTCAACCCATTCATGGTGGGTCTGAAAGAGGACATGTTAACGTTGGACGCAAATGTATTTGCGTCTTCATAGCTGACACAGGAGGGAAGTTACATGCACTTTAACTCGTACATGGAGTCGGTGGGGTACTCGCTAGGGAACACAACTTGACCATAAAATTTATATTACCTCATTCCCTCCTTGTTCCCTACGGACCCTTCATGATATATCGATCCTCATAAATCGATCGTTTTGTTCTTGTAACATTATATGTTCATCTTTCTTTCTTTGACTGTTTGAGAGACAACTGGAATGTTCAATGCACGATGTGGCACACAGTCCACAAATCGCTGGCCCACACTGCAGGCACAGGCAGCAGCTGAATACTATAACAAGGCCAATGCCTAGGAATGATAAGATCTTCCATCCCCAAGCTGTTAACGTAGTCCAGAACCAACCGGACCAAGTCCAGGTGCCTGGATTCTGATGTATCTGATTTGCAATTTTATGCAGACGGGTAATAGCTTGATAGACAGATGGTGCGTTTTGTGGGATGAAAACACAGCAACTTGACCCGATGACCTTACAGGCTCCACCTCTATCTGCCAAGATGACGTCAATTACAAGACGATTTTGAAGGACAACAACCCGTATAGCAGATTGCTCCTCTGTTAAGTTACCTAAGGCGGAGGCAGTTTCATGTACTACAGCTTCAAGTGTTCTGGTTAATCTGCGTATTAGTTTACTGTTTTGGACAGGTCCTAGAAAGAAAAAGAATCCTTTATTGAAATCAGTGTACTGTTCCCATGCCGTTTCTGTGTAGTCGACAAGTGGAATATCTCTTTTGGGTCTATTCTGTACTAGATTCGTATTTCTATGATAATCAGGGGGAGCTAGAAAAACAGGTGGCAGAAGGAATGCAATATAACAGGTACCATCCCAATCTGGAGGCAAACGTATGTATGCGGTATGACCACAAACAAAATAGGAGTGACTTATAGCTTTAAAGGACGATTTACCATGATCACTGAATTCGACCACAGTAGTGCATTTACTATGACCTACGTGTACTGAACCTTTCTTGCTAACACATAGTTCACCTGTGACTGGTAATACTAACATATGGGGCAGAACTGGAGCAGCTTCGGATTCAACAGTAAGGATCATAAGGCTAATTGTGTAATTACCTAATCCATATACTTCATTTTCTAGATCAGTTCCTATTCGAGTGGGAAGTCCCTCTTTATCAGGGTAACAGACGTTGAGCAGGACTAAGTTCAAGTTTCCCCAAACCCAGCCCCCATCGAAAACAGCAATATCAGGATCTAAGGAATTAATTATTTTAAACCATGCCCCACAGGAGCCATTGTGAGTGAACGGGTACGGAAAGAGGGGCAGAGCTCCCTTGTAATTCTGGTAGGGAGGGAGTCGGCCACATATCCAGCAGTCTGTAGCATTATTTGTCTGATGGGAGTGATGTAACATACTAATGAATGTATTGTTGCGCAGCGCAAGTCTGTAAGAGAGTTCATGTGCAGGAAGTTCACTAAAAGTGTGTTCAGTAGAGACGTTGTAAGCAGATTGTTCACGCCTGAAAATAGGCCAATATATAGGTAGCAGAATGCTGGCAATAATAATTAGAATACTTAGAAAAAACATTATTAACAACGTCACTATACAGTGACTACGCAGTGATTTGCAGTATGTACGTTTCTTTGCTTCTCTCTCTCTCTCTCTATCTCGATCTAGGGGATACATGTCAGAAACTATTTAACCGATTCACCTAGGGGAGGACTTAAACAATTAAACTGTCTGACTTGCTAGATCGGAGCTTCATACGGTACAGTTCTTGGGGAGTCTTTTCTCGTTCGGTAACGGTAAAGTCTTTTTCCTCAACACAGTCTTTGGTGGGGGTGGACGAGTCAGAGTCCTGTTTTAGTCCGTTTTTTAGTTCATTGCAAAGTTTGATGTGACTCGTATGGACCCACCCCTTTCTCCCCTCTATCTTCACGGCGGTCCTGGTTGTAAGGAGGACGGTCTTCGGAGACTTCCAACGGGGCTCCAGCTGACTTTTCCGGTCGAAATTCCGGACGAGTACCAGGTCCCCAGGACGGACCTCATGCGCCTTTACATCGGTGTTGTCAGGGAAGGCTGCGGCAACCTGTGAACGACATGATTGGAGTGCAGACATCAAGGAGGCAAGGTAATCTGTCAACATATTGCAATCAACATCAGTTATTTTCTTCGGAATGGGCGTCCCCCACATATTCGGTGGTCTGCCAAAGACCACTTCGTACGGGGATAGCCCTGATCTTGAATGGGCGACCATTCTCATGTAGAATAGTGCCACGGGCAGGGCGACTATCCAGTCGACCCCTTTTTCCTGACAGATCTTGGCAAGGCGTATTTTTAGCGTCTGATTATGCCTTTCTACAAGGCCTGCTGCTTCGGGATGTCGGACACAGTGGAACCTCCACTGATATCCTAGCAAAAGGGAAACCTGTTTCATCAACTCGGACGAGAACGGCTGTCCGTTATCTGAATACACGACACGGGGCAAACCGTACCGTGGAAAGAATTCACGAACCAACTGTCTGGCAGTGGTCGGAGCAGTGTAGTCTGGGACTGGGTATGCTTCGGTCCAGCGGGACAGGGCACAAACAATTACAAGGACATATTTAAAACCTCGACAACTGTTCATCTGGATATAATCCATCTGGAGGACTTCAAAAGGGTGATCGGGAGGATGAAATCCTCCTTGCTCTACAGGGACGCTTTTACCTGGATTGAACTGACAACAGATCATGCAAGTACGCACTTTCTGTTTTGCTGCTGCTCGTAAGTGTTTGTTGTACCAGAGATTCTGTAAACTGTCTAACATCGCCTTCTCTCCTAGATGTGCCGGACTATGTGCTGTATTTATCATCACTTGAACCATTGAGTCAGGGAGAAACCATATAGATTTTCCCTTCGTCACCCAACCTTGATCTGTCTGAATCCCTCCTAGTTCAGTCCATTTCTTTATTTCATCTGGAGTAGCATGTGTCTGAATGTCAATTACGTCTAGGGCGGGATCTCTAACTGTCATACACTTTGTCGGTACTATTGTCTTTGTCACATCAGTAATCTGGATGTGAGTCAGTGCTGTATGTTTTGCTGTCTGGTCTGCCAGGTCGTTACCCTGGGAAACAGAATCTGTAACTTTAGTATGTGCTTTACACTTCATGACTGATATGCCCGAGGGCAAATGTATTGCTTCTAACAGTGCTTGAATGAGGGGACCGTGTTGAATCTTGGCCCCATGAGAGGTCAGGAAACCTCGTTCTTGCCAGAGGACTCCGAAGTCGTGTACAACTCCGAAGGCATAACGGGAATCAGTGTATATGTTAACATTTCTGTTCTTAGCTAGAATACAAGCTCGGGTCAGAGCGATGAGCTCTGCTGCTTGAGCAGACAGTGTGTCAATACGATGTGTTTCTTTAACTTCAGTTTCAGTGGTCACGGCATACGCGGCCACTAATTCTCCTGTACTTGTTCTCATGCATGAACCGTCCACATAAAGTGTCAGGTCTGGATTTGTCAATGGAACATCTGTTAAATCTCGTCTAGGCTTTGTTACTGCATTAATGATTTCTATACAATCATGTGGGGCTGGATCTGTCATAACTGTTGGTAATAGTGTTGCGGGGTTCAGGATACTGCAGCGTCTGATTTCTATGTGTGGCTGGAATAGTGTTAATTCATAACCTGTCAGTCGTGCTATAGTCAAGTGTTGAGTCTGGGTTCTGTTTAACAAAACCTCTACAGAATGTGGTACTTGAACTGTTAACTGATGACCTAAAACAATTGAATCACTTTGTCTTATTGCTAACGCTGTTGCTGCTACTGACTTTAAGCACGCAGGGAGTGCTTGGGCTACTGAATCCAATGTACTAGAAAAATAAGCACAAGGCTTATGTGAACCTGCTTGATCTTGAGTGAGGACAGACAACGCTGTACCGTCACGTTCTGTAACAAAAAGTGTAAACGGTTTGCTGTAACATGGTGTCGCTAAAACTGGTGCTTGGCATAAGGCTTTCTTTAAGTCTTCAAAAGCTTGTGTGTGTTCCTGAGTCCAAGGGAGGGCAGTCGAAGTCGCTGCCTCCTGTGTCGTTAACTGGATGAGTGGCTTGGCTAGAAATGCATACTGGGGAATCCATTGTCTGCAGTACGAGGTGAGGCCTATGAAGGCCCGCACTTCCTTTTGTGTCTGGGGTTGTGGCATATTTGCAATTAACTGGATGCGATCGGGAGTGAGCTGTCTCCCCACTTTGGACAGCAAGTGACCCAAGTACACAACTTGCTGAACACAGAATTGTAGCTTCGAAGGAGACACCTTGTGTCCCTTGTCGGCCAGAAAGTGTAAAACGGTCAGTGATGCTTTTTCACATTCGGGCTCACTTCGTGCGGTGATCAGCAGATCATCGACGTATTGCAGTAAAGCGGTGTTAACTGGCATTTCAATACAATCAAGTTGTCTTTTCAGTGCTTGGCTATAGATGCTGGGGCTTTCTGTGAATCCTTGAGGTGCGCGCGAAAATTTGAAACTGCGTCCATTTAAACTGAATCCGAAGAGATATTGGCTCTCTGGATCAATAGGCACGCTGAAGAAGGCGTTCTTGAGATCAATTACAGTAAAGAACGTTGCTTCTGAGTCAATAGCAGTCAATAGAGAGGAGATATCGGGGACCACAGGATACTGTGGAATAATGCATTTATTTAATTCTCGAAGATCAATCACCAGCCGATATACTGGCGGTGCATTGGGATCAGTACGTTTAAGAATCGGAATGATGGGTGAATTACAGATATTGGAGTCGGTCTCGACGACCACTCCTTGGGCAATGAGCTCTTCAATGATTTTCAGTAAAGCCACTACAGCATCGGGTGGTAACTTATATTGTCTGATTCTGGGTAATACAACACCTGCCTTGAGTGTAACGCGGTATGGTGTAATGTGCATACAGCCTACATCTGTTGGGCCTTTTGCCCACAAGTAATCAGGTACATTTTTTAATCTGACATCAAACTCACGCAAAACATAATGACCCTTGAAATCCCGCAGAAAGAGCCTAACTCCCTCCGGGGAACAGCATATTATAGCTCCTAGAGCCTTCAATGTTTTAATTCCTAACAGATTTTCTGGACATGATTTCGTGAGTAACAGGTCTGTAACGCGTGATAATGGACCCACAGCCAGGGGGACTGGTTCGGATACTTCATTTACAATAGGCTGTCCTGAAAAACCCAGGGAAACATTCTGTGAGCCTGAGAGGGGTGCCCCTGGAACTTCATCATGACTTATTGTAGTGCGACTTGCCCCTGTGTCAATTAAAAACTTTCTGTCTTTTCCCAATACTTGACTGTGTACATAAGGACCTTCTTGATCTACAGGAATCTCAATAAGAGGCAAGCCACCTTCCCTCTCTAGGCTGTTTCATGTATATCGGGAATATTCGGGGTAAGCAGACTGGGCATACTGGTACATCTGCTGTGAAACTTGCTGAGTTGCGGCAATGGGCTGTGGCTGTGGTACTGCTACGGTCTGTGCTGGAGTCGAGGAAGCATGCATAGGCTGTGTATTCTGTGTAGACTGATGCTGGTTATGGTCTTGTCTAGGCGGATGCGGTCTTTCTTTAGTTTCACCTGTCGCTATGTTATGTTTCAGAACTGGGCATTCGTGTACGTAGTGACCTGGCTGCTTGCAATAATTGCATGTCCCTTTAACAGGAGCTGCAGTGTGACTTGTCTGGGTCGTACCCTTTCTGTGTCCGTCGGATGGGACTGTCTGAGCTACTAACATTTTCATCTTTGTGTCTTTCATGCGTTTTTGTTCCTGATCTTGTTCTTCTCTAATTCTGTTCTGATGATATTGTAACATTTGTAACATCTGGGATGGCGTATTTGCTTGCCATGTACTCTCAACCTTGTACACTCTATTTTTAACTAACGGTAGGGAATTCTCGACTAACTTTGATACAAAAAGATGTGGGTACGACTCGCTACTTGGCTGGAGGCCACTATTAATAATAAAACATTTCTCGAATCTTGAATAGAAGTCACTAGTATCTTCATCATGTTTCTGTTTACAGGACGAGATTGCATCCCAATCCTCCTTTCTAGTTGTCAATAATCTGGGCAGGACCTGTACTATCAAACCTGGTAATGCTTTAGTTTTGTCCCCAAGGCCTAACCCTGGGACCCGTTTCTTTTCTTCTTCCTCTATTTCTGCCCAGGCAATCTTTGTGTCTCCCACCTCCCATTCCTTTTCCTTTAATTTCTCGAATATACCCGTAGGCAATAATACTTTCAACATTTTCATGATATCATCATATGTGTAGTCCCCCATTAATAACATGTCTTTAAGCTCTCTATGGAAACCTGCAGGATCTTTATCATGGCATGGTACTAGTTTCTTCATTTCTAACAGTTCTAATTTAGTCAGAGGCGTGTGTACATACACGCGTTTCAAAGTTTTATCCTCACCCATAACAGGGTGCACTTCTCGTAAGGGGTTCTGACTTTCAATACCACCCCCGCATTGCATATGGTACATTTTCCTTTCTGGAGGTGGGGCGGGAACATATTCAGAGCTTACAAAGGTATCATATCTGTGTCGTTGTTCTAGAATTATTTGAATTAATTTAGTGCTTAGACCTCTCCATCTATCCATCAGTAGTGCTTCTAGTGTCTCGTGTAAGGGACCTGGATCGGAATAATGTTTTCTGTATTTAATGAGAAGGTGCTGAATCATGTATACACCTGCTAATTTCTGTTCGTCGGGGGAGAGGTTCAGAAATGTCTGCGCTACTGTGTCATCATTATATATGTCTGCATTTTCAGCCCATGATACAGCTGATCGGGCGAGTTCTTGTTCATCCATAGAATTGAGTACATGGTACCCAACTCGATCTCGAAGCCTTTTATCAGTTTCCTGGAACTGATGCTCAGCAGAATTCGGATTTGTTAAGGCAGAGAAGAAAACTCTCTTGCTCTCCGGACGGATACCCTTCCTAAGGTAAGTTCCCTTACCTACATATGCTATTGTTCCTACATTTCTTTCGGATTCTTCCTGTACTTCTTCCTCCTCGGAGGAAGCCTTTTCTTTCTCTTTCTGGTGTACTGCTATCACTGCTTTCTTAATCTTCTTGTACATAGAGTCTATGCAATTTTGTCTGTCATGTCTTCCATCAGCTATATTTTGACCCCACTTGTTCAATGCGTCTAATTCACTCTGATCTGTTCCGGGCCTGTCTTGTTCTCTTATTAGACAATTTATGAAAAATCGTAGTATCAGTGCTTGCATGCCAACTTTCTGTTTCTCCATGGCATCCTTAATACTGTCAGAGTCCTTTCCTGTCTGAACGAACTCATATATTCTGTCTAGACGATCCTTCATTCCTGCATAGCATAACAAGCTATCAGTAGCGGATCTTAACCGTAATGATGCCAATATCATTAAATCGTCTTTTCCGGGTACTGGATCATATCTGCAAACTGACATGTTTTCTTTTAATGCGTCAAGGCGGGATGAATTAGAGGAGTGGGGAGACCTGTACGTGAGAGGACTCTGCATATCTCTGAGATTGAATCTGTGAGTTGGTGGCGGGGTCTGAGGACCCGCGGTCGCACCTCCTGAAGCGGACGCTTGTACATTACCTCCCTGTGGAGTCTGTATCTGAACTTGAACTTGTCGTTTAGGTGGATCAGGCAAACGTGGTTTCGGTAGGTCAGTTTTGAGTACGGGAAGTGGCGGGGCTGGCGGTACGGGAGAAGTCTGTTGCGGTACCGGCGGAACGTGACCTGGGGGTGGAGTGCCACCCCCGTCTCTGTCAATAGGCAGGGCACGAACAGGCAGATTGGTGTAAGCTGGTGCTACATCGTCTAAGTATGAATTTAGGAATATGTCTTTAGTAGTCTTATGCATTACTTTAGTTGGAACTAATGGTGACGGCAAATTTTTCGGTATTTCTGAAATGGCGTCAGGGGTACCTTCGGCCAAAAGATACATGTTGTTCACTTGGCTATTTCGGATGCGATCTATTTGTTCTGATTTTACTCGAATTCCTTCAATGACTAATTCGTTTTCTTGGGCCTTTTCTGATTCTTTAAGTCTGTCTTCTCTACGGAGTGCTCTTTCAGCACGTTTATGTGATTCCTTACGCCAAAATTCTATGGCGTCTTTCTGAGATTGTCTGGCTTTCTTTTTCCGTAATGCTTCTTCTACCTTTATGATGCACTCGGCATCCCATGTTCCGTTAACTGGCCATCGGTATCTTTCCTCTAGGTGCTTGGTATAATCGGTCCATAACTCTAGATACAATATGGCGTCTATGCCATGTTTGTTATACATGAAATTACCTGGAGTGTCCCTAGGGGGGATTGGAATTTCTTCCTCTAACATCCCTTTCCTAGTTCCTATCTGCTTTAACTTGTTGAAAAACGGCATTGTGCCTACTTGATACTGAAATGCTCGATCCTTGATACTTAATTCTGAATGTAACTATTTATACAAAAAAACACAATAATGCACAAGGAAAACAATCACATTCATACCACGACATTAATCACAAAAACATTTAAAACATAGATGACTACCCCACTATACTAGATGTACTGCTAAACAGTACAGATACACTGTTGTAACAGTGCAAAAATTCAGAAATTCGGAATACTAGATATACTGCTAAACAGTACAGATACACTGCCTAAAAACAGTGCAGACCGGACTTGCGTACCCAAACCCGTCTAGATACGACCCAGCAATGGTACTCACCGGGAAGCACGGAAACAGAAGGCCTCGGAAAAACTCGACTGGACTCGACTCGATACTTCGGAAAACTTCGGAAAACTTCGGGAATTTTCGGAAAACTTCGGAAACCTGGTGGGCCTCTTGACACCTCGGACCTTGCTTCTTTCGGCTAGGCTCTGGTCGGGATCCTCCGCACTCCTCACCGCCTCGTCTGGGCACTGATCGCAGTCTTCGTCACCTCCGTGGGTCAGAGGGAGATGCAGGAAATCCTGCCGGTACGCGTATGTTCCTTCTAACTGATGGCAGGGGACAGAGTTTGCAATGCGCCAACCGGCGCGTGAGGTGGGGGAGGGGTCCCTGTTCGGGCGCCAAAATGACGTAAATAATTAATTTACTCTCTTAATTTCTATGCAGGTAAGTACTTAATCAATAATAACTCAGATCGGATGAAAAAAGACAGAGTCCGTGGTGTGAGAGTTCTAAGGGGTTTTATTCCTTAAAAAGGAATGGTCATGGCCAAGATATCATGTTCTGACCACCACACAGGGTGTCAGAAGGGATAGAGCGCTACATTTTATTAACAGTACATAGCTTATATACTTATTTTGCATCATTGGAAACAGTATAGAAGGCGTAACAGCTGAGAGAAGACAAGATAACAGTATTACACGTGGTACATGTGCGTAATCAAGAGGCGTGAACTAGAGGTGTGTTCTGGAAACGTCACTGATAGGTGTCACAAAGGGGTGGCACTAACAGAAAATGTGGCAATGTCAGCAGAAATCGGAAGCTTGGATGCATGCGCAGCTGGATGACGTGTAATTGGAGGGGTGCAGGGGACTTGACATTTACACTGACGGAAAGAGACAGAGGTCTGGCATGTCAGATCAACTTGTGCTTCTATCATATCTGATATCTGATGTTTAGGAACTAAGCTATCTGGGCAGAAAGGTCTCTAGAGCAGAAGCTATTCTATACTTGCTGTGAGTGCGTGTATAAGCGCCTGAGTGTCTGTATGAGAAGCGTGGGGGCATGGGGCCTTCCATGGAAGCATGGCAACAGAAGCTATGAATTTCCTGCATAGAAACAGGTCGGCCCTTTAGCCCTGTAGCTGAGGAAGGATGTTTACTGAAGCTAGCAGGCTGGAATGTATTTTCAGGGAGGGAAACAGATAACTCGAAGGTTATAGTCAATCTTGGCAGGCAGCAGGCTGAGCTGAGCACGGAGGACCGCGCTAGAAGTAAGTCAGAGTTCACGGGTACGGGGGCTGCCTGGGCAGAGATTTCTCGGAGTCAGAAGCCAGGAAAGAGGCTCGGTGGCAGAGATTCAGGGCCTACTTCAGCCAGGGCTGAAAAAACGTAGGAGTACACTACAAAAAGACGTTGGCATAGCATACTTAGGAACGGACCATTCAACCCATTCATGGTGGGTCTGAAAGAGGACATGTTAACGTTGGACGCAAATGTATTTGCGTCTTCATAGCTGACACAGGAGGGAAGTTACATGCACTTTAACTCGTACATGGAGTCGGTGGGGTACTCGCTAGGGAACACAACTTGACCATAAAATTTATATTACCTCATAAAGGTGCAGACCCGAGATTAATAACAAAGAATTCCTTTGTAGAGTGTTTCAGTTCCCCTATTATTGATAAATCTGAGAGAAAGGATCTATTCAGCGTCCATCTCCTTTCTTCTATGTTGTGTCTTATCTCGAGATATAGAGAGACTGCGGAGTGGTCAGACAAGTGTTCTGGTATATGCAATACCTTGCTTATTTGTTGACTGATCGAGGACAAAACTAAAAAAAAATGTATTTTCTTGATCTATGGCCGTGTTTTTTGTTGTGAAAGGTGTTCTTATGAACAACTAGAGCGCATACTGTCTTACTTATGACAAAAGTATGGCACACCTAAAGCCATTGTGATTGGAATAAAGAGGTAACACTTAAAACATTTAATTTAAAAAGGAACACAAAGAGGGGGTTCATTGTGACATAGAAATTAGTATTACTGCTGAAGAAAGAAAAATTAGGGCACATTTTGAGTGACTTCTCAAATCCTATTCTATTTCATGAAAAAATTCTGACATGCAGACTGAAACGTACTTTTAATATACCAGCAGCAGTCTTCCGTGGTGAGCAGTAGCTTTACTACAGTGATCTAATGAGCAACTAGAGTGCTAACATTCAGAATTTATGGCAAATGTGTGACATATCTGAATGCCTTCTTTATGAAATCAAAGTAAACAACTGAAAGTATTTCCCACTGAGGAGACTGAAGTAAATGAGGAAATTAGGAAACTTCGTAACAAATAAGTCTCCTAAGATGGCCACCAGAGACGAAAGAGCCCACATGTATCACAAATATCACTCAGATGTAGCCCACATGTAGCCCAATGACAGAAGTGTGCAAAACACTTTTTATTTTTTGTGTTTTTGCAGTTTTATATAGTGCAGACTTGTCACGTATTGGAGTGCTGTACATGAGCATTGTTTACATCACACAAGAAAAAATTCATTTTGGTTGTAGACATGGGGAGTTTAAGTGATTTGACCAGAATCACAGAATGTTGAGCTGAAGCAGAAACTCCAACCAGGTTCCCCAGTTGCAAAGTCTGCAGCTCTAGAAGTAACACCACATCCTCTCCCCTAAGGGCAACATTTAATCCAGTGGTCAACTGGATAAAAAAACATAAAGATATCAAATAATTTAAAAGTGCTTTGTCGCTTTATTTAAACTCAGAAAATATGTCCTCATTTTAGTTTTTTAGAGCACTAAACATAATTTTGATGCAAATAAGACCCTCTCATATATGTATTTTCTAAAGGAAATGCTCTAGGTATTACAGTTTTGATTACATCAAGATGACGTCAGGCGTTCCACACTTTTGTAATAAATATAGAATGTTAGCAATTTAGTTGTTCATTATGGTACTGTTGAGAGGCAGAGGTAGAGGCCAGGGGCATGGACTCTGAAAATTGAAGGCAGGTAGGAGGGTGCAGAGACAATAATTTGACCACACTGGGAAGGCAGGAAGGGCAGTGGCAGCACAACAGTCTATGGAGGGCAGTGGAAAGGGGGGCTTGGGGCAACAAATCAACAATACAGGACTGGCAAGAGCGGCTGTGGCAATGTAATAGACCATTGTGGGCAGAAGGAAGAGGCAGTGGTAGTACATCCATACATGCCAACAGACCCGATTCAGCCAGGAAACGTCCAATGTTTTTAATCCCAAATGTGCTTTATTTGATCTGTCTCCTGTCTACAATCTCCTCTTTTTCAATGTAAGTCAAAGGGGAAAATCAATACCCTAGTTTTTTTCAAAATCTCTCTCTTACCAAAATCAAAATGTCAGCAAGTATGGGACAATGGATCATAGAAGGCAGGAGGAATTGGGGTAGGGACATGGACTCGGATAACAGAGGACAGGAGGGACATGGAGAGGTGCACCAAACTGACTCTACAGGGCAGGCATCAAGGTTTGCAGCAGCACAATACACCACACAGGGCATGCAGGACGGGAGTGCAGCACAACAATCCATAGAAAGCAATAGGGATGGGACAGGACCATGCACATGGACAACAGACAACAGAGAACAGAAGAGAAAGAGGCAATGGTAGCTAGCTGACCATAATGGACAGACAGGCGAAAAAGCTGCAGCATAGCTGACCATAAAGGGCAGGAGGGATGGATCAGGGGCCTTACAATGGAACAGACAAGCCAGGAGGGAGGGAATAGGGGTCTGCACATGGAAACAGAGGGCTGGGGGCAAGGGGACAGGGCAGGAGCAGCAAGATGACTGTGGAGGTCAGGCACGGTGTGCACTAGAAGCAAGACACACCAGTGAGACTATAATGGCACACACACAGACCATGAAGGGAAGGTGGGAGGGGTTCAGGGGCATCTAGCTGACTACACAGGGAAGGTGGGAGGGACCATGGCAGCACAGAAGACCATGCATGGCAAGTGGGAGTGTAAGTGGCAGCACAATGGCTATGATGGACAAGAAAGAGGCTGCAGGGGCATGAACAAAGGACCATGGAGGATAGAAGGGAGGGCAGGACCAGGGCACAGAAAAGAGAGTTCAGGGGAAGGGGCCTCACAACAGAGCATGCAGGGCAGGCAGGAGGAGCAGCTGCAGCACAACAGACCAGGAAGGGCAGAAGGGTGTGGCAGTAAAATGGACCATGGAGGACAGTAGGAAGGGGACAGGGGCATGGAATGTGGACAGGCAGGGTAGAGGTTACAGGGACATGTTACAGTCATCTGACAATGCTAGGCAGGTGGGAGGGCAGGGCAGCTCAACAGAACACTCAGAGTAGATAGGAGTGGCAGGTCCATGGAACATGGTGGGCAAAAAGGATGGAGCAGGGGCATGCACACAGACATCGGAGGGCAAGGGGAAGGAGAATAGGGGTAGCAAGCTAAGCACAGAGGCTATGCATGAGGTCAATGATGGGGCATAGAATTAGGCAATGGAGGGCAGGAGGAGTGGACTGGTACATCATGCTAAATGGAGGGCAGTGGCAGCACATCAGACCATGCATGGCAGGAGGGAGGAGGCTAGTCCATGGATTCAGACAACCGAGGATAGGGAGGAGGTGGATGGGGCAGCAAGCTAACTGTTCAGAGAAGGCGGGAAGGCCAGTGGCAGAACAACGGCCACACAGAGCTGTAATAAGGGTACAGGGACATGGACTTGGACAATGGATGGCTAGGAGGATGGAAGGCAGAAGCAGCAAGCTTGGGTGGGGTCAGCACAATGCCAGGCCCTGCTTCCAATCCCCCACCATCCATTGTGATGTGCATCTTACTTAACATTAAAAAAACTAGACATTTTTTGCTGAAAAAACAAAGATTACAGGGACGGTATAGTTAGACTTAGATTTCAATCATACACAACCAGTGAAATTCAGCAGTTATAGTTACCTGAGCTAACTATAACTTACGCCCCCGCAATGTACTGCTAATGACCTCAGATATTACATCATTCATTACATGGTCAGTTACATCACTCATGACATCACTCATGGCATCTCAAATGAGCTGTGAATGGAATGGAACTATAATCGCTAGAACTTTATTTGGGGATAGTGTGTGTATATTAACACACCTTTTTTTTCTTTTATTTCATGTAAGAACCATTATAATACGCAACGTGCCCAGATTAATATGGCCAATAGCTTTTCACCTTAAAGTAATGTGTAGTCCATTGTTTATGTTGATGTTGGAAATCCTAAGTATGTTTATTATGAATAAGTCACGTTGACGAACATACAGGTATGGCAGTCACTGGCCAAGATATGCTGAAATGACATTGTGTGCATATTAACACTTGCTTTCTTTTCTTTATTGTATCAATTCCTGAATTTCACATTGTGGCCAGGCCAATATGGCTGACAGCTTTTTGGATTCAAGAAATATATAGTCCTTTGTTAATGTTGGCAACTGGAGGCATTTGTACATTTAAATAAGGATGCTACAATGACGCCTTGTATAGTTATCAAGGTTTGGACGAGCCGAAATGCGTGGATCACATCCTTTGCAGATTAAATACTTCCAAACTACAACCTAAGTGTTGATTCCTTCCTTGTAAGAGTGAGAGGAGATTAAATACATATATATACAATTCACTGAAAAAACACAAGTTTCAGGGAAATTATCGTTAGAAATTAGCATTTAAAAAACCTCAGCAATTCACTAAAAAAACCACAGGTTTCATGGACGTCATAGTTAGTTGGACATTTCACTCTTACAAAACGAGAGAAATTCAGCCGTTATTGTTAGTTGTGCTAACTATAACTCGCGCCCCCGCAATGCACTGCTGATGACGTCACATATTACATCACTCATGACATGGTCAGTGACATCACTGAAGACATCACTGATGACATATCAAATGACATCACTGATGACATCATCCACGTGATCATCTGATGCACCTCCTCACACCCTAAAATACAGACTACCATTCTCAAAACCATAGACACAGCAATATTATTACAGCTACAATATTCTGTGCACTATGTATGCAGACCTCTAATCAGTTATATATCATTGATACAGTCTTTTAAATACTCAGTTAATACCTATGCAGTCTAAGAATCCTTCTGTCTGTCCTATGCACTTGTCCATTCACCCATCCATCACTATGTACGTATCCTATCACTCTGCCAATACCTAAGCACTTATACATTTAGCATGCACTCTCTTTGCAGCACTGAAATTACTCCAGTTATAGTCATATACTTAAGGAATGGCCTAGCCACTAACCCAAGTACAGGTACAATGTTTTGTACACTATGCATGCAGATCTCTAACAAGCTACGTACTATTAATACGCTTTTCTAAATACCCAGTTAATACCTATGCAGTGTTGGAATCCTTCTGTCTGTGCCATGTATTTCTCCAATTACCCATCCAGCACTATCTATGTATCCTATCACTCTGTCAATACCTATGCACTTATAATTCAACATGTACTCTCTTTGCAGCACTGAAATTATTCTAGTTACTATTCATGTACCTAAGGAATGGCCTAGCCAGAAAAACTAGTACAGCTACACTATTTTGTGCACTATGCATGCAGACCTCTAATCAGCTACATAGCATTGATACAGTCTTTTAAATACTCAGTTAGTACCTATACAGTCTAGGAATCATTCTGTCTGTCCCATGTAGTTCTCCATTCATCCATCCAGCAATATATATGTATCCTATCTCTTCACCAATACCTAAGAACTTAAAAATTGAGCATGCACTCTCTTTGCAGCACTTAATTTACTCCAGGTATTAGTCATATACTTAAAGAATTGCCTAGCCATTATTACCTATGCGGGTACAATGTCTTGTACACTATGCATGCAGACCTTTAACCAGCTACATACTATTGATACACTCTTCTAAATATCCAGTTAGTACCTATGCAGTGTAGGAATCCTCCTGTCTGTCTCATGCATTTCTCCAATCACCCATCCATAACTAGCTACTTATCCTATTACTCCACCAATACCTAAGCACTTGTAATAACTGAAAAAATGTTTTTGATATGTACTACTGTCAAGGTAAGATTAAATAATCCAAACACTATCAATACACAACGAAAATCAGCTGTGTACTATATATATATATATATATATATATATATATATATATATATATATATATATATATATATATATAAACCTCTAACCAACTACTTAGTAAAGTACTACCCATGCAACCTAGGAATCCTCCTGTCTGTCCCATGCACTTCTCCAATCACCCATCCAGCACTATCTACGTATCTTATCACTCTACAATACCTAAGCACTTATAAATTCAACATGTACTCTCTTTGCAGCACTGAAATTATTCTAGTTACTAATTATGTACCTAAGGAATGGCCTAGCCAGTAAAACTAGTACAGCTGCACTATTCTATGCACTATGCATGCAGACCTCTAATCAGCTACATAGCATTGATACAGTCTTTTAAATACTCAGTTAGTACCTATGCAGTCTAGGAATCCTTCTGTCTGTCCCATGCACTTCACCATTCAACCATCCAGCACTATCTACGTATCCTATCACTCCACCAATACCTAAGCACTAATACATTTACCAGGCACTCTCTTTGCAGCACTGAAATTACTCCAGTTATTAGTCATATACTTAAGGAATGGCCTAGCCACTAACACAAGTGCAGGTACAATATTTTGTACACTATGCATGCAGACCTCTAACCAGCTACATACTATTGATACACTCTTCTAAATACCCAGTTAGTATCTATGCAGTCTTGGAATCCTCCTGTCTGTCCCATGCATTTCTCCAATTACCCATCCAGCACTATCTACCTACCCTATTACTCCACCAATACCTAAGCAGTTATAAATTCACTATATACTCTGTTTGTTTGTAATACTGTAATTATTCTAGTTACTAGTCATGAACTTATGGAATGACCTAGCTACTAACACAAGTACAGCTATAATATTTTGTGCACTATCCAAGCAGACCTCTAAATAGCTACATATTATTGATACCATTTTCTGGATACCCAGTTAGTACTCATGCAGTGTAGGAATTGTCCAGTCTGTCCCATGCACTTCTTTAATTGCTTATCTACCACTATCTAGTTATCCTATCACTCCACCAATATGTAAGCACTTATAAATTAAGTGTTCACTCTGTTTGCACCACTGTCATCATTCCAGTTACTATTGGCATTCTTATAAAATGACCTAGGCACCAACACAAGTACACATAAAATATTTTGTGCATAATCCCTACAAATCTCTAAGCAGATACATACCATTGGTCCACTCCATTAACTACTGAAGTAGTACCCATTCAGCGTAGGATACCTTCTATCAGTCTCATGCAATTCTTCAATCACCCATCCAGCACTATGTTCTTATTGTATCAGTCTGCCAATACCTAAGCACTTATGGGGCAGATTTACAAGTACCCTGTGCCACGAATACGTCACTTTTTGTAACGTAGTGATGGCGACAGGCCCACCTTCATATTTACAAGGAGAAGAAAAACCACCCTTTGTGGTTTTTCCTCTCCTTGTAAATACGACCCATTCACACACAGAACTTTGTGTTGAAGGGCCGTTCCATAGGTGTTGCTGTGAGTGTTCCAACGCAACACTCATAGAACAAGACACATCTCCAAATTTATGAGAAATCATAAATCTGGAGATGAGTGTGAATGCTGCGCCATCCTAGAGTTGGTGTAGCAAGGCGCAACGAGGAGAATTGTTTTAATTTCTCCTCATTTTTTTCCTCTTTCACTGCATGCTGCATTCCACAGCATACATTGAAAGAGGAAATTGCCTTTACTGATTGTTTTTGTGCAGGAAGGTGTCCCTTCCTGCACAAAATCAATCTCCGCACGACACAGACATCCTTGCACCATGGTGCAAGGGTGCCTGTGTCACCGCATGGCTGCAGTTTGTGCAGCAGTGAAGAGGGAAGCACAGAGTTGCAACATATTAATGTACATATGTCACATCCCTGTGCTTCGGAAGTGCCAGAGTGCAGTGCAGCTAAAGAGCTTGCAGTGTCACGCTGCAGAACTTCCTCATAAATCTTCACCTATAAATTCACCATACACTACTAATCAATCAATCAGTGACACTTATAAAGCGCGCTACATACCCGTGGGGTCTCAAGGCGCTGGGGGGGGGGGGAGCCGCTACTGCTCGAACAGCCAGGTCTTCAGCTTCTTCCTGAAGGAGAGGTGGTCTTGGGTCAGGCGCAGGTCGGTCGGGAGGGAGTTCCAGGTCTTGGCGGCCAGGTGGGAGAAGGACCTTCCTCCTGTAGTCGCTCTTCGGATGCGGGGGACGGCGGCGAGGGCGTGGTTGGCTGATCGGAGGTGGCGTTTGGGAGCGTAGAAGTTGACTCGGCTGTTGAGGTAGCTCGGGCCTTGGTCGTGTAGGGCTTTGTGTGCGTGGGTGAGGAGGCGGAAGGTGATTCTTTTGTTGACGGGGAGCCAGTGAAGGTCTCGCAGATGTCCGGAGATGTGGCTGGTTCGTGGGATGTCGAGGATGAGTCTGGCTGAGGCGTTCTGGATCCGCTGGAGTCTCTTCTGGAGCTTGGCGGTGGTCCCGGCGTAGAGGGCGTTGCCGTAGTCCAGTCGGCTGGTGACGAGGGCCTGGGTGACGGTCTTCCTGGTCTCGGTGGGGATCCACCAGAAGATCTTCCGTAGCATGCGTAGGATGTTGAAGCATGCCGAGGAGACGTTGTTGACTTGCCTGGTCATGGAGAGGGAGGAGTCCAGGATGAAGCCCAGGTTGCGTGCATGGTCTGTCGGTTTGGGTGCGGTGCCCAGGGCGGGAGGCCACCAGGAGTCGTCCCAGGCGGAGGGAGAGGAGCCCAGGATGAGGACCTCCGTCTTGTCTGAGTTCAGTTTCAGGCGGCTGGTCGTCATCCACTCGGCTACCTCTTTCATCCCTTCGTGCAGGTTGGCTCTGGCGGCGGCGGGGTCGTTGGTCAGGGAGAGGATCAGCTGGGTGTCGTCGGCGTAGGAGATTATGCTGAGGTTGTGTTTGCGTACGATGGCCGCGAGGGGGCTCATGTAGACGTTGAAGAGGGTGGGGCTCAGAGATGATCCTTGGGGGACGCCGCAGATGACTTCGGTGGCCTCTGACTTGTACGGTGGTAGGCGGACTCTCTGTGTTCTCCCGTCGAGGAAGGAGGTGATCCACTCCAGCGCCTTGTCCTGGATTCCGACGTTGCTGAGGCGCCGTACTAGGGTGCGGTGGCAGACCGTGTCGAATGCCGCGGAGAGGTCTAGGAGGATGAGGGCCGCTGTTTCTCCATTGTCCATCAGGGCTCGGATGTCGTCGGTGGCGGCGATGAGGGCGGTCTCGGTGCTGTGATTGGCTCGGAAGCCGGACTGTGAGGGGTCGAGGGATCCGTTCGTCTCGAGGAAAGCGGCCATCTGCTTGTTGACGGTCTTCTCGATGACTTTGGCTGGAAACGGGAGGAGCGAGATGGGGCGGTAATTCTTGAGGTCGGTGGGGTCCGCTGTTGGTTTCTTGAGTAGGGCGCTGAGTTCGGCGTGTTTCCAGCTCTCGGGGAAGATGGTGGTGTCGAGGGATGTGTTGATGATGTCTCGCAGGTGGGGTGCGATGACAGCGTCGGCTTTGTTGAAGACGTGGTGAGGGCAGGGGTCGGTCGGTGATCCGGAGTGGATGGAGTTCATCGTGCGGATGGTGTCTTCGGTGCTGATCGGGGTCCAGGCGTGGAGGGTGGTGGTGGGGGGTGGTTGTTCGGTCATGGTGTGCGTTGGTTGGTTGTTGAAGCTGTTGTGTATGTCCGTGATCTTGTTGTGGAAGTATGAAGCCAGGGAGTTGCAGAGGTCTTGCGATGGGGTGATGTCGTTGTTTCCTGCGCTGGGGTTGGAAAGCTCTTTGACGATGTTGAAGAGTTCCTTGCAGTTGTGTGCGTTGTTGTCCAACCGGTCCTTGAATGCTGTTTTCTTGGCGGCGCGGATCAGCTGGTGGTGTTTCCGGGTGGCAAGTTTGAAGGAGGTCCTGTTGTCCGGTGTCGGTTCCCTTCTCCAGACTTTCTCGAGGGCTCGGCAGTTCTTCTTGGAGCTCTTGAGTTCGTCGGTGAACCATGGGGCTTTCTTGCTGCCGGGTCTGCTGGGCGGGGTCCTCAGTGGGGCGAGTTCGTCCGCGCAGTTGCTGATCCACTTCGTGAGGTTGTCGGCGGCCTGGCTGGGGTTCGCTGAGCTGGCAGGAGGGTGCTGGCTCAGGGAGGTGGCGAGCTGGTCTGCTGTGATCTTGTTCCAGCTTCTGCGGGCGGTCTGTTGCTGGTGGTGGTGGGTCGTTGTTTTCTTGAAGGTGAAGTGGACGCAGCTGTGGTCCGTCCATTGAAGCTCTGTGGTGTGGCTGAAGTTGATGTCCTTGCTGGATGAGAAGACAGCGTCGAGTGTGTGTCCGGCGAGGTGGGTGGGGGTGGACACCAGTTGCTTGAGTCCCAGGTTGGTGAGGTTGTCGAGCAGGGTGCTGGTGTTGCGGTCGTTGTTGTTCTCCAGATGGAAGTTGAGGTCTCCCAGGAGGATGTAGTCAGCGGAGGGGAGGGCATGTGGGCTGACGAAGTCGGCGATGTCCTCGCTGAATTGTGTGCGTGGTCCAGGGGGTCGGTAGATCAGGGTGCCTCTGAGGGTGGTGTTCGGGTTGGTGTGGATCTGGAAATGCAGGTGTTCGGCGGTGGTCAGGGAGTTGTCGGTGCTGGTCGTGAGACGGATGGTGCTCCTGTGGATGATGGCGATGCCTCCTCCCATCTGGTTGGCGTTTCGGTCCCTCCGGACGATCTTGTAGCCCTCTGGGATGGCGATGGCGATGTCGGGAGCTGAAGAGGCGTTCATCCAGGTCTCCGTGAGGAAGGCCACGTCTGGAGCTGTGGTGTCGAGGAGGTTCCAGAGTTCGATGGCATGTCTGTGGATGGAGCGGGTGTTGAGCAGGATGCACTTGAGGTGGGTACTGCTGGTGTTCGGCTTGGTGGGTGCTGGTGCGAGGCAGGTCCGGATGCAGGTGAACTTGCAGGCGTGGCAGCTGAAGGGTCCGTGGGTACGTCGTGGAGAGGCTTGATGGCATTCTGGGAGTCGGCCGGTGTTGAGAGCGGTGAGGGTGGCGGCGGAGTACGTCAGGCGGGTCGGTCGGGGTCTTCGTGGGCCAGGGGTCCTGGCGCTGGTCGCGATCCGGTCGCGGACGGGCGTAGACGGGCTTACCTTTGGCGCGCCTTCGGCGCACAATCGGCGCGCCCGCTGCGCGTGACCGCTGCGCGTCCGCACGGTCGCCATTTAAGGCGAAGTGCGCGGGTGGGCGGAGCAGCTGGGAGGCGGGAGCGGGGAGGGAACAGAAGAGAAAAAGGGGCGGGGCCAATGGCGGTGGCGGGAAGCGAGAGCGGAGGGCGGCGAGGTAGGCGGCCAATCAGGAAGGAAACTGGACACGGCACAGGGGATACAAAGAAATTAACAGGCACAAATTTAGGGCAAAACAAATAAAAACGGCAAAATACGCGAGCAGACGGCAGAAACAGACAAGCACAAATTACGGGCAAAACAAGTAAAAACAGCAAAATACGCGAGCAGACGGCAGAAACAGACAAGCACAAATTACGGTCAAAACAAGGAAAAACAGCAAAATACGCGAGCAGACGGCAGAAACAGACAAGCACAAATTTAGGGCAAAACAACTGGGAAACCAGAGGGGAGCGACCACGGCGTCAGCGAGGCCGGCGGCGAGGCAGAAGGCAGGCAGAGGGGAACACACGCAGCAGCTGGTGGCCGTGCGGTGCGGGGGTGTCCCACAAGTGGGTCACACTCACCTGCGCTGCACGGTCGCCATTTAAGGCCAAGTGCGCGGGTGGGCGGAGCAGCTGGGAGGCGGGAGCGGGGAGGGAACAGAAGAGAAAAAGGGGCGGGGCCAATGGCGGTGGCGGGAAGCGAGAGCGGAGGGCGGCGAGGTAGGCGGCCAATCAGGAAGGAAACTGGACACGGCACAGGGGATACAAAGAAATTAACAGGCACAAATTTAGGGCAAAACAAATAAAAACGGCAAAATACGCGCGCAGACGGCAGAAACAGACAAGCACAAATTACGGGCAAAACAAGTAAAAACAGCAAAATACGCGAGCAGACGGCAGAAACAGACAAGCACAAATTACGGTCAAAACAAGGAAAAACAGCAAAATACGCGAGCAGACGGCAGAAACAGACAAGCACAAATTTAGGGCAAAACAACTGGGAAACCAGAGGGGAGCGACCACGGCGTCAGCGAGGCCGGCGGCGAGGCAGAAGGCAGGCAGAGGGGAACACACGCAGCAGCTGGTGGCCGTGCGGCGCGGGGGTGTCCCACAAGTGGGTCACACTCACCTGCGCTGCACGGTCGCCATTTAAGGCCAAGTGCGCGGGTGGGCGGAGCAGCTGGGAGGCGGGAGCGGGGAGGGAACAGAAGAGAAAAAGGGGCGGGGCCAATGGCGGTGGCGGGAAGCGAGAGCGGAGGGCGGCGAGGTAGGCGGCCAATCAGGAAGGAAACTGGACACGGCACAGGGGATACAAAGAAATTAACAGGCACAAATTTAGGGCAAAACAAATAAAAACGGCAAAATACGCGAGCAGACGGCAGAAACAGACAAGCACAAATTTAGGGCAAAACAACTGGGAAACCAGAGGGGAGCGACCACGGCGTCAGCGAGGCCGGCGGCGAGGCAGAAGGCAGGCAGAGGGGAACACACGCAGCAGCTGGTGGCCGTGCGGCGCGGGGCATTCTTTCAGTCAATCATGCTGTATACATATATTCAAACAAACTTTCACACATTACCTTGCAATTATAGTTCTTTAACCAGATAAGGTAGTTCTGATAGGAACTACCTTATGGGTGTTTTTTCAAAAAATGAACAGCAAAAGGAACGAATAAAACAGGAAACTTTTCGAATTACTTATCATTCCAAAAACAAAAACAAAAAAAATTAACAACGATGGTTGCGTTGCTCAGCACACACTGTATCCACCGACTTCTCCTCGAAGCATATACGCTTCTTACACTTCACGCAGTGTTGCTCGAGAAAGGCGAATTCTGGCCTAATGTCCATTGCAGGTGATCCAGAGGACGCTCCAGACGTACTTGCCACAGCAGGTGAGGGGTTCAAAGCAGCTCGCCTCATTTCCTCCCAAGCAAGATTTAGAGGATGTGTGGTCCGGAGATGCTTGTACATAGAAGTAGTGCCACAAGAGTATTTTTTTTTCACTGCCTCTTGACAGGACTCGGGCACAAATTTTGCATGTCACCTTTCTCGCATTTACTTTCTTCACTCCAGGTGGAAAAGTGAAGAATTTCCACACACCAGATATTTCCTCCTGCTGCTGCTGCTGCTGTCCAGATTCCTTTTGTTTGATATTTTTTGAAATTTTTTTTCTAAAAAACAAGCAAAAAGGGTTCTTGTAGGAAAAGAGATGTCTCTCTAAAGATGCTCCAACAAGAATAATTGAAATGGGTGGGATCCTTCAAAAGTTACAGTGGGAAATGTTATGAACCAATGAAATCTTTTTTTTTTTAGGTCACATGGGCTCTGCGCTCACAAAGCACGCACCCGATGCGACGTCATAAAAATATATTTAAAAAGAATATACGTTTATTATAGGTACAAATATATTATTTTTACGAATATCTTACATAATCTCTTGCCCTAATATGTTTATTAAAGACACATACATATCATTTTAGAACATACATTTTTTTGCGGGAGTCGCACACCCAGTGCGCCCCAGCACATATATGATGTCACGCCGAACCCACCAACGCGCAAGCGGTGCGTACCTTAATGCCCATGTGTCGTGAATGCGTGGGAGCAGGAGTCGCGGACTGGTCGCATACCAATCGCACACATCACATAATATTAAATGTATATGATGTAACTGAAAAACATGCAGCCGTCACACACCATACGCTGATCCTGGACGACTTTTCTAAAATGATGGCTATAATCCGAGCACCCATCGTGATGTGTACGCTTTGGGTGCGCGACTCTGGAAAAAATTGGAAAAATAGATGTTAAAAAAGAAAATAATATAAATATATTAAAATAAAAAAATAAAAAAACTATATTTCAGTTTGAATAAAAAAAATGTTGTTGCAATTTTCAGAACAATATATAATGTTATTTAATTAATAAAATATTTATAAACAAACAGTTAAAAAAGTGTAGAAAATCAGGACAAAAAAATAGGTATTACTAGTATCAAACTTAAAAATTAGCATTTAAAAAACCTTTGAAATTCACTGAAAAAAACATAGGTTTCAGAGACGTTATAGTTAGAAATTAGCATTTAAAAAACTTTAGAAATTCACAGTAAAAACCATAGATTTCAGGGGTGTTATAGTTAGCTGGACATTTCACTCGTGCAAAACCATAAATATTCCTCTGTTATAGTTAGTTCTGCTAACTATAACTTGCGCACCCACAATGCACTGCTGATGATGTCACATATTACATCATTCATGACATGGTCAGTGACATCACTGATGACATCACTGATGACATCTCAAATGAAATTAATGATGACATCATCCACAAGTACCATATTTGAAACCATTGACACACCAATACCAGATACTACATATCCGCTCACTGATTCCTAACAACAGAATCACTTATACATGCAGTCACTAATTAATAGAACACTATCAAATGCACTTATACACATATATAGACATTGACACATCAGCAGTCATCTTAGTCGGTTATGCAGTCATCCTACTCACTCATGGAAAAAACAAATCACACTTACATTTACTCACTTACACAGTTATACACACAACACCTCATTTATTCAAACACATAGTAACTCATAGTTAATATGCAAAAAAATCACCATTACAATTATACACTCATTCATATAGTTACTCTCACAATCACTGACTCTTACATATACTTATTTATATACACCACTCTCACATACAATGCCTTTTATTTTTTTCTTTGTTGTAGATGTACAACTAAAACATATATTCGCTCACCAACACACAAATACATACACTCAGTCACCCAAACAACTGTTTCCACATGCACTCTGTTGGACTTGGCCCTTTTGGCAGGTTCACCCAGAAACTTTTTGCATTTTCCTAGCCTGTTTCTGTAACCTGGTGTTGGTGATTTAAGGCCTCTGCGCACTTTTTCACTGTGGTCCAGTGTAAAGTGCGTGCGCTCTCCGTGTATGTGTGGTGAGAGTGGCCTGCCCTCCCATAGGAATGCATGGGGATATGTGTGTCCATGGTAGTTCCTGATGTGTGGGGAGTGCAGGGTCGAGTTTGGTATGCGCAAACTTGTGAGAATAAATGCTGCGCGATGATGTGCCCAGATTTAATGTGTCTGGTGTGGAAGTGCCACTTCTAGAAGTCTGTGCAGTGAATGTGAATTGACTGTCTGGCTTGTAATTGGCTGGAGCTGGCTGGTGTGCCTGGCTCCAGGAGTCAGGATGGGTCTGCCCCTGTGGTGAATGGAGAGATATGCATGTTGATGGGAGGGAGGAGTGCACCTGGGATCTGAATAGGGCTGGGCCTTCCCTCCACAATGCTGCCTCCAACCCCTGTGGTGTGTCTGATGTCCCTGACCCACCCTGTGAATAGGCAGAGGTGCTGAGCAAAACAAAGTGCTCAAGAACCAGTTGCATCTGGTTCGCCCCTTGCCTGCACCTTTGGAAACAAAGGAAATGGTGTATAAAAGAGGGGCTGTGACCCAATGAAAATGTTCTTGTGTTCAACTCGAATCTGCCAGGGGCGTGCTGATGCTGGGGCCCAGGGGAAGGCTTGCCTTCCTGGGCCCTGCCCAGCCCCTGGATGCTCTGCCCCTGGAGGCTGGAGGACTTCTTTGGGACCCTTTTTCTACTTCTGGAATTCTAACGGGGGCCTGCTGCTGGTGGGGCCTGGAGGGACTGCCATGGGGCCTGCCTCCTAGCTGGAGTGCCCTGTGTGCTGGCCCCCCCTTTCATTGGACCTTTTTACTTGTGGCTTCCCTTTGTTAAAGTTGGAGGCTGCCTCCCAGCGCCCTGGGAGCGCTGTGCCCGGTGTCCTCTGGATTGCCCCAGGACAAGGAGCTGGAGCTGCGCAGTGCTGTGCTGCTGAAAGCGCCCCGCCGCCAAAGGAGAGAGAGAGGGAATCTCCGGCGTAGTGATTCCCCCGAGATGGCGGGGACTTTGCAGGTGCCCGCCCTGCATATGGCCGCTTGTCGTATATTTTACCTAGCAGGAGCCCACCCTGCTTGTTAGCCTGAGTTGGAGGGAGCCTACCCCTCATTTCGCAGTGGTAAACGTATTTAAAAACCTGAAGCAGGTGCCCACCCCGCGCTTTCCCTGCCGCAGCCCAAATACAGGAGAAGACCTCCGGGCCGCTGCCAGACGCGACCCGGAAGTCAGGCAGCGTGGTGCCTGATGTCGGGAGGTTGAACAGGCAGGGGAAACCCAATTTACCCTTGTAGGCTTGGGCAGTTTATCTTTGAGGTCAAGGGAATGCTACAAGGGACTTAATTCTAGGAAAACAAAATGCACTTAGTTGGGAGTCGTATGGAAGTTATCGCACTCCAGAGTATCAACACGATATCACATGAAGGGAACAATCTAAACTAATGGAATAAATCTCTGGAAGGAAGAGAATCAAAGATACACTGAGAGAGTAAACCTGTATTCAAAGAAAATTTGATAAGTTTTAGGAAATGTAGATCACACAAAAATGTCTGGGGAGACAAGTAAAAGTTAATTTGAGCAAAGAAGTTGTGAACAGAGGTATGAGCAACTTAAACACATCAGTTCAGAACTTAACATCAACTCCAGAAAATTGCAACAAACAACCAGAATAATTAATCAACCGTGGTTGTAGGTGTGTTCCAAAGAGACAATGGTGGAGATGATGAGGTTGTCGACGTTTCGGTCTATATTGCTGTCGTCGAGAAGACCATCATCAGGACCAAACAATTCATTGCTGGTAAAAAGACCCCCTGGATGTACAAAATTGATGTCGGAGGGACTTCCGGGTTACAGGAGGAAGCCCCGCGCTGCCGAGAGAGAAGCCGTGCCGCATGGAATCCCCCATGTGGGGAGAGGAGGAGCATGGGCGGTTTGGCAGGGCTCCCATGAGCGGAGGAAGCCCTGCGGCATGGAGGAGTTGACCCCGCAGGCTCTCCAGGGCGAGAGAGCCCCACCCCCTGCTGCGCCACCTCGAGAGAAGCGCTGCTGCCACAATAGTGCCAGTTGACGAAGAGAGACTGGTGCCTGCGATCAAGCCCGACCCGGTGAGTGTCAGGGGGGCTCTCTGTGCATACTGGGCGGACCCCGCCTGGCAAAGGGACGCCCCAGCAAGGTTATGGCATGGAGGTTCCTTGTGGGGCCAGTGAGGGAACGTGGCAGTCGAGAGCGGCCCCGTCTAGCAGCATGCCGCTCCTATGTTTTTGGCATCAGTATTCAGAGCCAGGTGGCTCTAACACTTCGTATTAATTATTTTCCAGACCCAGATGGCTCCAACGATGGGGGCCCAAATCCAACGTCATGGGCATGTTCATGGCGACAGCGCCAGTGCGCCCCATAGTGCGTGTGGGGGCCAGCTTCTCCTATCTTGGGGGCATCTGTGTTTTTTTGAGGAGTCAGTGTGCTCCAGGGGACCTGTTTTTCTTTAGACCCAGGTGGCTCCAACAACAGGCGTAGTTTTGTTCCCAAGGGCCAGTGAGGGCCCATGCCGGAGTTTATTTCCCAGCTTCCCAGCAAGTAGTGGGCAGCTGCACCGTTTAGGCGCAGTTCCAGTGAGAGTCCCTGAGAGGGACAGAAGTGGCACAGAGGTGCCAGGCCTTCCGCAGCTGCGCAGCACTTAGTGCCAACTGCAGCGTTTAGGCCCTGTTATTGTTCTCAGCTACCCAGCAAGTAGTGGGCAGCTGCAACGTTTAGGTTTGCGCAGATGGCGCACCCTTGACTTGCGCTGCATTGGCAGCTCGCCCTGACATTCTGGACACAGGGCATTTAAGCCCCTTTTTAGATGGCCAGTTGGCCAGGGGGGCTGGTATATGGATAGGGCGCAAGGCCCTAATGTGATTTTGTGCTAAAGTGATGTGGTGCTAGGAAATGTATTGTGTATAGTATGTTTTGCGCACCCTGTATTTGTTACCTCTATAAACTGTGGTTTAGGAGTATGAGGTTATTTCGCATTTCTTGTGGTTATGCTAGTGAGATGATGTTTCACTCTGTGATTTACACCCCTAACGTGCGTTGTACTTAGGAGGTAGGGTCTAATGTGTTTAGACTAGTGAGAGATTGCATAATGTGTTTATGCTGGCGAGGATGGCGCAGGATGTAATTCGCGCCCGATCTGACTGTGCATACTGTAAAGTTATGTTACAGGTTGAGGTGGAGTACAGTGATTACCAGTGGCTACTGGTGTAGGTTTATGATCTATTTTTACTGGTACCAATTTCTGCTAAGTGTTGCTCCTAACAGTGGCCCACGTGGCCCTGTCCTGTGTTAATAATCCCTTGTGAATATTGCCCGTGCCAGTTGGCACAATGCATATTGTGTGATTACTATCTGATGTTTTGAGAATACAAAGGCTATTTTTATGTAACCTTGTGTGGAGTTCCTTTTGTGGTGTGCCTGGGATGTTGTTCCTATGTGCGTGCACAAATGCTTTACACAGGGCCTCCGGGATAAGCCTGACTGCACTTGCCATGCTACCAAGGGGGTGAGCAGGGGTTGTCTTTGGCGTGTAACTCCCTTGCCCTGACTAGAGTGGTGGTTTCTGTCTGGCTTTGGTGCAAGCCTTAGCCAACCAGAAATCCCAGTTCTAACACACTCTTAAACCTATACACCTAGTCAATCAACCATTCACACATCTATGCATAGAGTTACACACACCCCATCCAACCACACACAAACTCAGTGTCCCATACAAATACTCACCCAACTAATCAAGAACTAATATACACACTCATGTAGTTAGTGACCAACTGATGCAGCATGGTATACAACAATAGAGACAGTGATGCACACACTCATATAGTTTAGTTTCTAATCCATGTATTAAGTGAGACACTTTTAATTACTCACTTAAACAGACAGTCAGACAGCTACTAAATCCTCCATCCAGACAGTTATATATCCACCCAATCTTCAATACAGATTGGTATATATATATATATATATATATATATATATATATATATATATATATATATATATATTACATATTTAAATTTCGAACTAAACCACATTCACTGGATGATGTCATCAGTGCAGGGCCGTTTCTAGGTGTTTTGCCGCCCTAGGCGAGAATTGAAAAGTGCCGCCCCCTCCCTTTTATGGATGTGGATTTGCTATGCATGTAGGCTTGTGCATTGCCTCAAACACTACTTTGCAGTGAAGGGTAGATGGACAAATAAATGTGCATGGTGTTTTCTGTGTTGCCTCATAGCACATTCAACAGCTATGGGGGTACCTTACCAGGGGTGGCCAGGACAAAGACGGCTGGTGCACAGGACATATATGGTCACCTCTAGCAACGCCACCGCAAATCACTTACCTTTATACATCTCTTATCAACAGGCCTGGGGCACTGCAGACTTATACTTTCCCTGCCTGGGGGAAGGGAAGAGCCCGAGGTACGAGTGCTGGCTGTGGTGAAATGCTGTGTCTATCTTGACACCAGGCC
Organism: Lissotriton vulgaris; assembly: GCF_964263255.1. Lineage (NCBI taxonomy): Eukaryota > Metazoa > Chordata > Amphibia > Caudata > Salamandridae > Lissotriton > Lissotriton vulgaris. Next base: position 468,185,898 of record NC_141699.1, on the reverse strand, counting down.
CAGTTACACGCACTGCTGGCCTGCACGTAACTCAAGGGAAGGGCTCTTCTTTAAGGCACACACTCTTCGCTGCCTTCCTTGACCCCCTCTCCCGTGTCCTCCAGCCTCGCCCACATGCACAGTGGAATCCCTTCACCTCACTGGCTGGAGGCCTGGATATGAGGCCGCGGCCGCCATCTTTTGATATTTGGACAGGGTCTGCTGCAACAAACAAACCCACGCCAACATCCATATCCCTCTTGCGGCATGCTACCCCTTAGAACTCCTAGTTAGTTTGTAGGGTTACTACATCTCGTTGATGGCAATTGTGGTGATTGAGGGTTCTACAAAGAAAATGTAACAACATATTCTTTATAGACAGATTTCCTATGCCAATAAGCAAGAAGTGGCGCTGAAAAAAAGAGCATTTTTAAAATATAAAATGCGGAACAAAAACCGGAACATAATTCATATAAGTTAATACTTATTAACAGTGGCGTTAACCAAGCCCCTGCAATCCCTGCGGCGAAAGGGGGATCCCAATCCTTCAAGGGCCCCCATTAAGCCCAAGACCAATGAATAGCTGTGGGATATGGGAGACTCAAGGGCCTCTTTTCACTTTCTGCAGGGGGCCCATTATTTTTCATTACGCCATTGCTCATTAAGGACATACAACTTTTGCAGGTTTGCAGCAGCTTTCATTGATTTTCTGTATTACGTTTTTTTTTGGCATTTTTTTTTTAAATGTAGCTCATTGTTTTTGCCCTCGCAATACAGTGAATGAAAAATAGAGGAAAATTAAATGGTCCCCCAAGTTATTCAGACGGCTTTAAATCAGAACATTCTTCAGTTTCTCAACATTGCCTGGTACAATACATTACAACGCCGGGATAATGTGCAGTTGTCACGCCTCTGAGGGTAATTCTCTTAAAACAATTATTGGCCTTCACAAGTCTCCGGAACTTTCAGCTGAGTGACCTACTCGAAGCAACACGTGACAATTACTGATCTATGAATAACACCAGTCTCCATAAAGCCACCCTCATGGACTATCTTTAATAAAATGAAGTTTGGAACATGAGGCTAATTTTACCCTCAAATTGATCGTTTAGGGTCTTTGAGGCTCATGTGAAGTGCAAAAGATTCATGACCCACGGAAGAAGGCGGCATGGTCATTAGAAATAAAAGAAATAGATTTCTCTGGGAAGTGAGGGCTGACAAGTTTGCCCCTCTATTGTGCACCCGTCTGGGCTGTGAGGATGAGCTTGGAGACTCACAGGCCTCTTTTACAACATTACAGTTGAATTATTTTACACGTTCCCAGGCCTGCGCGTTTGGAACATAGCTTCGCTCACTGACTGCGGTGACTCACCTGTGCTCGGGTGAAAGTCATGTCCACGAGTCCAATCGCTCCTTTATGTGAGATGTGGAACAGACCCTGGATGTGCTGTTTGCAGGCTCGATCTGGCCTCAGACGCTCTGCGCTACGGCACTAGTGAGACTCTGGTCTGGGGTCTCAAAGCGGGAGCTGAGGCACTTGGAGTAAAAGACGGCCGGGACAGGACTGTATGGCACTTGCAGCACTGCAGCCAGTAATCCATTTCCCATCATCTAAGGCACCAGAGCAGTGCCAGCCAACACACACAAGTCCGTCCCCCGCGCGCCAACAGAGAGAGGGTGGTGTGTGTCTCTGTCACTGGCTGCTGAAGCACTGCTCGGGGATTGGCCAGAAATGATGCCCAGGGCCGTCATTGGTAGCGCTATCCCGCGCTACAAGATTGATGGCCCTGGGGACCCATACATACACTGGTAGTGTGTATAACCGGCCCGCTCCACACACCACCAGCTAGGGTGCGTGCAACATGTACAAGCAGGTGCGCTTGCACATCACTCACAGGTGCTGCTGCCCGCTTTTTATGCCGCCCTCCCCCTTTTGCCGCCCTAGGCGGCCGCCTAGTCTTGCCTAATGGCAGAAACGGCCCTGCATCAGTGATGTAATTTGAGATGTCATCAGTGATGTCACTGACCATGTCATTAATGATGTAATATATGACATCATCAGCAGTTCATTGTGGGCGCGCGAGTTATAGTTAGCAGAACTAACCATAATGGAGGAATTTCCATGGTTTTGTACGAGTGTAATGTCCAGCTAACTACAACACCCCTGAAACCAATGTTTTTTCTGTGAATTTCTAAGGTTCTTTAAATGCTAATTTCTAACTATAACGTCTCTGAAACCTATGGTTTTTTCAGTGAATATATATATATATATATATATATATATATATATATATATATGTATATACACAAAAGCACTATTCTTCTTCGTCTTTCCACAGCCAAAACAGAAAGAGCACCGACCACAGGATTCTCGTTAAATACCGGTTTGTTTATTCAGGATTTTTCACAGACAGACGGCAGCCATAACGTGTTTCATCCCTCCCTGGGGACTTGATCACATGACGCAGGTCTACCAATGGCATTTCTTTTTAAAAGTTACACTTTTTTTCATTTTTTGTCATTAATTTTCATTGGGCAAATGTGTACCACGTGATTACTGTGCAAAAAAGTGCTAAGTGCTTACTAAAATAAATTGCATTAAAATATACTTTAACATCCATAAACTTTATCGTAGTTTCTCCTTCGTACCAGGATAATCCCCACAGTGAAATAACTATTAATTGGGCCTTATTTTACCCACTAATATACTGTGCAAATTATGCTGTTGAATACATATTGTAGGTAACCAGATAGGGCTTTGTTCATTCCATCACAAGGTAGTTGATCAAACTATTATTTTCTGATTTATATATGCAGTAGGGTCACAACTTCTTCACTGAATATAAATATATAAATATATACATACACATAAATATCAATATATATCAAATAAACATATATTTAAAAATTCACCATAAATATATATATATAAATAATTGAATAAATATTGTCGTTTTGTGTAAAAATACATATAAAATATATATACACACATTACACCACAGAGTCCATGAACACACCACTTTATTAAGGGTATTGGGATAAATCCCCATTGGCTCTGTTTATGATTTATCCCATGGATGTCTAACATTTTCATTAGGACCCCCTGAAGTTGCCCAATTTCCTAATCTATCTTGTTTATTCACTATCGATTTATTTTTTTGCCCTAATGTGTATATAATCTGGCAAAACTATATCTATGATATGATTTACCCTGACCAAAATTGGTCGAAATTACAGTAAATGGATGTATTTGTGCAAAAAAGTGCATGTGCAGAAAAAGAAAAGTGCAAGTTGTGCCAAGTTAAAAGAAATGGTAGCTTTGAAAGACTGTAGGGGGAATCTTCCTTTAATATACAGTATGAATACCTTAGGCAGATTTTGTGTTTTTTTATGGTTTTTTATGTGTTTGCGAACATGACTATAACATGCATGATTTGACCTTCAGACACTTTGTAACTGGTTGAGGAATCTGACTGACCAAATGTAACTCGAGGCATCCACCATGGATCTCTTAAGCTTGCATGTAATTCCTCCGAACTGTTCAGCCCATTAGAATGCTTACTGTCTAGATTTGAAATATAATGCATCTCTAATAATTTGAGGGATTTTTCCCTATCACCTCCTCTTTTGTTTTGGGTTGCCTTCATGCTTTTCCTGAAAGTGGCGTGCCACAGGATATGACTGATGGTTTTTGATGGCTCGTATGTGTTGGAGCACCTGTTTGTGCCCCGGTAAGATGGTACTCCCGATGTATCTTAATTTGCACGGGCACTCCAACACATACACCACATGATCAGTCTTGCAGTTTAAAGCCTTAGTGATTTCAATATTTGGCCCACCAAGGGGGTAGAGTAGTTAGTAGTGGACACCCAATGTTGGCAGGCCTTACAGACCTTACATTTGTAGAATCCTTGTCTTTGCGCCAGCCAAGATTCTTTTGCTGGCGGGCCACAAGGGTCATTATCCACTAACATATGTTTCATATATGTACCCCTCCTGTATGTTATGGAGGGTCGTTTCGGGACTGTTTTACCTATTATAGGATCCTGTTTTATGAGATACCAATTCTTGTTGATAATTCTTCTAACTGCTACCTCCTGTCGATTATATTCTAGAATAAACCTGAAATCACTTAAGGTTTCATCAGGGGTAGTTTGTTCGGGTTTTTTGTTCATTAACATTTCCCTATCAACAAGATTGCACTTGGGTAGAGCCTTTCCTAGACATTTGTTGCTGTAGCCTCTGGCTTTGAACCTGCTAATACATTCATGCTGTGCTAACTCTCAGGCTTCGCTATTGCTGCATATTCGTTTTATGCGCAGTAGCTCACAATAAGGAATGCTCTGTATTAGGTGGTTGGGATGTGCACTACTGGCATGTAAGATTGGGTTTGCCACCGTAGGTTTTCTGTGTAATTTAATCTCCACATTCCATTGGTCTACATACACCTCAATGTCCAAGATTACTACACTGGTCTTGCTAAGGTTTGCGGTAAAGTTCAGATTCAAATTATGTTTGTTAAGTGAATCAATGAACTCACTTGCTTCTTTTTCTGTGCCCCGCCAAACTAAAAACAGGTCATCGATGAACCTCCACCAGCACTTCACATGATTAGTTAGTGTTTCCGAGTCGTTTTCCATTAGAACCAGCTCCTCCCACTAGCCCATGTGTAAACATGCGTAGCTGGGGCAGAAACTGGCTCTCATGGCAACTCCACGCAATTGTTGGTACAACACATTTTGAAACATAAAAATGTTATTAGTTAAAAACAGTTCAACCATGTTAATAATCATTTTGTTGAGCTCTACATATGGAGGTCCTCTTCTTACCAGGTAGTACTTCAAGGCTCGTAGTCCATCATTGTGCTTGATGGACGTATACAGTGAGGTTACGTCTAGGGTGATTAAAAGGTACTAATCATGCCATTGGAAATTTTTCATTTTAGCCAGGAAGTTTCCTGTATCCTTGATGTAGGTGGCCAATATATATATATATATAGATGCGACTGCTTCGAACTTGCACCAATTCCGTGCACTCGCGTGCGGGTGCTTCCAAGCGGGTAAGGATCCCGGAATAATGACTGCTCCCTGCTTCATTCCACTTGTACACAGAGAAAAGCACTCATGGTGACGAGTGCCAAGATTTCATTCGGGGCTCAAGATGTCCAGACGCATTTCGACTGACGCCTTTCTCGATGGTAATATGGCGCAACAGAAACGGATGTTTTTTAGGTCAATTACACATCATTAACATTGAGAAGAGACAATGTTGCCGTTTTTTGGCTGACATATTGGAATATGCAAACACTTGAAGTTTCATCATTTCTTTTCTAGAATGGCATATTTCAATATACCATAGTCAACAAAGTTCCATATACAATTCATCAAGATGTTATTCTAGGTACAGGAAACAGAAGAAAATGGTGCATAAATCATTAAGTGCATCCATTTCTCAATTAACATAACTTCTTCTTTTGCCCGCAAACGGGCACTAATATATGTCAAATATCTGGTCAGACCTGCACAGATAAAATATCATCATGTTCTTTCTCGTATTGCATATTTCGTTACACAATAGTCAATAAAGTTTTATACAAAGTTCTTCAACAGTGCAAGAGTGCTCTTACTTGACAAAGTAAAAAGAAAAGAAGAAAGGACAGTGCAGGATTCCTTAAGCATGTCCGTTCTCTATTGTCATAACTCCTTCTTTCACCCACAGATGGGCATATGTCACCTATTAAATCAAACCTGCACATTCTTAACTTTCATATTGCCCTAAATGGGCATCAATTCATTTCTTTTTTTTATATATGTACATAAATTATCATCACTTCTCTTCCCCATTAAACATCAATGTTGCCATCATAACTCAAATTCTCCTAGAATGTTCTCTGTATTCACCCAGTTGCCCTCCATGTCCATATTAAGACATAGCTGAATATTAAACTCAAGATATTACATGAGTTCATAACATTATTCACAGTAATTACTCTAAAGAACTAGACCAGATAACCACATCTGGGGGAGTATACTGGCTGTAGGTGTGGCTGAAGGTTCCTATGGGAATAACCATTACAAATGCAACCTTATTTTGTGCCCCAAATTCTCAGTCCCCACAGCACGGATCACCCCCAAACTTTCCATGAGAAACAGAACCTGCATTGACACTTTTTCTGGAAAATTGCATGAAGATTGGTCAAAAAATGCTAAAGTTATAGGCAAGTCAAAAAATGCTTTTCCTATCGAAACATTGTCCTAACTATAGGATATATATATCCCACCAGAGCTGACCTCAGTAAGAAACCAGCGGGACACATGCTCCGGGCACAACTGAAGGATTTATTTGGCTAATTACAAACGCACTCCTGTAGTTCATGAGACGCTGTGGCAGACGCGTTTCTGGCCGAAATGGCCGTCAGCAGTGCCGGTCCCACAGGCTAATGAAATTTCGTGGGCTCCAGAGACCACTCCACTTAATAGCAGTCTCTCGACTCCTCCTCCCACAGGCAGGTTTGTTCATTGCGCTGCGACTCCCAGGAGCACTGCATGATGGAAGTTGCAGTTCACGAGGTCCCACATACAGGTGTATGGGACACAGAACCGAATTAATGTCCCCAATTTCTTGGCGCTTTACTGCATTCCACCTCAGGGGTCCTGGGTATGATGGTCCGGCCAATAACTTCTTTTGTGCCCTTATCAGGCAGCGTCATACCGCCTCCTTTCTCCCCTCGCGCAGATACACCCCATGTGGAGAATTCCTTTGGTTTGGGGGGGCGGCGCTTTGTACTCCTCGTACTGCACCACTCTTTTACTGATTTTGCGGAGCTCCAGACCGAAGGGGCGTGCCCCTTGCCGGTATCAGCAGAAAGCCGGCTACATACCCCACCAGAGCTGACCTCAGTAAGAAATCAGCGGGACACATGCTCCGGGCACAAATGAAGGATTTAATTGGCTAACTACAAATGCACTGCTGTAGCCCCTGAAATGCTGTGGCAGAAGTCTTTCTGGCCGAAATGGCCGTCATCAGTGCCGGTCCCACAGGCGAATGAAATTTCGTGGGCTCCAGAGACCACTCCTTTAATAGCAGTCTCTCGATTCCTCCTCTGACAGGCAGGTGTGTTCATTGCGCTGCAACTCCCAGAAGCACTGCATGATGGAAGTTGCAGTTCACGAGGTTATATATATATATATATATATATATATATATATATATATATATATATATATATATATATATATATATATATATATATTACCTACTGGCGATCGCCAGTAGGTAGTTATAGTTAGGACCTATTATCCATAGGAAAACCGCAACATTCTATTGGCAATAACTTTGACGTCGATTGATGAATATTCTTGACATTTTCCAAACTTGTGGCCAGCTCAGTTCCACTCCTTCCCTGAAAGTTTGGGGGTGATTGGTCAAGCGGGGGGTGAGAAAAAAGGGGGGTCCCAAAACGTGTTTACCCAATGCAATTTCCAATAGGACCTTTAGACCCGGCTACATCCCGAACGGCTGAACGGAATTACACCAAATTTGGAAGAGAGGTAGTTCTCAGTTCAGACTTGTGCCTTTTGCTTATATGGTGTCAATCTGTTCAGTAGTTCCTGAGAAAATTACGGTTAAAGTAATTTATATATCTATGGACACGGTGGATCCGCGGATTGTGCGAGGATTGGCATCGTACCATAAGCGCACCGTCCCGATCACGTGCTCAATTCTAATTGGCTGTCAAGCAGTTGTAATCATTTGAAACCAGGAACTGTTGGCAGCCATTTTGTGTCTTGGTAGAAGCGAGGGTGAAGCAGCCTGTGAAATATGTGTGCAAAACGTGAACAGGGGCAGGGTGGACACACCCTGACCCCCTAGGCCTGCTCAGTGGGTCCCATAAGGACCGGTAGGGCAATAAAAGTAAGAAAATATATACATATTTTTTAAAGTCATGGGATGCACGTAGGAACCACGCATTTCGCCGCTGAAAAAAAACAAAGCATGTTATGTTATGTTATGTTAAAAAATTTGTACCGCACACGTACACCGAGACGGTTTCTTGGCGCTCATAACAGACATGACAAACCGGGGCAGGGAGTATTACTCAAAGGCCGACTTAAAGAGGTAGGTTTTCAAGGTTTTTCGGAATAGCTCGTAGGTGGGAACGTGGCGAAAAGAAGAAGGGAGAGAATTCCAGAAGGTGGGGCCTAAAAAAGAAAAACGAAGGCCGCCGTGTTTTTTGCGGCGGTTCAAAGGAATGCATAAGAGATTGTCAGCAGAGGATCGAAGGTTGCGAGAGGGGAGGTATCGCTTGAGTTTAGAAGAAATGAACTCGGGGGCGAGGTTGTGAAGGGATTTGAATAAGGTGCATCCGAGTTTGAAGGAGCACCGTTTGGCCACCGGGAGCCAATGAAGGCTCCTCAGGAGGGGGGAGACATGCTGGTGTTTGGGTTGGTGAAACACCAGGCGGGCCGCCTGGTTCTGAATTAGCTGGAGTTTTTGAAGTTGGTAGGCAGGGATCCCCGCATACAAAATGTTAGCGAAGTCAACCCTGGAGATGACCAAAGCCAATATAGCTAGAATGAGTGCCTCTCTGGTTAGAAATCTACAGATCTTGCGGATCCTGCGCAGCTGGAAAAAGCAGGATGATGTTACTGCTGAGATCTGAGGTTTCATAGATAGATCCTCAGAGATGATCACTCCTAGGCTTTTCACAGTGCTGACCGGGCGAGGGGGGGAGCCAAGGGAAGGGGGCCAAAAGTTGTCATCCCAAGGGTTGGTAGGGCCGCCCACCAAAACTAGTTCAGTTTTGGACGGATTCAACTTGAGTTGGCTATGAGCCATCCAATCGGAAATGAGTAGCATTGTGGTTTGGGTGTTAAGACGGGAAGAGGGTGAGGTATCCAGAGGGAAAATCAGTTGCAAATCGTCTGCATAATTATATATTGTAGCTGGGGAGTGACGAAGGGATGCCATAAGAGGTTGCATATATAGGTTGAAGAGGAGAGGGGAGAGAGCTGAGCCCTGGGGAACACCACAAGTGAGGGGGGTAAAAGGGGCAGAGAAGGTGGAGAGGTGGACTGCCTGGGAACGGCCTTTCAAGAAGGATCGGACCCAATCAAGGGCGACGCCGCGGATGCCGGCGTTGCTGACACGGTCGATCAAGATGGTGTGATCGACCGTGTCAAAAGCCGCCGACAGATCTAACAGTACAAGGGCTTGGGGGATATTATTGTCGGCACCATTTCTAAGTGTGTCCATTACTGCCGCTATCACCATCTCTGTGGAATGTAGTGGGCGAAAGCCGGCCTGATGGGGGTCAAGGAAGGAGGAAGTTTCCATAAAGGTACTCAGACACTTGGTTACATATGTCTCCAAAATTTTTCCTAAGAAAGGGAGGAGGGAAATAGGTCTGTAGTTACTCATCACAAGAGGATCTGCGCTGGGCTTTTTCAAAATAGGTAGCACTATGGCCTGCTTAAAAGCCTCTGGAACAACTCCTGATGTTAAGGAGGAGTTGAGAAGGGCCAGGGCGGGGTCGGGACAGAGCCTAAAGATTTCTTTGAAGATATGTGGAGGGCAGCAGCCCCTAGGGGAGCCAGAACTGACTTTATGAAGGAGGCTGTGAAATTCAGTGATGGAAATGGGGGGAAAGGAGTGGAATTTATGGGCGTTTTCAGACGGGAGAGGAAATGATTTGGAAGGAGAAGGTGGTAAGATATTATTTTTAATTGTAGAAATCTTGTCCTGAAAAAAGGCATTGAGCTCATCACACAGAGCCTGGGTGGGAACGGGCGGGAGGGTAATACGATCAGGAAGGGAGAGCTCATTGACAATTAAAAAAATGTCCTTGGCTTTTGACGCCGACTCCAGGATTTTGCGTGAAAAGTAAGAAGTCTTAGCCTCTAGAATGGAAGATTTATATTTATTTAGTAGGGTCGTGAATTCAATCTTGAGTGTGGGATCGTACTTCTGGCGCCAGCGACGTTCAGCCTGGCGGAGGGCTAGCTTATCAAGTTTCAGCTGGTCAGTAAACCATCGCTGGGCGTCATGGGGACGTGAGATTTTGATAGTCTTTAGAGGGGCTACAACGTCGGCAGCTACCTTCAGCCAGAGCTCAAGAGTGGAGGCTTGGTGAGAAACAGATTCAGAAGTTGGAGAAATTGAGGCTGCCAGAAGAGAGTGAAGTGTAGTCATATTAGCATTTTTCCAGTTGCGGGCCGTGATGCCAGCAAGGCGCGAAGGGCGGTGAAAACTGGGGAGGTCAACAGATAGGGAGATAAGGTGATGGTCAGACCAGGTACAAGGGGTGATCAGTGGGGGCGAAGAGTCAAGATTGGCTACCCAGACCTGGTCAAGTATATGACCCTTACGGTGAGTGGAGGTAGAAATCAGTTGCTGACAGTTCAAGCTAGTAAGGGTTTCAGTGAATAGTTCAGACAGTCGGCTTTCTTGGGGATCGGAGGGCCAGTAATTGAAATCGCCCAGAATGAGAATTCTAGAGTGATTTATAAGAAGCTGGGAGAGAAGTTCCCCGACTGAAAGAGCAAAAGAAGGCATGTAGGTGGGGGGTCTGTACATGAGAACACAGATGAGGGAGGTAGAAATTGAGCGAAGCTGGATGACAAGGGTTTGGGAATTGGGGATAGGAGTGCAGTCTAAGATGGAAAAAACGTGTTCTTTACGTATAATGGCTGCGACTCCACCACCAACTTGCCCTCCCGGACGGTTGACATGAAGGATATAGTAGCCGTTGGGAAGAGCGGCTAAGATATCGGGTACTGAGTCTTCTGTCAGCCAGGTCTCCGACAGGAAGAGAATATCTACTTTGGTATCATCTAATAGGCGGTAGATCTCAAGTTGGTGTTTAACCATGGAGCGCGTGTTAAGGTAAAGGATCTTAAGGGTACCGATGACAGGTGTGGGAGAAGGGGAGTCAGCGGGGATGGGGGAGGGAACAGGTCCTGGCGGGTGAGGGATCACCGTGCAAGGAAAGATAGAAATCCCGCACTCCTGGGCCCTCCTAATGGCCTCAGGGGGCAGTGGAACTGAATGTTGTAGAGAGCATAAGTCCGCTGACGAGTAGCGGAGCGTTAGGGCAGGGTGGGAGGCCGCAGGGCGCGTCCGGCCGCGGACGGGCGCAGACGGGCAGGACTTTGGCTTGACTTCGGCGCGAAGTCGGCGCTCCCGCTGCGCTCGTCCGCTGCGCTTCCGCCAAGCCACCATTTTATGTAGGAGGGGCGTTTAACCACTGGCCCGCTAACCTGCGCTGTATGAGGCAGGCGGAAGTGGAGAGAGGAGGCGGTGAATGGCGCTCTGCAAGGCGACCCTCCGCGCAAACGGCACTCAGCCGGGGCGGACCGGGGTCTAGAGCGTGAGGAGGCAGGTAAGAAGTCTCCCAATCACAAAATCATAAACCACTACGTAATTTAAAATAACAATGATGTAAAACATACACACAGCGCTAAATGCGGAAGACCGCTTTAAAAGCTATTAGTCAGCTCAACTATGTTAAAAGCAAGGTAGCGAGTAGTCTGCACAGCCTGGGTCGCTGCGTCTGTCAATTGTGACCCGCAAGACTCGGTGATTTATGCAAATCGATCAACAACCACTAGCCCGCTAACCTGCGCTGTATGAGGCAGGGCGGAAGTGGAGAGAGGAGGCGGGTGAATGGCGCTCTGCAAGGCGACCCTCCGCGCAAACGGCACTCAGCCGGGGCGGACCGGGGTCTAGAGCGTGAGGAGGCAGGTAAGAAGTCTCCCAATCACAAAATCATAAACCACTACGTAATTTAAAATAACAATGATGTAAAACATACACACAGCGCTAAATGCGGAAGACCGCTTTAAAAGCTATTAGTCAGCTCAACTATGTTAAAAGCAAGGTAGCGAGTAGTCTGCACAGCCTGGGTCGCTGCGTCTGTCAATTGTGACCCGCAAGACTCGGTGATTTATGCAAATCGATCAACAACCACTAGCCCGCTAACCTGCGCTGTATGAGGCAGGGCGGAAGTGGAGAGAGGAGGCGGGTGAATGGCGCTCTGCAAGGCGACCCTCCGCGCAAACGGCACTCAGCCAGGGCGGACCGGGGTCTAGAGCGTGAGGAGGCAGGTAAGAAGTCTCCCAATCACAAAATCATAAACCACTACGTAATTTAAAATAACAATGATGTAAAACATACACACAGCGCTAAATGCGGAAGACCGCTTTAAAAGCTATTAGTCAGTTCAACTATGTTAAAAGCAAGGTAGCGAGTAGTCTGCACAGCCTGGGTCGCTGCGTCTGTCAATTGTGACCCGCAAGACTCGGTGATTTATGCAAATCGATCAACAACCACTAGCCCGCTAACCTGCGCTGTATGAGGCAGGGCGGAAGTGGAGAGAGGAGGCGGGTGAATGGCGCTCTGCAAGGCGACCCTCCGCGCAAACGGCACTCAGCCAGGGCGGACCGGGGTCTAGAGCGTGAGGAGGCAGGTAAGAAGTCTCCCAATCACAAAATCATAAACCACTACGTAATTTAAAATAACAATGATGTAAAACATACACACAGCGCTAAATGCGGAAGACCGCTTTAAAAGCTATTAGTCAGCTCAACTATGTTAAAAGCAAGGTAGCGAGTAGTCTGCACAGCCTGGGTCGCTGCGTCTGTCAATTGTGACCCGCAAGACTCTGTGATTTATGCAAATCGATCAACAACCACTAGCCCGCTAACCTGCGCTGTATGAGGCAGGGCGGAAGTGGAGAGAAGAGGCGGGTGAATGGCGCTCTGCAAGGCGACCCTCCGCGCAAACGGATATACATCAAGCTTATGTGTTTAGATCTTGGGTGGCTCTATTTGTGTTTACTGATAGATTTTAGTACCTACAAGTCAGTACCGATGAGGAGTCTAAAGTTCATGAGGAAGACTTCATCTGTAAAATGTACAGCATTTCTCCTATAGATGCCATACATATTGAACCTCAGATTGTTGTGGTAAATGGACCCCATTCTATCGTCTCTTTGGCTCAAGAAAATATAGTTGTGTCCCACAATTCACACTCTAAGCATCTTGAAAGGAGGTCTTGATGCACTCAGATGATCTCTGAAAATGAAATGGCAGTTTGAAAACTAAGATTTTTCTAAAATGGTGGATAAGATGCAGTGTTGAAAAACAGAAACGAAATGATTGGTTGTTTGACAACATTCTACACTGAAAACTAGGGGGCATGTTTATGTTTTTTAAAAGCATGAATCTCATTAGTTATCAGAACGTGATTGAAAATAACATTACGTAGGATAAGCTAGTATATTGAGAAATCAAGCACACTTGCTGTTTTATTTAGCAACATTGTGTGATGAACTTTTGCGTTCTTTGGGAGCCGGCATTGCTTTTTCGCATAGGGAGATGCTAATTTGTATGTGGAAATGCAATCTGCTTCGGATTTTGAAAGTGAGAACAGATTTCACTGCTCTGTCTTTCAAAATGCAAACTAAGTTTGCTATGGGAGGGCGGGAGTTGTGAGAGTCCCGCCCTGTCAAAGCAAACAGCGGTACAAAAGGGGGTGGTGATGGACGGAGCATCTGAATCAATCAAACACTCACACCCAGTCAAAAGATCTGGGTTTAATCCATCACCGTTCTTTAGCCCACTCTGCCACCCCAGTTCAGGAATGGCTGTATGCAAATCAGTCTGACCCTGTGCCTCATGGGAACAGTCCAGCCCGAACTGCCAAGCCATGTCTTCCCTGGACCGGAAACAAGCTTCCGAGGACCGGTTTCTGGCATTCCAGCCGTCTTCAGCCTGGCTTGCTTGAATGCAGTGGCAAAGTGAGCAAGGGGCTCACGTCTGAGTATACCCTGCCACACTTATGGCGGCCAAAAGCGGTACAAAAGGGGGTGGTGATGGACGGAGCATCTGAATGAATCAAACACTCACACCCAGATCTGGGTTTAATCCATCACCGTTCTTTAGCCCACTCTGCCACCCCAGTTCAGACATGGCTGTATGCAAATCAGTTTGTACCGCTGTTAAAGCAAACAGCACTGTCCCGGGGGTAGAAACCCTGGGTCACTGCAGGAGCCGGCCGTCGCCGGGCGGAACCCAGGGGCCTCAAGGGCACTAGACAGAGGACCACGCAGTGTGCATCCCGTAATACACAAATTCCCAGGGGTGGTGTTTCCCGGGGCTTGAGGGGGGTGGTTGAGGCCCACACACTTCTAAATTTGGGGGTTGAACGCGAAAGTGCTGCAAGGGGGTTGTAAGTATGGTACACAGTGTTCTGTTTTACTATGCTTTCCTTTCTGTCATGTAGAGAATCCTGGGTAAATATAACGGTTTCTGTACAGCCAGTACTTTTCAACCCTACTCCCAAACTGCTTACTGCCTGTTACCATAGTAACAATTCATGGAACACTTAAGTGAGCACAGAGGTTAGAAGTTCACCACACTATGTTGCTAATGGTGTTGGAGTTTTAAAACTTTTCCATAGGAACCCTTAGTTGCAGCAATAGACTCTGGTAAACATCTGGAAAAGAGCTAGCCTCAGAATTATACTTCAAATTATAAATATCATTTCTATTGGGGACCGCTACCCCCACAAAAAAAAAGACAAACATACTTTTTTTATTTAACTTTTATTGAAACAATAAATAACTGGAAACATAACTAAAAGATAACCATACAATACATAACTACAACCATAACTTTAACAAAACAATATAATAAACAACATGATTCCGGAGCTATGGGCGTGAGGTATATGAGAAATCAAGTGATTCGGTTGTCAGTTTTGTAGTGCTGACGTCACCCGGGTCTTAAAAAGAAATGTCATTATATCTGTAAAGTCCCACAACTTGGCCAACATGTAAGGTAATGGGTATCACTGATGTCAGTGATGCCATTTGAGCTGTCATCAGTGATGTCACTGACCATGTCATGAATGGTGGAATATGTGATATCATCACCAGTGGATTGCGGGCGCGAGAGTTACAGTTAGTGCAACTAACTATAACGGAGGAATTTCAGTGGTTTTATATGAGTGAAATGTCCAGCTAACTGTAACACCCCTGAAACCTATGTTTTTTCAGTGAATGTTTACATTACTTGAGGCTTTGCACATATTGCGTATTTTGCACAAAGTATGGTTGCATATACAGCAGCAATTTAAATTTTTACTTAACATTTGTTCAATAAATATTGAATTTAGTCTCTAGAATAGTAAATATGGCACCTATGCACTTTATGGTAGTTTGTATTGGTTATTGTAATTTTTGCACATTCAGGAGAAAAATCAGGTGATTTTCCTCCTAGCACTTTATAAAAACGTATGTTTCCATTATGGTCACATATGGGTTCTATGTTATCACTTAAATAAGTAAGTTTTGGACAAAGACGACGCAAAAGCTCAGTTACGACATCACCTAGTACAATGATATATAAGAAAGATCATATTCTAAATGTTTTTTTTTTAAATATAGTTGTGATGAGTAATTAGGTCTTGAAATACGTGATCAGGAATTCTTTAACTGATTTATAGTGGTATTGTGGTTATTGGTTAGGATTGGATTCAAATGGTCGATATATTAGGGTCTTTTTTAAAAAACAGGTATTTAAGCCATTATTAACAATCAAAATGTATTATGCCATGAATAATGTGTGAATCAAACAAGACATTAATGATGAAATATCTGAGCTTTTAAATGCATATGTCTTCTATATCTATTATAGCACTGTCACTTTAAAAAAGCTAGTGGTTCACAGAAATGTTGTCATGTGATCAAGGCAGGGATCTGCCGAAACGCGTCGTGATGGCTGGTGGTGTTTCTGAATAAAGAATTGCACTGAAACTGGGTCTACCTCGTTTACTTCACAAGTCCTATGAGGAAGTTGTGCTTGGAGCGGGCTTTGCAGCATATATATATATATATATATATATATATATATATATATATATATATATATATTACCTACTGGCAGTCGCCAGTAGGTAGTTATAGTTAGGATTATTTTGTATAGGGAATTCGCAACATTCTATTGGGAGTAACTTTGGGGCCGGTTGAGGAATCTGCCTGAAAATTTCCTCAAATTTGCCCCTGCGGTGCTCCGCTCCTTCCCTGAAAGTTTGGGGGGGATTCGTCAAGCGGGGGCCGAGATAAAAGGGGGGTCCCAAAACGTGTTTTCCCCATGTTAATTTCCATAGGGCGGTTGAACTCACTTTTAGCCCGAACGGCTGAATGGATTTCCACCAAACTTGGCAAAATTGTAGGGACTGGTAGCCTGATGTGCCTTTGCTATGTCTCAAGATATGTGCTCCAGTGGATTTTGAGTAATTTAGGTTCAAAAAAATATATACATCTATAAGCGTGCCCTGGTACGCGCACCGGGGCGCGTACCAGCGCGCTATGCGAGTTCGCGCGCGGAAAGCTGATTGGCTCTCGGGCGTCTGTCAACATTCCAAACAGTCCGGAGCGGCCGCCATCTTGTGTCTCGGTAGGATCGAGACACAAGAGGTGGCAAAAACAAAGGGGGAAATGACCAAAAGGGGGCAGAGTAGACCCCCCCTTACTCCCTAGGTTTGATGTGGGGGCCGTAAAAGGGCCCCGCAGGGCAAAAAAACATTTTTTTTTCCGATTTGCGCGGGGGAGCGCCCGGTACGCGCACCGGGGAGCGTACCGGGGAGCGTACCATAGGGAAAAAAAGAATGACAGTTTTTTTAAAATGTAGCCTTTTTTTATAAATTGGAGGTAGTTCTAAAAAGAACTGTTTTTTTTCTTCTTTTTGTTGTTTTATATTTTTTTATTGTTTTTTTGAACATTTTGTACTTTTTTTGGCTTTTATGAACAATTTTATATTTTTTTGTTATTTTTATGAGGAGAAACAAAAAACAGGGAATTGTAAACGGCTCAACTGGAGCAAAAAAAAATCAGGAAAAAATTAAGGTTTTTTGGGGCAATTGTGGTTGTCACCAGCACGGTTGATGAGCTTTATGCTTTGCTCACCATAGGTAATTATTTTACCACAAAATATACAACTGATTTTGTATTCTCCAAACTGGGGTTGTATGTTTGGGACCCTCTCCCTTGTCTCTGGTCCCGATGGAGTGGGTTGCTTTCTTTTGGAGGTGCTGGGTGAAGATTGGGGAGGGTTTCTGGCCAGTTCTCTGACCTCTGCCGCAGCATAGTTGTTAGGGTGTGACGAATCATGGTGTTATTGCCAAAAGAGTATTTTTTGTTAGGGTTCCCCCTTGAAAGTTCAGTGCCACAGATTAGGCAAGTAACCCTATGGCGCATTTACTTTCTTATGGTCCTTTGGGATTGAAAAAAACTCCCAGATAATGTGCTGCTTTGGCCTATATGGGGTATTATCTTCTGGCAGGAACCTCCTCCTCTCCTCCTCCTCCTCCTCCTTCTCCTCCTCCTCCTCCTCCTCCTCCTCCTCCTCCTCCATCTCCACCACTGTGGTGTTGTGGTGGTCCTCTTGGTGGTGGTGGTGGTGGTGGCTGAGATGCTCCTGCTGCTGCTGCTACTGAAGCCATTTCTGACTACAAATTAGTAATAGCTCTGGAAACAGATCTTCCTCACTCAAAGTACAAAGTGAGAATGAGGAAAAAAGGTGGGGGCTTTCATCATTAGGAATAAAAAACTGTTCTGAACCAATGAAAAGTGTTATTTTCAGGTCACATTGAGGTAATTTGAATTTTTATGGTCAAGAAATGTCCCCTAACGTGTACCCCACCGTCTCCATGTACGTGCTTAAAGTGCATGTAACTTCCCTCCTCGACCAGCTATGAAGACGCAAATACATTTGCATCCAACGTTAGCATGTCCTCTTTCAGATCCACCATGAATGGATTGATAATTCAGTTCCTAAGTATGCCTTGCCACCGTCTTTTCATGGTGCACTTTCACGTTTTCCTGGCCCTGCAGAGCTAGGCCCTGATTTCTACCATCGAGCCCTTTCTGCTCTCTGCCTCCTGAAAGCTGCAACGTGGGATACATCCCTGACCTCTGTCCTACTCCCTGCGTGTCGAGCGGTGCCCGGCTTGGCCTGCTTGCCTGCCAAAGACAGTATTTTGCCTTCAAGTTATCAGTATAGCCGAGCTCAAGCTCCTCGAAAACACATTCCAGTCTAGCAGAATAGATAAACAATTCCCCGGCTGCAGAGCAAAGGGGCCCGGCCTTTCTGTCTCCATGCAAGTAATTCATTGCTCCCGTTACCATGGTAGGCCCATGGCCCCTCGCATTACACGCAGACACGTAGTCACATATGCACGCATTAATAGTCAGTATAGAGTAGCCTCTGCCCAAGAGACCTTTCCTTCGAGATAAATATAGTTCCCCAAACACAAGATATCAGATATGATTTAGGAACGAGTCGATCTGACATGCCAGACTTCTGTCTCTTCCTCTAGTGCTAAATGTCAAGTCCCCTGCACCCTCCAGCCTCACGTCAGTCACACGTCATGCCGCTGCGCGCGCATCTTTGCTACAGATTTCTGCGGACATTGCAAGATTCCACTATGTATCCACCCACTTGTGACACTTTCATGTGACGTTTCTAGCACACACCTCTGTGTACGCCCTCGTGCACGCCTTCTGTTACGCACATGTGTTCTTATCTCTTTTCTCTCAGCTGTTACGCCTTCTGTATCCATCACCACTATATGCATTGACTATATATATTGCACTCTGTTAATAAAGTATTGTCTATCCCTTCCTGAACCTTAGCGGTGAAAGGAACATGATACCATGGTTCGAACCATTCCATTTTATGGAATAAAACCCTTATAACCCAGATACCACGGATTCTGCCTCTCATTTCCGAGTGAGTTATTTTATTGAACTTTACCGCATAGAAATTCCGACGATAAATATTTATTTACCACATTAATTTGGCGCCCGAACAGGAACCCCTCCCCCACCCCACGCGCCGGTAGGTGCGTCGCAGGCTTTGCCCCCTGCCACAGCCGTGACGGACAATTACGCGTACCCGCAGGATTTCCTGTATCTCCCTCAGGCCTACGGAGGTGACGGAGACTGCGATCAGCATCCAGACGAGGCGGTGAGGAGTGCGGAGGATCCCGACCAGAGCCCAGCCGAGAGAGCAAGGTCCGAGGTGTCTAGAGGCCCACCAGTCCCGACGTACCTGTGACGTCACGAGTCGAGTCGAGTCCAGTCCGGTCCAGTCCAGACGAGTTTCCAAGGCCTTCCGTTCCGTGCTTCCCGGTGAGTACCGTTGCTGGGGACGCATCTAGACGGGTGCATTACTATGTATCCGGTCAAGACGGGTTTGGGTACACAGACCCGGTCTGCACTGTTTTAGCAGTGTATCTGTACTGTTTAGCAGTATATCAAGTAATTCGTGTCTTCAACGGTTCGATTTTGTTTTCGTTATAGAATTCATGTATAGTCAATATGTGTTCAAAATGTTCCTAAGTGATTAATGTCGTGGTATGAGTGACTGTTTGATCTACATTACTGTGTTTCTGTGTAAAAATTGCGTTCAAGTTCGAGTAAGTGTCAAGTGCCAAAGTATCAAGATGCCATTGTTCTCAAAGTTAAAACAGTTAGGAACTAGGAAAGGGATACTAGAGGAAGCGATTCCTGTCCCACCTAGGGACACTCCGGGAAGTTTTATGTATCACAAGCACGGCTTAGATGCCATATTATATCTAGATTTATGGGTCGATTATACTAAGAACCTAGACGAGAAATATCGATGGCCCGTTACAGGGACATGGGATGCAGATTGCATCGAGAGAGTAGAAGAAGCACTATGGAAAAAGAAAGCCAGACAATCTCAGAAAGACGCTATAGAATTGTGGCGTAAAGAATCGCATAGACGTACCGAGAAAGAATTCAGAAAAGCAGAAAAACGTAGAGAAGATTCAGATAAAGCTCGAGAAAACGAACTAGTTGAAGAAGGAATACGAGTTAAAGCAGAACAAGTAGACCGACAACGAAACACTCTTGTGAATGGTATGTATCCTCTTTTGGCCGAGGGTTTACCTAAGGCCACTCCGGAAATACCAAAAGATCTGCCCCCTCCATTGGTTCCGACTAAATTACGTCACAAGACCGCAGCAGACATTTTTATTTCGTCCTACTTGGATGATGTAGCTCCTACATATACACATAAACAAAAAGATTCTATCAATGTGTGGACATATATTTTATTTGTTGGTTTTACAGTGATGAAAATATAGTGAAAATACTCTCTCTTAGGGTGGTAAAGATGAGAGCGCTATGTGCTTTTAAAAATACCCCTCACACACTAAAAAAATCCAGTAGTGTCATGCTTCATCATTGGGGTCTTCCCGTCCCTCTACGGGGCGGGGCGTGCTACGACCTGACCGACTACGCGGGAGCACTGAAGTGGTGACAGGACTATGTGATGGTGCAAGGTGGGTGGTGTCAGTGAACGTGTAGGGACCTAACAATGTGTGTGAGTACAAAAATTAAAAATCCTCTGGCTAGTAGAAAAAAACAATTTATTCACTTCTCTAGCTGGGGACGTTAAGAAGGGGGTTTTGGGGTTGAGCCGATCGCTACAACCTGGTCTACATGTTTCGTAGGCAGTCCCCTACTGCCTACTCATCAGGACCTTCTACTGGTCCCTACTGAAATAAGCTCAGTTGCTAAGTGTTGTCAGCCTGTCTTCCTAAAAACTAACAGTAAAAATCCACTGTTAGTTTATGCTTCAGGGCATGAGCTGGCCCCAGGGAAGCAAAAATTAACAAAAATAGTGACCTAAATGTGGTCTCTGTAAAGAAAAGGGAAAAATGGGGAAACACAGATATTAACATTTGTAGCTGTGGATTTTGCGCTTTCATTATTCTTTGCGCCGCAATTTCACTCATCATATCCATTCACCCATTACACAAAGAATAACTTTAGACTTTATGGACAGAGTGATGATTCAATCTGCCATCCCCTAGCTGTCCGTAAATAATGCCGAACAGTGGAGGAAAAACACACAGATGTTCATAGTAGTAAATGTGGTTTGTCACTGCGCTTTCATGGTTGTCTGCGCCGCAATTCTTTTTGTCAAATTTCATTTGCCCATTGCCTAAAGCCCTAATGTAAGACTTTATGGACAGAGTGATGGTTCAATCTGCCATCCCCTGCCTGTCCGAGAAAATCCCCGAACTTTGTCGTGCCATTTGTAATTGGGGCTGTTTCAATCTCCACACACACACACTCTTGCGACTCAATACACGCAGCGACATCTCACAGGGTTAAAAAGAGGAGCCCGATCTCTCATACTAGTCTTATGGTATTAGTTACTGATTCAATAAAAGTCCCCATCAATCGGGACGCACCCCTATATTTGAATGGTTAACCATACGTACTGTTGTGGCAAGC
The DNA here is from genome assembly GCF_964263255.1 of Lissotriton vulgaris. Classification (NCBI taxonomy): domain Eukaryota; kingdom Metazoa; phylum Chordata; class Amphibia; order Caudata; family Salamandridae; genus Lissotriton; species Lissotriton vulgaris. Next base: position 468,164,585 of record NC_141699.1, on the reverse strand, counting down.
GCGTGGTGCCCCATGAGCTGACAATCGGTAGGAATTCCCGCGGCGCTCTGCAAGAAAGAGAGCCACGCCCTTAGCGTTTTTGAACACTCTGTGCAAAGAGTAAGAAACATATCTCAAACCCACTTGTTTAGAGACCTGGGGTGAAAGTCTGTTACTTACATTGTCCGCATAGTCCCTAAATCTTACTTCTACCAGTGTTGCCGCTCTGCTGAATGCTCGCGTGTGGGGAGCGGTAAATCATTTAAGCTTCACTGCGCGCTGCTGACGGGTCTACCAAAAGACTAGCGCGCTAACTCAAAATGGCCGCCCGTAACGGGACGCTGGAGGGCATATTTAGCGGAAGTCTTCCTTCTATTTCCATTGATACTCGGATTTTGCCTGCACAATGCAAATGTTAATGCAATATAGATAGGTTGGATCGCTATTAACAAATTATGGCTGGGGAGGTTTTACAACAATTAATTGATGCAGAGGCCATAGTAGTGTGATCAGGTCGATTGTAGAGGACCTAGATTGAAAGCTATGAGCGCTTAGCCAAAATGCGGGAAACATGTATAATAAGTGGATTGACTTGGGCTTTGAATATTTACGCAGGTTACTGCCCAGAGTTGGAGAAAGAAACGATTGGGTATACAGATTAAACAGCCAAAATCGCTGTGGGATATGCTATGGAAGACATAGTTATTATGTGGTGTAAGACTTGACCCCTGTGCTAAGGTTGGGCACAGTGGTCATACCACAATTGTGCTGTGTTCCAAAGGGGTTGGTCTCCACATGCCAGTGGTGTTGGTGATTTTATTGGGACCTTTGGTATTATCTTGGCCATGGTTAGGGGTGGTGCCTCAGAGAGTGGGAGTTCTTAGGGGTACGGGGGTTCTATAACTGACCCCACGGAATTTCATCGTTCAACCCATTTTTGTTGGACTGGACACGAAAAACCCATCTCTGTTCCTTTTCAAGGAGATGTCTTTCGTTGTCGATCTGTTCAATTACAGTCCACAGTATGTCCTCAGGTTTGTGCCCACTTTCCAGGAAGTGGTTTGTTAATTTGGTGCTGGACTTTTTGCACTTGATTGTGCTTTTGTGTTCACCTATTCTTAATTTCACTGCCCTGCTCGTCATGCCAATATATTCGAGTTTGCAGGGACATGTGATGAGATACACAACATTGGAACTATTACAGTTGCTGAATGTTCTTTGTTCCCATGTTGTCCCGTTGTTGAAGGTCAATTTCTTGCTTTTCCTGGTCAAACAGCATACCTTGCATCCGCCACAAGGGTAGTGCCCTTGTACAAAGTTTGGATTACCAATGTTGTTCACCCTGTTGGCCTTGGGTCTGGTATGTACCAATATGTCCCTGACACTCTGTGCTCTTTTGTGCGAGAACATAGGTTTTGTAATTTCCAGGCCACCACTATTGAGGATCTTCCAGTTCTTATTAATAATTTTGCTCACCTGGTCAGAATTGGTGTTGTACGTGGTCACACATATTGGTCTCTGCTCTTCCACTTTTTTGACTTTGTCCTCCAGGAGGCTTTCTCTGCAGTTGTTTCTTGCTCTCTTGTAGGCTTGATCAATGATCCTAGAGGGGTAGTTCCTCATTTTCAACTTTTTCCGCAGGTCTTCTGACTGAGTTTTGAAATTGGCAACTTCCGTACAGTTCCTACGAAGTCGCAAGAACTGGCCGTAGGGGAGGTTATCCCTCAAGTGTCTCGGATGAAAGCTCTGATACATCAAGAGACAGTTTTTGGAAGTACTCTTAAAATGGGTTGTTGTCATCAATCTGCCATTTTTGGGGAAGATGTTCAGATCCAGAAATACCAGATTGGTTTTTGTTGTGACGCTGGTGAATTTGAGGAATTCATCCTGATAGTTGAGCCATGTCAGGAACTGTTGGGCGCTCTTATCATCACCATCCCAGATGATAAGGATGTCGTCAATATACCTCTTCCAGGTTAGGATCTTTTGCCGGAATGGGTTATTGATGTTTAGTATCTTAGTTTCCTCCAGGTGGTGAACATAGAGACCAGCTATGCTTGGAGCAAATGTGCTTCCCATGCTGGTCCCATGCTTTTGGAGGTACAGGGTGCCGTTGTACTCAAAGAAATTCTCCTTGAGGGCCAGGGCACAACATTCCATCACCACGTTTCGTGGTGTTTTGTACTCCCAGTCATCTGCGAAGAGGACATCCTCAATTATCGCCAGTGTTTCGTTGTGGGGCAAGCTCGTATATAGGCTTTCTACATCACAGCTAATTAATAGCTGTGTGTTGGGGTCAAATGACACCTCTTCGAGCAGATTGAGCACATCTTTTGTGTCTCTGAGGTATGTTGATGTGCTTTGTACCATTGGACGTAGGAATGCGTCCGCAAACCTAGAGACTGGTTCGAGGACCGACCCGATCCCTGATACAATCGGTCTTCCTGGTGGATTTACAAGGTCCTTGTGGATCTTGGGTAAGATGTACAGGTAGGGGGTCCTTGGGTTTTTTTGGCACAGAAATTCCCCTTCTTTGAACTCCGGATGCCCATCCTTAAGAAATAGTGATTGGGATGAACTAGAGGAACTAAGGAGAACCCAAATAAAAACAGCCATCCATGGGCTGCTCATGTCTGAGTATCTTAAAGTTAACACAGCTCCATCAGGTCTGGTAGTTCGGAATGAACCATTCATATTCCTTGAGGACAAAACCTTTAAAATCGATTGGTCCCAAATATCATGGAGATGTACACGGGACTGGATCGTCTTGATCATAAAAACAGCTAGCAGATTAGCGAGTGATCTAAAGGTGGAAATACAGGCAGTAGAGGTACGCCTCAAGAGCTATGAGTCTCCAGCCAACTTAAAGAAATATCTTGATGAACTAAATAAAACATTGAACGACTTTGAAATATCTCTCAAAGACAGTAAATACGAAAAACTCCAAAAAGACACTAGCAGGTGGAGTAAAGAAAAGATCTACCCCTATATAAAGGAGAATTATAAACCATCAAATGACAATGCTTCCAATGACGGTTCATCAGATGCCGGATCCAACAGCTCTAACTCAAGCAGCAATAGAAGCCCCAGATACCAGGGTGCACGAAGGAATTTCCGACGACCCAACAATCGAGGCATGAGGGGATGGAACAGCTACCCCCAGCCAATGATGTACCCCCCGCAACAGTTTGGCCCACCACCCTTCCAACATCCGAATGCCCCTTTTCCGCCGTGGGGATTCCAGCAAGATTACGGATATTATGACAACTCGGGTCCTTTTTTAGGGGCGCGCAGAGGACAAGCCAAGGGAAGGAATCGGAGAGGCAACTCGGTCCATTGGAGCAACGAAGACGAAGTGACTCCAAGAGTATCAACCAGGAGCATGACAGGGGCACAAAAGAACCAGAAATGAGCCTGGTTGTTAACCTGATGGGTAACGAACTATCTGAACCACAAAAAAGAATATTGGAAAAAGGCTTGGGATATGTCCCCACTAGTAACATGGACAAATTCCACCTATGCAAGGAAGTACAGGAGTTTATAAGGAGACTCAAGCTACAGGTCTTTTTCAAAGACAAAGTGGTCACTCAAGAGAGAGGAGATACCGGACTCAAGCCTCGATCCACTTTCACACCAATGAACAACACCCTCCCCATGGAACTCCTGACCTTTGAAAAAGCTGTCATGAAAGATCTGGAAGTCCTCGACCCAACGCAGAAACGCGTCTTCCAAAATGTTTCAAATGAAGAACGAAGGGCACTCCGTGACTTAAGCAACAACAAACAATTGGTCATAAAACCAGCGGATAAGGGGGGTGCAACCGTACTAATGAATATAGATCAATATGACAAGGAGTGTAACAGGCTATTACAGGACAAAAGAAACTACGAAACACTCTCATCAGATCCAACTGAGAGAATTTCAATCAAGATAAAGACAATGGTAGAGGAGGCACTGTCGCACGACTGGATTACCACTAAAGAAGGGGAATTTCTGTGCCAAAAAAACCCAAGGACCCCCTACCTGTACATCTTACCCAAGATCCACAAGGACCTTGTAAATCCACCAGGAAGACCGATTGTATCAGGGATCGGGTCGGTCCTCGAACCAGTCTCTAGGTTTGCGGACGCATTCCTACGTCCAATGGTACAAAGCACATCAACATACCTCAGAGACACGAAAGATGTGCTCAATCTGCTCGAAGAGGTGTCATTTGACCCCAACACACAGCTATTAATTAGCTGTGATGTAGAAAGCCTATATACGAGCTTGCCCCACAACGAAACACTGGCGATAATTGAGGATGTCCTCTTCGCAGATGACTGGGAGTACAAAACACCACGAAACGTGGTGATGGAATGTTGTGCCCTGGCCCTCAAGGAGAATTTCTTTGAGTACAACGGCACTCTGTACCTCCAAAAGCATGAGACCAGCATGGGAAGCACATTTGCTCCAAGCATAGCTGGTCTCTATGTTCACCACCTGGAGGAAACTAAGATACTAAACATCAATAACCCATTCCGGCAAAAGATCCTAACCTGGAAGAGGTATATTGACGACATCCTTATCATCTGGGATGGTGATGATAAGAGCGCCCAACAGTTCCTGACATGGCTCAACTATCAGGATGAATTCCTCAAATTCACCAGCGTCACAACAAAAACCAATCTGGTATTTCTGGATCTGAACATCTTCCCCAAAAATGGCAGATTGATGACAACAACCCATTTTAAGAGTACTTCCAAAAACTGTCTCTTGATGTATCAGAGCTTTCATCCGAGACACTTGAGGGATAACCTCCCCTACGGCCAGTTCTTGCGACTTCGTAGGAACTGTACGGAAGTTGCCAATTTCAAAACTCAGTCAGAAGACCTGCGGAAAAAGTTGAAAATGAGGAACTACCCCTCTAGGATCATTGATCAAGCCTACAAGAGAGCAAGAAACAACTGCAGAGAAAGCTTCCTGGAGGACAAAGTCAAAAAAGTGGAAGAGCAGAGACCAATATGTGTGACCACGTACAACACCAATTCTGACCAGGTGAGCAAAATTATTAATAAGAACTGGAAGATCCTCAATAGTGGTGGCCTGGAAATTCCAAAACCTATGTTCTCGCACAAAAGAGCACAGAGTGTCAGGGACATATTGGTACATACCAGACCCAAGGCCAACAGGGTGAACAACATTGGTAATCCAAACTTTGTACAAGGGCACTACCCTTGTGGCGGATGCAAGGTATGCTGTTTGACCAGGAAAAGCAAGAAATTGACCTTCAACAACGGGACAACATGGGAACAAAGAACATTCAGCAACTGTAATAGTTCCAATGTTGTGTATCTCATCACATGTCCCTGCAAACTCGAATATATTGGCATGACGAGCAGGGCAGTGAAATTAAGAATAGGTGAACACAAAAGCACAATCAAGTGCAAAAAGTCCAGCACCAAATTAACAAACCACTTCCTGGAAAGTGGGCACAAACCTGAGGACATACTGTGGACTGTAATTGAACAGATCGACAACGAAAGACATCTCCTTGAAAAGGAACAGAGATGGGTTTTTCGTGTCCAGTCCAACAAAAATGGGTTGAACGATGAAATTCCGTGGGGTCAGTTATAGAACCCCCGTACCCCTAAGAACTCCCACTCTCTGAGGCACCACCCCTAACCATGGCCAAGATAATACCAAAGGTCCCAATAAAATCACCAACACCACTGGCATGTGGAGACCAACCCCTTTGGAACACAGCGCAATTGTGGTATGACCACTGTGCCCAACCTTAGCACAGGGGTCAAGTCTTACACCACATAATAACTATGTCTTCCATAGCATATCCCACAGCGATTTTGGCTGTTTAATCTGTATACCCAATCGTGTCTTTCTCCAACTCTGGGCAGTAACCTGCGTAAATATTCAAAGCCCAAGTCAATCCACTTATTATACATGTTTCCCGCATTTTGGCTAAGCGCTCATAGCTTTCAATCTAGGTCCTCTACAATCGACCTGATCACACTACTATGGCCTCTGCATCAATTAATTGTTGTAAAACCTCCCCTGCCATAATTTGTTAATAGCGATCCAACCTATCTATATTGCATTAACATTTGCATTGTGCAGGCAAAATCCGAGTATCAATGGAAATAGAAGGAAGACTTCCGCTAAATATGCCCTCCAGCGTCCCGTTACGGGCGGCCATTTTGAGTTAGCGCGCTAGTCTTTTGGTAGACCCGTCAGCAGCGCGCAGTGAAGCTTAAATGATTTACCGCTCCCCACACGCGAGCATTCAGCAGAGCGGCAACACTGGTAGAAGTAAAATTTAGGGACTATGCGGACAATGTAAGTAACAGACTTTCACCCCAGGTCTCTAAATAAGTGGGTTTGAGATATGTTTCTTACTCTTTGCACAGAGTGTTCAAAAACGCTAAGGGCGTGGCTCTCTTTCTTGCAGAGCGCCGCGGGAATTCCTACCGATTGTCAGCTCATGGGGCACCACGCGCTTGCCACAACAGTACGTATGGTTAACCATTCAAATATAGGGGTGCGTCCCGATTGATGGGGACTTTTATTGAATCAGTAACTAATACCATAAGACTAGTATGAGAGATCGGGCTCTTCTTTTTAACCCTGTGAGATGTCGCTGCGTGTATTGAGTCGCGAGAGTGTGTGTGTGTGGAGATTGAAACAGCCCCAATTACAAAGGGCACGACAAAGTTCGGGGATTTTCTCGGACAGGCAGGGGATGGCAGATTGAACCATCACTCTGTCCATAAAGTCTTACATTAGGGCTTTAGGCAATGGGCAAATTAAATTTGACAAAAAGAATTGCGGCGCAGACAACCATGAAAGCGCAGTGACAAACCACATTTACTACTATGAACATCTGTGTGTTTTTCCTCCACTGTTCGGCATTATTTACGGACAGCTAGGGGATGGCAGATTGAATCATCACTCTGTCCATAAAGTCTAAAGTTATTCTTTGTGTAATGGGTGAATGGATATGATGAGTGAAATTGCGGCGCAAAGAATAATGAAAGCGCAAAATCCACAGCTACAAATGTTAATATCTGTGTTTCCCCATTTTTCCCTTTTCTTTACAGAGACCACATTTAGGTCACTATTTTTGTTAATTTTTGCTTCCCTGGGGCCAGCTCATGCCCTGAAGCATAAACTAACAGTGGATTTTTACTGTTAGTTTTTAGGAAGACAGGCTGACAACACTTAGCAACTGAGCTTATTTCAGTAGGGACCAGTAGAAGGTCCTGATGAGTAGGCAGTAGGGGACTGCCTACGAAACATGTAGACCAGGTTGTAGCGATCGGCTCAACCCCAAAACCCCCTTCTTAACGTCCCCAGCTAGAGAAGTGAATAAATTGTTTTTTTCTACTAGCCAGAGGATTTTTAATTTTTGTACTCACACACATTGTTAGGTCCCTACACGTTCACTGACACCACCCACCTTGCACCATCACATAGTCCTGTCACCACTTCAGTGCTCCCGCGTAGTCGGTCAGGTCGTAGCACGCCCCGCCCCGTAGAGGGACGGGAAGACCCCAATGATGAAGCATGACACTACTGGATTTTTTTAGTGTGTGAGGGGTATTTTAAAAAGCACATAGCGCTCTCATCTTTACCACCCTAAGAGAGAGTATTTTCACTATATTTTCATCACTGTAAAACCAACAAATAAAATATATGTCCACACATTGATAGAATCTTTTTGTTTATGTATATCAGTTTGGAGGGTGATTCTATCAATACCTCTGCACTTCCCCTATTGTTTTGGAAGCTCCTACATATACTACTGCACCTGCCCATGTACCCGTACCACCTACACCTGCTGACGTCCACCTACCCCATGATCATCTACCCCCAGGTCCGCAACAGCAGATCCCTCCAGGTCCGCTACCCGCACCCGCTCCCGTTGTTCCCCCTGGTATTCAACAACTGCATCCATCTAATCCTTTTGGGACTGGCGTGGTCCAGGATCCAACCCAGCTACAGCAGGTACCGACCCTACAGCCAGGTTATGCTCAAGCCTCCGCTTCAGGAGGTGCTACAGGAGGTTATCAAACACCCCCACCGTTACACCGAGTGACAATGAGAGAGTTAGCAAAGGCTCGGACACCTAAAGGTGCACCGGCCGAACAACTTAGAAGAGAACTTACAGACTGCAGATATGACCCAGTGCCTGGTACGACAGGACCCATGTTGTTAGCGTCCCTACGTTTGAGACGCGTTACAGATTATTTGATGTTACTACCAGAAATGCCAGAACATCTAGACAAATTGTATTATTTTATTAGAACAGGAGAAGGACCGGAGTGTGTTGCTACAGCCATGTCACGTCAGAAAGTTGAGAACAAAGGTTTAATAATGCGATTTTTGGTTAATTGTTTAATAAGAGAACAAGATCAGGCAGGTTTTCCACAAAGTGAGATGAATAGACTGAATAGATGGAGCCAGAATATGGCGGAAGGTAAACATGATAAAGAGAACAGTGTACATACTATGGTTAGAAAGATCCGTAAAGAAATAATAGATATACATGCCCGCAGAGAACCTGAAGAGCAACTAGAGTCAGATGACGGGAAAACGTCAGAGGAGGAAGAACAACCAGAAACCACAGCAGAAAGGTCGCAATTAGCAACTAGCGACATGATAGCATATGTAGGTAAGGGAAGATACCTTAAGAAAACAATACGTCCAGAAAGCAAAAGACTTTTTCTCTCTGCTATACCAAATCCGAGTTCTCCTGAACATATGTTTCAGGCTACCGATAAAATACTTCAAGATCGAATGGGGTACCATGTACTCAATTCCATGGATGAACAAGAACTAGCCCGGTCCGCAGTACAATGGGCTGACAATTCTAGTACATATAATGATGATGCAGTAGCACAGACATTTTTGAACCTCTCCCCTGATGAACAGAAATTAGCTGGTATATACATGATTCAGCATCTCATTACGTTGTTCAAAAGCCAACATTCTGATCCAGGTCCCTTACCGGATATATTAATAGAACTGCTCTCGAATAGATGGAGAGGCCTAGGTACTGATTTAATTAAAGAAATTCTAGAACATCGACACAAATATAGTGCCTTCCTGAAACCACAGTTTATTTCAGCTCCACCACCCCCATAAAGAAAAATGTTTTACTTCGACAGACAGAATCCTTTACGAGAAGTACATCCAGTCAGGAATGCTGATGATACCCTTACACGTGTGTATGTATACACGCCTATCACTAAAATGGAATTATTGGAAATGAAGAAAATAGTGCCCAGTCATGATAAAGACCCTGCAGGTTTTCACCGAGAAATGAAAGATATGTTACTCATGGGCGATTACACGTATTCGGATATTATGAAAATGTTAAAAGTACTGTTGCCTGCAGGAATTTACGAGAAACTAAAGGAGAAAGAATGGGAGGTGGGAGATAAAAAGATTGATTGGGCTGCATTAGAAGTCGAAGAAAAAGGTCGTACCCCAGGGTTAGGCCTTGGGGATAAAGCTAAAGCATTACCAGGTTTATTAGTACAGGTCTTGCCTAGACTGTTAGCGACTAAAAAGGAAGACTGGGACGCAATCTCAGCCTGTAAGCAGAAACGCGATGAAGACACTAGTGATTTTTATTCTAGATTCGAGAAATGTTTTATTATTAACAGTGGCCTGAAAACAAGTAGCGAGTCATACCCACACCTCTTTGTATCAAAATTAGTCGAGAATTCCCTGCCTCAAGTTAAGAATCGTGTTTTGAAAGTCGAAAGCACATGGCAAGCAAATACGCCTTCCCAAATGTTACAAATGTTACAGTATCACCAGAATAGAATTAGGGAAGAACAAGATCACGAACAGAGACGTATGAAAGATACGAAAATGAAAATGTTAGTTGCTCAGTCAGTTCCAGCTGACGGTCAGAAAAGGGGTATGACACAGTCCAATAATACGGCGGCTCCCGTTAAAGGGACATGCAACTATTGTAAACAGCCAGGTCACTATGTGAATGAATGTACAGTTCTGAAACACAATATAGCAACAGGTAAAACTAAAGAGAGACCACGTCAGCCTAGACAGGATCAGGTCCAACATCAGGTCCAGCAACATATTCCACAGAACGTACAGCCTATGCCTGCTCCACAACAGACAGTACAGACAGTAGCGGTACCACATCCACAGCCCATTGCCGCGACACAGCAAGTTTCACAGCAGATGTACCAGTATGCACAGTCTGATTACCCCGATTATCAGCGATACTCATGAAATAGCCTAGAGAGGGAGGTTGGCTTGCCTCTCATTGAAGTTCCTGTAGACCAAGAGGGTCCTTATGTACATAGTCAAGTATTAGGAAAAGATAGAAAGTTTTTGATTGACACGGGGGCAAGTCGAACAACAATAAGTCACGACGAGGTTCCAGGGGCACCCCTCTCAGGCTCACAGAATGTTTCCCTTGGATTTTCAGGACAGCCTATTGTTAATGAAGTATCGAAACCTGTTCCCCTAGCAGTTGGTCCATTGTCACGTACTACAGACTTATTGCTCACGAAATCATGTCCAGAAAACTTGCTGGGTATCAAGACACTAAAAGCTCTAGGAGCAGTGATATGTTGTTCTCCGGAAGGAGTTAGACTGTTTTTGCGTGACTTTAAGGGTCACTATGTATTACGAGATTTTGATGTCAGATTGAAAAATGTACCAGAACATTTGTGGGCGCAAGGCCCAACTGATGTAGGTTGTATGCACATTACACCATACCGTGTTACACTCAAGCCAGGAGTTGTATTACCCCGAATCCGACAATACAAGTTACCACCCGATGCTGTAGTGGCTTTACTGGAAATCATTGAAGAGCTCATTGCACAAGGAGTGGTTGTAGAAACCGACTCCAATCTATGTAATTCCCCTATCATTCCAATTCTTAAACGCACAGATCCAAATGCTCCTCCAGTTTATCGATTAGTTATCGATTTACGAGAACTGAATAAAGGTATTGTACCACAATATCCCGTGGTCCCCGACATTTCGTCCCTTTTGACTGCTATTGATTCAGAGGCGACGTTCTTTACTGTAATTGATCTCAAGAACGCCTTCTTTAGTGTCCCCATTGATCCGGAAAGCCAATATCTTTTCGGATTCTGTTTAAATGGCCGTAGCTTCAAATTTGCACGCGCACCTCAAGGATTCACAGAAAGCCCCAGCATCTACAGCCAAGCTTTGAAAAGACAACTTGACAGTATTCACATGCCAGTTAACACTGCCCTACTCCAGTACGTCGATGATCTGTTGATCACCGCCCGGAGTGAACCAGAATGTGTGCAAGCATCACTGACAGTTTTGTATTTTCTGGCTGACAAGGGACACAAGGTGTCCCCTTCGAAGCTACAATTCTGTGTTCAGCAAGTGGTGTACCTTGGGCACTTGCTGTCCAAGAGGGGGAGACAGCTAACACCTGACCGCATTCAGTTAATTGCACACTTACCGCAACCCAAGACACAAAAGGAAGTGCAGGCCTTCATTGGCCTCACCTCTTACTGCAGACAATGGATTCCCCAGTACGCATTTCTAGCCAAGCCACTTAGACAGTTGACAACACAGGAGGCAGCGACTTCGACTGTCCTCCCTTGGACTCAGGAACACACACAGGCTTTTGATAAATTAAAGAAAGCATTATGTCAAGCACCAGTTTTGGCAACACCATGTTACAGCAAACCTTTTACACTTTTCGTTACAGAACGCGATGTCACAGCATTATCTGTCCTCACACAAGACCAAGCAGGTTCACATAAGCCGTGTGCTTATTTTTCGAGTACATTAGACCCAGTAGCCCAGGCCCTGCCTGCGTGCTTGAAATCAGTTGCAGCGACAGCCCTAGCAATCCGACAAAGTGATTCCATAGTGTTAGGACATCCCCTGACAGTGCAAGTTCCACACTCTGTGGAAGTTCTTTTAAACAGAACACAGACTCAACACTTGACTATAGCACGACTGACAGGTTATGAATTGACATTGTTCCAGCCACACATAGAAATCAGACGCTGCAATATACTCAATCCTGCCACATTGTTACCCTCGAACACAACAGATCCAGCTCCACATGACTGTATAGAGATCATTAATGCAGTAACAAAGCCCCGACGAGACTTGACAGATGTTGCACTGACTAACCCAGACCTGACACTTTACGTGGATGGTTCATGTATGAGAACAAGCACAGGAGAATTAGTGGCCGCATATGCAGTGACCACTGAAACTGAAGTCAAAGAAACACACCGTATAGATACACTGTCTGCTCAAGCTGCAGAGCTCATTGCTCTGACTTGAGCCTGTATAGTAGCCAAGAACAGGAACGTTAATATATACACAGATTCACGTTATGCATTTGGAGTCGTACACGACTTCGGTGTACTCTGGCAAGAAAGAGGTTTCTTGACCTCTCACGGAGCCAAGATCCAGCATGGTCCCCTCATTCAAGCATTGTTAGAAGCCATACATTTGCCATCAGCCATAGCTATCATGAAGTGCAAGGCACATACTAAAGTTACAGATATTATTTCCCAGGGTAACGACCTGGCCGATCGAACCGCGAAACACACAGCTCTGACTCACACACATGCAGCTGATATGACAAAGACAATAGTTCCGACACCGACACATTGCATGACAGTTAAGGATCCCGCACTAGATGTAATTGACATACAGACACATGCTACTCCAGACGAAATAAAGAAATGGACTGAACTAGGAGGGATCCAGACAGACCAGGGATGGATGACGAAGGGAAAAGCCACATGGTTTCTCCCCGACTCTATGGTTCAAGTCATGATTAACACCGCACACAGTCCAGCACACTTAGGAGAAAAAGCCATGTTAGACAGTTTACAGAATCTCTGGTACAATAAACATTTACGAGCAGCAGCAAAACAGAAAGTGCGTACTTGCATGATCTGTTGTCAGTTCAACCCAGGCAAAAGCATTCCTGTAGAGCAAGGGGGATTTCATCCTCCTGATCACCCTTTTGAAGTCCTCCAGATGGATTATATCCAGATGGAACGATGTTGAGGATTCAAATATGTCCTCGTAGTTGTATGTGCACTTTCCCGTTGGACAGAAGCATATCCAGTCCCAGATTACTCTGCTCCGACCACTGCCAAACAGTTGGTTCGTGAATTCTTCCCACGGTACGGTTTGCCTCGTGTCGTGTACTCAGATAACGGTCAGCCATTCTCGTCCGAGCTAATGAAGCAGGTATCACTCCTGCTAGGATATCAGTGGAAGTTCCACTGCGTCCGACATCCCGAGGCAGCAGGTCTCGTAGAGAGACACAATCAGACACTGAAAGCACGCCTTGCAAAAGTATGTAAAGAGAAAGGCGTTGATTGGATTGTAGCATTACCAGTTGCATTGTTTTACATGAGAATGGTAGCTCATTCCAGAACAGGGCTATCCCCGTACGAGGTGGTCTTTGGTAGGCCACCGAATATGTGGGGGACGCCCCTGCCTCGTAAGATCACAGATGTTGACTGTAATATGCTGACAGATTACCTTGCTTCCTTGATGTCTGCACTACAATCATGTCGTTCACAGGTAGCTGCAGCCTTTCCCAACAACGCCGAGGTGAAGCCACACGAGATCGTCCCTGGAGATCTGGTTTTTATTAGGAATTTCGACAGGAGGAGTCCGCTGGAGCCCCGCTGGCAGGAGACGAAGCTTGTTTTATTAACCACAAGGACAGCAGTGAAGGTGGAGGGCCGCAAGGGCTGGCTCCACTCGAGTCACATCAAGAAATGCCATGGACTGCCGCCAAAAACAGACTCCCAGCCCTGCCCCGTTTCAGAGACTGATACTAAACTCCCCCTGGTAGAGAAAACTCCTTCTCAAGAATTTCGTATGAAATTGAGGTCTAGCAAGTCAGACAGTTTAATTGTTTAAGTCCTCCCCTAGGTGAAGCGGTTAGACAGGTTCCTGACATGTACAAGTTAGACCCCAATAGAGAGAGAGATAGACAGAAACAGATCAAGAAACAGAAACATTGTAAATCTCTCCGGAGCTATTTCATCATTACGTTATTGATTATGTTTTTTCTGAGTCTTATGGTTATTGGCATAAGTGTATTATTACATATGTTCTTTCCTATTGCACACTCTACTCTTAATAACACTGCAGAGCACACGTTCAGTGAACTACCTCCACACGAATTGTCTTATAGACTTGCGCTGCGCAACAATACATTCATCAGTATGTTACACCATTCCCATCAGACCAGCAATGCTACAAATTGTTGGATATGTGGCCGACTCCCTCCCTATCAGAAATACAAGGGAGCTCTGCCCCTCTTCCCGTATCCGTTTACGCATAATGGTTCCTGTGGTGCCTGGTTCAGCTTAATCAATTCTGTAGACACTGATTCCATAGTTTACCAAGGCAATTGGGTATGGGGAAATCTGAACACAGTCATGCATCAAGCATTTTTCCCAGACAAGGAGGGTCTCCCACAAAGGACAGGGACCGATCTAGAAAACGAAGTATATGGATTAGGTAATTATACACTTAACCTCATGATTCTGAATGTCCAGTCTGAAACCGAACCCGACTTGCCCTCTATGTCAGTGTTACCCGTTAAAGGCGAATTATGTGTCAGAAAGAATGGTTCAATACACTTAGGTCATAGTGAATGTACTACTGTGATCGAATTCAGTGATAAGGGCAAGTCCACATTCAAAGCTACCCGTCATTCCTATTTCATTTGTGGTCATACCGCATACATACGTTTACCCCTAGATTGGGATGGTACTTGTTACATTGCATTCTTACTGCCTCCTGTTTTTCTAGCTCCTCCTGATTACCATAGAAATCCTCAGCTTATACAATCTAGACACAAGAGAGAACTCCCAATTGTAAATCAGACTGAAACAGCATGGGAACAATATACAGATTTCAATAGAGGATTCTTTTTCTTTTTAGGACCTGTCTCGAATAGTAAATTGATACGAAAATTGACCAGAACCCTTGAAGCAGTAGTGAACGAAACTACTTCCGCCCTAGGTAACATAACGGAGGAGCAGTCTGCTATAAGACTTGTTGTCCTTCAGAATCGTCTCGTCCTTGACGTCATCCTGGCCGATAGGGGCGGGGCTTGTAGAGTCATCGGATCGAGTTGCTGTGTTTTCATTCCAGAAAATGTACCGTCAGTATATAGAGCCATATCCCGTCTTCATAAGATCGCTAATCAGATTCATCAGAATCCAGGCACCTGGACTTGGTCCGGTTGGTTCTGGAGTACGATAACAGCCTGGGGATGGAAGCTACTTTCTTTCCTAGGGATTATATTGGCCATAGTATTCAGTTGTTGTCTCTGCATTCAATGTGGGCCAGCGATATGTGGCTTGTGTGCCACAGCCTGCATTCCCCTTTCAAGTTCACGCTCTACATCCCGCCTGAGAAAGGATGAGCAAATGATGTTATATGAACAGATAGATGGATTAATGAAGATCGATATATCATGAAGGGTCCGTAGGGGACAAGGAGGGAATGAGGTAATTTGAATTTTTATGATCAAGAAATGTCCCCTAACGTGTACCCCACCGTCTCCATGTACGTGCTTAAAGTGCATGTAACTTCCCTCCTCGACCAGCTATGAAGACGCAAATACATTTGCGTCCAACGTTAGCATGTCCTCTTTCAGATCCACCATGAATGGATTGATAATTCAGTTCCTAAGTATGCCTTGCCACCGTCTTTTCATGGTGCACTTTCACGTTTTCCTGGCCCTGCAGAGCTAGGCCCTGATTTCTGCCATCGAGCCCTTTCTGCTCTCTGCCTCCTGAAAGCTGCAACGTGGGATACATCCCTGACCTCTGTCCTACTCCCTGAGTGGCGAGCGGTGCCCGGCTCGGCCTGCTTGCCTGCCAAAGACAGTATTTTGCCTTCAAGTTATCAGTATAGCCGAGCTCAAGCTCCTCGAAAACACATTCCAGTCTAGCAGAATAGATAAACAATTCCCCGGCTGCAGAGCAAAGGGGCCCGGCCGTTCTGTCTCCATGCAAGTAATTCATTGCTCCCGTTACCATGGTAGGCCCATGGCCCCTCGCATTACACGCAGACACGTAGTCACATATGCACGCATTAATAGTCAGTATAGAGTAGCCTCTGCCCAAGAGACCTTTCCTTCGAGATAAATATAGTTCCCCAAACACAAGATATCAGATATGATTTAGGAACGAGTCGATCTGACATGCCAGACTTCTGTCTCTTCCTCTAGTGCTAAATGTCAAGTCCCCTGCACCCTCCAGCCTCACGTCAGTCACACGTCATGCCGCTGCGCGCGCATCTTTGCTACAGATTTCTGCTGACATTGCAAGATTCCACTATGTATCCACCCACTTGTGACACTTTCATGTGACGTTTCTAGCACACACCTCTGTGTACGCCCTCGTGCACGCCTTCTGTTACGCACATGTGTTCTTATCTCTTTTCTCTCAGCTGTTACGCCTTCTGTATCCATCACCACTATATGCATTGACTATATATATTGCACTCTGTTAATAAAGTATTGTCTATCCCTTCCTGAACCTTAGCGGTGAAAGGAACATGATACCATGGTTCGAACCATTCCATTTTATGGAATAAAACCCTTATAACCCAGATACCACGGACTCTGCCTCTCATTTCCGAGTGAGTTATTTTATTGAACTTTACCGCGTAGAAATTCCGACGGTAAATATTTATTTACCACATTAAGACCAGGGCTTTCATCATTTGGAAACCAAAACTGTCCTGAACCAATAAAAAGTGTTATTTTTAGGTCACATGACCCGATGCGCTTATGCTACGCGCCCCGGGGCGCGTCGCGTAAGCGCGTCAGATGGTTAGGTAGCGCGATCGTATGCGCTAGAGTGCTTCCGGGTGCGCTTACGCCATGCGTATCACGCGGACGGGGCTATGCGATACGTCACAATGAGGTTTTCGTTCGTGGCAATAGCGGTAACGGGACGCTCACCGGTTAGCGCCCCGGGGCGCGCTGCAAGACTATGCTAACCGGTGCGCTCACCGGGACGCGCACCGGGAGCGCTCCAGGGCAAAAAAAAATACAATAAAATAAAAAAAACATGAACAATATACATAAAAAATTGTATTACATAAATATACCATATAGGATTCATTATAAAAAATATTACATTTCATACCTATAGAAATTTGCTATTAAAAAACCTTTGAAATTCACTGAAAAAACATAGGTTTGAGGCCCTATATATAGTTAGGAATTAGCATTTAAAAAACCAATGAAATTCACTGAAAAAACCATAGGTTTCACACCAGTTATAGTTAGGAATTAGCATTTAAAAAACCTATTAAATTCACTGAAAAAACCATAGGTTTCACACCAGTTATAATTAGCTGGAAATTTTACTGACATAAAACCATTGAAATTCCCACGTTATAGTTAGTTGGACTCACTATAACTTGCGCGCCTGCAATGCACTGCTGATGACGTCACATATTACATCACTCATGACATGGTCAGTGACATCACTCATGACATCACTGATGACACCATCCTTGTGACATACTGACAGAACTCCTTTCAGTGTAATGTAACCCTTGAAACACATATTCAAAAATGGAAATTAACATTTTCAAAAAATGGAGATACCCATACCAGTTACAACAACCACTTCAGTAATTCCACCATCTATATACACATCCACTCATTCAGCAACAGTTCTATATAGTCACTCATACATATACTCACTCATCATATGTAGTGATACACATATACATCCTGTTACACACCGACAGTCATCCAAAAGTTACTCACACACATACTCACACATGCAAATAAACTATTGAACATCCATTTATTTGCATATACAACTATACACACACTAGCACATTACTTTTAAGGAAACTTACACATACTTACTCTCTTAAACAATCACTTATAGAAACATACTTATTTAAACAGGAGCTCTTTCAATCTCTCACTCTCACATATACTCACTTATATACATCAATACTCACATATACTAGATTAAAACATATGTAGTTACTCATACAGACACTAGTGAGGCAGGCATTCACTCACTGACAGACACATATACACACTCATCCACCCATACAGTCCTGAACATATGCTGCTTCAAAACACATACAAACAGTGAGTCAGTCACCAACCCATGCAGCCACTTATACACAAAGTGAAACACTGATACATATATTTAAATATTTAAAAATTATTTGCTAATATATGTATTCACTGAGATACACTTAATAAGCCAGTTAACCAATCAAATTTTTTTTAAAAACATCCATTTAGACACTTATTTAAAAATGTATTCTTCCATCGACCTTTACAAATACATTTGTAAAGCATATTTATTTTACAGAAAGACACACATTCACTGGATGGTGTCATCAGTGATGTCATGAGTGATGTCACTGACCATGTCATGAGTGATGTAATATGTGACGTCATCAGCAGTGCTTTGCAGGCGCGCAAGTTATAGTGAGTCCAACTAACTATAACGTGGGAATTTCAATGGTTTATGTCAGTAAAATTTCCAGCTAACTATAACTGGTGTGAAACCTATGGTTTTTTCAGTGTATATATATATATAGCGACAGCAATTATCCTGTAGCTAGGCATTTCCGTGCAGTACATGATAAAAAACTCAAAGACTTTGAGTATACTGTTTTATGTTCGGTACCCCAGCCTACTCGGGGAGGTGACCGGATTAAGTTACTCAGACAGAAAGAATCACATTTTATACTATCCTTGGATACTAAGGCCCCAAATGGCCTTAATCTGACGGAAGATCTGAGTAACTTTTTATAAATAGGCTTCTGTGCTAGCTTATCTACTGTCTTTTCACATCTTTAAGGCGCTCACCCCCTTCCGCAGGTTTATTGTTACCATCTAGTTTCTACATCACTGTTGACCCTTTGGGTGTGCCCTCTTTGGGTTAGTCACCAGATGGTGACTACCCTATTTGTATATTTTCTGTAAATAGAAATACAATGTATTTGGGAACTGATTATTCTATCATACTATTGCTATATTAGCTTATACTAGCTGTCTCCAAGATTATTTTCTTATCTATCATAGTTTCCTGCTATGTGCTTTCCTTGGATCAAGATTTTATCATCTTTTTGGTTTACCACATCACAATACTGTTTTTTCATTATGTTTTTTTAACACATTTATTTTCACCACTTCTTTATGTTAGATTATTTTGATTAGAGAGACAGTCCATTCTAGTTTATACTTTATAATGTGATTATTGCTTGAATATGAAATAGACACTGTGTTGCAATAATAGCTCTGCTGTCTTTCAATGAATTTTGGTAAATACCCTGTGATTTTCTCCATTTAAACAGGCACTATGCCGGCATTGCGTTAATAGGAAATTTGGGGTTTGGTTTACCTTATACATGAAATATCCAATATATTTAACTATATCATTGTTTAATGAATTACACATCCAGTGTTTATATTTTCCACAAATGTATTAATTTTTTCATTTTGTGAATAGCAGTCTGTCTTTCTGTATTTTTTTGCACTTGCAGTATATTCAGTCTTTCTACCATTTTTATTTTAAAATGTGAAGAGGGTGTGTACACTTTTCTGTATTGTCTGTAATGGCTCTGAGTGCGCTATGTGAACAAGCTCCCTAGTGGAGTGAAACGCGTCATCCTTTATTGAATAAATCGCCACTCTGCAACTCACTTGAGGCTTGATTGTTTTCTCAGCTTGATTTTCGCTGCATTCATTGGGGCCATTGGAGGTCTAAACCTGCTGTATTCCGCCGATTACTGACGGAACAGGGACTGCTTTTCTCATATATATATATATAAGAATATGAAAAAAGCAAGAATGAAACCTTAAATCATTTCAGAAGAAGAGGTTACACGGAAAGCGTACTCAGTAAGGCAGTAGACAAAGCCAATGGAAGATCCAGAGAATCCCTGCTTCCAAATGACCATGAGAATATGTTAGATGAAGACAATGAGATGGGGACCCCTAGATTAGTGACAACCTATAGTATGCAGGAACGTAAGATTAAGGCAATTCTTACCAAAAATTGGCCCATAGTGCTAACAGATAATGTCTTAAAATATAGACTACCTAACAAACCTACTGTAACATTTCGAAGATGTAAAACCATGGAAGCACATTTATCCAAATCTACAGGGGAAGGGGCCTCGGTTAAAATTTGGTTACCTGAAAAAGAAGGATTTTTTAAGTGTGCAACCTGTAGAGCATGCAATTTTGTGGTAAACACTTCGAAATACAGTACCCCATTCAGGGAACAAGAACTCAAAATTAGAGGAAACTTCAATTGTCGCACGGAGTATGCTGTGTATGTTCTCAGGTGCACTTGTGGGCTCAGGTATGTGGGCAGTACGATAAAACAAGTGCACGTGAGAATCCTGCAACATATAAGAGCTATTATCAACAGTGATCCGGCTTATCCGGTAGCTCGGCATTTTAAGTCCGTGCATAATAAGGACATTAACTGTTTAAAATACTTTGTAATTGATCACATCCCGATGCCCAGGAAGGGAGGTGACAGGGAAACTCTCTTGCGACAACTAGAGACCAAGTATATTCTGAATCTTAATTCGAAGTTTCCCCAGGGCCTTAATAATACAGAGGACTTACATTCATTTCTGTAAAACAAATTATCCTGTTAGTCCGGTACTGCTGACTCTCCAGTTTCTGAATCTATAACCATATGGCTACTATTCTCTCTTCACACTGTTATTTTTTTCCTTTTTTAGAAACTTTGGAAGAATTGGTATACTAAGAGAGAAGAGAGGATAAGATAATAAATAACATCAAGTTCCAATATATCCATATTTACTACACGAGTTATAGGATTACAGAACCTTGACTTAGCCGGATAAAACTGAGGAAATAAGCCATACTTCTCCTTGATCAATTTGATAAAGAATGTGTTTTTTGATTATATGTTTATATTAATGAATTACAGTTAAGGCATAGGAATTCGCACAATTAGTCATATTTTATACATGTATAAACATTTTAATACTGTATATTTTAGCATCAACTCACCTTCATTTGTACAGCACCTAGCACTTTATACATTCTTTTGACATAGGAATTGGAGTGAGCTGTTTACAAACAACTGGGACCAGTTGTTAGGAACACTATGATTATTGAATCTGGTGTCATTTTGCACATGGATATATGTATTTGGATATGTTTGCACTTTTTTGCTTATTTGCACATATGTAACTGCATTTATGCAGAAGATTTGCACAAATGGTAGTACTGGGCTAAGCACTATAGAACATTAAATAGCGAAGCTTACAAGATGGCATAATTTTTCACATTTTTATAATAGCATTCATGCTGATAGAATTTATATGTATTAAAACTGCATATTTTCTTATGATTGTGTATAAATAGATGGACATATTTATTTTGGTAATAGTATAAATTTTGTATTTAGATATATATATTTTTATACTGTTTTTAATATGTATATAATTAATGGTTTTAGAACTCCATTTTTTATAATAACATGTGCCATATCAATTGATTCTTGTAAACTGTTATACATTTAAAGTCCAGATTTACCACTAATGCATTTATGCTGCTAGTATGTGTTTGAGCTTGATAGAACAAAAAGTGTCTTATTTAAAAAATAAGAAAGAGATTACATAAATGTGCTTTGTAATACATGAAAGAGCCACTTCCCCTATGTATATTGTTTAGAAGTGTGTTTTCACTTTCTATTAATCACGTGGTGTGCTCATCAAAAAAATGTAAAAAAATGAGTATTTAAGGTTCTCTTAACCAAAGTACCGTTATGTGATCAAGGGTAGTTTCTACCCGAAACGCGTCATGCCAGAGAGAATGAGAGGAGATAATAAACTGACCCTTTAAAACTGGAAAAGCTGTGTGGTGGTCCTTGTGTCCTGCATGCCGAGCCCGGAGAAGCAGGAAGAAGTGGTATATATATATATATATATATATATACATATATATATATATATATATATATATATATATGAAAAGTACAAATCTTCAAACACCACACTCCTGCTGTGGAAACGAAGACACGGACCCAATGGCTGCAGTAAAGGAGATTTTATTGAAAACCTCTCTGGTTACGCGTTTCGAGCAACTTGTGCTCTTGGTCACACACCGCGCACCAGGTCAGCTACAAATTTATACCATTTTTTTGAAGTGATGCTCCACCCATTTCCATGAGTCACATGGTGTAAACATAAAAAAAACACGTTTTTGTAATTTTAGAATACGTGCACACCTATTTATACAATATAAAAACAGTGAGCTTGGCACTGAAACAAAATAACTGCATGAATGCAAATACTCTGATATATTACATAATTGACATGTTCTATAAGTCCTATGTATGATTTATCTATGAGTCAAAATACACAATAATTTATATACACCTAGAAAAATATACTATCTATATACAATGTTCAGAGTGTGTGAAAAAATATATATATGTACAAATATATACTCTATTTCTATATACAATTTTACATATATTCTAAACAAAATCATGACTCCATGTGTCAATATCATAATCTTAGGGACTTATCCTAGATACATGAATCATAGTAGTATGAATAATTCACGACTAAGATATATACATGTACATTATGCATGCCATCTCCCATATATCAAAACCCAATTGTGATTCCTACCAATACGAACTAAAGTGAAAATGTGAGCTAAAAACAGATTACTGGTTGATTTCCAAAAAATGCATTAATCAACAATTCCTACTTAATGTTGGTACAGAGAGATAATTATTTATTTACAGGGAGCAAATGTATATCAAGGTCTATGCAACTAAAGAATCTTGACTGGACTCCTATACAGTGCCACGTCGGCGCCATCAAGTGTCAGTTGTTTCGTTCAGAGAGACCTTGAAAAGAAAGTATGAAAAAGACCACATGTGAATATTCTCTGGATATATCACTGCAAGTTGTTATTAGATAACCAGAAAAAATGCAGAGATAGACAAAATTACAACAGATGGTGTAAGTCTTCAGTGGTGTTTAACCCGTTCGGGTATTTGCTGTCTAGTTCAATTATATATTCGGTTTCTTTTCTGCGTAACATTTTTTCTCTGTCACCTCCTCGGATGAGGGGCGCTACCACATCAATAACATAGTATGTTAAGTTAGACAGATCATTGTTATGTGTGGATTTGAAATGCCGTGCTACCGGGTACGTACTGTCACTGTTTACTATGGCACGTAAGTGTTGCAAGATCCTGGCGTGCACCTGTAGCTTGGTACTGCCCACATAACGAAGGCCACAGGTGCACGTCAGGACATATATTGCAAACTCACTGTGACAATTGTAGTATCCTCGGATAGCTTTCCTCCTGGAACTAAACGGTGTATAGTAATAAGACGTGTTGACACCGAATTTACAAGCCCTACAAGAGGAACATTTATAGAAACCTTTTTGTTTCAACCAGGTACTGCCACTACCTAGTTCTGGACTGTTCTTAACTAGACAGTTGTGCATACTAGGTGCTCTTTTGTAAGTTATTGTGGGAGCACAGGGAATGATATCGCCCAAGACACTATCAGTTTGAAGGATAGGCCAGTGCTTCCTAACAATAGACCTTATTTGTCTTTCTTGTTTGCTGAATGCCAGTATGAGGCGAGGGGCAGGGTTATCTGACTCCATTTCTACACTTTCAGATGTCAGGAGTGATTCCCTTGGTTTAGCTCGACAACGCCTAAGGGCGTTGTCTAAAACTTTATCTTTGTAGCCCCTAGCTTTCAATCTATTCATAGTGATTTGTGCCTCATGTTCGAAAATTTCAGGAGTGCTGCTGATCCTTTTAACTCTCAACAACTCCCCATACGGAATATTGGTTATTACGTGTTGGGGATGCTTGCTACTAGTGTGTAATATACTGTTACCAGCCGTAGGTTTACGGTATAATGATGTAGTAACAGTATTATTAGCAACTGTGACATGAACGTCTAGGAAATCTGCTTGCTCTCTGCATTTCCCAAAAACGCAGTAACAATCACGCTCTCAGAGACAGCCTGACACAGGAAATTCAGGCAAGATGCAAGCACATTGGTGGTTAATTCAAATCATAAATCCGCCGCAAGCAAATTGGGGTTTATTCAAATCATAAACCTGCCACTTTAAAACATTGGACAGGGGAGATAGAACCCTTTTGACTTCCTTTATTTTGGATCATGTACCAGCCAACCCTAGAGGAGGTGATAGGGTAATGAGCCTTAGGAGATTAGAGTCGAGGTTCATTATTGACCTTCAAACCAAGACTCCTACGTGCATCCCATGACTTTAAAAAAAAAAATATATTTTCTTACTTTTTTTGCCCTTCCGGTCCTTATGGGACCCCCTGAGCAGGCCTAGGGGGTCAGGGTGTGTCTACCCTGCCCCTGTTCACGTTTTGCACACATATTTCACAGGCTGCTTCACCCTCGCTTCTACCAAGACACAAAATGGCTGCTAACAGTTCCTGGTTTCAAATGTTTACAACTGCTTGACAGCCAATTAGAATTGAGCACGTGATCGGGACGGTGCGCTTATGGTACGATGCCAATCCTAGCACAATCTGCGGATCCACCGCACCCATAGATATATAAATGACTTTAACCGCAATTTTCTCAGGAACTACTGAACAGATTGACACCATATAAGCAAAAGGCACAAGTCTGAACTGAGGGCTACCTCTCTTCCAAATTTGGTGTAATTCCGTTCAGCCGTTCGGGCTGTAGCCGTGTCTAAAGGTCCTATTGGAAATTGCATTGGGGTAAACATGTTTTGGGACCCCCCCTTTTTCTCACCCCCTGCTTGATCAATCACCCCCAAACTTTCAGGAAAGGAGCGGAACTGAGCTGGCCAAAAGTTTGGAGAATTTCAAGAAGATTCATCAATCGACGTCAAAGTTATTGCCAATAGAATGTTGCGGTTTTCCTAATATATATTATATATATATATCCTATAGTTAGGACACTGTTTCGATTGGAAAAGCATTTTTTGACTTGCCTATAACTTTAGCATTTTTGGACCAATCTTCATGCAATTTTCCAGGTAAAGCGTCAATGCTGGTTTTGTTTTTCATGGAAAGTTTAGGTGTGATCCGTGCTGTGGGGACTGAGAATTTGGGGCACAAAATAAGGTTGCATTTGTAATGGTTATTCCCATAGGAACTTTTAGCCACACCTACAGCCGAAACCGCTGAACAGACTTACACCAAATTCGGCACAGAAGTAGATGTCGGTTCAAAGAAGTGCCTTTTCCTTATTTGGTGTAAATCCATTTGGTAGTTGTTGAGAAATGTAAGTTTAAAGTTATAGTGATATCTCGGCCGCGGATATTTTACAGAGGTTTCGCAATGAAAAGTGAATGCACACGCCAAAGGGAATGCTCTGATTGGCTGGACGGAACTTGAATAGAAAGTTGTGGCCATCATTTTATCTATCGGGAATGGTTCCCGTGGATGAAAATTTGTGTGAAAGCTTACATAAGTAGTCAGGGTGGAGATTCTCTGAACCCATAATGAGAAATGGGGGTGTCAGTGACACAAGATATGTATCCAAAATAGATTCTTTTAATCATGTACGATGTTTGCAATGACACCACAACTGCCAGTGTGGCTCCCCATGTACCGTCGTAAGGACATCACGACTATCAACGTCGTCGCAAATATTGATGGAAATATAAATAAATATATCAGTGAATTATTAATACGCATTGTTATAGAGATATTAGAATTCTGATAAATGTTTTTATAGAGTTATTTATATAGTCAGTTATCTACTATGATGGTTAGAATTAATTATATAGTTATAATTTTTAATGTAGTGGTGGCTATTGAATTCCTGCTTTTGTTTTCCGTTTTCACAACATGTGGGGGGATTGGGATTACCAACACTATCACAATCCCCGGAGTCACTGCGAATACAGAAAATAGTTTTTAGAGCTGGGTTTTATAGAAACTCTTTAGAAAACCATGACTTCAGAGAATACTGTAAGAAACAACTAGTGTGTTAAATACTGCATATGCGTGTATATCTATATTTTAGACTTTAAGGAAAAGGCACGATCGTCAAAGTTAACGTCATCATCGCAATGACCCGAATAACAAAAATGGAAAATAGGTCGTACAATGTTTTTTAATAGAAACTTAGTACAAAAATATGAGTTTAAACATGCTTTGAAAGAAGTATGTATATAGAAACATGTGTAGTGCAATGTTCAGAATGGATTTTTTTGTACAATATTTTTGGATGTTTTGCTGGCCATTGAATGTCTGCATTTGTTTTATGCTTTAACGACATGTCTGGGGGAATTGCGATTATCTACGTCATCGCGGTCTCCGGAGTCACCGCTAAAACAGAAAATAGGTTGTAGAGATGGTTGTTCTAGAAAAACACTAGAAAGACATGATTACCAAACACTAAAGGAAAAATTTACCTTTAGAAAAAACTTTACAATATTTTGGGGACCAGCGTGGCTGCTATACATAAGTTTGGATGCAGAGTTTCAGGTTACTTAGAAACACCCTGTTGCCATCATCTGTAAAGTGTACTCCATCATTTCTTTAAAATCCCTGTCAACACCTCTCTTTTGTACAGCCTCTATAGCCCAATAGACATAGCTGTGGCCCACAATCCATACTCTAAGAAATTTGTAGTGAAGAAGCAATAGTAGTCAGGAGAAGGCTGGAGCTGAATGAGGTAGTTTTCCAAAGAAAAAGCAGTTAAAATGGAGGAATTAAAAAAAAAAGAAAATATTTCATTGGATGTTGGCAACATGTAAGTGAATACAATTAGGTAGTGTGTTGAATGCCTTGGCAAGAAGTCTTATTATTGGCTGTTGTTTAAAAAGAGAAATGTAATACAGACATGGATATGCATTTGAATCTGTGGAGTAAAGCACACCTGCTTTATCTTATTTGGAAACTGCATGTTCTGTGGATTTGGGGGTCTTTTGGCAGACCACCAAAGGTGCAGGGTCACCCTATAGTCCACGGGTCCAGAATACAAACTGAGACCAACGCTGGAGCCAGAGAGAAAGATATTTCTTACAATCTCATGAGATGGAGAGGTGCATCAACAACAGACACCCATAGCTGTCTGAGGAGGCAGTCTGATCAGTGCTTTGGTTCTGCTCCTTATATACCCTCTATCCTGCCCCAGGCATGTAAGGGAGTTGTACCAATAATACTTTATTACATTCCTAAACAATAGTCAATCTGGAGAATCAGCAGGTGAGTAGCCTTTGGGAGTTTTCGCAGGACATGGGCAAAACATTATAATTACATAGTACACAGAGGTCAATCTGATTAGTTGGTACTGCAGGGCATAGCATGATTACATGTCAAACAAAGGTTAATCTGATAAGCACAGGTAACGGTGAGGCCCCTGCATGGTGTAGGCGAAAAGTATGTTTATACAAATAAGTCCACAAATATTAGTTGTTTGGAACCCTGCAGGGCACAGGCGAGAGGTATGATTACACAGCAAGCAGGGATAGGCCTGTTGATGGATGCCTGCAGGGCGTAGTGTGCAGGGTGAGGACAATAAACATCTGAGAAATTCCCTGTCTGACTGGTTGAGCACGGGCTGGTCAGTTTGTAGCAGGCCAAAGCACGAACAGGGTGTGAGTGTCCGTGCAGGAATGTGGCAGGTCATTAGTGGAGCTCCAGAGTGTTTGTGATACAGAGAGAAGGTCAGTCATGAAGGGTATAGCACAAAATGGTTGAGTGAATCACAAAATGGTGGAGTGAATGGCAAGACAAATAGACCCCCTTTTCCACAGTCCCTCCTTTTGCCATAGCGAAACCATTTTTAGTCAATTACAATGTTCATCAATAGCTGTCTCTTGTTCAGTCATTATTTTGCCGTTTTTGACATGGGCATTCATGGGGACTGGTTTGATATCATTTGCACATAGGCCGCAGAGGGGGGGCCACATTGAAGGCAAAGACAGCAAAACAAGATCGATGCAAGAGGTATTAGGATAATCATTAGGACCTTCCATCCCCATGTCAGTAGGAGTTGCCATATCCAAGAACCAAGGGACCAGGAGCCTGTATCTTGATAGAGGTCGAAGGCTATTCTATGGAGTGTGGAAATAGCCTCATAGACAGATGATGAATGATCCGGAACATACACGCAACATCTGGTGCCGATGATGCGACATGCTCCTCCGCGGTCAGCTAGGATGACATCAAGGACCATGCGATTTTGAAGAGTGACGAGGCGTACCGCTTGGAGCTCCACAGTATTGTTGGCCAGAATACCAGCTGTGATGTTGACGGTGGCTTCCATGACTCTGGTGAGGTGGGGAATTGCTCCACTGTTTGCCATTGGTCCCCAGAAGGGAAGGATGCCCTTCATGGCATCCAGGAATTGTTGAGAGGTTGTGTCTGTTTGTTCGACCACATTGTTGCTGCGGCAGGCGCGATGATGAAGAGGAGAAGCAATGTAGACAGGGGGAAGGAGGAAAGCTATGTAACATGTGCCTCCCCAGTTCTCATGAAGCCAAGTGTACGCCTTTGTTCCGCACACAAAGTAGGTGTTTTGGGAGGCAACAAAGGGCGGTGGAGATGTCGTATTCAGAGTTATTGTCATGGCACAAGAGATGTCCCCAACATACTCAATACCTAAGCCTCTGATACACATCAGTCCAGAAATGTAAACAACAGCTAGCGGTGGGGTCCGCTTGGCGGGTGTCCTTGCTTTGAAGCTGGAGAAGCGTATTCTACTGGTAGAGTCGAATACCAGCATTTCCTCCTTCTCGTCCTTAGACATACTTGTAGAACTGTTCTTTGGGCAAACAGCAATGCCCGTTTTGTTCTGCTAGAACTCATCTTGCAATTGTTGGAGTGCGATGTCAGCAAGGCCGCTGGACCGATGGGCTCCCATGATGAGTGGGATTCAGGTAGTACACGATGCATGTATAGGGTAAGAGTAAGGTAGGAAGGGTATGTTAATCTCCGTGGAGTGAGGCAGGAGACCACAGACCCAACAGTTTGTTTTATTCAATTCCTCATTATGTATATTCAACATTTCGATGAATGTGTTGTTCCAAAACTCTTGTCGCCTATTTTTGAGATAAGGGGACAACGAGACATGGGAGCGTTCAGGAGGTGTGGAATCAGTGAGCAATATGGAATCCTTGGCTGGTGCCCCTTCCTCTATGATCCAGAAGAGGGTGGCGAAGATAATAGTGAGGAGGAGAACTGTCGTCATAGCTATTGACCTGTTAATATGCAGTTTATTTTACATTGTGCTATCTTCTTGTTGGAAAGTTTCATTGTCGGTCATAATCAGTCTTCTTTTGGGCTCTACAGCTGTTGGAGAGTGAAGGTGAGCCCTACGCGTCGCCAGAAGCTGGTGGTTGCTTCTCCTGGCTAGGCTTCTTAGTACCCCGCTACCCTGGAGTACCAATCTACCCTCCCAGATAATACTACCGCCCTGCTACTTTTGACTCACCTCCCCCGTCCGGTCGCTGGAGCCCCTGAGGCCGTGCGTGGGCGGAGATTGTATCTTTCTTTAGTTGGCACGGTGTTATCTTTGAACAGTTCCAGTTCTGGTTCTGGGAGACTACACACACGTTAAAACTTCCTTGTAGGTGGACAAGGTGGGATCTGTTTGAGTGATTCTGGGGACCCTCTGGCAATGTACGGCATGGATCCAGGATTTCTTGCCTTCCACTCGCAGGGCCGTTCTGGTGGTCAGCCAGCAGGACTAGCAGGGGTCCTTTCCACCGGGGTTCCAGCGTCTTTTTGCGGGCAAAGTTCTTTATCAGCACGTGGTCCCCATGTAGGATGGCGTGTCCCGGCCCGGTGGATCGATCAGGCAATGCTGCCTGGACCTGCTGATGAATGGAAGACAAAGTTTGTGTAAGTACGGACAAATAATCACTCAATAATTGACAAGGGGAATCAGACAATGTGGTAGCAGGGGGTGCGCCCCAGATGTTCATTGGGCGTCCAAAGACCACCTCATATGGAGTAAATGAGGTATGGAAATGCGGGACAGATTTTATTGATAGGAGGGCCAGTGGTAGCGCATCTGGCCATTTTAGCCCTGAAGTTTCTACTATTTTGGCCAGTTTGGATTTGATCGCAGCATTTTATCTTTCCACTAGTCCTGCTGATTGGGGGTGGAAGATGACATGACATTTTTGTTGAACTCCTAATCCTGATAGTATATGCTTGACTATTTCTCCAATGAAGTGACTCCCACTGTCACTCCATAGGACCCGGCAAAGGCCGTAGCGGGGAAAGAATTCCTTTAGCAACATCTTGGCGGTGGTTAGGGCAGTGTTGTCTCTGACCGGGTAAGCCTCCACCCATTTGCTGAACGCGCAAACAACCACTAAAACATATTTAAGGTTGTTGCATCGTTCCATTTGGATACAATCCATCTGCAGGACTTCGAAAGGTGATGTAGGGATGGCATATCCTGCTCGTGGTACCCGAGTCCCTTTACCTACATTGTAGCGGAGACAAACCAAACACTGTTGGACCAGCCTGGAGACAGTAGACTGGAGTTGGTTGTTATCCCACGCTTCCTGTAATATTTTAGTCATGGCAGCAGCATTGGTGTGTGCTGGCAAATGAGTTATGTTCAACAATGGGAGGAGATAAGCATTTGGTAATTTCCAAAGTTTTGCATCTTTGGATCGCCAACAATTTTCTTCATCAAGCATGCCCTCCTTCTCCCAATTTTGAAATTCTTCAGAGGTGGCAGTGGACTGGATGTCCCGGATCTGTTGTCTAACATCATGCCATTTCTCTGCTTGTGATTTTACAATGTACATAGGGGTATGTATTCTTTCCTGTGCCGTAGCCCGAGCTGTCTCATCAGCAAAAGCATTTCCTAACCCTATTTCGTCTGTGACCTTCTTGTGTGTGTTGCATTTAACAATAGCTAATGTTCTGGGTAGTGTCAGTGCTTGGAGCAATGCAGTGACTAAGTCACCATGCTGAATGGGCATACCATGTGATGTTAAGAACCCTCTCTCCTTCCAAAGGATACCAAAACTGTGTGCTACGCTAAAGGCGTACTGGCTTTCGGTATAGATGGTGACAGCGAGATCCTGGCTAAGGATACAAGCGCGGGTGAGAGCTATAAGTTCTGCGGCCTGGGACAATTTCTGAGGTATGTGTGCAGTCTTAACAATGGTGTTGGTAGTAGTGACAACATTGGCAGCAGATGTGGTACCGTTTGATAGTTTAATACAAGACCCGTCCACCCACAATTGCCCATCCTATTCTGTGAGAGTGGTGTCTTTTAAGTCTACCCGTCCCTTAGTCTGTTCTTCTGTTCGAAAGAGGCAGTCATGTGGAATGTCTGGGTGTCAGAATCTGGTGTGGGCAGGAGTGTGGCAGGGTTCAGGGTCGCACATCTCTTTAGCGTGATATGGGGTGCTAACAGCGTAAGTTCGTATCCTGTTATTCGTGCACTAGTTAGGTGTTGTGTCTTTGTCTGATTCAGTAATATGTCGACTGCGTGTGGAACTAATACCATCAATGTAGATCCCAACATAATCCCTACACTTTGTCGGATAGAGACGGCCGCTGCTGCAACTGATCTAAGGCAAGAGGGCAGACCTCTGGCCACAGGGTCTAGGGTGGCTGAAAAGTAAGCGCACGGGCGTTGTTTGGTGCCATGAATTTGGGTCAGGACTGAGAGAGCACATCCTGAGCGCTCATGGATGGAAATGCAGAAGGGTTTAGAGTAGGCAGGTGTGCCCAATACTGGTGCAGAGCAAAGAGCGTGGCGTGAGTCTTGAAAGGCTTGGTCGTGTTCATGTGTCCAAGGAAGAGGTGTGGGTGTATCTTTTGTGAGCAAAGCAAGGAGTGACTTAACTATGAGGGAAACATTTGGTATCTATTGGCAACAAAAGGAAGTGAGACCAATTAGTGCACAAACTTCTCTTTTGGTGGTGGGAGAGGAAAGGTCTAGTATTGTTTGGATGCGATCAGGTGTGAGAGTTTGTCCCTCCTTAGACAGCAGGTGGCCGAGGTAGGTCACCTGCTGTCTAAAATACTGTCGCTTATTCTTGGATACCTATGGCCCTGTGATGCCAAAAAGCGTAGTGTAATAAGAGAGGCAGTGCGAGCCAGGGCGGGAGTGTCTGCAGCCAACAGAATGTCATCAACATATTGGATGAGAACAGCGCCAGGTGGTAACTGTATCTGGTTGAGCTGTTGTTTAAGGGCCTGGCTGTAGATACTAGGGCTTTCAGTATACCCTTGAGGAGCCCAACAGAATCTGTACGATCTGTTTTTCATGGTGAAACCAAAAAGATAGCGTGAATCAGGATGTATTGGTATGGAGAAGAAGGCATCCTTGAGGTCTATTACTGTGAAGGTAGTAGCAGTTGAGGGGATCATTGTCAATATAGTTGTTATGTCAGAGACCACAGGATATTGTGGGACCACTATTTTGTTAATTGCACGGAGGTCAATGACAAAACGGTATATTTTCTCAGAAGTGGACTTACGTTTCAAAACTGGAAGGATGGGGCTATTGCAAATGTTAGACTGAACTTCCTCAATTACCCCAGCTGCAATCATATCCTGTACTATAGTCATGGGAGCTTTTTCGCCGTCTGCAGAAATTTTATACTGAGGGAGGCGGGGAAGAGGTGCATTCTTTTTACTGTTATGTGGACAGGCTCCATCACAATCTCCCCCACGTCGGTGTCCGTGATGGCCCTCAGGGTGTCAGGTAGCTGGGACAAATCCTGCTGTTCGGAATCAGGGACACAATAAAGGCGGGATTCATAACCAAGGGGGCGATCATTATCAAACAGTATGACTCGGACATTCTGAGGAGAACAGCGAATGGTGGCACTGAAATGCTTTAAGAGATCAATGCCTATCAAATTGTCTGGGCAGTTTGGGGAGAGCAGAAAAGAGGCCATCACTGCGTTCCCCTGTATGTCCAGGGGCACCTCAGTAGAAAGGGGGTTGGTAGAGGGCATGCCGTCAAATCCTACAGTTGTGACCAATAAGCCAGACAGGGGCGCCCTAGGAATCAGCTTATGTGAGAGGGCACATCTAGAGGCCCCTGTGTTGACCAAGAATTTTCCCTGAGTTCCAACCACTGAAGCTGTGACATAGGGGCCTGATTGATCAACTGGAAGTTCCACTGGTTGCTTTCCCTGTCCCTGGCTGTCTCATCCAAATTCATTGTCGGGGAAGTGGTCACCAGAAAAATCGGATGCAAAAGCCTGGCTATTGTTATCGAAGACATTGGAGCGTTGTCTGTTGGAGGGTGGGTCTCTTCCTCTACCTCTACTCAATCCCCTTCCCCAACCCATTGCATTTCGCTGTAAAAGAGGATAATCTGCGCCCCAGTGGCCTGTTTCCTTACAATACGTGCATTGGTTCTGGGACAGTTGATGTGGGGGTGGGTGTGTTACAGTAGTTGCGGGCATATAATTATACTGTGGACCTCTACCTTTTCCTCCCCCTCTAATGCTTATTTGGGAGAGCGTTACTTTTCTTTGAGTTCTTTTCTTTTCTTATCCTTTTCCTTCTCTATCTTATTCTGCAGATGTTCATAATATTGGGCCATAGTCAAGATCTGTGTGGGTGTTGCAGCAGACCACATGCTTTCGCTACTCCGTAACTTTGTGGAGATGGGTGGCAACAATCTTTTAACAAAAGTCTGAACTAGTATGTGTCAACCTGTCTCAGTCATCGCGTCCTGTCCACTATAGTCAATAAACACCTGGCTGAGGCGGGAGAAGTTGTC
Organism: Lissotriton vulgaris; assembly: GCF_964263255.1. Taxonomy (NCBI): domain Eukaryota; kingdom Metazoa; phylum Chordata; class Amphibia; order Caudata; family Salamandridae; genus Lissotriton; species Lissotriton vulgaris. The sequence goes on along the minus strand of NC_141699.1, from coordinate 468,130,823 downwards.
AGATGTAGTTTCCTCAGATTTTTGTTTACAAGCGGTGATGGCTGTCCAATCTACCTTCCTAGCTGGAATTGTGGCCTTCAATTTTTTTACTATATTACCTGGCAGCTCTTAAATAGCTTCTGCAGGCCTTTCATCTGGTTTTCTATTCCTATCCATTGTCGTCAAATCCTCCCACTTATGATTTAACAAGGCCTCATCGTCAACATTCCTTATGAGTCTCCAAATATCTGGGGGCAGAATTAACCCAAAGAACTGATCAATGTCAGTCAGTGTCATTGTATAAGTAGTAATAACCTTGTCCAACCCTTCGTAGAATCCCGTAGGATTCTTCCGGGGGTCAGGCAAGTCCTTTTTGAAAGCTAAGATGTCAGCTCGAAGCCACGGAGTGTACACCCAATTATATAACGTCCTACTTTTGGCATCTGGACTATCCAGTCCCTCAGCAGTACCTGTCCCCCGAGCGGGCACAAAAACTGGAGCTGCTTCCCTTATTGGTGCCCTATGACCTCCAGTCGCACCCTTCTTTACTAGTGGTTTTTCCTCTTCCTCCTGGTCTCTCCTTAGACCCTCCATCATATGTAGCGTGACCGTTAACAAACTGTTGCTTTCCTCAGCACTTTCTCTCCCCTCTGTCAACTTACAATACAATCCTCTAACATGGTCTGCTGGTGTCACTTCGTGCCATTTCTCGTAAAGAGAGAATATTTCATAAGCAAATTTCTGTAGGAAGTAGCCCTTTTGAGGTGGTGCATAGGCCTCATCAATAGCACGGATCTGGCTAGAGGTAAAAAGATCCTCGAGGCAGGTGCAAACTAGACCATCCAAGGCCTGTTTCTGGGCAGATGTGATGCGGGGTGTGTGGGATCGAGCAGAAGATATGGTCTCTGGGTCAGATTGGGCGGGAGGGGGCAGTGGGATCGGGAGGTAGGGGTTGGGCATTTTCGGAGGGTATATTTCCATCGGCCGGCCGTGGGATAGGATGGGGAGGGACATGGTACGGTGGTGGTAATGGATGGAGGAGAAGCTCCTCTTCATGGGGGTCTGCTCGCGCTAGTGGTGCATGACGCACAGGATACTGACAAGACACATTCAACTTTTGTTCTGTATCTGTACACGCAAGGTTGGATGCAACTTTTTCCTGTTGTAATTCTATTAATTTATGTTTATCGCTTTCTCTAGCCTCTTTCTGTAACCTTGCCTGAGCCCTTCTCTCTCTTTCAGCTCCCTCCTTTTTCCATTGGCCTAAGCTTGTTGCGACCTTCATTTAAAGAGCTGTATTTCTACAGCTTCAATTTTGTGAGGTTCAAAAGAACCATATATGGGCCACTGAGTCTCTTTATCCTTGGATGTGTATTTATGCCATAATGAATTATACATTTTGGGAGAAATATCGTATTTTATGTACATAACCTTACTTGAGGTACCTTCCAGGGGAGCCGGCTGACTATCGTCTAGCACCCTCGATCGAGATATACGACAACGAAACCATCGTGCAAATTTACTAAATGTGGGCATGTTTTTCTATTCTCTTAAAATCGTCTCTACAAATTTTAGAAAACTGGGCAAATAGTCCACTTTACCCGCTCAACTTTCGTTATTTGCATATATCGAAATACCAAGTCTGGATAACTAGAATACCAAAAAAAAAGTGTCATCAACAACCTTATCAAGCGGATTTACCAAGTACGGGCATGCTTTTCTAGGGTATCTTAAATAATATTTTTACAAATTTCAAAGGTCGGACAAAAAGTCCACACTACCCGTTTATCTTCAATCTTTGCAAAGAGTGAAATTAAACAAACCAGACAACCAAAACCAACTACAAACAAAAAGGTGTTGCAAATCAGCGACCCTACCAGAATCCTTTGTCTCGTTCTCCAGGTGGTCTCTTTACTGCAAAGATCGTCCAAGTCTATCGAGGGCCCGAGTCAGGACCGGAGCCACTTGAGGGGGTCTTTTCGGATGTAGTGAAGGTCTGGTGGTGGCTACGAGGACAAAGGTCTTTTTCGCGTAGGCATGCCCCGCCACCATCCGTTCAACTTCCTCGTCAGGACCCCATGACCCGGCAACAGCGTCTTTGATCGGCCCCACTTTTGGGGGCAATTGTGAATTTGGGGGTCTTTTGGCATACCACCAAAGGTACAGGGTCACCCTATAATCCACGGGTCCGGAATACAAACTGAGCCAACGCTGGAGCCAGAGAGAAAGGATATTTATTACAATCTCATGTAATGGAGAGGTGCATCAACAACAGACACCCATAGCTGTCTGAGGAGGCAGTCTTATCAGTGATTTGGTTCTGCTCCTTATATACTTTCTATCCTGCCCCAGGCATGTAAGGGAATTGTACCAATAATACTTTATGACATTCCTAAACAATAGTGAATTTGGTGAATCAGCAGGTGAGTAGCCTTTGGGGGTTTTCGCAGGACATGGGCAAAACATTATAATTACATAGTACACAGAGATCAATCTGATTAGTTGGTACTGCAGGGAATAGCATGATTACATGTCAAACAAAGGTTAATCTGATAGGCACAGGTAACTCTGAGGCCCCTGCAAGGTGTAGGCGAAAAGCATGTTTGTGCAAATAAGTCCACAAATATTAGTTGTTTGGAACCCTGCATGGCACAGGCGAGAGGTATGATTACACAGCAAGCAGGGATAGGCCTGTTGATGGACGCCTGCAGGGTGAGGACGATAAACATCTGAGAAATTCCCTGTCCGACTGGTTGAGCACAGGCTGGTCAGTTTGTTGCAGGCCAAAGCACGTACAGGGTGTGAGTGTCCGTGCAGGAATGTGGCAGGTCAAAAGTGGAGCTCCAGAGTGTTCGTGATACAAAGAGAAGGTCAGTCATGAAGTGTATAGCACAAAATGGTGGAGTGAATCACAAAATGGTGGAGTGAATGGCAAGACAAATAGACCCACTTTTCCACAGTTCCTTCTAGAATGTGCTGTTAACTTGTGACCTACTGGTTCACTGGGTTGCTAGGTACTTTAAGCTAAAAGTGAATTGGGGCGAAGGGTGTTAGAGACAGAACATTTTTTTTAAATTTGAGGAGTGAGGACCCAATTTAAGTAATGGCAAGTTTAAATTCAAACTCAGGACTATGTAATAAACTCCTCAATTATCGTAAAAACGTGGCGACAGGAACCTCCCATTGAAAGTAAGGGAAATGCAGTAGTCTAAAATGAATTACATGATTTCATTTGCTGCCTTTCTCATGATGATAGAGTGAAAAGTTGAAGAAGTTGCCATTTTAGAGTTGCTTTGTAAGAGAGTGGTGTACCATTCTTCTGCTTAGTTTTTACAAATCTTAACAGTGTCTAAAGCAGGGGTCTTCAAAGTGTGAGGCGCTACCCCCAGGGGGGCCGTGGAGTGATTTAATGGGGGTCGCGCATTCCAGGTCACACTTCTGCCCATCGGACAACAAGGGATTCAGCCCCCCTCCTCCCCCGTAGTGTGTCTCAGCTCGAGCTGCTGTGGGCTCCGCTGGGCTGTGTCTGCAGTCTTAGCTCCAGCACGCCAGAGTTTTTCACAGATCGTTAAAGACCATTTATATATTTACATATGTGCTGTAAAAGTGTAGGCACTGCCCGCTGAGCTATCTTTTGACTAGTGCATTCTGAAATGCGGCTTTAGAGCCCGACCTTCCCAAAGTTCCTTAATGAAAAACCTGAACTGCATATCGGCAAGAAAAACACAACCAAGTTGAAGATCTTTTTTCCTCTCGAAGATGCATGATTAGAATGCAAGACATTACACCACTTAATATATAATACTTACATTATAATTACCAGGCCGAGACTAAGGGTTTATGCCACAATGGATGAGTTTTCGCCATATGTTAAGCTAATAGCCCTTTATCTACTGTGGGCATACAGAAAATCAGAAAGCAGTGTCCCAAATGAAATACGTGTTGCTAGGAAACATGTTGCAGCGTTAAGAATATTAGTGGGCTTTCAAAACAGCTTTGTACAAAACAGAAATTGTTCATGACATTAGCAAATTGTAACCTATCACCGACTGCATAACTTGGCCTTGAATCCTAAACACAAACACTAATTGTGTTAATTTATACATTTTGTGAGAAAATATTGCATAATTATTTAAAACTGCTTTGAGTTATCCTTCTGACGCTTTAATAAAAGAGATCACCCTGGTCTCAATATCAAAGACCTGTTCCCCACCATTACTTTATTTCCTGCATGGAGGATCAACAAGCATTGGCATAGCCAATAGGTCTCGCTTTTGGGACCTTATAAGTATTTAGTTATGCAGCACAATATCCATGGTGCAATAACATCAACTGTTGCATGGCTAAAAACTTATAAGGTCCCAAAGGTGAGACCTATTGGCTATGCCAATGCTCGTTTTTCTAGTTCCAGTACCCCCTGGGCCCCAACTCTGCCTATTCCTTACATTTGAATTTTACATTTACTGCAGTAGCGTGAGAATGCATTACATGAAAAGAAATATAAAGTAGGGATGCCAGAAGAAAAATACCAGCCATTTGATGGTTAAAGAGCCTGCAAAGGCCTCCTCTTGACACTAAATAGGATTGTAAATAGAATCATATGCATTCATTCGTAATGTGACTTTTCTGTCTTTGTTCCCTTTAATTATCAGTCATGGATCATTGAGGCAGCCATAGAACACAATTAAACGTGCTTTCTATTTATATTTGTTGTTCCAAGTACGCACAGATGAGTGCTGAAATATACAGCTTTAGGTGACTGCTTATTTTTGTACCGTCTGGGACATCAAAATAATGAGCAGGCAACCCTAACCATAGGACTGGAAATGTGTTGCAGGATCAGCATAATATTTATTTCCTCCACCCTCAATCCCTGATTAATGTCATAATAGCTATAGTTTACCTTATATCTTAAACCCTACGCCGCCGTCAATAATATACTGAGTTACTTCAAGTGTCTGGAAATGCACCCTGCATTCAGAGAACTCACTTCTCATTCTCGCACTTCACTTTCACGCTCACCCTGCACTCACAGTGATCACAATGCACTCACACTGAGCACTATGCACTCATATCATTCACGCTCTCACCCTGCACTCACAGTGATCACTCTGCACTCACAATGCACTTGCGTTTTTCACCCTGTACCTCAGCCTGCAGTCACACTACTGATATGCACTCACCCTGCACTCATGTGACACCTCATTCGCCTGCCCTCTCACTGCTCAATTTGCAACTCGCTCAAACAAGCCCATCACTAACCATGCATTCATTCGTCCCACTCTGCACTTACATCCGCACCCAAATTCATATGTTCCCCTCACTCACCATGCAGTCACTCCTCTTCCCTACTCTCACACTGTTGCATCGCTCACCGCACACTCACATGGTCACTCTTGTTATCCACAGAGTGCAGAGGGTTAATGTGCCTGCTACAAAGAACATATACCATGCAGATCACAGAACTGAGTGTGAGTAAACTATGAGTAGCACTATAAAAAAAAGTTTGTCAGAATGGTGCTACAGAGAGATGAGGTGCATTGTTGGTGAGTGGTAGTGAGGGAATTTATGGGGAAGGAGGAAACGGGGGATGGGGCACCAAAAAATACTTGCGCTGTGTGTGACCAGTGCTAGGGCCAGCCCTGCCTGGGAGTGTAGGCCCCGCGAAGTTTGGGTCTAGTGGCTTCCCTGCTTCTGCCTATTACTAATATTATTTAAATTTGAAGTGTGCTACTGTTACCAAACGGTGTCCTGGGGCTAATAGCCATCTTCTGCCTGAAGGCAAATGAGAAACATACAGAAGGGGAAGGAGAACCAGCCAAATGGGGTGACCTACAGAGCATAGAGTCAGATTTATATATCTTCCTAAAGGATAACGGATTCTTGGTGGAGCGAAGCAAAGGAGGGTGCACGTTCCATAACTGTGTAGCCTGCACCAAAACAGCAAGACAGACAATTTGTGCCTTCCTGAATTAGGGAACAATAAGCAGAGTGGCACAGGCCAAGAGGAGCATACAGGTCTAACCCGTGTGTTCAGTGAGGAGAGATGATAGGATGAGAAAGGACAGCAAGGGAGTGAGAGAATTTGATTAAAGAGGTCAGGGATGAGGAGAAATGTGAAGTGCCGAAGGGAAGTGCGGACACGCAAGAAGTGAGTGTGATGGAAAGTTGAGGGCACAGAGGAGGGCTACTGTCAGACAGTGAGAGAAGATAGCTGAGAGATGATCTAAAAAGTAATTTGATGCAACATGGGTGAGGGACACAGCGATAGGGGAAGAGAGGGAGTACTGGGGTGGGTGCTGAGCAGTGATTAATTTGTAATAAAACATGTGCCAGGGACCTCACCAGTAGGCCACTGCAACTTTAACCACCCACCTATTGCCTTGCCTGTGCGGCCAATGACAATACCTATGCAACTTCCAACCATAACACTGTGCAAGTGTGACTATTTCAAGCCCCCACAGCTATAAGAATGGCATGGATGTCAGGAGTTTATCGTTTTTAATGTATATTGAATAAATAAACAGCTGTTCTGCTCATCTCTAAATTACACAGACAGAGCCACAATGTGGCAGAAGGTCATAGTGCCAGTGTGCACAAATAGGTGCCAGTACGGAGCTCCGGAAACCACCTGCTCAAATTAAGCACTGGTGCTGAGGTAACAAGGGAGAGGGACATTGGTTCAAGAAGGTGTGAAAGAACAAAGGAGAGATGTGAAAGACGAATGGGGGGACTGGAGAGGTGTAAGGTACAAATAGACAACAATTTGAATGGAGAGACTTGAGGTGAATGAGAAGTGCAGATGGGCACGGGAAGTGACGGGGCCAGAGGGACCATGTGATAAATGCGAGAAACTGTTAGAGATGAGGGCAGTGAAAAGACAGAATGGCAAGAGGTGATTAAGGGTGAAATGAGAAGTTGAATGGGGAGAGTTCAGAAGTTGTAAAAAGGGGTGAAAGAAAATGGCCTGCAAGGTGAGAGAGGGATCCGGGATTGGGAGAGGAGAGGAGAGAGGGATGGAAGGGAGGCATGAGAGGAAAGCGGCATGAGTAAATTGCTTAACTCTGCACAAGACAGCCAGGGTTTTAAGGGACTCCTGCTGCTCTCGGCCAGGGCCAGGTGAGCTTTTTATGTGGCAGAACGTATTCCTGCGGATTGAAAGGCCCATCACAAAGGTTGACTAGACATCTTTCTGATGTTAATTGCTGTATTTTGGTTATAAACTGGTACTGATGGGGTGAAATCTTTCCTCAGTTTTACAGAGTGCAGAAAATGTCGAAATAACGAAGTAATTCTATCATAAAATAACGCTGCATCACATAACATTATTTAAATTTTCTTCCCACACAATTTAGTCAAGCCTGTCGTATAATTTGGTCCTCACCTGCCTCAGAATTCCAGGAGCCCTGCCTACAGGTTTAGAAATGTTTGTCAGGAGGGGGGTCCTTACAACTGAAAACGTTGTCAGGGGGGTCTCGGCACCCAAAGGTTTGAAGACCTCTGGTCTAAAGTATTCACAGAGAGCTAAAACAGCAATATAATTTACAAACTCAATTTACTGGTATGTACATAACTTTTTAATCCTTTAAAAAACTACATTAGAAATGAAGATGTATATGGGAATTTGATAAAAAATTAGTATCACAGTGATGTGAAAACATATATGAGATGAGCTGTATCGATTAGAGGGTATGTGTTAAGAGGTTAGTGGTGAATGTTTTGGGAAGTAAGAGAAAAATGAATCAGTGCTTTTTTTTTACATTTTGTATTTTATTGAAGAATAACTGTATAGTCTTGTGGAAAGTTGCAATGAGGAACTAAGAATGTTTGAAATGTCTAAACATTAGGTGCAGAATAGATAAATCTGTTATTTGCATTCTGGGAGTTGTAGTACTTTTAGTAAAATTATTAAACAGGAATAGTGTAGTGAGAAATAAAAGATAACAAGTTGACCACCTGTCTATGAATTAGAAATAATTAACAGTTGTTACGTTTGTATTGGGAAGTGTTTATCAATCTGTTTTTATAACTTATCTGACTGCTTTGCATATGCTTAGATGGTGAGATATTTGTTTTTCGCTTGCAAATAGTTATATATGCGGTGGGACTTTTGAGTTTACTTAAAGATGCAGAGAGGTATATATTTTTGTCAAGATGGCTTGTCGGCGTACAGCTATTAAGAAATCGCATATATGTTTACATGGTGATCTATGTTCAGTCAGGCTGATGGAAATTTCATGTATATGATGAGGGTACTGTTTTTTTAAAAAAAACATACTTATGTAAAATTGAGGAGTATTAATAGTGCAGAATGCCTCGAGAGTTCTTGAGCTAGCTTCATTTCAAGTGTAACTTTTGTTTGAGACTTGCCGAATATATGTTTTAGAAGCAAAAGAAGTATATGAGAAATGATGTATGTATGCCATTGCTAAAGGCTTTGTGCTTTTAAAAATTAAAAATGTTGTTTTCCATTTTAGAAACTTACTGATGCATGTGCACACTCAGAAACATGTATGTTTCTAGTCAGCCATGTATGCAATTATGTATCAAGTGTGATACCTAAACTTCACTAACACATAGCTCAGAAGAAAAGCATATATACCATAAAACAGTTATTTTGATACTGATAGAAGTAGATAAGCAATGAGTCAGAGATAGAGGGGCATATTACCAACAACTAGCGATAATTATCGCTATGTTGGTTTAGTGGCGATATTTTTATCGCCGAGCTGCGGCGATTTTTATCGATTAGTAACCTTGCTATTATCAAGGTTTATCTCCTAAGCGATAAAAATCGGCCGAAATGCATGAATATCGCTGAAAAGTCCGCGATATTCATGCATTACCGAGCAAATGCTCTTAGCCATGTTATCCACCTACCATTGGATAACATGGCTAAGAACTGTTCAGGGGCAGGTGTTAGCTTTTGAAGATATTCGCTTAGCGCGAATATCTCCAAAAGTTGGTAATAAGAGATAGCGATGTTAGCGACTGTTTCCAGTCGCTAACATCTTGGCACGCCCACTTTGCATGTCATTAGTGATAAATATCACTGACATGCAAAGCGGGGCCCAAGATGGTCGCTATCTCCGACTAGCTGTTGCTAACTGGTGTTAGCTTCAGCTAGGTAATAGGGAGATAATTTTATCTCCACTTTCTTGGCTTTTAAAGCCAAAAAAGCGGAGATAAACCCCCTTGATAATATGCCCCATAGTGACAACTGTTATGTATCTAACAGCAATTAAGGTACTTTCAGAGTCAGTCAGGCAGTATTCAGGCACTCATGGAATCAACATGCAACTGGTCAAACAGTCATCAAATCAGTGATTCACTATTAATGGAGTTATTTAATTACCCAGCCACTACACATGTACTCTGGCAATTGGGCAGGCAGAAATTATGTAGTCTGTGAACTATGCAAGGACTATCTATACATTCATCTGATCACCTAGGTACTAAGTCTTGACTTATGCAATTAACAAGGCTATAACCATGCAATAAATATAACATGTGTGCAGAACCTGTGCAGCCATCTTTAAATCCCACTTACATGCCTTGAAGTCATTGAAATTCTGAGGCACATGCGTGCGCTGATAAAACCCTCAGGCACTACTCATAGTCATCTAATTACATAGCGAGTACCATTGTAGTAAACCTATCACCCACCAAGTACCTACACTGTCATTAAATAACTGAGGCAATAGTCTTGCACTACTACTAATATCACGCCAGCAGTACACTTACTTTCATCCAATCACTAAAGCTTTAACAATGATGGACTCGTGCAGTCACTCAGATACTAGTCATGTACTCATCTAATTAGCCAGGCACTACTGACGCACTTATTCAATTATTCAGACACTACCCATGTAGTTATCTAAACATCCAGGCACTGCCTGTTCACTTAACCAAAAACAAATGGGCAGTATCCAATCGCTGAAACACTATTCATGCACTCGTCCAATAGGCTAGGTGCTATGTATGGACTTAACTAATCATGTATGGACTATCCAAGCACGCTATAAATTAAATATGTACTATGAATGCATTCCTGCAATCATCCAGGCAACAAAGTTGCACTCATTTAATCATCCGCCAGTATCTATGCATGTACTGAATTACTGAAGCATTAGTCATGCACTTATCTAATCACTGAGGCTCTGCTCATGCGCTCATCCAAACACCTAGATAGTAGTGGTATACTCATACAAACATGCAGGCAGTAAGTATGCTGCTATGTGACCCATGGAGTTATGACATAGTCAGGTAGTCATTTAGGCACTACTTGTATCCTCAGGGAATCACCTAGGCACTATCTATGCACTCATTCAGTCATCCAGGAAGTATTGATGTATTCAACCACAAACCCATGTATAAACAAGTTTTACTGAGGAATATGTAGTCCATTAGAACCAGGTGGGGAATTATATATGCAACCTGTCACACACTCTTTGTAAATACTCGGAAGAACTAGTAAGCTAAATGGTTCTATATAGATTAATGTGCAGATATTTATATGCAGCGTTTCCCAAAATTTAAATATGATACAGTTAAGTAGAAAAGTACTGAGATACTAAACACACCAGTGATACAGTCGTAGAGAGGCATGCAAATAGCTCTAATGGTGTGCTTTCGGATTTACAGTGTGGGGACACTGTATGTACTTCTACACTTAGGTAATGCGGCTGAGAGCCCCAAGTCATTTGACTGCACCGTGCTACATTACATTCAAAGCACAGGGATGCTTCATATTTACCGTAATATGATGGATCCCTGTGCTCTCCCCTGCGGTGGCGAACAACTGCCTGTCATGCCCCCATGGAGGCACCTTTGCACCATAATGCAGGGGTCCCTGTGTTGCAGGGATGATTGTTTTGTGTAGGAAGGGACACCTTCCTGTGCAAAAAGAACCATGAGGTGTTTTCCTCTTTCTATGTGTCTAGCCTGGGGAGGCGTAGAATTCTGACACATTCCCAGGTGTTCAAATCGCTGTAAATCTGGGAATGTGGCAAAATGCATGGGTGTTGCATGGGAACACCCAGAGCAACACCTATGGCATACTCTTTTTGTATTATGTGTAAGTAAGGAGTAAAGTACTTTCTTCGTTGGCAAGGGAAAAATTAAAATGTACTTGTTTTTTGGGGGGGAAACAGCATTTATAACGCCGTCAATACCACGCAGGTAGGTTACAACGCGGACGTTACATCGTCCACGTTGTTACCATGCATGCCATTACATCGCAAGTCGTTTCTATGACTTGCGCTAGATGGCACACAACACCAAGGAATGTGTTGGATTTTAAATACGATTCAGAAAAGGGGGTGGTGATGAACAGAGTGTCTGAATTAAGCAGACCACTCTTACCCAGTCCAAAGATCAGGGCTTGGAAGGGTATACTCAGATGTGAGTCCCTTGCTCATTGCACCATCAGGATTCAAGCAAGCCGGGCTGAAGACGGCTGAAATGCCAGAAACCGGCCCCCGGAAGCTTGTTTCCTTCCCAGTATAAGAATTGGCTTGGTAGTTTGGTCTGCCCTGTTCCCATGATGCACTGGGCCAGGGTCAGACTGGGATGGTGCAGTGAACTAAAAAACGGTGATGGATCAAGCCCTGATCTTTGGACTGGGTAAGAGTGGTCTGCTTAATTCAGACACTCTGTTCATCACCACCCCCTTTTCTGAATCGGATTTTAAATACAACACATTCTACAAGAGCGGTCTGAACCTGAAGTCTGCAAGGAGGACACAGACGAGGACTGCCATAAAGTAAGTGCTGGCAAAAGAGGTGGCAAGAGGAGGGGGAAACATGAAAAGAGCATAGCTGGACAAGTGGGCAGCCTTGTGGGGCAGGTTAAAGAGCAGAACGTCCCCAAAGAGATAAAAGAGACATTTGGGGTGCAATATCAGGAAGGTAAAATAAGGGGGGAAACCTCTTTAGTCCACAATACAGTTTTTCAGAACTATCAGATGAAGGGAAGGAGCATAAAAGAGGGTAGGAAAAAAGGTTCTACCCCACACAATACTGTTAGAGTTACACCATCTTTACACTCATTCTTCAGGGTACAGCCTGAGGTGCTGATTATTTCAAAACAGGGGTCAGATTGCCAGATGATTCTCTTGTGCTTTTCCACCAATACGCAGGAACAGTATGAGGCTAGTTCCCAATTCCTTCCTGAGACCCGTTCGGCCGCAAACAATGGATAGTATGCAACCAACTGTGCCCCACGGGGGAAAGGGGATGGGACAGAGAAGAGACTGCCACACAAGTCTCCTGGCTTCTGACTTCTACAGTTTAGTATTGAACTCTTCTGGGCTGCTCGTGTGTATTGCTGTAAATAAAGAGGTTACTTGTTTTTTCAACATTTACATAGTATGACTCTAGACTTATCTCTGGATTCCTTCTCTCCTACCTGGCCATGTGTGGCCTTTGCTTCTCTTCTATCTTTTCTTTTATCTTGTTTTGTCTTTCTTGCTTGTTTTCTTATTCACTTTGCTGTAACACAGAATGTGTCTTTTATTCTTTGTCTCTAAAAGTACTCTACTGTTTTGCTGCTCTATTTTGCCGTACATATTCCTCACCTTATTTTTCTGCTCTCTTGCCTTCTATGTGGGTTCTGTTTGTAAGTATTAATTTCTACACCTGAGACATTTGATTATCTTTTGTACTTCTTTTCTATCATTAAATACAGTTCTTCAATTTTCCAGCTCAATGTTTTAACTTCTCTCGCAGAACATTTTGACCGAATAACCTATCACTCTCTGGCCTCTTCCTGACTAAGGTCCTCATTACGATTGCGGTGAATCCGCATACTCCGGGCTGGCGGAAGCCACCGCCAGCCCGGAGTATGCGGATTCACCGCGGAGGACACACAAATGACCCCCAGCCCGATTAGGATGGCTGGGGGGTCATTTTTACGTCCACCGCTTTTCCGCTGCGGTCGTCTTCCGACCACGGCGGAAAAGCTCTAACATGGCTGGCGGTATCTATCAGAAACCACAAGCCATATTAGGATGGTGTGACAGACATGCTTTTCCGCTGCGGCTTTTCCGCCGTGGAAAAGCATACGGACATTCACTTCGGGGGCCCGTTGCGGGCCCCCTGGGTGAAGGGGGGTGGGGGGTGCACATGGGGGGTACCGATGGTACCCCCCTGCATTTGCTTGCACAAAGCAGCAGGCACTGCGCGGTGCCTGCCGCTTTGTGCATGCAAATGCGATGCATGCATTTTCAGCCTTGCGGCGGTTGCAGCTTGAAGCTGCACCCGCCGCAATGTCAAAGATAGAGGATGTGACCGCCAGGGTGGCGGTCACATCCTAATCTGCACGGAGGAACCGCCGCTGCCCCTGCGGACGGTCCCTCCTAATCTGGGGTGGCGGACGGGCGCAGGTCCGTCCGCCATCCTAATGAGGGCCTAAGTTGTTTCCTCAAGTAGAGGCACACAATTGTGACTTGGGTAGAGTCTGTAAATTCTTTATATTCTTTTGTGCTCTTAGTACACCCAATGCACTGTCCGTAATTCTTCTCAAAAACACCAAAAATATTCACGAAGATTCTTTAAACAAGAACAGGCTTACTTGAACGCTTCTTCTAAACTCCCTGATTTTTACAAGACTCGACTCTGCCCGATTGAGTCTTCTTCAGAGGTACGCAACGAAGATTTGGTCCCTAATCTTCGCGACGCACAGAACCAACGGCCATTCCTCGTAGCTCCTCAGGTGAAGTGCGCCACTACTTACGAGCTTCACCTGGTTCTTGGTTTTCAGAGTAAGAGACTAGACCGCCAACCTTCTTGCCCTCATGGTATAAGGCGGCGGCCATCTTGAAGTTTTTGCGATGTTTCTCTTTTACACAAACCATCGTTTTTGGGCTTTTTCTGATTTTACCCATTGCAAGCACCCCCACAGATTGTCTTCTCTTTCCTGAAGCTCTAGGGTTCCTGACAGGGAGGCCCCCAAATCTGACGGTTTTGTTGGTGCCGATAAACTCCCAGCTACCATGGATCCCAAAGAGCTCCCCACAATCTCTAGTATTAGGTCCACGGTCATGATTACTAGTTCTACCACTCCTGAATCCTCTACGCTACCCTCCACACTAGCTTTAGTACCTAGGTCATCGGAGGTATCCAAGGTAATCCTGGAACAGCAGGCTAAGCAACAGGGACAGAGCGGAGAGATCCAAAAGGGAGCGGTAGAAGTTACCCGGTCATCTGGGGGCTCGATTGAAGCCCTATTTGCATCCTTAAAAGAAGACATAAAACATGGTTTTGCAATTTCTTCAGACAACCAGACCGAGATTAGAGCCGCATGCGAGATCCTTGAAAAAAAAATGGATTTATTAAACTCAAGGACTGAATCTTTGGAGAGCTCGGTTGACGAGCTCAAGGCGAATCTGGGGTCAGCAGAGAGAAAAATTAAAACCTTACGGAGAGATGGAGACGCCCTATGGGACAGAAGGGAGTCACTCGAAAACAACTCTCGTAGAAATAATCTATGACTTTTGAAGATCCCAAAGGGCAAGGAAGGGAAGACATAAAGACTTTTGTTGTTGCACTGCTTAAGGAGTCTTTAACACTCGAGGAGTCAGCGGACTTCCTGGAAAAAGATATTCAGAGAATCCATAGTGACCCTTTTCGCCTTAATCCTAGTAGAACCAAACCTAGGAAGATTCTTATAAATTTCCTTACTTATGCAGTTAAGGAGAAGATTTGGAATTTGCTTCTGAAGGTGAAATCTTTAAGAGGCAGGGACTTCTCTTTTGAGGTGCGTTCAGACCTTTCTAGAGCTATACTTGAGCGCCAGTGGGAATTGGGTCAAAGGATGGAAAGATTTAGGCAAGTCGGTGCTACAGTCCAACTAAAATTCCCGGCTTCCTTAAAAATAATGTTTAACAACAAGATGTATAATATCAGATCAGCCAATGAGGCAGATGAGTTACTAGAATCCCTAAGCAATGCATCTCCTGGGAAGGAATGATTAGGGTACGGTATGGCAGGTCTGCTTTGTTCTTTTTTCCCCATTTGGTCCTTCTCTTTCCTGTATCAAGAGTAGGCTGCTTATGTGGGATTGAGTCCCTTTTAATTCCTTAATACGTGTTTTAGGATTGGCATTTGTATAAGAAAAGGAAATCTATGAAAGTATGAATTAAAATAAAAATAAAAATGAAATAGAACAAAATATAATTGCCAAGTACCAAGTTATAAGGAAAAGAGAAAAGAGAAAGGGGAAAGGAGGAAAGCTCTAAATAATAAAAAAAATAGAAAACAAAATAGAGAAAATACATATACAATACACTGTGTGGTTTGGTTCCTTGTTTTTTTGCTTTGTTAAGGGGATCTTGAGTTTTTGTGTTGTTTCTTTGGCTTTACATTTACACACGAGTACAAAGGCACAGACACAATATATGGAAAAAGGGGATGGGAGAGAGAGGCTATAGGACTTAAAACTGGCCATACACCAGACCAGAGTAAAGGGGGAAGGGTTTTCCAAGGGGTGGGGGGCGGATGGAGGGTGGGCACAGCTGGGCAAAAAGAAAAAAATACCTCATTCATCAAGACCCTGCCAGTGTTACTTATGTTGATTACCAGGAGTGATGAGAGGGACGGACCGCATGGCCGGTTGCGGTCAGGTATGGCTAGGGCTAGGCCATGGGGTCAGAAACTTAGGGTAACATCTGCCAAGGCGAAGGTAGGAATAATATGACTTCTCGGCAGATTCTGTCTTGGAATGTCAATGGCCTGCGCACGAAGGGAAGAAGAGCTAGAATCTTACAATATTTAAAAGACTCTCCGGCGCAGGCCATTGTCATCCAGGAAACACATCTTCTTAAGACAGAGACCAAAGAAATGCTAAAAAGTCAGAAATGGGTGGATGTTTTTATTTGCACCGATCAGACGGCAAACATCAGAGGAGTGTTGTCCCTATTTAAAAAACAAGTCAGAGCCCAAATATTGGAATATCAGGAAGACCATAGTGGTAGATGGCTTATTCTGAGGATGGGCATATTCTTCTATTTAGTGGGATACTATGGACCTAATCAAGACAATGTCTCATATCTCACTGCCATCCGTCTCCACCTGATCCATTTCCCAGATCCAGTAATCTGGGTAGGTGATTTTAACATAGTGTTAAACCCTAATCTGGACAAATCACCAAATTGCAGGGCAGCAGTCCCCTCTAAATCTTGGCAGCTGCTTTTGACAATCATGGCCCAATTGGGCCTATCAGATATATGGAGGAAACAGGCGGGTGACCAACTGGGAGTTTCGTTTAGATACTTGAAATACAAACACAAGTCCAGAATTGACTATGCCTTGATTAGTTATAATCTAAAATATTGAGTCAAGGATATTGAATATCTTCAGTCGCATCTCTCTGACCATTCTGGAATCCTCTTAAGCATAGATTATACACAACAACAGCAGACTAGATCCTGGTCTTTTGACCGAACCATACTTCTTGAGTAGGAATTAATTATTTTCCTCCTCACGGAAACCAAACACTTCCTTGAGAATAATTTTGGTACAGCCAATATTTCCGTGGTTTGGGATATGTTGCAAGCTTTTTGAAGAGGCTGTATCACTGATAGAGCAAGTTTTAGAAAAAGGAAATTTAAGGAAGCCACCTCTGGCTTAGAAGCAGAGATGAAGGTAATTGAGTACAAACTGAATAGCCAAACGGGTATCGGCTCAAAAGAGGATCTGGATAAGCAAGAAAAGCTTAAAAAACAGTTGGAGAGCATTCTCCAAGCGAGAATAACTCGCAGATGGGAAGCAAGTAAAATCTCCCATTTTGAGTTTGGGCAAGGGGCAGGGAAATTACTTGTCTGGAAAGTTAAAACAGATCAGGTGCGAAATCATATAAAAGAGATAAGAGTAGATGACGAGCAATCCTGTCGTTCCTCAAATAGAGATATCAGTATGGCCTTCCGCGACTTCTTTCAAGACATCTACAATGAGTCTATCGTTGGTGATAGCGCTAAAAGAAAAAGGTGGTTGGAGAGGGTTACCCTACCAACCATCACGGATGATAAAAAAACAGATTTTAAACGGGAAATAACAGAAGAGGAAGTGAGGAGGGTCATAGATCAGTCCAAAAGAGGGAAGGCGGGCGGCCCGGAGGGGCTCCCAGGAGAATTATATTGATCCTTAAAAGAGTTTATCATCCCAGTATTGGCCAAACTATATAACAATATATTTTTGGAGGGAGAAAACCCCCCAGTTCGTGGAGTGAGGCAACAGTGGTATTGATCTTGAAACCTGGTAAAGATCCAATTAATTGTGGGTCATATCGACCAATATCACTCCTGAACAATGACTATACATTTTTTGCTTCCATTTTGTCAAATAGGCTGGGGGCGGTGACTAATAGTATTATCAACCCAGATCAAAAAGGCTTCATTAAAGGACGTCAACTAGCGGATCTCACCTATGACCTGGTTGGTGTAATTGATATTGCCTACACTTTTACACTCCCCTGGCAGTTCTAACCTTAGACACAACTAAGGCTTTTGACAGGGTAAACTGGGGATACCTGTCTGAGGTAATGAGAAAATTTAACCTGGGGAATAAATTCTGTCGTGCCATTAACCTGCCATACCAGGCCCGACAGCTAGATTACTAATGAATGGAACCATGACAGACGTCTTTAAGATCACTAGGGGTATGAGACAGGGCTACCCTCTCTCCCCATTGCTCTTAAACATGTACATAGAACCATTTGCACAGGTACTTAGGGTAGATCCTAACATCACTTCTTTTAAGTTTGGAGAGTGGGAGAGGAGGGTGGCCCTGTATGCAGACGATATCCTGATTTTAAAAGCTGACTTGGACACAGCTTTTCCGACAGTTATTAAACGTGCAGAAGAATTTGGCCAAGTCTCTGGATATAAAATAAATGCCAGCAAAACCGAAATAATGGCATGGAATACAAGAGACACACAATTTGAAGCTGGGTCCACTTATTTGGGGGTTAGAATTGTACAGGAGGTAGGGAAAATTGCAGAATTTAATCTGGATCGAGTCTTTAAAGAATGTCCAAAGCAGATGAAATCGTGGGTCCTCCTCCCAGTATCCATCTTGGGGAGGGTTAATTTGGTAAAAATGTCAATCTTGCCTTAGCTCACATTTCTCTTTAATACCATCCCGCTGTTTTTTGACAAACACCAGATAGAAAAATTTCAACGAGAGGTAAACTTCTTTATCTGGAAGTACAGATCGGCTAGGTTGGTATGGGTGAGGCTCAGGCGGAAGAGAGACAAGGGAGGATTGGCATTGCCCGACTTGCAATACTATGCCTGGGCATTTCAGCTCTCACATTCAAGAATGCTGTTGAAAATGCCTACATGTACAGGGGGAGGAGAGATGTTTCGGTCCATGTTAAAGGGGGCAGGGTTACAGGAGAAAGGTTTTTTGTTTAAGTTTGGAGACCAACTTTTTTTTTTAAAGTTAAACTGAAAGTTCTCCAGTCGATGGCAAAAAATTGGGCCATAATAAGAAACAAAGTGGGGCTCGACTACTTTTCAAATTTAGCCCCACTGTGGGACTCCCCAGGTACACCTGCATGCTTCCAGGATAGCCTGATAAAACCATTGAGAGATTCTGGGATCATAGCGTGGGGAGAGCTGTTGAATTATGGTCTTTTTCTCTCCTGAGAAGATCTATGTGAGAGAGTAGGGACAGGCCTTTCCAGATTCAAGTATATCCAGATGAAAAGCTGGGTTCAAGCCCAGTGTAGTAGTAACACATCATTCGTGAAGGGCAGTAACTTGGAAGAACAACTTGTGGTGAGACCTGTGGGGATAGGGGAGGTCTCAATGTGGTATTGGGCAATTGAGGAGGAAGTGGATGGAGTCTTTAAACTTGCAGATGAGTTATGGGAAGAGCAGATGGATATACAGTGTGATCTTGTATGGTTGGACTCATTCAAAACCCTTCATAGAGTAGTTAAACCTGCTTGGTTGAAGCAGAATCATTTGTTTACGGCTCATAGAGCATATTTATCCTCTCTTAAGTTATCGAAATTTTTGAAAGGGAAAGTATGCAATAAATGTGGGATGGATGAAGCATCAGACGTTCATATGTTTAAGGATTGTCCTTCCCTCTGGCCCTTTTGGGAAAATGTGTGGAAGACTCTTGAGTCCATCTTGAAAGTACCATTAGAAATAGATCTGCCCCTGATAATCTTCGGCCTTAATGATAACATTATTGGATCTGCTAGATATTTGTTACTCTATGCAATTTTAATGGCTAGGAGACAAATCTGCAGGTATTGGGTGGATCCAGTCCCACCAAATCACTCAGAATGGCTGACCTCATTATATGAAGTATCCAAGATGGACATGGCTAGATCATGCAGCAAGAAAAAAATAGCTCTTTGGGACTTGCTGATTCAGTGGAAATAGAGAGGCCGTTTTTTTGTGGTTTTTTTTCCCCGGGTCCTATGATTATGCCTTTTTGGAGACTCCTTGGACTACTGTATGCTCACAGGCCATTGAAATGGTCCATCAAGTCTGTAAAGACTGAGTTGGAGTAAAACCTAACCTCACCCCTTGACATTCTCCCTACCTATTAAGCATACCTTTGCTTGAGTCAACATAAGAATGCTAAAGACTCCTGAGCTCAACCAGTAAGGCTACGAATGGGCGGTTGGATTTATGAAGAGGGTTAAAGGCAAATGAGGACAACAAAAAAAAGAATTTCTTTTCAGTGTAGGCAGTAAGAGCATCTAAATTATGTTGTAGGCCGATCGGGGTTAAGTCAAGAATGACAATGTCGTCTGCGTACATTAGGGTAAGTATTTTACGCCAGGCTATTTTAGTGGGAGCATTTTTTAACTGCTAGACATTCCGTAGGTCACTTGTGTACAAGAAAAAAAGTAAGGGGACCTGTGGACAGCCTTGTTTAAGGCAGTTCGAAGTGGAGACCCTATCGGTTAGGCCCTTTTCTCCTCCCATCTGCACTATATACCACGTTGTAGTATGTAGGGTCACAATTAATTTTAATTATACACCATTAGTTCCCATTTTCATCAGCTTCCTCCATAGGCAGGGTTTATCAACCTTGTCAAAAGCTGTAGAGAAGTCCACAAATAAACTATATACTGTCTGCGACTTCATTACAGCATATTTGGCAATTATTGATTGTAGGAGTCTGATGTTATCAATCACTGACGGAATCCTACTTAATTCATTGGAATCACCCCCTTTGAGAAGGCCCATTCCTTCAGATGGTCCAGAATGCTTGCTGAAAATATTTTTCCAGTTGCGTCCAACAGAGCTATCTGCCTGTAATTGCTCAGAGAAAGTCTTGAGCCCTTCTTTAAAAGGGGGATGACAATGCTCCTGGTTCACGATTTTGGGATTTGATCAATTTTATATATATAGCAGAATAGAGGTTCCATAAATTTACTCCAGGCTTCGTGGTTACCTTTTCGGACAGTGACTGGGATCCTATCAGGACCCATCGCTGATGATGATCTAGATCTCCTAATATATGATTCAATTTGTTCTTCCATCGGCGCACTTATCCCATCTTCTTTTTGACCGTTCATCAGTTTCCACTGAATCTTTTGACAGGGTTCTTCCGAGTTCGCCTTATAAAGCTCTGGAAGATACTTTCCCCAGTCATTTTGAGAGACTGGGTTTACTGTTGGATGTTTTTGGGCTCTATCCGTTTTTGCTGTTAAATGCCAGAACCATTGCTTATTTTTTTGAGAACTTGCTATCTGCAAATCAATCTAGTTTTTCTCCATAAATTATTTTTTCCTATTGGTAATTATTTTCTTTCTTTTTTCCGTAGCTTAAAATTTTTTTTTTTCCTAGAGTCAGAAAAGCTTATGAATTTCTGTCTTATTAAACTATTTAATTTTCTTGCTATGTAATCTGTAGATATTCGTGGTTTACTTAAAGACATTTTTTTTCAGGTACCGAAACATTTTGTACTGCTTGAACTACAGCCGAAAGAGTCAATTTAAAATTCATGATTGGATTATTTTCCATTTTAAATTGGTGCAGCTGTTGTGAAATAATCAAGCCATTCAAGTTCTTCATGCCTGATGTATTCCAGATAACTCTGCCCTCTTATAGGCTGTTAGGGAATGTCCGTTCATTTGTGCTAAAGACCAAGAAGAGGAAGAGGGGAGGAAGTACTTGATGTTTAATGTCAAAATTGCGTGATCACTACTTTGTGGAAAATACGTGCTCATGTACTGTATTCCATGAAATAGGCCATGGCAACAGACAATGTAGTCTAAGATGAATTGCCAAGTGACTCATCTTCTTGTAAATTGTGCGGGACAGCTCCTTCTGCCCTGCCGTTTAAGATTATGCCATTAATTCCTTTGACTAGACCTTTGACTAGAGATAATCATATTCTTCCCCGTTTATTGCCTATTGTACACTCTGGAAAAACTGGGTTTGGGAGAGACCAATAGTCGTCTAAATCGTTTTGGCTAAGAGCTGTTATTAAGCTATTGGAAACTTTCACATTAAAATCTCCTAATAATAGGAATTGCAGGTTAAATTCTAAATATAATATAGAATTGATTTGATCAAAGTTGTATGCTAGTGTTGTATTGTGTTCTATGCCCTGGGGAGATAGATATTAAATAAAAGAAGTATTTATACAGAGGGAGAATTCTCCTTTGGTATTTTCAGCTTAAGGCATCAGAGATTTTTACTCGGTAACTGAATAATTTCATAGTCCCACTTTTCTCAGATAACAAAATGGCTAAACCACCTTTTGTGTGTCCTCGTCTCACCTTCGCTTCATGTTTCTCAAAAATATAACAGCCTGTTTGATCAAACTATATTATAGCCCAGGTCTCTTGCATTCAGGCTATTGCTGGTGTTGGTACTAATAGTTCTAGCCCTGCCATGTTCCAGGAGGCGGTTATTTGTTTGATAATCAACTTTATTGGATTTTTTAATAACACGAAAATTCATTGGCAGCAGATCATTTATCAATGGAAGACACATGACATTGTACACAGTCGACAAGGCAAGGGCGGTCCATCTGGGCTGGGTACGGCAGTTCAGATAATCATTGCAGATATGTAAAAGTAGACAGATCATCACATTGGTAGCAGATTAAACCATTTACCCCACACTTTACCGAGTAAGTCGGGGCAGCCCTGGGCTTCGAAGAGAGACTCCTCCTGCATTCCACATCAATCCACTCCTCTCTTCCATTTCTGTACAGTTGGCGCCTTAGTGTGTGACCAAAGCGCAGCTATATCTCTTTTTGCCACCACCAAGGCCATCCCCAGAAAGCGCTTATCTGCCCTAGAGCCATCCAGGCTGTCGAACACCCCGAGCAGCAAGCGTTTCACATCGTGGGGACCTCCCATCCCAGGGCCTTGGTGAGTTTGAGTTCAACCCCTCTCCAGAACGGCGTAAAAGCTGGACATTGCCATCCCATGTGATAGAAATCGACTGGGGCAGAGTCACAGCATGTGCATGCTGGGGATGATCTCATACGGGCCCGGAATAGGCGTGCCAGAGTGAGGTAGGTTGCATGAACGTAGTAGAGTTGGACCAGACGCAACTTGGAGGATGTGGTCAGGGTTTTGGGTGCCATAAGGGCATCTCGCCAGTCCGCCTCTTCTAGGGGGCCCACCCATCCCTCTCAGCGAGCCCTGAGCCAGTCCAGGGATGCGGGACCATTGTTCACCAGTGACCGGTATATGCGGGACACTCCCCCTCCCCAGGTTACCCATCAGCACCTGGGCCTCCATTGGGCTGAACTCCGGAAAAGAGGTAGGGGATGGAATATGTGTATGGAGGGCGTGTCTGAGTTGTAGATATTTATAGAATTAGGAATGAAGAAGGGCTTGACGTTGTTGCAGGTCAGCGAAGGATCGAATGTGGTCTCCCACCCATACGTCTCCGAGCAACGAGATCCCAAGGAGGTCCCAGCGGCGGAACCCTTGCAGGGACGAGACCTCCTTTAACCAGGCCCCATGCAGGAACGGAGTTTGTCGAGTGAGCTTCCGGTCCCACCGCACATGGCGCAGGGCTGTGCACCAGGCCATGAGCACCGTCCTCGTGACAGGGGGTAGAGCCTACGGCACCGGGTTGCCATATAAAAACGCCTGGATCTGCGCGACGTCCGATGTGTTGAGTTCCACTCGATATGCTGGGTTGGACCTGCCGCCGGCAAACCAATCGTGGATCACGATAAGTCTTGTGGCCAAGTAGTAGAGGTGGAGATTAGTCACTCCCATGCAGCCATCGAAGGGCGGGATACAACAGTGCACCAGGGATAAACGTGACCTCCCCCTTCCCCAGAGAAACCGGGTAAGAACGCCGTCTAGTTCCCGGAACCAACTCCCCGGGAGGTGGATAGTGATGTTTTGCAAAATGTAAAGAAAACAGGGGAGGATCATCATTTTAAAGAGCGCACTTTTGCCAAGGGGTTTAAGGGGGAGGGTCTGCCATTTCTTGAGATCTGACTTCATCCTGGTGACCAAAGGCGCGACATTCAAAGCCCATTCGAGCTCTGGCAGAAGGGTAACCCAGACGCCTAGATATTTGAACGATTGCCTCCGAAGGGGGATATTCGTCTGCCAGTCAAAGCAAGCCCAGGAGGGATGTAAACAGACCACAGTTGATTTTGCTGGGTTGAGTCAGAGTCCAGAGACCCGCTCAAAAGCAGAAAGGACCTCCAGGCATCTGGGGCCAGAACTGTCTGGGTCCGCCAGATAAAGCAGGACTATCTTATCAACCTGACTCAAGTCCCAGGCCCAACCCCGGATGAGCGCCGCCAGGGGCTCCATCGCCAGCACGAATAGGAGTGGCGAGAGCTGGCACCCCTGACGCGTGCTCCTCGGGATTGGGAATGTCTTGGAAAGTTCACCATTAATGAGAACACGGGCTCTGGGGTTAGTATAAAGGAATCTGATCAGGTCGCGGAAGGGGAGACCAAAGCCCATCTTCTCCAGCACATCCTCAAGGTACATCCAGTCCACTGTATCAAAGGCCTTTTCAAAGTCGATGAAAAGCAACGCCAGATACGGGGTTAGGCGACTACGGTGGGCCATGGCCAGGTGGAGGCGACAAATGCAGCGACAAGTGCCACTTACAGGCATGAACCTGCATTGGTCGGGATGGACCAAGTCCTGCAGAAGGGGTCGGAGTCTCTGGGCTATT
The DNA here is from genome assembly GCF_964263255.1 of Lissotriton vulgaris. NCBI lineage: Eukaryota > Metazoa > Chordata > Amphibia > Caudata > Salamandridae > Lissotriton > Lissotriton vulgaris. Next base: position 468,106,702 of record NC_141699.1, on the reverse strand, counting down.
GCAGTAGCAAAGATCTTGATCTCTGTGTTAATCAGCGAGATCGGGCGGTAGTCCGCACAGTCCAGGGAGGGTGGTTGCGTCTTTGGAATGACCACTATAGTGGCCACATCAGATTCAGCTGGGAAGGATCCTGCCTCTGCCACATGGTTGAATAGTTCCACTAAATGGGGAACCAGAATATCGCAAAAGGCAGCGTAGTACTCCTGTGGGTAGCCATCAGGACCAGGTGTTTTACCGGGCGTAATAATGAAATTACCTCGTGAATTTCCTCTGGGGTGAAGGGGTGGTCCAGAGCCTCCGCGGTCTCCCGGGGAGACACGGCAGCCGAGTACCGGTCCCCTCCAGCAGGTCCGTCAATGGAGCACCAGGAGGGTGAGTGGCATATAAGGTCTCGTAGTAATCAGTAAAAGTTTGTGCTATGGCTGAAGACGTCACCCAGTGGACCCCGGTATCCGAGCTGATTTCGGGAATAACACGGTTGACTTAGGGGTAGGATACTAGGTTGTGGAGGAGCTTGCCATTTTTATCACCCTACCCATAAATACGTGCCATAGATGAATGCCAGAGCATTTTAGCAGATTCCAATGAGATCCGGTGACTGCCAATTGCCGAGAGGACTCTCCGCGATCGTTAGTTAGCTGGGTTTTTTCCAGCTGTGCTGCCTGAGATTCCAGCTGCACAAGTTGGGCTGTTTGCTCCACCCGTTTTGCGTGGACCAGCCCCCTTGCCACCCCCGGACAACAGCCTTGCCGGCCTCCCACAGCGTCCCTGGTGAGGGAACCAAGCCCGTATTTGTGGAATAGTATTGACGCAGTTCCTGTCCTAGTGATTCTACAAGCGCGGGGTCCTGCAGGAACCAGGCGTTCGGCCGCCATGTCGCCCGTGGACCCGCAGAGGAGGTCCCAAGACAAAGGGAGAAGGGGGAGTTATCCGAAAACCCCCTTGGCAATATCGTGGCCCCAGATACCAGTTGGCAGTCTGTGGCAGGCATCAGGAGGAAGTCTATACGGGAGTGAGTATGATGGGCCACCGACGTGTGAGTGTATTGTTCTTTGCGGGGGTTCCAGACCCTCCATACATCACAAAGGCCCAGGGCCGAAGACCAACTCGAGAGGGCCTTCGCAGAGGCAAGACGGCCCTCCGATGGGGTCCCCGTCGCGTCACGCAGAGGTTGCAGGACGGCGTTGAAATCCCCCCGACCACCGTGAGGCCCTGTGGAAAGGAGGAGAATACCAGCGTGAGGTGTCAAAGGGTGGAGGGCATAAGTGCAGGGGGAATGTAAGTGCATAGGAGCTTAATAGGGCCCCCCTCAATCATTCCCGAGATGGCCACATATCAGAACTGTACATCAGTCTCAGTTTTAGCCAGGTTAAAGGGAAGCCCCTTTCTGAGTGAAATAGCCACCCCTCGGGAACCCTGTGCAAAACCAGCATGCCAGACCCTGTCAAATCCATATTGGGCTAGGAAGTTGCATTGTGTACCCAGGCGGTGCGTCTCTTGGAGGAACAGGATGTCCGGCACTTGGCGGTGAGCAGCGCGGAGGACGGCAGTGCGCTTGATTCGGTCAAAGACGCCATTGACAATCCAGGAGAGGATGTGGATAGGCCTATTGAGGGTGTAGGTCATCTAGAGGAACGATGTGTGGAGGGCGGATGCAGACGTGGGGACGTTCCAGCCCGGGGAATCACTCACCTGGGCCGGGGCCTAGGAAAAGGGGCATGGGAAGTGGTGATCTGCTTGTTAACTGCGGAAAGAAGTCAGGAATCACGGCTGCCAGTGAGAACAACGGACAGCGGCCTATAGGTGGCTAAAAATAACAAACTGTTGGGAGACAACGGTCCCCCTCCCCTCCCTTGCCCCCCAACTCCCCCCACCCTACACTTCTGGAGTGGAAGCATCTGTCTCCCCAAAAAATCCCAACCACTAACTACCCCACAAAGGGGTGATTCGCTAATCTAAAACGGTTAGCAACAAACAAGCAAGAGCATGGCTGAATTGGACCCCCCTCCATGTATACTGATGAATGCCAAAAAACAAGGATGATGGAGGGTCTAAGGGGAAAATTATTTAAACACCAAAGGACAGACAAACCCCTTATTCACAGTATAACAATACAAAAGGTCTGTCAATGGTCTGTACAACTAATGGGGGCAAAGACAAATGTGACAGACTCTGTGTATACCTATAAAGTGTGTACAACAAAAAGGAAATGAATCCCATCAGCCCACCTATATGGCAGAGCTTCATCATCTGGGATAGAACCAAAGATGGTCCGGTTAAGGAGCCACACACGTCTTGGAATTATGTGCTTCTCCAAACCCTAGGAACCACCAGTGATGGATCATACCAAAAGTCAAATCAGTTTTGAATGGTGTGGGATGTTAAATTGCAGTGAGAAAAAAGTGTGCAAAAAGAATCAAAAAGTGAGATGTAAAATTGGCTACCATGATTTAAGGAAAGCTTTATTAGGGAACATCATGGTGTCAAGATTAAAATGAGTGTGAGACAGTTTGACACAATAACTGTCTATTAAGGATGGTATTTGGTCAACATGTTTCAGCCATTGTAGGAAAGTGTACCCGGCTTTCGTCAGGACCTCTTGAACACTACTGCAATTAAGCTTGACCTAAGCTTAGTGAAAAAAGCAAAAATTAACACAAATTAATGATACAAAACATCCTACCGTACATTGGATTTTCCAGACGGCGGATGTCTGTTTCATAAGGTATTTAGGATTCTTTCCTAAAAAGGAAGATACACAACAAGGGACAACAAATAGGTAGAACACAGACACACATTTCTATTATTTTTGCACCATATGTTTCTTTATGCCAATAGGTCATTCTCCAAAACGATAGAAATATGTTTTTTATTTATTTTTACTCACTCAAAAATGCTTGGGAGAAAGCCTCACCTCTTCCTGGCCACTGCTCAGGGTTGGAGGCCCCGCTCTAATTCGTGAAATAGAATAGTGGGTGTCTGGTTAGATCACATCCATACTAATGATTCACTGGCACAAAGTGCTAAAAACCTAGGCATTGTTTCTGAGTACATGACAGACAGCAACTGCAAGGGCTGCCGTGAGAGTGAGACACAGTTAGTAACAAATCTCTGATTCTAACAATATATCAATGTAGTCTGGATGCTCTACCGACGGGAGGACCAAGTCAGCAGGACGATTGGGGTACTGTTCTGACTTTAAAGAAAACTTATTCACGTACATGCATCCACGGGCAGATTATGGCTGAATATCTCCATGGGAAGTGCGCTCCTACAGGACTCATAGTCACCAATGCTCCCCGGCTTTTTCTTACAGATAAGACGTTTTTGAAAGACTGGTCACTCATCGCATAGCGATGTACCCACGACTGGTTGATCTGATTATCACCACAGCCAAAAGAGTGGCAGATGCCATCTTGATAGAAATACAAACCCTAGAGGGGAAGATCAAGACCACTTTAACCAATACTGTCTTTAAGAAAAATTCTGATGAAACTACCAAAGCGAACAAGGAGTACAAAGAGTCTATACTTTTTTCCAAAATCGAAAAATTTCGTAAAGATCTGGCCAAATTTTCGTTAGAGAAAATTTACCCATACACATGTGACACCTATAACCCTTCAGATTACAACAAGAAGGGGAAATGGCATGGGTCTAATTATTCCACATCTTCCTCAGACCAACACTCCAGTGACCTAGACTCACCGCATAGTAGTACATCAACGGGGCAGGGAATAGGTCGTTTCAAGAGGCCCAATATAAGGGGGGCCAGACAAGGAGGTAATTTTTACCAACAAGGTCCCTGGTGGCCTCCGGCTGCTTGGGGATATCATCAGCCACAATTCCCACAACCAATGCCCAATTTTCAGCCTCCTCCACAATGGTTTAAGGACCAGGCTGTTTCAGGACAGGGCCGTGGATGGAGCAGAGGCAGAAGGAGAGGCCAGCCCCAGGTTCATTGGGAAGACGAACCATCCTTTCCCTACACCCGAAGCAGGAAGGGCGATCTGCAGCAACAACAACAACTAGCAGGACCCAGCACAGAGGGGAGAGTCTCATAGTTAATATTAGGTCTTGGACCCTCAGTGACCTTGAGGAACAAGTTCTTAATAGAGGACTTGGGTTTGTACCCACCAACATGGGTGATCCCTTTTAGTGTGTGCAGGTCTTCCTACGAAACTACTTATAAATATTTTACAATTGGCTAATACTGCAGTTTCCACTACGGTCCTACAGCTACCCTGTGTGTGGGCTGGTCCAAGCACCGTGACACACTTCCTTTGAGAAGCAGCCACTTCCTGTTCTAGTAAAAACGATTCCATTGACTGATAATACAGTTTCCACTCTGGTCCTATAGCTATGGAGCATCCCCATTGGCCCATGTAACACATATCAACTTCCTCCCTGTTCCAGGCAAGTAAAAACGTTTCCATTGGCTGATAATGCAGTTTCCATTTCCTGTTTTAGTAAAAACGATTCCATTGGCTGATACTGCAATTTCCACTCTGGTCCTACAGCTATAGAGCATCCTCATTGGCCCATGTAACACTTATTACCTTCCTCCCTGTTCCAGTCAAGTAAAAACGATTCTATTGGCTGATAATACAGTTTCCACTCTGGTTCTACAGCTATGGAGCATCCCCATTGACCCTTGTAACATATATGAACTTCCTCCCCGATCCAGTCGGTACCCCCCCCTCGACTCAGGATCAGTCCAGGGGCACCGACGGACAGGTGAGGAAGTGACTCCAGCCAAGCTCATGCAGCTCTCTAAAGCGAAGCGGTTTCCTACTTCATACTTAGGAGAGCTCTCATTTTCAAGCTTTACACAGCAAAGCGTTTCTCTATTTTCATTCTTAGGAGAGCGCTCTGGATATCAGCATGTAGGCTGTTGGATTACAATTACAAAGCGGAGTTTGATGAGCTCCTTATGTATTATTGTTACTAAATGAACTAGGTTCGCTATCAGCCAGCCTTGAAGAGCTTTTTTCACTGTTCTTTCATTGATATACTGTTAGAATCAGAGATTTGTTACTAACTGTGTCTCACTCTCACGGCAGCCCTTGCAGTTGCTATCTGTCATGTACTCAGAAACAATGCCTAGGTTTTTAGCACTTTGTGCCAGTGAATCATTAGTATGGATGTGATCTAACCAGACACCCACTATTCTATTTCACAAGTTAGAGCGGGCCTCCAACCCTGAGCAGTGGCCAGGAAGAGGTGAGGCTTTCTCCCAAGCATTTTTGGGTGAGTAAAAATAAATAAAAAAACATATTTCTATCGTTTTGGAGAATGACCTATTGGCATAAAGAAACATATGGCACAAAAATAATAGAAATGTGTGTCTGTGTTCTACCTATTTGTTGTCCCTTGTTGTGTATCTTCCTTTTTAGGAAAGAATCCTTAATACCTTATGAAACAGACATCCCCCGTCTGGAAAATCCAATGTACGGTAGGATGTTTTGTGTCATTAATTTGTGTTAATTTTTGCTTTTTTCACTAAGCTTAGGTCAAGCTTAATTGCAGTAGTGTTCAAGAGGTCCTGACGAAAGCCGGGTACACTTTCCTACAATGGCTGAAACATGTTGACCAAATACCATCCTTAATAGACAGTTATTGTGTCAAACTGTCTCACACTCATTTTAATCTTGACACCATGATTTTCCCTAATAATGTTTTCCTTAAATCATGGTAGACAATTTTACATCTCACTTTTTGATTCTTCTTGCACACTTTTTTCTCACTGCAATTTAACATCCCACACCATTCAAAACTGATTTGACTTTTGCTATGATCCATCACTGGTGGTTCCTTGGGTTTGGAGAAGCACATAATTCCAACAGGTGTGTGGCTCCTTAACCGGACCATCTTTGGTTCTATCCCAGATGATGAAGCTCTGCCATATGGGTGTGCTGATGGGATTCATTTCCTTTTTGTTGTACACACTTTATAGGTAGACACAGAGTCCGTCACATTTTCTTTGCCCCCATTAGTTGTACAGACCATTGACAGTCCTTTTGTATTGTTATACTGATGAATGCCAACAGCTGAAAGACATAAAGTGGTTAACGTAAGATTAATAGGATGAGGCAGACCCGGGACTGCAATAGAAAGGCAAACCCCGACCGGGCCACCCAGTGGAGCTAGGTAGGTCTCCGCTCAAGGGGTCAGGAGAAGTCACGTTGTAGAGAGTCTTGAAGGGTGAAATATGAGTTACATAGTCTGCAGCGCTAGTCAAACCCCCTCCTCCCCACCAGAGCCGCGGATCACAGGGCTCCAAGACAAGGCCCGAGTCTGACATGGCCCGTCTCAGACTGACATCCGGCCCGGGGATGCTGCCCATATCAATCAGAGAAGAGGCCAAGGTGGGGGAGGAGGGTCTCTGGTTCGGGGTCTGAGGTGGGGAGCGCTAGGACTGCGCCTCCAGCGAATGGAAACTTCCCCCTCGGTGGCTGCCCCGTGTTCGAGATCCGGTTCGGCGCCGCTGGACCTTGGGCGCACCTGGCTTGGCTGCGTCAGTAATCTTCAGTCAGGGGAGGGGGCCATCTCAGGTAGGAGGGGCCTCTCCTCCGTGAGCCAGGCCCATGCCGCCTGGAGGGTGTCAAAGAAGAATGTCTTGTCCTGGAAGATCACCTTAAGTTGAGCTGGGAAGAGGAGACCATAGCGGAGACCCATATCCCTGAGTTTTTGCTTGACCTCGTCATAGGACCGGCGCTGAGTCTACATCTCTCTGGAGTAATCCGGAAAGACCATAATTCTGGAGTTCTGGAAGTGTAAAGGGCCCAGGTCCCTGGCCGCCCCCAGAATCGCGTCCCTGTCCCGGAAGTTGAAGATTCGAAGGATGATGGGATGAGCGGGAGCTCCGGGAGGGGGTTTGGGAGCGAGAGAGCGGTGGGGTGTCTCCACCGCGAACCAGGGGGAGAGTTTCTCTTTGGGCATCCAGGAGTGGACCCAGGCCTAAATGAAGGTATTAGTGCGGCCTTTTTCCACTCCCTCCGGAAAACCCAGGAGGCGCAGGTTGTTTCTTCGTGCCCTATTTTCGGCATCTTCGACCCTGCGGTGTAACTCCAAGGTCTGTGTCTGAAGGCGGGCCACCTGGGATTTGAGAGCGTCCACGTTGTCCTCCACCGTGGAGATACGGGACTCCATTTCCATGATACGCGCTGTGGCATTACGGAGGTCTTGTCGAATTAGGGCCACATCCACCCTCACCTCTCCGATCCTGCTTTCCACCGAGGCCTGTGATGTGCTTATCGCCTCAAGGTCCCAGAGCAGTCGGGGACCCGCCAACCGGGTCCCAGTCCGACTTAGTAAATTGGTCCATTTTTGTTTGGGTTGGGGGGATGGGGGTCTGGGAGGTGCAGGTTCTGTCCATGTCCTTGAAGAATCAGCTTGGGGTGGCCGGAGGGGGGGGCAAACAAGCGTCCCGGCCACAGCCCCTGCCACCCGGCGTAGTGGCTGATCCCTCTCCCATGCACTGACTTTGAAGGGAGGCGGCCGCTCCTCGGTGAAGCCTACCTCGAACTGCGGTGGTGATCCCTCAGGCAGCCCCGGTGACCCCAAGACATCCAGGCCACCCCAGCAGGCCCCAGCAGCAAGGCCTCAGGTGTCCAGTGGGTGAAGGTGGGGGCAGGCGCGTGCGCCACCCGACACGGTGGCCGATGTGCCCTCGCACCAAACCACAGCGCTCCTCCCCGGCCCAAAAACAGCAGGGAGAAGCGGGCCCTCACAGCAGCGAGCCCGAGGCAGGTGTGGAGAACGCTCAGGGCCTAGGAATTCGGGGCACCCTGCATCCTCGGTGCCAGTGCAGGCAATGGAAGATCAACACTGCGCAACACCGCGCAGGGGACCAAGCAGCCTGCCCCCAGGGATTGCAGGACAATCTCTGGCCAGCTGCCCCTCTTACCCAATGGATCCAGCAGTAGCCCTCGCACTGCAGGCCCAAGATGGCGGAGGGCGCGAAAAGCAGCAGAAATCAAAAAAAGGGGGATTAGGGTATGCAGAGGGAGTCTCACACAGGTGTGGAGTGAGGTGTGCAGGATTTCAAAGCAGTCCACACAGTGGCCTCCGGCCCTGAGGGGCATTTCACCCATCAAGGCATCATCACAAGTCCCAGGCTCTCAGCCCGCACAGGGGGCGCACCTGCGCGGCCCCGGTACTCCAACAGCAAGGCTCGGGGGGAGGCGACACAGAGCTGGGCCCCCGGTCCCCACACAGCTTCAGAGAACAGTTCAGGTTTCACCCAGGCAGAGGCCCTCTTCCTGCCACCACGTTGAGTCGGCGCAGAGAACTCTCGCATCCAAGCAAGCCAGCCGTGCCATCTAGGCCCCGCCGCCACTCACCGCAATCACGCCCACGGGCAGGGCCGGCACAGCGGCGCGGTCTGGTCCTGCAGTCCCGGCCGCCTCTCCTCCAGCCAAGGCTCAGTTTGTGGGCACCGCCCTGAACCGCGTTATTCGGAAGGCTGGCTAGCAACCTCCCGCTGTCGCGTCCACCTCCGGGGAGCAAGGGCGTCTCCCAGTGCTCCAGGGCACCTCCACTGCACTCAGAGACCGCTCCCCTCTGATCCAGCAGGCACTGGGGTGGAGCCCGCACCGCAACTCTGGATTCCACTACAAGACAGGCAGCCGTCGTTGCAATCCGTCTCCACCAGGTGGGTCGCAGGCAGACAGGCAAGGAGACAGAACGCTGGATCGTCCGGGCCGAGGTTTCAGGCCCAAGGACGGGATAGCGAGGAGGCCGCCATTTTGGGTGAATGGGCCGCCCAGGGGAGGGGGTCAACGAGGACAGCATGGACATCAGGGAGCCTTCCAAAAGAATCAGGGCGATGCAGGCAGAATGAGGGAGTCACACTCGGCAGCGTGGAACTCCGATGGCAGCTGAAAGCGGGCAGATGTTAGGCGGATGACGGAGGGGTCCGGAGTATTCTTAGAGTGCGACCGCCATCTTGACACCTCAAGCCACACCCCCCAGGCGATGTTATTTATATTACTAAAAAATAAGTTTAAAACCTCCTCTCAGCCTACTGCCATTTAGGGAGCTTGCGACCCAAGCCCAGCTATTTCTACTTGTTTAGTCCACTAGCTGTGATTGTTTGCTTTTCCAGATTGTCCTATAACCATCTTCTAGGTAAATTGTCAGATTTTCTACTGATGCGGTATATGAAGATGGCTTCTGGTGTTGACTTTGAGGCTGGGATGGCCTCTCCCTGGGTCCTGCTGCGATACTTGAACTGATTTTTAAAACATTTTATTCCAAACACATCAAACCATTTGTTATAGAGCATTTCACTTTCTTTTAGCACTATCAATGGCATTCCACTGCTGCTTTTGCCACATTAGATTACAACTTAGATACAACTGAGATTTGTTGATTCATTAAAAGATTTTATGGGGGAAATTTTTAACTTATAAAATTTTCAGCACATGGGTTCAGATTTGGAGAAACATTCTCATCCGGAGGTTTTTGTAAAAAGCCTTTTTTCCTGGATGAGGTTTTTTTAATCAGTTTTTAAATATTTGTTTTCTTCTTGTGAAACAATTTCCTGGGGATTTAATTGTGTGAACTTTATTTTCAGAAATTTCAATTTCGTGATTCTTTGTTTCTTTCTATTTCCTTTCTTTGCTGGTGCATTTGTATGGACCACTTTATTTTCTTCAGAAATATTAGGGATGTAACCCACGCTTTCGACTTTGGACTATTATTTGTAGAAGATGAAACAAAAGGAATAAGTTGCTGTTGCCCCTTCCTTTGGGTAACTTTGGGAAAGATTGGAAGTAATAGATTTTGAGTGCACTCATCTTCAAAGTCCTGAAACTGTTTACGAAACAAATATATGTTTTCTCCCTTTCCTACAATTTTACCCTCATTCTTTTTGTCTGTGTTGCAATTGAATATTTCCCATTCTAAATAAATGGTATTCCCTCCTACATTTCTCTTTGTTCAGGTTTCCATCTGGCCTTCCTATATGATTTTCTTTAGGGATCGGTGGTGAAGAACTGGATTGCTTCGTTTCACGGGTAACTAAAAATCTCAAGATTTGTGTTACTGTTTCCAACGATTGACCAGAGATTAATGTAGATCTTTCCAGGAGTAAAATAATCGATTCTAGCACTCTCTGTAAAGAGAGAAGCAACTCAGAAAAGATTCCTTGATGAGTTGTAAACTGTGAAGGTTAATGAAGATGAAAATCAGGAGAATGAGATACGTTTTCTTTTGACCCTTGAGGGTGACTAGGAATGCTGTTTAATAACTGCAAGGGCTCCTTTGGATCCTTAGTTGTAACTAAATTTTGATTGAGTTTGAGCTCCACCCGCTAAAGATGGTAAGTTCTTTTGGTGGAAGAGACACTGAAGGTCACCAATAAAAAAATCTCTTTAGCCTCCGAGGTGCCTCAACGATGATGCAATATTTATTTCCCTAAGTGGGGTCACAAGTGACTAATTGAATAATTACAAGAAGATTATTTCGCCAATGCGAACACATAAGTAGGGATAGTCTCTTAAAGTTTCTATGATGTACATCACAAAGGAACAGATAGCGTTAAGGATTCCCTCCCCGCCGTCAAGTCCACTTAACTGGGAGGCAGGTTATCTTACTATTGGCCTACCACCACTGCCCTTATTAGATCCCGGCCGGCTTTTGTGATTTGAGGTGAAAAGGTATATAAGAGTTTCATCTATCCTACTCAGTCTCCTGAAGCTTCTCCAGACTTGCTCCCAGCAGATGAGCACTTCCTTGTGATAGAAATCTCACAGGCACCTGAGAGGCTGCAAGGCTATATACGTTCTCTTCCCTCCGTGAAGTACTGGCAATGGGCACAAGTGCGCCCCCTCCTCCCTTAACCCCAAGTATGTTCCAACAATAGGGACACGAATGGGATGTCTCCGACTAAAAGCCAGCACTGCCAGCCACACCAGCAGCAGGAACAAAGAAGCTGGGAATGGAACGGCCAGGCAATATGTACAGAAGCTGCCCATCCCTTGGTGATCTCTGCTCCCGGCTCTATTGTCCAGTGTCCAGGTGCTACATGGCTGGGCTTCAGTGAAAAGGCAAAGACCGAAGCCGAAAGATGGACTATTGCAGCGGAGCACTCACTCGCTCCGCTCTGCTGTTAGTGCTAGTGCTAGTGCTAGTACTGTCTCTGCCGCTGCAAGCCCAGAAACCATCAAAAGAAAGAGAGACCCAAACAAGGACACAACATAACCATTTGTAACAAACATGGACACAACATAATGAGGAAACAGAAGCAGTTTAAGGAAATCAGAGCCAGGATGTTTTGTAGTAGAGTGGTTGTAAATTTAGTGAGAAATTAAAAAAGTGTAGAAGGAGAGAAGCAGTAAACAGAAAGAACAAGTTGCGAGAGTAGTTGATACAGCTTTTGCTTTGAAGAGGAAGCTTTTCATTTTGATTCTAAATAGAATGTACACTCTTGACAAAATAGTGTTGTGCATGAGGAGACAAAACTAGAAGAAAAGATTAGTGAATAGAAGTAGATTTCGTACAGTTTTTAGGGGAGAATTAATACATACTTCTAGTACAGAGCCTTTCTTTAATGAAGGAAGCTATCTCCAGGATAACAGATTAGTTCATGCAATGGATGAAAGAGGACGATGTTACGGAATGAAAAATGGTGGTCCTATAGCAAAAGAGGTGATGGTAACTAGAAATGAGGATGAAGTTATTGCACAAGAGGTACAAGGTAGGCGTAGTCAGGCTCCTGTATACAAATGGAATTGTAGTAGTAATTGTAGTATTAGACAGCAGTCCATTGATATATTTAGAAAATTCCTACGTATCTTTCCAGAGTGAAGTTTAAAACACAAAATAAGTTATACCACTCAAAAAATGTGAACTTTAGGTAGGAGGCTGTACTATGTGAAATCTCCTGCCTTATGTTTAAGAGAAATGAATAGAGCACTTTTGCATTGTGGTCCGACAGAGGTAGAAAAGGTTTGTGGTGATGTGCAGTTTCATTTCTTTAGTCTTAAGCAGGATTCTAGGGAAAATGAAGAGTTGTTAAGAGGAGGAGTTGCAGAACAGGACCCATATATTACAGTTGATAATTTGAAAGAAGAGATTACAAAATTTAACACAGTGCTGTCTAAATAAAATAGAGTATGTTTGTATATGTTGTCAATGCACTTACTAGGAGATTTAAACACACACTGTAAATAATGATAACTGTCAAAAGTTAGCTGTCTATTTATTTGTAGAGGGACGGTTTGACTTGTCTATATTGCAAGTCGTATGTAAGTAGTGTTAAAATAAATTAAAAGATAATAAAATGAACAACACATAGATATTAGATTCCCATTTTGTAAGATAATAAAATGGTTGCCAATGTAGATAAATGAAGAAGGGCCCAAAATAAAATCAACATTTATTATTCTTTGCAGCATTGCGAAGGGCCATTATGGACTGCTCTCCAGCACTCACTACAATTTAACAATCCATGCAATATGATGCCATCGGGGAAACCTGTGGAGTCAAATCTTGAAGTTGAGTTTGAACTTTTGAATGGACTCTCCGCTTCGGTGTTGTTGTGGCTGCTATTGAAGTCGAGGGTCCTACAGCTTTGCATTGCCTTCTTGCTGCTCACTGTGAACTCCTCTTAAAGAGTGTTCTAGATAGATAAATGGGCATGTTCTTCTTATTCTTTTAGTTGAAAAGTGTATTATCCAATGATATTCCTTTTTTTTTTCCGGTGACATGAGTTTCGGTTTTGCTTTTGCTTTTTTTTGTTTTATGAAGTTTTTTAAAAATTGTTCTTGTTATTGTAACAAAAATGGCAACTGTAACATGAGGAATTCGATAAATGTGTACTGAGAAATGAGCAAAAATATAAAAGGGGAAAAAAAAGTATGATTTTTGCCAGCATTGCGAATGTCTGTAACACACTGCTCACCAGCTCGTATAACAACACTACAGTCCATGTAATACGTGGCCATTCTTGAAAACACTGGCTCCATATCTGTTGAAATAGTCTGTACCTCTGAAAGGACTTTCTGGCCGGGAGTTGTTGCTGCTGCCACTGATGTGGGTGATCCTCCACCTTCCTTCCGCTTGATCGACAGTTGGAGATGTTTTCTATTATAAGTTTTAAGATGATATAACATGAACATCATCCCAACGAGTCCTCAAAAAAGTCTCTAGCCAAAATCTACCACCTAGTCACAATAAACTTCTGGAAAAGAAGATTCAAGAAGGAGGAGTGGGTGTATACTTCCTATTCAATTTAGAGTAAAGTATATCATCCAGTGATATTCCTTACTTTCCCGGTCATGTGATGTTTCCAGATTGTGCATTGCACTAGTTTTGCAAACGTTTTTAATTCCCCATGAGTTTGAGTAACAATACGCAGTTTGATGGGTGTTTGGTAGTTATGTTCTATTTGTGAGTTAAGATGTTGAGGTATTTTTTGGTTCTTTTTTATAAATTAGTTGTTAAAATATAGTTAAACTAATATGTTACTAAACAGCTAAACTCAAACTTGGTGTAAAATATGTTTATATATCGGTCTTTCACTTTTTAACCTTCAGTGATGCTGTGAAGAAGGAAAATGCATTTTTGATTTAGTTATTTCAATACATGCACAAAGGAGAAAGTTAAGTTAGTATCTTAATAAATAGCTACCCTAAAACCTTATGTAAAATATGTCTTATATATGTGTTTTACACTTTGTTAAAAAAACACTCGGTATTCACAGTCTATCCTAGGCAATAGCACTCATAGAATCATATAGGCACTACCTGTACAATCATCAAGAACGCCCACAACTCTGCAAACGTGCCTCCTGGCATAGTACTAGTAGGGGGATGAAGTCCCCTTGGCTAATTAGGGTATTTGGGGGCCAAATTTCCCTCTTGTTAACTCTAGAAAGTTTTACATAATCAGTTTGCTAAGAGGTCCTCGGAGGTCATGCCCCCTTTCTGCACCACTCTGCAAACGTGTCTCCTGGCACACTACTGGTTGGGGAATAAAATTGTCTTGGATGCTTAAGGAGTTTAGGGACCAAAAAACCCTCCTGGTACTTTCTATAAGTCCTGCTCAGCGGGATTACTGAGAGCTGGTCAGAGTCTCCTCCCCCTTTCCACACCATACACACACTAATTCACCAATACACCTTGGTATATATATTTAGCACTCGTAAACATTTTAAAAACACTTACATTCACTGGATGATGTCATCAGTGATGTCATCAGTGATGTAATTTGAGATGTCATCAGTGATGTCCCTGACCATGCTATTAGTGATGTAATATGTGAAGTCATAAGCAGTGCATTACGGGGGCACAAGTTATAGTTAGCCCAGCTACCATGCCTATTTTTTGGTAAGTTGGGCTATAGACATTGCTTTGCTTAAAACCTATTAAGGGTGGGATTCATCTCAATTTTGTTCCTATAAAATGTTTTTTAACTAATAGATCTGACTTTGTCACTACTTTTAAAGAATTTTTAAACCACTTTTGAGCTTTTGACAACAATCTAGAATATACATTGATAGGATAGAATACACCTCACTTAATAGCCAATGCAAATTTTCAGTGTTGTACTTCTCCTGTTATGGGGACTTTATCCAAACACTTACTACCAAATGTGGCAAGTAAAAGTACTTTGTTCAATGTCAGTAATCAATCAATGATGTGTTTATGGTGGGTCTACATAAGCTATATAGAGCTTGTACTAAAATGTGAGGACATTACAAGCCTACTAGATATCTTTATTAGAAAATCCATCAATGGTATAAACCGGGAGAGAGACAGATTGCATATAAGTTATTACTAAAAAACGTTTTACATGATGAATGATCAGTAATTGAAAGTGGTCTTCTGTCTTTTTCTCTTTCTCGGTGCGCCACTTACAGCAGAACAAGACTAAGTATAATGTGAACAGGTACTTTTTAATAACTATACATGGCACATAAGTTTACTTCTAGAGTATTGAGAATTCTGGTTCTAGTGGCCTCATGCTTTAAATGTACTTTTTATGTCTTGTTTACAGCCTGACAAGAACAAGAACAACAATCACTGTTATTCCTTGAGCCAATTATCTTAATCGCACTTTTCAAAGATCTAGAGGTAAAAAGTCACCAAATATATGCCCTTAGATGTAGTGAACATCTAGCCTTTATGATGATGGTTAAGTAACTCTTCTCAGTGCAAAGTTAGACTAAGAAATGAAGAACTAAGATCATGAAATAAGCAGTATGAGTCCACACTAAGGGCTTTTAGTGATTACCTTTCCTCACAAGTGCTGCAATCTCTAAAAAATCTTATTAAAAAAAATTCTTAAACACTTCTTTTTCATAGAAGAATCTTGATTTTTGTGCAGCTAGCAAATAGGGATCTCTAGGATTACATTGTTATTTGCAAAACGAAGTAAAAGTTGACAATATGTGGTAATTGCTTAATTAAGAGTATAATCACTGTCATAAATTTCAATTTATTTTCCACATGTCTCTTCACCTTAACCTGCCATTCTCAAGGAATCTTACTTTGCTGTATTGATTTTTTTGACTAATACTGATATTTGAGGTATGCACTTTACTTATATGTTCTTTTTGGGTTTCGTTTACTATATAGACCCTTTAGAAACCAATCTATTTAAAGCATGTTTCTCAATACCAAATCATTCTTGAAATAAGTTAAAGCACCTTTTTGGATTAAACAGGATATTGTCTTGTTTCACATTGAAAATACTTCTTATGTATATGCTGTTATTTTTTGTTCTGTTAAAAATACAAGTTCAATTGTTAGCCAATTCGGATGAACCCAATATACAATATATTTATGTGAAATTGTCTCGCTCCAAAATTTCTATTGGTTTTTTTAGAAAACCAACTTATGTATAAGGTGATAAGTGTGTAATTATTTTATATTTTATCCTTAGCCCTGAAGAAGTCTCAGTGTTTGAGATGAAACGCGTTGGCTAAGTAGGGAAATCCATATTTGTGCTTGGATTTTTTGCCTGTCTTGGATTACCACAATAAAGAATTTGAAAAAGAAAATCTGCAACAGTCCGGACTTTTTTCTTATTACAAGACTATGCACTCTTATATATATTGAGAACAATAGAGACTGCTAAAGAACACTTCATACATGGGTGCTGACTCCATATTGTCCATTGCATTTTTTGGGCTTTGCCCTTGAAGGAACAGACGGGGTTGTGTTCCTTGGATTCATAAGCACCATCGTCATAACTCTCAAGTCACAGGTGAAAGTAGGTGCTGTTTTTCTGCCTCAACCCTTGCTTTTTGAAATAAGCCCAGCTAACTATACCTAAGAATTCCTATGGTTTTGCGCATGTGAAATCTGTGAATATGTATATATATATAATCACTGAAAAAACCATAGGTTATAGACCATATATAGTTAGGAATTAGCATTTACAAAACCTTATTTTACTCACACAAAACCATTGAAATTTGCATATATAGTTAGTTGCACTAACTATATATCGCGCACCTGCAATCAACTGCTGATCATGTCACATATTACATCATTCATGACATGGTCAGTGACATCACTGATGACATCACTGATGACATCTCAAATGACATCACTGATGACATCACTGATGACATCTCAAATGACATCACTGATGACATCACTGATGACATCTCAAATGACATCACTGATGACATCACTGATGACATCCCATTTGACATTACTGATCACATCACTGATGACATCATTCATGTGATAATACGATGAACCTCTTCAGACTCTAATATAACCTTAGATACACTCAGTGTAAACAGACACTCACAGACTGTCACTCATCCATGGAGTTACTCACACACCTAGTCAGTCATGCAAAGATTCAATCACACCTCCATTTCCTCAACTATACAGTTATACACACCTTACTTATTCAAACATATACTAACACATATTTACTCTCTTATACAATCCCTGATACAAGTTCACAATGATCCATACAGCCACTCACACATTCACTGGCTCTTATGCACAGTTATTTATATATGTCAACTCTCACATGTACTGTGTTTTACATATGTACTTACTTTGACATGTAGCACTGAGATATCCATTCACTCACCAATACACTCATGCACACAGTCAACCGCCATACAGCTGTTTCACATGCACTTTTGAACCCATACATCTAGTGAATCAACTGCTCACACATCTATGCACAGAGTCATACACCTCCCACACACACACTCAGTCTCCCATACAAATACTTGGGCAACCAATCAATAACCCATATAGTTACTCATATAGCTACTGATCAACACATGCAGCAGTTTACAGAACAACAGACATAATGATGCACAAATTAAGACAGTTTGGTCACTAACCCATGCACTCAGTGAGACACTTTTAATCACTCACTCATACAGTCAGTCATGCACCTACTAAATCCTTCATCCAGACACTTATACATCCACTCATTCTTCAATATGTAAGACATATTTTAACTTTACAGAAACATACAGTCACTGGATGTTGTCATCAGTGATGTCATCAGTGATGTCATTTGAGATGTCATCAGTGATGTCATCAGTGATGTCACTGACCATGTCATGAATGATGTAATATGTGAAATGATCAGCAGTGGATTGCGGGTGCGCGATATATAGTTAGTGCAACTAACTATATATGCGAATTTCAATGGTTTTGTGTGAGTAAAATAAGGTTTTGTAAATGCTAATTCCTAACTATATATGGTCTATAACCTATGGTTTTTTCAGTGAATTTTCAAGGTTTTGTAAATGCTAATTCCTAACTATATATGGTCTATAACCTATGGTTTTTTCAGTGAATTTCAATGGTTTTTCAATAGCAAATATCAAAAGCTGTAAAATGTATTCTTCTTTTAAAGGAAAAATATATTTTCTATGTATTTAATATAATTTTTTTATGTATATACATTTTTTGAGGGAACGAATTTATCAACTATCATGCTGAAGAAGAGTGTGGGGAAAAAAAACAAAGAGGAGGACTAAGAGGAAAGAACAATCAGTTCAAAAATACAATTGCTTTAAAGCATGAAGTGCTTTTCCACACATTTACATTTAAATAACCCATATTAGAACATACAAAATATCTACAGAGGAGACGGTGTACATTGAATTTTAGACTCTTCATTGGTACCTACATGTTGGTACTTACATCACCCACACAACACAACAGCTCTATTCAGAGCTACCCTACCTCAAAGCACTCTAAAATATTATTTTACTATTTCCCTTGGTTTTCCCCTTGTTACGCTTTCCGGAACGCTACCCGGTGCGCGGACCGGGCGCTAATTTAGTGAAAATTTGAAAAAAAAGGTGTTTTTTATTTTACATATATGGGCCTCCTCAGCCACCCTCAGAAAACCTAGGGGGTCAGGATATGTCTCCCGTGACCCCTTATACCCATTCCCAACATTGTTTATCCTCCATCTTGTGACTAAATTCGTCCAAAACACAAGATGGCGGACTCCCGTTACGCTACCGGTGAGCTACCCGGTTCGCGTACCGGGTAGCGATTTCACCGTGAAAAATCGAAATAAAAATTATTTTATTTTTTTGCCCCGCGGGGCCCTTTAATAGCCCCCACATCAATCCTAGGGGGTCAGGAAGGGTCTACCTTGCCCCCTTTCATTCATTTCCCCCTTCATTTATTTCCACCTCTTGTCTCTCGATCCTACCGAGAGACAAGATGGCGGCCGCTCCGGACTGTTTAGAATGTTGACAGTTACCGGAGAGCCAATCCGCTTCTCCTCGCGAAGTTCCGTTACGCGTCTGGTACGCGAACCGGGGCGCTAACCGGGACCCTGTCACAGATATATTTTTTTTACGTTAATTTCTCAAAATCCACTGGAGTACATATCTTGAGACCTAGCAAAGGCACATCGGGCAAACAGTCTCTACAATTTTGCCAAGTTTCATAGAAATCCATTCAGCCGTTCGAGCTAAAAGTGAGTCCAACCGCCCTATGGAAAACTCAATGTTAAAAACACGTTTTGGGACCCCCTTTTTTCTCGGCCCACGCTTGACGAACCCCCCCCCCAAACTTTCAGGGGACGCTCAGAAACAAAATGTGCCATTTTCCTGAAAATTTCAGCCAATTCCGTCCATCAACGCCAAAGTTATTCAACATAGAATTTTCAGAAATCCCTATTCAAAAAAATCCTAACTATATATACCTACTGGCGACCGCCAGTAGGTAATATATATATATATATACATATATATATATATATATATATATATATATATATATATATATATATATATATATATATATATATATATATATATATATATCGCTGCACGTTCCTCCTCTCATCCGTTGTTTAGGAAAGAATACGGCTGGCACTCTGGTATCCATTTCAAAAATGTATTATGCCAAACCCCCCTCACCCCAAACAGAACCGTTTCGCCTTTGCAGGCTTCGTCAGTGTTACGTTTTTGCCACGTAAAAATTTTTTTCAAAAAAATAAAAAAATATATATATATATATATATATATATATAACATTTCTATGCCAAAATTAAACCCCTCATTTTGTTCCTTTTCAAATTAAATGTATTAAGTGTTACCACTCTATTACAATCAAGATGACTTCAGGTGTGCCATACTTTTGTCATAAGTAAGACTGTTAGCGTTCTAGTTGTTCTTTAGAACACTCTGGGTCATTCTGTCATTGGGCTATAGTTGGGCTACATCTGGCTGATATTTGGGCTACATTTGGGCTCTTTTGTCTCTGGTGGCCATCTTGGGAGACTGCATATCAGAATTTTTTTAATGAAATATAAGAGGATTTGAGAAGTCACTCAAAATGTGCCCTAATTTTTCTTTCTTCAGCACTAATCATAATTTCTATGGCAAAATGAACCCCCTCATTTTGTTCCTTTGCAAATTAAATGTTTTAAGTGTTAACACTTTATTCCAATCAAGATGACTTCAGGTGTGCCACACTTTTGTCATAAGTAAGAATGTTAGCGCTCTAGTTGTTCTTTAGAACATTCTGGGACATTCTGTCACTGGGCTATAGTGTGTCTATATCTGGCTGATATTTGGGCTACATTTGTTTTTTTTGTCTCTGGTGGCCATCTTTGGGCTACATTGGGCCACATTTGGGCTCTAACATATATATAGCCCAATGTAGCCCAATATATATTTTTCAAAGTTAATTTTCGTAAAAACCACTGGAGCATATATCTTGAGATATAGCAAAGGCACATCGAGCTACTAGTCCCTACAATTTTGCCAAGTTTTGTGGAAATCCATTCAGCCGTTCGAGCTAAAAGTGAGTCCAACCGCCCTATGAAAAAGTCAATGTTAAAAACATGTTTTGGGACCCCCCTTTTTTCTCGGCCCCCGCTTGACGAAACTCTCCCAAACTTTCAGGGGACGCTCAGAAACAAAATGTGCCATTTTCCTGAAAATTTCAGCCAATTCCGTCCATCAACGCCAAAGTTATTCAACATAGAATTTTCAGAAATCCCTATTCAAAAAAATCCTAACTATATATACCTACTGGCGACCGCCAGTAGGTAATATATGTATATATACATATATATATATATATGTATATATATATATATATATATATATATATATCGCTGCACGTTCTTCCTCTCATCCGTTGTTTAGGAAAGAATACGGCTGGCACTCTGGTATCCATTTCAAAAATGTATTATGCCAAACCCCCCTCACCCCAAACAGAACCGTTTCGCCTTTGCAGGCTTCGTCAGTGTTACGTTTTTGCCACGTAAAAAAAAAATAAAAAAAAAAAAAATATATATATATATATATATATATATATATATATATATATATATATATATATATATATATATATATATATATATATGTATATATAACATTTCTATGCCAAAATTAAACCCCTCATTTTGTTCCTTTTCAAATTAAATGTATTAAGTTTTACCAGTTTATTCCAATCAAGATGACTTCAGGTGTGCCATACTTTTGTCATAAGTAAGACTGTTAGCGTTCTAGTTGTTCTTTAGAACACTCTGGGTCATTCTGTCATTGGGCTATAGTTGGGCTACATCTGGCTGATATTTAGGCTACATTTGGGCTCTTTTGTCTCTGGTGGCCATCTTGGGAGACTGCATATCAGAATTGTTTTAATGAAATATAAGAGGATTTGAGAAGTCACTCAAAATGTGCCCTAATTTTTCTTTCTTCAGCACTAATCATAATTTCTATGGCAAAATGAACCCCCTCATTTTGTTCCTTTGCAAATTAAATGTTTTAAGTGTTAACACTTTATTCCAATCAAGATAACTTCAGGTGTGCCATACTTTTGTCATAAGTAAGACTGTTAGCGCTCTAGTTGTTCTTTAGAACACTCTGGGACATTCTGTCACTGGGCTATAGTGTGCCTACATCTGGCTGATATTTGGGCTACATTTGTTTTTTTTTGTCTCTGGTGGCCATCTTTGGGCTACATTGGGCTACATTGGGCTACATTTGGGCTCTAACATATATATAGCCCAATGTAGCCCAATATATATTTTTCAAAGTTAATTTTCGTAAAAACAACTGGAGCATATATCTTGAGATATAGCAAAGGCACATCGGGCTACTAGTCCCTACAATTTTGCCAAGTTTTGTGGAAATCCATTCAGCCGTTCGAGCTAAAAGTGAGTCCAACCGCCCTATGAAAAAGTCAATGTTAAAAACACGTTTTGGGACCCCCCTTTTTTCTCGGCCCCCGCTTGACGAAACTCCCCCAAACTTTCAGACGCTCAGAAACATAATGTGCCATTTTCCTGAAAATTTCAGCCAATTCCGTCCATCAACGCCAAAGTTATTCAACATAGAATTTTCAGAAATCCCTATTCAAAAAAATCCTAACTATATATACCTACTGGCGACCGCCAGTAGGTAATATATATATATATATATTACCTACTGGCGGTCGCCAGGAGGTAGTTATAGTTAGGATTTTTTTCAATGCAAAATCTCAAAATTCTATTTGGAATAACTTTGGCACTGGTTGACGAATCTGCCTGAAAATGTCCTCAAATTTGCCTCGCGGAGCTCCGGTCCTTCCTTGAAAGTTTGGGGGGGATTTGTCAAGCGGGGGCCGAGATAAAAGGGAGTCCCAAAACGTGTTTTCCCCATGTTAATTTCCATAGGGCGGTCAAACTCACTTTTAGCCCGAACGGCTGAATGGATTACAACCAAACTTGGCAAAATTGTAGGGACTGGTAGCCCGATGTGCCTTTGCTATGTCTCAAGATATGTGCTCCAGTGGATTTTGAGTAATTTAGGTTCAAAAATATACATATATATCTATGGCCGCGCCCCAGTATGCGCACCGGGGAGCGCAGCGGGCGCGACACGCGAGGTGCGCACGGAAAGCTGATTGGCTCTTGGGTGTCTGTAAACATTCAAAACAGTCCGGACTGGCCGCCATCTTGTGTCTCCGTAGGATAGAGACACAAGAGGTGGGAAAAAAAAGGGGGAAATGACCATAAGGGGGCTGGGTAGACCCCCCTGACCCCCTAGGTTTGATGTGGGGGCTATAAAAGGGCCTGCAGTGCAAAATATATATATATTTTTTTTTTGATTTGCGCTGGGGGAGCGCCCGGTACGCGCACCGGGGAGCGGACCGGGGAGTGGCCCATGGGGAAAGCAGAATGACAGAGTTATTAAAAAATGTAGCCTTTTTTTATGAATTGGAGGTAGTTCTGGAAAGAACTGGTTTTTTTTTCTTTTTGTTGTTTTATATTTTTATTGGAACATTTTGTACTTTTTTTGGCTTTTATGAAATATTTTATATTTTGTTTGGTATTTTTATGGGGATAAATGAAAAAACAGGGAATTGAAAATGGCTCAACTGGAGCAGAAAAAAAATAAGAAAAAATTAGTGTTTTTTGGGGCATTTGTGGTTGTCCCCAGCAAGGACGATGAGCTTTATGCTCAGTTCACCATAGGAGATGGTCTTACCACAATGTATACATGTTATACGGAAATCCCCAAACCGTGGCTGAATGCAAGGGATCGTCTCCCTTGCCTCTGGTACCGTTGGAGTGGGTTGATTTCTTTGGGAGGTGGAGCTTGAAGATTGGGGAAGGTTACTGGCCAGTTCCCTCATCTCTGCAGCAGCATAGTTGATTGGATGCCTGCGCTGCGTGTGGTGAATCATGGTGTTGTTTCCGAAAGAGTATTTCTTATTAGGGTTTCTCCTGGAAAGTTCCATGCCACAGATTAGGCAAGTCACCTTGGCCGCATTTACTTTTTTCTTGCCCTCTGGGATCAAAAAAAACCTCCCATACAATGTGTGGTTTTGGCTGGTATGGGGTATTGTGTTCTTGCAGCCATCTTCTCCTCCCCTCCTCCTCCTCCTCCTCCTCCTCCTCCTCTTGTTGACCACCAATGTAATCTTGTGGTGGTCCTCTTGGTGATTGTGGTGGTGGTGGTGGTGCAGATGCTCCAGCTGCTGCTGCTATTGAAGCCATTTCAAAGTACACAATATACCTCAAATATTGCAAAACTGGTCTTCCTAAGTCAAAGGACAAAGTCATAATAAGGAAAAAAGGTGGGGTCTTTCATCATTTGGAAAACAAAATAAGGCCTGAACCAATGAGAAGTGTTATTTTTAGGTCACAAGACCAGGGATTTCATCATTATGAAACCAAAACTGTTCTGCACCAATAAAAAGTGTTATTTTCAGGTCACATGTTTACGTTGCACGATCGTATTCGCTCAAGTGCTTCCGGGTGCGTTTGCATCGTGCGTATCACGTGGACGCTGCTACGCGATACGTCACGATGATGTTTTTGTTCGCGGCAATAGCGCTCACAGGATGCTCTCCGGAGCGCGCCCTGGGGCGCTTCAAAAGACTACGCTTTCCGGGGCGCTCACCGGGGCGCGTCCCGGGAGCGCTCCAGGGTAAAAAAAATAAATAAATAAATAAACATTAAAAAAATTGTTTTAAATAAAAATAAAATATAGGATTCATTCTTTTTCAAAAATATTACATTTTATAGCTATAGACATTTGCTATTATCAAAGAAAAAAATGTAGGTTTGGGGCCTTATATATAGTTAGGAATTAGCATTTAAAAAACCTATGAAATTCACTGAAAAAAACATAGGTTTCACATCGGTTATAGTTAGGAATTAGCATTTAAAAAACCTATGAAATTCACTGAAAAAATCATATGTTTCACACCAGTTATAGTTAGGAATTAGCATAAAAAACCTATTAAATTCATTTGCATGTGTGAGTATGTGTGTGAGCAACTTTTGGATGTTTATTTGCATGTGTGAGTATGTGTGTGAGCAACTTTTGGAAGACTGTCTATGTGTTACAGGATGTATAGGTGTATCACTACATATGATGAGTGAGTATATGTATGAGTGACTACATAGAACTGTTGGTGAATTAGTGGATGTGTATATAAATGGTGAAATTACTGAATTGGTTGTTGTAACTGGTATGGGTATCTCCTTTTTTTTGAACATTTTAGTTTCTATTTTTGAATATGTGTTTCAAGGGTTACAGTGAAAGGATGTCTGTCACAAGGATGGTGTCATCAGTGATGTCATGAGTGATGTCACTGACCATGTCATGAGTGATGTAATATGTGACGTCATCAGCAGTGCATTACAAGCGCAAGTTATAGTGAGTCCAACTAACTATAACGTGGAATTTCAATGGTTTTATGTCAGTAAAATTTCCAGCTAACTATAACTGGTGTGAAACCTATGGTTTTTTCAGTGAATATATATATATATATACATACATATATATATATATGCACTACAAAGGGAACAGAGGACTTGCTGCCAATTGGCAGTCCATACTTTCATGGAGAGACATCGTTACCTGATTGGCGCCTCCGGTTCTGCTACCGATGGAACTGCAGGGTTGGGAGTGAGGGATGTGAAAACCATGGAGCCCAGTACAGCACTGCAGCTTCTACCTGGCCATGCTGCAGGTCGGTTTCCTATCTGGGAACGCAAAGAAAAACGCCTACCAAACAGAACCACTTACCAGCACGATGGACAAACTGCATGCTGGTTGTTGCAGTCTGGAAAGAGGTTGCTTCAGTGACTCTGTGCAACGTGACCCAGGTGTGCCCAATTCTACTTTAGCAAATGGGGCCGTATAAAAGACTCACCTAAGAGCTGCTAGCATCAGTGGCATTTTTAAAACTTATGGCATTTGATAAAGGATAAATTCCGAAACGTGTCATGCCTGTTTAATAAATGGTCTTCACAAACCCTGCTGTGTCGCCTTTCTTTTCTACTTCGCGGAAGAAGATGTTTTTGTATATATATATATATATATATATATATATATATATATATATATATATATATATATATATATATATATATATATATATATATATATATATATACATATATTGGTATAAACGCTTTGAGCCAGCCCTTTGGTCTGTTGTGACATTTTATTCCTGCCCACTACAACATGTGGCAATGGTCTCTACTGCAAGAAAGGAAAATGGGCCCTGTATTCCCTGATTAAGTTGTGACTGGAGGCTGTGACTTGGGTACAAATAACCACTTATGCTCCTGGGCCCCAGTGCCACTGCAGCTGCTGAACTTTTTTTAGCTACACCCCTGCAATGGGCAACCACTTCAGCTATTCTATAATTTCACAGTGAGTGATGTCCTTCTGCCCTTACACAAAGAGCACATCCACAAAAAGTAATTCCTTTCGGTTCAAGGGACTGCTAATGAAAATTGTGCTTTGTGAGGGCAAAAACATTTATTTTCAATATTGGCAAAGGCCCTGCCACCCGTACAACAATTTTTTTTATGGAAAAAAATGGCAAACCAAAACGAACATAGCAGAGCCAAAACCTGACAGCCAACGCCAGACTGGCTGGATTTGCCAATGCTTGTTTCAGAATGCCGCATCAATTAACAATTCGTTTTTGAGTGATTTACTTCACACAGCGAGCCCCTGTTTGAGCTGTGATAATCGTTTAGCGGGATTTATTTTCCAACTCACGGATATTTGATCCATTTCAAAACGACAGTCCTGCCAAGAACAGAACATGGAACCTGCAGGTTTCTGAGCATTCACCGAGACCCCTGAGCTGAGATACATGCCAGCTCTCGGCAGTCTGTTGACATTTCTTCTGATTTCGCTTTTTCCCATTTTGATCTGTCTTGTCTAGTAAATAGTTGGCAAAGGTGTATAAAATGGACATTTATATTGATAAGTTAATGTCCCATTTCCGTGGATGTCTCCAAAGTGTGCAGGCTTTTTTTTTGCTCACTAAAACTTTCTCAAATGTAAAAATGCAGTAAGATAACTCAGTGGGTGCACCGCCTGCTGCACTGATTGTGTGAAACACTACGAGCCCCAAGTTCAAATCAGGACTTGACCAAGTCGGTCTTGTCTGATTCCTGAGAGAATAAAATCAAGTTAGGTGAGTGACAAGTTCTATGTATCACTGAGTAACCTTGACGCGAACACAACTCCTATGCAGTAATTATAGACAAAACTCTGAAACTCGAAAAATTCAACATGTTGTGCATTGATACAAGCATGTATACATGGTTAAAATTATAAGATATTATAAATAAAAATTTGTTTGTAGAAATTCATAAAGAAAAAACTAAACTGTATCACAAAACTAGGGGAAACAAAACCTAGTCACACATCCTTTGAAAGAAAACATTGTGTTATGGTAGGCAAACGCGGCTCCTATGTTTATTTTTTTAACAGCTGTCAGAAGCCTTTTTTTATTATTTCTTTCACATTCTGAACATCCAGCAAAATAAAGAAAAGTGATACTGAACAATTTTAACAGCAGTCCCGAGTTCTATTAAAAGGCACATTGTGTGACGTAATTAAAAAGGCATTTTAAGCTAATTTAGAGAAAGATCAACTTGCGGCTTGGTCCCTGTGGGGGAGACACCCAACCCCATCCTTGATGCTTAAACAAGTGCCCTAATATATTAGCTTTGTAATACTGCCTCGTAAATTGCGCATAACGGAGCAATTAGCTACTTTAACCGATCTGGAAAAATGGTGTGCAGTGGGAATGTAGACAAGTAACGCATTCCCTGACTCAAAGCTGAAAAAGCTAGTGTTGGTCTTGAGCCGCTTCCAGCGACCCTTTGACCTCTGGTCTTCCTGGCCCCCTGCACAGATTTGGCACCAGGAGCGGCCATTTTTGTTTTTGGAAGGCAAGAGTGGGACAGATGTAATGAATGGCTTTTATTGTGCCATATTTCAAAACCTTTTGACTGCATTCGGATGGGATGGAAAACTGTTGGGCCCGGGGACGCTGCCAAGATAAACGCAGGCCTATTCCCCAATTCCTGGATTTGTTTCACTTGAACCGGCGAAGGCTGCAGATCGGCTCTCGAACAAGAATTTCGTTTTCACAATTTTTAGCCCTTTTTCATCTGAATGTTTGAATATCACGTAGCCAATGAAAATACTGAAAAATATTCGATAATAGTCTCCATATTTACAGCTTCCAGGTGGTATTTTATTTTTTCCTCTTGTTCGGTGTATTTTGATGAAAGAACCCCGTTGGTCTGAATGTTTTCGAATTTTTGTATTCTTCTGTCATTCACTTTTTTCGTTCAATTTTTCGAGAGTGACTATGAGAATGCAGCCCGCTGGACCCTGCCCAATAAGTATTTTCTCACGTTGCGATCCCGTGGCAGGTTTCCCGTGGTTGCACGTTCCTCCCCGGGTTTGTTGCCTGTTGCAAATACACTATGACTTTTTAAAGAGCTACAAAGTAGCTAAAATAATAGTACCTCCCACCGAAAGAAAAAAGTATAATTTATTGTGAAGAAAACACACTGAATGTAGAAAAGGGCCCCAGGGCCCGGGTTAACATGAACATTTATGGGCTGATTTACTGGGTTATAGGCACAGCAAAGCTTGCTTGCAGGACTGAAATATTATTATAATCTATTGCTGTTTTTCCTCATATTTTCTATAAAAACCGTAATCCTCTAACTTGATGCATAATCACCAGGGTTGTGTAAAGAAGAGACAGAATCTAGTTCAATGAAATGAACCTTGACAGCTTTGAAACTCAACTTTCATGGAAAGCTAAGTCACTTGATTTCACCCTGGACACCAACTTCATCCTCAAGGAATATTGGGAAAAAAACACACACACAAAGGTGGCCTGGTACCACCTCTGTTTTCTGAAAAAAAAGTCAAACCATTTCTTCCAGAAAGCAGCTTCAGAAATGCTGTTCAAGTCTTCTTATTCTTGCATCTGGATAGTGGTAATGTCCCAGACCAGAATGGGCCTACAAAAGGCAGTATCAGCTTTCACGACTTTTATGAATGACAGTGGCCTCAAAGTCAACATAGCAAAATCGTACACCATGCTATGTAACAAAAGACAAAAAATCCCATGCCCCATCTTTATTGAGGACCAAAGATTGGAGACAGTGGAGACATTTACATATTTGGGAATCTGCCTACATAGAAAGTTACTCTGGAAAGCGGCAATAGAGAAGAGGAAACTCGCTTTTTTGAGAGCGATTGGAGGTCTCCGGGACTTTGCAGGAAAGATAGGGGGCAGACCAGTTAAACAACTAATAACTATATATAAAGCAAAATGTGCATCTACCGCTATCTACGGGGCTGGCCTCTGGGGAGTAGATAAAAACATCTCAATGATACAAACTCTGGAAAATCAATTTCTAAGGTATCTTCTCGCTGCCTCAAAGGCAACCTCTGTATATAAAATGCACATTGAGCTGGATCTCCCGTACATAACAGATACTATAAAAACTGAACCCCCCCTCCTCTGGCACAAAATTTGGACTACCCCTGAGACTGCTTTTAATAGAGAGGTGCTACAAGACATTTTTAAATTGTAAGGGGCTAAACATTCCAACCAATCGAATTGGTTGAACTATGTCAGAAATTTCTTTTTTGGGATCGGGCACCAAGAGTGGTTTACAGATCCATCATCACTGGAAAATATTTCGCGAAAACATCTGAGAACGATTTTAATGGCGCACTTGGAATCAGTCAGATGGAACAAACAAAAATTTTCTGACACCATCCTGGCATATCAAAGGGTAACACCTCAGAAGGGTCTCCAACCATACCTATCATCAGATTTTCCGTGCTACTCAAGGATGTTACTCACCAGATTCAGAATGGGCTCTTTTTATCGATACGTAACATTCCCAAAATGCAACGACTGGTCACGGATCACCTGTCTCTGTCCCTGTGATACTACTTCACAACAATCTAACATTCACACCGTCCTCTTCTGCAAGTATTATGGGATTCTGAGAAAAGCCCTATTATTACCCCTACTAAAGAGATGGAATATCAGGACATGTAAAACTGCTTTTGAGCGTTTACAGGAACTGGAGGATAAGGAGGTGACAACCAAAATGGAACAGTTTTTAAAATTAGTGATAAAATTTAGGAAAACCTTAGATTGAGATTGGAGATAGCGATTACTCCTCTCTGTTTTTAATCTGTCTTTTTTAAACGTAGACTTTTAAACTTTTTCCGAAGCTTTGTATGAAATTTTAAACTGAGACATTTTCAATCATTTGTTATATAAATGCATTTTTAAATCATGTATATGAAGGTATGCTTATATGATATTTGTCTAAATATCGAATAAAGCTTATTTTGAACCTTTGAACCTAGTGGTAATGTCACCTCCATGGCCTCCCAAACCCCACACTGGCACCCCTTAGTATCCTGCATGTATATCTCATCCAGGGCCTGAAGAAATATGATCACATCACCCCTATCCTGATGGAACTCCATTTGCTCCCATTGCAGAGTCGCACCATGCTCTAAACCAGCTGCATCATTTGAAAAGTTTTCATAACTAGTATTCATGGCCGGACTGGCCGTAGTGGGCATCGGGCGTTTACCTGGTGGGCGGCGGGGTGGGGGCCGTATTGGTTACAGGGACCTTTTTGCAGCATTGCTGCACTATAGGCCCTGTAACAAAATCGCCAGAAATCGGCCCTGGCAAACAGCTCTGCTGTGCCCCCCAACCACCCGGGGGTCGGCCGAGCACTATGCCAGGGCAGGTTTTGGTTCCCAATCCAGCTCAGCTAGCATTCCCGCTTATCTTGCTGACAGGCTCACCACCTCTGGTAACTCTCTGCATATTCACAGCCAGGACACCAGATAACAGGCCTTTTCCATCTATGGAACCAGAATCTGGAACAACATTCTCATTTCCATCAGAACTACCCCAGCGTTGCTCCAGTTTAGGAAAGAGTTGAAGACTTACCTCTTTAAAAAACACTACATAACAGTGCATTAACTATCAACAACTCAGATTCCCCTCGTCTTATTTGCTGACTTTATGCTAATTTTGGCCCATGTTCAGTGCTCTGCTGTCTTTTGGCTAGATTCGGGCTGTAGAAATACCATATGCATACGGTGTTCACCCTTAATATTGAAACCACAATACTGATATCAAGGACAGAATATCTGAAAGTATATATCAACCGGTAAATAAGTGTCAATTTTGTTTCTACCTAGCTCCAAATATATGTAATTTCCCGGTATACATAGCTTCAAGGTATGTAGGTGTGGAATTAGGAATAGTAAATCTATACTTCGCTGTATCCACTTACCTTTCAATATTTTTTTCCTTGATATTCTATCCCCAACATTATTCTATTTTGAAATTGTTGGTGTTGATACTCAGTGGTACGTACATGTGTGATCCAAATATGTATTTGAAAACCTGATCACAACTGGGGTCGAGCTTAAAATACTGACATCTTTTTTCTGGAGGTGGTTAGGATTTTTTTGTTGCTTTTCTTGTGTTTTATGTTTTAATTGGTTTCAGAACATCATGAAGGGACCAGGATTAATAATTAATTATTGCCTCAACCAATATGAAAAATAGCTTCCATCATTCTCATCATTCCTTTTCCATTGAGAATACCGCTACTATCACCCATTCAAATTTAAAATATTTTGCAGCCAGTTCAACTCATTGTTGACTATAGGCAACCAAACCTCTGCGATTATTAGAAATGAAAACTATTACACCCTGTTTTATTTGGCACCTTTTTACTTTCCTGGATGAACAACACCTGTCAGCTGAATTTACTTGAGCTATTATCAAGAACCCTGATACCATCCTTAGCAGAGCACCAAGTAAACCAAACCTTTTGTTTGCACAGTAACTAGAAGGTAGGCTCCAGGATTAAAGTGTCTAGTCATTTCCAAGGCTTGGTTTATCCTCTTGTATTCAGTGATACCCTTCTACTGAGTGCCAATACCTTTCATTCTAAAATACCAGCATACGTGCCAAAACAGCCAATACACTTTTGTCAATTAACACCCATATGTTGGTTGCTCCAACCTTGGACCACTGAACCTTGGGAGGTGAGTCACTTATGAACCCTGCCTAAACTTCCACATCCTATAAATAAATAACAAGCAGTCCCTCCCAAGCGTACAATTATTATATTTAAAATATAGAATTTTGTACCCTATACCATGCAAATGGCTTGAAAAAGAGTCCGAAAAAATGCTGACACGGGTCTCTGCAAATAATGATAACAGGAGAGACATAGTTATGTATATGTTCAAGGGGATACTTTTGTACTGCAGATGCAAACAGGGTATCCCAAATACAAGTTTGCTATCAGTCTTCCTCCCAGTCTCAGTGCTAAACCTCTTCCCACTCTTTGCCCACTTCCACATTTCATCTTGCCTACAAGAGTTTCAGGTATGTAGCGCAGTTCATAATTCCACTTGTATTTAGTTTCTAGATCTGATAGGGAGGAGTATTCACTAACTGATTAACCTAATGGGAAAGTTCTAAGAAAGAGACTTATAGGAAAGGGTCTAGAAAAACTGACTATATCACAAAACAGGAAGTTATATAATGGAATATTTCATATAACAGGGAAGCCTTAAAAGCATCACTCCAGGTCGGTAGGTCTGCCTTGAGGAAGCCCTTTACCAACTTAGTGTATTGCTGACAGCCCATTTGGATGTGCCTAGAAAAAGCACTTGGTAGATGCAGTGAAGTCAGCCTGCCTGTGGATCTATGTTCACTAGGTGCATGATTCATTTAGCACAGGCCTGCCTGTGTATCTGCCTTAACTAAACATATGATGCACACAGAGTAGTGTTGATGCCTAATCCTGTATCTGCCTTAACCAAGCACCCAATACTTATATTGCAGTAATGTTTGTGTGACTAATGACATTTAGCATAAATATATACAGTGTATCATTGACCACTTGTTTATGTGTTTGGATGCACCAAGCAAATGAAACACATAAAGGTTTTTTAAAGTTCAAAAGACCTTTATTCGTATTTCATAACATTCATAAAAGTACCACATAAAAACAATTCATTTACATAACACATCAGAAAATACATGATTAAAAATATAATGCAATTTTAATAAAACTAATTTCAGGGGTTTTCCATCATTTTGCGTACTCGTGTTATCAGTCTCAAGAAAGTGCTAGTGCGAAAGTTTAGTTCATCTGAGTCCAGGGAGACCAACAAAAGATAAGACTCCCCCAACGAGAGGGGTCTATGTTTCCTAAAATATGGGGTTAAAAGCCAGTTAATATATTTTAAATAAAATTTACAGAAGAATAGGAAGTGCAGATCATCTTGTGTGCTAACACCATCACACGGACATGGGTTATATTCTGTGCTATGTTGATAGCCCAGAGGGAAGGCCAACAGATATTTCACAGAACCCGCTCTTAATAAAAAACAGAAGTGATCTCTCCCAGTTGGTCATAGGTAGGGTAAGATAGTGCGGGAGTGGTTGCCTACATAGTTCGTTCCCCATGTATTTTACAACAGTTGATTTTGATGATTCTCTTCCCATTCGTTCGGATTTATAAAGTGGGTACAGTGCTTGTTTAACCTCAATCTTGTCCTTTGGCTCGATCCTAGTAGGGTCAGAGAAAAGGCTGCCTCTGTCCATGGCACTCAATGCTTTTAACACTCCAGAAAGCCAAGGAATCGCCATGCCATGATCACATTTTAAACAGTCCTTTATAATATTTTGTGTTAGAGTGGCTGAATCATTCCTCCAAATCCTGACCCAGAATAGAGCTGGTCTAGATCTGATAAAATCACATACATAGGGGAGGTTTAATTCATTATGACGGATAAATTCAGAAGATGAGATTGGGGCGCCCAGTATTTTCCTGCAAAATCGACTTTCTTCCCGCTGGATACCTGGGCTTCTTCCCAACCTCCAAACCTCAGCTCCATATGTGGCTACCAGAAGGCACTGTAATCTAACATTTTTTAAAATAGCTCTAGTGGCACCTATTTTCTTTGGGCGCGGCAAGCTCAAGACTGAATTGGTGGCTTTCGAGAACTTGCCCATGGCGTGGGCCAAATGCCCACTCCATGAGCCGTTCGCAGCGAAAACCAGACCTAAGTATGGAAATGTAGGCACAGATTCAAGTTTATCTGTCCCTATGTGTATTGTATTGAGCTTCCGTTTCCCAGGGCCACATAGTATGATAAAAGATTTTTTTAAATTTACACGCAGATCTAATCCCTCCATATATTTAACAAAGCTTTGGACAAGTAGACGTAGGGCATTTGGTGTGCGGCCCATAAGCACCGCATCGTCTGCGTGTAATAACACTGGTAGTGGTTGCCCCAGGATTGTTGGTACATCACTAGTCACTTCTTTCAGGCTTCTTGCAAGGCCATTAATGTAAATGATGAACAACAGGGGTGCTAAAACGCACCCCTGTCTCACTCCCCTGACAATGTTAATAGCTCCAGAGACTTCTCCACCCATCCCAATCCTGACCTGTGCTTTAAGATCCGTATGGAGGTAGGCCAGGAAGTTAACAAGCGCCTCGTCTAGTCCAGAGTTCAAAAGGATAGCCCAAAGTTTGGATCTATTCACTAGGTCAAAGACGGATGAAAGATCCATAAATGCAAGGTAAACGGGGGATGATTGAGCAACGCTGTACTTGTCAATTATCAGTTTTAAGTTCAGACATTGCTCCACCCTCCCTGCGCTGCTCCTAAATCCCATCTGACACGGGTCCAATAGGTCTATATCTTCAGTCCATTCTAGCCCCCTATTATAAATAACTCACCCCAGGATTTTTAAAGTATTATCCAAAAGGGAGATCAGACGATAGTTAACTGGGTCTGACCTGTCACCCTTTTTGAAAATGTGGACGATGGTGCTGATTGCCCAGGTAGTGGGCATGGGCGCTGTTGGTAAACTGTTAACGACGTTAAGGAGGATTGGTGCCCATAGATCCGGGTTATACTTAATAATATCAATAGGCAGTCTATCGGGGCCTGGTGCCTTGTTTCCAAGGCTCTCTTTTATGGCTATTTTCACCTCGTGGAGATCAATCTGTAGGTCCCACATCTGTCCTGGTGTAAAAGTTACAGCGTCCTCGGTTGGTGCAGCATAAATTTTGGAAAAGTGAGCCTCCCAAACGCTGCTAGTTATGTTGAAACTAATTGGTGTTAGCTGTTTCCCCATTTCCCGCATTTTTCTGACCGCAGACCAGAAGGGGCCGCTGCCCCCCAGATTGGCACTGGCGACCAGCGACTCCCACTGCTCAGTCAGTAGTGCAGACTTTCTTCTAGCTATTTCAAGTTTGTATAATTTCCTGGCTGTCTGAACCATCATTGTACACCTGGGTTTGGTGGTTAGTGCCCTGCGTAGTTCCCTATTTGCCAGTGAGCAGGCAGAATCAAACCACCTTGGTTCTCTCCCTTCCTTTGATAATGGTACTGAAAAAAGAGTTTTTATAATAAGACACAGTTCACCAAAATCAGCAATTATTCTGTGGTGGTTCCCATCCATGGATAAGCAGGAATTAATTAGATGCAGGTGTTTCAGTTTTACACTTTCCAAAATTGCCCCACTAGCAACCCCCCTCCTTTTTAAACGCAAGCCATCAACTGAAGGTGTGATGTCCCTTGCTCCATTTAGGTTGGTATAAACCGGAGTGGGAGCTAAGTTTAGAGTTACTACGAGTGGGTTGTGATCGCCAAACAATGTCTCCATCACTATGGACTTTGTAACACAATCTATTAAATGTGGGGACATAAAAATACAGTCAATGGTGGAGCAGCAGTCCCTGCCTCTAAACGTAGGAGCATGGGGGGCACTGAAATTGTGGCTAATTGTCATGGCGTCACCAAGGTTGAACTCAGTTAATTTATTGGCGAGTTCCATACCCCTTCATTCGGCTTGGTCTAAGCAGTTCCTATCCTTGATCCCATGGTTCTTTAGTATTTTTGCGTTGAAGTCACCCCCAATTAAAATCCCTGTCCCATCATCAGCCTGTAGACTGATTTCCAGGTTATGTAAAGTTTTAGAGAGTGCCTCAAAGTTCTTATTAGGTGCACAATAAAAATCATTATTATAAAAATTAATTAAATAAATTCGGGTCTTTCGCTTGAATTCGAGAATTTGTATATTCGGGTTCCCTCTAG
Source organism: Lissotriton vulgaris (assembly GCF_964263255.1). Taxonomy (NCBI): domain Eukaryota; kingdom Metazoa; phylum Chordata; class Amphibia; order Caudata; family Salamandridae; genus Lissotriton; species Lissotriton vulgaris. Next base: position 468,071,277 of record NC_141699.1, on the reverse strand, counting down.
AGAGGTCTCTAATAGTACCGCCAGCCAGTATCTTAATCCTGATGAATAAACCTCCAACTGCACGGCCAGAAATTGGTTTCAGTGCCGCCACACTGAAACATTGGTAGCCCTCTATATGAGAGTTCCCAACAGCCCAGGTCTCTTGAACATTATAATGTCTATACCATCCAATGTCTTAGCCCATAGGGGGTCTGAGAGCCTTGACTCTAACCCTGCGACATTCTAACTAAGGATTGACAAGTAACAGTGGGTGGAGTAACTGGTTAGCTTGTTCCTTGTACTCGTCACTATACTCATATTAGTTTTAGATGGTATTGGGATTGTATGGTCATGTGTGGCCATAGGTCTGACAGTACAATCAAGCAATTAATGTTCCCTGTGTAGCGTTGAATAGTAATGATGGTAAATATTCCTCAGTAATATTGCTTGTCACTGGGTGGTCACTGTTGCCTTCCCTATCACCAGCTAATGTTCCCCGAGTTATACTTGCTTCTACTGGTACTGGATATTCCTTGTTGTCATTACTTATATCTTCACATCCATTGATATTGCCTTCCCTATTGCCCAGTCAGTCCTGCTCGTCTAGGCTTGAGAAGGCATGTTCAAACCAATTATAGGTTTGGATGTTATATATAGACCGTACCTCATTCTGAGGCAAATACCGATTTGGGTTAGTCATTGGATGTAACCTCTCCATATGGTCATACTGTTCCATTATGGGGGGGTATGGGTAGTGCAACAGATTTGCTAAAGGTGGGGCCTGATAACATTGCGCAGGTCCATTCGAGTAGGTAAGCCCTTTATCCTGACGAAAGAATGGAAACTTAATCCCAGTACCCAAATTTGGGTCCTGATAACACACAGCAGAGTTATTCACCATATTAGCATTGGGTGGAATCAAATGTCTATAGAAATAGCCCAGAGGGAGCAGAGTAGTATTAAATTCCCAGGGTGAGGGTGGTGGGGCACTGGCCGAAGTTTTTTGGGCCGATTGGGGGATTTAAAATTTATTATTATACAGTCCCCCTTAAACTTTTTCCTCAGTGGGCATACCCATCCTACTCTTTGGGTGTGAATAATCTCCCTTGCCCCTACCATTGGAAAGTTGCAATTTGCAACTAACCAGTGAAGGGTCCTGTTCTTAAGGGATGTAGAGTTTTCTTCTTGATCCTCCCTTAATTTGGTTACATTAACTAGTATCAACACATACACCCCGCATTCAGGCGGTAGACTGATGCGGGGGGGTATCTGTCTCCTATTGATTACCATATTTTGATCAGACTGAACCCCTAAAGCATCCTGAGCGTTATTATTAGTTGGTCTGATTCGGGTCTCCTTGCTTTTATCAACATTTTGCACCTTGCCTTCCTGTGTAGCCTCCTTAGTCGTGTTATAATTTGCGGTGTTTTTTGTTAATGGTTGATTGGCAGCTATTCCTTTGCCTGGCACTTGTGGAGTTTTAAGCTTTGTGGTTAGGATTGGGGCAGTGGGATTTTTAGCTTTGGTGCATGTGGGTTTAGAGGAGCTCGGTTTGGGTCCCACAATCATTGGAGACCCCTGACTGGCAATATTTTTAATGGGAGAACTCAATTCAGCTAATTGCTTTTCAATACTTATAAGTCTAGATTCTATCGGGGACAAATAGATGCTAAGTAGTTCGCCCATTCTTTCCAGAAGTTGGTCATTAGCTTCAAGGTTATCCCCTTTAGCCGTTGGCATCCCCTGTGACTCCTCACTTTCTATATCTATAGGTACATTTGTTTCATCTACATTTGGGTTTGGATTAGTATCCTTCCTATGCTTTCGTTTAGGCATGCTATGCTTTATTACCTTAGGCGTGCTCAGTTGTCTTGTGTGTTTTTTATAGTCCATGAACACACAGTAGACTTCCTTCTTTGTTGCTGCTGCTCACAAGATAAGTACTCTGTTTGACTCTCAGCCTTGTGCTTCCCTGTGCTCTTGTATGTGGGTTATTTTGGACTTGGGGAGGTTATTTCATCGAGTGCATGTCCACCCTCTCCCTCCCCCCTTGGCAGCAGTGTTGATATTTAATATATCTAACTATTTTCGAGTTATTGTCTTCCACTATCTGTGTTGGACTTTTTAGGCTTTAGGGCCCCTCTTGTTGTGGCCTTTGTCTCCTTATAGTGCCCTCCGCGTGCTTACACGCTGTTTTTTTTCTTAGCCTGATCTCTTCCGGTGCTCATCGCCTCCCCTCGCTCTCTCTTTTCTTTTTTCTTTTCTCTCTGGGGCAGCTTTATTACCTTCTCGCATACTCCCCTCGGCCATTTCAGGCCGATTGTAATCATATGCAAGATCACACGGGACCAGCGTCTTTTGAACACCGGCCCGTGCTTCAGAATCACACGCGTCTCCATGGCGGCGCTGCGGCCTCTCTCCTACTTAGGGCCGCGCTGCGTTGCCATGGGGACCGAGATTTACTCGTGGGCGGGGAATTGAGCTTTGCTGTACGTGCGAGGCCTTTCCCGTCCAAAATTTGCCTTTTTAGAGCTGACTTACCCGTTTTTTCTTCTGCCTCTCTCACGCTGCTAGGCCTCGCGTCCTCCGATACCCAGCAGGCAAATAAATAAAGCATAAAAAAAAGGGACAATATAAACAATGAAGAAGGACTATTAAGGGCTTAATGTCAACAGGATACACTAAAGAAAATTGATAAAGGACTTACAAGCCTTATGCAAATGGTTAGAGGATAGACCCTTGCCATTACACGTGTTGCCTTGACTACATAGCATCCATTTTATTACCAACATTCTTACATTGTCAGTTTGTTGCCACTAACAAGTATCCCTTTAGACCTCACCTTGTCGCTATGTCCTCTAACCCTTCCCCCTCCTCTATGGAGGATAAACTGGAGGGCCTTATCAACAAAACTATAGATAAGGTAATGGGATCCCTGGATGACACCATTAACAAAAAATTGGAAACCCTGGCAAAATCAGGCTGGCCACCTATGAGGACCCAAAGGGATCCTACTGAGGCTTCGATGAGCCAGAGAAAAAGACAAACCACCCCCAATCCTTCCGAAAGCGCAGAAGCTCTAAGCCCATGTTTTTGGATTCACGCTCTGGCGGTGACAATGCTGGTGCCTCGGGCACACTGGATGGGCAGCTAAGAGGCCCTAGCCTTCCTATCCCCATTGATAGTGACGATGAGGACGAAGACGGAATTGACCTGTCCTGCTCCTCGGAGTTTAACTCCGATGAAGAGGAAGGCGGAACTAAAGAATTATCTGGTGAGGCATCAGGGGCCTCAGGGTCAAAGATGGGAATACTTGACCCCTTCGGGGAACATATGTTTGACCCGCTCCTCATCAAACATCCGCTCTCCTCTGAGTGGACCCCATCCCAACATATTGGCGAGTATTTGTCCTTTTGGCTCCATAAAGAAATGCCAAAGGACGTCAGGGCCCGCCTCAGGTCTGAATGCCCCCGTCCCTCCCTCCCCGACAAAATAGCCATGACCCCTGAATTGGACAGCAAGATAGTGGCTTTTATTGCCAAGACGGGGAAAGACCCGAGAAGGGGGCTTGACAAAGGACTCAAGTCCTGCCAGGACAGACTCCTGGATATTACAGGCCCGTTGACAAAAATGTTTGAGTTGGCTGAAGGAGCTTATGCATCTGATTCTCCCATCGACCCGAAGGAACTGCGACAGTGGGCGCAAATGGCTATATGCCTCCTGGGCAACGCAAACACTGCTCTTTCCAATGAAAGACGCAAGAGCGTGCTTCTCAAGATTGACCCCAAACTAGCTGATATATCCAATAAAGAAGGCGGTGCATCCTCACAGGGCCTCCTCTTCGGAGATGAATTTATCAGGGATATGGGAGTTTTTAACTCTATCCTGAAATCACAGAAGGATATAAAGAGGGTCTTCAACAACAGAGTTTTTTCACGGGGCAGGAGGATGCGGGGTCGATTCCCCGCCCCCTGGAAATGGATCAACAAGACCCTTTGGAGGACGGGGAGGAAGGTCCTTTCAGTCCGGTTATGGCTTCCAGTCATCCTTCTTTCCCCAAAGACAACGATACAGAGGAAGAGTTTTCAGAAGTGAAAGGAAGACGAAAGCCTTCTCTTCCGGTAAGAACTCCCAAAGACCCTTCAGATACCCCTATAAAGGTGGGCGGGAGACTAGCCCTTTTCTCTAAGAACTGGACCATGGTGAGTCAGGACCCTTGGGTGCTAGACACCGTGAGGGGATACAAAATGGAGTTTGTGGACTTCACTGTCCTGAAGAAACTCCCCAAAGAAATACGCTTCTCCCAAAAAGATTCAGCTTTAGTATCCCAAGACATAAAAGACCTCTTTTCCAAGGGTGCAATCCGGGAGGGAGAAAAGATTGGGTTTGTGAGCAATGTCTTTCTGGTAGAGAAGAAGGACAGAAAAATGAGACCGGTCATAAATCTCAAAGACCTGAACAAGTGGGTGGTCTTCCACCATTTCAAAATGGAGGGAATGCATCTACTCAGAGATGTATTGAGAAAAGGCGACTGGCTTACTCGCCTAGATCTCAAAGACGCATATTTGACAATCCCGATCTGGCCCCCTCACCAGAAATTTCTCCAATTCTTCTGGGAGGGCAAACTTTGGCAGTTTTGCAGCCTTCCCTTTGGTCTTTCTTCGGCCCCTTGGTGTTTCACGAAGGTTCTTCGTCCCAAAGAGGTTGCTTCTCAACACACTGCTCTCGCAATAAATCTTCTGGAACACCTAGGGTTTGTAATAAACACGAAGAAATCCTCTACATCTCCAACCCAGGTCACTCAGTTCTTGGGCTTTTCGGTGGATACACTCCAAGCGGAACTGAAACTTCCAGGGGACAAGGTCAGAAAACTCAGGAAAGAGTTGAGGAAAGCGCTGAAGATCCGCTTCTTTCCTCTAAGGACCCTGGCAAGGATACCGGGTCTACTGTCCTCAACTATCCAGGCAATTTATCCGGGTCCCCTACACTATCGAGCGCTTCAGAGGCTCAAGGCCAAAGCCCTCAGAATAAATCCTTCTTATTCTCAAATGGTTTGCTTGGACACGGACTCCAGGAAAAAGATAATATGGTGGTTGAAGAATGCAGAAGCCTGGAATGGCAGGGCAATCTTCGGGGAAGAACCAGACCTGGTCATACATTCGGATGCGAGCCTGGAGGGATGGGGCGCGACCTGCGGCGATTCCTCAACAGGGGGACTCTGGACCCCAGAGGAGAAAGACCTGCATATCAACTGCCTGGAACTTCTGGCGGGATCCTTTGCTATCCAGAGTTTTACCAAAGATCTGATGAAATGCTCAGTCATGCTTCACATGGACAACGTTTTCAGCTGTCAGATACGTGAACAAAATGGGCGGGCCTCACTCCAAGGGCCTCTCGGACCTGGCCAAGAACATTTGGGCCTACTGCCTCAACAAGGGCATCTCAGTCGTTGCCGAACATATTCCGGGTTTGAGCAATGGGGTAGCAGATTTGTTCTCCAGGAACTTTGTAGATTCGAGCAACTGCAGGCTAGACAGGAATATTTTTCTTGCAATCCAATCTCGCCAGGGCCCCTTCGGAATAGATCTTTTTGCGGACCGTCTCAAAACTCAACTACCCAGGTTTTCCGCTGGAGGCCGTTCCCTCTGGCCTTGGGAATAGACGCCTTTTTTCAGAACTGGCTTGGTCTGAAGTCTTATGCATTCCCACCCTTTGCAATGCTTCCACGCCTCCTCGCTCAAGTCCGGAGGAACAAAGATTCCGTAGTAGTAATAACTCCACTCTGGAGATCCCAGGCGTGGTTCCCCATCCTGCTGGAAATGAGCGTGGATTTTCCAATCCTTATCCCCACTTACGAGGAGTTACTGACAGGACCTCATGGAGAGTGCCACCCTCTTCTTCTTCAGGGCATCCTGTGTCTGATGGCCTGGAAGATTTCAGGAGACAGTGGCAGATCCCAGGACTTTCCGAAAGCGCTTTCAGACTCATGTCAGAATCATGGGCCCCTGGACCAGAAAAGCCTATAGATTGGCTTGGCGTAAATGGGTTTGCTGGTGCCTTCGACGGGGTTACGATCCCGTTTCAGCAGATATAGTTCAAGTTCTAAAATTTTTAACAGAAATCTTCGCATCAGGCCTGGCTTATCGGACCGTTAACGTTTATAGATCAGCTATTGCTGCAGGACACTGTCTGCTAGATGGTTCCTCTGTAGGCCAGAATCTTCTGACCAAAAAACTTATGCGAAGTATGTGCGTTTTGAATCCTCCTCTACCAGAATACTCTGCTCTCTGGGACGTGAGAGATGTCCTCAGACTACTTTCCTCTTGGGGCGAGAACTCTTCCCTCTCTTTAAAGAAGTTATCTTTAAATTAACTGTTTTACTGTGCCTTGTTTCCTTCAGACGTACTTCAGACGTTAAGGCCTTAGACGTCTCTAATAGAGCTTTTCAACCTGAGGGAGTTTGCTTTTTTATTAAAAGACGGACTAAAACCTCTGTTTTCTATCCCTTTTTCCCTCAAAATTAGATCTTGTGTGTGGTACGGTGCCTGTTGGAATACGAGAGAAGGACCTTAGGTCTGAGGGGTTCTATAGATCAATTAATCATCTCCCACAGGTTCCCTCATAAAGCGGTTTCCTCTCCCACCTTGGCTAGATGGGTTAAAGATGTCATGAAGGAAGCTGGGATTGATATTTCAATTTTCGGGGCTCACTCCCTTAGAGGTGCTTCAGCTTCAAAAGCTTTTATTTTGGGTGTCGGCCTCCAGGACATCCTTAGGGCTGCAGATTGGTCGAATGAATGTATCTTCAAAAGATGTTATTTTAAACCTGTATCAAATGTCATTGATAATGTTTTGAACACACTTTGAACTTGCATAATATTGGCCTACGTGTCACGCCATAAAATATAGATTTTTCACAGCCTGCTGGGCAGAAAATCTGGATTTTATTAAAGACACGGAGGCTAAGATTATCCCACCACTTTTGCTCCCACCCTGGGAATGTATATTACCTTTTGCTCTTCTTCTTTTTCAGATTAATTTCTTCAAAGAAGTTTCAATTGAATTTACTATGGTTCTGCGTTGGATTCAGAGTCCTCTAAGTTATTTCTGAAGTTATCTTGTTCGCTTACAAAGAAGGAAGTCTACTGTGTGTTCATGGACTATATCCTCTATATTGGAATGTTTATTCAAGGTCTAGATCTTTCATTGTTGCTGCTGTGAGCTACGCAATAAAGGAGATTTGCATATTCTTAGCCTCCATTTCTTTAATAAAATCCAGATTTTCTGCCCAGCAGGTTGTGAAAAATCTACATTGTCTTGTGTGTTTTTTATGTTTCCGTATAGCACCCTCCCGCCTGCCCCTTAATTGCCTTGTGCTAGCTTCAACTACCTCATCTGGTGTGTGATTGATGAGCAGTTCTGGGGTCTTTTCTAATTCCATACTAGATTCTAAATCCGAATCTATCAAGGGATTAGATGCTGATAAGTTGACCTCATTCGGTATGCTGTGAATTTCTGCGCGGGCATCAATTATAGGACCAGTGTTGATGTTTCTTGCCTGAACTGGAGTTTTAGCTGATGCAATAAGTCCAAGGGATGATCGTTTTGCTAGGGCTAGGTCTTGTGATACCCTGCGCTCCAAGAGTGTAATACCCTGGTCTATGGCATCATTGGCCCTTAATATGAAGTTATCTATTGGGCCTATTACTGGGGCCCCACCCGCTGCTGTTTTACTTCTACTACCTCTGGTAGACATAATGTTAGATAAGAGGTATATATTTTATCACAGCCAAGCTTTGCACACAATACACGGGGTAAAATGCAGGAGATAGGGTGCGTTGAGGCGGGATTGAATCAATCGACGCCCGACGCACTTCTACTATACAGCTCAATTTCCCAGCAGAGGGATTCTAACAATCTTAATCCCTCACACTCTCTCCCTACTAAATAAGGATGGTAACAGATAAATACCTCGTAATAAAACTACGATTAGCAAGTGCAATAATGGAGGGATAACCCAATGCAAAACTAGGTACTACAAGTGCAATACAGTGAGAAAAGCTCACTCAATAATAGCATTTAGCTTTGATAAAGAGTATTGAGGAGATGCAATGAGCCATGCAGTAGAAATTACTTGGGAGAGAGCGATGTGTCTGACTCCTCATATGCAGCGAGAATTCCCTCAAAAGGAGCCAGTCAGGGCATGCAAGGGGGCACGGCAGAGCTAAGCCCGGCCACCACACGGGAGCAGGAAACCACGGAGACGCCTTAGCGGAGCAAGGTAGGCTCGGCCGGCGTGCAGACCCCTTCCAGAAATGCCACATAAAGGTGAAATAATGTGTAAAACTGAAGCCAGATCTATTGACTTTGTAAAATTATTTTTTAAAGATAATTATTGTTGAGTGATGCTCCATGACATACATGTGCACTATTATCATGGCTCTGTCATCACTTAATTCTAGTAAGAATTTGATTTAATGAAAAATGTAGCTTTATACTACTTGTAATGTCTTGTGAGTTAGCGATGACAGGACGCTTTTGATTCCTGACTGTTTCCGTAGAACAATGAGATAAGTGCTTGGGTGTGGGTACTAGAATTCATGAAGTAGAATGTTCAGTTAACGGTTACACATTGAGGAATAAAGACATGTAAATACCAAGCTCCGTGTGTGGTGTAATCATTTGCATGTACCCGGGCTGGGGTGGATGCTACAACTGGTGACAAGATAGGGGACACCATCCAATAATCCTTATCTGTCGTGATGTTGCGCTCAAGTAACTATGCTATAACGAAGGTTTGGTAGATGTAAGCGCTACTAAATTCGAAAAGCGCATTGGTCACGCATACCCTATTGCCTTAAAATTGGTACTCATAAAACATATGTTAAATTTATCGAACTGGCGACATCTTAGAATGCCTTAGAAGTAATGCAGCTATACCTTGACCTAAGAGAAAGACCACATCGGGTGCCTACCAGCTTCATCTTAGAACATCGATAGCCTTGAAGAAAAATTACTTTACTTTCAACGGCCAGTATTACATGCAAGTGAAGGGCACTGCCATGGGGTGTCCTTATGCCCCAGAAATGGCAGTGCTCTTCATGGCACAGTATGAGCATAAGTTTGTTGACACTAACAACCCTTTTAAACAACAAATCAAACAGTGGTACCGGTACATAGATGACGTCTGGCTCCTGTGGCAGGGGAGCCAGACCGATCTAATAGCCTTCCACGGATGGCTCAACACAAGGCATCGAGATATAAAATTCTCGATTGAGAGTAGCTCCACCCATATGACATTTCTGGACATTGAGTTGAAATGTGAGGACAGACTGTTAACAACTTCACTATATAAGAAAGATACTGACAGGAACACTATTTTACATCACAAGAGTTCGCACCCACGTAGTTTAAAAGCTAATCTGCCTTACGGACAGTTACTTAGAATTAGGCGGAACTGTTCGGATTTACAGGAATACGAGCGAAATGCTCTGAACTTTTGTTCAGATATGCAAGAAAGGGGCTACCCTAGGAATCTCCTCAAGCATTCCCTCAAGCGTGCAAAATACACACCGAGGGAATGCCTTCTGCAAAATAAACAACGCACACCTTTAAACAAACTATTGTGCGTCACAACCTTTTGTCCGGACACACACAAGCTACGACAAGCTGTGTTAAAGAACTGGCACTTATTGGAGGGGTTGAACTGTCCGTTCCCCAAACCTATTTTTGCCTTTAAAAGAAACTGCAGTATTGGAGATGAACTTATTCGCGCTGACATTGCCACTCTGAAGCCTAAAAGTGATCTATTGGCGCAATGGAACCTTAAGCCGATCGAAGGACACCACAAGTGTGGTAATTGCGTCGCTTGTTCCAGCACAATTGAAGGTGATGAGTTCATTCACCTCGGCTCAAAGTGGAGACACAAAGATTTCTCCAATTGTAAAACAAGAAATGTTGTATACGTGGTGCGATGTCCGTGCCAGCTAATCTATGTAGGCAAAACTTGTCAACAAGTAAATCCAAGAATCAGCCAGCACAGATCCCGTATTAAGAAGAGACTTATGTCTGCACCCATGGTAGAACATTTCTGTGAGAAAGGCCACACCGAACAGGAATTTAAATGGTCTGTTCTGTATACCGTTAATACAAAGTCTAAATGCCATGACGTCGAGTGCGTTCTGTTACAAAAAGAGGCCTACCAGATTCTGAAGTTTAACAGCGCGCAGACCGGTCTGAATAACCTGTCTGAGATAGCACATATATAAGCACTGTCAGTGCGCTGACTTGCATCGGTTTGACATCGATGGCAGGCACTATGTCTCTCTACTCAATAATTAGTATGGTCCATGGCCCCTTCGATGTCGCCAGTTTGATAAATTTAACATATGTTTTATGAGTACCAATTTTAAGGCAATAGGGTATGCGTGACCAATACGCTTTTCGAATTTAGTAGCGCTTACATCTACCAAACCTTCGTTATAGCATAGTTACTTGAGCGCAACCTCACAACAGATAAGGATTATTGGATGGTGTCCGTACCATGAGTGATGGCGGTCTCTGTACTACAAGTCCCATAATGCACCAGTGCAAATACGTACATAAAACAAACACAAAACTGCGTCGGCCATCTTCATTGAGAGAAAACAGATCCCATTAACGGCGTGCGGTGGCAGGGGAGTTGGTAAGTGTGGATACCGCTCCTACGCTTTTCTAACTCGCACCTTTGTGCTCTTAAATGGTGATCTTAAAGTACAACGTTCTGTTTGTGTTGCAGGACGGAGACTTTGGCCCTCAGCTCCTCAGCTTTAACACTACGAGACTCCGATAAGGTAGGCTCACTTGTAATGGTATGAGACCGCATCCATTAGTTCAAGTCCTCGTTACGTTGTACGAGCGATTCCGCCATGCTTCGGCACTCCAACAATATCAAGGTACGCATTCATTCCCCTTTTTCTGGTTTCTAAACATGTTAAAGTAAGACCCGAACGGTTTATATTTACACACATTCTTAAAACATTTTTTAGACATCCATTTGGGCCACCACAACAAATAGTGAATTGGACTATTCAAAGACTCATTACCTCGAGTTTCCTTTAACGAAATTGGTATGTAGCCTTAATTTTCTGTAGCCATGATTGAAAAAGGAACCCCTTGTTAATAAGCCTGATAAAGCAAAACAATGTTTTTGCATTTTTCAGAGATTAAGAATCCACAGCCCTAATGAAAGACCAGTGACGCCACGCCTGGTCTAGAAACGCGTCGGCAGTTTTGTTTGGGCGGAATAAATTGTCATATGAAACATACTAGGACCGGCTGGTCCAGTACTCAAACGCTTATAAGTCACTAAGTTGTTTATATTCCCCCTCAAAATTTGTTTTTCTCATGTTTTGAATGTAATATATTTTGTTGTCTGTGTATAAATGTTTGATGCAAAAATGTTTTCAATTGTAAATAATGTTTATGTTTGAAGCTTGTACAAAGTGCATTTAGTCTTGTAAATATTGTGCATGTATTGTCCTTTTTTCTGTTATAAGTTTTCGAAAAAGACAAAAAGCATAAAATAATGGACACAAAGTAAGATTGTCTTAGGGAAGTCACAATAAATTGGTTTCTTTCCCTATCAAAGTATTGATTAAGTAATCGTGGTGTGGGCACTGTGTGTTTTTGCGATTTAAAAGAAGGTCTAGCCCTCACTGCAAGTTCAGGGACCTATCCCCTGTTGTTGTCACATCCATACAGTGACAACACTAAAGGCAGCAACAACCAGGTACAAAGTAGTGCCAAAAGCAGTGATTGTGGAGTGCAAGGAAGCACTAAAAACAGAAAACATTTCTAAAGTAAAAAAACGGTAAAGCTAGGAGAAAAAAAAATACAATGCAAAAAGGCAAGAAGGGTGAAGAATCTGTTCAAGAAACAAAGCCACTACTTACCGCCATAGAAGTAGATAGATAGTGGGTGCAACGACCCAGGTAGTAGCACACAGCTACTGCTTGATGAAGGTGGAAGTTCGGCATTCGTCTCACCGTCGCTCTGGGTCCAGGGGCCGTTCCTGTGACCGCTCGTGGGACTGGAGCCGTCGCTCCTCGGGCTCCAAGTCTTTGCCTTCGGATTCCAGTAAGCAACGCCATAAAAAGAAGTCGAAGAAGCATGTTCGCTCTCCGACGTCCCCCCGTCGCTCCTCGGAGGCTGACGAGGGGGAGAGGGGTTCTGCCCCTGCGGCTCCTCTGGAGCCTGGGAGTCCCCCGGTCTCCCCGCCATACCTGGGTCTGACGGTGACTCCCAAACAGGTACAAGAGTTTCTTGCTGCCATGAAGCGTCTTTTTAGGCCCTGGGTTCCCGCCGGCGCGCCTTTGGGCCCAGCGCCTCTGGTGCCACAGGATCCTATGCCACTGGCCCCGGCACCATGAGGTGCAGCGCTGCCGGCTCCGTACCCGGCGCTGCCCTCGGCACCACTCCTGGTGCCGCACTGGGTGCCGTTTATCCCACCCCTGCCCCAGTTCCAGGACCATTTTGTTTTGGCATGGGATCTGCATTGGGAAGTGGCTCCAGCCCGGCCTGGCACCGTTCTTGGCTCCAACTCTGCCACCGTGACCGGCTCCCTCTACGCCAGAGGCGGACGACGACTGAGACGGGTCCGAGGACCCTCTTGCCCGGCAATGTGATTCCGAGCAAGATTGGGTGGACGACCTGGAAGACGCAGGCAAACTCGATGTCTCTTCTGATCCGGGGTTGCCACTCCTCCGCCAACTATGGATGAGGGTGCTTCCTACACCATGGTGTTATGTTGGGCTGCGGAGGCTCTCAACCTCCCTACAGTGGCTCTCAAAACCAACCTCCTTACTGAGGTGCTCCAGACGGCGTTTACATTGTCGGAGCCGCTGCTTCCTTTCAATGATGGCCTTACCGAAGTCCTCTTGGGCACTTGGTTGCGGCCGGCCACGGGGGCCCGGTGGAAAAAAAGTTTAAAATGTCACCAGGTGTCATCGCCCGGTGCCTGGTGATCCCGCCTTCCTGACAACTCACCCTACACCTGAGAGCCTGGTCATTCAGGCCTTGATGTCACAGAGTTCTTTTCCCACGCCTCCGCCGGATAAGGACTCTAAAAGGTTGGAACAATTTGGTAAGAGGTTGTTCTCCTCGGCCAGCTTAGGGCTGTGGTCGGTTAACACCACCTGCTTGTTGGGCCGTTACTCCCACCAGTGTGGGATTCCGTTGCTCAGGTCTTACCTCAGTGTTCTGAGGAGGTCCAGGCTATCCTTTCCCAAGCGATTGCTGAGGGTAAGGATGCGGCTAAGTTTGCCATCAGGTGTGGTTTGGACACCGCTGATTCTTTGGGCAGGGCAATTTCCACGAATCTGGCGTTGCGGTGCCATGCCTGGATGCGTTCGACTGGGTTCTCGCCCGATGTCCAGGGTTCTCTCATGACCATGCCCTTTGATGGAGGATCGCCAACAGTGCACTGGAGCGCTTTAAGGACTCACAGGCCACTGCCAAGTCCTTGGGTCTTTCTACGAAGAACCCTGCCACTCCTGGGTTTCGTTCCTTTCGTGGCCAGGGCAGAGGCACCCAGGCACGCTCCTCCAACAAGCCTGTGCAGAACCATCCTCAGCGCTGCTGTGGCTTCTGCAGGGGCGGGTCTGGGAACCAGTGTGCAGGTCAGTCCACCTCTATCCCCGCGGTTTCCATCTCCAAGCCTTCCTAATCCGAGCTTCAGGGAGCACCCCTCACCGGCGGGTGGCAGGGTCTGCCACCACCTCTACCACAGGCGCAAAATTTCCTCGGACAAGTGGGTGCTGCAGATAAGGTTGCTCCCTTCCTCTACAGTCCTCCCCCCAGCTGTGCCACCTCGGGGCCACCGCATGTCAGGGGATCATTTGGACCTTGTCCGACAGTAAGTTACTGCCCTCGTGGCCAAGGGGGCCATCGAGTACGTTCCCGGGCAGGAAGTATGGGAGCGGTTGTTATTCCCACTACTTTCTGGTCCCAAAGAAGGACAAGGGGGGCCTGCACCCCATCTTGAATCTCCGGTATGTAAATCGCTTCCTCCGGAAGAAGAAATTCAAAATGCTGACTCTGGCTCAAGTCCTGTCTGCCATCGACCCTGGAGACTGAATGGTAGCATTGGACTTGCAGGACGTTTATTTTCACATCCCTGTCCTGCCGGCCCATCGGCGCTACCTGCGGTTCACGGTAGGCCAGGAGCATTTTCAGTCTGCTGTGCTCCCCTTCCGCCTCACCAGTGCCCCTTGGGTGTTCACGAAGTTGATGGCGGTGGTCGCAGCTCACCTGCGCAGGTCAGGGGCGCCAGTTTTCCCCTACCTCAACGACTAGTTGTTAACGGCGGGTTTGCACCAGGCAGTTGTCAACCACCTTCAGACTACGGCCGACCTCCTGCACTTGCTGGGGTTCTCCATCAACATGCTGAAGTCGCACCGGAGTCTCTCTCAGAAGCTCCCCTTCATCAGAGCGGTTCTGGATTCAAAACCGTTGCGGGTTTATCCTCCCGAGCAGCGAGTCCGGTATATTCAGGCTATGATTCCGATCTTTCAGCCTCTATCCCGGGTTTCGGTCAAGATGACCCTCCGGCTTCTGTGCATGATGGCCTCCTCCATCCTGCTGGTGACACATGCCAGATGGCAAATGTGAGCTTTGCAGTGGGACCTGAAGTTCCAGTGGGCACAACATCAGGGCAACCTGTCCGATCATGTTCAGATCTCGGAGGGTACTGCACGGCAATTGCAGTGGTAGCTCATGAATTGCGATTGGGTCAATGGCAGGTCCCTCTCCCATCCCCAATCGGAGCACACAGTGGTGATGGTGCATCCCTCCTGGGATGGGGTGGCCACTTGGGAGAGGCAGAGATCAGAGGCCTCTGGTCTCCGGCGGAGTCCCAGCTCCATATCAACCTTTTGGAGCTGCGGGCGATCCGACTTGCATTGAAGCCATTCCTTCCCTCCATCCGGGGAAGTGTGGTGCAGGTGTTCACGGACAACACCACTGCCATGTGGTATTGCAACAAACAGGGCGGGGTGGGGTCCTGGACCCTATGTCAAGAGGCTCTGCGCTTCTGGGCATGGCTGGAACGTCAAGGCATTACCCTGGTGGTTCAACACCTGGAAGGTTCTCTGAACGCCAGGGTGGATGAATTCAGCCGCCGGTGCATGATGGATCACGAATGGCGTCTGAACTTGGACATAGCGCAAGGTCTCTTTCAGCAGAGGGGAGAGCCTTGGTTAGATCTGTTCACCACCAAAGAGAACGCGCAATGTCATCAGTTATGCTCGTTGGAATTTCCAAGGCGGCACTTGCTCGGAGATGCTTTTTGTTGCGAGTGGAGTTGCGGTCTGTTGTGCGCCTTTCCGCCTATACCACTTCTGCCCAGCGTGCTGAAGAAGATCAGGTGCGACCGGGCCCAAGTCCTTCTTGTGGCTCCGGACTGGGCTCGAAGAATATGGTATCCCGAGCTACTCAGTATGAGCGTCGATCCCCCCAATCCGTCTACCTCTTCAGGAGGACATTCTGTCGCAGCAGTAGGAGACGGACCTCCACCCGAACCTGTCCAGCCTCCACCTCCATGCGTGGAGATTGAGCGGTGACAGTTGACGGCTTTTGACCTTCCTCTCGAGGTCTGTAATGTCATTCTGGTAGCCAGGCGTCCCTCCACTAAAACAGTGTACGCCTGCCGATGGAACAAATTTGTGGCATGGTGCACAGCAAAGGCTGTGGATCCCCTTTCTGTCCCTCTCTCTGAGGTTCTTCTCTTTCTTTTGTCCTTAGCCCAGCAGGGCTCTGCTCTGGGCACTATCAAAGGTTATCTTTCAGCCATCTCTGCCTTTCTACGGCTTCCAGATCAGCCTTCTCTTTTTAAGTCCCTGGTTGCTAACCGTTTCCTCAAAGGCATTACACACACGTTTCCTCCCGTGCCTTTCATAATGCCTTAGTGGGACTTGAATCTTGTTTTGACTTTTTTGATGTGCACTCCCTTTGAGCCCCTTCATAACTGTCCCTTACGTCTTCTCACTTTAAAGACGGTTTTCCTGGTGGCTATCACCTCTGCCAGAAGAGTGAGTAAGCTCTAGGCTCTTTCTTCCAAATCTCCTTTCCTTTCAAATCATCCGGAC
Organism: Lissotriton vulgaris; assembly: GCF_964263255.1. NCBI lineage: Eukaryota > Metazoa > Chordata > Amphibia > Caudata > Salamandridae > Lissotriton > Lissotriton vulgaris. The sequence continues at coordinate 468,055,175 of NC_141699.1, read as the reverse complement.
AAGGTGGTTCTCAGGACTCGTCCTTCTTTCCTGCCAAAGGTTGTAACGCCATTCCACATTGTGCAGACCATCACTTTGCCCACCTTCTTTCCGCCTCCTCATCCTTCCAGGGAGGAGGAGAGGCTCAACCGTCTGGACCCAAAACGTGCACTCGCATTCTATCTGCAGCGTACTCAGCAGTTCTGGGTAGATGATCAGCTCTTTGTTGGCTATGTGGGCGCCAAATAAGGTTGGGACTGGCATAAATGGACCATCTCCCGGTGTGCATTCTGTGCATCTAAGCATGTTACTCCTTGGCTAAGAAGGAGCCTCCTGTGGGGCTGCGTGCCCATTCCACCAGGGCAACTGCAGCCACTACTGCCTTGGGACGCGGCGTTCCCTTGCAGGACATTTGCCAGGCAGCTAAGTGGGCCTCGCTGCACACGTTTACCAAGCACTACTGCCTTGACAGTCAAGTCCGAAGGGACAGCTTCTTTGGCCGTTCTGTGCTCCATGACTTTCTGGTGTAATCTTGTTTGCAGACCCACCACCAGGGTTGGTATTGCTGGGGTATCTATTCTAAGGTAAGGAATCTATCACTAAAGTGTCTCTTTCAGATGCGCAAATTACTACTTGTGTCTGTAAGAGACATTAGTTAGTGATAGATTCCTTACTGCCCCACCCATCCTCCCCGTTCTGTGAATTGATTACTAGGGTTAAGGTCATCCCCTTTAAGGACCTAATTTTATGCACCAATGGTCAGTATCTTGCATGGCTCTGCGTTCCTGGCGTGGAATGTCGTGTACAGAACTGATGTCAGCGCGCATGGGTGGCGCTAAGTACTCTCTGTGATGTCATCTCGGCGCTTACGACGCCAGTGACGGACACGGAGCCGCAGGACGCCACCTACTGATGCCCAGGGGTACTGCTAAGCAAAACTTTCCGGATCCAGTCTGATGCCTGGGGATAGTCTAAGGTAAGGAATCTATCACTAACTAATGTCTCTTACAGATATATTGTTACACAAGTAGTAACTTGTGCTTTAACAACATTGTGAAATCTAGTACTTCGGCTTCCCTATCGGTAGAACAAATCATTGCGGTCACAAGCACTGACCGAGATTTGCTGATACTCAAGGACATCATTACACATCAATCATTGCAAAAATATAGTTCAGCTCTTCACAATAACCTTGAATACCATAAATTATAAAATGTGTAGGAAGAATGTTTAGTCATCCCAGAAGGCCTCATCTTATGAGGGTCGAGGTCTGTCATACATGAGACAACAGGTTATTGCACTGGTTCATGAGGGACACCATAGAGTTGTTGCTACTAAACAAGCTCTACAGGACCAAGTGTGGTTCCCTCCTCTTGATGAAAGAGCTGAAGGAGAGTTAAGGGCATTTCATTTGTGCAACTGTTTGTAGTCCAAGACAAATCCACATCCGTTCAACATGTCTGATCCTCCATAGCATGCATGGGAGAAAATTGCTATTGAATTCTTTGGACCCCTTGAAACGGACATCATCTACAAGAAATTGTTGATGAATATGCCCCTTTTCTCCTTGTGGAACACTTTTCATCCACTACTCATTGCAGAGTCATTAAGAGATTTGAAAGTATTTTTGCAACATAGGGTGTTCCTTCGATTTTGAAATCTGAGAATGGCCTGCCTCTCAACACTCATCAAAATGTCAAGCATCAGAAAAGCACACTTCTCTGGTCTCAGGTGAATGGTGTGGTCAAGAGATTTATGAGCACCATCAAGAAGACCGTTCAGCGCCCTGCGCTGATAAAGTTTGAACTAAAATCAGTTCTTCAGTCTACTCTTTGTGTATACAGGTCAACCATCCATTCTACCATGGGTGAAAGCCTTGCAACCTTGATGTTTGGGCGAGCCATAGGAACCAAACTGCCACAATGGACCAATGCGAGATCTATTGACCGTGGTAAACTTTGCACTACTGACTCATCTCACAAACACATAATCAAGACCTATGCGGACAGACACCGCTGTGCTTAGAGCACTGTGTTAAAGAGACCAAGCTATTATCAAGCAGATAAGTGAACTCAAGTCTGATGCTACTTTTTATGAGACTCACTAAGGGGTGTGACTAGTAAAGGGCACATGGTGACTGCTCACCATCCTGGAAAGTCCATTTCGTGTGATTCTTCACATTTGAAGAGTTGTGATGTATACATGTATTATATGTACTTTTTATTTAGCAAAGGGGGAGATGTGGTGTCTTGTGAGTTAGCGATGATGGGACCCTTTTGGTTCCTGACGGATTCCATAGAACAGTTACGTAAGTGTTTGAGTGTGGGTAATAGAATTCATGAAGTAGAATGCTCAGTTAACGGTTACATACTGAGGGATAAAGACATGTAATATCAAGCTCTGTGTGTAGCTTGATCATTTGCATTTATCCGGGCTGGGGAGGATGCTACACTACTCATCGATGATAGCTATTTTGTAATACGGTAGAGTCTGACTTTCTATTGAAAAGGACGTTAGACCAAAACAATACATGGACTGACAGAGATACAGACAAACCGGTACAGGCGCCTTCCCCGTGCTGCACAGAGACTTCTCTCACAGTCTTAAAGACTTGTTTGCAAATTGGTTAGTTTACTGAAACTTAATTGAATCCCAAGTTACACAATAGTGAAACATGTCGTCTGAACCTTGTATTATGTCAACACAAGAGACATACAAGAAAGTTCACTTCATCACAGTGGAACTATAAACTTCTTGAACACAATAATGTTTACCTTGACCTCCACATTGGTCTATCAAAAGAATGTCACAAGAAGAACACAGATAGAAACTGTATTTTAGGCTTATAACAACTTACATCTTGTAAATGGACCTCAAATTTTGACTTGTGGGTGAAGGAGACAAAAATGAAGGAGTATCCAAGTTGGGAAAAACAGGATAGAATCCGCAAATATGTTTACATATCTGGGAGTCCTGTTTAGCCGTACTGGCAACTTGGAGTCAGGGAGTTAAGAGCAGGAGCCTTCTCTTTATAAAATCAACTGTGGCCCTTATAAACTTTTCAAAGAAAAAGGGCAGAAGACCCCCGGAAATCCTTTAAAAAAGTTATCCAGCAAAGTGTGTGAGTGTGGCCATTTTTGGGGCGGGAGTTTGGGGTTTTCATGATCCCTCCCCTATTCAATATGTTGAAATGCTTTTCTCAGATTCATATTGCCTGTTTCTGCTAGCTCCCCTATTTATAACTGTCATTGTGAGTTAGGGATACCAAATATCTCAGACATCATTCGGGTACAACCAGTGCTTCTTTGGCATAGAGCTTGGACCCCAATCAGTACAGGCCTGAATCAACAAATAATAAGGGACGTTGGATCACGCCACAAAGATTACCTGTTTAAAGTACATAAAAAACTTTATGCTTGACCTGGGGCATTTAGAGTACTATACTTCCCCATAGTCTCTGAATAGTATTAACCGAAAGGAGTTTAAAGCAATCTGCATGGCCCACCTAGAAGCAAACAGGTTGGTAATGGAGATTACTAAACCTGTGGTCATCCAACACCAATTGACTGTAATTACATATGATATCCAACCGTATCTCCTACGCTGTCGGGGGGGGGGGGGGGTATGACAGGTATGTTTTAACGCGTTTTAGGTTTGGGACCTTTTACCGATTAATTTGTTACCCCGAAATGAACACTTGGTCCAGAGAATTATGTCTTTGTCCTTGTGATAGTCTCTACTAACAAACAACAATTCATGTGATTTTATTCAGCAAATTATATGTCAAGGAAAGAACCAGATGGATCTTGGCTTTGTGAAGATCAGGGGGTTGGAGACAATGTTGACCGGCCTTCCTATATTTACAACAATTTAACAATGATTACTGTATTGGAGTTATGGCGGGTTTCTTGAAAGCATACTGGGAGTAAGGAAAAGGAAAAATTTCTAATTCTGTCCGAAAGCAGAAACAGAATATTTAAAATTTTGTAGGACTGTCTCATTTACTGTATTACACCAATAATATGCTTTGACTAAGCCTAGCTGTAAATAATGAATTACCAGAACAATGCACGTATGTATTTTAGACAATTCTATGAAATGATGATTTTAAATACTATAACTGCGTACTTTTGTATTTTTAAGATGATTTTATGAAATGTTTTTATATGTTTCATTTTACCTGTTTGCTTTTGTGATTTTATAAGACTAAAATTAATAAAGCTCTTTTTGATTGATTGATTGATTGACTTTTGCCATTTTGACAGTCAATTAAAGGGGGACCTACTCACTAGTTTCTTTATTTAATATAGTTACAGCAACTGGGGTCCTTTACATTATGTGTTAGTCACACAACTGACTTTTGGTTTCTTCATAACTAGCCATTTGTATTTGGACTAACTAATCATAGTCCCAATACCCACTTTACTTCACTATTGAAATGGCATTAACTTATACCTGTGGCACAGTTTAATGAAATTTGCCACGTGCTTAGTGTGTCTGGCTAAATTTTCACATGTGAAAATTCATGCAGATTTGTGTGGGGTGGAGGAAGTTATAGGAGGGAGCACCAAACATAGCGTTTCCTATTCAGCCTCTCATAGGAATGTTAACTCACCTCCATGTCAATAACTTCTGAATGGAATTACACCAATCTTGGCATGAAACGAAAACCTTTCTCCTAATATGTTCCCTTCATGGTATGATGTAAAGTATATGAGTTCATTTTGAGATTTGTTAACAAAAAGGTGTTGGGCCACAGTCAAAAGGATAATCAGTCAGGGACTTTTGTATATGTTGACAGTTCACATTCCCGGCACATAAAGGGTTCACACACCCAAAAGTTAGAAAAATAAATTATTCCCAAATCACTCTATAAAACTCTAAAATAATATAATAAGTAAAATATACAGGAATATTTTCCCAAGTTCACCAATGGCATTCATGAACCCAAATGAGATCAGAGACCAAAGCAGTCTTGACTGCGACTAGAAATATGTGTTGCCTCAACCATTACAAGGGGCCAGGCACCAAAGCCTGCTTACTGGGAAAAAGTGTTTGAAGGGGCAGGAAGAGCAACCCCATAATGGAACCCCATAATGGAACGATATGGCACAGTCCACAAGGGGCACATATAGCCCTCATAATAAACAAGTATTGATAAAGCCTGAAGGTCTTGCTTTCATTAGAGTGCCAAGCTATTGGCTTTGCCAATGATTGTTTGTTAGTATTGTTTTAAAAAATTGCAAAGGAAAAAAAATCAAAACACCGTAGGAAAAATAAACACACGTCTTAAGGTATATCACAACTGTACACTAAATTCATTTTTAAATCTTTTTAGAAGGCATGATTTATTTTTCAATAATTTCCCCCAGTAAACTAAACAGAAATTAAAAAACTGTTAAGGAAGCTTGAAGGAAAATACTTACCAATGCCCAATTTACTTTCCTCGTGACTCAGAACTGAAACATGCTCTAGCTGTTTGGTTCTCTGCAGTAGCACAGTGAGCAGATTTATGGACCTGCAGTAAAAGAGACATCTCCTTTTCAGTAATGCTAATGGCACCTTCTGACTCAACTGCCACCTGAGTGAGTAGAGCAGCCGACCCCTCCCCCAGAACCGTAAACGCTTTGTGCAATATGTGGAATGAGGGACCTAAAACAAAAACAAACCTTAAAGTCTACTCTTTAGTCACACTGTGGACAAATTTACCTATTGCTGTGCTTTTATAGTCAAGCTGGGAGGGGTGGAGAGCAACACAAAGCATGGGGGCAAGTTTTAGAGTGGGGGATGCATCACTAGAAGTGAGCACCCATATGTAAATCATTCCTCCCCGCCCCCAAAGAAACCGTCTACTTTCCATCTTCCAAATAAGGGACACCAAGCAACACCAGAAACGTCTAATACTCAACAGGCATCTTCAGAGAAACATCCCTTAATTCTGTCTGCAGAGCAAGCAAGTCTTCATTCAACAAGCACAGCGTCTATATCCAGGGGCCGTAACATTGTGCCCTGCGTGACATGGACCACGTGACAACCCTTACTCTGCAGCACTCAACCCTTAGTTGAAGAACATGGAAACTTCTCATGGTGGACCAATTACCGAGCAGCACTTTCGATCTTTCAATAACAGTAGGATACATTCTTCAACCTTGTCCCCAGAAAGAGCTGCGTGCTCGAAAAATGTTCTCCCTCCTCTTTACATCCCCTTTGGGCATTGCATCATTCGTTTGGTTAAGTTCTTGGCTTCTCATACTGCAGCAGGCGTTGGTGTTCTGCTTTGGAGGGTGCATGCTTAAGCTCTTAACTATCCCCAACAGAAAACTTTCAGACCACTTACATATCACACTACCACATTTTAGCCTCTGACCTCCTTGCAGCTGAGTGGAAGGGAAAACATGAGAACTTTTTTTTAACTTTAATTTGTTTGCTTTGTGTTTCGTAAGCTAAAGGATTGGGTTTTATACGTTTGTTTATTTTTTATAGGACAAGGCCTTGTTAAACAACGCGGAGAAACGTGCAAAAAGGCAGCAGAAGGGAAAGTCAGATATTATTCTTGCTACAATGGGACGTAAGAGTTATAGGGAGAGGGGGAAGAACATTCTTCCTTCTAGGATGGCCAAGAGTGAATTAGTGCGAACATGAATAAGCATCTGAATGTTGCATAAATTAAACGAGTAACCAACAGATTACCTCGTGTGAATCACAGTACGTGCATCACTCTAATATTGTAAAGACCAAAAAAGTTTATCAGATGCTCACCATATGGTTTCTCATAATAATATTAAAACAAATCACTAAAAAAATGCAAAAAATTACTTTGTAATGATTACTCATATTCTGCGGAAACCTACTAAGCAGGCAGACAGGGGTGGGGAAGGGGGGAGTGGTGCTCATGACTGTTTAGTTTGATAGCTCATGCATGTGGTGTCTGGGCATGCTGTTTTCTCCTCCCTTTCTCCCATCTACCCTCCCCCATTTCCCCACCCCCCTTCCTTCCCCTCCTTTCTCTCCTTCTTCCTAGCACGCGGCCTGCTCTCTTTGCCCGGAAACATATTCAGCCCCCGAGCACCAACACACACCACCTGCGTGGTGGTCACGATATACTGGAAGGCACTGGACGTTAGAGGGCGCCCTGAGACTAACAGTCGTAGTTAGGCGGGCTGCTATGGCGCGGACGGGTCATAGACGTAGGGCACACAAAGGCACAGGGATGTCCCAGGCGGTGGTGTACATTGTTTAGAGTTGTATATTTGTTTTTATTTACTTGCTCATTGTTTAAATCTGTATGTAAAGATAACATGCTAAGGACCCACAATTGGAGCCTGTAAATGTTGTTGGTGCTGGAAATGTGGAAATGCAGAACATCACAAATGTATTAGTTGTTTACACATAGATTCAATCTGTATGGTGACACACCCTCGTGGAAATATACTGTATACAGTGATTATCGTAACAATAATAATAAAAACAAAGTTAAGCAAAAAACAAAAAAAAAATGGATATCACTCACATTATTATAATACACTTTTAACACATAATAGACATAATCCGATAACAGATAGAATAGAGTGCACAGTGCTTGTGTGCCATCACTAATCTGTGGAAGTAATATATACAAAAAATAGGACAAGACAAAGGTGTAGTTCCAGTTCTGGCTTGGCAGTTCGGCTAGATTGTTCCTATTGGAGCAGGGTCAAGACATTTCCACAGGGCTGGGTCCGAACTGAGGTGCAGTAGTGTGCCAAAAAGTGATGGATTGGGATGCAGCCCGAGTAATTACCAGTGGTTGAGATTAATTCATGCATCCATCCATCACTTTTTAGGGCTCACGCTCTGCGCTGGACTGCGCATTAGTACTCGCGAAGCAAGAGTCCTTTTGTCCGGGGTTCAGAAATGGACACTGGAATTGTACAGGCTTGTGTCTGTGTTTTTTTGTTTTGTGTTCTGTTATTGGGCTTTGAGTGAGTGTTTTGTTTCAACAGAGCACGCAATCGGCCAAAGGCGGGCGCATTGCTCCGCCCACGGCCTACTGGTGTCTGTTACGGGCACCAAAGCTCATGTGGTTTCAATTATTGTGCCCAGACACGGGCGCGATAATTGAAAGCACATGTGGCACGCGCACCACTCACGGGCGTGTTTTTTTTTTACAAAAGCGATTGCTTTCGCGATCGCTTTCAGTGCATAAAGTTGCACTTAACTTCTCCAATCCGAAGGCAGAAAGGTATTAACATTTCAAAGTTGAACTGTTATACCGACCTACCACCACTGCTGCCCACAATTACACACCAAAAATACAAACACAGAATATTTTGCCGGACAGGTGAAATTCCCTATTTGTGCACGGTGGCTGAACACTGGATTCAATGTGTGCGCGCCGCTTATTGGGTTTTTCTGGGTAGAGAAGCTCAGTGTGACTGTAGCAAGCCAGAGGTCTGTCTCCTCTGATTGGGCCATTATAAGCTAGGCAAGATATCAAAACATAAGGTTGTCTGCATAGCGCTTACATGTTCGGAATCAAACCACAGTACTAACTGTTGTTCTAACTGCCCATCTGAGGGTTGGGTGGCAGTCACCGCCAGCAGTGGGGTTAGGACAGTGAGTTTTACGCCCATCTTTACTGCACATGCATAACCCACTCAGCTATCTCGCTTAAGTACATCAGCTCCTCCGATGACCCGTGACATTTTGCAGCCACAGTGAGTTCCTCCCCATGGATGCCTCCCGTGGTGCAAGCAGCAGCGACTTTACATAGGAAGTGAGGTGTCGATTACACTTGAACCTTGACCCCCCACTAGTGAGGTGGCGATAGTTCATGCAGTTCCATAGATTGACTAACACCCAGCAGCAGTGACGCAAGCCAAACCATAGCATTACAGTCTCAGTGTCTCTAGGTAGACATACAAAGCACCCCAATGCAGGGCACAGTGGTGTATTTCATTTTCAAGGGGCACGGTGCTGTCATTTATTCAGAAGCCTCTAGGCACTCATAGAGGGGGGCCAGGGAACACTGTGCTGCCCTTTAATTCACAGACAGCGGCCAGGCAGCCCTACTTTACCATTAATTCTAGAAGGGAGCAGCCCTGGTGCCAGAGAGCACGCTGCTGCAATTTCATTTAATTTCGGGCGTCTATAGGTTCCCAAGCGTCTCCCCACATCGCATTTCTGATCACCACAACAGTAAAGTCAACACTTAGGTTACCACTGAGAATGGCCAATCAAACCAGAATCACATCACCATACAGGGTATAGGATTTAGGGGTTGTCCTTAAGTGTGGTACATACACGATCCAGTACTTAACCAAGCATTTGCAATGCAAAAGGTCTCGAATTTGAGACAGTTTAAGCCATTCGCATTGTAAATGACAATGCATATTATCTGTTTTAATAACACGTTCATCGGCGCACTCCATGGTGAAAGCACGTGCAGGGCCCTTAACAGAGGCAATTAATTAATAATATCTTTGCATCTGGTCACTGCTTTACTTAGTTTCCGCCATACGTTTCCTCAACCACGCTAGAAACCATTTTACGCTGTTGTGGCTCTCTTATTTCTGCCCGTCTCATATTTTGAATCGGCACATTACGTGTGATCATGGACTCGTCACAAAGAGGGTGTAGATTGCTGCTAGACTAGTGATAGGATTCAGAAAAGGGGGTGGTGATGAACAGAGTGTCTGAATTAAGCAGACCACCCTTACCCAGTCCAAAGATCAGGGCTTGATCCATCACCGTTATTTATCTCACTGCACCATCCCAGTTCAGAACATGGCTATATGCAAATCAGTCTGTCCCTGGCCCAGTGCATCATGGGAACAGGGCAGAATAAACTACCAATCCAATTCTTCACCAGAAAGGAGACAAGCTACCGGTGACCGGTTTCTGGCATTTCAGCCGTCTTCGGCCCGGCTTGCTTGAATCCTGATGGTGCAGTGAGAAAGGGACTCATGTCTGAGTATACCCTGCCACACCTATAGTGGCCAAAAACGATTCAGAAAAGGGGGTGGTGATGAACAGAGTGTCTGAATTAAGCAGACCACTCTTACCCAGTCCAAAGATCAGGGCTTGATCCATCACCGTTATTTATCCCCCTTTTCTGAATCATTTTTGTCCACCATAAGCGTGGAAGGGTATACTCAGATGTGAGTCCCTTGCTCATTGCACCATCAGGATTCAAGCAAGCCGGGCCGAAGACGGCTGAAATGCCAGAAACCGGTCCCCGGAAGCTTGTTTCCTTCCCAGTATAAGAATTGGCTTGGTAGTTTGGTCTGCCCTGTTCCCATGATGCACTGGGCCAGGGTCAGACTAATTTGCATATAGCCAAGTTCTGAGCTGGGATGGTGCAGTGAGCTAAAAAACGGTGATGGATCAAGCCCTGATCTTTGGACTGGGTAAGAGTGGTCTGCTTAATTCAGACACTCTGTTCATCACCACCCCCTTTTCTGAATCAGACTAGTGATAGGTCCCTTGCTGTGGAGGTGATATCCACTCCAGGTAAACATCTGATACTTGTTGATTCTGTCAGGTCGAACGCTGCCTGGTTGGCAAATCTGTTTAGTGGGCAGTAGTCCATACAATGCGAAATACAAGTGTGGATTGGTAGACACTGGTCCCGCAATCTCTTTGCACACTGACTCCTAGACACGAATTGCTCTGCGAATCAACAGAGTCACTCTCTGGTGACCAGACAACAATGGAGAGGGTCCCATCTTGTTTGGTGTTGGAGGCGGTGAATTTAAAGTGCCTCAGTTCCAGCACTGCCCCTATTTAGGCGATGAACAAAAATGTATAAACTGGTAGGTCTGGATCTCTGTAACCTGTATGCTGTATGATTAAAAAGTGTACATTGGCTACGTAACCCTAGGGATAGCTCTGCAGTCTGAAAGCTGACCTTGCCTCCTAATCTGTGTTACTTGTTTTCTGATGGACATTGTTTCTGTATCTCAAGGGCCATGTACATCCCGATGTGCTGCAAAAGAAATTCGCATCCAAGACCGAATCCCTGCTGTGGTGCAAATTGTGCACTAAGGGTTTCTACTTGTTGAGTTTGGAATTGACTGTTTCTCGCAGCCTCGCAGACGGAAACATGAATGTATGTGTGTGTGTTTGGTGTGTGCGCGCCTGGGTGTGTGCGCGCCTGGGCGTGTTTGCGCATCTGTGTATGTGTGCATGCCTGTGTGTGTTTGCCTGTGTATGTGAATGCATCTGTGTGTGTGCATCTGTGTTTGTGTGCGCGCCTATGTATGTGTGCCTGTGTGAGCATCTGTGTGTGTGTGCATCAGTGTGTGTGTGCGCATCAGTGTGTGTGTGCATGCCTGGGCATGTGTGCGCATCTGTGTGTGTTTGCCTGTGTATGTGAAACCATCTGTGTGTGTGTGTTTGCCTGAGTATGTGAAAGCATCTGTTTCTGGGGATGTGTGCGTCCCTATGTGTGTGTGCCTGTATATGTGTGCGCATCCCTGTGTGCGTGTGTGCATGCGTACCTGGACCTATGTGTGCATGCCTGGGGGTGTATGCGCATCTGTGTGTGTGCCTGGGCGTATGTTTGTGTATCTATGTGTGTGTGCATGCTTGTGTATATTTGCCTGTGTATGTGAAAGCATCTGTGTGTGTGTGTTTGCCTGTGTATGTCAAAGCATGTGTGTGTGCGTGTGCGTGCGTGTCTAGGGCAATGTAATCCTGCACTTCTGTCAAGATTAACATAAAAACAAGCATTTACGATGCAATAGGTCTCGCATTATTAAAGTTTGAGCTATTGGTGTTGCATTATTTAGCAATGCCAATAGCTCAAACTTTAATAATGTGAGACCTATTGCATAACTTACGGTCAGTGTCAACTATTAGTTTATCTATACTGCATTTTTAGAAAAAGTAAGTGCAGGGGATAATTGCACAGTTCTTTCGGAAAGGTGTACAACATCATTTAAGTTCTTTAAGTTGGCTTCCATGATAGTCCTTGTAGCCTAATGTCCCTGTTTAAAGATGACAACGGGTTTTGAGCCCGGATACTTCAGGGATCTCTTCGGGACAGAGAACTGGTAAGCTTGCTTAGTCAAAAAATGAGCAGGATTTTAAAATTTATTAAGAATCCAAATAGTGAGCAACTCAGTGATTTGTGAAGGACAAATGTCACATGTACGTTATTTCAAGGTGCTACAATGTAAAAACCTCAATGTAAAAACGAGGTGATATTGAGTAATTGTGTGTGGATCATGACCGTCATACTGGAAAAAAGGGGGTTGTAAGGAGTCTGATTGGTACCTTAATGTGTCATGGAACTGCTGGCCATGGCTGGTTCAATTGCTTTGAAAAATAAGAAGCAATCTCAATGCACGTCAATCGAGAACTTTGGAGTGGAAAAGGGAAATCATAGACCCACAGATGATCGGCTTGCACAAATGGAATAATTGGCTTGTATTAAATTATTAAGCAGTCCTTGAATATATTATTCCAAAAAGAGATTTTAGTTATGTTGTTTTATCACATATGTAGTGTTAGACGTGGCATGCTTGGTATGGTTTCACCCCTTACTTTTTTACTTCAACCCTCCTATTTTGCTGAGTTTGTTTTTGCTGTCCTTGGGACTCTGCACACTTTACCACTACCAACCGGTGGTTGAGTGCTCGTGCTCTCTCTTTAAAGCATGGTTGAATTGGCTTATACTCAGTTGGCATATTTAAAGTACTTGTCCCTAGTTAAGCAGCACTACCTGTGCCCAGGGCCTGTAAAGTAAATGCTACTAGTGGGCCAGCAGCACTGATTGTGCTACCAACTTAAGTAGCCCTTTAAACATATCAGGCCTGCCATTGCAGTATGTGTGTGCAGTTTTAAAACTGTCAGGTCGACCTGGCAAGATAAACCTCTTGCCAGGTTCAAACCATTCTTTTTAATACTTGTAAGCTACCCCTAGCAGGCCCTGGACTGCCTAGGGGGCAGGGTGCAGTGTATGTAATAAATTGGACATGTACCTGTAGGTTTAACATATCCTAGTAGTGAAAAACACTTACATTTAGTTTTTCACTACAGCTAGGCCTACCTCTCCCATAGGATATTATTGAAGTTACCTTATTACATTTAATATGTTGTCACTTCCAAACGGGATCAGGTAACCATTTCATGTGTGGTGGCTTTGGAATTTTAATGAAACATCCTCTCTTATGGTAAAGTCAGATTTTAAATTACAATTTTGAAAATGCAACATTTAGAAAGTAGTCATTTTCTTGCTTAGCCATTTAGTGCTTGCAGCCTGTGTCTGGGTTACATGACTGGGTGTAGCTTACAGCTGGGCTTTGTGTATTCCTCCTTGACAACCACACACGATAGGGAGCTTAGGTGTGACTGGTTGGATCATCACTGGCTGGATGGGAGGGCAGAGTTGGGCACAGCCCAACTTATACTGTCCAGAAAACCTTACGCTGTGTAAGGTAACTCTCGAGCATTCCGTAGAGCGACGCAGTCGCTAACCTTCAATGCTGAGAAAGAATGAGTGTATCCAAATGTCTGTTAGCCAGATGATGACAACTTTAATTCCATCAATGATTCAATCATATTGCGTCATATGATACATCATCCATAGTTAAATCCATAAATTACGAAACATCATTGTAAGTTCATATTCCATGTATTATGTTCATCAAACATTAAATAGAGTGACCCCAATGCATTTCGAGCCCAAGCTCTTCTTCAGGGGGAATTTTCTAAGCTCAGTTTGAGGAAAAATAGCAACACGAACGACCAGCAGTAAATTATGATGTCGGCGTTTGTTCAACGAACACCGACATCACAATTCACTGCTGGATTATGGACTTACAATGATGTTTCGTAACCTATGTATTTAACTATGGATGATGTATCATATGACGCAATATGATTGAATCATTGACTGAATTAAAGTTATCATCTGGCTAACAGACATTTGGATACACTCGTTCTTTCTCAGCATTAAAGATTAGCGACTGCGTCGCTCTACGGAATGCTCGGGAGTTACTTTACACAGCGTAAGGTTTTCTAGACAGTATTTCATTTAGCACCTTTTGGCACAGAAGGTGAACATCCTGAGCACCCTAAATTATGAAAAAAACTCTAATACTATCTTACATTTGATCACTGGGAGTGCAGCAGTCCTCATTTCTTTATTTGACACAGCCCAACTTACACATGAATAGGCTGTGTCTGGTCTCCACTCAAAAGTATGCATACCCCTGTTGTTAGTCTGGAGCCAGGGCAGGAAAGGCAGGAAACCTGTGCACTTCAAAGGGAAACCTCTAGAAGCTTCTCCCATCTTCAAAGGAATGGCCAGGTAAAGATATTTGACCTCATGCACCAAATCTTCAGCATGCTTCTAGATCTGTGGAGACTCTGCCAGGAAGGAGAACAGCTGTGCTGTTGCAATAATTGCTACTATGCTGGCCTACGCTGTTCTGACCTTCTGCCTGAATGAATGAATGAATGAATGAATGAAAGATTTGTAAAGCGCATGGCTGCCCTTAGGCTTCCCAGCGCTGCGCAACCAGATACTGAATTAGACAGGTTGACCCTATAGATATTGCATGAACAGCCATGTTTTAACTTTTTTGCGGACTTGTAACTCCCCCTCTATTAGCCTCAGTTCCAGTGGGAGGGAGTTCCATAGTTTAGGGGCCAAATGGGAAAAGTATCTTCCTCCGTATTTTTCCCTACAGACCCTGGTTTGAACTAGCCTCTCTTTAGCGCTAAAGCGCAGCTGTCTCTTTGGGCTGTAGGATGAGATCAGATTTCTTATTTTTTTGGAGCCTTTCCTATGTCGTGCTCTGTGGACAATGACCAAGGTTTTAAACTGTATTCTAGCCTCTACTGGAAACCAGTGAAGTATTCTTAGATGCTTTTTCACTGATTTCCGCAACAGAATGTTACACAGAAGTCTTGCAGCAGCATTTTGGGCTATCTGCAGCTTCTGGATGACATATTTGGGTACCCCTAGGAACAGTAAGTTTCCGTAATCCAGTCACGAGGTGACCAGCGAGTGGATCACTGTCTTCCTTAGTTGAATGGGTATTCTGTCTAGAATTTTCTGTAGGCTTCTAAGAAGCCCGAAACAAATTGCCATGACTTTATTGGCTTGTGTGGTCATGGAAAGGTTTGTTTCTAGCCAGAACCCCACATTTTTCACTGTATCTGCTGGGGTGGGTGGTTTACCCAGACAGGCTGGCCAGTGTATTATTGGTCTAGGTTTCACCTTATTTCCGATAAGTAGCAGCTCTGTTTTTTCACATTTAACTTTAGACAGCTTGCCGTCATCCATTCCTTGACTTTAATCAGGCATGAGGACAGCCTCTCCCCATCCCTGCTATTTTTTGGATCCAAGGAAATAACCAGCTGCGTATCGTCAGCATTCGAGGTCATGGAGATATCAAATTCCTGTCCAATCTTGGCAAGTGACTCCACATAAACATTAAAAAGTGTTTGGCTCAGGGATGACCCCTGAAGAACTCACACTTAAGTGACATAGTTTTGGAGTAGATATTATCTTCCTGTACTTGAAATGAGCAACCTTCCAGGAACGAGGTTAGCCACTTAAGTGCCACACATTTTATTCCCTTGTTTGACAGATTCACCGTATCGAAGGCTGCGCTTAAGTCTAATAAGAGCAGTGCCGCCGGTTTTCCTGTGTCTAGTGACTGTTTTAACTTTTCAACCACTACCAACAGAGCAGATTCGGTGCTATGTTGTGTCCTGAAACCCATCTGTGAGAGGTGGAGGCAGTGGTTGGTCTCCAGGAAATCTGTCAAGCTCTTATTGACATGTTTTTCCAGTAATTTGCCCGCATATGGTAGTAAGGAGATAGGGCGGTAGTTTTCTGGTAGTGATTGGTCCCCATTTACTTTTTTTAGTAAAGGCTTTATCACAGCGTGTTTCCACGCCATTGGGAATATACCAGTGTCAAGAGATTGATTCATAATCTTTCTAAGAGTGGGTGCCACAATTGGTTCTACTATTTTGAGGATATGGGGCGGTGCTGGGTCCAATGGTGATCCCGACTTCACTATGTCTCGTAGGGATTCAAGGTACTTTTGTTCCATGTTGGGAAAGTTAGTGATGACCTGTTGTGAAGGTACCCCTGCATGTTCTTCCTCCTTCTCTAATCGGTGGTCATTATCTGATTCAAAACCACTGTAAATAGCTGTCACCTTCGAGAGGAAGTATGAGGCTAGGGTATTACACCTGTCCTCTGATGATTCAGGAGGGCTTCTATCGTGGGATGGATTGGTCAAGGATTTAATTATAGCAAACAGTTCTCTAGTAGGGTTCTCTGCCTCCCTAATTTTCTCCTCAAAAAACTTTGCTTGGTTCATTTTGATGTTGTCATGATACCTCCTAATGGCCACTTTATATTTTGTTTTGAGTTTGGAGTCATAACACTTTCTCCATTCTCTTTCGATCTTTTTACATTCCTTTTTTTGTTCCAATAGTTGGGAGTTAAACCATCCTTCTGCTCTATGTCTGATTCTGTGTTTATGAATGGTCTTAGGTGCTACTATATCTAGTGATTGTGTGATCCAGGATTTCCATTGAGAGTAGACTTCTTCGACTGACCCTGGTGTTTCCAATTGTGGCTTTACCACCTCTGTCAGAATATCCCCCCAATTATCTGTGTTAATCCTATCCCAGCTCCCTTTCAGCACCTCATTATTCCGTATAATATTTCTGTGTTCGTTTCCAGTCTTTTGTAGTCTAAAAGGTACAAAATAGTGGTCTGATTTAATAAACACAAGAGGGACCCTGAGAAAGCC
This sequence comes from Lissotriton vulgaris, assembly GCF_964263255.1. Classification (NCBI taxonomy): domain Eukaryota; kingdom Metazoa; phylum Chordata; class Amphibia; order Caudata; family Salamandridae; genus Lissotriton; species Lissotriton vulgaris. The sequence goes on along the minus strand of NC_141699.1, from coordinate 468,038,430 downwards.
AGTCAAAAGGGAACATCCCACCAGTGGAAAATACAAACTGAGTAACATGTAAAGGATGCCCCCAAGTCGCAATAAAAAAAGGACAAGAGTTCCAAGATATAGAAAAATTCCACCCACAGAACAGCTCAATTAGATTTCATTATTTAATTTTCATTATTCAATATTTTTATCATTAACAATCGAAAAGGGAGTGCTGGGTGATGTTAAAAAATTAAGGAACAAGAAAATTCCAGGCAATAAGAGAAATCTCTCTTCTGAACAAATACAGGCTATAGAGGATTTGAAAAATGATAACCAAATAGTGATACACCACTCAGATAAGGGCGGAAATGTGGTGGTACTAGATAAGGAGAAGTATCTAGCAGAAGGTAAGAGACAACTGGGAGACACCACCTGTTATTGTGTCTCGACCTTTACTGAGAATCTAATATCAAATTTGACAATTTGCTAATGGAGTACAAAGACAAAGGCTTACTTGAATGGGAGGAGTACAATTTTTTGAGGTGTGCACATCCTAAAATAACCATTCTATATCTTTTACCCAAGCTCCACAAAAATGCTGTAGATCCCCCAGGGAGACCCATAGTGTCATCAATGGGTCCCCTGTTGGAAAACACTTCACGCTTCATAGATCACTATTTAAGACCATTTGTAATCTCTCTCCCTGCCTATCTCAAGGATACTACTCACTTTTTAACTATCATTGATGGTTTCCAGTGGGAAAAATCATACATGTTGGTCACGTTATACGTGAGTAGCTTGTACACAAGTATTTGTCATGAACATGGGATACAAGCAGTAGAGCACTTTTTAAAAACTAGATCCATTTCATTGTTTCACCACTCTAAAATGCTGGTTGAAATGATTCAGTTCTGTCTCACTAACAATTTTTTCATCTTTGATGACACTGTGTACCAACAGTCACAGAGCAAGGCGATGGGCACCTGCTTTGTCCTCAGTTATGCCAACTTATTTATGGGTTGGTGGGAGGAGCAGGTGTCCACACAGATGAAGGAATTTAACAACAAAGTAGTCCTGTGGCTTAGGTACATCAATGACGTCTTTATGGTATGGAATAGCAGCGTAGAGACAGCTAAGAAATTTGTGGGTCAATTGAATAAGAACAACTTTAATTTGGCATTTACTGAGCATATCCACAAAACGTCAATTGAATTTCTTGATGTCAAAGTAGAAATCCAGGGACAGGCGGTGACAACTAGCTTATTCCATAAAAAGACATCTGGCAATAGTATTTTAAGTGCTAAAAGTGCTCATCCTCGTAACCTGGTAGACAGCATCCCGTACGGGGAGCTGCTACGGGCCAAGAGGAACTGCAGCATCGAATCTGCCTACGAATGTGAGAAACAAGTGATGTGTACTCGCTTCAAGGAGCAAGGGTATAAGAACATCACGATCAAGCATGCATGTAATAGAGTAGATGCCACTGTTAGGTATTAGCTGCTCAATCCAAATAAAATAGATGAAAAGGAAGACAAGGTGAGATTTGTAACAACTTTCTCAGGACAGGCCCATGAAATCAGAAGGATTTTTAAGAAACATTGGCATGTTCTTCTGACAGATGAAATTTTGAAACCACATATAAATTAAAACCCACAGATCACTTTCAGAAAATGTAAATCTCTGAGAGATGATCTAAGTTGTAATCTTGTGACCAGCCAGAATAAGAGCAAAGGCAGAGCAGGCTTTAAACGCTGTAAAAGCTGTAAAGCGTGCCGTAAGAGTGTGGATTGTGAAATCTTGAATATCCCCAAATCCGGCAGAGACTTTGCAATTCGTAAATCACTGACTTGCAATACCATGTACTGTGTCTATGTATTGATCTGTCCATGCAACAAATGGTATGTGGGCAGTACAACACATTGAGCAAAGAAACGAGTGATGGAGCATGTACGTGCGATCAAAAACAACAATCAACAGTATCCTGTAGCACATCATTTCTTTGACTGCCATTTTCAGAATGAGAACTTACTGAGGATGGTGGTCATAGATATGGTTTACTTGGGAATCAGGGGGGGCAACAGAGAGTTAGCCTTGCATAAACTGGAGTCAAGATATATAATTGACTTTGACTGTATGACCCCGAATGGTTTAAATTCAAGTGAGGAATTGGCAGTGCACCTCATTGAATGAAAGATGAAATATGTATCATGTGAAGCTTTCTGTGGTCTGCTTTCTGATGTTATGTTTTTAATTGTTAGGTTAATTATGGCAACAGTCTGATCATGGCATTATATACAGTGTTGGTTTGAAAGCTGAAATCATGAATCGTGGCCCACTTGGGCGGGATTGAGTAGCTGGTACAGTGGATTTCATAAAAAGCAAGCCCACTGGAGCATGGACTTTTTTGTTTTTTTGTTTTTTCTAATATTTACATAAATATTGGCTATTAATCTAGCAGTAGGTTGGTTAATATACAGGTAATACAATGTGATACATGCTGTGGAATACGGACGCTTTGAAGTTAGTACTGTTCAAAATATGAGAACTTTATTTAACAAGAAGGAGGACAGTAAAGGAATTGCCCTAATATCTTCCACATTGCAAACTATTGAGAGATATTATTTGCCGCTTGCAACTATCGCGCTACATTTATTGGCAAGAATGTATTATTTGCATGTGTTTTTTCAGTCATGAAACTTTATAAATCTGTTGAAGTTTTTGTATATATTCTAAACTCTAATTTGGTGATAATGTGAATTAATTTTATACAAAGTAAAATACTGATGTGCAATATGTAACAATGTATTCAAAGTTGGAATTACTGTATATTACAATAGCGTTCAAGTTCTTGTAAAATGGCCGCCATGATCGTTGACTGTTTCTACACGTATGGGGAGAAAATCTTGTGTCGATTTCTGATGTAGGATAAATATGAGTAGTAACATTACAACGGTTTAAACGTGATCAAGCCGTAAGGTGAAAAGCGTTGTTTCCTGCCAATAAACTATCTTGTGCACTAGCAACTGTTACACTCCAAACAGCTTCCAGATGTAAAAGGAGAAACGGACTCTCCAATGCGCTTCAGTTGCAGGTTATAATTTATTTGATTTTTTTCAAGTGAAATGCATGTGCAAATCAAGAAAGACACGTTTCGGCGATTCCAGTTGCCCTGTTCACTAAAACGCTTGTGCCAACCCAACAAACATTTAAACACCCTGGACATCATGTGATAGATTGTCACCTGACCTATGATGGACATAGTGGACAGATTTCCCAGTCCCTCTGGTCTATCAATGAGCACTGGCAATGTTCGTCTATATTCACATGCAAGGTTTGAGCAGGCTGCATATTTTTAAACGTTTTAAACATTTTGCAAACATTTTATATCATTTTGTAAGAAACCCCAAATGTACGAATATGTTTGTAAGCACAAGTGTGATAACTTCAATTGAATTAAAACACGGCTTACCTTAATTTGAATTTGAATTTAAAAACATTTCTATAGCGCACTTTTACCATGCGGTTTCTTGGCGCTGTTGGGTTGTGAGAAGCGAGCAGGAGCAGAGGGGGATTTAAGCATTGTAGGCTCGAGAAAAAAGATAAGTTTTGAGACCCTTCCGGAACTCAATATAGGAGGATGACATACGGAGTTCTGAGGGGAGGGAGTTCCAAAACACAGGAGCCAGCACTGCAAATTTCGTACCGCCAGTCTTTTTCTTGCTGAAGCGGGGGATGGTTAACAGAGCCTGATGAGTGGACCTGAGCTCTCGTCCAGGTATGTAGGGAGTGATGGCAGAACAAATGAATTCCGGGGCGGTGCCCATTTTAGCTTGGAAAGTGGTGCAACCAAGCTTAAACAGGGCACGCTCTTTCACCGGCAGCCAGTACCTTACCATTGGTATAACTCCAAGCTCTACCAAAACCTGCCATTAGTCTAAATGTTACCTCAGCATATCACTTAATAGTAATCATACATGGCTAGGCCATAAACTACTAAAAAAAATGCCGAATTATAAAAACAAATATCTAACGTTACACATTTCCCATCCGGGAATTGTAAATGTGAACTGAAGATGTTGGGCAGGGAGAAAGAGGAGCCTAATTTAAATCCATGTGAAATCACAATCGAGCTATATACAGTTATTTCAATCATTTGTGCAAATGAATCACTAAAATCATTACTTTTAGACCCAAAACGCGAGCACAGAATATTAACTAGGGAGCCCACTTGTTAATAAAACTTATAGTTGTAAACTGCACCTAAAGAACTGATTATTGACTCACTGATAACAGAAATGCATCACATTGTTGGAGATCCATACCCTTTGTACTTGATCATGCTAATGATTTGAATAATTCCGCCTGTGCAAATGTGCCATTAAATAGTATAAAACCATTCATCTATAAAAATTACTAATAAATAAGCAGTAAAATACACATAAATTGATCACATTGAAAAAAGACCTAAAATCATTGAAAACATATTAACAAGGCATGATTTACAAAGATAAAATTCATATTCAATTAAAGTGCATGTCAGATGTAAACTCCGAGCTACCTATTATAATCATTAAAGATAATAGTGCAAATCCTCGCATAAATTGCGCCCTCTAGGATGCTTAGTGTCAAGCTCAATAATATATTTAGTTTCCAACTGTCTAAGACTTCTTTCCCTGTTGCCACCCCTTTTGTTCTGTGGGACGTTGTCAATGATATAATATTGCAGAACATTAAGATTGTTATTATGTTCTGCTTTTATGTGTCTGGCAACAGTGTAAGTTGGGTCTGAATTTACGGTAGCTCTAAGCTGTTGCAGAATACGAGCATGAACCTGAAGTTTTGTGCTCCCAAAGTATTGTAATCCGCACACACATTTGAGCACATACACAGAGTAATCTGTACGACAAGTGAAATGTCCATTTAATTTGATAGGGACATCCATAAAGGCTGTAGTGTATGTACATCTATTCACCCCAAATTTACATGCGCGGCATGTACTACATTTAAAAGAAACTTTTTTGGGGAGAGCCAGTTGCCTTTATTATAGATCTCAGGACTTGTCTTAACTAGATCACTGCACATTGAATACGCTTCTCTGTAGGTGAATTTGGGTTTGCTTGGAAGTACACCCTGAAGAACAACATCTGTAAGAACAATCGGCCATTGAGTAGTAATGATTTTTTTGTATAGTGTGGGACTGTCTACTATAAGTAGATATAAACCTACATAGATCTATATTAGATTTTGCTTCTTCAGTTCCCACTGTGGTGATTGCTGTGGAACTATTTGAGGGACCCTTTGGAGCCTTTGGAGTTGAAGTAAGAAGTTCTAATCTGTTTTTGCTATTCGCTTTTTTCATAGCCAGATCAAGTTTATGTGGATCATATCCCCGTTCCATCAATCTAAGTTTGGCCATGCCTTGGGCCTCTACCAATGCTTTGTCTGAACTGCAAGCTCTACGACTTGTAAGGAATTCACCATACAGAAGACTTTCAATTGTATGATGGGGATGGAAGCTAGAGGCGTGTAGTAACGTATTGCCAGCAGTAGACTTCCTATATAAACAAGTCTCAATTACCCCATCATTAGCCGTAACAATGATATCCAGAAAATTAGCAGTTAAGGGATTAGCATAAGATGTAAATTTTAAATTATGTTATTGATGTTAATAAGATCCACAAATCTGTTCGCTTCTTCATGGGTCCCCTTCCAAATGATGAACACATCATTTATGAACCTCCACATTTCAACCACGTGTTGGTCGTAAAGTGTCTTGTGCTCAACTTTGAGGACATGCTCCTCCCACCAGCCTACATGTAAACAGGCATAGCTGGGGAGAAGCATGCCCCCATAGCCACGCCCTGTTTTTGCCTGTATACTTTCCCATCAAACATAAAACATTATTAAAAAGGCACCATTGTATGATTTTTAGCAACATTTGATTGTGCTGATACATATCAGTATTCCTGTGTTCTGAGATAATCACAGCTCGGAGCCCATCTTCATGTTTGATTCTTGTATACAGTGCAGCAATGTCAAGCGTTAAAAACAGATATTCTTCGGCCCATTGCACAGTATTTAGTTTAGATAAAAAATCATTAGAATCTCGCAGATAGGAAGGTAGAGTCATAGCATGTTCCTGGAGATAATGGTCAACATATCTGGAGGTGCATTCAAAAGTGCTGTTAATGGCGGATATTATCGGTCTTCCTGGAATCGGATTTATGCCTTTATGTACTTTTGGAATTAAATAGAAGGTGTGTAGAGTGGGATATTCTTTGTGAAGAAATCTAAATTTATCTTTAGAAATAAGACCTTCTCTTTGCCACCTTAACAACTCAACCTTATATTCCCCATTGATCCTCTTTAAATTCATAGCACTGTATGTCATTTAGATGATTAAAAGCCTCTGTTCTGTATGATGCTTTATCCTAAAGAACAATGTTGCCCCCCTTGTCTGCGTTGTTGATAACAACAGAGTCGTTATGGGACCAAGATGGCGGGGTGAGGACGCCGAGAAGCAGCAGCTCATTCTGAGGCTCCTGTCGCCTTCACAAATGTAACAGAGAAACAAAATACGACGAAGAAAGCAATTGGGAAAAGCACTTGTCTACTTCTGTTTCACAAATGCCGGTAGCTATGAGAAGAAACCGAGAAGAAAACTACCATTAGCTTTCCCTAACTATCTGGTGGTAACCTCAAGCTGACGGAGGCTGACGGCGGTCAGCGGACTTGACAATCAGAAGTAACGGACTAACGGCTCTGTTTGTATGCCTGACTTATGGTCCGTAGCGGGCTGTGAGCAGGCAAGGAAGCGGAGTTCTCGCATTGACGAAGTGTTTCACGAAACTTCATGAAACTGTAGGCTGTTGTAGTCTCAGGATTATCATTTCCATTGTGGGAGCACAAAGAAGCTGAGACGACGAATGCTGTGGTCCTACCTTACCAGTGGCTGCCTGCATACAACGAGGTGCACAATCTCTCGGCTGGTCCGGGCTTCCACGCTCGGCTGGTTAGGTCTGCCATTGCAGCGGGGGCAGCCCGCTCCGGCCCAGGTCTCGAGAAGGAAGGAGAGAATGGCACCCCCCATAAATCCGCCGAGATCCACACGGATGGCTAAAGCAGCCGCTACGGAATCCGCAGCCACCTCGCAACTAACCATCCCTCCCTCTGTTCCGCCCCCTGCCACAATCTCGGCCTCTGCCTCAACAACTCCGGTCATAACAGCGGCGGTAACGGCAGCGGCTTCACCTCACCAGGCTTCAGTAGATGCAGTGGATACACTGAATCTGCATTCGGAGGCTGCAGAGATAGTCAGAGCGGGTAGGCAGCTTTTTCAATTACCTGTTTCTGTTGCAGCAGATACTGTGTTGCCTGGTAAGGAAGATATCATGAGCAGCAACAGCAATACAGATCAGATGATCTTAGTTATACCTGACATTTCTCCCCCCTCTAATTTAAAGGCTCAACCCCCAAAGGTGCAACTGCTGGAAAAAGGGCCCTAATACTGTTTTAACCGAGGGGCCACAGGGGGCACAGAAGGCAACATCAGCCGGGGATGGGCTGGTTAGTGCTCATAATGAGGCAGATCGAGTGAAGAAGGGAGAAGCTGTTTCGGAGGGTACTTTGGAGGAGGAAATTAGTCTCGACCCGGTGAATATCCAAAGCACACAAGTTAACAGAGAAACCGCTACCTCTTCATTTCCTGGGATGAGGGTCGAGACAGAGACAGAGGCAGAGGCAGAGACAGATGCGTAGGGTGACGGGACAGGCTCTAATGAGGATTACGAGGAGGTGGAGGTGGAGGACGAGAATGAGGATGTGGAGATTGTGAATTCTACACCCGGCTCTTCTCAAGATACTGTTAAATTTCTAGCTAGCCGAAGGGAAAAATCTAAAATTAAAGCTAAGTCAAAACGCAAGGGGGGGGGGGGAGAATTGCCTCTTCCAAAGGGGCCAGCGATCAATACTACTACTTTGAAAAAGTCTTTCCTCACGGAAAAGAGTCCTCTCAGAAAGTGGATACAGGCTAAAGGGCTAGCTAGAAATACGACCGTGCAGCTATCCGGCACAAGCCTATCGACTCTCGAGTCTCCGAAGAGGCTTCCTGTGGTACCAAGGGCTCTATCGCCTACAGTTACCAACATCAATACTAATATCAATGACACTAACATTGAGAATGGAAATACAAGCCCTTCTCCATCAAACATTGATGTCCCGATGTTCTCGGTGGCCGCGGTGGCCTCAGGGCCTCAGTAACTATGCTAGACGCTTCTCCTTCTGACTCTACCTTGGCTTCCAGCCATCACACAACCACCATTGTAGCCTCATTAAATCATACAATTTCATCTCCTACAACTACTCCTACGTTACAGGATCCTCTTCCACTGTCTAAACATAAATCAACTGATCCAATCTCCGACGCTGCCAACACAGCATCGCCGTCTATCATCTTCGGAGAATCTGAATCTGTTCTTTCCCCCCTCACAATTTGGAGGCTCAAGAACATTTCTTACAACTGCGGGAGGACAATAATAAATTACAGAATTCATTATCAGAGGTGATTTCAAAACTGGGGGGTTGTCACAGGATATAGAGGAGCTGCAACAGAGAGTGGTACATTTAGAGGAGGACCGTGTCCATACTCAGTCTTCCCTGAGTCAACACGATGCTCAGATTACATCTTTGCAGCTGAAGGTGGAAGAATTAGAAAATCGCCAACGGCGCCAGAATCTGAGACTATTTGGTATCCCGGAAGGGGTCGAAGGGTCAGATGCGAGGGCTTATCTTGTCACTCTACTATCCAAGGCTTTCCCCGATTTAGCGGATTGGGATTGGGACTCCCAAATCCAGAGAGCTCATCGGCTTCCCTTAGTCCAAAGGAATAAAGAAAGCAAATTTCCTAGACCTTTTCTTATTTACTTTGGTAATTTTCTTTTGAGGCAAGCAGTCTCCCTGAAGGCACGCCCTAACTCTCCGGTCACTATTGAGAACCTGTCCCTTTTTGTACGGTCAGATTTGAGCAAACCCACCAGGGATAGGAGGTGGAAGTTAAGGAAGCTTATAGATCCTTTTAAATCGAAAGGGATGCAAGTGTTCTTACAAGAACCAGCCTGTCTAAAGGTAATTAAGGGAGGCCACACTTATTTTTTCACGGATGAGAAGGAGGAAGAGACCTTGTTATCACAATTAGGCTAATGTCCAAATCGCGTTTCTTTCCCTAGCATAGCATATATATTATTCTTATGAAACTTTATGAATTTTTTATTCTCCTTCTCATCTGTATTTCCTTTTCCTTTCTGTTTTCCCAGTGTTTATCGTCTTGAAAAGTAGTAATGCGGCAGGTAGCTCTCATGACTGCTGCTCTCCTTAGCTGCCTCTACAGCGGCAGCAGGTTCAAGGGGGGGTTTTCTCTCCAGATGGAGAGTAAGACAGGGGGGAGGGTGGGGGGACCTAGGAACTCTGGGGAGGGTCGGGCTTTAGGGGGTAAAATAAAAAAAAACAGCACTAAATGGTATATTATGGAACATGTTGGGAAGAAGACACATTTGTCTATGTAATGGACAGAAAGGTAGAATGATTTCAATTTATGTTTTGAAATGTATAAATTAAAATGCCTGGCTTGGAATGTTGCGGGGTTGAATAGTAAGAATAAAAGACGACTTGTCTCGGAAGAGCTTAGATTATACGACCCACACTTTATTTTTTTATCCAAGATAGACATTGCTTTTAAGGATAGGAAGCTCCTCAGCCAACTTGGTTATGATGTGATAATTAGCTTTATGCTACAAGTATCAAACAGAGGAGTTGCTATTCTCAAGGATAGACGTATCAGAACAGAAACGCTTAGAACTACCTCAGATACAAACGGCCGCTGGGCAATTGCTCAAATAACTATAGGAAACTACAAATATGTACTCTGTGTAATCTATGGGTCTAATAGCGATGAAGATTATGTCTTTGATCAATTAAACACAGAGCTTTTGGGGTGGGAAGGGGAATTACTCCTGATGGGGGATTCCAATTGTATCATGGAATATCGGTTAGACACCACCAGACAGGGCGCTTTTCGGTGCATGCGTAAAGTCTGTGCAGCTATTTTGGAAATTGGCTGATTACATAATATCAGGGATATTTGGCGCTCTATCTACCCAAAGATCCCCGGTTATACATATTACTCAGCTCCACACAAATTGTGTTCTCGTATTGATATGGCTTGGGCCTCTACCATTATATTATCTACAAGCTCTATGGAGATTTGTCCTTGTGTTGCCTCGGACCACAACCCAATTCTATTAACTTTTAATAATTTGCAAGCTCCAGTAGGCCCAAGAATGTTTTCGTTTCCTCTGTACATACTATCAGATCCGGTATTCATAATATGAGTTAAGCAACATATTTCCAAATTTACCCAATTTAATCTCAACTCAACTTCATGCATAATTGTCTGTGATGCCTGTAAGGCCAGCATTAGAGGGTTTACCCAACAATATAGTCTTAGACAAAACTCTGAACGCCGTAAGGCTAATACTATACTAATCTCTAATATCTCGGCACAAGAGTCGCTCTTAGCAGACGCCGTTCGAACTGGCTCTCCCAAAATTGATGAGATTGGGTTGGTATTGGGACGGCTAAAAGCTAATCTGAAAACAACTCTCATTGAAAAAAGCAGCGCCAAGCTGCATAAATTAAAAATCACTTACTATGAAGGAGGAGATAAAATAGGAAAAATACTGGCCCACAAAGTTGCGGAGGATAGAGCTCATACCATGATTAAAAGTATTAGGAATTCTAACAACATTACACACGATCAGCCAGCACAGATACTGGCACTTTTCGTGGAATTTAATAATCTTCTATACACCCCTGAGAATAAAACTAATGCCGGAAAGATTCAGGATTACTTGGAAACCAACATTAGAGAGAAATATAACTTACCAGGGCTAGATCAACTATCGGAGGAGATCACTATTTCAGAGATCAGACAGGCTATTTTCTCACTACCGTTGGGGAAGTCTGCCGGTGAAGATACCATCCCAGTCGAACTTTATAAATTATGCACTGAAGAACTGATCCCTCTTTTCTCACAAGTGATTCAATTCATAGGGGAAAACGGGAAGGCCCCTAGCTCCTGGAATACTGCGAAAATGTTTTTTTTCCTCAAAAAAGGCAAACTGGCAGATGAGTGCGGGTCTTACAGACCCATTTGTCTGATTAACACCGACGCCAAGGTCTTTGCAAAAATTCTTGCTAATCGATTAGCACCATATATCCCAAAAATAGTAAATCCTCAACAGCACGGATTTGTTATAGGCAGAGACACCATACAAACACAGCCATAACTGCCTTTGATATAGTTGAGACGGAGTCCATCCCACTTGGCATGATCTTACTAGATGCCGAGAAGGCTTTCGACCGAGTGGGATGGGACTACCTCTGGTCAACTCTGTCTTTCATGGGATTTGGGGGTTCTTTTGTCAGCTGGATAAGAGCAATATATGATAGACCCATGGCGAGTATCAGCTATGCGGGGCTGACTTCTTCTGTCTTTTCCATTTCTCATAGCACTCGGCAGGGGTGTCCCTTATCACCCCTACTCTTTGCCTTATCAATGGAACCTTTTGTTATCTGCCCTTCAGTTCCAACCCCGTATTACACCGTTTAGACATGGCCCTCTATTCCACGGATGTATCCCAGGCATTAGAGGGTATCACCATTGAATCTAACAGATTTGGTGCTGTCTCAGGGTACAAATTAAATATCAACAAAACACGAATAGTAGTAAATAACAAACCACAAGAAAGTATCACCGGAATATGTAAGGTTGCTAACTATCTGGGGGTCAAAATATCGTCTAAAATCAGTGACATTATCCATGTAAACTATGATGTTCTATTAAAATCTACAGCTTTGTCACTGAAAAAATGGCACAAACTCCCCTTAAACATCATAAGCAGAATAAACCTGATGAAAATGAAAGTGCTTCCCAAATTCCTTTATTTATTTCGTTCTATACCACTAGCACTCCCAAATTCTTTCTTTAAGAAGTTAGATGGTCTGTTTAGTAGTTTTATTTGGGGATATAAAAAGGTTCGGAGATCATTGACGTTACTAAAAGGGACTGCAGAGGCAGGGGGACTTAACTGTCCAGATTTTAAACTATACTATTGGTCTACCTTTATAGGTCGGCTGCGTTCCCTTCTTAACTCTGATACTCAATTGTTTTTCACATTATTATGCTTAACTCCGACTCCAGAATGTTTTTGTTAAGATTAAACGACCCAAATTACTACAAAAGAGTCAAATGCAAGACGGCCAGAAATTCTGCAAAAATCTGGTTCAATATCCTGTCTTTTTGCCACACTTCTTTTTTTCATTCCAGACTGCAATTGTGGGGAAATCCGGGTCTTCCCGAGATCTTCAATGATGGCAGGGCAAATAAATGGTCCGCTCATGGAATTAGAACATTGGGGGATCTCTACGAGTCTGAAGGTTTCTTAGGTTTCGGGGCACTCCAGAATCTATTTAGACTTACAGACTCAATGAGGTTTCAATATATTCAAATCCACGATTTTTTAATACGTAAGAGGAAAATCCCAGAAACTCTTGACTCTGACATCTGGGACTGCTTAATAAATAAAAGCTATAAATGTTTAAACACCTACAAGACAGGTGACTGCTCTAAATTATCAGAGAAATGGAGCTTGAAGATGGGGTGCAACGTAACATCTAATCAGATTGCTCACTCTCTCTCCAACCTAAACAACCTTGTCCGTTCGTCAAGTTTAAGGTTGCAACAGTATAAAACCACCTGTTTGCTCTATTACACTCCCGAAGTAATCTCTAAATGGTCTATCAATTCTGCCTATAGTGATCGTACTAAATGCCCCAAGTGTGACCTTGACGGCGCTGACCTAGAACATATGTTCTTTTCTTGCCCTTTGCTAAAGGAGTTTTGGTCAGCATTAGACAAGGTTCTGAAAATGAAACTGAGTGAGCCACCACTATTGTCGGCTCCATTGATATTATTAGACATTCATCCTTTCTCTTCTTAAGAGCAGAATCTAGTCACTATATTAATGTCCTGTGCCAAATTAACTATTGCTCGAGCATGGATCTCCCCTCAGCCCCCTCACGTTCTGGAATGGTGGTCGCTGGTCAATGAAATACACTCCATGGAGGCTGCTCTGACCAAGCTCAGAGGAGTACGATCGTTAAGGAAATTTTAAAAGATATGGGGAAACTTTTTCTGAATGTTAAACTAAATTCATTCCAATTATAACTGTTTTAATCTGTCAGGATTGTTATTTCTGTTCCCCTGCCACTGTAATAGCTTCTTTTTCCATTTAGTTGTTTCGGTCGTCTACGAACCGATCCATTTTACCATAACTCTGTTATCGTCTTCTTCCCTCTGATTGTTTTGTATTTGCATTTTGTTTCCATTATTGTGCTGTCAATAAAAATAAAAAAAATAAAAACAACGTTATTCTTAAGTTTACTCATTAGTTGAAAGTACTCCTTGTTATTTCCTTTGTGTTTGTTTTTAGGTTTGCAGGTTTTTCTGTATAAAGATTTCAATTCATCCGTTAGACGTTCATGGAAAATGTCTAATGCGTCCCTAGGCATGATGGGAACAAACGTAGAGGCAGCTTTGAAATGACTACATCCAGGTGAGGAGATGTTAACATCTTCTTCCTGAGCTACCATTTGAATGTTGTTTTCTTCAGAACTGGAATTGGGTTCGCCCACCCGTCGGGCACGTAGCGTTGTTAATAACGGGACCTCTCCAGCAGTGATGCCTCCCTTGGATGTCTGAATTGGAGGCACTATTTTCTCTTTTCCATGGTTTTTGATAGTAACATATTTTTTAAGTTTCATTTTCTGAATAAATTTATTTACGTCTACTTAAGTTTGTACATAATTAAAATTGCTCTCAAGCAGAAGTTTAATCCTAAAGCCAGCAACTGTTTTTTGGCAACATTAAGTTGGATATTTGTTAAATTAATGATTGCTTGGTTGGCTGGTGTTTTTACTTGCGCCAATTCTTTCTCCATGGTTGTCCTTTGCCTTGCTCGTTTTGCACATTTTCGTCTTTCTCGCCTTCGGTGGTTCCTTTCTTTGTTACTGGCACCTGTGGATTTCTCTGTCGTAATGACTGCTTTCTTTGCTCCAGGATAAAATCCATTTCCTCAGCATAAGAAAGTGGTCCCAGGGCTGCATTCACAGTGACATCCGCATAACTGCTCCGGTCAGAATCGGTGTCACTAAGCAAAGCATCAGAACTCGAGGCTGAAGCCATTGTAACAGGTGCCTGGTTGCTGGCTTGTTATTCTCCTTGACGCGTGCCAGTTCTATTAAGCACTTTCTGTTTTTTTTACGTTGTCGTACTTTGGAGCAAAGGTAAAAACCTGCCCCTGCTCGTAGAAATTTTTGGACTTTGCAAATTTCCAGACTTTTCTCGTCTTAATAGTTTCTTCTTGTTTATTCATTCTTTCCTGCATTTCCTTAAAACTTTTTTCAATAAATTCTTTGTTACTCGGATTGTTGAGCAATTCTATTTCGTTTTTAATACGTGTGATTTCTTTCATGTCATTTTCTTTGTCAATTCTTGCATATTTAACGAGCTGACACACCAGCCTCATGGATGCCTCCAATATACTTTACGCCCATTCTTTCAAGAGGAGTGGATTCGGATTTTCGAAACTGGGGCCAGCATGATTCTCCTCTTGGCACCCGCCCAGCCTCATTGTGTGTATATATATATATATATATATATATATATATATATATATATATATATATATATATATATATAAATATATATATATATATGATTCAGTTTCACAACACGCAGCCAAAACTACGCAGATGCACTCTGCTCCGAAAGTATAGAGACCACTCCAATCTCCGATGCGCAATCCAAGGAAGATTTATTTATTTATTGCAGCATGTGAAAAACGGGTAATGGAGCAAGAAAACCCCAACGCGTTTCGGCGAAACACTCGCCTTGGTCACGGGTATTTTTACAATGATTCACAAACAGTAAATAAAGTTTTTAGAAAAAACAAGTCTCGTGTGAACATAAATGTGAAAATAAATAAAGGACTGAGGGCCCGTTATCCAGCGGCCATCTTGTAGTGGTGTATCACTGACAATACATCAAAGAAATGGCTTAATCCCAAGCAAGTGCAATTAATTAAATGACATTAAGGCAAGCAATGAAAACTGTTGGTAACTGGTCAGAAATTCACATGGCCGGGATGCCCGCCACCCCCTCCCAACACCAATTCCCCATGGGAGGAGACAGACACAAGTTTGAGTTTTTGGAAGGCGGGGGGGAGTTACCCCCCCGGCCGTATTTATTAATATATGAAACAAAATTTAAAACTTTAAATTAAAACGTTTCATGAATTATGTACAATTTTATTTCCATTACATTTTGATGAAGACATGTTCTTTGGCTAACCTTAACAGATCTCTAATACAAAGGTTTCCTAGCCAAGTCTAGCATCCTGAAAATGCATAACATTCTAAAATAAAATTGTACATCCTAGCATTAAGGGCCAACGGCAAGGTCTTAACCGGTGTCAGATCCCTACTACCAAATTCCCGCCCTCACGGTGTGAGTGGCGCATGCGCAGAGGACTTTACCCTCGTTGCCAACTGTAACTTCCCTTGTCGTGGGGGCCCCCTTTCACTCGACGCCATCTTAAAGGTCGTCCGAGTTCCCGTGTGAGGTATCCGTAAGAAGGACAGCGTGGACTCCCCCCCTTTCCCACACTCTCTTCCGCCGGAGCGGATATCCGGCCCCAGGGAAATTCGTAGGAGGGGCATATAGCCGTCTCCCCCTTGGGAGGGGCCTATGGCCGTCTACCCCTAGGCGACCCATCTTTAGTGGGTGCCGCCTCCCTGTGGGAGGGGCCAATGGCCGCCTCCCCCCGGGCGCTCCCATCCGTACTGGGTGGCGCCCCCCCTAGGGACCTTGAAATCACTGCTCATCGATCATGACCTTACCGCCCGACCGAAATAAATACGACAGTTGTTTTACCTACTAAGGAAAGAAAATACGCCTAATCTGCCACAGCTTTACCTACTAAGGAAAGAAAATACGCCTAATCTGCCACAGCTTTGACAATTCATCAACTTTCACATTGCTACAAAGGGGAAAAAGTCCTAAAGCACAAGACAATTATTCTCATTCATTCCTCCATTTTTCTACAAAGGAAAAAAGGCCTACAAACATTTATTCAATCAAAGGCATTTGTTAATGCTGTAAAATGAAACTGTATCTCTTTAATACATTCGAATATCACCAACAATTACTTTATTCAAACCAACATTGCAAAAAGGGGCTGGTGGGGGGGTCAAAATTGCTGCTTGTTCGGTCGAGGGCTCACAAGCAACGAGTGGTGCAGCCTTCCGAGCACTGGAACAAGAGGACGCTTCATTGGATTCCTGCTCTATTTATCCGTCTGTGGAGGGGCGGGGGCCCTCCTCGGGTACGCCCATCCGAGCACGGACTTCCGGTCTGGTGTCTAGGACAACCCCCTCTGGGCGGGAAGGGCGTGCTCCGGCTACGCCGCTTTGGGCATACCAGCCGAACCACGCCCCCCACCCAAAATGGTTTCCCTGGGGGATCGGGGCACCCATCCATACGTTCGGGGGGACCGAGTGGTCTTCCCTTTCCATATGGCCGGGATGCCCGCCACCCCCTCCCAACACCAATTCCCCATGGGAGGAGACAGACACAAGTTTGAGTTTTTGGAAGGCGGGGGGGAGTTACCCCCCCGGCCGTATTTATTAAAATATGAAACAAAATTTAAAACTTTAAATTAAAACGTTTCATGAATTATGTACAATTTTATTTCCATTACATTTTGATGAAGACATGTTCTTTGGCTAACCTTAACAGATCTCTAATACAAAGGTTTCCTAGCCGAGTCTAGCATCCTGAAAATGCATAACATTCTAAAATAAAATTGTACATCCTAGCATTAAGGGCCAACGGCAAGGTCTTAACCGGTGTCAGATCCCTACTACCAAATTCCCGACCTCACGGTATGAGTGGCGCATGCGCAGAGGACTTTACCCTCGTTGCCAACTGTAACTTCCCTTGTCGTGGGGGCCCCCTTTCACTCGACGCCATCTTAAAGGTTGTCCGAGTTCCCGTGTGAGGTATCCGTAAGAAGGACAGCGTGGACTCCCCCCCAATCCCACACTCTCATCCGCCGGAGCGGATATCCGGCCCCCGGGAAATTCGTAGGAGGGGAATATAGTCGTCTCCCCCCTGGGAGGGGCCTATGGCCGTCACCCCCTAGGCGACCCATCCTTAGTGGGTGCCGCCTCCCTGTGGGAGGGGCCAATGGCCGCCTCCCCCCGGGCGCTCCCATCCGTACTGGGTGGCGTCCCCCCTAGGGACCTTGAAATCACTGCTCACCGATCATGACCTTACCGCCACAGGCCGGATAGTTGACCGACTATCCGGCCCCCCACACCTCCTAAAGGTCATGTCTCCTTAATCCCACTAGCCATGCTATGAAGTCTCCTATGAGTAAATCATTCCCCGCCCTGGACAGGTGAACCCCATCAGTCAAGTAACAGTGATCACCCCGAATACACCCATGGGGAATGCTTTGCAAATGCGCGGAGCGAAACAATTTTTCAATTTTGTTGTTGACCCTCTTTACCGAGTGGTTCAACGCCATTACCGAGAAACCCCCCCGCCAAACTCTCCTGGGGATCATGTGGGACCAGGCAATTGTGCACCCCGGGAGCCTCCTCGCCAACCAGCTGACTGCCGACAATATTTGCTCAACTAACACCCGTCTTCCCAGTCTTACCAAGTCATTGCCCCCCAGGTGCCCTATGATTACAGATGGCGGTGACCTTTGCCGCCCTAAGAGTCCCTCCACAAATGCTTGAAATTGGTCAAAACAGAGGCCTCCCTTCCCATGGAAGGTTACTCTGAACCCGTATTCCCCAGATGCGTGAGTTGCGTCACCTGCCATGAATACGTCTCCGGCGCGCCTCACGTATGAGTGGCCCACGACCCATACCACTCGATCTCCAGTTGGTGATCCTTGACCGTTGGTTCTTTGGTGTTGGGTCGATCCCCAATTCCGCCCCGCTTGACAGGCTTGCAAAACTGTAATTCAAACAAAAGACAACAAGCGTGAGTGCATTTCATCAGTCTTTTACAACATGTGCAGTCGCACATACCTCTTGAAACAGTTCGAGGACCAACGGCCTAGCTGTTTAACTTCTTCCGCACCCAGACCCCGAGCCGTAGCCTCTGTAGCGGCCCCTATTCTGAATGAGTGGGTCCCAAAATCGCGTGGGTTCAAGCCCGCCGCAGCAATCGTAAGTGCCAGCACCCTCTGAAACTGAAATTTCGTCAACGGGGTGCCGTCTTTGTGTCTAAGCAGGCTTCCTCCCCATGTCGCCGGCCTCTGTGCCAGGTAGTCCTCTAAACACCTCATGGGACAACTGGGGCTCCCTCGGGTGCGCTGCAAAACAACACTACTCTCCAAAGCTTCCTGGTCTGTCTTGGAGCTGGCTATCGAGATAAACATAGAATCACCCCGTATTTGGACATGATCCCTGCATAGGCCTCCCTCCACATCCTTCTTGTTTTTTGCCACAAGTTCACTTACCCGCATGGCCCCATGGAATGCCAATGCGAAAGCCGCTCGGAACAGAACTACCTCAGAAGGGGAGGAGCATGTCTCATCAAGTTGTGCTAGTATCAGAGACAATCTCTCTAAACCAATCGGGTGCCTTGTATCTTGTCTGCGACCCTCAAGGCGCTGCCAACCGCGAGTGCCTTTCTGACTAAGAAGGAACCCGTCGGGTCCCGTATGCCGTGGAGCTGTGCCATGAATGATATGGCCGCCCTATGTCTGTTGGCAGTTGCAGCTGATCGGCCTTCCTTATGAAGGGCCACTAAGAACCCTAGGAAGGATTCCTCCTGCCCCCAGCTATGTCTCCCTACCGGCCCTAAAAAGGCGCAGTATGAACGAAATGCTCCCTCATAGGCCTTCCTCGTCCTGGGCGCTAAGCTGGCTGCCACGAGGTCCTGTAATCCGGGGCACCGATCTGCCATAGTGCTTCGGGGAATGGTGCCGCCACTAGTTCAGCTGTGGGTAGATAGCCCCTGAAAGCCTGCAGGTGTGAACGAGAGAGTGCATCCGCTGCATTATTCAGTACACCCAGCACATGTTTTGCCCTGAACTGTACATTCAATCTCATGCATCGCAATACAATTTCCTTCAACAATCTCAAGATCCACTTGCAGCGTGCTGCCTGGTGATTAATGCACTCGACCACCGTCATATTGTCAGACCAAAACACTACTGAGCGGTCCCTAAAATCTTCTGGCCATGCCAACAGAGCCACCCAAATAGGAAATAGCTCCAAGAACCCAATGTTACCTGTTAGGCCACTGGAATGCCACCACGTCGGCCATACTTGTGCCGACCATCGGTTACCAAAGATTGCGCCAAATCCCACGCTCCCAACCGAGTCGGTCCACAAACCCAGTTCGTCAGACGAGGCTGGGGGTTTATTCCACGCCACCCGACCGTTGAAGTCCGCCAGAAATGCCAACCAAATGCGCATATCCTGGCGAACCTCTGCTGACAGTCTCGTGCGGTGGTGTCCCTCCTTGAGGCCGACCATAGCTTGTGCAATGGAACGTGAGAAGGGGAGAGCCATCGGTATTACTTTTAAGGCAAAGTTAAGCTGACCCACTGTTTGTTGTAACTGGTGCAGGGTCACCTTGTCTTTACTCAGGCATTGTTTTAAGGAAGCCCTGAACTTGGCCACCTTCTCTAATGGCAGACGGAAACATCCCTCCACGGAATCAAGCTCAATCCCCAGAAACTCCAGGGAAGTAGATGGCCCCACTGTCTTACCTGGTGCCAATGGAACCCCAAACTCCTGCATGAGAGTGCAGAAGTCCTGCAGTGTCTGAGCACATTCCGTAGTGCCTGCCGGACCCAGGAACAGGAAGTCGTCTAAATAGTGCATCACCTGTCTATGGCCAGTGGCCTCGGTGAACGCCCATTCTAAAAAACAGCTGAACATTTCAAAATAAGCACAAGAAATTGAGCAGCCCATGGGCATGCATTTATCCATGTAATACTTCCCTTGGAACGTGAATCCCAGCAAGCGCTGGTCCCGACGGTGTACCGGGAGCAACCTGAATGCTGATTCGATGTCCGATTTTGCCATCAAAGCACCGGGGCCCAGGCGATTCAGTAGCTCGACGGCATCGTCGAACGATGCGTATCGAACTGAACATACTTCAGGGTCAATAGCTTCATTCACCGAGGCTCCCCTCGGGGCCGACAGGTTGTGAATGAGTCTATACTCCCCTGGGTCCTTCTTCGGAACCACTCCTAGGGGTGAACACACAAAATTCGCCAGTGGCGGGCCTTCGAAAGGTCCTGCTACCCGTCCCAATCTGACTTCTTTGTTAATTTTCTTGGCGGCCACCGCCGGGTTATGTTGAACAGATAGTTGATTCCTACAGAAGGGGCTCCCCCGAAAATTCCCCGCCGGGATGTTGAAGCCATACAGAAAGCCATTCCTCAAAATCCCGGCGGATACATGATCAGGGTATTTGTTCAGCCAGGGGGTCAAAGCCAAGATGTCGATGGGTGAAGACGATTGCTTTCCAGGCACCACCTCAATCCTGCTTGGATCCCCCCTTTCCTCCCGAACTACCGGACTTAGATCTACAGCTAATTTCCGGGTGTGAGGAGTTCCCACAGCCTGCACAAGCATGCCGGAACCTACATGTTCCCTGGGGCCTGTTACAGTTACCTCTGTTGAAACCCCAACAAATCCCACGCTTGCCCCCATTTCCGCCGGTCTTGGGCTGTGATTCCCCACCGGCGCTTGCACGAAAGGGCTGTGCCGGTCTTTGCTGGACTGTCCCAGACCCGCTCCCGCCTGGCAACGACGTACCCGCCGGACCAGGCAAGAGCTGTTTGTGCCATGACACCGTGTCGAGACAATCCCACGTTAAAGACTCATCAAACTCTTTAGATTTTCGAAATTGAACATCATAACCCTTCCATTCATTCCCCCCATACATTGTATAGAAATACATGATCCTGTTCTGGTAACATGATAGTTCGGGCAACACTTCGGGTTTACGTTCCCCCATTACTGCTGTAAATACAGAAAAGGCATTGACCCAGTTCGCTATGGTCTCATCGACCCTAAAGTCCGCCATCTTGGCCCGCCATACGCTGGGGTGCCATAGATCTTTCTGAGTCTTTGCGTACTCTATCTCACGATGGTCGGTCAACAGTGAAAACATATTAATATATTTGTCCCCCCATATCATTTCCTTCGTGGCCGGCGGGATGTGCTGAGACAACCTTTCCCGCCGCGAGGGCACTGAACTCTCCCCAACCATTGGCAATGGGCTCTTACCGGGTTCAGCCGCCGTGTCCGTTGTCTTCGCTCGACCATCAGTTGTGACCCCCGATGCTACCTGTGGGGGAACAAAAGGAACATTCGCCGTCCCGGCTTCCCTTGACTGCCGTAACTGCTCAATTATTACTCTGGCTTCCTCGGCCGCATCCACCACAGCCACTGCCCCCCCTGCTTTCTTTTTTAGCCAAGGTAAGACTGCCGCCAACTGAAGGGCCAGTTCTGTGGGCATCTGATCATCCTCAACTGGCGTTATCACTACCGGGATTGGTAAACCCATGTCTGGATCTGGTACCGGGCTGTCCTCTGGTGGGACTGGGTTGATTGCGCCCAGGCTTGCGGGGGGCACCTCCGGGACTGGGCCCTCCCTGGAACCCGCCCGCCTCTTATTACGCTTCCCCTTACCCTCTGGGGCGACATCCGGCAAGGCCGGTCCTATCACTTTCTTAGGCCGCCCCGTGGGGTTTTTCTGCGCTGCTATCTGCTTCTTAACCTCTGCTAAGTCCCGACCGATCGAATCCACTTTACCCATCCTCCGGTCCACCGCTGCTACTCGGTTCACGAGGGTGCGTAGCATCTTCTCCATCTCAGAGCTCTTTCCCGCCTTCTTGCCAGACATATCTTGGCTACTCCGTCCACTTGATCCAGGAAGGCTGGTACTGAAAGAGAAACAACAAAGATCACAAGTTCTCAAAATTGCTGCTTGTTCCGTCGAGGGCTCACGAGCAACGAGTGGTGCAGCCTTCCGAGCACTGGAACAAGATGACGCTTCATTGGATTCCCGCTCTATTTATCCATCTGTGGAGGGGCGGGGGCCCTCCTCGGGTACACCCATCCGAGTGCGGTCTTCCGGGCTGGTGTCTAGGACAACCCCCTCTGGGCGGGAAGGGCGTGCTCCGGCTACGCCGCTTTGGGCATACCAGCCGAATCACGCCCCCCGCCCAAAATGGTTTCCCGGGGGGATCGGGGCACCCATCCATACGTTTGGGGGGACCGAGTGGTCTTCCCTTTCCATATGGCCGGGATGCCCGCCACCCCCTCCCAACACCAATTCCCCATGGGAGGAGACAGACACAAGTTTGAGTTTTTGGAAGGCGGGGGGGAGTTATCCCCCCGGCCGTATTTATTAAAATATGAAACAAAATTTAAAACTTTAAATTAAAACGTTTCATGAAATATGTACAATTTTATTTCCATTACATTTTGATGAAGACATGTTCTTTGGCTAACCTTAACAGATCTCTAATACAAAGGTTTCCTAGCCGAGTCTAGCATCCTGAAAATGCATAACATTCTAAAATAAAATTGTACATCCTAGCATTAAGGGCCAACGGCAAGGTCTTAACCTGTGTCAGATCCCTACTACCAAATTCCCGCCCTCACGGTGTGAGTGGCGCATGCGCAGAGGACTTTACCCTCGTTGCCAACTGTAACTTCCCTTGTCGTGGGGGCCCCCTTTCACTCGACGCCATCTTAAAGGTTGTCCGAGTTCCCGTGTGAGGTATCCGTAAGAAAGACAGCGTGGACTCCCCCCCTTTCTCACACTCTCTTCTGCAGGAGCAGATATCCGGCCCCCGGGAAATTCGTAGGAGGGGCATATAGCTGTCTCCCCCCTGGGAGGGGCCTATGGCCGTCTCCCCCTAGGCGACCCATCCTTAGTGGGTGCCACCTCCCTGTGGGAGGGGCCAATGGCCGCCTCCCCCCTGGCGCTCCCATCCGTACTGGGTGGCGCCCCCCCTAGGGACCTTGAAATCACTGCTCACCGATCATGACCTTACCGCCACAGGCCGGATAGTTGACCGACTATCCGGCCCCCCACACCTCCTAAAGGTCATGTCTCCTTAATCCCACTAGCCATGCTATGAAGTCTCCTATGAGTAAATCATTCCACACCCTGGACAGGTGAACCCCATCAGTCAAGTAACAGTGATCACCCCGAATACACCCATGGGGAATGCTTTGCAAATGCGCGGAGCGAAACAATTTCTCAATTTTGTTGTTGACCCTCTTTACCGAGTGGCTCAACGCCGTTACCGAGAACTCCCCGCCAAACTCTCCTGGGGATCATGTGGGACCAGGCAATTGTGCACCCCGGGAGCCTCCTCGCCAACCAGCTGACTGCCGACAATATGTGCTCAACTAACACCCGTCTTCCCAGTCTTACCAAGTCATTGCCCCCCAGGTGCACTATGATTACAGATGGCGGTGACCTTTGCCGCCCTAAGAGTCCCTCCACAAATGCTTGAAATTGGTCAAAACAGAGGCCTCCCTTCCCATGGAAGGTTACTCTGAACCCGTATTCCCCAGATGCGTGAGGCGCGTCACCTGCCATGAATACGTTTCCCGGCGCGCCTCACGTATGAGTGGCCCACGACCCATACCACTCGATCTCCAGTTGGTGATCCTTGACCGTTGGTCCTTTGGTGTTGGGTCGATCCCCAATTCCGCCCCACGTCACAGGCTTGCAAAACTGTAATTCAAACAAAAGACAACAAGCGTGAGTGCATTTCATCAGTCTTTTACAACATGTGCAGTCGCACATACCTCTTGAAACAGTTCGAGGACCAACGGCCTAGCTGTTTAACTTCTTCCGCACCCAGACCCCGAGCCATAGCTTCTGTAGCGGCCCCTATTCTGAATGAGTGGGTCCCAAAATCGCGCGGGTTCAAGCCCGCCGCAGCAATCGTAAGTGCCAGCACCCTCTGAAACTGAAATTTCGTCAACGGGGTGCCGTCTTTGTGTCTAAGCAGGCTTCCTCCCCATGTCGCCGGCCTCTGTGCCAGGCCGTCCTCTAAACACCTCATGGGACAACTGGGGCTCCCTCGGGCGCGCAGCAAAACAACACTACTCCCCAAAGCTTCCTGGTCTGTCTTGGACCTGGCTATTGAGATAAACATAGAATCACCCCGTATTTGGACATGATCCCTGCATAGGCCTCCCTCCACATCCTTCTTGTTTTTTGCCACGAGTTCACTTACCCGCATGGCCCAATGGAATGCCAATGCGAAAGCCGCTCGGAACAGAACTACCTCAGAAGGGGAGGAGCATGTCTCATCAAGTTGTGCTAGTATCAGAGACAATCTCTCTAAACCAATCGGGGGTCTTGTATCTTGTCTGCGACCCTCAAGGCGCTGCCAACCGCGGAGTGCCTTTCTGACTAAGAAGGAACCCGTCGGGTCCCGTATGCTGTGGAGCTGTGCCATGAATGATATGGCCGCCCTATGTCTGTTGGCAGTTGCAGCTGATCGGCCTTCCTTATGAAGCGCCACTAAGAACGCTAGGAAGGATTCCTCCAGCCCCAGCTATGTCTCCCTACCGGCCCTAAAAAGGCGCAGTATGAACGAAACGCTCCCTCATAGGCCTTCCTCGTCCTGGGCGCTAAGCTGGCTGCCACGAGGTCCTGTAATCCGGGGCACCGATCTGCCATAGTGCTTCAGGGAATGGTGCCGCCACTAGTTCCGCTGTGGGTAGATAGCCCCTGAAAGCCTGCATGTGTGAACGAGAGGGTGCATCGGCTGCATTATTCAGTACACCCAGTACATGTTTTGACCTGAACTGTACATTCAATCTCATGCATCGCAATACAATTTCCTTCAACAATCTCAAGATCCACTTGCAGCTTGCTGCCTGGTGATTAATGCACTCGACCACCGTCATATTGTCAGACCAAAACACTACTGAGCGGTCCCTAAAATCTTCTGGCCGTGCCAACAGAGCCACCCAAATAGGAAATAGCCCCAAGAACCCAATGTTACCTGTTAGGCCACTGGAATGCCACCACGTCGGCCATACTTGTGCCGACCATCGGTTACCAAAGATTGCGCCAAATCCCACGCTCCCAGCCGAGTCGGTCCACAAATCAAGTTCGTCAGACGAGGCTGGGGGTTTATTCCACGCCACCCGACCGTTGAAGTCCGCCAGAAATGCCAACCAAATGCGCATATCCTGGCGAACCTCTGCCGACAGTCTCGTGCGGTGGTGTCCCTCCTTGAGGCCGACCGTAGCTTGTGCAATGGAACGTGAGAAGGGGCGAGCCATCGGTATTACTTTTAAGGCAAAGTTAAGCTGACCCACTGTTTGTTGTAACTGGTGCAGGGTCACCTTGTCTTTACTCAGGCATTGTTTTAAGGAAGCCCTGAACTTGGCCACCTTCTCTAATGGCAGACGGAAACATCCCTCCACGGAATCAAGCTCAATCCCCAGAAACTCCAGGGAAGTAGATGGCCCCACTGTCTTACCTGGTGCCAATGTAACCCCAAACTCCTGCATGAGAGTGCAGAAGTCCTGCAGTGTCTGACCACATTCCGTAGTGCCTGCCGGACCCAGGAACAGGAAGTCTTCAAAATAGTGCATCACCTGTCTATTGCCAGTGGCCTCGGTGAACGCCCATTCTAAAAAACAGCTGAACATTTCAAAATAAGCACAAGAAATTGAGCAGCCCATGGGCATGCATTTATCCATGTAATACTTCCCTTGGAACGTGAATCCCAGCAAGCGCTGGTCCCAAGGGTGTACCGGGAGCAACCTGAATGCTGATTCGATGTCCGATTTTGCCATCAAAGCACCGGGGCCCAGGCGATTCAGTAGCTCGACGGCATCATCGAACGATGCGTATCGAACTGAACATACTTCAGGGTCAATAGCTTCATTCACCGAGGCACCCCTCGGGGCCGACAGGTTGTGAATGAGTCTATACTCCCCCGGGTCCTTCTTCGGAACCACTCCTAGGGGTGAACACACAAAATTCGCCACTGGCGGGCCTTCGAAAGGTCCTGCTACCCGTCCCAAGCTGACTTCTTTGTTAATTTTCTTGGCGGCCACCGCCGGGTTATGTTGAACAGATAGTTGATTCTTACAGAAGGGGCTCCCCCGAAAATTCCTCGCCGGGATGTTGAAGCCATACAGAAAGCCATTCCTCAAAATCCCGGCGGATACATGATCAGGGTATTTGTTCAGCCAGGGGGTCAAAGCCAAGATGTCGATGGGTGAAGACGATTGCTTTCCAGGCACCACCTCAATCCTGCTTGGATCCCCCCTTTCCTCCCGAACTACCGGACTTGGATCTACAGCTAATTTCCAGGTGTGAGGAGTTCCCACAGCCCGCACAAGCATGCCGGAACCTACATGTTCCCTGGGGCCTGTTACAGTTACCTCTGTTGAAACCCCAACAAACCCCACGCTTGCCCCCATTTCCGCCGGTCTTGGGCTGTTATTCCCCACCGGCGCTTGCACGAAAGGGCTGTGCCGGTCTTTGCTGGACTGTCCCAGACCCGCTCCCGCCTGGCAACGACGTACCCGCCGGACCAGGCAAGAGCTGTTTGTGCCATGACACCGTGTCGAGACAATCCCACCTTAAAGACTCATCAAACTCTTTAGATTTTCGAAATTGAACATCATAACCCTTCCATTCATTCCCCCCGTACATTGTATAGAAATCCATGAGCCTGTTCTGGAAACATGATAGTTCGGGCAACACTTCGGGTTTACGTTCCCCCATTACTGCTGTAAATACGGAAAAGGCTTTGACCCAGTTTGCTATGGTCTCATCGACCCTAAAGTCCGCCATCTTGGCCCGCCATACGCTGGGGTGCCATAGATCTTTCTGAGTCTTTGCGTACTCTATCTCACGATGGTCGGTCAACAGTGAGAACATATTAATATATTTGTCCCCCCATATCATTTCCTTCGTGGCCGGCGGGATGTGCTGAGACAACCTTTCCCGCCGCGAGGGCACTGAACTCTCCACAACCATTGGCAATGGGCTCTTACCGGGTTCAGCCGCCGTGTCTGTTGTCTTCGCTCGACCATCAGTTGTGACCCCCGATGCTACCTGTGGGGGAACAAAAGGAACATTCGCCGTCCCGGCTTCCCTTGACTGCCGTAACTGCTCAGTTATTACTGTGGCTTCCTCGGCCGGATCCACCGCAGCCACTGCCCCCCCTGCTTTCTTTTTTAGCCAAGGTAAGACTGCCGCCAACTGAAGGGCCAGTTCTGGGGGCATCTGATCATCCTCAACTGGCGTTATCACTACCGGGATTGGTAAACCCATGTCTGGATCTGGTACCGGGCTGTCCTCTGGTGGGACTGGGTTGATTGCGCCCGGGCTTGCGGGGGGCACCTCCGGGACTGGGCCCTACCTGGAACCCGCCGGCCTCTTATTACGCTTCCCCTTACCCTCTGGGGCGACATCCGGCAAGGCCGGTCCTATCACTTTCTTAGGCCGCCCCGTGGGGTTTTTCTGCGCTGCTATCTGCTTCTTAACCTCTGCTAAGTCCCGACCGATCGAATCCACTTTACCCATCCTCCGGTCCATCGCTGCTACTCGGTTCGCGAGGGTGCGTAGCATCTTCTCCATCTCGGAGCTCTTTCCCGCCTTCTTGCCAGACATATCTTGGCTACTCCGTCCACTTGATCCAGGAAGGCTGGTACTGAAAGAGAAACAACAAGTTCTCAAAATTGCTGCTTGTTCCGTCGAGGGCTCATGAGCAACGAGTGGTGCAGCCTTCCGAGCACTGGAACAAGAGGACGCTTCATTGGGTTCCCGCTCTATTTATCCGTCTGTGGAGGGGCGGGGGCCCTCCTCGGGTACGCCCATCCGAGCGCGGACTTCCGGGCTTGTGTCTAGGACAACCCCCTCTGGGCGGGAAGGGTGTGCTCCGGCTACGCCGCTTTGGGCATACCAGCCGAACCACGCCCCCTGCCCAAAATGGTTTCCCGGGGGGATCGGGGCACCCATCCATACGTTCGGGGGGACCGAGTGGTCTTCCCTTTCCATATGGCCGGGATGCCCGCCACCCCCTCCCAACACCAATTCCCCATGGGAGGAGACAGACACAAGTTTGAGTTTTTGGAAGGCGGGGGGGAGTTATCCCCCCGGCCGTATTTATTAAAATATGAAACAAAATTTAAAACTTTAAATTAAAACGTTTCATGAATTATGTACAATTTTATTTCCATTACATTTTGATGAAGACATGTTCTTTGGCTAACCTTAACAGATCTCTAATACAAAGGTTTCCTAGCCGAGTCTAGCATCCTGAAAATGCATAACATTCTAAAATAAAATTGTACATCCTAGCATTAAGGGCCAACGGCAAGGTCTTAACCGTTGTCAGATCCCTACTACCAAATTCCCGCCCTCACGGTGTGAGTGGCGCATGCGCAGAGGACTTTACCCTCGTTGCTAACTGTAACTTCCCTTGTCGTGGGGGCCCCCTTTCACTCGACGCCATCTTAAAGGTCATCCGAGTTCCCGTGTGAGGTATCCGTAAGAAGGACAGCGTGGACTCCCCCCCTTTCCCACACTCTCTTCCGCCGGAGCGGATATCCGGCCCCCGGGAAATTCGTAGGAGAGGCATATAGCCGCCTCCCCCCTGGGAGGGGCCTATGGCCATCTCCCCCTAGGCGACCCATCCTTAGTGGGTGCCACCTCCCTGTGGGAGGGGCCAATGGCCGCCTCCCCCCGGGCGCTCCCATCCGTACTGGGTGGCGCCCCCCCTAGGGACCTTGAAATCACTGCTCACCGATCATGACCTTACCGCCACGGATAGTTGACCGACTATCCGGCCCCCCACACCTCCTAAAGGTCATGTCTCCTTAATCCCACTAGCCATGCTATGAAGTCTCCTATGAGTAAATCATTCCACACCCTGGACAGGTGAACCCCATCAGTCAAGTAACAGTGATCACCCCGAATACACCCATGGGGAATGCTTTGCAAATGCGCGGAGCGAAACAATTTCTCAATTTTGTTGTTGACCCTCTTTACCGAGTGGCTCAACGCCATTACCGAGAACCCCCCCGCCAAACTCTCCTGGGGATCATGTGGGACCAGGCAATTGTGCACCCCGGGAGCCTCCTCGCCAACCAGCTGACTGCCGACAATATGTGCTCAACTAACACCCGTCTTCCCAGTCTTACCAAGTCATTGCCCCCCAGGTGCACTATGATTACAGATGGCGGTGACCTTTGCCGCCCTAAGAGTCCCTCCACAAATGCTTGAAATTGGTCAAAACAGAGGCCTCCCTTCCCATGGAAGGTTACTCTGAACCCGTATTCCCCAGATGCGTGAGTCGCTCACCTGCCATGAATACGTCTCCGGCGCGCCTCACGTATGAGTGGCCCACGACCCATACCACTCGATCTCCAGTTGGTGATCCTTGACCGTTGGTCCTTTGGTGTTGGGTCGATCCCCAATTCCGCCCCGCGTCACAGGCTTGCGAAACTGTAATTCAAACAAAAGACAACAAGCGTGAGTGCATTTCATCAGTCTTTTACAACATGTGCAGTCGCACATACCTCTTGAAACAGTTCGAGGACCAACGGCCTAGCTGTTTAACTTCTTCCGCACCCAGACCCCGAGCCATAGCCTCTGTAGCGGCCCCTATTCTGAATGAGTGGGTCCCAAAATCGCGCGGGTTCAAGCCCGCCGCAGCAATCGTAAGTGCCAGCACCCTCTGAAACTGAAATTTCGTCAACGGAGTGCCGTCTTTGTGTCTAAGCAGGCTTCCTCCCCATGTCACTGGCCTCTGTGCCAGGTGGTCCTCTAAACACCTCATGGGACAACTGGGGATCCCTCGGGCGCGCTGCAAAACAACACTACTCCCCAAAGCTTCCTGGTCTGTCTTGGACCTGGCTATTGAGATAAACATAGAATCACTCCGTATTTGGACATGATCCCTGCATAGGCCTCCCTCCACATCCTTCTTGTTTTTTGCCACGAGTTCACTTACCCGCATGGCCCAATGGAATGCCAATGCGAAAGCCGCTCGGAACAGAACTACCTCAGAAGGGGAGGAGCATGTCTCATCAAGTTGTGCTAGTATCAGAGACAATCTCTCTAAACCAATCGGGTGCCTTGTATCTTGTCTGCGACCCTCAAGGCGCTGCCAACCGCGGAGTGCCTTTCTGACTAAGAAGGAACCCGTCGGGTCCCGTATGCTGTGGAGCTGTGCCATGAATGATATGGCCGCCCTATGTCTGTTGGCAGTTGCAGCTGATCGGCCTTCCTTATGAAGCGCCACTAAGAACCCTAGGAAGGATTCCTCCTGCCCCAGCTATGTCTCCCTACCGGCCCTAAAAAGGCGCAGTATGAACGAAACGCTCCCACATAGGCCTTCCTCGTCCTGGGCGCTAAGCTGGCTGCCACGAGGTCCTGTAATCCGGGGCACCGATCTGCCATAGTGCTTCGGGGAATGGTGGCGCCACTAGTTCCGCTGTGGGTAGATAGCCCCTGAAAGCCTGCATGTGTGAACGAGAGAGTGCATCCGCTGCATTATTCAGTACACCCAGTACATGTTTTGACCTGAACTGTACATTCAATCTCATGCATCGCAATACAATTTCCTTCAACAATCTCAAGATTCACTTGCAGCGTGCTGCCTGGTGATTAATGCACTCGACCACCGTCATATTGTCAGACCAAAACACTACTGAGCGGTCCCTAAAATCTTCTGGCCGTGCCAACAGAGCCACCCAAATAGGAAATAGCTCCAAGAACCCAATGTTACCTGTTAGGCCACTGGAATGCCACCACGTCGGCCATACTTGTGCCGACCATCGGTTACCAAAGATTACGCCAAATCCCACGCTCCCAGCCGAGTCGGTCCACAAATCCAGTTCGTCAGACGAGGCTGGGGGTTTATTCCACGCCACCCGACCGTTGAAGTCCGCCAGAAATGCCAACCAAATGCGCATATCCTGGCGAACCTCTGCCAACAGTCTTGTGCGGTGGTGTCCCTCCTTGAGGCCGACCGTAGCTTGTGCAATGGAACGTGAGAAGGGGCGAGCCATCGGTATTACTTTTAAGGCAAAGTTAAGCTGACCCACTGTTTGTTGTAACTGGTGCAGGGTCACCTTGTCTTTACTCAGGCATTGTTTTAAGGAAGCCCTGAACTTGGCCACCTTCTCTAATGGTAGACGGAAACATCCCTCCACGGAATCAAGCTCAATCCCCAGAAACTCCAGGGAAGTAGATGGCCCCACTGTCTTACCTGGTGCCAATGGAACCCCAAACTCCTGCATGAGAGTGCAGAAGTCCTGCAGTGTCTGACCACATTCCGTAGTGCCTGCCGGACCCAGGAACAGGAAGTCGTCTAAATAGTGCATCACCTGTCTATGGCCAGTGGCCTCGGTGAACGCCCATTCTAAAAAACAGCTGAACATTTCAAAATAAGCACAAGAAATTGAGCAGCTCATGGGCATGCATTTATCCATGTAATACTTCCCTTGGAACGTGAATCCCAGCAAGCGCTGGTCCCGAGGGTTTACCGGGAGCAACCTGAATGCTGATTCGATGTCCGATTTTGCCATCAAAGCACTGGGGCCCAGGCGATTCAGTAGCTCGACGGCATCGTCGAACGATGCGTATCGAACTGAACATACTTCAGGGTCAATAGCTTCATTCACCGAGGCTCCCCTCGGGGCCGACAGGTTGTGAATGAGTCTATACTCCCCCGGGTCCTTCTTCGGAACCACTCCTAGGGGTGAACACACAAAATTCGCCACTGGCGGGCCTTCGAAAGGTCCTGCTACCCGTCCCAAGCTGACTTCTTTGTTAATTTTCTTGGCGGCCACCGCCGGGTTATGTTGAACAGATAGTTGATTCTTACAGAAGGGGCTCCCCCGAAAATTCCGCGCCGGGATGTTGAAGCCATAGAGAAAGCCATTCCTCAAAATCCCGGTGGATACATGATCAGGGTATTTGTTCAGCCAGGGGGTCAAAGCCAAGATGTCGATGGGTGAAGACGATTGCTTTCCAGGCACCACCTCAATCCTGCTTGGATCCCCCCTTTCCTCCCGAACTACCGGACTTGGATCTACAGCTAATTTCCAGGTGTGAGGAGTTCCCACAGCCCGCACAAGCATGACGGAACCTACATGTTCCCTGGGGCCTGTTACAGTTACCTCTGTTGAAACCCCAACAAACCCCACGCTTGCCCCCATTTCCGCCGGTCTTGGGCTGTGATTCCCCACCGGCGCTTGCACGAAAGGGCTGTGCCGGTCTTTGCTGGACTGTCCCAGACCCGCTCCCGCCTGGCACCGACGTACCCGCCGGACCAGGCAAAAGCTGTTTGTGCCATGACACCGTGTCGAGACAATCCCACGTTAAAGACTCATCAAACTCTTTAGATTTTCGAAATTGAACATCATAACCCTTCCATTCATTCCCCCCGTACATTATATAGAAATCCATGATCCTGTTCTGGTAACATGATAGTTCGGGCAACACTTCGGGTTTACGTTCCCCCATTACTGCTGTAAATACGGAAAAGGCTTTGACCCAGTTCGCTATGGTCTCATCGACCCTAAAGTCCGCCATCTTGGCCCGCCATACGCTGGGGTGCCATAGATCTTTCTGAGTCTTTGCGTACTCTATCTCACGATGGTCGGTCAACAGTGAACACATATTAATATATTTGTCCCCCCATATCATTTCCTTCGTGGCCGGCGGGATGTGCTGAGACAACCTTTCCCGCCGCGAGGGCACTGAACTCTCCCCAACCATTGGCAATGGGCTCTTACCGGGTTCAGCCGCTGTGTCTGTTGTCTTCGCTCGACCATCAGTTGTGACCCCCGATGCTACCTGTGGGGGAACAAAAGGAACATTCGCCGTCCCGGTTTTCCCTTGACTGCCGTAACTGCTCAATTATTACTCTGGCTTCCTCGGCCGGATCCACCGCAGCCACTGCCCCCCCTGCTTTCTTTTTTAGCCAAGGTAAGACTGCCGCCAACTGAAGGGCCAGTTCTGGGGGCATCTGATCATCCTCAACTGGCGTTATCACTACCGGGATTGGTAAACCCATGTCTGGACCTGGTACCGGGCTGTCCTCTGGTGGGACTGGGTTGATTGCGCCCGGGCTTGCGGGGGGCACCTCCGGGACTGGGCCCTCCCTGGAACCCGCCCGCCTCTTATTACGCTTCCCCTTACCCTCTGGGGCGACATCCGGCAACGCCGGTCCTATCACTTTCTTAGGCTGCCCGTGGGGTTTTTCTGCGCTGCTATCTGCTTCTTAACCTCTGCTAAGTCCCGACCGATCGAATCCACTTTACCCATCCTCCGGTCCACCGCTGCTACTCAGTTCGCGAGGGTGCGTAGCATCTTCTCCATCTCGGAGCTCTTTCCCGCCTTCTTGCCAGACATATCTTGGCTACTCCGTCCACTTGATCCAGGAAGGCTGGTACTGAAAGAGAAACAACAAAGATCACAAGTTCTCAAAATTGCTGCTTGTTCCGTCGAGGGCTCACGAGCAACGAGTGGTGCAGCCTTCCGAGCACTGGAACAAGAGGACGCTTCATTGGATTCCCGCTCTATTTATCCATCTGTGGAGGGGCGGGGGCCCTCCTCGGGTACGCCCATCCAAGCACGGATTTCCGGGCTGGTGTCTAGGACAACCCCCTCTGGGCGGGAAGGGCGTGCTCCGGCTACGCCGCTTTGGGCCTACCAGCCGAACCACGCCCCCCTGCCCAAAATGGTTTCCCGGGGGGATCGGGGCACCCATCCATACGTTCGGGGGGACCGAGTGGTCTTCCCTTTCCATACGGTGACCAAAATTTTGGCATAGACTTACTGGGCGTGTTCCTAATACATTTATAAAAAGAAAGTAGGTATTGCTGATACGCATTACTGTATAAGTATCATCTATTTTCTATACCATAACCGATTTACCATACAAAAGGTGCCCTTGAAGATGTCAATATTTATACCACCTTTCAACATCTTACATGTTTACAGGAATGGGAAGCATATGCAAATATGGGCTCCTTGCTCACTGTCTCACTGGAACCAAGTTGTACCTGGCTAATGAGCTCATAATTAGGGCAAAACCGGTCCTGGGTTGCTTGTGTTCTAGTTCAGGGAGGACCTGGCCTGGCAGTTCAGGCTGGACAGTAGCAGTATGTATAAGACATTGTTAGCCTATTGTCAAAGTTAATGAGAGGCTTCCATGAACATCCTTAGGGGTTTTCTGTTTTGGTCACCCACCTGTAGGAAGCCCGTGGTTGGACATTTTTTACCTGCAAAATACTAAACCGTAGAGAATTTGTCAACCCAGTTTTAGCCCCATATGTAAATGTGAAATATGTAATTTTTCCTTCAACCTCTGATTCACTGACTTTCATTCCACTTTGACACAGAGTTCATCCAATAAGTCCTTATGAAGACCCTTTTTTAAGTAAATTAATAGGCAAAACATCAACAATTTTACAGTTTTGGACTAGTGTCTTGAAAACAATTCTGTAAATAGACAAGTCAAAATGATGCAAAATGAGCCCTAGCTAACAGAATATTATCCAGTAAAGGACTTTATTATTTGGAGTTGTTTTATGTTTTATGGTCTCACTTTATATACACAACTTGTGCACCTTGTGATCACACCTATAGTTAGATTACTTCTTTCTGATGTTTGGAATAGTTGTCTTAATATGAATGTGTTGCCTTATAAAAGTTCTATGATTATTGTACACACAATTGTCTCCAAGGGGCCCATTAGGATGGCGGGCGATTGCCCCCGCCAGGCTGGCGGTAGCCACCGCCGGCCTGGTGGGGGCAATCCACCCTCCATCCACACCTAAATGAACCCCCGCCATATTAGGATGACGGGGGAACAGCGGCGGACGGAAAGACCGTCTGCCGCTTTGACCCCCCGGTTGCCTTGCGACCCGGGCGGAAAAGGTCCAATATGGTGGCGGTGTCAAATAGACACCGCCAGCCATATTAACATGGGCTGTTTCAGATGCCTTTCCATGGTGGCGATGCTGCCATGGAAAGGCATGCAGTCTTCACTTTGGGGGCCCCCTGTGGGCCCCCAGAGTGAAGGAGAGGTGGGGGGTGCACACGGGGGGTACCTGTGGTACCCCCCTGCATTTGCATAAACAAAGCGGCAGGCACTGCGCGGTGCCTGCCGCTTTTTTTCTGCAAATGCATACATGCATTTTTAGCATTGTGGCGGCACCGCCCGCCACAATGTTAAAAATGCAGGATGCGGCCGCCACAGTGACGGGGGCGCATCCTAATACCCCCACGGGACCCCCACCCTTATGGTGGGCGGTCCTAATCACTATGATTATTGTACACACAATTGTCTCCAAGGGGCCCATTAGGATGGCGGGCGATTGCCCCCGCCAGGCTGGCGGTAGCCACCGCCGGCCTGGTGGGGGCAATCCACCCTCCATCCACACCTAAATGAACCCCCGCCATATTAGGATGACGGGGGAACAGCAGCGGACGGAAAGACCGTCTGCCGCTTTCATCCCCCGGTTGCCTTGCGACCCGGGCGGAAAAGGTCCAATATGGTGGCGGTGTCAAATAGACACCGCCAGCCATATTAACATGGGCTGTTTCAGATGCCTTTCCATGGTGGCGATGCTGCCATGGAAAGGCATGCAGTCTTCACTTTGGGGGCCCCCTGTGGGCCCCCAGAGTGAAGGAGAGGTGGGGGGTGCACACGGGGGGTACCTGTGGTACCCCCCTGCATTTGCATAAACAAAGCGGCAGGCACCACGCTGTGCCTGCCGCTTTTTTTCTGCAAATGCATACGTGCATTTTTAGCATTGTGGCGGCACCGCCCGCCACAATGCTAAAAATGCAGGATGCGCCCGCCACAGTGACGGGGGCGCATCCTAATACCCCCACGGGACCCCCACCCTTATGGTGGGTGGTCCTAATCACCGATAAGATGGTGGGCGTATTAAGTCCGCCCGCCATCCTAATGACCCCCCAAGTGTGCAGAATGCAGCACACATATAAAGAGGAAAAAGCTAAAAGAAATAAAGATATTTTTCCTTGTTACGCCTCACCTGAGGGAGGAGTAGCATTTTGACACCTTCCCAGATCTACCACTAATGGTAAATCTGTGAATGTGCCAAAAATCCATGGGTGGATGTGTGGGAATACCCATGCTCCACCCAGGAAACGCCTGCCTGGTGCAGAGTAAATAAACGCAGCGTTTTGTGCTTCATTGCGTGATTCTAGATTTATCAAGTCACTCAGGGCCACGAAAGGTGTCTTTGCATGGCTAGATAAATTTGACTTTGTTGTTGCGTCGCCCTTGCACCCCCTTGTGTGGTATAACGGCGATGCAACAACAATGATAAATATACCCCTTAAAAAATAATGTTTGCATGTGTGACAAAATATACCACATTACTTTAGATCAGGTTTAGATTAGCATTAAAGATAGTCCATTGGAGTCCATTGTTGCATATGATCATATGAAATATAAGCTGTGTGCCAATGGCACTAAAACAATATAGCTAATCACATTGAGGACATTTCCCCATGTGATATTCCTGTAATAGAGTCTATGTGTTCCTCTTTTTGTAACCTCTAGTAGGTCAGCAGGGCATAGGTATAACTAATATACTAAGAAAACGGCTCATAAACCAAATTCATCACACTGACTAGCAAATTGTAATTAACGAGTGGGCAACTGGGGGGGCGGGGGGGGGGGGTGAGGGAGGCCAAAAGTATATGTTCAGCATTTTTGGTAAAATTTGCAAAGGAGTAACTGTGGGGGCATCCTCCTATACCACATCTAATGGCCAACTCTCACACTTTTTGCTTTTGCGATACTCTCAGGGGCTCCCAGGGAATCCTCTGCACTAACTTCATTTCCATCTTCTGTAAACGTGGACAGAATTGTATCACAGGCTCTGACTGTCTCCAGTTTGCCCCTCCCTCTTTTAGTCTGTCTTAGTAATAATAATGCAGTTTCAACACCAGCTCATTTTTTTACCTCAATTTTCCAGCATATATACAGGAAGGTCCACTCATTGATTTCCAATTCATTGTTTTCTCACTTTTGGCTAATTCCAAAGCCGGGTCTATAAATCTGATTGTTATTTTATATTTTGTAGGGAGGGGAAACATACCTAGGATGTGCGCACATTTCGAGTAATTCATTGCTATCTGTGGCCTCATTAAGTGAGTCTATGATTTCCGTTCAGTACTGCCAAGATCCGGGCATGGCCAAATCATATGATATGGTTCCGCCCCTAATACTTCAGTTTGAGTACATCTGGCCTGTGCTTGTGGGAAATACTTGTTAATTTTATGAGAGATGAGATATGCTTAATGAATAAGATAGAAGTGTATCAGTTTAAATCGTGCATTACATGTAACCCTGGGAGTCTTTCCATAAATGCAACTCCCAGCCCCCTAGTTCCCTTTACTAGGCAAGGCCAGAAAACCAATCACTGGAATATTTTGTGAGTACGGCACTATCAACCAAGCGTTTGGAGGGCCTATTCCAAAAGCTGGTGTGGCTGGCATGGCTCGCGGGGGTGTGGGCTTGCACATGGAGAGGGGGGGGGGGTTAATTTAATAATACATTTTAAAAAACTTACCTTTACGCCGGTCGGGTCTCGCGTCTTTACGGGGAGGCCATGTTCTCCATGCAGGCTGCAATGAAGCCTGTATGGAGAAGGGCAGAGTGTGTGCATGACTGGTTTGGGGGGCCGCAGAGGGCCGTCCAAACAGTCTTAGCACACTCTGGAGTGGGCACGCCACTCCTACCTTGTGCTGCCTACTCGCAGAGCAGCCCCAGCTACCCGCGACCACCCGCAACCAAACATAGAATGGTAATAATGGAAAGTTATTACCATGTTACTGCTTCTCGCACTCAGAGAAAGCAGTGGGGTGGTCCTCCTCCACCATAGTAAAGGAGCTGCCAATGTCCAAAAGTAATGGCCCACTTGTAAGAATGCTAGCCCAGTTGTCTTCCTTGTGTTAATGAAATTAATCCGCTCCTTGGACACCGTATCCGCAGTCACACTGATCGGCCCTGCCACCCATATTCTCAGCCACTGTAACTGCCTGCAATATAATAAATCTCAAAATCAGGAGCAGCCAGCCCATCTTCACTAGGAGATGCAGCTTGGCCAGCTCCACTTTGTGTTCTCTGGGACCCCATATTAATTCGATGTAGTGATGTATGGATTTACCTGAACCACTTCTGGGGATTACCACTTGCAAAGTAACAAAATGTCACAGAAATCTGTGCAGTGCAGCCATCTTAGCTGTATCTACTCTCTCTGCCACTGAGATCGAAAGAGTGTGCTAAAAAGCTGTCCTGGCTCTCAAGGCACTAGCCCTTAAGTTTGTCATCCATCAGGTCTAGGACTGACCTAAATATGTGCATATCTAGATATTTTATAGTCCCATCAGAGTCCCTCAAGCAGCGACAGTGCCATATTTTCCTCATTAGGTGATTTCATGGGGAAGGCACTGGATTTGTTCCAGTTAATTCACAATACAGATAGGGACGCATATTTATTACTTTCCAGTACGGCTCTCTCAGTGTCAGCTCCCTAAATGCTCAGGAACAACAACAGGGCTAATGCATTTAAAGAGCCAAAATGTTTTGCATCTCTGATGATCAATCCTGTATAAATATCTGGCTACACTGCTATGGCAAATAGCAGAGGGAATAATTATCTCCCTTGTCGCGTTCACCTTTCCACTGCATATAAATCCGGAATGATCAGGCCTGTTTTCACCAGAGCAGTAGGCAAAGGTGTCTACTCCTTAAATCCCTGTCCCAGCCCCATCCTCTCTTTGACGGCATAATCAAATGCTTTTTCAACATCCAATGCTAAAATGAATGTATTACTCAACACTCCTCTGGAGCTTTCAAATATATCTATCAGTCTGCATATAATATATTCATTGCTGTATTTCTTCCTGGAATAAACCCTATTTGATCAACATCGATATGATTTTGCATACACTGCATCAACCTCATGACAACTACCCACTCAGAATGTCAAAATCTGCATTCAGCATTGCTAGTGGTCTGTAAGTGGTTGTTAACTCTTTTGATTGGCTGCCTGTCTTGAGTAATGGGTTCACAAATGCCTCCCGTGCCATATGAGGTAATTTTACACACCATGCCATCTCAGGTTGGGGTAAGCTATATGCAAATCGGTTTTGACCCTGCTCTAATACAAACATTTCAACCCAAACCGCCATGCCAGGTCCTCACTGAACCGAAACACAAGCAACCTAGGACCGTTCTCTCTCTAGTTATGGGCTCATCAGTCGGGTACAGCTTGGTTCCAGTGACACGGTGTGCATGAGGACCACGTCTGGGAATACCTGTAACACTTACTACATTTCTGGAATACAGATGGTAAACCTTTACAATGCCGACATTACAATGTAATGCCTTTACCACGCATCCATTACCATGCAATGCCTTTACCACCATTGCCTTTACAATGCAAGCCTTTACCACGAATATGCCTTTACAAAGCATGCCTTCACATTGCAAGGTAACATAACATTGCAAGGTAAGTATTTATAAGTGTATATATATATATATTTAACTCGCCGCCAAAACTCGAAATTGTTGGCTGGAAAAGCACAGACACGGACCACGAAATCGCCTACGATGTTTTTAGGATGCCGCCATGACGTATATATATATTTATTACCTACTGGTGGTTGCCACTAGGTAGTTATAGTTTCCATAGAAAAAACATTTTTTCACACTGTTTGACAAATCTTCATGAAAGTTTCCCAAAAAAGTGTGCCTATGATTCTTTTTGATTCAGAAAAGGGGGTGGTGATGAACAGAGTGTCTGAATTAAGCAGACCACTCTTACCCAGTCCAAAGATCAGGGCTTGATCCATCACCGTTATTTATCTCACTGCACCATCCCAGCTCAGAACCTGGCTATATGCAAATCAGTCTGTCCCTGGCCCAGTGCATCATGGGAACAGGGCAGACTAAACTACCAAGCCAATTCTTCACCAGAAAGGAGACAAGCTACCGGGGACCGGTTTCTGGCATTTCAGCCGTCTTCGGCCCGGCTTGCTTGAATCCTGATGGTGCAGTGAGAAAGGGACTCATGTCTGAGTATACCCTGCCACACCTATAGTGGCCAAAAACGATTCAGAAAAAAATGATTATTTTTGTTCACTGAAAGTTTCAGGGTGATTCAACAAGTGAAAGGCCAATGGGAGGGTCAAAAAAGTGTGTTTCCCGAACTGTCGGACGGAATTACACCACATTTGGTTTGAAGATCACGCTTTGTTATCCAGTGTAAATCCTTTCAGTAATTGTTGAGAACTATAAGGAAATCCACATTTGTATATCTGCAATCGCGACAAAGTCATGAAAAATAACTAGCTTTTGCATGGAAATGCACGCCCAGCACCCAGGGCACCCATGAGACATGGCCAGCCCAGGGCCAAAATCGGTCTTGGGGGGCATGTGGCCTCCTTCCCCCATTTGTTGATGGCCCGGCCCTAGGGAATGGGCTCCCCGAGGTCAAAGTCGGCCAGGGGAGGGCTCTATGTGGCCCCCCCTTAAAATATATTCATTTTAAGGATGGGCCCAGGGTATGGGTTCCAGGGGCTGATATCAGCCTGGGGAGGTGGGCCACAGGGCCCCCCTCCCCCTCTGTATTGGGCTGGGCCCTGGGAGGTGAATCCACTCGCAGACCTACTGAGAAACTCATGCACACCCCCACACACTCACTCAGAGATTCATGCACCCACTCACAATCTCACCCAGACACTCATACACTCACTCACAGTCCAACTGAGATACTCATACACCCACTCACAGACTCATGCACCCCTCACAGAGCAACTCAGAGACTCATGCACCCACTCACTGACACACTGAGACCTCATGAACTCAGTCACAGACACTCCCAAAATCACTCAGACACTTTCACACCTACTCACAGGCTCACTGAAACACTAATGTACTCACTCAGACATTCACGCACCCACTCACACACCCAGTGAGAGACTTATGCAGCCACTCCCAGACCCATACAGACACTCCCACACCCACTCACACACCCATTGAGATACTCATGCACTCCTTCACACACCTACTGAGACACTCATGCATTCACTTACATACTTACTCTCAAAGGTTACAGGATGTAGTTAGGAAATAAAATTTAAAAAACCTTAGAATTTCACTTAAAATATCAAAGGTTACAGGGCTATTATAGTTAGGAAATATATAAAAAAAAATACCTTAGAAATTCACTGAAAAAAACAAAGGTTACAGGGACACTATATTTGAGCTCCGATTTTACTTGTACAAAACCAGTAAAATTCAAGAATTATAGTTGGTTGAGCTAACTATAACTTACTCCTCTGCAATGCACTGCTTATGACCTCAAATATTACATTACTCATGACATGCTCAGTGACATCACTGATGACATTTTAAATGGCACACACACACACTTATATACCCATACAACTCACACACCCAATCGCACACCCAAACAGCCACTCAGACAAGTACTCACACACGGATACACAGCAGTCACACAGCCCCTCAAATATTATATGCTAGAAGTAGTAACATTCAGTAGTAGTAAACCTAGTATACTATTTTCACTTGTGTAGTAAATTGGTATATATGTTTAACACAAATAAACGTCTACGATGGACGTCGTCTGGATGATGTAATCAGTGATGTCATCAGTGATGTCACTGAGCATATCAAGAGTGATGTAATATGTGATATGTGAGGTCAAAAGCAGTACATGGCTAACTATAACTGCTGAATTTTACCGGTTTTGTACAAGTGGAATCTGAGCCTAACTATAACATCCCTGTAACCTTTGTTTTTTCCAGTGTATGTATGTAAATATATTTATATATGGAGGTCACAACTGGGTAGTTATAGTTAGGTCAGGGTCCCCATCTCCATGGTCCCAAAGTGCCATGTGGCACCGGTGCCGGCTTATATACTATGTCCCAGGGACATAGTGGTTTCCCTGCTCCTGACTGGTGGGAGCATTTTTTTAAACTCCAGTCAAATGGGAGAAAAATCAAAGTCTGTTTCAAGCAGGCGGGAGCTTTAGTAATGCTCTCACAGGCTGGGAGCATATTTGTATTTTGTTGGCCTGCACTGATGCGGGCAGGGAAACAGAACAAAATATTGCTCCCTTACGGAGGAAGCAGCATAAATAGCTGCTACCTCCGAGTGGGAGCAATGCTGGCCTCCACAGCATGCAGGTAGCCGGCTGGGGCTGTTGGAGCCCTGGGCGACCTTGGGGCACCCCGGGCCCCCAATGTGTTTGTAGGTGCCCCAGGTGGGAATGGAGCACCTACATATATTAAAGTCTGGGCCCGGGAATGGTGTCCTTGGGACCATAATAAGCTTGGGTGAGGGTTCTCTGCAGCTCGTTACCCTTAGAAATAAAAATTGCCATGGGGATGGGGTACTGTGCGTTTAATGAGGCTGAGGGCACATGTCCCACTCCCCTTTAAAATAAAAACTTATCTGAGGAATGGGGTCCCCAGGACCTAATGATGCTTGAGAGGGGGCGCGCCTCCCCTTTATTAATTACTTGGCTCCGGGGGAAGAGGGCCCTGGAGCCAAATAAGGCTCAGGGGAGGCAGGCCACGTGGACATTCTCCCCTATACAATGCAGCCCCGGCGATGGGGTCTCCAGGGCCTAATATGAAAAACAAGCATTTGCCATGCAATAGGTCTCGCATTTTAGAAACTTCTAACTATTTGTATTATATATGACAATGCCTTTTTTTTGCCAGTGGTTTTTAAACGCATAAATAAATTGGTCAAAATTTAGCAATTGCGAGACCTATTGCTTGCAAATGCTTGTTTACCTATGGGAACACTGCCCACGTAGCTACCAGCGTGCACAATTACATGTGCAGTCTTCTCTTCAGGGGTACTTCTAGTCTGTATAACAGACTCGTGGAATAATAAATGAAATGCATGAAAACACTACAGTCTTGATTCGATGAGGAATATATAAGGCGGACACACTTAACTTTTGGTAAGGTGTGAAGGGTATGCCTCATCGAGTGTAAGAAGAGGCAGGTGAGAGCAGGAGCCTGGATCACGATGGTAGCGCAGGAGCCTGGAGAGAAGGTGCTCCTTTTTTACAAGAAGCAAGGCAGATTACAGAAATACTCCGGGATACAGCCACCTGAACTGAAGCTCTGCAGAGAAGGACAATACCTGATGGAAAGGGCACACAATCAGAAGCTTGGAGGCATCACACATGCAAAGTGCATTCCGGGTGGGGGAGTGCTGATAATATGGAAAATATGCACTTGTAGCAGAACACTTTGCGTTGATTTGAGAGGTGAAAGTCCCCTGCTCTGGGGAGGGAAAACACGCGACTCCGAGAAAGAGGGAAAGTTTACCTTAACATTTGGAAGCATTGGATATATATCCTAAACCAGATTTTTGAAATGATAGGTTAAACAATATGCTGAAACTGGACACTGAAAAGGGTGCATACTTCTAACATAAGGATGCTACGAAACGGTTGCATTTTTATAGCGCTCTCTACTACACACGTTTCATAGCGCTTCTTGACGAGGTGCCAAAGGCTTTCAGGAGGTCTAGTAAGGGGGCTAATCTGTTTGTTGCCTATGGGTAATAAAGTATATAGATTTCAGAGTTTCCTATACGGTAACTGCATTATTTCTTCCCTGGAAAGGGGGGGGGGGGGGAGGTGGCACCTTAATGTGTGTTGGGCTGGTCTCCGAGGTGACCAGAGGTTATCAGTCTAGCTGATTCAATCCTCCTGGCAGCATCCCTCGCACACAAAGGCGCATGTTTTAGAAGAAACAAAAGCAATGTGTCGACAATTGGATTTGTGCGCAAGAAGCCAAAACACACCTCATAAAGCGCTATAGAGTAATGTCAACAACTTAGAAGCTGTTA
Organism: Lissotriton vulgaris; assembly: GCF_964263255.1. NCBI lineage: Eukaryota > Metazoa > Chordata > Amphibia > Caudata > Salamandridae > Lissotriton > Lissotriton vulgaris. Next base: position 467,994,346 of record NC_141699.1, on the reverse strand, counting down.
TACACAAAAACAAATACAAATATGTTTCTGAAATTATCCACACACTCTCATATATCCCATGCAGGTGACTTGAAAATGTTTGGGCTTGGAAAGAGATCCCAACAACCAAACAAAACACTGCACAACTAAAACAAACTCCACATTTTTTTTTTAAAGCTGTGAGGGAACAAAGGGGACATCCCGTGCCTCCCACGACTCAGATATTAAAATGCAATAAGAAAAGATCGTTAGGGCATGCAAATGAGCTCCGTGGGATAGGCTGCGGCACCAGGAAAAAGGATGTTTATGTAAGGCGCTCATATGACAGCCAGGGAACAAATAAGAAAACAACACCGTACATCAGCGTGGTCCTTTGAATGCAGTGCCAGCAGCCTGAGAAGGTGTGCACGGAAGTGCGAAAGATGGGGGCTGTGCAGTCAAGTCAAGTCAAGTCAAATAATTTATATAGCGCACTACATACCCAGAGGGTCTCAAGGCGCTTGAGGAAGGGTGGGGAATTATTTGCCGAAAATCCAGGTTTTAAGCTGCTTTCTGAAGGCTGGGTGGTTTTGAGTGAGGCGGAGGTGAATGGGAAGGGAGTTCCATGTTTTAGCCGCTAGGTAGGAGAAGGATCTTCCCCCCATGGTGGATTTGTTGATGCGTGGAACCGCAGCGAGGGTTGGTTGGAGGAACGTAGCTGGCAGGAGGGGGAGTAGAAGGATAATCGCATGTTGAGGCATTCTGGTCCAAGTTCGTAGAGTGCTTTGTGTGCATGAGTGAGGAGGCGGAACGTTATCCTCTTATTGACAGGGAGCCAGTGGAGGTCTTTTAGGTGACCGGAAATGTGGTCTTTACGCAGGATGTCTAGTATGAGTCTGGCTGATGCGTTTTGGATGCGTTGGAGTTTTCTCTGAAGTTTAGCGGTGGTACCGGCGTATAGGGTGTTTCCGTAGTCCAGGCGGCTTGTAACTAGTGCGTGGGTGACCGTTTTTCTAGTTTCGGTGGGGATCCAGCGAAATGTTTTTTTGAGCATGCGGAGGATGTTGAAGCAAGATGATGAAACTGCGTTGACTTGTCTGGTCATCGAGAGAGAGGAGTCCAGGAGGACGCCCAGGTTCCGTGCGTGGTCCGTTGGAATGGGTGCTTTTCCTAGGGCAGCTGGCCACCAAGAATCGTCCCAGACGGAAGGGGAAGTACCTAAGATGAGGACTTCTGTTTTGTCTGAGTTCAGTTTAAGACGGCTGTGCTTCATCCACTCGGCTACTTCTTTCATTCCTTCATGTAGGTTGGTTTTAGCGGTGTTTGGGTCTTTGGTGAGGGAGAGGATCAGCTGAGTGTCATCAGCGTAGGAGATGGTGTTGAGGTTGTGTTGGCGTGCGATGGCCGCGAGGGGGCTCATGTATACGTTGAAGAGGGTGGGGCTGAGTGAAGAGCCTTGTGGCACGCCGCAGATGACTTCGGTGGCCTCCGACTTGAACGGTGGGAGGCGGACTCTCTGAGTTCTTCCGGCGAGGAACGAGGTGATCCAGTCCAGTGCTTTTCCTTGGATTCCGATGTTGTTGAGGCGTTGTAAAAGGGTGCTGTGGCAGACTGTGTCGAAGGCTGCGGAGAGGTCAAGGAGGATGAGGGCGACTGTGTCTCCATTGTCCAGTAGTGTTCGAATGTCATCTGTTGCTGCGATGAGGGCGGTCTCAGTGCTGTGTTTGGCTCGGAAGCCGGACTGTGATGAGTCAAGGGATTTGTTGTGAAAGAGCCTAGAAACTAAAATTCTTTATAAATGATGACTCATTCCACTAACACACTTACCAACAATACCAGGCCCATAAACATAGTGAATGAGGTGAATGGATCATATGTTATTTTGACTCTATGCAATAAACTATCTACAATAAACAAGTCCAGCTTGTCATTTTGAAAAGTTTATTTTTAGATTTCATAAGTAAAGTCTTTAATAACTCACTTTATTAGAATCAAACATTTAGTTTTATTAATTCAAATCACATTAATCATTGGCACAAAGTAAGCTGTCAGAATTAATCAAAAATGATGAATTTAAGTAAACATTAGCTTTTCTTCCAAGTTAATTTTCAAGCCTGAAAGGGAAACAAATAATAAACAGTTGCATGCTTACACTCTCCCAAGGCAATCCGACAGCGCTTCGCCCCTCTGGAAAAGAACGTTCCCAACCCCACAAGAGAGCCAATTTTATATCATTTTTCGCTCTCAAATCTGACTAAATGTTATTATTTAGTAAAGTTCAGCACTGTGATTGGTTTATGGCCATCAGACCACCTCAGCTACTAGTCCAGAGAATATGCGCGTCACTGTGCCATTGTCCATTCAAAGTGACAACGACTTCCGAGGCATTTGCAACAAAAAGTTGCCAATCCACTTCCACCAGAGCTCGGCAGATTCACGCTTGTCACTTCCTCGACCTAGAATAGGATCAGCCAGAGCAGTCCATGGAATAAACTCCATTTAAAAGTCTTTTCTTTAATAAAGTTCTGAGCCAGAGAAGCAAGTTCATTGACCTCTTGCAATGTTTTTTTTTTTTCTTTCACCGTGCAGCTTGGCTCAGCTTCTGCTCAATTCAGGCCGACCAACTTTCTCCAAGCAAGAACTAGGCCTCAGCTCACACTTGAGCTATTATTTAAACAAACACAAAAGAGTGATTAATTCAAGTAAAGCAAACCCTTGTGTACCACCCAGTCCCTTATTAATTATTAATTAACCCACTAATAAAAAACATTTAGCAGAAGCAAACATTTAAAGCAGCACATAAAATAACCACCATTCTCCATGTAGTCCAGCTTTATGTTTCTGAAAGAATAAAAAGATAATTAAATGACACACAGACAGACAATACACAACATAAGACTCACATATAAGCACATATAAAAGCACATGCCATGAATGATCAGCTCCATGTTAATGGTGACAAAGACAATAGGACAGACATAATAAACAGGACAAAATTAATAATGTGTTACAAAAACAGACTTGCAAATGCACATAAGCACATATAATTAGTTTCCCGCGTGTTCATGTGTGGTGCAAACTTAATCTAGGTTGGATTAGTAAAATAAATCATGCAACAGTGCATTAATTAATCAATTAATGTTATAGGGAATTGAATCCACAGGCCAGAATAAAAATATTTTCTGCAGCCCGCTCTATCAACTCCCTCATCTGGTGATATTAAAATCACCAAACAACACTCCAAAAATTTTTAGAAAAATTTCACCCATTTTAGAGACAACACACACTGAATTCTCTCGATATTAGTTTCCCTAAACCCCTGTCTCAGCTGTCTGATTATCTTTATCAAACTGAACTCTTCGCATTTCTTCTAATTCGTATTCCTTTTCCTGTTCCTTTCTGAGTTTATAAATTCTTTTCTTTTCATTCTGACGCTCCCTTCTTTTGTGAATCAAACAACTAATTTTTAGCAGCATTATCATTATAACAATGACAATTACTGGATAGAGCACTTTGCCAATGATGGACCTGCCAAGTTCTGAAAACCAATCTTTAATGGCCTCCATTCTTTTTCCAATCTTTTCCGTAAAAGTTTCTTCCTCCATAGGTTCAATTTCTTCATGAAAATGTGTAATGTTTTTAACAAGTAACTCTATATCCCGACTCTTGTCAGGAATATAGGTACAGCAATGTTGAACATGTAAGACCCCACAGACTCCACCCTCTTTTGCAAGCAGAATGTCTAATGCAAGACGATTCTGAATAGCCATACTTCTGATTGCGACAAGTTCTGTACTAACCAATTGAAAACCACTCGCAGTATCAGTTGACAACCTATCCACCATTGTGGACACTTTTCTAATTTTAATAGAATTCATCGTTACCCCCACCATAGGAATAACAGCACCAAAAATGTCTCCCAGAATTTCTGAGAAGCTTTCTCTTTTGTATCTATTTTGATTCAAGTGTTCACCAAATTCAAAAGTACCTTTTTCATTTCTGTCAATATGAAATATTTTTGGAAAGACCAGGCCGATATAGCATGTCCCATACCAGTGATCTGGGAGACTAAAATAAGCCTTATTGCCACAAATAAAATAAATTCCAGTGGATTCAATTCCCTATAACATTAATTGATGAATTAATGCACTGTTGCATGATTTATTTTACTAATCCAACCTAGATTAAGTTTGCACCACACATGAACACGCGGGAAACTAATTATATGTGCTTATGTGCATTTGCAAGTCTGTTTTTGTAACACATTATTAATATTGTCCTGTTTATTATGTCTGTCCTATTGTCTTTGTCACCATTAACATGCAGCTGATCATTCATGGCATGTGCTTTTATATGTGCTTATATGTGAGTCTTATGTTGTGTATTGTCTGTCTGTGTGTCATTTAATTATCTTTTTATTCTTTCAGAAACATAAAGCTGGGCTACATGGAGAATGGTGGTTATTTTATGTGCTGCTTTAAATGTTTGCTTCTGCTAAATGTTTTTTATTAGTGGGTTAATTAATAATTAATAAGGGACTGGGTGGTACACAAGGGTTTGCTTTACTTGAATTAATCACTCTTTTGTGTTTGTTTAAATAATAGCTCAAGTGTGAGCTGAGGCCTAGTTCTTGCTTGGAGAAAGTTGGTCGGCCTGAATTGAGCAGAAGCTGAGCCAAGCTGCACGGTGAAAGAAAAAAAAAAAACATTGCAAGAGGTCAATGAACTTGCTTCTCTGGCTCAGAACTTTATTAAAGAAAAGACTTTTAAATGGAGTTTATTCCATGGACTGCTCTGGCTGATCCTATTCAAGGTCGAGGAAGTGACAAGCGTGAATCTGCCGAGCTCTGGTGGAAGTGGATTGGCAACTTTTTGTTGCAAATGCCTCGGAAGTCGTTGTCACTTTGAATGGACAATGGCACAGTGACGCGCATATTCTCTGGACTAGTAGCTGAGGTGGTCTGATGGCCATAAACCAATCACAGTGCTGAACTTTACTAAATAATAACATTTAGTCAGATTTGAGAGCGAAAAATGATATAAAATTGGCTCTCTTGTGGGGTTGGGAACGTTCTTTTCCAGAAGGGCGAAGCGCTGTCGGATTGCCTTGGGAGAGTGTAAGCATGCAACTGTTTATTATTTGTTTCCCTTTCAGGCTTGAAAATTAACTTGGAGGAAAAGCTAATGTTTACTTAAATTCATCATTTTTGATTAATTCTGACAGCTTACTTTGTGCCAATGATTAATGTGATTTGAATTAATAAAACTAAATGTTTGATTCTAATAAAGTGAGTTATTAAAGACTTTACTTATGAAATCTAAAAATAAACTTTTCAAAATGACAAGCTGGACTTGTTTATTGTAGATAGTTTATTGCATAGAGTCAAAATAACATATGATCCATTCACCTCATTCACTATGTTTATGGGCCTGGTATTGTTGGTAAGTGTGTTAGTGGAATGAGTCATCATTTATAAAGAATTTTAGTTTCTAGGCTCTTTCAATTGGTAGCATTCAGACGGTTTATATGTTGTTTTTGACATGCATGTTACATATATGTTGGTATAGACATAGGATTGATGTTTAACATATGTTTAAGTTTTTGATTTTGTTAGGTTGTTATATGTAGTCTTAAGGAATTTTTCCAGCAGTGTGAGAGATTCCTGGTTAAATGCCGGCCGGCAAGATAGTGTAGCTAGAAGAGTTACACAGTGCATTTGTCTGTTTCAAAATTGTGGTATAGCATATATCACGTGTTGTGGGCGTACAACACAAGTTTAGGGACCTTAGATTGCATGGTTGAATGTGTAGTGAGGATTGCCTATGAAATTGTAGCATTAAGCAGAGGGACCTGGTGAGCCTGTTTTAAAGCTTTCTGTGAAAAGAGTAGTAGGAGTTAATTCAAACTCGAGTGAAGGGTAAAAATAGCGTCGTCTATTCTTATCAACGTCTGACGTTTTCTGTGGTTGGTTCAAGTCCTGCCAAGAATTCGTGTGTGTGTGAACAGGGTTTTCTTTGTTTGAAAGGGTGTGAATGCTTTGTAAAACTGAAGGGTAGGGTAAGAATTGCCTTACTAGTGAATGAGACTATTCTGTGAGAATAGCGTCGTCTATTCCACACTAGAGATACTTGAATGAATGTGTAAAACTATCCTTTTGTTAGAGAAGCAGACAAATGGTTTGTTTTTATGTTGTTATTAATTGTGATTTTATAAAAAAATGATTTAAAGTGTTTCTAAAGTCTTTATGGTGAAGAAAATGCTATTTTAGGTATTGTGTGTTATTCAAAACTTTCTATAAGCATTTTGCGTTATTTAAATGCTTAAAAAACTGTCCCGATCGAAAATTGTAAGGGAGGGGCTGTTTGGAGGAGTGAAAGCGAGTGAGGAGACTTTGCAGCTGCAGCCTGCTGCATACGTCAGAGCCTGCCGCGCTCTGATTGGCTTAAAATCCCTGGATTGACAAAGCAAGCGCTCTCATTGGTTGAAGACCGATCTAAATGTTTGAAATGGTATTTGTATTGTAAATACCTTATTAAAGTCATTGCGCGCTATTTTTAGGGTGGATTTGATCCTAATTCTGTGAGCCTTTTTGATATTTGTATTTTGCGCTCTTTTTTTTTTTAATTGGCAACCCGCCTATCTACATGCGCTTGCCTCGAGCCTATCTAAATATTATGCTCGTTTCCCTCTAAAATTGTGCGTTGTTTCCTTCGTTTCTTTTCTATATTTCTGCCGAGCGTTCTGTTCTGGTATTTGTGAAGGAGGGGGGATGCTTGTGAGCGAGTGGTGAGAGCCTGACAAGCTGCAGCGGCTGATTACGTCAGCCGCCGCGCTGCCATTGGAGGAGACGCCGTCGCGTCACGCCAGAGCCGCGCTCTGATTGGGCGAGGCCGGCGAGCCTCCACAGAGGAGCTGCGCAGTGATTGGGCGAGGTGGTCGAGCCCATAGGAGTCGGTGAAGCTCCATGTGTTGAGTAGGCGCGAGCGGAGAAACTTTATTCCACTTAGCAGCGCATCAGCTGTCCGCTTGTAGTTCTTGCCCGTGTCATTAAAGCTGACGAGCATCGCGTTATAGGAGAGCCGTGCTCTCATTGGATAATAGCGCGTCGCGTCACGGGAGAGCTGCGCTCTCATTGGGTGAAGCTGACGAGCCCCACGAGGGACCCGGCGGGGCTCCCGTGTGTTTGGAAAGCGCGCTCGCTCTCTTGCTCTTTCTCTCTCGGTGAAGGCTTGCTTTTTATACGCGCATTGGGCAGATAGGCATTTTAGAGCGCGTGTTGTTTGGCAGTGTTATCAGCGCTTTGGGTGACGGGGGAGGAGGCTTTAAGGGGCTCTGGAAAGGAAAGCGAGCCATTGCAGTGTAGTATCTGGGGAAAGTCGGTAGTGACGTGTGTGGTCACATGGAGTCAGGCTTCGTGCTGATTGGTTGTTGACACTACAGTGTCACGGGGAAGTCTGCTGGTGACGTATGCAGTCACATGTTGGTGTTATTAGAGGCAAGCTTTGTGATGGTTGGTTGTTGACACTACAGTGTCATAGAGAGGCCGCGACCGGATTGGTTGAGGGACTGTAGGCATTCTACATTGGCTGAGTGCTGTGTAGCCACATAGTGATTGGCTAAAATACATAAATACATTGTTTACATTTCCCAGAATTAGTTTTTCCCACGCTATTTATGCCTAAAGCTTCATTTAAAAAAAAAAAAATTTAAAAATTGATTTGATATTTATTAATGATAATTAATAAATAATACAAGAATAAAAACCTTAATTAGGATATTAGTACCAAAAGTGATTAAAGTAAGGATATTAATTATTTAATTAATATAAAATTAGATAAAAATAGTTGTTTTAAATTGCAAATAAAATTATAAATTTATAGGTTTGGAATTAAAATACAAATATGAGTTATTGGGATGATCAAAAAAAAAAGCCTACATGGTTTCAAAAGGTAAAAAATTATTTTAAACCTGATAAGAAAATTGAGACACGTGGTGGTAAATTACTTCATAAGTATAAAACACCTGCAGCCTATATGGAAGGTGAATATGGTTATCATACAGTAATTTGGTTTGATAACTGGATGCAGTATACCAAAAAAGATGGTGTACTAGCCTGGCCAGAAGATGGGTCATTTAATATGAAAGTTTTACAAAATTTGAGAGGAAAAATGATGGATCTTGTACCAAAGCCAAGACCTAGACAATTTGAAGCCCTAGTTGAGTGGGAAGTTGAGATGATGGAACTTGAACGCGAAAGCAAGTGTACAGCACCTAAATATTCAAAATATGTTGTAAATAAAGAAACACATGAAGATAAAGTGAGACGCTGGAGAAAAGCAGACATGTATGATGGTCTGTATCCCATAAGAATAATGATTAATGGAGATTTAGAACAAAGGACAGCTGGAAGAGAAATTGATGAGGAATTAGATGATGCAGTTTTAGAAGACATTTATGCCACTAAACCTAAGCCGCCACCTTATCAAGCAGGTTCTCACTCTACCCCGAGAGTTTCTACAGAAGCATCTCCAAGCGCACCACCTAGAGAAGTTGAGGAAGGTTCTCCTAGATTTTTAAAATTACCTGGAAGAGCAAATACTTCTAGTACACCTAACAGAGGCAGAGTAGCTTATCAAGAAAATAATTCTGTAAGAAATCAGGAAAGATTACCAGCTGAGCAAGAAGTTTCTAGTTATAATAAAGCAAAGCATGATTTAATTGAACAGCTGACAAAAGGTATGGAAGCAGTTACAGTACCAGTAACTATTGGTCCTGTGGTACCAGTTTTTGACCAAGGAGAAAATAGACAAACAGCCTTAACAGTTCCATTAAATGCTGAAATTCAAAAGGTTGCTGAAAAATTTTATTCAGAACTTTCAGAGATTCATAGAGAAAAATCTATAATGCCAAATTTAACACTACATGGAAGTTTATCAAGTTCACAGTCACCAACTGTGGCAGGTTCAGACTCAGGTTTGTCAGAAAAAAGTTTAAACAGAACAGAATTATCTCAAAATGAAATGTCTCCTGAAGTCCCTGATTATAAAAAGCTTGATGTAGCTAAATTAAAAGCTGATCTGGAGGAATTGATCATTGGCACAATTGGTACTGACAATTTGAAATTGTATCAAGATGATGAATTATTATTCATTTGCAAGAGCATTCAGTGGAAAACTAAAAACAGGTATGAACAACTGGAAGAAATGGCTGCTGAATTAGAAATTGATTTAAGCAAACAAAAACATTTACAGAAACATTACAGGGTAGATTTTTCTGAGAGGGACATTGATAATTTAAACGCTTCTGGAAGAATAATTCATATAAGAGAATTAATAAGCTTTCTCAGAAAATTAGGTGAATTAGGTAAATGGAGAATGAAATGGTCAAAGAAAGAACAAGATAAAAGACTAAGAAATGATGAAATTTCTGAATTTCCAATGAGAGAAATAGCAGGAGGTGGGTATGTGCATGTTCCCTGGTCCAGACAGGATATACTCCTGTTTACTAATGATTTTCCACGTTTAAGGGAGAAACCAGTGGACTGGTACCGGCAGGTAGACAGATTCATAAGGGTGTCAAAAGTTCTGTGGATTGATCTGGATGGATTCTTTGACATTGTTGTTCCATCAGATCTTTGGACAGAATGCAAAATTTCTATAGATTGGCCAAAAGAAGAACCTGCCCGAGATAAAATTACAGGTGCCCCATCAAAAGATATCATGGATCTTTATAAAAAAGTAATTTATTGGCTAAAAGAGAAAATTCCCCCAAAGGAAGTGGACTGGGTTAAAATAGACAGAACAAATCAGGAACCAAAAGAATCAGTTCATTCATTTTATGAGAGGTTACTGTTAGTTTTTAAACAGTACAGTGGCTATGAAAAATTAAGTGAACAAGACATGAGCCACTTCATATACAAATTTGTATATGGCCTGAGACCTGAAATTGGTGACATGATTAGAAATGGAATTGTTTGTTGGCAATCATTATCACTTGACGACATCTTGAGAAAAGCAAAATACTGTAGTGATGAAATAGATGCAAAGCAGAAGAGTCTCAAGGAAAAAGCAATGTGGGCACAGGTGAAGGTAGCTGAGCAGCAGCAACAACAACAGCAGTTAGGTTCTATGCAACAGGGAAAATTTAGAGGTAATTTTAATAATTCAAAGCCAAAATTTAATGTAAATATTGAAGAGTTAAAACAAAAGCTCCCATGTTTTAATTGCGGCGAAATTGGACACTGGAAGCGAGAGTGTAAGAACCCGCCCAGAAATTTTAAAAATAATTCATTGAATCCACAGGTGCAGTGTGAATTAAGTCCGCAGCAACAACAACAGCTACAGCGGCAACTGCATGAAATTAATCAACAGCGACAGTTACAGCGACAGATAGTCAACCAGACACAGCAGAGCCAGTATCAGCAACAGAATCAGGTACAGCAGAATCAAATTCAACAGAATCAGTTACCTCAAGCACCATTTCCTGGTTGTGCTAACACACAGAGATTTTCTCCTGAAACAGGTTTCTGTGGAAATAATTTGGTTAAAGATGTGTTAAAAGTCAACATGGCAAATGCTTCTCAATTTTGGTTAAATGACAAAGAGGTGAGTGATTCATCAGAGGATTACTCATGACGGTGCCTGAGAGAGGAGGAAGAGTGTGTGCTTGGACCCACTCTTGAGGTAGATCAGTCTGGTCCATTTGTTAATGGAAAGGTGAATGATAAAGATATCACTTTCCTTGTGGACACAGGTGCTACCCGTTCTACTGTTAGATCAGCAGAAATAGAAAACCTTCCTCTCTCGGGTGAAACCATTCAAGTTGTAGGTGTAGCTAATCAACAAATTAAAACCAGTCTGACAGATCCAGTAAAAGTGGAGATAGGCAATTACAAAGATAAACACAGATTTCTAGTTTGTGACAGCAGTCCTGTGAATCTATTGGGTCGTGATATATTATGTAAAATGAATTGCAGAATATATTGCTCACCAGAAGGCATTGAAATGCAAACAGCAGAAGAAGATGGTCTTTATAAATGGACCATGATGATGGTGGAGGAAGAGAAAACACCACTATTTCCTGTATTTGATAAAAATGATTTACCAGAAGAGCTCAAAGAGCCAGTCAATCCAGCAATTTGGGACCTAACAGGTAATGATATGGGTCTCATGAAAAACATTGATCCAGTAAAAATCACTGTTAAACAGGGAGTTGATTTTCCAAATGTTCCTCAATATAAAATGAAGGCAGAGACAATTGAAGGTGTTATTCCTGTGATTGAAAAATTCATAAGTCAAGGAGTGTTAAAAGAAATTGAAAGCAGTCCATGCAATTCACCAATTATGGGTATTAAAAAGCCAAACGGAACATACAGAATTGTTCAAGATTTAAGAAAGATTAATCAGATAGTTGTTCCCTGCTGTCCCATTGTTCCAAATCCTGCAGTAATTCTTTACCAGATTCCACATGATGCAGAATGGTACACGGTCATTGACCTGTGCAATGCATTCTTTACAGTTCCATTGCATCCAGATAGCCAGAAAATTATTGCTTTCAGGTTCCAAAACAGGATCCTAGCATGGTGTCGAATTCCTCAAGGGTATACTGAGAGTCCATCTATCTTTAATCAATTATTAAAGAAATCTCTGGAAGATCTAGTGTTGCCTGGTAATTCCACATTGGTACAGTACATTGACGATTTGCTTGTGGCAGCCAAAACACGAGAAAATTGTGTTACTGATACCATTACCCTGTTAAACCGTTTGGCAGATGAAGGACATAAAGTTTCACCAGCAAAATTGCAGTTTTGTAAACAAGAAGTGAAATATCTTGGTCACAGAATTGCAAAGGGAACCAGAAAAGTGACAGTTGAAAGAATTAAAATGATTCGAGCAATACAACCACCAACAACACAGAGACAGGTGAGAATGTTTCTAGGAATGGTTGGTTACTGTCGACAATGGATTAGTGGGTTTTCAGTCATTGCAAAACCACTTCAGAGACTGACAAAGGCAGATGTAAAAGATCCCATTAGATTGTCAGAAATTGAGCTGGAAGCTTTTGAGCAGTTAAAAAAGAGCTTATGTGAAGCTCCTGCTCTGGGTATGCCAGACTATGAAAAGGAATTTGAACTCTACTGTAGTGAAAGAGAGGGTTGTGCATTGTCAGTCCTTATACAAAGGCATGGAAACTTAAGAAAACCAATTGCATATTTTTCAGCAGTTTTGGATCCTGTTGCAAAGGCTTTGCCAGGTTGCTTAAAAGCAGTGGCAGCAACAAGTGTAAGTCTTGACCAAAGTGAGGGTATCATTATGGGTTTTCCTGTAAAGGTATATGTACCTCATTCAGTTGAAATTCTCCTTACCAGAAGTAGAACTCAACATTTAACAAGCAGCAGACTGACAAAATATGAGAAAACAATTTTGGGTTCAGACAATGTAACAATTGTTAGATGTGTAAACTTGAACCCTTCCACATTATTACCTGATGGAGCTATTACTGAGGTAAGTAATGAGGATGATATTGATCATGAATGCCTGGATGTTGTAGATTATTGCACAAAACCAAGACAAGACATAAAAGATGTCCCATTACAAGAATCAGATGTGGTATATTTTGTGGACGGATCTTGTTTGAGAAATGATGAAGGGATTCTAAGAGCAGCATACTCAGTATGTACAGTTTCAGATGTTGTTGAAGGGTCACCTTTGGATGGAATTCGTTCCGCTCAAATTGCAGAATTAATTGGTTTAATTCGAGCCTGTGAAAGAGCAGCTGGCAAAAGAGTAACCATAGTGACTGATAGTCAATATGGTTATGGAGTTGTTCATGATTATGGACAGCTCTGGTCCAATAGAGGTTATTTAACTTCTGCAGGAACTCCAATAAGAAATGCTAAATTGATTAAAAGATTAATTGACGGCATTCAATTACCAGAACAAATAGCTGTTGTGAAATGTTCAGCGCATAAGAAGGGTGATGATTACATCACCAAAGGTAATGCCTTTGCAGACGAGATGGCAAAATATTGTGCCAGAAATAATTACGCAATCAATCGGGAAAAAGACAAAAGTCACACAATGAATTCTCTCATGCTAATTTCTGTAGTTGAGACATGGCAGGAAATAAAAGATTTACAGGATGAGGCAAGCGAAGAAGAGAAAAACATATGGCTAAAAGGTGATTGCAGACCAAGAGAGGAAGATGGGATCTGGGTACACCAGGATGGAAGAGTTGTATTGCCAGACAGTATGATTGCTGATATGGCACGATTGTATCATGGTCAAACTCACATGGGAAAAGGGTCTATGATCAATTTATTCAGAGAAACATGGTTCAATGTAAATTTTAGATCAATTGCAGAGTCACTTTGTCAAAGATGTTTAACTTGCCAACAGATGAATTTCCACAAAAAAATTGTTACAAGTTTGGGAACCATAGGACGGGAAGGTGGTCCTTTTACCAGGTTGCAAATGGATTTTATTGAAATGCCAAGACATAATGGTTTACGTTATGTTTTGGTGTTTGTTTGTTTGTTTTCAAGATGGGTGGAAGCTTTTCCAACTCGTCATGCCAATGCTGCTACTGTGGCAAAATTACTTCTAAGAGAAATCATACCTAGGTATGGATTTCCGGTCACAATTGAAAATGATCGTGGAAGACATTTTGAGAACAGTTTGATGAAAAGAATCTGTAATGCTTTAAACATAGAACAGAAAATGCATTGTGCTTACAGACCACAAGCATCAGGTGTGGTTGAACAAATAAATGGCACAATTAAAAATAGGATCGCAAAGATGTGTGATGCTACAGGAGTGAAGTGGACTGATGCACTTCCACTCGTTCTAATGTCATTGAGAAGCATTCCAGATAGAAAAACAGGTCTTAGTCCTCACGACATCGTGATGGGCAGAGTGATGAGACAAGCATTTGTACCAGTTGGCAAATTGATGAGCATTAATGACAGTGCAATTTTTGAATATTGCCGAAATCTGTCTGATGTGATGCATTCTGTGTTTCATCAGGTGGGAACTGACATTATTTCAAAAGAAAAGGTACAAGCTCATGATTTACAACCCGGTGACTGGGTTAGGACGAAGGTTCACCGAAGAAGGAACTGTTTGTCACCAAGGTGGCAAAAGCCACGTCAGGTTATCCTTATAACAACAAATGCAATAAAATGTAGAGGACTAAAAAGGTGGATACATCCAAGCCATACAATTCGTGTGTTACCTCCTGAAAATGATGAAGAAGGTGATATAACAGCTGACTCAGATTCAGAAAGAGACCCAGAAGATCCAGATTCTGATTCAGATTCAGATTCAGATTTTGGTGATCCCCAAGAAAATCAACATCAAGAAAATCTAGATGGAAGTCAGAACTTGAATAAAGAAGATCTGAATACTGGAATTCAAGGTGTTGATGATGATGATTTGCTTGAAGAAGAATCTCTGAGAGAAAAGAGAGATTCAGAAGAAGCAGAAGATTCTGAGCGAGACAAAAATCTGAGCGAAACTCTTGAAAAGCAAGGAAGAAGTAGCTCTGTGAACAAAAAGCTTGAAGCTGGGAAGCTGAAGGTGATTCCTGAAGAAGGAGAATTGCCAAGTACCAGTAAAGGTATTGTTTCAAATGGAGTGAAGTTGCCGAGTAGAGAAATTCCTAGATACAGATTTGATGTCTCAGATACAGACACTGAAAGTGATGAAGATTCTGAAATAAGAAAACAAAGAAAAAGAGCTTGGAAAACTGAATGCAACGAAAGTGTGCCAAAGAAAAAAGTCTTGAGAAAAGGAGACATTTGGCCTGAAGAAAATAATCTGAAATTCAAACTGGTAAAGAAATCAAAAGAACAAGTCAACGAAATTACTAGTCAAGGAAGTGAACTTGAAAAAAGTAACGAAGGTGAAAACAAAAAAATAGAAGTCATCACTCGCAAAACAAAAAGAATAATTAGGCCAAATCAGAAATATAGGTCTCCAGAATGGACCTATATAATCATTCCACCGATTGTTGAGGTGGACAGCAGTGGTCAAGAATTTTTAGAAAGTGACAGGGATTAAAATTTGTTAGAAATTAGTTGAGGATCTATTTCCTAGCACAAGGCTGAAGAAAACATGTATTAAGTACTTTTTGTTTCTTGGCATAAGGCTGAAGAAATTGTGTATTAGGTAACTTTGTTTTCTGGCATAAGGCTGAAGAAAATTTGTTAGGTGACATAAGGTCGAAGAAATTCTGTTTAGTTATTTAAAAAAAAAAAAAAAAAAAAAAAATATATATTTTAAAAGGGGGGATATAATTGTTACTTACATTTACTTACATTTTATTTAAAATTTTTGTTTTTGTTTTTGGAAATGCCTAGATCAGATACTTCTAGGTGTACAATTTTTAAAAGGTGTTGTAAGATGACCTCAATTTGTGTGATATTATTAATTCTACTTTGGCTAATTTTAGCTGTGGTCTATCCTTTTGATGTTAATAAGCAAAAATCTAAGACTAATATTACTAGTAAAGCAGAATCTATTCATGAGAAGCATGCTGGCAGGTCCAGTAGAGTTATTAATCATGATCCACTGTCTCATCAAGATAGATCAATTGGTGATTTTTCAACCAATTCATTTTCAAGGCTTTTATCTGAATATGTCAAAGTAATGAATGTCAAAGATTGCTATGTGTGTGTAAAATTACCCACTTCTGTTTCTGAGGGAGTGACTTATAATATGTTACCTCTCACTTATGGCATTACCTGTAGTGTGATTACTAGTCTGTTCTATCAAACTGGTCGTCTGGAGTATTATTATTCAGACTTTGATGAGGTTTTTGCAAATCTCAAAATTGTAAATAGCTTAAACAAAGTAAGATCTGCGAAGCAGATGAGGGAATTCTTTTTAGTTACTAATGAATTAAACTATGAATATGCCTATAGAAATAATTTAACATGCAAAATGAGAGCTGAAGAAAAGACTTTCCTTAACATGGTTGAGGAGAGAAGGGCTGTTTACAAGAGAAATGAAAAACTAAAACATGCTAAGTCTAAATATTGGCAGTTAGAAGATGCTAAATTAAATGGTGTTAATACTAATGCAGCAATACATATTGACGAACCAGTTAGTGGTAAATTTTGTATTAGGAGAGACAATACTTTGTACGATAATCTTTTTGTAGGTGCTAGTCAATGTGAAGATACTTATCGTATTGAAGGGGGATGGGGATTCAAAGGTGGAAAGGATCCAATTTTTCCTGGAATTTATTTTATTTGTGGCAATAAGGCTTATTTTAGTCTCCCAGATCACTGGTATGGGACATGCTATATCGGCCTGGTCTTTCCAAAAATATTTCATATTGACAGAAATGAAAAAGGTACTTTTGAATTTGGTGAACACTTGAATCAAAATAGATACAAAAGAGAAAGCTTCTCAGAAATTCTGGGAGACATTTTTGGTGCTGTTATTCCTATGGTGGGGGTAACGATGAATTCTATTAAAATTAGAAAAGTGTCCACAATTGTGGATAGGTTGTCAACTGATACTGCGAGTGGTTTTCAATTGGTTAGTACAGAACTTGTCGCAATCAGAAGTATGGCTATTCAGAATCGTCTTGCATTAGACATTCTGCTTGCAAAAGAGGGTGGAGTCTGTGGGGTCTTACATGTTCAACATTGCTGTACCTATATTCCTGACAAGAGTCGGGATATAGAGTTACTTGTTAAAAACATTACACATTTTCATGAAGAAATTGAACCTATGGAGGAAGAAACTTTTACGGAAAAGATTGGAAAAAGAATGGAGGCCATTAAAGATTGGTTTTCAGAACTTGGCAGGTCCATCATTGGCAAAGTGCTCTATCCAGTAATTGTCATTGTTATAATGATAATGCTGCAAAAAATTAGTTGTTTGATTCACAAAAGAAGGAAGCGTCAGAAAGAAAAGAAAAGAATTTATAAACTCAGAAAGGAACAGGAAAAGGAATACGAATTAGAAGAAATGCGAAGAGTTCAGTTTGATAAAGATAATCAGACAGCTGAGACAGGGGTTTAGGGAAACTAATATCGAGAGAATTCAGTGTGTGTTGTCTCTAAAATGGGTGAAATTTTTCTAAAAATTTTTGGAGTGTTGTTTGGTGATTTTAATATCACCAGATGAGGGAGTTGATAGAGCGGGCTGCAGAAAATATTTTTATTCTGGCCTGTGGATTCAATTCCCTATAACATTAATTGATTAATTAATGCACTGTTGCATGATTTATTTTACTAATCCAACCTAGATTAAGTTTGCACCACACATGAACACGCGGGAAACTAATTATATGTGCTTATGTGCATTTGCAAGTCTGTTTTTGTAACACATTATTAATATTGTCCTGTTTATTATGTCTGTCCTATTGTCTTTGTCACCATTAACATGCAGCTGATCATTCATGGCATGTGCTTTTATATGTGCTTATATGTGAGTCTTATGTTGTGTATTGTCTGTCTGTGTGTCATTTAATTATCTTTTTATTCTTTCAGAAACATAAAGCTGGACTACATGGAGAATGGTGGTTATTTTATGTGCTGCTTTAAATGTTTGCTTCTGCTAAATGTTTTTTATTAGTGGGTTAATTAATAATTAATAAGGGACTGGGTGGTACACAAGGGTTTGCTTTACTTGAATTAATCACTCTTTTGTGTTTGTTTAAATAATAGCTCAAGTGTGAGCTGAGGCCTAGTTCTTGCTTGGAGAAAGTTGGTCGGCCTGAATTGAGCAGAAGCTGAGCCAAGCTGCACGGTGAAAGAAAAAAAAAAAACATTGCAAGAGGTCAATGAACTTGCTTCTCTGGCTCAGAACTTTATTAAAGAAAAGACTTTTAAATGGAGTTTATTCCATGGACTGCTCTGGCTGATCCTATTCAAGGTCGAGGAAGTGACAAGCGTGAATCTGCCGAGCTCTGGTGGAAGTGGATTGGCAACTTTTTGTTGCAAATGCCTCGGAAGTCGTTGTCACTTTGAATGGACAATGGCACAGTGACGTGCATATTCTCTGGACTAGTAGCTGAGGTGGTCTGATGGCCATAAACCAATCACAGTGCTGAACTTTACTAAATAATAACATTTAGTCAGATTTGAGAGCGAAAAATGATATAAAATTGGCTCTCTTGTGGGGTTGGGAACGTTCTTTTCCAGAGGGGCGAAGCGCTGTCGGATTGCCTTGGGAGAGTGTAAGCATGCAACTGTTTATTATTTGTTTCCCTTTCAGGCTTGAAAATTAACTTGGAGGAAAAGCTAATGTTTACTTAAATTCATCATTTTTGATTAATTCTGACAGCTTACTTTGTGCCAATGATTAATGTGATTTGAATTAATAAAACTAAATGTTTGATTCTAATAAAGTGAGTTATTAAAGACTTTACTTATGAAATCTAAAAATAAACTTTTCAAAATGACAAGCTGGACTTGTTTATTGTAGATAGTTTATTGCATAGAGTCAAAATAACATATGATCCATTCACCTCATTCACTATGTTTATGGGCCTGGTATTGTTGGTAAGTGTGTTAGTGGAATGAGTCATCATTTATAAAGAATTTTAGTTTCTAGGCTCTTTCAGTTGGCTTCGAGGAAGGCGGCGAGCTGGTTGTTGACTGCTTTCTCGATGACTTTGGCCGGGAATGGTAGGAGCGAAATGGGGCGGTAGTTTTTGAGTTCGGTGGGATCAGCTGTGGGTTTTTTCAGGAGGGCGCTGAGTTCGGCGTGTTTCCAGCTTTCCGGGAAGGTGGCGGATTTGAAGGAGCAATTGATGACGTCTTGGAGATAGGGTGCTATGATGGAGTCTGCTTTGTTGAAGATGTGGTGAGGACATGGGTCTGTGGGGGATCCTGAGTGGATGGAGTTCATCAGGCGGATGGTGTCCTCAGTGGAGATTGGGTTCCAGTCATTAAGGATGTTCAAGGGGGGTGAAGGTACGGTAGAAGGTTGGGTGGGTTGGTCTCCGGGTTGGTTGTCGAAGCTGTTGTGGATGTCTGCGATTTTGTCGTGGAAGAACGAAGCTAGGGAGTCGCAAAGGGTTAGAGAGGGAGTGATGTCGTTGGAGTTGGCAGTGGGGTTGGTAAACTCTTTGACGATGTTGAATAGTTCCTTGCTGTTGTGGGCGTTGTTGTCTAGTCGGTCTTTGAATGCAGCTTTCTTGGCAGTTCGGATCAGTTGGTGGTGTATGCGGGTGGCGTTTTTGAAGGCGTCCCTGGTGCTGGTGTTTGGGTCTTTTTTCCAGGCCTTCTCAAGGGAGCGACAGAGTTTCTTGGATTTCTTAAGATCATCGTTGAATCAGGGGGCGTTTTTGCTGCCTAGTTTGATTTGACGTTTTTTCAAAGGTGCTAGGTTGTCGGCGCTGTTGGTAAGCCATTGAGTGAGGTTAATGGCTGCTTGGTTGGCGTTCGATGAGTGGGCAGGGGGGTTTTGAAGAAGCGATGAGGAGATCTGGTCGATGGTGATTTTGTTCCAGTTTCTTTGCAGAGTAGGTTGAGGATGGTTGTGGGTTGTGGTCTTTTTGTAGACAAAGTGAACGCAGCTGTGGTCCGTCCAATGGAGAACTGAAGTGTGACTGAAGGAGATGTGTTTGCTGGAGGTGAAGATAGGGTTGAGTGTGTGTCCTGCGTTGTGGGTGGGGGTGTTAACTAGTTGTTTGAGTCCGAGGTTGGCGAGATTGTCCAGAAGGGTGATGGTGTTACTGTCGTTGCTCTTTTCCAGGTGAAAATTGAAGTCTCCCAGTAGAACGTAGTCCTCGGAGGGGAGGGCGTGTGGGGTGATGAAGTCAGTGATGTCTTCACTGAATTGTGCACGGGGTCCTGGTGGCCTGAAGAGGAGTGTGCCTCTGAGTGTGGTCTTCGGGTCGGTGTGGATCTGGAAGTGAAGGTGTTCGGCGCTAGCGAGGTTGTCGTCAGAGCTGGTTGAGATGCGGATGGAGTTCCTGTGGACGATGGCGATGCCTCCTCCTGTTTGGTTAGTGCGGTCCTTTCGGATGATCTTGTAGCCTTCCGGGATGGCTATGGTGATGTCCGGAGCTGAAGAGGCGTTCATCCAGGTTTCTGTTAGGAAGGCGACGTCCGGAGAAATGGTGTCTAGTAGATTCCATAGGTCGATGGCGTGTCTGTGGACCGAGTGGGTGTTGAGCAGGATGCATTTTAGGTGGTTAGTGTCGGATCTCTGTTTGGTGTTTGTGGATGTGGAGTTGGTCTTGGTGCCGTCATACTTGCAGGAGTTGCATGTGAAGGGTCCATGGGTGTGTCCAGGAGCGGCTTGAGCGCAGTTGGGGAGTCAGCCGGGGTTTAGTGCTAGGAGGGTGAAGGCGTTGTATGTGATGCGGGAGGGGTGGGTGGTGCGGGGACCAGGGGGTCTGGCGCTGGGCGCGGTCCAGGGGCGAACGGGCGTAGAAGGGCCTACCTTTGGTGCACCTTCGGCGCGGCCGTAGCGCGTGGACGCTGCACGTTGGGACATCTGCCTTAAATGGATAGTGGAGGGGGCGGAGCATGGGAGGGGCAGCTGGGAGGCGGTATCGGGGAAGGAGAGGCGGGCCAAGGGAAACCACAACAACAAAATGGAGGTCAGAGGTAAATTTAAACAGGGGCAGCAAATGTGCAATAGCACCGAGTGTGCAGTCAATGTTACCAGCGTGTAAATATGAGCCTGGAAATGGTGCGCTGTGCAGAGCAGAGAGTGCGGCGCTGCCTCTCAAAGCGCTAGATTCTGAGACTTTGATTTTCGCAAATTACATTTAATTAAAGCTGCGATGTTAAACACCAAAACGATAGAAAAGTTACAGCTGGCAGAGTGAACGATACCAGATCCGGCAGCAATTCGATTCAGCTGTGTGCGATGCGAGCAGCAGGCGATGTTAGGCACGATGAGAATATGGGGTCAGGGAGCGTGGGGGAGCGGCCGTTCTGGAGCAGGTCCGGACGGTCACAGCTAGGCTGTGGAGAAGGTGAGCCCTCTATTCGTAATAGCTCAGAAAGCACTGAATCTATAACGCTCCTTTCCATAATAAGAGGGCAAGTGGAGTGGCTGTATCCACTTCCAAGAGGCAACGCCGAGAGTGCAGTCGCAGCACATCCCCAGACAACGCCTACAGTTGCCACATATTCAACCTATTCAAGCAACCTTACTCGGAACAAACTTCTTCATGCAATCACGAAGAAATAACTGTGCGCATTCATCCAAAGAGCCAATCAGTGCATGCAGCCGTACCACCCACCAGCTACTCACACCTTGAGTGCATTCACAACCTCCCACCAGGGCATTCAGTTGCATGCAATCACCTGACACACAGGGCACCCAGCCCTCGTTCATCTCTGTTACACACCTGTGCGTGCAATAACTCCATGGACAGCCTTCTCACTCCTCGCGCGCAAGTGCATGCAATCTCCACACTGTCGACTTGATCATAAAATCTCAGAGCCCACCGTGGGGTAAGGTAACTGACCCCATGCAACCCGTCCACATAAAAAAAAACACCTGAAGCAGATCACCTTTCTTCAGAGAAAACGTCTGGAAGTTTTGGGACACTGTTCAACTTGAACGGGTGCCGTGTTTAATAAAGAAAACAGGGCGCGCACCTCCTGATGTGGGCTGCGATGGCACAATGTTTGGCGGCAGAAAGCATCAATTAAAACAAAAAAAAGTAATCCCTAAACACAACACACCTAAAGTTGCAGCGCAATGAAACTGTAGTTGGTCGGTGCTGATTCCGATAAAAACGGAAGTGACGAATCAGAACAGCAACCAATAGGGAGGTCGGAAATCAGTCTGACGCATTAATAATCCAATTGCAATAAGCAGGCAAGAAGCAGGCAAGCAGCAGGCGGGATTACTCTCGCTATACGGATTACTGGATGTCTCGGAGAGACAGCGCATGCATGGACCTAATAAAATGAACTGCCTGGGAGATGGGATCCCCAGGGCCTACTAGGCTGTGGCCTCTCTCCACTTTTGTATTGTATTTGGCCCTGGGGATGGAGTCTATTAGTATATTAGAGTTTAGGGAGGGGCCTGCATGCCCCCGTCTCCTTAGATTTCGGACCCAGGGTTGGTGTCCCAGGGCCCAAGCAGGGTCGGAAGGTAGGGAGCGAGGTCAATCCTACTATTTTTTATTGCATTTTGCCCCAGTGAATGGGGTTGCTAGTGCCTAATAATGCCCATGAAGGGGGGGCTACATGCCCTCCTTCCCTGTTTAATAGCATTTAGCCCTGGGGATAGGGTCCCCGGAGAATTTCTTGGCTTGAGGAGGGAGGCCAAATGGCCCCCTCCCCTTTTTATTTGAACTGGATCAGGGGATGTGGTCCCGGGGCCATATAAGGGTTGGGGGGCTGCACACTCCCTCCCCTTAATATATATGTTCTGTCCCAGGGGAAGGGGGCCCTGGGGCCTGAAGGCCAACCCTACACTGCTCATGCCAAAGGCTGTGCATGGTTAGCAGGCTGCTGGGTCTTTCGCCATAGGTACTAGTGGCAGGGAAAGCCATGTGGGCAACACCCCATGTCACACAGCCAAAAGGTTGGCTGCCTGTGAGGAGTTGGATAGACAATAATGGGGTAACCCTGTGTCCCTCAGAACCTGGGTACGTATCAATTCACCAACAAGTGGTTCTGTTGGGTAGAAAGTAAGTTACTTAATGCTGCTCTTAGTGCACTTATCAAATCCAGTCGCAACCTATATATCACGCCTGTGGGGTAAAACAATTCTCTTTGAAGAAATTGAAACAGAAATTTAAATGCTTTTTACTGTTTCTTTTTATCTGACTTGATGCAGCGGACAGACAGTACTACAACCCGTCTGCCCAACCCCCTATACCAATTATTCATCATTACGCAGAGCAATATTCGCTTGGACCGGAAATTGAAATTCCCTTGATTGTCCCCTGAGCTTGGCTGAGACACGTCTGGCCTACCTAGGGCTTTAACCATACCTCCCCGACACATTGTCCTGATGAAGACCTGACACGACCACCAACCGGGGCACATTTAGGGTTGAAACATCAACGCTTACTCAAGGCCCAGACTAACCAAGACTCCACACAACGAAATAAAGGAGTCTCTGGTATGAAAGCATTATCTGGCCTATCCCCCATCTTGTATATACTGAACACTTGTAGAGCACTGAGCACTTATGTCACAAAATCACCCCATATCCATGTAATTATCTCATGTTGACAGCTTCTGTTTACTGTGATTATCTAGGAATGAATCAATTCTGATAAAAAGAAACAGTACAAAGCATTTAAATTTCTGTTTCCATTTCTTCAAAGAGAATTGTTTCATCCCACAAGCGTGATATATAGGTTGCTATCGAATTTTAAAAGTGCACTATGAGCAGCATTAAGTAACATACTTTCTACCCGATAGAACCACTTGTTGTTTAATTGTGGGGAGGTGGAAGCAGAACCTGGCTGGAAGACAGGCACTGCGGCTAACCCCACGCCACACATCACCAAAAGCCGTGCACAGCCTGGGATTGACTGCCTTCGGGGAGTTGGAAACAGGGCCTGGCTGCAAAACAGCCAATGTGCAGCATGGGGTTGGCTGAGTCCGGGTGGGTTGGCCACAAGGCCTGTCTGCAGACCAGGCCCTGCCCCCAACCCCAGCTTGGGGCAGGCTGCCTGTGGGGGGATTGCTGCAGGGCCTGGCCACATAGATAAATGTTTCTTAGAGTTTAGGGGTGGGTGGGGTTATTGGATGGTATGGGTATTTTTAGGGTTTATGGGTGGGCAACGGTATTGGGTGGTAAGGGTGTTTTTATGGTCTAGGGTGGGTGAGAGTAGTAGGAGCTAAGGGTGTTTTTGGGTGTTGATTTGGGAATGGGCTAGTACGGGTGCTTTTAGGGTTTAAGGGTATTGAGTGATAAGGGAGTTTTTAGGGTTTAGGGGTGGTTAAGGAAATAGTGTGGTGCCTTATGTATACTTACTTTGTGTTGTAAAGGCATTCATGGTAAAGACGTGTGTTGTAAAGGCTTGCATTGTAAAAGCAATGTGTGATAAAGGCACTTTGTGGTAATGGATGCATTGTAAATGCATGCGCTAAGTCATAAGACAATACAGATAGCGCTGGTGCAAATGTCGCACTAGTGATATCTCAAGAGGGCATTACCTCAATTGCATTGAGGTGTGACCCCATGCTAATGAGGGAATCTGTTTACCTCTGCACCCGGTCCATATTATGGACACAGATGCAATGGCACAAAGGCAAAGAAGGTGTAAGGAGGCGTACTGTCAGTGTGCTTCCTGATGGCAGCCTTCTGGTAGGGCTGCTATGTACCCCCTAGACATCCCCTTACAGGTGGGTGCAGTCACCCACTGCACCCTCCTTCAAAAGTATCTCTAATCCTATTCCCTCTAACTCTAATCCCTCTTTAAAGTGCAGGTGGTTGCCACCTGCAAAGTGAAACACAGAGTGACTTTGAAAGAGCCACTCCTTATTTTACCTTGTATGTGCTGCCCCCAGGGCATCCCGCGTTTACGTCTGGAATGCACCATATCTATCATGGTATGGTACATTTATCCTTTCTCCTTGCGCTGTTGCACTTTTGGCTGCTGAGTACCAACGCAGGCCCCCTAGCACTCTGGTGTAAGGGTGCCTTCATTTGAAGGAGGGCAGGATTGTTTTTATGCAGGAAGGGACACCTTCATGCACAAAAACAATTCTTTGAGGATGTTTCCTCTTTCTTCATTTGTTGCAGAATGCACCACATATAGAAAGAGAAAAAATGAGGAGACTAAGGAGTAAGGTAAGGCAGAAACTTGCTCTGCCTTGTATTGCTCCAGATTTACCAAGCACAGCATGGCCACACAAGACCACCCGTGGGCATCCAAACCGCTGTGCATGGCCTTGAGCTAACAGCATTCATTCAACTCCATCATTTTAGAAGAACTTTCATAATGGTTGTATGTCAGGACATTGTGTGCTAAATAGTGTACCGTAAGAATATTGTTGCAAAAATATTGACAACCAAAATATTGCAGAAGAAAAATATATATTGGTATGCATAGATTCAAATTTTTAACCCCAAAACTACATACCTTGGAACATACACATACGCCTCTGGGTTGTTATAGTTAGGAGCATGTTTTCATAGGAAATTGATTTTTTGGTTTGACAATAAATTTGGCGCTGTTTGACAAATCAACACAAAATTTTCCCTAAAAAGTCTCATTCACCTCATCTCCTTTCTGGAATGTTTTGGGTTGATCCGTCACATGGGCCCGACAAAAAAGGGTATTCCCAAAACTCATTTTACCCATGCAATTTTCCACAGGAAATTTAGACACAGCAACTGCCAAAATGGCTGAATGGAATTACACCAAATTTGGCAGAATGTTTGTATATTTCATGCTGTAGAGGATTGACAGATTTAACAAATAAACAGATGTGATCTGATTGGCAGCCACTCCATCAACAAAGACGTGGCAGCAGCCATTTTAGGTCTCAGGGACTCAGTCCCCTGTCCTACAGAAAGGATATAAACAACATATAAGGGAGTCGGTGCGTCCCAGAGCGACCTCCCAGGAACAATAAAGTAGATTTTTACTAGAACTGTGGTTCTGCCGAAGATGCACAATGCCGGTTAACAAAATAGAAAAAGTTTTTTTAAATATGACCCCCGCCACGGGGAGGGCCAGGTACCCAGGGGTAGGTGATTATATTTTTAGGGGCACGCGGACCCCCTCACAGAGCCATTTTTAAACCCCAGGGATCACATACCTGGGGACACCTTTTGTTAGGACCTCGAACTCCACCGCCTCCCAGGGGCCCCATCCCCCAGGGCAAAGTTCAAAATATATGGGGGCATGCAGCCCCCTCCCTGAGCCAAAGATCGGTCCCAGGGACCCCAGACAGAGGGGCCAGATGATTGCACCTTCCGGGAACCCCATCCCCTGTGACACTTCTGCATTCTCTTCCCGGGAGAGTGCTGGCAGGAAATATAAACTTTATTCCCTCCCCTAACTTTCCCAGGCAAGGATCACAACTTTCGCCCTGACCGGGCAGGAGCAGAGAAACAATGTGCTCCCATCCGTGTGGGAGCAAAACAACAGAGTTGGCTCCCACTGGCACCACAATGGGCGCTGCCTGCTGAGCTGACAATTGCTCTAGGGACCTTGGGCTCCCCTCGTTGCCCCAACTTGAAAAGAAAACCCCAAAAATATATTGAATGAAGATCAGTAGGCCACAAATGTATTATTCACTGCTCCTTCATGGAGAGCCCAACACAGCCCTGAGAAGGTTTATTTTAAATTATATTTTTTATTCCTGGTCGTGTCCTAGAAGGCTGTGCGTAGCGGGAGTGGATGTCTGTGGGTGGGTGGGCGCCCAACCCTGTGCAGCTCATGGCAATGGACATCTTACTTTCTGTTTAAAAAAAACTTAGAAATTCACTGAAAATAACAACGGTTAAAGTGAATTTATAGTTAGGAATTGTAGCAATATCTTAATTTAAATTTTTTTTAAACCTTAGTAATTCATTGACAAAACAAAAGGCTTCATTAGGGGAAAATGCCAGTTAAAACATGCTATTTTAAATAGACAAAACGATTGAAATTTCCCAGTTCTAGTTATCTCACGCAAATGTAACTTGTGCCCTAAAGTAATCTAAACTTTACGCTCTCACTATGCACCGCTGATCACCTCATATATTACATTGCTCATGAGGTGTTCCATGACATCAGTGATAAAATTACTGCAACATTGGAAACAACATAACTGATGACAACAATGTGCATGGCTGAGGCGCAAGTTATCAAACCCGTTTTTTGTTTAACTGACAACTGTATTTGGGATTCTGAAGAAAAATCAGGTAGGCTCCTGTTAAGCCATCCAAAAAGGCTCAGAGTAATAAGAATATTTTGTCCAGCGTTGAAGAATCACAGACACTTGTGGCTTTCAATAAACATATAAATGATCATTCTTTTAGGTAATATAAAAGTTTTTTATATGTAAGAAGGTATTCCATCTCAGGAACAACTTTGGCAAGTTAGAGATCTTTAGATTCCAAATAAAGGCATACGTTATATCGACAGATCACAGTGGAATACGATGAGGTACCTGATCACACTCCGACATGGTACCAGTATTTGACAGGTTTACCTCTAATTTTATAAAGCATTTGCTGATGACTTTGCACATTATTGGGCTAATGTTTCTGTTATAATTTCTGTTATGATGGTTATAATTTATAGGGTTAATATTTATGTTTTGTAGGCTGACTTGCCTGATAAAGATAGAAGTGTGAAAAGTATTGACTAATCTTATCATAAAATATGGCTTTTAATATTGTGGCAAATGTTTATGGAACTTGCCTCAGTGGTATTGTCAGAAAGCTAGTTAAACTGCCTCACTCAGCTTTGCCAAAGGTAGGCATGTGTAAGAAAATGCATCTTTTTCATGATCACCCCCATTTTAACTGATTCAGTTTTTGGACTCTGTATACTGGGACCCCGCTAACCAGGCCCTAGTGCATGTGCTCTGATCCCTAAGAACTTGTTGAATTGACACATTTAACTTACCTATAAGTCCCTAGTATATGGCACCCTACGTATCCAGGGCCTGTAATTTAAAGGTCACTAGTGTACTGCGATTAAGGCAGGGGAAACCCAATATACCCTTGTAAACAATTCTGTGACAAAGCTGACAATTGTACTAATATTGTTCCTTATCAGCTTTTCTGGAACACCTAGGTATAGCATGATGAAATCTTCTTTACAACTTTTTGTATAAATGTCAATTTCTGCATTACTTTTCAATTATGTTTTTTAGATATAAGAATGATTTACTTATCGTCTGTTATTGATTAGGATACGTTAACAGTTACCTTTATCGTTTTACATTTGAGAGATTATTAATAAGTCCAGTTTACTAATAATTGTGGTTCGATTTCTCCAACTAAGCAGTACTTGGAAGGGGTAATATTCCTTGCATCCTTCCTGCTATTCGGACTTTGGGATCGCCGTGCTGCCTGTGACTGCAGAACTCTTTGCCTCTCTTCAACCAACAGCTCGCGGTACCCGCTGCGCGGGTCCCGCTTCGCCGGAGGCCACCTCTACACAGCGCCAGTGTTTTGAATCTTCTCCTGGGTGTTGGGACCTGCAGGGCTGCGAGCGTGTTGTGGGCGCAGGACTCCAAGTCCCAGGAGCGCCCACAACTCCCAATCAGTAACAGCTGGGACGCTCTCCCTGCAGGCTCCTCCCCTCCCTCTTCAGCCAGTATATTTACAAATAGGGTGTTCCGCTGCGCGGGAGGGCGCCAGGAGAAGCCCGGGACAAGGGCTGGACCGACTGTGACCGACAGAGACCGATTGAGGCTGGGCTGGGCCACCCCCCTTTAGTGTGTTTGTTGAACTAACAGAGTGATATTGTACATTGTTCCTCTAGATAGCATGACTACCAAGAAATTGAGATCAGGAAGAGTTCTAGTTGGTAGAGCTTGTTCCAAAACCAAATCTAATCCATTACGAAACAAAGATGGTTCTGCTTTACAACTAAAGAGTAAATGTCAACTTTATTCATTGTGGGATAAGGGTAAGGAGAAAGTAGACCAGGAGGGGGCCCTTACGGAAACTATTAATATCAATTGTAAGGAATATGTACAAGACCCCCCTGTTATCAAAAATGATAGTACACTATCAGGTATCATTGTTTTACCCCCTCTAGATGATATATCAAATAAAAATCAAGAGGGAGATACTGTCTATCTTCTTGAAACCCAAGAAAAAGCAGTGGATGTTGCTGATTTAGGTAGCACTTCTGTCTTTCCTGTTGTGGCTCTAGTACATAACTTTCCCTCTCCTTCTAAAGTAAATCAAAAAATCTATTCTGATATTTCTTCCCCCTTGCATATCCTTCCAGAGGATTTCACCCTCCCTGATATAAATTTAGAGTCTCAGAAAGAATCAATTAAAATACAGAACTCCACTTATCCACAGGATATCGTAACTACTCCTAGGTTACATCTGTATAGCAGTACCCCGTCAAAAAACTCTGAGTTTTCCACCCCTGAAATGAATTCATTTCTCAGTCCTACTCATATCCATAACAAAGATCTCCAAAATTCTCTTATAAGAGAAGATAATGTAATTTCCAATTCTTTATCTTCTTTAGAACGGCTTATTTCATCTAATTTACAGTTATTGGAAAGATTAGTTAATGGATCAGATAATGTATTAGACACAGTAACACTGATTTTAAAGGCACTGCTGAGTAATAAAACAGGATTGGAAGGCGTCACTTACCAAAAAATAATCACTTCATCAAATAATTTAAGTATGGAAGTAAATGGGGAAATAAAAAATACAAAAGCAACCCCTGAGGTACTTTTATCGTCAGATCCCCTGGTTAAAACTAATACTAATACTGCAGTTACTTTTGAACCATCTGTACACAGGAATGAGAATCCAACTAATGGTAATTGCGTAGCTTTTATTAGCCAGGAGATCGAGACCTTATTACCTACAGAGGATAACTTGACTAATGCTTTACCCCCCATCTTCCCAATTTTCATTCCGCAATCAAATAAAGAAACACCAATTCCTCCTACTTCTTCAGAAAAAATTTCATCATTAAGGGAGGAAAAAACGGAAATAATAGTATCAAAAAAACAACGATGCAAAAAAAGAAAACCAAACCGTAGATTTTATAAAAAAAGGCAAAGGAAAATAAAATTTTTGACTGTGAACAAGAACCCTCGTTAGATATCTCTAATCCAGTGGATCTTGACTCTAAACTGTTACATGAACCATCGATAATATTAAAATCGATCCCCACAGAGACACAGCAAGATTGCCTATCTCATATAAATCAACAACATCTTGATGAGCAAACTAAATTGGTGAAGGATCAAAACCCAATTCCAATTATAGATTCCAAACCAAAATCAACTCTTAACCCTTTGGCCATTACTTTTTCAGATGTTGTTGCAACCGAACATATATCTAAAACAGTACCTAAGATTAGAAACAATGTGGATACTCTTTATCTTGATTTCATACCTATTTTTGATCCAGATCTTATTTTAAATAGATCTGCCCTAGTTAATTGCTTTCACGAAATAGAAAGCTTAAAATTGATTCAGTCTGTAGACCTAGATATAATTACATTAATAAATTCTGAGAACGGAAGGATAACACGGGTAAAATTTTACTCAAAATTGGTAACAAACCATGTCTTACAATGGGCAGAAGAATTTCAAATAAGAGGAATCGATGTTGATCCCTTTATACCGGTTAAAATAGAAAGTCATAAATACCAAAAAATGTCATCCCATCAGGGCATAAAATCCGGTCCTTTCGATGGCCTTACGGCAGTGCCTGAAGAGCTAAAAATACGGATATCAAAAAATGACCGACAGGTGATAATTAATAATCCGCTACCCATTAAACAAACTAGGGTAAAGGATGTCGATCAGGAGTGGAGTTGGTTGCCCGCTGTCCTATCAGATAAATCTGGTTTTGTATCTAGAATGAATTCAGAGTTTTAACGATAACTTAAAAATAATATCGTGGAACACTGCTGGATTAATCCAGAGCTCAGAAAAGTTGTCATTTTTGCATTCTCTAGAGGCAGATATTATCTGTTTGCAGGAAACGTGGTTGGTAGGGAATTTTCCGGTTGTAAAAGATTATTACGCTTTGGAGAGTAGTGCAACTCCCTCTATGAGAGGACGAGCAAAGGGAGGGTTAGCCTGTCTTTTGTCAAACAAGGTTAAGTGGAATTATACTCACTACCTGGATTCAAATAGATTATTTCAGGCAATAACCTTAATAAATTCCGCCAAGGACGCTTCTCAGAAATCATATGTAATAATAAATGCCTACTTGCCTCCAGAAGTAAAGTATAATTCCAGTATTAAGATGATTTGTTCTTTTATATTAAATTTACAGGAATCCACTTTCCCCCCTCATATTTTACTACTAGGTGATCTAAATGGTAAAATATCTAATAGTGCCCTGGAGATATTTAGGAATAAGATAAAAGAGGAAACATTTATGATACCCAAAGCTATCTTTCCGGAGAACATTAAAACAAATAAAAGAGGGAAACTAATCTTAGAGAGTTTAGCCGAAGTAGACTGCATTATAATTAATGGAAGGTTCCCTTCGGATATTCCCGCCCATTTTACTCATAAGTTAGGAAATGGTGGTTCTATCCTCGACTATATGATAGTTGATAGTACCTTCTTTTGTTCCTTAGAGGATTTTTCTGTTCTTGTTACTGATCTTAGTGATCATAATGTTTTACTTTTAAAACTAAATACAACATCACCTCAAAGGGATTCATGGAAAATTGGAGATGATCTATTGAACCTTAATAATAAAGGGAAATGTTATTGGAATTTAAGGTCCATTAGAAGTTTGTCTAATATATTAGAACACACAGCTGAGAATTTAATTTTATGGGAAGGTAGAGAGCTACTCTATTTTGTGTCTTTTTTACAAACTCTAAAAGCCAAAGTTCAAAAGCCACCATCAAGAAAGCCAATTCCTAAAATCCGTTCTGACCTTCGTTACCTAAACAAAGAAATAAATAAATTAGTCAGGGCCCAGTATCTCTCCTTTATTCCTGAACGTAGACAAAGAATTTCTCTCCTGAGAAGAAGGAGAAACAGGTTAAAGGTTAGATTAAAACGGGAGAAAGAAGATGCTCTCTGGATTAAACTTTGTGAGGCATCTAAGAGTGGGCAGGTAAAGACCTTCTGGTCATTAATTGGAGAAGGATGTGGGGTGAGATCCAGACCCTCTCCGATATCCATTAGTGAGCAGATATGGGTTGATTTTATACAACAACTATATAACAGCAATGGTGAGAAGTTTTGTTCTGATAAACTGCAGGAGGATTCATTTCCATACGACCCTCCATCTGAATTGGAAATAGTTGCAGCAATCAAAGCTTTACGCTCTTCTGGTGCACTAGGCCCAGATGAAATTCCGATTTCTGTGCTAAAATCCTATAGCACGTTATGGGGAAAAATTTTATACCCAGTCTTTAAATTTTGCTTTATTAATGGCACTGTTCCACATTCCTGGAAGGGGAGTTTACTAATCCCGCTCTACAAAAAGGGGGCCAGAGACTTACCTCAAAACTATAGACAAATAGCCCTCTTAGATGCCATAGGCAAGGTTTTTGCCAAATGTTTATTGAATAGTTTAAATGACTGGGTAACAAAATCTGCAATACTCCCGTTGGAACAGACTGGTTTTAGGAAACAACATGGTACTTTGGACAATCTTACTGCTCTTCAAATCCTGGTGGAAAAATATGTTACAGTTCGTAGAGGGGGTGTATTTGGGGCTTTCATCGACTTCTCTACGGCTTTTGATAAGGTGGACAGGTCCCTGCTATGGAGTAAGTTAATCAAACTAGAGATACCGTCTAGTTTATTAAAATTAGTTATCGCACTACACACAGGCACTTGGTGCAGAGTTTTAATGGGTGGTGAGCGAGGACTATTTAGGGTTATACCCACAAATAATGGTCTGAAACAGGGCTGTCTATTGGCCCCTCTGTTGTTCTCCCTATATATCGCCGACCTCCCTAAAGCTATATTATCAACTAGTAATGGTATTGCTCCACTTTTGGGGAGAGCGCCAATAGCGTGCTTAATGTACGCAGATGATATTTTAATCTTGGACCTCACCCCAAAAGGTTTGAATGACCTCTTACAAGCTCTGTCCTCCTATGCTGAGGCTCACTTTTTAAAAATAAATATCTCAAAGAGTAAAATAATGTGCTTTCAGAGAAAGAGAAAATCCAAATATGAAAATTATTATTGGTCCATTGGGGGTGAAAGATTAGAAGTAGTGAAATCTTATCCCTTCCTTGGAAAGATTGTCATGAGCAATTTAAGTGAAAAAGCCCACACTGAGAACAACAGCAGAAAAGCCCTCGTTCAAGGGAAGAGTCTTATTTCCCTTTACAAAGCGACTGGCAGAAGGCATTTTTCCATATTGCTCGAGGTTTTCCGAGCAAAAATCCCTGCATCCCTAATCTACGGATTAGAAATAGTGGATATGGCATGTTGGAATTTTTTGGATTCTATCGAAGGAAAAATATTACGCAATTTAGCTTCTGTCAATACCGCAAATTCTACGTCTTCGTTAAGACGAGAATTCGGCTTGCGTAGCTCTCGGGCTCAGGCATCTGCAAGTGTGGTGCGTTGGGTTTTTACCATTGCAAGAGGAATGCCTGGCACATTGAGATATCTAATAAAAAGTGAGCTGTTGGGTTCCTTTAATGCTTATTCCTCCATTGTGAGGAATTTCCGACAGGCTGTTACGCTATTACAGCTAGATGAACAAAGTCTCTTTACATTATCTGACACCCAATTGAAGTTATCTTTAAAATCTGCTTCTTGGGAGCTGAGCTTTAGAGTTGATAGTGGGACAAGTAAAGCGGTGAGAGGAATGTTCCCCATTGGTAAATTTTGTGAAATAAAAACTCCCCAACCATACATATGCTGGAATCTTCCCCATGGAATTAGGCGATTTATGCTGCTGTTAAGGTATAATTTGCTCCCGTTAAATTTCCTTTTGTCCAAATGGTATGGTAGTTCAGATATCTGTAATCATTGCAATTTTAATACCCAGGATATGTACCATGTTGTTTTCGTTTGCCCGGCCCTCATGGAATTTAGACGTAAATGGTTAAGACCTATGTGCCTCCAACTGGGTATTTGTACTGCCTTTGATTTTATTGAAGCAATGCTTAACCCCCCTGACGAAATGTTTTGTTTTAAATTATTTAATTTTTTCAAATGTTTTTTAACATTATATCGATTACTTAACACTATGTACATTTCTTTTGTATTTTTATGAAAATTGTTGTATGATTTCATGAATTCTTATGTGGATCTCTATTGAGTTCCATTATCATAATAAATAAATTTGATTTGATTTGGGTAATATGCTTAGTAATATTGGACATCACGTTTTTACCTGACACACGGAGTTTAAATAATTTTTAATAATTTGATGATACACTTTTTAACCTGTATAGAAAGTAATTTTTGATTTACTGTTTTAATATAGGGGGTTTTCCCAGCAATGAATTATTTTGTCCTGATGATGGTCTTCATGACGACTGCATACTAGACCGAA
Source organism: Lissotriton vulgaris (assembly GCF_964263255.1). Lineage (NCBI taxonomy): Eukaryota > Metazoa > Chordata > Amphibia > Caudata > Salamandridae > Lissotriton > Lissotriton vulgaris. The sequence goes on along the minus strand of NC_141699.1, from coordinate 467,960,291 downwards.
ACGTCGACATTTCCATCATCTCCAGAAGCATTGCGTTGGCACCAACACACGACCATTGTTTATTAATGAATTTGGTTGTCTGTTATAATTATCAGGAGTTGATGTTTAGTTTTGAACTGATGAGTAGATGTTATTTATACCTGTGTTCATAACTTCCTTTTGCTTGAATTTATTTCTCTGTATATGTCTCCCCAGATTTTCATTCGATGCTTCATCACGAAATATAAAAAAATTCTTTGAATACAATTTTACCTTCTCCGTGTTTCTCTTCTCCTTCCCGTGATTTATTCTATTCTGATTTTTAAATGTGATATCCTGTGGATACACTGGAGTGTGATAATTGAGTACGACTCCTAACTGAGATTTATTGTTCCCCAAATCAAGCCCCTTGTAGCACTAGTGTACTGCAGCACATATTGTACCACTACTAAAGTAACAATGCAGAATATGTCTTCAGGTCTGTCCCTGCAGGCTGAGGGCTCCTTTATAATATTTTGACTCACGGTAGTCCTGCTACCGTGCATCAAAATAAAAAGGCAGGAATGCATCATGTCTACAAGATATGGCGCATTCCAGTCCTGCAGACATCCTTGCGTCATTTGGCAAGGGTGCCTGCGCTAAAGGGGATGATTGTTTTTGTGCAGCAAGGGACACCTTACTGCACAAAAACAATCATTAAAGGCATTATACGCTCTCTGTGCGTGCTGCACATAGAAAGAGGAAAAAACAAGGAGAAATAAAAGTATCTCTCCTCGTTGCACCTCCTTACGCCTCCCCAGGGGAGGAGTAGGAGTCTGATGCATTCCCAGGTTTACAAAATGTTGTAAATCTGGGAATGCGTCAAGTCCCATGGATGTTGCGTAGGAACTTCCATAGCAACATCCATGGTGTACCCTTTTCATGAAGAGTTATGCGTGAAAGGGAAACATATTTACCATACAGGATGACTATACATGGCCTAGTAAATATGCAGAAGCCCATTGTGCTATCGGTGTGTCAATAAATGTGACACACCAGCAGTGCAATGGGCTTGTAAATAAGCCCCTGAGTGTGTAGTTTTAAAACTGCAAATTCAACCTCACAAAATAATCCTTTTATCAGGCATAAACCTTACTTTTTATTACTTATAAGTCACCCCTAAGGTAGGCCCTAAATGTCCACAGGGCAGGGTGCATGGCATTTCAAAAATAGGACGTGCATTTAAGTTTTACATGTCCTGGCAGTGAAAAATCTCCAAAGTCATTTCTCACTGTAGCCAGCTGTGTATCCCATGAAAAAGCACTGGGTTACATTATAATGCAAAACTTCAGTTTAAGAATAGCTAGATCATGATTCAAGGAGTTAAATTAATAGTACTTTAAAATCCAATCTAGTGGTCAAGTCAGATTGTAATTTACTATTTTGAAAAGGCCACGTTTAGAAAATTGGCATTTTCCTGCCTAAAGCCTCTAGTAGCCTTTTCAGAATTAATCCCCAACTGCCACCTGGAAGCCTGCTGGGAGGTGTGAATTACTCACAGGAAAAAGATAAAAAGGCATTGACTGGAAGGAGGTGTTATGCTTTCCTGACAGGATGGCTTATAGTTTGTGCCCACCTAATACATAAGCTTCAAAGTGTCATCCTCAGTCACAGGTAGATGTAACACATCTAGACCTGCCCCTGCCATTGTCCAAGTAGATGAGTAGAACCAATCCAAGAATGGTGCAGGGGGGTGGGAAACCATGATCCGGAAAGGATTTCCACTAATTCCCAGACAGAAGAGTTGATTCCAAGGGCTAATTTTCTCTTCTTCTGTTAAACTACAGGAACTCAAAATCTGCAAGAAGCCCACAACTTTAAGAGCCCAGCTAACCGGTTCCAACTGGATTTGCACTGGCTACATGGTTTCTGGCTGGTGGTTTCTGATAGATTAAGTCCTAATCCCCCATGTGGTGCACTAAAGATCATGGACCCTTATCTGGTGCTAACGTGTACTTTCCCCCATCCAAAAATTGCAAGACTGGACACTTTGAAACTTTTTCTGACTTTTCTGCAAAAAGAACCAGAGACTATCCCCAGACCACTGCTGAGCCGCAGCCAGCAACATCAAACTGCTGGTCAGATTCAACTTGCTGGTTAGCCCCATTGAAAGAATCCTGACTTCCAAAACAAGTTTGTAAGTTCGAAAGAAGGGGACTTCATTGGGACCAACGCTGAGCAGCAACCTGATGTCGCCTTCCTGGACCCTGACTTTGGACTCCGTACACTTTGAGTTTTCCATCCATCGATGTCAAAAGCCTTGAACTTCCCGCTGGAGCAAAGGCTCCGATTGAGGTCTTGTGTTTCAGCAGTAAACAGTTGACGAGTGAAAACACACTGGAAGAGACAAGGGACTAAGACTTCTCTGACTCCCTCTCTATAAATTTAAACTCACTCAACAGAGAAGTACTAAAAACAATACCCTATCCTTTCACGTCCAAGATAGGCTGGAGCTACAGGTCATGTAGTTATCCACATGGGAAAGGTAAATATCATATCTACTCAGACCCAGAACAAACAAAGGGAAGACAACAAATATCTTAATACTGCCCTCACACACTTTGCAGTGTCATGCTTCATCATAGGGCCGCATCATACATCCAGGTGCAGACCAACACTCTGGATGGAGCGCAATATATTTTTTGACAAAGAACAGTGGTGAGGGTAGAAAAAAAAAGGAAAACTTGATAGAACAAATAGAAGACACGCACAAAAATGTGAATCAACTCAAAACAAAAAGAAGGGAGGTCTAATGCCCTCTAAAACGGGACCAAACAGTGCCGACAAAGGCGGAGCTATTGTGATTTTAGATCAGAGCACTAACAATGCAGAATGTCTGCGCCTGTTGGGAGATAGAAGGAACCATGAAACTCTGAGTTCAGATCCCACAGAGGAACTTAGGATCCTGATTGCTTTATTGGTGGAAGAAGCCATAACCAATGATTGGATCAGTCAGAAGGAGGCCCTGTTTTTGTGTAATCAACATCCTATAGTTCCGTATTTTTATATTCTTCTCAAAGTGCACAAAGTGACACGTCCCCCACCCGGCCGCCAGATTGTTTTGGGAATAAATTCAACTTTGGAGCCCCATTGTCCAAAAGATGCTGGCGTATCTGAAAGACACGCTGGAAGTATTGTACCTTATGAATGATCTAGAATTTGATTAACACAGTGACATTATGATCGGGCTCGACATAGAGTCACTGTACACTAATATACCCCAATGAGAAACCCTAAGGGTGATTGAGAACATTCTTTTCTCAGACAATTGGAATTTTTCAGACGCCTCAGGCTTTCATTCTTTGTCTCTTGGAACTGGCACTTACAAAGAATTTTTTCAAATTTGAAAATCAGTTTTATTTACAAACCCATTGTACCTCTATGGGAAGCTCTTGTGCCCCCAGTTTGTCCTGACGTTATGTTTCACAATTTGAAGAGGAAACAATCTTTTCATCCACCAACCCTTTTTTCAATAAGATTAGGGTTTGGCGTTGAAATATAGATGGCGTTTTCATCATTTGGAGAGGCAGTAAACATCCAGTCCTTTCTAACCTGGCTGAACGAAAGGAACCCCTTCCTATTCTTTACGGGCACAGTGACAAAGGTCACAAGGTAAACTTTCCATCTGGACAAACCTAGTCCCTGTATCTGAACCATGCACCATTGTGTCTGGCGTTAAGTTTTGATTTTGACCCCGTCTGGCACAACCGGATACCTGGGGATGGGGCTTTGTGGTGCTAGAAACACAAAATCTTGAAGAATCATATCCCCAATTCCCTATTTGATATTTTTATTGTTTATGGGGTCTATTTGTTTATTAAAATGTTCTCTATTTTGTATTTTAGAGTGGGGTTTTTATTGGGTTGTGTTTTTCTACTTTTGCAGTACTGATAAATGCTTTGCACATTTCTCGTACGTTAACCCTGTTTTCTCTGTGCTACAGCTACCAAGGTTTGAGCTCAGGTTTAAATTATTGAGATACTTTCTTACAGCATGTTTGTGACAATATTCGATAGCTAATCAATGCTGTGAGTCTAGCTAAAACTAGCGAAGATCCTGCAGAGATTATGTCATTCAAGTCAGAGAAGGCCTCTGATACGGGAACCAAGAGGCGTTTAGATATAATATTTTGGGCAGGTTATTGGGGGAGTGGCACTGGACTCATCCATTGTGAGCCAAGAACCATGGCTGGGCTGTCCTTTGTCACCTCTTCTGTGTGAGATATAGAGCGCTCTTCTGTTATTCATGCACAAAGCAGAAATCACTGGTATTAAAATGGGTGCGATAATCTGTAATTATTAGTAGATGTCATGTTGTTGTTTATTACAAGTCAAGAAAAGTTGGATAGAACTTTATTAAATATTATATGGGATTTGGTAAAACTACAGGAAAAAATGACTATTTGGGAAAAATGAGAGGTATTACATTCCTCAGCTATTTGTTTTAGAAAACATTTCAGTGAGTGATTAAATGAGCTAAGGGTTGTATTACATTTTTAGGGCTAAAGATAATAAGAGATACTGGATATGTGATGAACTGTAAACCTTAAGGTTGCCAGGCCCTCATCAGCAGCAGGCTACAAATTACTTTTTAGTGGACAGTCAATTCTTTTAAAATTTTCACAGTGCCAAACATTCTTTGCATGGTTCAAAATATGCAGTTAGAATGTTTAAGAATGTGGCGGATCTAAATGAGGTGGTGAATATTTTCCTGTGGGGTGAAAAGAAGAAAACACAAATTTCTTAGTGTATCCTTTAAAGACCTTCTTAAGGAGATGTTGGTTTACCATTCTTTTGTCAGTATCATAAGGTGCTTCCAGAGCTTAATTTGTGCTGGTGCTTTCCGGTGCTTAGCACTGGCACATAATTATCAGGGCCGGGTCTACTCCTCAGTCCCACACCCACCTCGCATTAATGACTCGACTACACGTTCGTTATGTGTCACAGTAAGTAGAATTAATTTACTTTACAAAGTGCCTGTGGTCTTGCGCTCTAGTGTTGCACCCGTGACAAGTAGACCCACGTGACCCCCGGGGGGCGGAGATGAGTACGCGCTGCATCGAGCCCAAGTGCACAAGAGTTACCCTTGCAGCTGGACGCAGTACCCCCTCTCTAAGAATAAATAGGCTACCTCACAGTGAGCCCCGTCTCTGTGCATTTGTCCGCCGCCATTACACTACACTGCCTCCTGAGCCCCGGTGAATTTACTTCACAAACTGCCTCCTGAGCCCCGGTGAAGAGTGCTGGTGCTGCTGAGCCTGCAGCCGATAACAAATGCATGCCACAATTTCCTGTCAGTTAAGTGTTGCCAGTGGGTGGGCATTGTTTGTTCTGGATATGGTTCTGTAGGGTAGGGGATGAGGCAGTCGCGCTAGCGTGCGTGTGCATAACGTTTTTCAAAATTCCATGCCATACGCACTGACACACTGCATAAGTCACCGCCTGGAAGTTCAGCGCCTCAACAACGTCTAGAGCACTATTTTTGAAGCAGGTGCAGCCAGCGTGTGGTACTGCAGTGTGCAGGAGTAGGTCTTGTTCTTCTATAACGGCAGAGCCTGCAACCTGAGTAACCCAGTAAGTAATCACTACAGCCAATGGTGCTTTTTTTCTTGAGCTCTGTCATCGTTGTTGGTAAACACTTGTAAACCGAGTCTGACAACGTTGTCCCCAGTATGTAATATAGTGGGATGTGGCAGCTGTGTATTTCACATATCACATGTAATATCCTTAATTCTTACATTCTTGAATACTTCACCCCATGCTTACGCAATATAAGGTGCTTGGTTTCAGAATATGAAAACCTATATCTACTCTTCCATTTCAAATCTGAAAAGTTAAAAATTGTAATAGTTTATCTCAAATTGTTTTTTTTCGTTTTCACTACTTCAGATTTCACGGGAACCTTGAACAGAACATGTTGTGTTAATACTGTACTTCTGTAGCTGTTTTCATGTAGTGGCATTCTAATGGATCTAGCTTGTTCACAAGATACTGCATATTATACATTGATGTTAATTGTAACTTATCTAGATATAATACTTTTATGTTGTAATTGAGATGAATATTTTAGTGTGCAGACACTATTGTTCTAATAGAGAGATATTGTTTGATTTCAGCAACACATGGGTGCAGTCACTGGCATGGCTGATGAAATTCTGGATATATTAGTTAACTGTTGCAGTACTATGACAATTATTTAAACACCATCTTGAGTACATATATAATTTGAATTTTTTAATTATTGGTTGTTTCTCTCTGCAATCATGTGTGCTTGTGTGTGAAAATTGTGAGATATTGGATTATTCATTTGGGAGAATGGATCCCTCCAAATGAATAATATTTTATCTTGCTAGGTCAAAACACAGTTTCAGTGAGAGAACCTGGGCCATACACCTGGTAGCTATGTCCATAGCAGCAGGCTTTTCCACAGAGAAAGTCATGTTAAGTATTGAGGAAGCACCAAAATAATATTAATCTCAGAAAATCTAACATGAAAAAACTAACGGCCAGATGTAGGTAATAGGGAAATACCGATTACTAAATACCAAATTTTACCGATTCGGTATTTAGAAATCGGTATTTCAGATGTAGGTAAGAATTCGGTAAAAAATACAGAATTCTTAACATTCGTTATTACCGAATCGGTAATTGAGATTTGGTAATAACGAATACCTACCCATTCATTCCTGTGTGCTTGGAGGCCCATAGGAATGAATGCAAAGAAATTTTGTATTACCGATTCGGTATTACCGAATCGGTAATACCGGGAGGTATTTCAAGGGTGCTAGGGTGTCCCAAGAACACCCTGTTGCACCCCTGAAATGTGCTTGTGTGCACATGTGGCACACATGCATGCCCTAAGGGCATGGATGTGTGCTACATGGCACATTTCAAAAAGCAAAAAAGTGCTTTTTGAAAGGAAATCGCTACTTACCACCAACTTGAAGTTGGTGGTAAATAGCGATTCCTTAAGGCTGAGGTGCACTGTTTTAAGTGCTACCTATATTGCATTTATAGAATCGGTATTACCAATTCCTTAAATGCAAGGTCAATAAGGAATCGGTATTAAGGAATCAATATTTACCGATTCCTTATTACCGATTCCTTCCCTACATCCCACATTGCTAAAAACCGGTCGGTAACGGTGAAATTGAATGAATTTCACTGTTACAGACAGGTATTTGCCCATCTACATCTGGCCCTAAATGTATTTCTTACAAAAAAGAAAAATATAAAAATGCAATTACTGAAAATCTCAACATAGGGCTATGGATACTGGATATTTTAAATTTAAAACAGTTTTGTCTAAAATGCTCCAATACAAAACACCAGAACACATCTGTGACGTGTTGAAAATTCAAATGTAACTTGTGTGTGTTAATTGCCTACATCAAGCCTGGCGGCTCAGGTTATTTAATTTGTGCAGTCAGTGATTCTTGTTTGAGGTACGCTGATTGGTGTAGCCTTCGCCCTCGTGACCCCCAACTGCTGGTGGTGGAGCAGCGATGCTAGACAATGATTCTGCCCATGGCCACCTCTGTAGTGAGAGCACGACCAAATGCACAGACACCTCTATAATTTCTTTGATACATGGTGTTTAATGTATTTTCATGCATGCAGGTCGAAAGACCTGTTGTGCCAGCAACACTGCAGACCGGTCTGTGGAGTGACTGAGTTTGTGTGAATGCAGCTGCTGGTTTCAGTACCCTGCTCCTGTTCCATCTGCCGTTGTGGGCCAACAGTGGGGCAGTGTTTTTTCATCATGGGAATCACATGGGATAGCATTTTCCCTCTGCATTGCTGCTTCTCATGCAGCTCCCTCTTGAAGCATGCATCTGTACTCTAAGAGATGTAGGGACAGATGTAGGCTGGTTACATACTTAAACTGTGACTGTGACATTGTTGAAGTAGTATCCATTGTGCCTGGCTCTCTAGGCTATACGACACACTGACATAACAGGAATACACATGCAGAAGACACTTTGAGAGTATTTTATCTGCTGTGTGGTTTTAAAAGAACTCTTCCAAGCCTTGCAGCCACACCAGACTCATGGCTTCTGGTTTGAAACTTATGCAAAATGAAAATTAACGAAACCAACAGGCCTCCGTATGTTTAAAGTATGAATGTCCTTCGCATTTTATGCCTTTTAAAAGCTGTGTTTGGTACTGCTCCCATACAGGCTGCAGTATCTTGCACTCTTTCTAGAGCACCCATAACCCCAACGGGCCCCTTTGAACAAAATCACACCCAGGATAGATGCAAGATATACTCCCTGTAGATCAGTGTGCATGTTCGGTATGGTGGGTAGCAGAAGGGAGGTAGGACAGGTTTGCAACCGCTCTGTGCCACAGCGACGCAACACTGACACCTGCATTTAATTGACCTGTCGAATGTCATCCTCTCCAGCTCCGATTCCCAAATCTCACTTGAGGTAACAGCCGACGGTTCTCAGAAAACCTGGCATTAAAACAGGTATTCTCGCGGCGCCTGAGATGGCGGCGCTGCGGTGAAGCTCTGTGACTCATCCTCGCCTTTTCTCTGACCTCGGAGCGACGCGACCGGCATTTCGATTTGGGAATTGACGTTTTTCAGCGTCTAAACATGAGGTATGCCCAGCGCCCTTATGTTATTTTCATCAAAGTGGATTGTTCATCCCCAATTTCACTGTGACTCGGACCTTCCTGGTCCCGACCGCCATTTTGTGCCTCGCAGTGGACCTCCGCGATTTTGGCAACACTCATGGCTCTTCAAGAAGGGATGCCCCAGGAGATTGCATTCCTGCTTCCCAATGATGAGTGAGCTGAGCGCCCTCTTGTTTTGGTATTTAAGCGGATTTTTTCTTCATATTTTTGCCGCAAATTGGTTCTCCTGCTCCCGGCCGCCATTTTGTGCCCTCTACCACCTCTCACACATAATTGGCAATCGAAGTGGTTTTTCCAGGAGATTGAATTCCTGCGCTCCCTGAGATGAAATAAATTCAGGGTTCTCTGGACCTGTCCCTTTGGTGGCTTTTCTTTCCTTTATTTTTGCTGCAATTTTAGACCTCAGGGTTCTGGCCCCCATTTTGGATTCAATTCTACGCAGTTTCTCAGTTTTTGAGGTGCAAATGCTGGATTTCTTCATTTTTTCATTACGTAAATGTTTTTTTCTACATCTTCTTCTCATCTGAAAGCGTCACATGATTTTTTCCACCAGCTTCTTTTTTCTAATACTTTCTCCTAACTGAACTGCCGCCATTTTAGTTATTTTTCTGTTTTATTTTCCAACTATTGAACATATGCTCGCTCATGGAATGACTTTTGGTGGCTTTTGCATTGGTTCGTTTATATTTCTTTGATTTCTCATGGGGAGACTTCGCTCTTTGAAACTCTAAATGCCTACAAAAGTACCTACCTGCTCAGATTCTGATTCGACCTTACACGTCATGGAGGATGTTACTAAGTCCAAACCTGAAATGGCGACTGAAACAATCCCTAAATCACACAATGGTGGTAAACTTCCCACTAACTCAGCATCAACTAAACGGTTTAAGAAAGATCCTCCCTCACCAGGTAGTACCTCCTCCTCCTCGTCAATGGATCTTATTTTGGAGGAGATACAAGCTCTTAAACCATTCATTGATCTCACCACCAAGACCCTCCAAACTATGCAGGACAAATGGTCCTCCCTAGACTCTCGAATCCTAATCATAGAGCAGTCAACTGAGTCTCTCCAAACTTCCTGTTCCTGTATTTCATCCATACAAGCTGATATACTTCAACTTAAAAGACAGGCGGAGGAATTGGAAAACAGAAATCGTAGGAATAACCTACGCTTGTACGGTCTTCCAGAACTTTCAGAGGGGTCCAATCCCACAGCTTTCTTCCAGTCTTTTCTCCCCAAAATTTTGGACTCCCCTGCTCTTTCTTCCATCAATATTCAAAGAGCTCATCGCCTTGGTCCCAAGACTTCCTCCAAGCCTCGAGGTGTTCTAATGCTATTTCTTCAATATACAGATCTCCTTCAGGTTCTTTCAGCTGCAAAAGTCAAGAAACAAATTTTATGGGAAGGTCACTGTGTCTTTCTATCACAAGATGTAGCTAAAGTAACCGCAGACCGTCAGAAGAAATTTCTGGACATGCGTTCTCAACTGAGAGCTCTTGGTGCCCGATATGGTCTCCTCCACCCATGTCTTTTCAAAGTTACTTACAAGGAAAAAACTACCACTTTTGACGACCCTGCATTGCTGCAGGAATTTCTTCGTCATCATGGAGCAGACGTCATGGACACTTCCAGTATTGTTTAATGGGTTGTTCTCCGTACCAATGTGACCTTGCTGTCTCTGTTCATTTTTGTTGACTTCTGTTGTCTTTGTTCTGGGCATTGTTGTTTACCTCTTATGCTTCCACATTATCCCCTAAATCATACCGTCCTGACCTCATATTTTTTCCCTTTCATATAACGTTCTCTCCCTCTTTTTGTCTTTCAGATACCCTCTCCCCCTTTTTTCTATTCTGTTGGACAGGCCTCGTGGCCGGGCCGTCCCCTCCCCGCATGGCAGGTCGCGGACCCCTGCTCCTCCTGTTCCCCGGACAAGAACCACCACTGCAACCCGCCGGGGCAACCCCCGGCCCTTCCCCGACGAAACACTGGCTCCTGAACACCACCGTATCGGCTGGCCCGGGTCCCTTCCAGAACCCCTGTCTCTGGTCCAGCCACCATTTTGGACACTACATGACCAGGCCTCGTGGCCTCGGGTCGACCTCGGCCTCGGGCCCAGCCAGGCCCCGACATCGAGGCACCACCATCCACCCAGGGGGTGAAGAGACCACTTGGCAGGTCAATGGGAGAAGGAGTGTCGATGGCTCCCCTCCGCCAGGTGTCGATCGCCCCCAGCCTCCCTGGGCGCTGGCTCCACCCCCTGCTGGGTGTCTGGACTCCCTCACCCCGGACCTTCCGACCTCCAAGTGCGAGGGTCCGGACATCAAAGGGGGCCAGACCTATAACTGGGGCAGCTCCAGAGCAGGAAGGCAGTTGTATCCTGGAGTCGAGAGACACCGAGACGAACTCATCCTTGAGGCCTGCTGGCGCTGCCGCGGCTCCTCTTCGTGAACCACCTTTGAAGGCCTGCTGGCGCTGCAGCAGCTCATCCTCGTCGTGAAACCATCTTCAAGGCCTGCTGGCGCTGCCGCGGCCCTCCTCGTCGTGAACCATCTTCAAGACCTGCTGGCGCTGCCGCGGCCCTCCTCGTCGTGAACCATCTTCAAGGCCTGCTGGCGCTGCCGCGGCCCTCCTCATCGTGAACCGTCTTCAAGGCCTGCTGGCGCTGCCACGGCCCTCCTCGTCGTGAACCATCTCCAAGGCCTGCTGGCGCTGCCGCGGCCCTCCTCATCGTGAACCATCTTCGAAGCCTGCTGGCGCCGCCGCGGCCCATCCTTGCGATCCCTCCAGCTCGAGGATTGTGAGCTCCACCTTTTGCTGCTCCTATACCAGACCGGTATTCAGACTGTCCCGCTACCCCTTCTCCCCAAAGAGACTAGAATTGACGGGATCCTCGTATCCTGGTCCCACTGTACCGCTCATCACCTTGCCTAAATATATATAAAAGTGTGCAGAACTCATCTCTGTGTGGTGTCTATCTGTGGGGGGGGGTAGTTACCGGTCTGTACGATTACCGGAGAGGGCCCTCGCCGGAGGCCTCTCCCCCTGTGCTCGGCTGACCCTCCGGGTCCCCGTCTAACATTGGTGGCCAGCGGCGCGATCCGAGCCGACGCATAATCGTACAGAGAGTAACTCACCCCACGACACACAACCACCATGACGACAAAGGAGAGTGGAACAACAGAAAAATTTCTGATGGAAAAACTGGAAGAGAACAGCCACAAAGAACTAAAACAATTCTATATAGAACTGGGCATTGCTACCATGGGACTGAGCACGAAAGATGACCTCAAACATGCCTTAGAATCTTGGGTGGAGACGGAAGCATCCCCACCCCAAAATCAAAGTCTCGAGACCACCGAAGCAAGTACCACCCCTGTGGACGAAAGAAGATCGGGCCCCTCGTCCGAGGAGGCCCGAGAACGGGAGAAAAGCCGGCTCCACGAATTGGAACTGGCTCGACTCCGCTTGGATGGAGAACTCAAATTGGCAGAACAAAAAATAACCCTCGAACACTTGCGGCTCAGGGAAGAACGAGAAGAGAAAAAGAGCCAGAGGGAGCTAGAAGAAAAAAGGCTAGCTTACGAGCATGAGCGCAACTTGAAGGAACTAGAAATTCGACGGCAGAACAAAGACCTCGGCGTCGCCGGGCCCCAGAGCCCCACTGCCCCTACGGACCCTAAGGTCCACATCCCCAAGGATGTCGTCAGGGAATACTACCGGAACGATGATATCCAGCAATGGTTTAAAGCCTACGAGGTCACAATGACCTCCCACCGAATCCCGCGGAGCGACTGGGGAGCCGGGTTATGGGGAAAATTCGTCAACGAAGGAAGAGACGCCCTGCTGCAACTCCCCTACCACCAGATGACATCCTACGACCACATGAAGGCCGCCCTCCTCACTCGCTATGGCTCACAAACGAAATGTACCGGCAGAGATTTCGAGACTGCAAACGAATCCCTGGTACGACCTGAGTGGAGTACGTGAACTTTTTCAGCCGAGCCATCGAGGGGTGGATCAAGGGCAGCCAGGTCACCACCTACGAGCAATTATTCGACCTCATGGTATGGGAGCACCTCTCCAATAATTGCTTCGTCGAACTAAGACAGCACCTCCTTGATAGTAAACTGACCGAACCTCGGAAACTCGCCATCGAAGCAGACCGATGGGAGAGCACCCGAGTCCCTCGGAGCTGGCCCAGCGAACAGAACAGAGCCTCCCAAGGGCCCCACCACCCACGGGGGGAGGAGGAGGCCAGGGTCGGGGTCGGGGCACCGTCACGGTGCCCTCCACGAACAACCCCCCGCCCCCGGCCGGAAGGGGAAGCCCTCCAACGCGACCAGGATTCCGCTCCAACGTTACCTGCCACAAGTGCCAACGACCCGGCCCCTACGCCAACGATCCGAACTGCCCGAAAAATCAGAGCCCCATGAACCACCAGATCACCGCCGCCGCCCTGGGAGAAGAGCTGGCCCAAGAAGACGACACAGGGTACGAGCAGTACCAGCCCGAGTGGGAACCAGCCGCCATGTCCCTGGTCTGTCTAGGGGAGAGGGACATGGTCCCGAGGGCGCCCATCCCCGCCAACACGCAAAAATACGGCCAGTGGGTCACCATCAATGGACGCCGGGTTGAAGCCCTCCGTGACACAGGGGCCAGTGTGACCGCCGTCCGCTGCCATCTGGTGACCCCTGACCAGATCCTACCGAATGTACTTTGTCCAGTGCGGTCGGCAGACAACTCCGAAAGCCTGTGCCAGATGGCCCGCGTCCCCTTCGAGTGGGGAGGGGTGTCCAGCATGCTAAAAGTAACTGTCCGCGACGATGCTCCGGTGGACTGCCTTCTGGGGAACGACCTCAAGAGCTCCCCCTGGTCAGCCGTTGAGCGGAAGGAGCACCTGGGGATGCTTGGTCTCCCTGAATGGGTCTGTGTAACGACCCGGTCCATGGCCCCCCGCGCCATCTCCAGCCCAGAGGAACAGGAGTGGCCCAAACCCCCTCCGCCAGTCCTCACAGAAGAAGCCACCCCTGAGCATGGTCCTCCGGGGTCCGGCACCGAAGAACCGGATCAACTACAAGATCTCCCGGAGCTAGCTCAGTGGCGCCAAGAAGGTGGCCCCACGCAGGAACAGTTCCGCCAGGAACAAAGAGCGTGCCCCTCCCTCGAGGGACTCCGACAACAAGCCCATTGCCCAGAGCGCAGGGGATGCCTCGGGGGCCCACTGGATCTACTAGGACAACGAGCTGCTATACAGTGAGCAAAAAATTGCCGAGCTGGGAGCCAGCCGGGTGCTGGTGGTCCCCCTCCGATTCAGAGACTTCCTATTGAACTTGGCCCACGATGTGCCTCTTGCCGGGCACCTGGGGCAGGACAAGACGTACAGCCGCCTGGTGACCCACTTCTATTGGCCGAAGATGCGGAACGATGTAGCGAACCATTGCAGGGCCTGCCCCACCTGCCAGGCCAGCGGGAAAAGCGGCCGAAAGATGAAAGTCCCCCTGCAACCCTTTCCCATTGTCACCACTCCCTTCGAGCGGGTGGGAATAGACATTGTGGGGCCCCTGGAGCCCCGGACAGCTCAGGGACACCGGTTCATCCTGGTCCTGGTGGACCATGCCACCCGCTATCCCGAGGCCATACCTCTCCGGACCGTGACAGCGCCCGTGGTGGGCCGAGCCTTGATGGGAATCTTCTCGCGAGTGGGCTTCCCCCGAGAAGTCGTCAGTGACAGGGGCACGAACTTTATCTCCAAGTACATGAAGTCTCTATGGCAACAGTGCGGGGTCACCTAAAAATTCACGACCCCCTATCACCCGCAAGGGAACGGACTGGTGGAACGATTTAACCGCACCCTCAAGGGGATGATCATGGGCCTGGAAGAACCCCTACGTCGCCAATGGGACATGCTGCTCCCGTGCCTCCTGTTCGCTTACTGAGAGGTCCCCCAGAAATCCCTAGGCTTCAGTCCGTTCGAACTCTTGTATGGACACCCCGTCCGGGGCCCCCTCAGCCTGGTCAAAGAAGGGTGGGAGGTGGCCTCGCAGAAGACTTCCCGCTGATGTATACAAGTACCTCTTGACCCTCCGTAACCAGACCCAGCGGTTCAGGGAACTTGCCAAGGCCAACCTCGAGGCCAGCCAAGAAGACATGAAGCGCTGGTATGATCAGAATGCCTCGTCCATCGAGTTCGAGCCGAGACAACAGGTCTGGGTGATGTCCCCGGTTGAACCTTGCGCCCTCCAGGACAAATGGACAGGACCCTTCAAAGTGGTGGAGCGCAAGGGCCCCGTCACCTACCTGGTAGACATGGAGTCACCCCGAAACCCCCTACGTGTCCTCCACGCCAACAGACTCAAGCCCCATTTTGTGCGCTCTGAACTTAGCCTCCTGATGGCTACCGACAGTGGGGCTGAAGAAGACTCTGAGCCACTCCCCGATCTCCTGAAAACGCTTGAGAAAGACGGCTCCGTGGAGGGAGTCCACCTCTCCGATGCCCTGTCCCCAGTGCAACGCCAAGACTGCCAAGACATGCTACTACAATTTGCCGACCTGTTCTCCCTCATCCCTGGGGTCACCCCCTGGTGCCTCCACGACGTTGACACCGGGGATAGCCCCCCTATCCGACACAGGGTGTACCGGGTGCCTGATCGAGTACGTGCCTGCATCCAATCGGAAGTCTCCAAGATGCTAGCCCTGGGAGTGATCGAGCCGTCCGACAGCCCCTGGGCCAGCCCGGTCGTGCTGTTCCCCAAGGCCGCCGCCCCGGGCGTCGCCCCCAAGCTCAGGTTCTGTGTAGACTATCGGGGTCTGAACGCCGTCACCCGAACCGACGCGCATCCCATTCCACGGGCAGATGAACTGATCGACCGCATGGGGCCGCCCGCTACCTGAGCATCTTCAACTTGACAGCGGGCTATTGGCAGAGCGGCCTCACCCCAAGTGCCCAGGAGCGATCCGCCTTCTCCACCCCGGATGGCCACTACCACTTCAGGGTGATGCCATTCGGAATGAAAAACGCACCCGCCACCTTCCAGAGACTAGTGAACAAAGTCTTGGCGGGCCTGGAGGAGTTCAGCGCCGCCTATCTGGACGATATTGCTGTGTACAGCCGCCACTGGGCAGACCACCTCCACCACCTCCGGGAGGTCCTGAACGCCCTCCGGCAGGCCGGGCTAACCATCAAGGCCAGCAAGTGCCAGATCGGCCAAGGGTCAGTGACCTACCTGGGACACCAGGTGGGAAGTGGCCTGGTGGCCCCCCTCCAGCTCAAGATTGCTGCCATCCAGGCCTGGGAGCCCCCGGTCACCCAGACAGAGGTCCGAGCCTTCCTGGGGCTCACTGGGTACTACCGGCGCTTCGTGAAGGACTATGGCAGCATTGTGGGGCCCCTCACAGAACTCATGTCCAAAAAGAACCCCCAAAAAGTCAACTGCACTCCTGAATGTCAGGCGGCCTTCGAGAACCTGAAGTCCGCCATGTGCACCGCCCCGTGCTCCAAGCCCCCGACTACAGCCGGGAATTCATAGTGCAGACGGACGCCTCAGACCATGGCGTGGGGGCCATCCTCTCCCAACTCAACACTGAGGGGGTCGATCAGCCAGTGGTCTTCATCAGCCGACGCCTGCTGGCCCAAGAACAGCGCTGGAGCACCATCGAGCGGGAGGCCTTCGCCGTAGTGTGGGCCCTCAAGAAGCTCCGGCCCTATCTCTTCGGTACCCACTTCCGGGTGCAAACAGATCACCGACCCCTGCAATGGCTGATGCAGATGCGGGGAGAAAACCTGAAGCTGTTGCGTTGGTCCATCTCCCTGCAGCGGATGGACTTCACTGTGGAGCATCGCCCAGGCCAAGATCACGCCAACGCAGACGGCCTGTCCCGCTTCTTCCGCCTCATCGAGGAGAGTACCCAAGAGGATGGGTGACTCTCCCTGCCTTCAGCTGGGGGGAACGCATGTTGGACAGGCCTCGTGGCCGGGCCGTCCCCTCCCCGCATGGCAGGTCGCGGACCCCTGCTCCTCCAATTCCCCGGACAAGAACCACCACTGCAACCCGCCGGGGCAACCCCCGGCCCTTCCCCGACGAAACACTGGCTCCTGAACACCACCGTATCGGCTGGCCCGGGTCCCTTCCAGAACCCCTGTCTCCGGTCCAGCCGCCATTTTGGACACTACATGACCAGGCCTCGTGGCCTCGGGTCGACCTCAGCCTCAGGCCCAGCCAGGCCCCGACATCGAGGCACCACCATCCACCCAGGGGGTGAAGAGACCACTTGGCAGGTCAATGGGAGAAGGAGTGTCGATGGCTCCCCTCCGCCAGGTGTCGATCGCCCCCAGCCTCCCTGGGTGCTGGCTCCACCCCCCTGCTTGGTGTCTGGACTCCCTCACCCCGGACCTTCCGACCTCCAAGTGCGAGGGTCCGGACATCAAAGGGGGCCAGACCTATAACTGGGGCAGCTCCAGAGCAGGAAGGCAGTTGTATCCTGGAGTCGAGAGACACCGAGACAAACTCATCCTTGGAGGCCTGCTGGCGCTGCAGCGGCTCCTCTTCGTGAACCACCTTTGAAGGCCTGCTGGCGCTGCCGCGGCTCATCCTCGTCGTGAAACCATCTTCAAGACCTGCTGGCGCTGCCGTGGCCCTCCTCGTCGTGAACCATCTTCAAGGCCTGCTGGCGCTGCCGCGGCCCTCCTCGTCGTGAACCATCTTCAGGGCCTGCTGGCGCTGCCGCGGCCCTCCTCGTCGTGAACCGTCTTCAAGGCCTGCTGGCGCTGCCGCGGCCCTCCTCGTCGTGGACCATCTCCAAGGCCTGCTGGCGCTGCCGCGGCCCTCCTCATCGTGAACCATCTTCGAAGCCTGCTGGCGCCGCCGCGGCCCATCCTTGCGAACCCTCCAGCTCGAGGATTGTGAGCTCCACCTTTTGCTGCTCCTATACCAGACCGGTATTCAGACTGTCCCGCTACCCCTTCTCCCCAAAGAGACTAGAATTGACGGGATCCTCGTATCCTGGTCCCACTGTACCGCTCATCACCTTGCCTAAAGATATATAAAAGTGTGCAGAACTCATCTCTGTGTGGTGTCTATCTGTGGGGGGGGGGGTAGTTACCGGTCTGTACGATTACCGGAGAGGGCCCTCGCCGGAGGCCTCTCCCCCTGTGCTCGGCTGACCCTCCGGGTCCCCGTCTAACATATTCCAATTGTGTCGCACTGTCTCCGTGAATATTTGAAGTTCCTATGGCGGGGGTGGATGTTCGTTCTCGCTGTTGTCGTCGTCGTCTCTTGACGCCGTCACTTCCCCATCGTTCGTTTGTTTTCGTAAGTATGCTCTACAGTCGTCTGTTTTGGACCTGTACTGTCTTCTTGCTCTTTATCTCTTTCTCTTCTTTTCTTCCTATGCTATTGATTTTCCCTTCCTTATCTCTTCATTCTCCTCATCTTCATCTTCATTTTCATTTTCGTCCTTTCTTTATTCCTCTTTTTTCGGTCCTCTTTATTTTTTCGCTCTCTTTTCTACTATCTCTTCTTTCATTCTTTCTTCTTGTTGTACATTTTTCTTTCCAATTTTGAACAAGCATATCATTCTTTCATACTTTTTCACTGAATTACCTTCCGGGTTACTACTTGGAATGTTAAGGTTTTAAATAACCCGATTAAAAGGCAACGAGTATTAACCCATCCTGCCAAGCTTAAAACTGATGTCGCCCTTCTTCAAGAGTCTCATCTCTCAGATGCAGAAGCCTCAAAGCTTAAACGTTGTTGGGTGGGACATGTCTTTCATTCTCCTGCTGTGGGCAAGAAAAATGGTGTTGTGATTTTGTTTCATAAAAAGTTAAATGTTTCCATGGTTTCTCATGATTGTGATGCCAATGGTCGTTGGGTAATTGTTAATCTGCTTGTAGATCAAATTCCTATTGTTATTTTCAATGTTTATGGTCCTACTGGTATAGATAAATCATTTTGGCCTTTCATCGCTGACAAATTGAACACAATTAATGAAGATTATGTTATATTGAGTGATGATTGTAATCAAATCTATGACCCTATTCTTGACAGGAATTCCAAAGAAAAATGTTCCCCGTCTAAGATGCACTCCCAGTTCACCAACGCCATTCATCATAATGCACTGGTTGATATCTGGAGACTATGTAATCTGGATCTTAGAAAATATAGGGGCATATTACCATGCATAAGCAATAATTATCGCTATGCTTGGTTAGCGGCAATAATTTTATCGCCGTGCTTCGCCGATTTTTATTGCTTAGGATCCTTGCTATTGTCAAGGTTTATCTCCTAAGCGATAAAAATTGGCTGAAATGCATGAATATCGCTGAAAAGTCAGCGATATTCATGCATTACCGAGCTAATGCTCTTAGCCATGTTATCCACCTACCATTGGATAACACGGCTAAGAACTGCTTGGAGATATTTGCGCTTAGCGCAAATATTTCCAAAAGTTGGTAATCGGAGATAGCGATGTTAGCGACTGTTTTCAGTCGCTAACATCTTGGCACGCCCACTTTGCATGTCATTAGCGATAATTATCGCTGACATGCAAGGTGGGTCCCTAAATGTCCGCTATCACCTACAAGCTGTCGCTAACTGGTGTTAGCGACAGCTTGGTAATAGGTCGATGAAATTATCGCCGCATTAGCGGGAAAAAGTCCCGCTACTGTGGCGATAATGGCCCTTGGTAATATGCCCCATAGTTTCTATTCCCCATCTCACTATTCACAATCCCGCATTGACTATATTTTCCTTAGCAAATCTCTTGCTCAGCATGCCATACAATCTGATATTGGCTCAATTTTAATTTCAGATCATGCTCCTGTCCTTGTAGATATTGATCTCATTCCCTTTTCCCCTCACTCTGGCAGATGGAGATTTAATAATTCCTTACTTCTCGCGTCTTCTTTTTGTACACAATTTACTTCTTTTGCTACTGAATTCTTTTCTCTAAACCAAACTCCTGATATCCCATATGTCACGGTATGGGACTCTTTCAAAGCAACTTCTAGAGGTTTCATCATAAATTTGGTCTCACAAAAGAAAAAATTAATGGAAGCCAAATCTGCTCAATTTCTCACAAAAAATAAACAACTGGAACTTCTTTACCACTCCTCTAACTCAGAATCCTCCCTAAAAGACCTCATCGATGCTAAAATCTCATTCAATAAATTTACTACTACCAATCTCTTATTAAAATGTAATTCACGTTATTACGGTGGTCAGAACAAATTGGGGAAATTGCTTGCCAACTACCTGAAGGTTTGGAAAGAACGTACTAAAATTGAATCTATCCGCTCTTCCTCCGGGGAGTCTCTCTTCAAAGACAAAGACATTCTAAGCGAATTTGTCAAATTTTATAAAACTCTTTATGCCCCTGAAACCATCCCTTCCTCAGAAGATCTTCTTTCCTATTTTCATTCTATTCCTCCTCCTCCTTCTACCCATATTAATTTTGAATCTTTAGAACATGATGTCTCTCTTACAGAAATTTCCCACGCTGTTTCGAAGCTACGTCATGGTAAGGCCCCTGGTCCCGATGGCTTCACCATTGAATTCTACAATCACTTTGCTTCTCTTCTTCTACCAAAACTTTTACTTCTATTTCAATCTTTGTCTAGCGGCTCATTTCAACAAGCTTTAATTTGTTTGATCCCTAAAGAAGATAAAGACCACTCTTTATGTAAGAATTATCGGCCCATTTCCTTGGTAAACACCGATTACAAAATCTTGGCCAAGATTTTGGCTCTTAGACTGGATCCTTTCTTACCCGACTTAATTGGTCAAGAACAGTCCGGTTTCGTTAAAGATCGCCTTTCTTCGGACAACTCACGTGTCTTTTTCAACATCCTTAGTAAGGCGTCTTCCCTAGATGTTCCTTTAGCTGCTATCTCTTTAGACGCTGAGAAAGCTTTTGACAGGATTGGTTGGATTTCATGTTCCATGCTCTTAACTGGGCGGGATTTCCACCCAAATTTATATCTATTATTTCCTTATTTTGTTCTAGCCCTCAAGCTTCAATTTTTGTTAATGGTACGATTTCAGATTATTTTGATCTCCTGCGGGGCGTTCGTCAAGGCTGTCCATTATCTCCTCTATTGTTTGTTATAGCCCTGGAACCTTTTCTCACCAAAATTCGTCAAGACAATTCTATTTCTGGTTTTCTATATGGCTCCCATCAAGTTAAACTTTCGGTCTATGCTGATGATATTGTTTTCTATTGTTTAGACCCTCTTTCTTCTCTTCTTGCTTTTCTTCATCAGGTTCGCTCTTTTTCCGCTGTATCTGGTTATCATCTTAATGCTGTCA
The DNA here is from genome assembly GCF_964263255.1 of Lissotriton vulgaris. Taxonomy (NCBI): domain Eukaryota; kingdom Metazoa; phylum Chordata; class Amphibia; order Caudata; family Salamandridae; genus Lissotriton; species Lissotriton vulgaris. The sequence goes on along the minus strand of NC_141699.1, from coordinate 467,939,325 downwards.
AATGTGAAATCTTGCCCCTTAAAACATATCTTTGACCAATCTGGTTTTTCGTGGCAACCATCCAAGATTAAATATCTAGGCGGTTGGTTTGCCCCCCTCCTGTCTGACACTCTTAGAATAGACTTTGATTGTATTTCAAAGAAATTGGATGCTGCCATCACTCGTTGGAACCCTCTCTTCTTGTCTTGGTGGGGGCGACTCAATTCAATAAAAATGATGCTATCACCTCTTATACTTTATCTCATCTCTATCATTCCCATTCATATTCCTGATTACTATTTCAAAAAAATGGATTCCCTTCTGCTCAAGTTCTTATGGAACGGCAAGCGTTCTCGTATTGCTCTTGCCTCTTTACGTAAGGCTAAATCCCATGCTGGAGTTCGCTTCCCGGATTTCAGGGCCTACCATCATGCTTTTTCCTTGAAACAAACATCTCGTTGGCTCTCCATCGATCTCCCTTTATACCTTCCACTTTGGCTGCAAATTGAATCCTTTTTTACTTCTCCCTTTGATTTCCGCGAAATCCTGTCCTTTACGTCTACTTTGACTTGTTTCCGTAATCACATTCTTTCTCACTCTCGTAAACTCCTTCTTCCTTTCCTATTATCTTCTTATCCTTCTCTTTCTATAACTCATCTTCAACCTATTTGGTATAATAAACTTCTCAAACTTCTTAATCGCTCCTTTTTCAGGAAAACTTGGCACTCCCGTGGTATCCGATGGATCTCTCAACTCCTTTCATCCCCTTTCCTTTTCAGAACTTCAATCTCGATTCTCCTTACCATCTAGTTCTCGTACTCAATACAATTTGCTGCTACCTGTTCTTACTCAATACCTACAATCCTTACCAAATTCTAGTGATATCCCTCTCACTCATCGTTCTATTTCTTCTGCATTAGATTCTTCTCCTTCTGCTTCTTTCTTTTATAAGTCTTTCTTCCTCTCATTAGATAGACCTAAGTCTAAGACTGAGCTAGCTTGGGAACGTGATTTTCAACAAGAATGACCGGTCCCTTTTTGGGATAAGATCTGGTCTAAACTTCATAAAACCTCTAGAGCTGCTAACACTACTCAAACTCTTTATTTCATTTACAATCGAATTTTATTTACCCCGTTAACTCTCTCCACTTTCTCCTCAGAAACTCCTTCTACATGTTGGTCTTGCCCTTGTCCATCTGCTGACGTGAAACATATGCTATTCGAATGTCCCCCTATACTACAATTTTGGAAACTGGTCTGGCTCCAAATCCAAAAAATCTTTCATTTTCAAATCCCCTTCTCCCCTATACACATTTTTCTGGGTTTGTTATCTCCTACTCTCCCCCAATCTCCTCACCATCATTTGCTCATAGATGTGTTACTAGCAATTGCATTTCACCTAATCACCACTAATTGGAAACAAGCTACTAATGTTACTTTTCGTGCATGGTGGAATGCGTTTGCTTTCATCGTCGTCTCAATACCAACTATGTTACCCCCATCTCTCTAGCGATTAAAAGAGACCTTCTCTGGCTCTCTTTGGTGAAATATCTGTCTTCATCTGCCCCCTCAGCCATTACCTGCAATGTTAGATCAGTTGAAGTACAAAAACCACAGTGATTTACTGTTGCCTTTTTCCTTATTATTATTATTGAGTGAATGTTTTTCTTAATAGTGTTTTTGATATATTGCATAGTCTTGTTGGTTCTTCAATTATTGGTATGCTTATGTAGTTTCTATTTGCATATATTTTCCTTGATTGCATTTGGTATTTTTCTCTTTGTAATTTGTAATATCATTATCATCTTTACATTGTTTACCTCATTCATTTATCATATTATCTGTTTCTTCTTTTATATTTTATGCTTTTGTTAAGTGTTTTCTCTTTAATTTTTAATAAACTCAAACTTTAAAAAAAAAGGTATTCTAATGGCACATATGTTTCATGCTAAAGCCTAACCATTAGTCAAAGTGGGGGGAAAAAGTAGGGGAATGGTGGGCAGAGAGGTCAGTGGGCGTAGTTAGTGATGTGACAAGAAAGAGCAAAACATCCCATTTTTTTGTATTTCACTGACCAGTGACAGCTTATTACGTTATTTAATTCCTATCAAAACCATACTTGGTTTAAGGTTCCCTTGCTGAAAGTCAGATCGGGTATTACATTTGACTTTCAGCAGTGCCATTTGAGGATGAGATTGGGGCCCATAGAGTAAGTGGGTGGAGCCAGTGGAGGAAGTAGGTGGAGCCATGGGAAGTAGGTGTGGCCTCCAACAAACATTTCAGCACCTGCACTTCATATTTTACAAAGTAAGCACTGGGTGCTTCCTTTGCATTCTTCATATTAATGGTTTTGAGCTGCAGAGGTTAACAAGTTGTACATTACTGAGAGTAACATGGTGAAACCATTTCCACTTCTCTAATTGGGACTAGAAATTGTTCGAGCTACAAAACTGCTTTACTGACTGTGACATTTATGACCACTGATTACAGACAATTATCAGGAGACAGGGCATTCAATGCATTAGAATCATAACAGTGGTCCCATCTGGAGAAGTTCACCTATTCAACTGAATAATAAACTGTTCAAATTGAAATCCTGAACTTTATCTGGGGTTCTACGGTTAAGGATATTTGGTTGCAGGGATCGATGGTCTTCTAAACATCAATTAAAAGCTAGTTATCAAGGAGCATTACTATTATGCATTTCTAGAGTAGAAAATAGACTTTAATGTAATGCTCATTCATCAGGTTTTAATGCAACATTAGACTCCGATGAAAATGAAAACTATCAATCTACTCAATTTCAATACAAACTGGGCTTGTAACTATGCAATTTTGGCATTAGGGCCCTGGATGATGATATTATGCAAGAGTTTTTTCACACTCTCAGAGGTGTTTGAGAGAACAGATGAAGGACAGTTCAGCAATCACGTTTATCAGAGATAATAGGAGTGTTCCAAATGGATGCAGGTGTTTTAGCACTTGTAGAAAAAATAACAGTTATTTCAAGCATTGGTAATGGTAAGTAAATTGATTTTGAAAACGTACAAGAGCTCACCGTCCCCTAATATCCATAACGAGGTCACAGAACATACTCTCTTCTCTAGATATAAAGAAGCAGCGTTTGTATATTATAATAAAAAAAAGACTTGGATGAGAGGGTTTGGAGAAACTTTAATCAACTGTATTTGTAAGGAAATATGTTGAAAGTCCTGCAGTTACTAATCAGGTTCACAATATGTGTACTTTTTATCTTTTTCTTTCCTTCCTGCTTGACCCTTTTTATATATTTGCCCTTTTTAGGTCAAGCCTACTAATCAGCACATGCACTGTATGCTGGGAGACATGTTGTTAGCTCACAGTGGGCCTATAGCCCGCCCTTTATGTAGCATTGCTTGGTTTTATAGTCACTCTCTTTGCTAGCCTCTTACTTGCTAGTGTGGACTTTTCTTTCTCTTCTTCTTTTTCCTTTCCTGGTGCATTGACGTATTACTCATGTCCTTCCAAGGCTCGTTTTCATGTACTACTTTTCATGATTTGGCTTGACTACGTAGCTGTCACCAGACAATTATGTGAACATCACTAGAGATGGGCTTTGACTCCACCCACATATTGGGTGCCGTTTTGCCTATTGATTCAGCTGCCTAAGCTTGAACTTTCAAGGGCACATATGTCATTAGAAAGGTATTAAGGTGTCTTGGATAACCAGATCCTTTTTGTTGTTTATCTCTGGCAGCAAGCAGCACAAAAGGTCTAGTCGCCCAACAACACAACCTCAACATCATCTCCTACGCCGACGACACTCAGCTGATCCTGTCCCTCATCAAGGACCCTGCACCTCCAAAACCAACCTTCATGAAGGAATGAGAGTTGTCGCAGAGTGGATGAAGATCAGCCGCCTGAAGCTGAACTCAGACAAGACGGAAGTCCTCATCCTCGGCCCCACTCCCTCGGCGTGGGACGACTCCTGGTGGTCAACCGCACTAGGAGCAGCACCAACATAGACCGACCACGCACGCAACCTAGGTTTCATCCTCGATTCCACACTCTCCATGACCAAGCAGGTCAACGCCATCTCGTCCTCCTGCTTCAACACCCTCCGTTGGATCCCCACCGAAACCAGAAGAACTGTCATCCAGGCCCTCGTCAGCAGCAGGCTAGACTACGGCAACGCCCTCTACGCAGGAGCCTCGGCAAAACTCCTGAAACGACTACAACACATACAGAATGCCTCTGCACGCTTGATCCTTGACATCCCTCGCTGCAGCAACATCACACCCCACCTAAAAGACCTGCACTGGCTTCCCATCAACAAAAGGATCACCTTCAAGCTTGTCACCCACGCACACAAAGCACTCTACAACACCGGACCGACATACCTCAACAGCCGAGTCATCTTCTACACCCCGAACCGCTAGTTCAGCTCTGCCGACCTCGCCCACGCCACTGTACCCCACATCCGAAGAGCAAACTACGGCGGCAGATCGTTCTCCCACTTTGCCGCCAAAACCTGGAACACCCTCCCCATCCTCTTACGGCAGACCCAGGACCTTCTCACCTTCAGGAGGCTACTCAAGACCTGGCTTTTCGAGCAGTAACAGCACCCCTCCCCTCAGTGCATTGAGACCCTCACTGGTGAGTAGTGCACTTTACAAATGCTATGATTGATAGAAAAGGTGATGAGGGCACTTTTCAACAAACATGGATTTTTAGGTCACGCTTGAGAGTGAAGCTGTCACCTGACCTTTTTAATACACCAATATTCTTCTTTGCTTCCACACAAATATATATCTATTCCTTTGCTATTTATTTGTAGTGCATCACATACCTATACAGAGTTAGGTAAATGAAGAAGAAGGGGATCATTTACAAGGAGTATTAACTATTTAAGAATATTAAAGTACCAAAAGGGGACATCTGGATTAAATCATACATTGCTATTCAATGACACAAAGTATCATAATAAAAAGGAATTTATCTGGACGAAAACAGGAATGTGGTCTAGAATTATCCTTAAAAAACAGTTACTTTCTGATGCAAGTCATGATTGAAAGAAGACATGGAGTGCATAACATGCAAAACCTTCATGCATTAATCACATCTGAAAAAACTCAATTGAATAAAATATAGAGCATATATAAATGTATGATAAACCCACTGTTATCTAAAGTGATCAGTCCTTTGTGAAGAGCAGATGATTCAAAGATGTAGATCCACAAACTAGTTTACAGAGAAGAAGTGTAGGCACCATCATATTTTTGGTCTTTAATGTCTCCAGTACGCAAGTCCATCTTCAGGCCAGTTTTGGCTAGAGAAGTAAGTTGTTTACTCCTAATAAACAAACAGCAATTTCAAATATTTGAGTGCAGTCATAATTATTACATAGTTGTAAAGGTATACATCACTCAGGGATATGATGTGCTGTTGCTGCCTGTCATTAGCGTTGTGCCATGTTATTCTTAACTGATCGAGTCTGTAGTGCCTAATAAGCTATTCTCAAATCCTCGTAACTCCACATCTATGTACCTTGAAAACATATGTACAGTGTAGATATTTATATGTGGGTTTAGGTATAGAAAACCCAGACTTAGTTGTGGCTTGGGCCGCAGAGCTAATGTCTGCCTGATCTTGCCGCTCCGTCAGAATGGAGTTGTGAACGCGGATCCCTGATAAGTACAGGCGACCTGAAGACGCAAGTATCAATGATTCAGACATCGGAAGACCCACTGCTAAGGTGAGCACCTGCACGATGCACTCCGGTGCCCAGAGAGAGGAATGAATTGAACTTAAACACGGAGGAGGGAGGAGAAAGGTGCGGAGGTAAAATGGCGGCGACATGGTGTCTCACAAACACAAACCAAAACCAATTTTCCGAGACCCGCTGCACCCCCAATTAAGCCGGCAACAGCAGCATCCTAAGGGGGCTTTAATATTCACTTGGCCTCAACCGAACGTCTCGGCGAGGGGCTGGTGCGACCATCAGATCGAGTGCGCAGAGAGGGAGGGCTCAGCACCCGCACCGGCAGCAAAGACCAGCGAGAGGGATGCAGCAATAGTCTACCCGGCGCTGTTCAGGGTCCGCCAAAGTGGAGTACGCTAGAATAGAGAGTGGATAGCGAGCAGCTGAGATTGGGGAGCACCTGCGTGTATGCAGAGAACCAGATGCACCAGGTACCAACCAGCGCGCAACTGGGGCAGGGCCAGTTTGATGGCGGCTTGATGGGGACCATAGTGATAGATAAACGGGAAGTGCGGTATGCAATTAATGGGGCCAGAGTATCACAGGATCAGTCACGGAAACCTACACAAAACTGAAACTGAAAACAACACACTCTTCAGCTGATACAAGATGGCGCCTGCCTAACAGGACAAAAGCCACGCACAGGACCGGTATCCCCAACACACCAGCCAAGCAAGTGAGCAAGCAAACAAGCGACCACTTGCACAGCGCTCTCTGGAGAGGTGGCAGCATGGAAACATGGAGGGCAACCCAATAATGCAAGTCTAGGCAGTCAACCCTCTACCTCCAGAGCAAGCATCGGACAGAGGGAAGACGCAAGCTTAACCCATCTGTGTACCTCTCCAATCATGGGGCACACCGGTGGACCTCGCAAGGTACTGAGCATCAAGCCGAATGGAGAAGCACAGACACCAAAACAGCAGGCTGGCTTATCTTCTTGTCCTTCTCCCAACGCTATCCCAGCTATAAAATCTGCTGACTTCGCAGAGCCAGAGGCCTCACTGCCAAGCGCTACAAGCGGTGGTAGGTTGGGCCATGCGGGGCTTCGTTAAGGGGAAGAGTGACCCACAGACAATACGCCAAGAATTTTAAACATAAGGAGCATAAGCCATATTTAGGGAGCCAAGGGGGCACAAAGACAAAGAAGATATCGACAGAGGATATCCCAGGAAACCGCGTGCGTTAAAAAAACATCAAAGAAACCCCTCAGAGGCACAATGTCTGAAAGAGAATCTAGACTACAATAACAACAGCTAAAAAAGAGTAAGAGAGAGCCGGCAGTTTCGGACTCCCCGCTCAAAATGAAACCGGACATTATTAGCACCCTGGACATGATACTGAAATATCTAGCGGATGTCCATGACTTAGCTAAATCTACAAAACAGACTACTGATGCTATTGAACTCGAAATAGCAGCCGTCAGGCTGACCTAAACACCGTGAATAACTGGCTAGCAGTGGCAGAGCAAAGAATCAGTGATATAGAAGACTCCACAACCAACTCAAATCATGAGGTTTAGGCCTTAACAAAACTCACCACAACACTACAAAGACAAATGGAGGGGGTAACCGAGAGGTTGCAGAATGTCGCCTTTAGAGACGGGGTGTCAAGCTTGGGGATTTTCAGTATTAGTTTTCTCTGTTTTCTAGTTTATTTTCTCTTTCTCTTTCTCTCTCCCACCTCTTTCTCTTATACCAACGATGGTGGGCACTTCTTATTGTATGCACGACAAGGGAGATATGGTAGCAAGTGTACCCTAAAAAACTGCTTAGATTGTATTTGAGGCACATGGGAACGTACATGGGAAATGTACCCTATTTATGCATAGCTGGGGGGGCCGTCAGCTACCTAACCCCTCCTGGGCCCGGGTGGTAAACCTCCGGCTTGTTAAGGAATAGACCCATTCTATCTACCACACAACACCCCACCTAATGGCCTGCAATAACACACTCACTCAGGTAACTGATCTCAACATTGTGTCCCTAAACGTTAAAGGTCTCAACCACCCAATCAAATGCCGTAAAAATCGAGAATACCTAGCCAAAACTAAGGGGGATAGAATTCTTCTACAGGAAACAAAGCTGTCGGGGAGGATGCCAAACTCATTAGAGGCAACTGGATTTCACAATAGGCATGCTCGCTGGCCATTAAAAAGAAGCGGGTGTAAATATCCTAATATCGAAAAGATCCAACATCACACTTGATTCACAGTCTCACGATGACGACGGCAGGCTCCTGGTCACACATCTGAGAAGGGGGGAAAAGCTAATCCACGAAGCAAACATATACGGCCCCAACACGGATGACCCAGCTTTTTGGTCTGAGGTGTCTAACACGTTGGAAGGATTCCCCAAATTGACCTCATGGTAGTAGCAGGGGACTTCAACATTCCTGTAGACAACATAACGGATAGACAGTCCACCTGCCAATACCACCCCACAAGCTCACATGCTGCACTACAAAATATCTGCTCCACATTTAACCATAAAGATGCCTGGCGCTTACAACATCCAGACACTAGAGATTACACTTTCTACTCTAACCATCATAACTCATACACCAGGATGGACTATATCCTCATCTCTGGCTCCCATACACGTCTAATTGAGCACGCAGTCATAGCCCCAAGGTTAGGGTCGGATCACTCGTGTATTAGCCTAAAACTGGCCGGGTGTCACATTGAGGCAGTGCTGAAGAGATGGCGCTATAACAGGAAGATAGTTTCAGACCCGGTGGACAAAAAGAGGATTGAAGAGGCTATAACAGACTACTTCAAACACAACAACACTCAGGACACTAGCACTAGTACACTCTGGGATGCACAGAAAGCGACTGTCAGGGGTACAATAATTGGAATAAAGGCAAAAATAAACATGAACACCAACCTGAGATTATCTCAGCTAGAACAGGAGATCAAAAACTTAGAGCAGTCCCACGCAACGTCCCTACACAAAAGCAATCTCCTTGCTTCGCTAACTAAAAAGAATTATGAATACAACAAAATACTAAGTGAGAGGGCAGGGTTATGGATCAATAAGTATAAAGCACTTAATCTATGTGAAGCTAACAAATCAGGTAAATTGCTTGTCTCTTATCTCAAACACAAACAAAACCAGTTTGTCATCTCATCCATCAAAGACTCTAACAATAAAACCCATACCAAACACAGAGACATCCTTAGGACCTTCAAGGACTTCTATCAGGAACTGTATAAGAACGACCAGGCCCTAAATCTAGAAGACTGTGCCAAATACCTAGAAAAACTCAACCTCCCTCAACTAGACGCTGAAGAGAAAATCAGACTAGGACAGGAGATTAACTACACAGAGATCAAAATGGCAGTCAGATCCCTAAAAGATAACAAACCCCCTGGCCCAGACGGGTTTACAGCCTAATTCTACAAAACCTTCTTAGACCAGCTTAAACCATCCTTGAAGCAAGTTTTTAATCACATAGCACCTAAAGGGACCACGCCACTCACCATGTCAGAGGCAAACATAATAGTCATTCTGAAGGAAGGAAAGGACCAACTCTCACCGTAAAATTATAGACGAATCTCACTAAGCAACGTAGACTGCAAAATATACGCGAAGATCCTAGCAGTCAGACTCAACTCTGCCCAACCCAAACTAATAAGCAATTCCTAGGTAGGTTTCCTCTGCAACCGCATGTCTAATGATAGCACCCGTCTTCTGTGCCACAACATAGAGCATGCCGTTAGTAAGACAGTACCCGCAGTAGCTATCACCCTCGATGCTGAGAAGGCCTTTGACAGGGTTTCCAGGGGCTTCTTGGAATGCTGCATGCAGTCTTTCGACCTAGGGGAGGAATATAAACGTATGGTCATGACCCTTTATGGAAACCCATCTGCCCGCATTGTTGTGAATGATTCACTCTCTGAGCCCTTCACGTTACAACAAGGTACTAGACCGGGATGTCCACTTTCTCCATCCTTATTTTTACTAGCATTGGAACCCCTTATCAGGGACATCAAATCAAACAACAACATAAAGGGGGTGGATGTCAACGGGGCCCAAATAAAGTTAGCCGCTTACTCAGATGACATTCAAATAGTAACTGAACACCCGAAGACATCAATTGCAGCCCTGATGGACACAATCACTAGATATTCCGACCTCTCAGGGAACAAACTCAACTGAGAAAAATCAGAACTCAAGCCATTATATATCCATTGTATGAGGGAGATCCTAGGGGGGTCTGGACTAGCATGGCAAACAGGCCACATAAAATACCTAGGCATCGAATTTGGTAACAACATGATAGGTTCCCTACATCAGAACAAGAAAGCTTTGTTAGGGGAGTTAAAGAAACTTCTGGAGGCCTGGTCACCAAAATTCATTACGTGGTGGGGCAGAATCGAGACTATCAAAATGATGATTACCCCGATGGTTAACTACCTCACCAGTATGCTCCCGCTCCTTCTTACTGACGACTTCCACCGCAAACTAGATATCCTCATCTCTAAATTACTTTGGCGGGGAAAAAAAGCAAGGATCAGTATCAAGAAGGTAAGACTGGGCAAAACACTAGGAGGGGTGAACTTAGCTGACTTCAGACTATATCAGATGGCTTTCCTGGCAAAACAAGGTTCATACTGGATAACACCACCTACCGGCTACACCCCGACATGGCTAGAGGTAGAAAGGGCAGTCCTCAATAACCTAAGCCCCCTAGCACTGCTAACAACAAATAGCCGATACCCACATACCTCCAAATCCATTTTTAAAAACACAAAGATTGCACTGCTTAAGGTTGACAAAAAACTAGAACATAGTATTAAAGGATCTAATTTAGAATCCATCTGGGCCAATAGTAAGTTTAAATACAGAGGCAAAAGCGTAACCCTAGACACATGCATCAAGAAGGGAATCCTCTTCCCTTATCAACTAGGAATCACCACATACCCGCTCACATTTTCAGACCTCCAAGAGAAGTATACCTAGCGGACATTGAATTCTACAACTTCTTAAAAATTAGAGCGGCAATCACAAAGGCAAATATATCTACAGTCCAACCTTCAATTTCATTATTTATGACAAACATTAACAAACTGGGTCACCAGGTCTCGCAAATATATAAACTCCTTCGCCCAAAATCTTCCAAACTTAATGACAAAGTCATAGCCTACTGGGGACAAACACCCTCAGACTCACCAAAAGAGCAGGTATGGCCCTCACTATGGAGATACGTCTCACGTAACAAAATCACCTGGTTCTCTCCCAAACCAAATACTGGTTACTACACAAGGCATTCTGAACCCCTGCCAGCTTATTTGTGCTAGGGATCCAGAACGATGCAACATGTTGGATCTGTAATCAGGAGACGGGGGACTTAGCCCACCTTATCTTTCACTATACATCACTCAAACAGTTTTGGGACAAAATCATTACCTTCATAAGTGGGGTTTTTACAGGTAATATGAACAGAGATACTTTCAACGTACCCACGGCCTGTATAAGCATAAAATGGAGAAATTAATCCGACAGAGACCTTTTTGACTTGTTAATAACCTCAGCAGTGAAAATGGTTCTTGCCAACTGGAAAAACACAAGAAAGACGGCATACAAGAGCTGGCTAAACTGGATCATCCATCTCAGAGGGGCTTACAACATATCTTTACAAAGCTCCCCATGGAAACTGACAGAGAGGACACTATGGAACTCTTTAGACACTTTTCTAGACTCTTATGAACCTCCATGAGTAAAAGAGCTCACCAAGGAATCATATTACTGTCGTTCCCTCTGTATAACTGTAATCAATAGATATGTTTTTATGGGTACACAATGTGTACACTAATTAGACTTTCATTTTATGTAATGTTGTCAATGCTGACCTACCTTGCGCAATCATGTGTATAGATATGAAAACGCGACGCTACAACTCGCCTAACCGCTGTTCCTCCCTATTTTCTCTTTTCTTTTGCTTTGTCTCTTCTTTCTGCTTTCCTCTGTCTGCCCTGCTGAACGTCTACCAATGATCGCCGGGGTAGGCTTGTTGTGAGAAGTTGGCCTGGCATATGCTGTCCACTATTCTAGTGGGCACCTTGCACCAGTCCAAATGACCCTTATTGATAATAGGTTAAAGTCAGCCTTTATTAAAAGCTATCCTAGTGGTAGCTATGGAGAGCAGCCTTCAGGCTAAGTCTTAAAGGAATGTAAAGAAACTTGTTTTACCAGTCTATAATCTCGTGAATGACCAAATGAAAGGAGAACCACACCAGGTATATATATTAAATATATGTATTTATTCTAAACACATCCCACTATTCTGTTTATGAGGCTAGAGGCAAAATTCAGAAAACTTAATAGAACATAGTAAATTAGCACAGTATATGTTGAGCCCTAGGGGTGTACCAACCATATATTAAGAAAGTGGTATAAGAACTACAACTTGACTAAACACAAGGCCTAGAGCCTGTAGAAGTGCTGGGGCCACAAGGAACCACCCAAGGTAGTGACACAGGGGACCCACAGGGGACGCGTGCCGTGTCTGAACACAGCGGTTGGAAATTTAAAGAAAAGGGATACTTCGGAAAGGACTTTGAGCAAACCCCTTTAGACTTAAGGGTTTCTAGGGCCAACACCCACGGGAGCACCGGAGTACTCAAGTTACCTCACCCAGGGAAGCCGGGTGCATAGGTGTCTTTTGGTGTCGGGAATCATCATTTTTTCCAATGATGATCTGCTTCAAAGTGCTGCTGCCATTGAAGAGGAAAGTGTCCGGGTAGAACCAAGCCTGGATCAAAGATGAGAAGAACCTGCAAGCGGAGGGGACAGAGTCTGGGTCACTAGCCAGTGACCAGGAGCACGATAGGCGAATGCCCACCGATGTCGGGTGATTTCAGGTGAAGAAGGTGAAGCCTGACTCTTCAGCCACAAGGACCAGGAGGTGTCAACGACAACCAGGATCTGGAATCGAGCTGTCCCATGAGGGATATCAAGTGCTGCAGTGTCGGTGCCCGGATTAGACCCAACAATCCTTGGCAATAGCAACCCACGCAGAAAGAAAAGAAATGCTTCAGTGTGGACCAGCAAGGTCCGAGGGACTCACCACACTGTGGGGAGTCAGGGCACGTCTTGAACAACCAGGGAAGCCCAAAGAAAATCAGAGTTGCCTTCGTAGGGATCCACCAGTTGACAGACCAGGGATCGCAAAGGGGCCTTGAGCAGAAATGCAAGAAGTGGGCTCACAGAACACTTGTGGAGTGTAGGCCCAGGATCTCCAGTGCAGATAGTGCTTGGTATTTGGGCTACAAGTAACGCAAAGCACAACTTCAAGAATGTCTAGAAGTTAATGCACTAGCAAATATGCACAGTGTCCATGAGTTCCGGTTCCACGTCACTCACGAGGGCTGCGGGTCTCAGCTTTGCTGGGGACTCGTGTCGGCCTCTGAGAAGTCTGAAAATCTTTTTTTTGGGCTGCAGGTACATTGGAGTCCATCTGGAGCTTTGGAGATGCAGACTGGCAAATGCTTTGTTGGTGCCGGCCAAGCAGGGGAGTCCCTCCTTGACCCTTAGGGAGATTTCTTCAGTCCTCTAGTCTTGAGTAGAGTGTCAAAGTTCCAGAATTCAGTTGCAGAGTTTCGTCCAGGTATATCTAAAGTCCTGTTGCCAGGGGTACTTTACTTATACCTAAAAAAGGGGTTGGACTAACTCTGGGGACCCACCTATGGGAGAGTTTGGAAAGAGGGGTGGCTACACCCATGTCCTTTGTTCAGTTTCATGCCAGAGCAGGGGCTGGTAGCCCCGGCAACCGGTTTGAACTGGGCTATGCACAGGGACACCAAATGTGCCCCTAGTTCAGACTTCAAAGTACTCATGGAGGGCACCCACCCAGCCCCAATACACTAAGGCCTGTCTGGGAGGTGGTTACACCTCCCTGTGGCGGGAAACCTATTGTTCAGGCCTCTCCTGCTGGACTGTCGGTCAGAAGCAGGAGGCCAGACTTGTGTCTGTGGCTGCAGCATCTATTTTGTGATGCCAGGGCTCTTTAAACTTGTTACCGGGTAGACCGGTGTGTACATATATCTCCCTCTAGAAGGGTGGAATTCTACCCCCACTGCCAGAACTGGCTGGGTGGGGGGGAGGGGGGATTCCAAAGTGTTTGACACCAAACACGACATGTTTCCGTGCAGCCATACCAAAGTTAGCATTTACCCTGAGGTTATAATCAGACCCTCCAGGATTTAGCAATTTTGCGATTTTCCGCGAAATCAGCCCTTTTGTAAAAATGCAGCGATTTTTACAAAAGTGCCAGCGAAATCGGCACTTTTGAAAAAATGCCGCCATTTTTACAAAAGTACCCGCGAAATTGAAGGGTAGCGGCTGCCGACCCAGGCTGGAGGAAGGGCTATAAATGCTCAGGCTATATGGTTTAACACACAGCATGCCCAATTACAGCGACAGTGAGCGGCTCGGCTATAAATGGGATGAACAACGCACCAAGCTGGCCTTATCTCTCGCCTCGACGTCAATACACGTTGGACGTCAGTGCTTATCGACGTCAGCACTTGCTCATTGGAGGCAAACTAGCACAGTCAGTCGAGAAGACACTACTAATCTACATCGTAAATGGCGTGTTAGTTAACACTGTGACTTAGTAGTGAGAGAAAGGTGCATTGATATCCACGGTAAAATACGTCACCGGGCCTCTGGCAAATAGTGTGCGTGATGGATGAGATCCCTCCGTGTGGTGATGCTGACAAACTGACAGCATTGCGAGGTTTGGCAAGCCACCTCACAGCTATATATAAAGGGCTTCACCCAAACGGGGGAAAGCTTGAGAGAGACGCCCCCCTGTGCTGCGCGGGTGCTTCAGACGATGTTAGGTCCCTGGATGCACCGGCCGTCTACCCAGAGAGAACTGCCATCTTCCTCCAGCTTCCTACCCTGTCATAACCTTATATTTAGGTTTGGCGTGACAGACAGCTCTGTCTTGTAATGAGAATAAATTATAAATCACCTCCTCCGCCCGCCTTATGCCATTGCTCACTTTCAGTGTAATTCACATGCCGGAAGTGCGCACAGAATAGCATGCTTAGAATAGTTATTGGTCGGCCCCCTTCCGCCGCAGGATTTGTTGGCAGTGTCACTCACATGTTGGTCCAGCCCAGACAACGACTATTCAGTGTTTAGTATGTCTGTGAGGCTGGTGGCCAGTGTTCGACCTTTTACATATGAGTGATTTAGGAGAAGTTAGGAAGGTCCGATCTCATATTTGACTGGGGTAGAGATGCCATTTTTTGCTGCAGGATAAATCTGGCGTTTAAATTGTAAATTGTAAATTGAATACTTGTATAGCGCACTACCCACCCGCAAGGGTCTCAAGGCGCTTGTACGAATACCGCTGTGGAACCCGTCCTGGCTTTCCCTGTGAGGCGTCCACTCCTGGGCACCCCCAGGGTGAAGGCCAGGCATCCTTAGCGTTGTGGGGGCCGTTGTGGAGATTAAGCAAGCTATTGCCCAGAGTTGCAGAGTGGGACTCTATGATTAGAATAGGCACCAAGGCGAGAATTATCAGGTCCGTGGAGTTTTGGAGCCCAAGACCCGCCGAGGCAGGGAATTGAACCCTGGTCCCGGACTAGACCTCTGCATCAGGGTCTGCCGCTCTAAACATTGAGCCACACTTCTCCACATCTAACCCTTTTGCATTTTGCAGCACCCTTTTGAAAAAAATAAAAGAAGGTCCATGTAAAAACAAACATCTAGCTATACCCTTGTTTCTACTCACCAATTGTTACCTCAGCGTTGCAGTCTCAGTTAACCAAGCTTATACCCAGTGCTTTAAATGGAAAAAAATAAGGAGAGGTTCTCATAAATTCAAGCAGTGAATGGAGAAGGGGGCAGTTGTGGGCGGGACTGGTGGCAGGGCTTGGAGGCAGACATTTAATGGGAGCCACATTTTCTTGGTGCCAATTGTGCTTGATAATACCGAAATATTTCTGCTATCTGTAGAGTATTTAGTCTTTCCTCCCACGTGCAAACGGTTACATTTATTATTTTGGGAATGTCATACCAATGCAGATTGTCTCTGAGCCTATGCACATATGAGACATAAAAGTCATGAATTTTCTCATTGTGCACAACAGCTATTGTAGAGACCCTCCAGGATTTCGCGATTTTGCAGCAAAATCGGAACTTTTGTAAAAGGCAGGGATTTAGAATGGTGGGAGAGCAGCAACACTGAGTACAACCGGGGACGAACTTGAGCTGAGTGAGGTCGCTGTGGGATAAAACACCTCCCAGTGGCTGAAGTTAATGTCAGACCCTCCAGGATTTCGCGAGAATGAATGAGTATGAGTAAAATAAAGTGCCTCAGAAATGCGCTAAATTTCCATATTTGTGCCACTAAATTTCCATTTTTGTGCCACTAAATTTGCTAATCCATGCCGCTATATCCTGGGGGGTTTGTAATGCACTTAAGAGTATGTGGTCTGGCTGCATCACAGAACAGCCCCAGAGAAAAGGTTCCGAAGGCTGCAGAGGGGCCCTGCTCATGCATGGGCACCCTCTCACATGAAACCAAGCACCCTGCCTTCAGGATTGATAAGGCCTGCCATAGGGGTGACTGATAGGTTTCTATGTGCAGTGATTTAGGTTAGATATAGGTAACCTATATCTTAGTAAGGGGTGCATGCACCACCTTACCCAGGCTGCAATAGCAGTCCTGTGGTGTCATTTTGGAAGGTTTCCAGGGGTGGCATAATACATACTGCAGCCCCTGGTAGACCTCAGGGGTACCTATGCCCTTAGTACCTAGTGTATCATATAATAGGGACTCACAAGGGTACCCCAGTAATCAAACTGGAGTCTACCTATATTACAGGCAATCAATTTAGAGAGGAAGCAGCTAGGCTGGGGTCCTGGATAGCAGGGCCTCAGCCAGACTAAAGTCGAAAAACAGTGAAACACCAGCAAAAAGTGGGGGTAACCATAGTAAGCAGCTCCTACTCTCCTACAACCCCCCCAAAAACGCAGGGACATAAAACAAACTTTGACCAGTCGAGTCTTCATGTTCTAAGTGGAAATATCTGGAGAGTCCATCTGCATTGGCATGGTTCTCCCAGGCATATGTTCCACTGTATAGTCCACCCCTTGTAGGGAAATGGACAACCTCAAAAGTTTGGGGTTTTCACCCTTTATCTGTTTTAGCCATAAGAGGGGCTTATGGTCAGTCTGAACACTGAAGTGTGTGCCAAACGAGTATGGCCTCAGCTTCTTCATAGCCCAAACCACAGCAAAGGCCTCCCTCTCAATAGCTGACAAATGTTTCTCTCAAGGGGTCAGCCTTCTGCTAATAAGAGCTACTGGCTGGTCCTGATCATCATCATTCAATTGTGATAGCACAGCCCCTACCCCCAACTCAGATGCATCCAGTGCTTAATTAGTAAAATATGAAGTCCAGGTGCTGTTGGAGACCACACCCACTTCCCCTGGCTCCACCCACTTCTTCCACTGGCTCCAAACACTTACTCTATGGGCCCCACCCTCATCCTCAAATGGCACTGCTGAAAGTCAAATGTAATACTCGATCTTAATGTCAGCAAAGGAGCCTTAAACCAAGTACGGTTTTGATAGGAATTAAATAACGTAATAAGCTGTCACTGGTCAGTGAAATACAAAAAATTCAGATGTTTTGCTCTTTCTTGCCGCATCACTAACCACGCCCACCAACCCAATTCTCCGGGTATTTCTGCCCTCTGATTCTCTGCCCACCATTCCCCTAATTTTTCCCCCACTTTGACTACTGGTTAGGCTTTAGCGTGAAACATATTTAATGTGCCATTAGAATACCTGTTTTAATGCCAGGTTTTCTGACAACCATCGGCTGTTACCGCAAGTGAGATTTGGGAATTGGAGCTGGAGAGGATGACATTCGACAGGTCAATTAAATGCAGGTGTCAGTGTTGCGTCGCTGTGGCACAGAGCGGTTGTAAACCTGTCCTACCTCCCTTCTTCTACCTACCACACCGAACATGCACACAGATCTACAGGGAGTACATCTTGCATCTGTCCTGGGTAGCAGTTTGTTCAAAGGAGCCTGTTGGGGTTATGGATGCTCTAGAAAGAGTGCAAGATACTGCAGCCTGTATGGGAGCAGTACCAAACACAGCCTTTGAAAGGCATGAAATGCAAAGGACTGTCTTTCTTGTAAAATACGGAGGCCTGTTGGTTTAGTTAATTTTCGATTTGGCTAAGTTTGCTTCCTTTTCTTCAAACCAGAAGCCATGAGTCTGGTGTGGCTGCAAGGCTTGGAAGAGTTCTCTTAAAACCAAACAGCAGATACAATACTCTCAAAGTGTCTTCTGCATGTGTATTCCTGTTATGTAGTTGTGTCGTATAGCCTAGAGAGCCAGGCACAATGGATACTCCTTCAACGATGTCACAGTCCTGGTTTAAGTATGTAACCAGCCTAAATCTGTCCCTACATCTCTTAGAGTACAGATGCATGCTTCGAGAGGGAGCTGCATGAGAAGCAGCCATGCAGAGAGAAAATGCTATCCCTTGTGATCCCCATGATGAAAAAACACTGCCCCACTGTTGGCCCACAACGGCAGATGGAACATGAGCAGGGTACTGAAACCAGCAGCTGCATTCACACAAACTCAGTCACTCCAAAGACCGGTCTGCAGTGTTGCTGGCAGAACAAGTCTTTTGACCTGCATGCATGAAAAAAACATTAAACACCCTGTATCAAAGAAATTATAGAGGTGTCTGTGCATTTGGTCGTGCTCTCACTACAGAGGTAGCCATTGGCAGAATCAATGTCTAGCATCGCTGCTCCACCACCAGCAGTTGGGGGTCACGAGGGCGAAGGCTGCACCGATCCGCGTACACCAGAACAAGAACCACTGACTGCACAAATTAAATAACCTGAGCCGCTAGGCTTGATGTAGGCAATTAATACACACAAGTTACATTGGAATTTTCAACACGTCACAGATGTGTTCTGGTGTTTTGTATTGGAGCATTTTAGACAAAACTGTTTTAAAATTAAAATATCCAGTATCCATAGCCCTATGTTGAGATTTTCAGTAATTGCATTTTTATATTTTTCTTTTTTGTAATAAATACATTTAGGGCCAGATGTAGGTCGGCAAATACCGGTCGGTAACGGTGAAATTCGTTAAATTTCACCGTTACCGACCGTATTTAAGCATGTGGTCTGGAGGGGAGGAATCGGTAATAGAGAATCGGTAAATACCGATTCCTTAATACCGATTCCTTATTGGCCTTGCATTTAAGGAATCTGTAATATGTATATATAATATAAATAAATATAAATGTAAAATGCCTCCAAGCCCATAGGAATGAATGGGTAGGTATTCGTTATTACCGAATCTCAATTACCGATTCGGTAATAACGAATGTTAAGAATTCGGTATTTTTACCGAATTCTTACCTACATCTGAAATACCGATTTCTAAATACCGAATCGGTAAAATTTGGTATTTAGGAATCGGTATTTCCCTATTACCTACATCGGGCCCTTGGTTTTTTAATATTATTTTGGTGCTTCTTCAATACTTAACATGACTTTCTCTGTGGAAAAGCCTGTTGCTATGGATATAGCTACCAGGTGTATGGCCCAGGTTCTCTCACTGAAACTGTGTTTTGACCTAGCAAGATAAAATATTATTCATTTGGTGGGGTCCATCCTCCCAAATGAATAATCCAATATCTGACAATTTCCACACACAAGCATACATGATTGCAGAGAGAATCAACCAATAATTAAAAAATTCAAATTATATATGTACTCAAGAGGATGTTTAAATAATTGTCATAGTACTGCAACAGTTAACTAATATATCTAGAATTTCATCAGCCCTGCCAGTGATTGCACCCATATGTTGCTGAAATCAAACAATATCTCTCTATTAGAACAATAGTGTGTGCATACTGAAATATTCAACTCAATTACAACATAAAAGTATTATATCTAGATAAGTTACAATTAACATCAACGTATATTATGCAGTATCTTGTGAACAAGCTAGATCCATTAGAAAGCCACTACATGAAAACAGCTACAGAAGTACAGTATTAACACAACATGTTCTGTTCAAGATTCCTGTGAAATCTGAAGTAGTGAAAGCAAAGAAAAACTATTTGAGATAAACAATTACAATTTTTCACTTTTCAGAGCTAAAATGGAGGAGTAGTTATAGGTTTTCATATTCTGAAACCATGCACCTTATATCGCGTAAGCATGGGGTAAAGTGTTCAAGAATGTACGAATTAAGGATATTACATGTGATATGTGAAATACACAACTGCCACATCCCACCATATTACATATTTGGGACAACGTTGTCAAACTCGCTTTGCAAGTGTTTACCAACAACAATGCCGGAGCTCAAGAAAAAAACACCATTGGCTGTAGTGATTACTTACTGGGTTACTCAGGTTGCAGGATCTGCCGTTATAGAAGAACGAAGCCTACTCCTGCACACTGCAGTACCACCTGCTTCAAAAATAGTGCTCTAGACGTTGTTGAGGCGCTGAACTTCCAGGCGGTGACTCATGCAGTGCGTCAGTGCGTATGGCATGGAATTTTGTAAAACGTTATGCACACGCACGCTAGCCGGCTGCCTCATCCCCTACCCTCAGAACCATATCCAGCCTAAACAGTGCCCGCCCACTGGCAACACTTAACTGACAGGAAATTGTGGCATGTATTTTTTATCGGCTGCAGACTCAGCAGCACCAGCACTCTTCACCGGGGCTCAAGAGGCAGTTTGAAAAGTAAATTCACCGGGGCTCAGGAGGCAGTGTAGTGCAATGGCAGCGGACAAATGCACAGAGACAGGGCTCACTGTAAGGTAACTTATTTATTCGTAGAGAGGAGGTAGTGCGTCCCGCAGCAAGGGTAACTCTCGTGCACTCGGGCGCGATGCAGCGCGCACTCATCTCTGCCCCCCGGGGGCCACGTGGGTCTGCTTGTCACAGGTGTAGCACTAGAGCGCAAGACCACAGGCACTTTGTAAAGTAAATTAATTCTACTTACTGCGACTCATAACGAACGTTTAGTTGAGTCATTGATGCGAAGTGGGATTGGGACTGAGGTGTAGACGCGGCCCTGATAAATATGTGCCGGTGCTAAGCACCGGAAAGCACCAACACAAATTAAGCACTGGATGCATCTGTTTGGACAATGAATTCTTTTGAGTAATTAGTACTTTGCAGAATGGGAGCAGTGTACATGGACTGCTTCAGGTCATCAAATGCCTTTTGACAGCTAACTGTCCACAGAACTTTCTTTAGCATTTTCGTGGAAGTGAAGTCATTCAGGGGTGCCACAATGGATCCATACCCCTTGACAAATCTTCTGTAGTACCAAGTCATGCCCAAGAAAGCTCTGACCTGAGTCTGGGTAGTTGGAGCAACCCAGTCCATGATGGTCTGGATTTTGCTCTGCAATGGTTAAACCTGGCATCCATCTACACGGTGGCCCAGGTACACAACCTGACTCTGCCCTATCTGGCACTTAGTAGCCTTGATAGTTAGGCCTGCTGTCTGCAGGATCTCCAAAACATTTCTCAGGCGGACCAGGTAATCCTCCCATGTGGAACTAAAGACAGCAATATCATCTAGATATGCTGCACTATAGACTTCTAGGCCTGTTAGGACTTTGTTCACCAACCTTTGAAAAGTGGCAGGTGCATTCTTCAAACCAAAAATTTGGTAGTGCCCACTAGGGGTAGAAAATGCTGTCTTGGGCTTTGCATCATCAGCTAACCCGATCTGCCAGTAGCCAGCTGTAAGATCAAAGGTGCTCAAAAACTTGGCTGAGGTCAAAATATCTATAAGCTCATCTGCTCTTGGTATTCGATGGGCATCAGTCCTAGTGACTGCATTGAGACCCCTGTAGTCTACACAAAACCTAATTTCTCTCTTACCACCCTGGGTGTGAGGTTTAGGTACCAAGACCACCGGACTAGCCCAAGGGCTATCTGAGGGTTCAATAACTCCCAAATCCAACATTTTCTGGACTTCAGTCCTGATACATTCCCTGACATGGTCAGGTTGCCTGTAAATCTTATTTTTAACAGGCAGACAGTCCCCAGTGTCCACTTCATGAGTGCACCAGGTAGTCTGACTTGGAGTCAGTGACAACATGTTTCTGTACTGATTGAGCACCTGTCTACAATCAGCTTGCTGCTGAGCAGTGAGGCTACCCGCCAAGGCTACACCAGCCGCGGCCTTTGGAGGGAGTTCCGGTGGGGCAAACAGACCGGGCGGGGGAGGGACAGGGTGGAATATGAATGATTGCAGGTAAGTAAACAAATAAATTAATAAAAACAAATTTTGTAGCGCGCCCTGCATCGCATTTTGCGATGCAGGGCATGGAACGAAATTCGTTTTATTAATTTAATTGTTTACGGTGAGAGATTTAGTACGTTTCGGAAATGGTGTTGTTGTTATTGTACACAGGACTCCGCATTGGAGGAATCTAGTCCGATTTCTCCTTTGGAGACCCCTAATAATGAAGTCTATGGTAAACATGGTGTTGGCCCGATTATGTTTTCCTCACTTTGGCACAAATATACAAAGGGTAGTGCTGAATTACAATGGCCAATGTACGGTAGTTTTGAACCTCCTGTATTAGATAATTTAGAGGAAAAGTTGTTTCAAAGAAAATCTAGACCTGCGATGTTTGATTCCTTTCGGGTTTGGCGCAAGGAGTCCAAACAGAATAGAAGAGGGTACAGTAATACATGATAGATTAAATCGAATGCAGGTAGATGGATGTTACGTTACAAAGAAGGTCCCCGAAAAGGCCCGGGACAGGGAGGATGACCCTCTCATGTCCTCCATGTTAAGCACCCCTCCACCCTATACCCCTCCCCATGTATCCGGCCCTTGATCCCACACAATTGACCCCCGCTACTGCTCCAGTTGTTGCCCCTGCCCATGACCTGGTTTGTCCGATTCCTCAGCCACTTGTTCCCAACACCCCGACTGTTCAGGCCACTGTACCAAAGGAAGTCCACCTTTCCCTTCCCCTTGTTGCACCTTCCACTGGTCCCATTCCTGTCCACCCTAATGTGCCTTTAACTCCCGTTGCAACCAACCCATTTCTTGTTGACAGTCATCCGACACCTTCCCCCAGTACAGGGCTATGGGCGAATGCCTGGTCAGTGTTCCGTGATTATATCCCTTATGTAACTCTGCATAGACCATCCACTCCCAGACGATGCACCTTCCGCAGACTGATAGGTAGTACACAGGAACAACTCGCTATCAGTCAACAAGCTTGTATGTGGATGGAAAATAACACTATGTACACTGCTCAGGATATATGGATGCCAATGGATCAGTGGACACACATTCAACAGATTGACATTTTTTGTGAAATGTGTGACATACTGATCCAAATGTGGGAGGATTTTGTAAAATCAGGTCCACCCCCAGGTCTGTCTGACCTTCGCCATAAGGTTGAAAAAGGGAATATTCAGGGCCCAGCACTATTATGCGATCTAATCACGTTGGTAGCCTACAGAGACTCCTTATCTGGTGTTACGTTAAATAAGGGTTTTCCAATGAGGGAGGTACAGCCTGTTTGGTGAGACCGCGTTGTTGGCATAGATGGCAACCCTGACAAACCAGCAGGTTTTAGAGAAATGTGGGACCATGTTCCTTGGAAAAGGTCTGACGTCCTCCAACTTAAAAGCCAATTACCTGACCCGCGTAAAAATCCAGCCGGTTATTATAAGGAATTGACTCAGACACTCCAATCTTGCACGATGACTTTAGCAGATATAGATATGTTAATGGGACAGGTAGTACCGACTGAAGTATGGTCCAAAATACGCCATAATGATCAGACAGAATTTGGCCATACGTGGAAGGAATTTGAGGAAGCTGACAGAGGTCGAACTGGTGTAGAGAAACCCGATCCCATGATCTTAGCCCTTCCGGCCCAGATACTTACTGCCATGAAAAAGATGTTGACACCTCACTGTATCAATTGGGACAGATTAGCTGCTTCAAACAGAAGAAAGATGAAAGTGTCTCTGACTTTTTCACACGATTCGAAAGCACATTCACTGACTATAGTGGACAGGACATGACTTTAGAAGGGGGACAGTGACTGTTTGTGGATACATTTGTGTCCAATCGGTTATCAGAGCTTGGGACTAAGCTAAAAATGTCAGAAAGTGCATGGCCCATCTCCACTTCGTCTGGTATTTTGACAATGACCCAGTACTATGAGAATAGGGAGAATGAAGAGCGAGATAGAACGGATAAAAAGACTAAAGACTTAAAGACAAAGGTATTACTCCAACAAGCATACCCGACCCAGACTCAAAACAGAGGTGCCCCTAAGTTTCAACAAATAGCTCAGAGACCTGCCCCCGTGACTCCTCGCCCACCGCTGGGACCCAACCAGTGCGCTTATTGTGCCAGGTGGGTCATTGGCGCAACGGGTGTCCCTTGTTGACCCAGAACAACTCTGCCCCTGCTGAACACTTCACAGGACAACGTCCCCAGAAAGGACGAGGGCGAGGCAGACCTAGAACGCAGTTACAGGACAGGCGCCCCTTATGCAAGAGAATAGATTTGATACCGTTAATTATGAGAAACGCAATTATTTTTGTGAGCCTGAAGAAGGGACGGGGTTCCTGTCCCACTAGGATTGCCAAGGACAAGAGAAGGGACCCGTGCCTATTTCTGTTGACCAAAAGGGACCGTATGTCCATGTTACAACATTGGACTCTACGGAAAAATTCTTGGTCGACACTGGTGCAACCAAAAGTTCTATTGCTAGTTCTAAAGTCCCTGGAGCCCCCTTGTCTGGCGCAAATAACATTTCTGTGGGGTTTTCTGGCACCCCAGTATTCAGCCCTGTTTCACAACCACTGGAACTAACAATAGGACCCTACACAGTAGATTCCCTTTGGTTTTGACGTCCACATGTGGCGAAAATGTGTTGGGTTTAGATCTATTAAAAAGATTACATGCCACCATATACTGTTCTCCTGATGGGGTTTACATCACTATGGGTCCCCCTACCACACACCCAGTATATTTAGCCTCCTCAGATCCCATTCCCCAGGAACTTCAGAATGTCCCTCCTGCTCTTTGGGCCCAAGGTGATACGGATGTTGGCCTTTGTACATACCCCCCTTTTCTGTTACACTGAAGGAAAATGCTCGCCCTCCCCGACTTCCCCAATACAAAATACCCAAAGAAGGGGAAAGGGCATTACTCCAGATCATTTCTGAACTTGTTGACAAGGGGGTGGTTGAAGAGACAAGAGGAAACATGTGCAATAGCCCAATGTTGCCTGTCCTAAAACGCACTGATCCTTCCAAGCCCTCTGTTTATAGTTTTGTCATTGATTTGTGCAAGATAAACAAAATAGTAGTACCCCAGTTTCCTGTGGTCTCTGATATCACCACTCTACTGACTATGGTTCCCCCGTCTTCATGTCTTTTCTCTGCCATCGACTTAAAAAACGCCTTCTTTAGTATACCCATTGATGAAAGGAGTAGGGACCTTTTTGGATTCTCATTGGCAGGACGAAGTTTCCGATTCTGCAGAGCTCCACAAGGATATACAGAGAGCCCCTCAATTTACAGTCAGGCCCTCAAGGGCCAACTTGATTCCCTGAGCCTACCCCAAAGTACCGCATTACTCCAGTACGTTGATGATATGCTTATAGAGGCAGACACCGAGACGTTATGTAAAGAAGCTACAATGAAATTGTTCCTTCATCTGGCACAGTTCAATCACAAAGATTCCATCTCCAAACTCCAATATTGTCGACATGAGGTGACCTACTTAGGTCATCTCCTGTCGAAGGAGGGACACCGCCTTACCAAGAACCCACAGTTGCCCCTAAGGAAGCCTATCCACCTGTCAGTGGAGAGCTCAGGATGTGGTTATGGATGCTGACAGGTATCATACGCCTCTGTTGGGTGCTCACCTTAATTCAGCACTGAATTTGGCAAGGGAGGCAGATCCCCTAACCAGAAGTAAATTAGAGCCACTGACCCTGTTGGTTATGGTGTGGTTGCTCAAGTGTTGGGTGACCTCTTAGGGTCAGTCAGTTGTTGCGCTGGCAAAGTTAGAGATAGAAGAGGTGAGCACTTCACTACCAAAAGCAAAAGAGAAGGAGGGTAAAACCACATCTTTAGTTAAGGTCCAGGTTAAATTGGGCCATGTTGCTGTTGAGATGTGTCAGGTGCCCAGAGGCAGTGACCCTGACAGAAGGATGTGAGGCACAGTAGACCCTGCAATAGTTCTGCCAGTTTTCCTGACATTCTTCCTCGCTGCACAAGTCAGGGAAGCTCACCCAGAATGGGGTTGAGTCTCCTGGATGTGTTAGCTGAGGAGTGAGTTGAGTAAGAAAACAGGCTATTAGTAGGTGTCCCTCCACTTTCTGCCCCATTTGGAATACTAGATGCTGGTTTTCGACTCTAAAAGTGCACTGAATACTGCTAACATTGTCCCAGTGCCCTCTCCCTAAATATGATATATGTGAATTGCAACCGCAATTGGCAAGGAGGTTAACCCCCTTATAAGTCCCTGGTAAGTGGTACCAGTGGTACCAAGGGCATGGGAGTTAACTTGGTCACCAGGGCCTGAAGCACTGCTTGTGCCACCCTGAGTAACCCAAGTGAATAGATGACAGCAGTCCTGCCATTGCAGACTGTATGAGCAGTGTAAACTGGTCAAACTCGACGTCGTCCTCTCCCTGAGTGACAAGGTCACAGCACTATTTTAATACATGTCAGTCACCCCTAAGGCAGGCCTCCTATCCCAGGAGGAAGGGTGCATTATATTAAAGGTTGGGACATATAGGTGCAAGGTTATATGTCCCTATAGTAAGCTCTTTCCATTAAGGGCTACTATAAGTGTTTGGGGGCTTTAGGATAATATGGTATGCCATTCGGGAACCCCAACGTTGCCAGCACCATTATGGTATCACTGAAAAGGGTCATGTTTGGTATCAAACAACATGCCTCATCACCCCTGACATGACCCATGTAGGGTTTGATGTGACTTGCACCCAGGTGGCTACTTTAGAGGTTTCCCACCTGGGGCTGTATTACGGAAGTGTCCTGGGGGTACAATGAATGTTAGCTCCCGCTTTGTGTACCCTGGGGGCCCTTTGGTATTACAGAAGCTGCTTCAGATGCTTGTGCGGCCCCTTCTGCAAAACAGATAGCGCTGGCGCACATATGGTGTGAACGCTATCACCAGAGGGTGTTCCCTCATTTGCATGAGGGCATGACCCCATGAAAAAGGATTGAATCCCTTTGCCTTTGTGCCTGTGCCGTATTATGGACGTGGGCACAGAGGCAAAGAAGCTGTCCAGAGGCACACTGACAGTGCCACTCCTAAAAAATGGCTCACCCAATGGCAGCCATCTAGAGAGGGGCAGACATCCCCTTGCAGGCTGGTGCAATCACTCACTGCACCTGCCTGCAAGGGGATCTCTTTCCCCTCTTAAAAGTGCAGGCTGGTTTTGTCCTGCACAGTGAAATACAGAGCGGCTGCTTCAAAGCTGCTCTATTTTTCATTAAATACACTGCCCCCAGGGCAGGCAAGTTCACATCTGCCCCCAGGGCAGCACGTTCAATGGAGTTGGGGACACTTTCCCTGTTTGTCCATCTGTTTTAAAGTGCACTGTGGGACAAACAGGGAAAGTGCGCCCTATCCATAATATGGCCCCTGTTTGCCCCAGACTCTCCTGTGCCCTTGCTGACAGCCTACAGCTGCTGACGACAAGACAGGAATCCGACTCCCTGCCAGGAGGTGTGAACACTCCTAGGGGTCAGAAACTAAGGCCTGCCTGGCAAGGAGGTGAAACCTCCATTCCTGACAGGATGGTTAGTGAAGTGGCACATCAAGGCGGTGAGCTTCAAAGCTTACACTGACTCCGATATGCATCCAGGCTGCCTTCCAAAGGAAAAAACCACTATTCCTTGCCCCTAGGCTCATTTTCAAAAGGGTGGGTTGGAAAATTATGTAGACGGGAGGTGTACACCACCAGAAGGCCCCCAGAAGGATAGCCACACACCTTGGGTGTGCTACCTGGTTTGGATAGCCAAGGAAGGTTTCTTCCATTTTCAAAAGTGGTAGAATAGAGGGTTCTGGGTAGCGAAGGTGGCACACACTCCCAGATATGACCACTTTAGGGGCGGATTGGCCTCTGGGGCTAGTAGCCTATTGGCGATTTGCATCCACCAAACCCCGCCTAACACCATTAAATCTAGGATTTAAGGGGCACCCCTGGCACCAGAAGCACAGATCTGATTTGACTTGTAAAAAGGACAAAGAATATACCTGATTCTGCGGCTTCAGGAACCGCACAAAGTAAAGGCACAATAAACTGCACCTTTGGCAACCACTCTGCAAATGCACAATTGCAACTTGACCTGGACCAAAGACCGGTTCCCCCAGACATAGGAAACCCTTTGTGAGCTAAAGGCAACTCCAGAACTCCCTTGGACTAGTGGCACCAGTCCCCTACTCAGGGGAACTCCGCAGCACATTCAACAGACACCTCAGTAGCCCTGTTTTTGACGTTTTGCCTTAGTTTCCTTACCAGCACCATCTAAGCAGTAAAGCCAGCTCTCACGTGGCTGCTGCTTAGGTACTAGGGACAGCTAGACCACCTCTGCACCGAGGCCCAAGGGCCTGTAAAATTCAACTGACTGTCATGGCCAGGTCCTGGGACCCGCACCATCTTAGTCCCCCCCCCCAAAAAATGGGTTGCACGCAACCTGCAAGTGACCGATTATCACTAGTGCTTTTTCCCATTACTTTCAATGTTAACGTTTTGCAGTAGAGAATTGCACTGATTTATTTTTCCTTCTAAAATCCATAACTCTGGTGATACTCGTCCGATTTTTTTATTTTGGAGTCTAAATTTATATAAGAATCTGTTTTATTTTTGTAAATTGGTGTAGGATTTCTTTTGAATCGTGTCAATTACTTATTGTCCTTGTTGGTACCCTGAAATGCGTAACCCATGTTCCTCTAGTAAAGCCTGACTTCTCTGTGCCACTCCACCAGGGCTGATCTATGGATTTATAAGTGTGAACCCCATGGCTGCCACTACAGCACTAGGAATAGCCAGAGCAACTCTGCACCTGGGCCCTACGAGCCAAAAAGAACTTTAGGACATTTAAGATTTTGAACAAACGAATATTGACATTTTTATGGGTCAGTTTGGGCTTTCGATTAAAAACACGCGCGTATTCGACACGCACATATTTGAATCCAACATTGTGTATATAAAAACACGCCCGTATATGAATCCAACATGAGTCAAAATTTCAAAGCAATCTATGAAGAAGTTTCGTAGATTTGCGATTTTGAACAAGTTAACATTTTCATTTTTATTTATGTAGAAGATAGTATGTGCTTCTCCCTAATAATTCTATGGTTGATAAAGAATATGTCTAGAAATGCTTTAATACCACAATATCTGGCATGTTAATCTATGTCTTAATACTAAGTACAGTAAATATTAAACCTAAAAATGTGACTACAAAGAGTCATAAAGGAGCAACTGCACACATTGGATGGATGGAAAATGTTTTAATTTTATTTTTTACATGCTGTCTCTGACACTAGTGAGTCAAAAATACAATATCTGTGAAATAACTGGTGATGCTTTCTCCATGCTTATTCCCATAAACAATGTAAAGTCTATGAGCTCAATTATGAATTCCCATATATGTCTGCAGGGATACTGGAATGCCGCATATACGATTCCGGCTAATATATCTCCACAACACCACCTATATCTGGCGATTACTTGTTCTTTACCTCAAAATGGAAAATAAAACACAGATATGGGAATATGAGATCTAGTTCTGTGTGTTTTCCCCCTTCCAAGAGAAATAATGGGCCCACATCAGAGCACTATTACTGCTTGCTTGGGCCAGATGGTAAATGTAGGTGAGTCCTTTTCTCTCTGCTGCGGTGCAGGGTGTGGGGTGTGATGGGCGGGTATGGCCAGAGGGCAGAGCGAATGTAGGGGTCGATGAAGATGGCGGGCGGACAAACTCCACCCGCCATCACATTGGCAAAAGGGACCACCCGCCATAGGTGCGGCAGTCCTGCTATACAAATTAGGATGTGCCCGCCACACTGGCCGGCGCATCCCGTATTTTTACATTGCGGCGGGCGGTGCTGCAAGCAGCACCTCCCTCCATCCACTTCTAGGTCTGCCATCCTGACACCAACTGTCCAGCCTAATATATGTAGACTATTGTCTCTATGCGTCCCTTGTAGTTTTTGCGCAGCAACCAAATCAATAGAGTCTGTTTGGCCTTTCGATTACAAACATGTGCGTATTGGACACGTGCGTATTCTAATCCCAAGTTGTGTATATATAAACACACTCTTAATCGAATCCAACGTTGTGTCAAAATTTCAAATCAATCGGTGAAGAACTTTCGGAGATTTAAGATTTTGAACAAACGAACATTGACATTTTCATGTGTCAGTTTGGGCTTTCGATTAAAAACACGAGCGTATTCGACACGCACGTATTGGAATCCAACGTTGTGTATATAAAAACACGCCCGTATTCGAATCCAACATTGTGTCAAAATTTAAAAGCAATCTATGAAGAAGTTTCGGAGATTTGCGATTTTAAAAAAATTAACATTTTTATTTATATAGAAGATAGTATGTACTTCTCCCTAATAATTCTAGGGTTGATAAGGAATATGTCTAGAAATGCTTTACTACCACAATATCTGACATGTTAATCTATGTCCTAATACTAAGTACAGTAAATATTCAAACTAAAAATGTGACTACATAGAGTCATAAAGGAGCAACTACACACATTGGATGGATGGAAAATGTTTTCATTTTATTTTTTACATGCTATCGCTGACACTGATGATTCAAAAATACAATGTCTGTAAATAACTGGTGATGCTTTCTCCATGCTTATTCCCATAAACAATGTAAAGTCTATGAGCTCAATTATGAATTCGCATATATGTCTGTGGGGATACTGGAATGCCGCATCTACAATTCCGGCTAATATAGCTCCACAACACCACCTATATCTGGCGATTACTAGTTCTTTACCCCAGAATGGGAAATAAAACACAGATCTGGGAACATGAGATTTAGTTCTGTGTGTTTTCCTCCTTCCGGAGAAATAATGGGCCCACATCAGAGCACTATTACTGCTTCCTTGGCTAGATGGTAAATGTATGTGAGGCCTTTTCTCTCTGCTGCGGTGCAGGGTGTGGGGTGTGATGAGCGGGTATGGCCAGAGGGCAGAGCGAATTTAGGGGTCGATTATGATGGCGGGTGGACAAACTCCACCCACCATCGCATTGGCAAAAGGGACCGCTCGCCATAGGTGCAGTGGTCCCGCTATACGAATTAGGATGTACCCACCACACTGGCTGGCGCAATCCGTATTTTTACATTGCGGCGGGCGGTGCTGCAAGCAGCACCCGCCGTAATGTAAAATACTTGTTGTGCATTTAAATGTACAACGTGACAGGCACTATCTCCTTTCTACGACTTAAAGGTTTACCTATCTCATGTATCCCATTAGTACCTCTATCTACATGAACATTCTTTAGAAAGACCAGGCCTACATAACAGGACCCGTACCAATGATCAGGCAACTTATAATAAGCTTTGTTCCCACAAATGAAGTAGATTCCAGGAAAAACTGGGTCTTTACCACCTTTAAATCCCCAACCCTCTATTATACGATAAGTGTCTTAACATTGTCTCGCTCCCACAAAATAATTGTCAAACACAGTATTGTCTCTGCGAATACAAAATTTTCCTAATGATGGGGTATCTATGCTTATGGCCACATTTACATTTTGTCCATCAAATTTTTCATCATCAGATTCCCAATATTTAGATTTAGCATGTTTCACTTTTTCATTTCTTTTATATACACTCCTCCTTTCTTCAACCATATATAAAAATACTTTTTCTTCATTCCTCATTTTACAAGTCAAATTATGTCTAAAAGCATAATCATGAGTCAATTCTTGAGTTTCTAAGAAAAATTCCCCCATAACCTTTGCAGGCTTAACTTTGTTCATTTCATTTATAACTTTCAAATTTGCAAAAACATCATCAGAATTTGAATAACAATACTCTAATTTGCCTGTTTGGTAAAATAAACTTGCTATTACACTACATGTAATTCCATATGTAAGTGGAAGATGGTGATAGGTCACCCCTTCTGAGACTCAGGCTGGCAATTTACTCAGATAATAACCTTGAGAAGGTATTCTTTGAGAAGTCACTGATAGATTTATCCTGATGAATCTCTGGTTTATACACATGTATTTTATCAGTTTTTAATTAATTATTTTGTCCATTTATAGTCCCATTTCCTTTCATCTTCTCAAAATTTTCTCTAAAGGGAATAATATTAGCTAATATCAACCATACTAACATTAATAATCCAGTACATATTAACCACATTCTACACCATTTTCTAAAAATAGAAAATGTCGTAGTTACATCATTAGTAGCCATTTTTTTTTCACAGCGATTATAGCAATTTTCACAATTATTTCTACTCAGATTTTTGTCTTTAACAGATTTTCACTTTATACTCAGTGTTTTTCTTATACCAATGTTTCAAGTCTTGCTTTTACTTTGCAATTTCAGATCAAATATTTCTTTTTTCTTTCTTTGAGTCTTTTTACTCACTTTCTTTCTCTTGATTTGTAAAATTCGAATTCTCTTGGCTGCTGTTTACTTCCTCAATAGGAGGCAAAAACATGTAAGTCCATTAAGGTGATTTATATTTCTGGTTTGGTCTCCTCACTCTTTTTGGCCTTTGCACAACCTCTATTTTCTTTCCCAACTCTTTCTGACATGACATTTCATTTACTTGATCTTCAGGTTTTCTTGCTGTGTTCACCAGTTTGAATTTCAGCCCATCATTTTCTCTAGGCCAATTATCTACTTTACCAGCCCTTTTTGTCTTTGGTTCTGTAGTGTTATGCTCCACTCTCCAAGCTCTTTTCCTTTAACTCTTTCTCAATTGAGTTTCATATCCACTATTATCAGTTATACTTTCAGTATTTTTAACTGTTTTCTTTATGATGAACTTTATAATGTCTGTTTCTTTTTCAGAATCTGTTTTCTCTTTACCCAGCAGTTTCACTCTGTTAGGAACATCTCCATAACTGGTACTTGGAATCTCATCCTTGAGTTATTTCCTTTTTTCCAGTGTCAGGATTTTGGTTCCTGCTTTCAGAGCTTTCTGACTGTTCTTCAGTATTTTCTTCATCACCAGTTTTATCTTCACTTTGTTCAATGTCCTTACTGGTATCCGTCCTTACCAAATCTCGACTTTCAGGTCGATCTTCAAAATTTGGTATTTCAACAGTTTCACCTTCTCCTTCAGATGCATAACTAGCATCCAATACTTCCAGATGTCGACGTTCTTGTCGAGCTTCAGTATCTGGATTTCTCTCTGGTTCTCCTTCAGAATCAGTTGTGCTTTCACCTTCCTCGTGTGGATTTTCAGGTTCAGGCACACGGATGGTGTGACTGGTGTGCACCCATCTTTTTACTCCAGCACATTTAACTGCAGTCGACCTGCCCAAAATAACCTGTCTCGGTCTTTGCCAGCGAGGTACTAAACAATTTCTTCTTCGGTGTACTTTAATTCAAACCCAATCTCTAGTGACTAGATCATGAGCTGGATGTTTCTCTTTAGTGTTTGACTCAGTTTCCACCTGATGGAACACAGAAGTTACCACGTCAGACAGGTTTTTACAATAATCCAGTATGATGTCATCAATAATAGTTAACAGTTCATCAACTGGTACAAACGCTTGTCTCATCACTCTGCCCATCAAAATCTCATGTGGACTCAGTCCAGTCTTTCTGTCAGGTATACTCCTTAAGGTCAACAGAACAAGTGGCAATGCGTCCGGCCATTTCAGTCCTGTTGCCAAACACATTTTTGCAATTCTGTTTTTATTGTTCCATTCACTTGTTCAACTACCCCTGAAGCCTCTGGTCTGTAAGCACAATGCAGTTTCTGACGAATGTCCAGTGCTTCACAAATCATTTGTAATAATTCATTCTGAAAATGGCTTCCATGATCTGTTTCAAAACCGTATCTTGGTATGATTTCACGCAAAGGCAGTTTTGCAACAGTTACTCCATCATTTCTCCGGGTGGGGAACACTTCAACCCACCTAGAGAATAGGCAAATAATTACAAGCACGTATCTGAGTCTGTTACATGGTGGCAATTCAATGAAATCCAACTGCATTCATGTGAATGGACCTCCCTCCCGTCCTACGGTTCCCAAACTCACAACTGTTTTTCTTCTTGGATTAAACTGTTGACATATAAGACATCTCTGGCACAAACTTTCTGCAATCATCCTAAACCTAGGATTGTACCATGTTTGTCTGAACATTCTGATCATGGCATCCCTCCCAACATTAGCTTGACCATAGTACATTCGGCCCATATTTGAAATCATGTTATCAGGCATTACTGGTCTTTCATCTTTGTATACCCAGATTTCATCTTCTTCCCTTTGTCTACACCATGCTTTTAGCCAAGTATTTTTCTCCTCTTCACTAGCTTCTTCCTGTATCTGTCTCACTTCCTGCCAAGTCTCAACTACTGTGGTTAGCATTAAAGGACTTGAAACATGTTCTTCTTTCCTGTCCCGATTTATGGATGCAAGATTTCTGGCACAGTATTTTGCAATGGAATCAACATACCTATTGCCTCTAGTAATGTAGTTATCTCCCTTTCTGAGGGCAGCACATTTCACCACTGCAATTTTATCAGGCAACTGAATAGCATCAATCAACATTTTTACAAATTCAGCACTCCTAATGGGGGATCCTGCAGAAGTTAAATAACCTCTTTGGGACCACAATTGTCCATAATCATGGCCAACCCCAAATCCGTACTGGCTGTCAGTCACTATGGTAACTCTTATCTCTTTTCCTAGCTCACATGCTTTAATCAAAGTAATCAATTCCGCTAGTTGAGCGAGACGAATTCCTTTCAGACAAGATGCTTCCAGGACATCTGTCAATGTACACACATCATAGGCAGCACTCAAAGCACCCTCCTCTGTTCTCAAGCACGAACCATCAACAAACATCACATAATCCGATTCAGGCAATGGTTCATCCCTAATGTCAGGTCTTAGTTTGGTACAATACTCAAGAACATCTAAACATTTGTGATCAACTTCATTTCTTACTTCAGCTTCCATAGCATCAGGTAACAATGTAGATGTATTTATATTCACACATCGTGAGATTGTCACATTATCCGCACATAGAATTGTTTTCTCATATTTTGTCATTCTGTTATTTGTAAGGTATTGTGTTTTTGTCCTAGTGACAAGAATCTCCACAGAATGAGGTACATATACCCTCACAGGAAATCCGATCACTATTCCTTCACTGGGTTCCAAACTCACACTTGTGGCTGCTACTGCTTTCAGACAACCTGGCAAGTATTTTGCAACTGGATCCAAAACAGCTGAGAAATACGCAATTGGTTTCCTCAGTTTTCCATGTCTTTGAATTAATACTGACAATGCACATCCTTCTCGCTCACTGCAATACAGTTCAAACTCCTTTTCATAGTCAGGCATTCCTAAAGCTGGAGCTTTACATAAACTTGTTTTTAGCTGTTCAAATGCTTCCATTTCAGTCTTCTTCAGTACGACAGGGTCTCTGATGTCTGCTTTAGTTAGACTCTGTAAGGGTTTTGCTATTAGTGAGAATCCACTAATCCACTGTCTACAGTAACCCACCATTCCTAAGAACATTCTAACTTGTCTTTGTGTTTCTGATGGTTGCATTCCTTGTATCATTTTGATTCTTTCTGCAATGTCTTGCCCAGTTCCTTTAGCAATCTTATGACCTAAGTATAGCACTTCTTTGTGACAAAATTGTAATTTTGATGGAGACACTTTATGTCTTTCTTCTGCCAAATGGTTCAACAATGCAACAGTATCTGATATGCACTCATATTTTGTCTTTGATGCCACTAACAGATCCTAAATGTATTGAACTAATACAGATTCTCCAGGCATGCTCAAATTTTCTAACGACTTCTTTAACAATTGATTAAAAATAGATGGACTCTCAGTATACCCCTGAGGAATTCAGCACTATGCTAAAATGCGATCTCTGAACCGGAATGCAAATTTTGGCTGGCTTTCTGGGTGTAATGGAACCATAAAGAATACATTGCACAGATCAATCACGGTATACCATTCTGCATCATGTGGAATTTGATATAGAATTACTGCTGGATTTGGTACAATCGGACAACATGGGACTACAATCTTATTAATCTTTCTAAGATCTTGTACAATCCTAAATGTTCCGTTAGGCTTTTTCAATCCCATTATCTGTGAATTAAAAGGACTGCTTTCTATCTCTCTTAAAATGCCTTGTTCAATCATCTTGTTTATTACTTGTGTTATTCCGTCAATTACTTCTGCTGTCATTTTATATTGGGGAATGTTTGGATAACCCAGTCCTTCCTTTACAGAAATTTTCACAGGATCTACATCTTTCATTAACCCACTATCTTCTCCTATAAAATCCCATACATGCTCTTCTACAGTTTCTTTCAACTCAGCAGGTATCTTTTCTCGATCAAACACAGGAAACAATTCATTCTTTTTGGATTCAATCATTGACATAGTCATTTTATACAAGCTGTCTTCATCTGGGGTTTGGAGCTCTATGCCATCGGGTGAACAATATATGGCACAGTTCATTTTACATAGAATGTCTCTGCCTAACAGGTTAACTGGACTACTATCACACACTACAAATCAGTGCATATCTTTGAAATTTCCAATTTCTACTTCAACTGGTTTTGTTAAGGAGGTTTTAATCTGCCTATTAGCTACACCTACAACTTGAATTTGTTCTTCCGAGAGCAGCAACGAGGAAAACATGGCAGCCGCCAGTTAGAGCGGCACGCACGTCTCGACAATACTCCCAACACGGCGCCCTTAATGTTCTGAATTGATACCTGGTCGGCTCGCGAGCAGAGGTGGTGAGGCGCAGTAGCCTACGGGTGAAGTCAGCCCGTGGAGGTGCTCTCCGGGGCCCCCCCGGTTTTCCCGGTTAAGTTGTGGCTGAGTCGGCGTTCGGCGTTCCTGGCGCCCGGACCGCGGCGCATCATTGCCGGAGCAGCCCATGTGTTTAGCACTTGTCCCGCCCCGTGCCATTCCGTTTGCTGGAGGTAGCCGTGGAGCTGCGGAGGAGCCGTAGGGCGGCGGTCCATGGACTTCCCAGAGGCGGAGGAGTGTTCAAGGGGTGCGGTAAGGGGGTTGCACGGGGATCAGTAGTAACAGATTGTCGTGGGGCTGGAGCTGGGCTGGATATAAATAACGATAGTGGTACAGAGCTAGACACTACAGTAAGCTCTGCCCAGGGTGTACCAGCTAAACCCAGTTCCTGTCCTGAGTTTGCCCCAAAGTTGAGGGAAATCAGGAGCAAGCTACACTTAATTAAGACCACTGTGCTGGCTCAGAGGAGCGGGAAGGTTCCAGAGAAGGGGGGGGACCCCGAGGGAAAAGAGAGGTCTCCAGCGAAGCTCTGGGGAAGTGAAGGGGCAAGAGCAGGAACCTTATAGAGTCAGTCAACATGCTTTTCTCCTGCTTCCTGCTCTTAAGTGAAATGTTTGTCTTGCTTTATTTCGCACAGATTTGACACAGTAGCAACACATTAGAGCAGTGGCCCTGATGAAAGCCAAGGGACGTTTAGCCCACTAGGCAGAAACATGTCAGCCTTACTAGTGACAGTTATTCTTTCCATACTGTCTTTTACACTGTTCCTGTTGTTTTAGTTAGGGGATGTGCCTTGTTTCCAATAAAGAGTAGTTTTGACACATCACCCTATTTTAGATTCACCACGTATATGTTATGTTGCACTGTTTTTTCACCACTTTCAACCATCACTAACTGGCCAACAGCTGATGGCTCACACCACACTGTGGACCTGATCCATTACTAACATCGTACTGTGAGGCATGGGGTCTAGATGATCTAAAGACCGGCCTGGTCACAGTGTGGACGACCAAATGATATGACGGATCACTTGGTTTGTTTGATGGTTATCCACAACAAGTTGTTCTGGATTTTGTTGACCAGTCCGTGATTACACTTGCCTCTCACACATGTGGCTCACACTTTGTTACCCTGTTTAGTGGCAATTATAGCATTCACTGACATAGTGTACTTCATGCCAGTGTGGCCCATTCATTTGGCCTTCAGACCTTACTAGTTTTGTTTTGTTTTCTATAGTATTTAGCTGGGGAAGTGAACTAGTAGTAGGTCTTAAAACCCCTTTTCCCTTTGACCCCCTCTCCCTGTTTTGTGAATATGTAAAAGAATGGACTCAAATTAAATCTAGGGTTGGGCTGGCATACTTTTCTAACTTTGCTCCTGTTTGGGATCTTCCGGGGCTCTCTACACACCTTGTCGATAGCTTTACATCTGTGCTATTGGAGGCAGGGGTATTAAGATGGGGAGAGCTGGTGGAAGGAGGGATTTTAGTAGAATAGGATGCTTTCTCTGAGAGGTTTGGCTCACCTTTATCCTGGTTTATATATATACAATTGTCAAGCTGGTTTCGAGAACAGATAAAGAAAAAGGTTAAACTCAGGGGATATAGTTCTTTAGAGAAAAATTTAGTAGAGAAAGTAAGGGGTGGTAAGGAAGTTGCTTTCTTCTACTGGAACATTATGGAGGAAGCGGATGGAGACTTCAGCCTCCCAACTGAACTGTGGGGAGGGAATGGAGAAGTCCAGGCGGAGGAGTTATGGACGAGATCTTCTAGTCTCCTGTATAAAGTCATCAAACCTGCCTGGCTGAGGCGCAACCATCTATTTACTTTGCATCGCGCATACTTCTCTCCCCAAAGACTTTCTAAATTCCAACCAGGGAAGTGCTGTAATAGATGTCCCCTCCTAGCAGCCTCAGATGTCCACATGTTCTGGGAATGTCCCAACATTAGTAGCTTCTGGCAGGAAGTTAAGGCTTCTCTAGAATCAATCCTCAAAATCACGATTCCTTTTTCTTGGTCCTTAGTTATTTTTGGACTAAGTGATAACATTGGGGGGTTAGAGAGGTCATTTCTGTTTTATGCTATTTTGGTAGCAAGAAGACAAATTTGTAAAAACTGGGTCAATGCTAACTCCCCGACTCATGCAGAGTGGTTGACATCATGTTATGAAATATCTAAAGTAGACATGGCAAGGTCTTGTAGTCTCCGCAGTTTGGCCTTTTGGAATTTGCTACTCAAGTGGAGATAAAAACTATCAGAAACCCCGGGTTTTTTTTTTGTTGGTTTTTTTCCCGGGTCCGATGATTAGGCCCAGTACTCCAGGTCCAACGGGAGGCTCCCCCATGCCATGATGAAAGTGGGCCGACAGCCTGACTTAGGCTTTGACGGAGTAAGATTGTCCAGAAGATACCTCCCGCCAAGATATTTGGTTTGCTCCTGGGAAGAATGGAACTATTTTCTAGATACCTGCCTTTCAAGGACTTCTTTTGTGGTTGGTTATTTCTTGGAACGATAAAGCGGCTAATGAGGACAAAAAAAAGAAAAAGAAAAAAAGAAAAAAACAAAAAGAATTTGTTCTCCCGAGAGAGGAAGGTTTTGAACTTCTACTGATCTAACAGTAGAACGCGTAGCACCAGTGTCCACTAGGAAAGTTACTTTTACATCATTCACCTTTCCATTCACAAATCGACCAGACTGATCTACCTCAAGAGTGGCTCCAAGCACACACTCTTCTTCCTCTCTCAGGCACCGTCAGGAGCTATCATCCGACTCACTCCCGCGATCCTCTTGTAACCAATACTGAGGGCTCACATTCACTGTGGGCGATCGGTTTACCTGCTCCCCTCCGCTGAATCCTGTCTCTGCACTGTATCTCTGTAGATTTACACTGTGGGGTAGTGGCGGTTCTGGCACCTGACTTTGCTGAGTAACTACCTGCTGCTGTTGCAATGGTTGTTGAATTTCCTCATTCTGCACCTGAGGATTCAATGATGTATTTTCGGGATTAATTCTTGGTGGACACTTACACTCTTTCTTCCAATGCCCTATCCTGCTGCAAATATGACAAGGATATTTTTTCTTAAGCTCCTCTATGTTCCCTACTAATTTAGGTTTATTGAAATTTCCCTTCACTTTTCCTTGACTCCTGTCTGTACTTTTGTTTGTGCCACTTGATGTTCTGCTACCTTCACTTGTGCCCACATAGCTTTCTCTTTGAGTTTTCTCTGCTTAACTTCAATTTCATCACTACAATATTTTGCATGTCTCAATACCTTGTCTACAGAACATGACTACCATCCCATCAAATCATGTTTAATCATGTCTCCTATCTCTGGTCTTAATCCAAACACAAATCGATACACGAAATGACTCATATCTTTTTCATTTAGTTCCTCATATCCACTATATTGTTTAAACAATAACAACAGTCTCTCATAAAATGCATGTACAGATTCTTTCGGTTCTTGCAAAGTCCTGTCAATTTTTACCCAATCTGTCTCTTTCGGTGGAATTTTATTTTTCAAAAACACTATTACTTGTTCATGTTTTCTCATCACTTCAGGCGAAGAAGCACCTGTTACTTTGTCTCGAGGATATTCAGTTTTTGGCCAGTTCACTTTTATTTTGCACTCAGACCATATGTCTGCGGGTACTACTATGTCAAATAATCCATCTAAATCTTCCCTTAGTACCTTTGAAACTTTTATAAATCGATCCACCTGTCGATACCATTCTACTGGTTTTTCTCTCAATCTGGGAAAATCATTAGTAAATGACAATATGTCCTGTCTAGTCCAACATGTACATATCCTCCTCCGGGTATTTCTCTCATCGGAAATGTATTCACTGCTGCTTCCTTTTCTCTCACAGGTAACGCTAATGTACATTTATCCCTGACTTCTTTTTTCTTTGCCCATTTTGCTTTCCATTTATTCACATCTCCCCATCGTCTTAGTAAAACAATCAGCTCTTTTATTTGGTCTTCCTGCAGTATTCATATTCTCAATATCCTTTTCTGTAAAATCTACTCTGTAAGGTTTCTGTAATATTTTATTCTTCGCAAGATCTACATCCAATTCACTAGCTAATCCTTCCAAATGGTCATGTATAGATTTTGCTTTCCAAGTAATACTTTTACACATAAACATCAATTCATTGTCCTGATATGTTTTTAGTCTATCCGTTCATATTGTTCCAATAATTATTTCTTCCATGTCAACTTTTAGTCTAGCTACATCTAATACTTTAGGTTCATGTTCTTTTACTTTCAGAGTTTTAATCCAATGACTCAATACCTTGTTCTGTTGGTCCTACTGGGGTTTGTGATCAATCTATTTTCTCTACATTTCTTTTGGGTGTCGCAGAATCAGATTCTGCTCCAGTTGGAAACTTATATGGTAGGCTCTGATTAAAAGTCAAGTCAGGCGGTATTACGTTACTTTTTCGCCTAATTTCAGCAAATCTGGACAAATCTTTTCCCTTACTTTTTGCAAACTCTGGTTTAAAGGAATCGTCAAAGTTGGTTCTTTTATTTTCTGATTTTCGAACACTGGAATTGCAGGACCTATTGTTACTGGGACTGTTACAGCTTCTATATTTTTAGTAAGTTCCTGTATCTTTAGGGTTTATTCATTTGTAGAACGTATATATTCAGAAGTACTTGGGTGTTCTTCAATTTGTCGCTCCACTCTTGCTACACTTCTTCTGATTTCATCATTTTGCTTAGGAGTACCGGTAAGTCTAGTTTCTAACACTGGGGTGTTTGAATCATATCTCATTTCTACCCTTTCTGGAAGGTCTCTAAAATTTGAAAATCGTTTTGGGGTTTCAGCTAACCTATCCTCT
Source organism: Lissotriton vulgaris (assembly GCF_964263255.1). NCBI lineage: Eukaryota > Metazoa > Chordata > Amphibia > Caudata > Salamandridae > Lissotriton > Lissotriton vulgaris. The sequence goes on along the minus strand of NC_141699.1, from coordinate 467,897,683 downwards.
ACTGGTGGAGCATTTGGAGTGATCCATATAGAACCCGGTTGATATGGTGGTGGTCTCCTATTTAATATCTCCTCCAGCACCGTATCCTCTGATTCACCTTCTCCATAATTATTCCTTCCTGATTCCACATTATTCCTTTTCTCTGTGCATTTTCGCCCTTCTATTTCAACTGCCAATCTAACCGGATGCATTCCATCACACATATCAGCATTTCTCCATCTTCGCATTCTACTCTCATGTGTTTCTCCCCATAGTCCACGTAATCTACCTCTTGGTCCTCGATGATTCTCCAACCTTTCTCATTCTAAATCATGCATCTCATCTTACCACTCAAATAATGCCTCAAATTGAGTTGGTCTAGGTCTTGGTTCAAGCTTCATCATCTTTTCTCTTAAATTTCGTAAAACTGTCAGATTAAAAGATCCTACTTCTGGAAATGCTAATGCACCATCATTCTTATTATATCTAGCCCAGCTCTCTAGACAAATGCATGCATGATAGCCATATTTCGTCTTCATGTAAGAAGCAGGCGTTTTTGGCGGAGGAAATAATTTTCCCTCTCTCGTTACTATCGCCTTGTCTTTCGTGAATACATTTGTCAATCTCTTAAACCATGAAGGTTTCTCCTTTTCTTCTCCGTAATAATACTCAATTTTTCTGATAATTTCCTGCCTTTCAAAAGATTGCAAACTGCTTTGTAACACCAGCCTATCATAGCGCGGTTCACACTATCGCACTAATTAGAACAAGATACGTTGTCTTAGTGCTTAACCAATAGTTTTGCTGCTTTACTGATGCACCAATCAGCCCTTACTCTGTCTTGTCCCTGCGCAACACTTTTGACGTCAGCTCTGCTCCGGCTTCTGCAGCTTCTACTGACCCCTCCTTTACAAGGTTTATTGAGAAGCCGTATTTACACTTCTATACCACTGAATCGGTTAGTAACTACATAAAACAACTCCATTCGTCTGTTTCACTAAACCAAAGTGATAGTTTTCACAATTGCCCAAGTATTCTGTATTTCCAGTAGACAACGCTTACCTCTTCTCTACCACAGAACTTTACACTCGTCGATAAAGTAGCACATCCCTCTACCATACCCTTCTCTCAAGCTCGGGTTAAGCTCCATTACTCTCTCAGCAGTAAGTTTTAAATCAGGATACACAATAATCCCTGTACGTGAAGGTTAAGATTTGATAGACTGTCCTCACTATGCATTTATCCTTTCACACATAAAGTCCCTAAACTTGTGATATACGACGATACCACTACTTTGAAACAGGCTGTGTGATGTGCGACTTCACTTGCCACACTTCCTCTGCCTGCAGACAGAGTTACCAGCTTCCCACACTTTCCGGAATCCTTTTCCAGACTACATATAACATAATACAAACTCAACAGATGTTAGTCATAATTCTGTACACCAAATCCTGTAAACATCTCTTTATACATTATCCTAGCTAATTCTAAAGCAACCAATGCTCTGCTACCAAGTTAATTACTGATGCAGCACCACTCCGGAAATATCTTCTAAAACCTTGTCAGCTTTCCCTGAAGTTTCAAATCACACATTTACTCATCTGTGGGGCCCATAACACTGCAAGTCACTCATATACACTTTTCTCTACTTATGGATTAGTGAGACTCAAAGGAAAGCTGCTGGATCATAGCGGAGTGTCTAAATTAAGCTAAATATTTATAATATGGACACCTGCAGTTTAAATTGTTTTACCATAGTTTTTCTTTTCTTTCTCAAAGAGACAATTTATTCAGACACACCACCATTAATTATCGATGGATCTGCTAGTAAAAATAAGGCTAAGGATGAACAAGACCAGCTTAATTCTCCATTTATCTAATTTTTATTCAAAGAAAATCTTCTAGTATGACCTTTATTTACTCACTTATAAATTTGTTTAATGCAAATATATTTTTAGAGAAAGGAAAGATTTTTAACTCATACATTTATATTTCATTTTAATGCAAAACTCAGAAATAAGCACATTATTATTTGAGATTATAGGACATGAATATTAGCAAAAGACATAATAGTTCCCAAAGTTCATCTCCCTATTCTCTCTAGCTATTAACCTCATCTAAAGACCCATTACTCATTCAAGTAAAGCTAAAGTTCAGAAAAATTCAAAGTCCTTACGCCTCAGGGAAATTCAGCAATCCAGCAGCATGTCAGGATACACAGATGGAAATCGAATAAGAGAGTTTTTCCTTAAGTCCGGACACACTCTTTTATACCCTTTTTCTCTACTTAATCTATCTATAAAAGTAACTATCAGTGTCTTTTAACGGTTCTGATTGGTCAATTCAAGGGGTGGATGAGCATAACCTCATCATCTTATTGTTTAATTTCCGCACGATCAGCTCAATAAAAATGGTCTTTTGTCCTTATTATATCCACTTCGCTCATGTCCTTTAAATGGTAAGTTTTAGTTTCTTTCCCACGTTTCACCGCACAGATGTCCATTTTGTTGGCACTCAGCTGGACTTTCAGGGCTCGTTGTCCTTGACCCATTCTGCACAGGCACAAGCAGTTCATACTCGTCTGCAGTTAATTTCACCATGCGCATGGGTACTGCACTTCAATCTTGGAGTCACAAAAACGTCCATTTTGTTCTAGGCCTCATAGGCCAGAACAGGAACTATTATAGAAACAAACACAATCGAACGTAAATTGTTGAATTATAACCCTTCTGTTTACCTCCCCCTTACTAAGGTATCCCTGTTAGTTATTACCTAGCAAATAAAGCAGCATATATGCGTGATTTACTCACCAGTCTTCATGTTTTTGTCACAAATAAACAAACAAAAAGCACATTCAGGCCGCTTTTGGTTAGTTTATAGCTGCTGCATTAATTTTGAACGTAACAACATCACTTAGTTAGTTGATTATAGTTTTCAACATGAGCAAATTAGTTTCCCACGTGTACTTGTGTGTGCACTCTATTCTATGTTGATTAATTCTCAAAACCACATGATAAATTCATGTTATTGTTATGAGGAAATGACTTTACTAAGGGTATACAACATTTTGTTTTTCCACCTCGCTAATATGAGAATTGGGACCCCCTCTATAGCTATTTGATTGACCAGGGAAAAGAGGGGTTTAGAAACAACAACATATCAAAATTCCCCCATGGTCTATTCTTACTTTCTTATGTGGCACAGCTCACAGAGACTAGACAATTAGCCTTCAAATCAGTGCAGGGACAACAAAGTATTTTCTTTCATTAAATATTTTTTATTATTTAGTTTTTTCATTCATTTATCAAAATTATTTAAAACTGTTTTTTTCTTCTTTTTTGATCTTTTCTTGAGTGTATACATCAATTCATCATTATAGGTCATAATCCAATCAATTTAAACGTGCAATGAGACATAACAAAATTATTCCAGGTTTTCAAAAAGTGTCATATGTTTTTACAAAAATGAAGAAACCACTGATACCCTATCTGGCACACATTATCTCACATAGACACCACTCATTCATACACATCTATAAACTTCAAAACAATTTCTAGGGTTGAGGTAACACAGTATGTAGTTATGTTATTTCCACGCCAGGTCTACTCGCGTTTCGGTGGGTTCGTACCACCTTCCTCAGGACCAACTCAGAAATGGTTTCATTCTTGCATCATCTTGTGTGTGCAGGGTACCTTGAATTAAATAAACACTGGTCGTTGTGTAATCTATTTAGAAATAAAGGTTATTCTTTCCTTTTTTCTTTTTTCTCTTTCTCCTTTAGAGGTAATACACCGGTATCACAGAACTTTTACGCATGCATCCATATGGGACTGCTAGTTATTTCCATTTTCATATGTAGTTTTCACATTTATTTAGTCAGATTTCTTGTGGTGGACGTTCTTGCGTTCATCGAAATATAAATGCCACTTAAAGGCCAATACTTTTGTCTCTGTGAGGGGGGCGCAGGGGCGAGTTAATTCTTATTGCTCTTTTTGTGGTTGTTCTTAATCAAACTTATGCGAGGTCAAAAACTTGATGTTCTTCCATTTCATGTATGCTCCAGCCTGTCCATCTATTCAGTGTTTCAGTATCAAAGTTGTCACTGTTCGTGACGGTGTGCGCCTCAACAACCAGCCTCCTGTCCGATCTCCCGCTCCAGGACCGATCTGTGAGCTGTGCCACATAAGAAAGTAAGAATAGACCATGGGGGAATTTTGATATGTTGTTGTTTTTCCACCTCGCTCCATCACTGGCCCGGCGGTGCCGATCCGCCCGCCATCCTAATCGGCCCCTTAGTGCCAATGTGAAGAGTGTGTTCTGACCCCCCACCCTCCATGCTGCAGCATGCAGGTGGGGCAGGTGCTGTGTTTATCAGCTGCCTGCAACCTTTCGATGCAGCTCTGCTAGCAAGTCCAGGCCTGGTGCCACCAGCCGGGGATCACCGAGTTCTCAGTTTGCATATCTGATAATACAAGACCGGTAAATCAAGGAAATTTCTGGTTTCTTGGAGCTGGTTCCTCCATCCAACACCCCCCCCCCCCCTCCCTCCTCCTCCAGGGATACCGGTATCATGTGCAGCTCATATTGAGGGCCAAAGGGGTTTATAAAAGTGTTCTTTTTCCACAGACACTTACTATTAATATCACAACATTTATAGATATCTGCAAATAGATTAAATGTGCTATTCACCACACTTCGCTTCCTTAAATTGCCGCTTTCTTATTTCATTCCAAAAGCGATTTTTTAAAAGGTTCATTGCAATGATCACTTACTTTTCAATGTCAAAAGTAACGGAATGACAGGATAATATTTTAAGTAGCCTGTAAATAATCTTATCTCCACTAAAGCAAGAAAAACAATACCTTTTATTATTTATTTTAAAGGCTAGTATGTCTGTGTATTTCTCTTTAACAATTAAAACTGCGCTCTATAGGAAGCACTGTCTAGGCTCCTTCACTTAAAACAGTTCTCCAGGTTCTGAAATAAAAAGACACTGTCACATAGTCATCCAACAGCATCTTCCTTCATTACAGAGTAACAAAATTCAGTGCGCTCATGCACCCTGTGTTGAGTCATCAGAGTAAATGTTGTATTATTTAAGTGCCCCAAAAAACTTAAGTAAAGATTATCATATTAACAATGACACCACATGAATCAGTAAATAAAGACCGCCATAATAAAACCCTTCTCTGGCACCAATCTTTACTCCAAGCTATAGTTCAGAAAAATTCAAAGTCCTTACGCCTCAGGAAAATTCAGCATTCCAGCAGCACCTCACAAATGGTACACATATCCATTGTGCACCTGTAACCTTTCTTTAGGCTTCATACTTACAATTGATAGCACATTTAATCCAGTGCATTGTGAGCTACAGCCCTAAAGCCTGTTTTTAACAGCACAATGTCACAGAGCTAGTGTGTTTATTCATAATCCTGCCCACACATGTCCACGTGTGGATATGTATGCCTCTCTATGTGACTGTGGGAGTTCGCACACATGCATCTAGGTATTGTCTGAATGCCCGTTGAGCCTTCGTGTATCTTTTCTGTTAGCGCATCCAAATACAACAGATGACAACATATGACCATTACAACGAACAACACATATATTTAAAAAAAGCCAGGCATAATGGGCCTGATTCACAAAGGTAAACTGAGACAAAAGTCTAACTTTATGACTTTCGGTATTCACAAGGGGCATTTACCAGTAGTAGTAAAGTTAGACTTTTGTCTCAGTTAAACTTAAGTTTTGGTCTTAAGTTTAACTGAGACTATAAATGAGATAAAAGTCCAACTTTACTACTTGTGAATACCAAAAGTTGTAAAGTTAGACTTTCATCTCAATTTACCTTTGTGAATCGGGCCCATTGGCTTTGCCAATGCTTTCCTGTTTTCTCAGTCAGATGCTCTAAGTGTGATAGATATGTCCATATGTTTGTCTTGTGCATGCTGTGCAGTACAGTAAGAGTAAAGCTGAACCTCACTGATTTGACATAACCAGGTTGGAAACCTGATGGGCTTGCGTATGTTTCTGTTCAGAGAGGATGTGGCCTTCCAGTTTGGGCTACTGTATTCCTACTGGAGGAGAACCTAGCCTGATTTGCCAAACATTGGTTCCTGGCTGTAGTGGCAGAGTGAGGAAAGAAATTGTCAATCGGCTTGCGGCTCAGAGTAATTACTAGTAGTTGAGATTAGTTCAACTGTTCTACTCATGGTTTCGATTTCCCTGCTGTTTCTGTCTTCTTGTGCTGTCTCCATGGATTCCTAACTGAACTGAACTGTACTGTTGTTGTAATTGTGGTAGTGTGGTAATAAAAGTCTATTAGCCATGGTGTGTAATCTATAGATGGTTTATTTAAGCTTAGTTACAAATGTAGGTTCCAGGTAAGTAGGTAGATGATAACAGATAACCCCACCAGAAGCAGACTCCATGCTGCTCAGCCTGCATACTCCAACTGACACTCAGCACTTCACCAGGCACCCATGCATTCTATGACATCACCGAGCATTCAGCATTCCATTCATCACCAAGCACTCCAGCACTCATCCTGACTGAGCAGTAGGGAAGATGTGCCTAAGGAAAAGGAATGACAACAGTTAAGTCACAACATATCCCCTTTCCTTAGGGAAAATATAGACTGACATAAATGCAAAGACGGAAACATGCATATAAAGCAAAAGGAAGAAAATGAAAGATCAAGTTACATTGCCAAATGAATAAATACATTAAATTCACAAAGGAATGGTGAAACATACCTAATGTATACATGCATTAAAATCACGAAAAGAATTGACAGAACCTTCCTGAAGCAAACAATAACTCCTAAAGCAATCAACATATCCTGAATCAATGAAATGCATTAAGAGCTACCTGGGGAACATAAAGCTAGAAGCATACCGAGACCAAAGAGGACAAGGCGTAACATACAACACACATTATTATTATTATTATTATTGGGACATTTATTGAGCGCTGCGCTTACGCACACCGGCGTGTCCACGCGCTAAAAGTGGGGAGTAGGCAGATAACAGGGAGCACAGAAGCAGCCCGGGCCATTATTTACTATAGAGATAGGTTTTTAATTTTGCCCGGAATCTGGCCTCATCTGGTTCCAAACGCAGGTCCATTGGCAGTTTGTTCCAGATAGTTGCCGCCAAGTGTCTGAAAGACCTGCCTCCCATGCGGGCCTTCTTAATTCTTGGGGTCTTCAATAGGCCACCCCCTGTTGATCTCAGCGCCCGTGTTGGTATGTACGCTTTGATCAAATTCGTCAGGGGGGCGGGTGCCCTGCCATTCAGAATGCGATGACAGGTACAGAGAGCTTTGTACTCCACTCTTCTCCTTACGGGGAGCCAGTGTAGCTGCTGGAGGGCCGCCTTGGAGGGCGCCCTTTTTGGCAGTCTGAGTATCAAACGTGCTGCCGCATTCTGCAGCACTTGCAGCCGGGCCATGCTTTTTTCTGGCGCCCCCAAGTATAACAGGTTCCCGTAGTCCGCCCTAGCTGTTACCAGGGCATGAACCAGGGTTTGACGTGCTGCCAGCGGGAGTAAGTCCAGGACCTTTCTCAGCTTCTTCAGGATCCCGAAGCAGACTCCCACCACCCGATTAATCTGGGGGCCAAAAGTGAGCCCTACGTCAAACCACACCCCCAAATTACGCGCCTCTAGGCACGGAGTGGGGGTTGGGCCAAGGCAGGACGGCCACCATGCCGGCGACCAGGCAGACTGGGCTCTCCCTACCACCAGCACCTCTGTCTTGCTGCCGTTTAGCTTCAAGCAATTATTGGCCATCCATTCGGCAAGATCTTGCATACACGAACGGAAGCCATCGGCAGCAAGACAGGGCGCCTGCGACAGGGAGATCACCAGCTGCGTGTCGTCGGCATAGGAGACCATTTGGAGGCCATGACTCTCCACGATCGATGCAACCGGAGCAACGTACAAATTAAAGAGGGTAGGGCTCAAGGACGAGCCCTGCGGCACGCCTTGGCCCAGGGGCACCCCCCTAGAATAGCAGTCTCCCTGCCTGACTTGAAAACTTCTCTCCTTGAGGAAGTCTTGGATCCATCTCAGCGCGGTGCCAGAGATGCCACCTCTGTTCAGACACTGTAGCAAGATGTTATGTGCTACAGTGTCGAACGCCGCGCTGAGGTCCAACAAGATCAGAGCCATAGTTTGGCCTGCATCCACGCCCTCTCTCAGATGTTCCGTCGCCATGAGGAGGGCGGACTCGGTGGAATGACGTGGCCTAAAACCAAACTGCGTTGCATGGAGCAATCCCCTTTCCTCTACGTGCTTCATAATTTGGGTATTCACCACCTTTTCCGCCACTTTTGACAGAAAAGGCAGGAGGGAGATGGGCCTCAGATTTTCCAATACCTCGAAGCCTAAGTGGGGTTTTTTCCTGAGCGGGAGCACCACCGCCTGTTTCCATCCGACCGGCAGCTTCCCTGACTCAAAAGACACGTCGAGGATATGCCTTATATAAGGCTCCAAGACTACCAGGCTGTCTGCCAAGCGTTTTGGCGACACCGGATCCCACGGGGATCCTGTTTTTACAGAGCGGCACACCGCTAATAGTTCCTCAGTAGGAGGGGTGCAATAGCGTATGATATGCCCTGCCGTCTCTATATGCCCCATTGTTTCCTCTAGGTCCAGCCCTAAAGGCCGAGTAGGGAAGGTTGAATAAATCTTCTCAACTTTAGCGGAGAAGTAGTCTGCAATTCGGTCGCAAGACTCCGTAGAGCAGCTCTCCGGCTCTATAGATGCATTCACCGACGTCAGGGCTTTATAGATGCCAAAAAGTTCCTTGGCAGAGTTTTCTGCCCCCTGTATTTGTTCAGCAAAGTAGGCTGCCTTCGACTTTTTTATCAGTCTGTGGTGAATGCGCCTTTTTTCCAGAAATAGATCCCTGGCCTGGTTGTCATAGGCCACCCTCCAGACTTTTTCTGCCCGCCTACAGTCTGCCTTTGTCAGTCTCAGCTCCGCACTGAACCAAGGAGCTGAGCGATCTTTCCGAACGCCTGTAGTAGTAGTGCGGCAGAGTGGGGCGGTCTGGTCAAGCGCTGCCGTAATGCGCTGATTCAGATTGAGGACAGCTGTTTCTATGTCCTCGCCCCCTGGCAGACCATCCCTTGTTAAGGCTTGGTTAAAAGCTGCCACCGAGAATTTAGCCCACTTCCTCCTAAGATAGTTAGAGGGTACCTGGCTGGTTTTGTTGGAGTTTCTACTCTGTATAGAAAAAGCCACCAGGAAGTGGTCGGTCCAGGGAAAAGGTTCAACACCTGACACTTCCACACCTTCCCAGTTAGCATAGACCGGGTCCAGGAGGTGTCCCAGTCGATGCGTAGGCGACTTAAGTTTCAGGTCCAGTTGCAGGGCAAGCATGTCCCGACCAAAATCCTCAACCCCTGTGGCCTCAGGACAGTTGAGGTGCAGGTTAAGATCTCCTAAGAGGAGAAATTTATCCCTGCGCAGGGTCGCCTCCATGAGGCTTTCTAGCAGGCTCTCCCTAAACTTAGTACTGGCCCCCGGGGGCCGATATATCAAACAGCCCTTAAGCGTCATGGCCCCATTAATTTTAACCGAGAAGAGGCCCGCCTCACTCTCCATGATCGGCGTGCGTTCTAAGCAGCAACCCAAAGTGTCCTTAAAAATAATCGCAATCCCCCCTCCCACCCCCTCAGGCCTATCCTGCCTGACCCAGGAGTAGTTCTCCGGTGTGGCTTCAATGATGTCGGAGTCGGAAAACTGATCTAACCACGTTTCAGTTAGAAACAGTAGGTCAAATTTTTTTTCCGTAATCAGCTCGAACACATCGAGCCTATGTTTACGTAGCGACCTGACGTTCAGGAGACCGCAGGACAATGCCTGCTCCGTGGTATCCAGCGGCATAGTAGTCATACGAAAGCTACAATGAGGGCATACCTTGTCGCTGCTCACCATCCCGTGCATACAAGAGGAGGCAGCATGGGGGCGAAAACCAAGAAGTTGTTCCCTAGTCCAGTAGATCTTTCGACCAGGGGTACTAGCCCTAGCCCGCTGTCGGCCGCGGACCCAACAAGAATCTCACGCAACACTCATCACACAGTAACAAATACGCACACCTGCAACAGAACACTCAGAAAGACCCACTCAGTACTGAAGTGCACACAACCGCACAACTTTGTACTAGGGTACTCACAACCCTACAAGTCTTTACTAGGGTAATCACCACCATACAACTCTGTACTAGGGTACTCACCACCCTACAACTCTATACTAGGGTACTCACCACTCTACGAGTCTGTACTAGGGTACTCACCACCCTACAAGTCTGTACAAGGGTACTCACCAACCTACAAGTCTGTACTAGAATACTCACAATCCCACAACTCTATAATATGGTACTCACCACCCTACTTGTCTGTTCTAGGGTACTCACCATGCTACAACTCTACACTAGTGTACCCACAACCCCACAACTCTATACTATGGTTTTCACCACCCTACGCATTCAGCATTCCATTCATCACCATGCACTCCAGCACTCAAACTGGCGGAGCAGTCGGGAAGATGTAGCTATGGAAAAGGAATGACAACAGTTAAGTCACAACATAGCTATCCGTGATCTACAGGCTAACTGTAATCATCTACCTGCTTACCTGGAAAGTACCTTGTTACTAAGCTTAACTAAACGATCTATAGAATATACACCTAGGCTAACTTTGATTACAACAGGGAGTTTGGTTTATGAAGGAATAGATTCATTTGGTGGTCAATTCTTCTAACTACAACTTTGAATTTATTTATTTTGGCATAAGCTTTATGGTGATTGAAGAAAATATAAGGCATGCTTAAACAGAAAGAGAAAATAGGAGAGCAAGTGGATATATCAACAAATAATATTCTAATAAAAACTTTTATCCAGAGTCATGCTTTCTGATGCCCTCTGGAAGTGGTCAGACTGCATATGAAATGCATTAGTGGAACTCAGGGATTAGGCTTCAGGAGTATACATTTTACACCGCGAGGTCCCCTGAAACCAATCTACCTTTTGGTGTAGGAGGCCACAGCCGAAAAGCTGTCTACTACAGTCACCTGAGTGCTATCTTTAAAGGTCTGTTGTGGTTCAGCAGGCAAACCTTTACTAAGTAGGAACTTTTTCCCATCAACTTAGAACAATTTTAGCATGTTGAAGCAGGCATTTGAGAGTGTAGGCCTCAAGCATCCTGATGGCTCAGAAGACTGAGGTCCTCATTACAGGTTTCCCATTAATCCTACCTCTGCTGGTAGAAGAGGTTATTGACCAATTGAGATTGCAAGTTCTGTGGTAACTCTGTGGATCTGTGGTGCTTCACCAGGAGTCTCCTCTTGCTGAACACAGGTAGAGCTTCTGTGTTAAATAGGATGGGGAAAGGAAGGATAACTGGGGGAATTGGAACCAGATATACCGATTCCCCAGGTAATTCCTCAATTGCAATCCCTGATAACTCTGAACTTCCAAAGTTACTGAGGCACCTGGTATTGTTAGCTCCAAGTAGGTGGAGTTACAGGGGAGATAACGAGGACCTTATAATGATGCCCCAAGTGAGCTATTTTAAATTCATCTAGCCTATGACCCCAACAGGTATAATGGGGCATTCAAGGGCCCTACTAGGTCTAGCAGCAATAACTCTAAATGATATGTTATGAAAACATATAGACCGCATGCATACCACAGGGTTTCTTGGTGCTGTGACAGCCAGGAGGGAAAGGAGAGAGTGTTCAGGCTAATCAAAAGTTTGCTTAAACGACCAAAAGCTTCCTGAAAGTTAGGAATTTAGGTTCCAGCCTGATCGAGGAAGGGAGTGAGTTCCATAAGAATGGAGCCAGGACAGAGAAGCTCTTGCCCACTGCTTTTAGTCGATTGGACCCAGGGATCCTCAACTGGTTAGCAAGTGAAGAACTGAAAGGTCACAGAGGAACAAACCTCTTAATTTTGATTGTTACAAAGGCTTGAGCCTGGTCATGAATGGATTTGTAAATAATACAAGCTGTTTTAAATAGAATTCTCTGTTTAATGGGGAGCTAGTGAAGCTTCATTAAGTCAGGAGAGATATGCGCATGTCAATTTACAAACTATCCTCGCTGCTGTATTTTTAATTATTTGTAATATATTTAAGGAAGTTGCAGGGAGACCCAAATACAGGGAGTTTGCTGCATTCAAAGCCTCGGGTGACATAAGAGGAGCAACCTTCCTAATGGATTTCAATAGGCCAAAGTACTTTACTTTGACTGCCTTGATCTTGGGATCATGGACTGTTGATTGTCTACCACAACGCCCAGGCTCTTAGCAGAGGTCACTGGAACCGGAGGGGCACCAAGCTCAGAGGGCCAGTAGGTGTTGGCCCAGAGATTTGTCCTGTGATTGAGAAAAACCACGTCAGTTTTATCAGTGTTTAGCTTGAGAGAGTTAGTCTCTGTCCATTTACAAATTAACTTCAGGGTAGGTTGAAATTCCTGGTGGGATTGGGCAGTGCCCTTAAGCCCGAAAATGAATTGAAAGTCATCAGTGTGGTTATAGAATCTATAACACTGCCTAGCCAGGGCTAAGATCAATGGGCAGATGTAAACATTAAACAGCAACGGACATAATGCTGAGACAGGGGGACCCCATTGGTAATAAGCCACCTACCTGGATCCCAGGTGATTCCAAAGGGACACTGACACTAGTTCCCGTATCCCGTCGAGACTTGCCGTTGTTATACAGAAGGGGACAATGTTCTAGTGGCAAATCCCAGGCTGAAGGAGGTTGGGATGGAGAGAGCGTGTGGAGTCAAAAGATGCTGTTGCTCGTCTTCCTAACTGCAACACTGCAGCAGCCATTCACACTAGTCTTATGAATGGTACAGGCAGCTGTGTTATCTATAAACAAATAATAAGGCTTTTGTCTAGTGTTAGTTATAACTTTTAAGGTATAACCTCACAAAAGCATTTTATATCTCAATCAAACCTTAGTTTTGTTGTCAGTTGTTTTTAGATAGTCCATGGAGTTTTCCTTCATCAAAGTTTCAAAACTGTAGTGAGTCTGATTCCAGTATCAAACTCACAAGCTAATTTGGACGGTGTTAGCTTCACCCAAGTCCTTTCTGGCAGAGCCCTGCCAACAGAAAGTATAAGTTGAACAAAAACACTGATTAACTTGTCTGCAAGTACGATGCTGCGACTAAGCTCAGTCAGTAGTGAAATAAAGTCTGTTAATGCTTCTCTCCTTTTCTTCTTGTTTTTCCATCCAGGTGCGAGACTGACGCAGGACGTCCTTTGTGGTGAGGTCGAAGTGGAAGGAATAAGGGAGCTGGCAAGACAGAGTCCTGGATGCCGGGAAATAGCTGAGTGGCAAGCGAAGAGACTAAGCGAAGGGGAGTTTTGTGGACGGTCTTTAAATAAGACTGCTTTAGAATGTTAATAAAGGTCACATTCTAATTTCTTTTAACAAGGAACATGTGCAGATAATTAACTTGATGAGGCTGCCTTCTAGAATGTGTTTTAGAATGTTCACAAAGATTGCATTTTAATTGCTTATAGCAAGGAACAGGTGCAGGGGATTCATTTGATGAGGTCTGTCTTCTTGTAGGTTCACATTGAGGTCATCTATGCTGTTTGCCTGATGCTTATTCTGGCTGATTTTCTGGATGTTTCCATGGTGCTTGAAACCTGACATTGCATAGGCATGATAAAACATTTGTTAAGCCTTTTCAAACAAACCGGGGAACACCAGCTGCAGCTAGCTATTACCAACAGCATGTAATATATTCAAAAGACAGGGTACATGATGTTTGTTCATTCATAAGTAAAAGGAGGAATGATATGAGTAATAACAGTATATTGTGATAGTCAAGAGAGGTGAGCTGTGGCAGGAATCCTGGCAGACAACCCTCCCAAAGGCAGTGTTACAGGTCGTGGTTTGGTGGGATGGAGGGCATGAAACATCTCACCAGAAGGGGGGTATGAACCGAGGAGGCCGGTTCCGAGGAACGGTCTGAAGAGTCATAAACCTTCCAATCTATAAGGTAATATAGTTTTCCCTGAGATTGTTTAGAGTCCAGGATATGGTGAACTTCGTACTTGTGTTGGCCATTAATAAGAACATGTGAAGGTGGGGTATCTTTTCGTTTGGCTGGGTAGTATGGCTTGAACAGTGAAACATGAAACACTGGGTGGATAGTGTATTCAGGGAGAAGCCGTAACTTGATGGTGACTGGATTAATTATCTTGATGATATCATAAGATCCTATAAACTGTGATCATAGTTTCCCTGTACCTTCTAGTTGTAGGTGCCGTGTTGATAACCTTACCCTGTCTCCTTCCTTATATGTAGGTGCTGGGGTTCTATGCTTGCCAGGTTATGCCTTCATGACCAATTTGTATTTACAAAAAGGGGTGGTGAGGGACAGAGTCTCTGAATTAAACAGAAAGCTCTCACCCAGTCAAAAGATCAGGGCTAGATCCAACACCGTTTTTTAGCTCACTGCACCATCCCAGTTTCAGAACCTGACTGTATGCAAATTAGTCTGTTCCTGTCCCAGTGCATGATGGGAACAGGACAAACCAAACTACAGAAGCCAATTCTTACACTGGGAAGGAAACAAGCTCCCGGGGACCGGTTTCTGGCATTACAGCCGTCTTCGGCCCGGTTTGCTTGAATCCTGATGGTGCAATGAGCAAGGGTCTCACATCTGAGAATACCCTTCCACGCTTAGGGTGGACAAAAATATTTACAAAAAGGGGTGGTGAGGGACAGAGTCTCTGAATTAAACAGAAAGCTCTCACCCAGTCAAAAGATCAGGGCTAGATCCAACACCGTTTTTTAGCTCACTGCACCATCCCAGTTTCAGAACCTGACTGTATGCAAATTAGTCTGTTCCTGTCCCAGTGCATGATGGGAACAGGACAAACCAAACTACAGAAGCCAATTCTTACACTGGGAAGGAAACAAGCTCCCGGGGACCGGTTTCTGGCATTACAGCCGTCTTCGGCCCGGTTTGCTTGAATCCTGATGGTGCAATGAGCAAGGGTCTCACATCTGAGAATACCCTTCCACGCTTAGGGTGGACAAAAATATTTACAAAAAGGGGTGGTGAGGGACAGAGTCTCTGAATTAAACAGAAAGCTCTCACCCAGTCAAAAGATCAGGGCTAGATCCAACACCGTTTTTTAGCTCACTGCACCATCCCAGTTTCAGAACCTGACTGTATGCAAATTAGTCTGTTCCTGTCCCAGTGCATGATGGGAACAGGACAAACCAAACTACAGAAGCCAATTCTTACACTGGGAAGGAAACAAGCTCCCGGGGACCGGTTTCTGGCATTACAGCCGTCTTCGGCCCGGTTTGCTTGAATCCTGATGGTGCAATGAGCAAGGGTCTCACATCTGAGAATACCCTTCCACGCTTAGGGTGGACAAAAATATTTACAAAAAGGGGTGGTGAGGGACAGAGTCTCTGAATTAAACAGAAAGCTCTCACCCAGTCAAAAGATCAGGGCTAGATCCAACACCGTTTTTTAGCTCACTGCACCATCCCAGTTTCAGAACCTGACTGTATGCAAATTAGTCTGTTCCTGTCCCAGTGCATGATGGGAACAGGACAAACCAAACTACAGAAGCCAATTCTTACACTGGGAAGGAAACAAGCTCCCGGGGACCGGTTTCTGGCATTACAGCCGTCTTCGGCCCGGTTTGCTTGAATCCTGATGGTGCAATGAGCTTGTCTCCTTTCTGGTAAAGAATTGGCTTGGTAGTTTAGTCTGCCCTGTTCCCATGATGCACTGGGCCAGGGACAGACTGATTTGCATATAGCCAGGTTCTGAGCTGGGATGGGGCAGTGAGATAAATAACGGTGATGGATCAAGCCCTGATCTTTGGACTGGGTAAGAGTGGTCTGCTCAATTCAGACACTCTGTTCATCACCACCCCCTTTTGTAAATCGATTTTGGCCACTATAGGTGTGGCAGGGTATACTCAGACATGAGTCCCTTTCTCACTGCTCCATCAGGATTCAAGCAAGCCGGGCCGAAGAGGCTGAAATGCCAGAAACCGGTCCCCGGTAGCTTGTCTCCTTTCTGGTAAAGAATTGGCTTGGTAGTTTAGTCTGCCCTGTTCCCATGATGCACTGGGCCAGGGACAGACTGATTTGCATATAGCCAGGTTCTGAGCTGGGATGGGGCAGTGAGATAAATAACGGTGATGGATCAAGCCCTGATCTTTGGACTGGGTAAGAGTGGTCTGCTCAATTCAGACACTCTGTTCATCACCACCCCCTTTTGTTCATGACCAATTTGGCTTTTGCTAAACTTGTCCTAGCATGTTTTTTAATCTCATGCAGTTGTTCTAATCTTTCTGTGACGGAAGGTAGGATAGTAGAAACTCCTGATATATCAATGGGAAGGCCCCACGGAATGTTGTCCTGACATGGATAAGAAGGGTGTGTAGTTTGTGGCTGAGTGGGTGCAGTTATTATAAGTCAAATCAGCTAGGGCTGAGGCCTGATCCCATTGTCCTGTGTACATGGATAGTAAGCATCTTAGTGTCGTTTCTAGGGATTGGTTGATCCATTCAATTTGCCTGTCAGTGTGTGGGTGGAAGACAGATGACAAGGGTATTTCTATTCTTAACTTATCACAGAGTGTTCTTCAAAATTTAGATGTGAACTGAACCCCATGATCTGAGATTATATTACTCGGTAGACCATGCAGTCTTACGATATGATCAATGAATATTTGACTAAATTCTGTGGAGGTGGGTATCTTTTTGATCAGGGTGAAATGTGCCATTTTTTATTACATGTCAGCAATGACTAAAATGGGAGTGAAGGTATTGCTGCTGTAAGGTTAGTTATAAATTCCAGACTAATGTTGTGAAAAGGAACTGGGGGGTATAGGTAGGGACGGTAATGGGCCTGCAGGCAGAGAGTGTGAAAGTTTTTGTTTTATGCACAAGTTGGGCAACCAGATACAAATTATTTTATATTCTTCCGATTGTTGTTCCACCAGAAGGTTTTTTGACAATTCCGTAGGGTTTTCAATATATCTGGGTTTCTTGCTATTGCTGTGTCATGATTCCATTGAATTACCTGGATTCTTAATTGTATAGTAGGGATTTACAGTTTCTGAGCATGAAGGAACAGCATTTCAGTGATAGTATGGTTAGGTGTTTTGATTCATTCTTCATATTTTAGTTTTTTTATATTCTTCTTGTAAGGCCACCATAAAAGTATTACCCTTGCTGACTGCAACTATCTTTTTCCAGTGGAATGATAGTAGGGGAGTCTGATGTGGAATGGGAAGAGTGAGCATACCCCAGTCTACAAAGAATATCAGACTGTAACTACTTGGTCCCTGGACAATAGTTGATGATGAAATCGAACCCACTAAAGCAATGCAACCATCACATTTGACGGGGTGAGAGCCCTAACAGAGCTAAAGAATTGTACATTTTTATGATCTGAATATATATGACTGTATATTTAGCCCCTGTAGGTAATGCCTCCATATAGTGATAACCAGTTTGATAGCTAGAAGTTCTCTTTCAGCCACTGAATAATTTTGCTCTGCTGGTAGATGTTTTTTGGAATAAAAAGCTATGGAATGCATGTGGCCAGCTCTTGGGTTCTTTTGAGATAAAATTCTTCCTATGGCTACCTGCGAAGCATCAGCTTTGACGTAATAGGGCTGGTCTGGGTTGGGATGTTTCAGAATGGATGCAGTGGGGAATTTAGTTTTTAACAGTTGCAATGCCTGATTGGCTTCTGGAGACCTCACAAAGGATTGCCCCTTTTTTAGCAGCTGTGTTATGTGCACAAATATCTCTGAAAAGTGCAGGATGAAATGACAAAACAAAATGGGCGAAGCCAAGTATCTGTTGAATTTCCTTGACATTTGTTGGAGTTGGCCAATTGGTAATGGCGTCTAACTTTTAGGTGTCCATAGCGATGCCTGTCAGAGATAAGTGATACCCCAGAAACTCTACTGACTGTACATGGAAAAACATTTGTCCAATTTAGCAAAGAGAATTTTTTCTCAAAGACGACACAAGCTGGTGAGTACATGCTGTACATGTTCTTGTTCTATGCTTGAGTAAATCAGACTGTCATCTATGTAGACAATTGCATAAACATCTAAACAGTCCCTCAAGACCTCAATAATGAACTATTGAAATGCTGCAGGAGCATCACATAGTCCGAAGGGCATAACAGTATACTCAAACAGCCCAAACGAGCCATAGACGGTTCTCTCTGAATATACCCTGGGTCTCATAGAGATGTATTAGAAGGGAGGATCTCTCAGTGAGTGAGTTGAGGGAATATAAGTTAAAGTCCCAACCCACAAGTAACTGAAAGAAGGATAATAAATAAATCCTCGATCTGACAGGGTGTAACTAATGCTTTTAATGTCCCATCCCCACAGGGTATAAGCTATTGTTGCCAATAAGAAAAAGATTCCCAGAAAAACACTTTGGGATCACCATGCATAAGTGCAGGTGAGGCATTATTTATAAAAGATTGAGTGATTGAGTGAATGGTGGAATGGAGTGAGTGGTCGGCCAGAAACATTTGAAAAGAAAAATGAGGAGTGATATCTAAGAGTATTGGCTATTTATATAAAGATAAATTGTTTTGTGACTTTAATCACTATATTTACATCACTGTAATATACAGAGAGTAAAACTTCTTGTTCTATAGGCATGCTTGTGACCTCATGTATAAAATTGTTTTTGGATACTGAAATAGAAAATATTTTGAAATGATTTGAACAACAGACAAATGAATGGGTGGGACCCACAAAAAAAGATTTAGGTTGTCACAGGGGGACTGTTGTTTTGCAAACTGTTTATTTATTTATTTATTTATTTTTATTTATTTTTTGATATTTGTAAAGCGCATACAATGGCCCGTGGGCGTCTCGGCGCTGAGTATCTGAATTGTTTACCCTGAAAGAACTAAGCATGATTTATTGATTAAACAGCCAGGTCTTAAGTTGTTTACAAAAAGACCATAAGGATGGACTGGCTTTAATCACTTGTGGCAGAGTGTTCCACAACTTAGGGGCTGATACCAGGAATCTTCTGTCACCCCATGAGACCGTTTTTGTACGGGGTATCACAAGATCACCTGAGCAAGATGAACGTAGTGTTCTGAGCGGATGATAAGGAATCAGATTGCGGATGAGATGTGCTGGTCCTTGATTATGCAATGCCTTGTACACAATGCACAGAGTCTTGAACTTTATCCTGTTTTTAATGGATAGCCAATGCAGCTCTTTGATGGTATTAGAGGCAGAGTGATGTTTGAGAATATTTCCCAAAAGCCTTGCAGCAGAGTTTTGTATTATTTGCAGTTTGTTCAAGACTCCTTCCAGTGCGTTGAGGAACAAAGCATTGCAATAATCCAAAGTGGAGAGTACAAGGGAGGTGACTAAAGTTTTGCCGGCTTTATCAGGTAGAAAAGGGAGAATTATTTTGATCAGCTTCAGTTTGAAAAAGGCTGAGGAGGTAATCTGGTTAGCATGTGGGTGAAACGTGAGGCGGTCATCACAGATAACACCCAGATTCCTCACTTTGCTAACAGGCTCGGGGGGGAGCCTAAGGAGGAAGGCCACCAATTGGATGACCACTCAGGTGTTAGTGGTCCGAAGATGACTACCTCTGTTTTATCGGAGTTTAGCTTTAAACAATTGGAGGCCATCCAACTCCCTATTGCTACCATGCCTGATTTAAGGTCATCCGCTACTTTATAGCCATTGTTCTTGATGGCTAGAACCAACTGGGTGTCATCTGCATAGGAAGTAAGGCTCATCCCATAAGCCCGAATGACATTGGCTAAGCCCGACACGTAGATGTTAAAAAGTGTCGGACTTAGGGATGAGCCTTGAGGTACTCCACATGGCAGCGACATGGTGGACGAATGAAATGGTTCTATTGTAACTACCTGGGTTCTATCGGCCAGAAAGGAGGCCAGCAGTTTGCTGGCAGTCCCTTGTACACCCAGGCCTTCGACACGGTCAATCAGAGTGGTATGATCGACCGTGTCGAAGGCTGCAGATAGATCAAGTAGTATCAGAACCGCTGTACCCCCAGTGTCACGGATGAGTCTGATGTCATCAGCTGCTTTGATCAAAGCCGTCTCTGTCCCATGACATTGGCGGAACCCAAACTGTGTTTCATCAAGTAAATGATGTTGTTCCAAAAACGCAGAGAGCTGTTTGTTCATGGCTTTTTCAGCTATTTTGGCCAAGACTGGTAAATTGGCAATGGGCCGGTAGCTTTTTGGTTCGTCCATGTCCAGTTGTGGTTTCTTTAAAAGAGGTTTTATAATGGTTCTTTTTAAGCTGTCGGGGTAGATACCTGTATTAAACATGGCATTGCATATAGAAGATATGGCCGGAATAACCGCATCTATAACTGGGATTAGGACTTTAAAAGGACATGGATCAAGTGCTGAGCCTGATCTGATGGTAGATAATATGTCCATGGCCTGAGAATCAGAAATGTCAGCAAATTGAGTGAACTTGGGTCCAGTGTGTGTATCGGGTATTATCTTGGAAGAACGATTAGTTTTGATGGCAAAGGCGGAGTAAATATCGTTGACTTTGCTGAAGAAGAAGTTAGCCAATGTGTCACAAAGAAGTTGTGATGGGGGTGGAGTCAGGTTGGGAGAGTAGCCGGCTAGCTGCTTAGCAGTCTCATACAAGGTTTTGTTTGAGTTTTTTGCTATTTCTATTTTATGACTAAAAAATAGTTTCTTGGCTTCATCAATCATTTGTTTATATTTGGCTACCGTTTCTTTTTATTTTATTTTAGCCTCTTCGGCATAATCTTCCGCCACAGCCTTTCTTTCCGCCTGCACTGTTGTTTCTGCTGTCTTAAGGCAGCTGAGTACCAGGGGGCTGAAGGGGTAGATCTATTACGGGATAGTTGCTTAACGGGAACCAGTGAGGATGCAGCTGCATCCACCCAGTCATAGAATTGGGAGGTGGCAGTATTTGGGTCTTGTGATAAAGAAGGCGTGGAGGTGACTAATGAGGTTTTGAGGCTGGAGCTGTCTATATCGTTCCATGCCTTAAAAGTTTGATTTGTATTGGTGGATTTTGAGGGGACAGCTAATTGATGAGGGGTTAGTGATGCCATAATAACATAATGGTCTGACCAAGTGACCGGAAAGGTTTGAGTTACATCGAGATCATTGGAGTTGGAAAAAATACCATCAAGAGTGTGGCCCCCATCATGCGTGGGGGATTTGACCATAAGAGATAGACCAAAAGTGGTCATATCCCCTAGGAACATAGCAGTGTCCTTGTCCTCCGGTTTATCAAAATGGAAATTAAAATCTCCAAGGACAGTAAAGGAGCTGTCAAGAGCGGATGATTCCAAGATGGATCTAAGATCAGTGATAAATCCTGTTCTTGATCCCGGGGGACGATACAAAAGGATCCCTTTAAAATTATCAGATGGGGTCAATTTGACGGAGAATTGCAGGGCTTCACATGATGGGAGAGGGATAGTGTTAGTTCTAACCGTGAAAGAGTCACGTACAATAAAAGCAATCCCACCACCTCTCCTGCGTGGTCTATCCATTCTGTGGATAGAAAATCCCTTAGGAACTGCGATGACAATATCTGGGTCAGACGAGTTGTCCATCCACGTTTCTGTCATGAACAGCATATCCAAGTTGTTATCTTCCATTAGGTCGATATGTCCTGGCGATGTTTCCCAAGCGAACGGACATTTATAAGAGCAAATCGAAAAGGTTTGGAAGGGTGAGTCTTGGGATTGTTTGGATGAGATTTGTGGAGAAGGGGTATCTGCAGTTGACAGCAGGGACAGATTTGAGGTGAGCCCACGTCAAGGAGTATCGGATCCAATACAATACATGACTGATGTGTTGAAGGCCGTAAACGCATAAGCATGCCAAGTGTATATGGACCGGGGAGATCTAGGCCACCCGGGTCAGGAGGACCAGGGGGACTGGCCCTCGGCCCGGGCCAGGCGCGGACGGGCGCAGAAGGGCCCGCCTTTGGCGCGCCTTCGGCGCGCCGCCGGCGCGCCCGCTGTGCCCGCCCGCTACGCGGACGGGATAGCCTGTTGTTTATATTCATCATTGGAGTGGGAGGAGAGAGAGTGGGACCAGCGAACAGCTAGACCGCCAGCCTTCCCCAGTCCAAGATGGCGCCTGAAATGAGCCTGATAGCGGCGGAGCGATGTCCACTAGGCGGTAAGGAAGGAGCCTTCGGCGACGCTAATCTCGCGCCAAGGTGGGGGCCAAATATTACTAATTTGCGTTTAAAATAAATTAAATTAAAATACAAGGAGAGTTATACCGCACATTTTAAAGTTATTTAGTAAGTAAAGTAAGCTTTATTCGATTTTTTCAATAAAATCATAAAAGCACTACAAAAACATTTATATATACAACGATTAAAAGTATCGTATACGTAATTGGTACAAAATAGACGCTTACTTGATCATTAAGAAAAAAATCCTTGGGAAAACAAAATAAAACACCATATTTTACAAGCAATTCATTAATAGCAGATAACGTTGAGCCACAAGATGAAAAAGTTTTAACACAGAGATTTTCTATACATTATTACCATTTTTTAAAAACATGAGACGGCATAAATGACATGGTCACCTTCTAACTGTAACATTTTTAGATAAGCTGGTCTACATTTTCGTAACCCCCATCGTTTTAAGAACGGCTTCAAGAATTGTTTTCTGGGGTTTGTGTATAGTTTGCAAAAAAACACAATATGAATGTTAAATTGCACCGAGATGTTATCACAAGGGCATGTTAATTTGTTAGAGGACCAGTCATTGGCGTTAGGTAGGGTAACCATGCGAAAGAAAATGCCCAGGCGCAAACGGAACAACAGCATTCGAAGATATGGACTATGTACCACAACCAGGTAAGTTTGCAGACCCTCATTTGGTGTGATTTCCTGGTAATTTAAAACTGTGCGCCTTGATTTTTCACAGTTCCATCTAGCAGATTCTAGATGGATGGTTAACGTTTTTTTCAAGGCTGCTCTTGATAGTCCGTCCAGGGTTCTAGGGTTATCAAAGTACTCTGGGTGGCCCATATCAGTAAACATGGATCTCACATACGATAACCATCTAACATTGGCTGCCCCATCTAAGGCTAAACAGTCTTCGATAAGATCTCTATTGAAACTGGCTTCATGTGTAACCCACACTTTATGCCAAAGCTAAATAGGGGAAATCTTAATGATGTCATTGAGATATTTAACTCCTACCTCAATATGTGACATGTACGTGGAGGTACTTTTGGCCACTCCCAGAAGGTAACAAATAAATTGGTTTTCACAGCCCTGTAGGGAGTGGTCTTTCTCAATACCACATATGCCCGCGCCATAGGTGGCTGTAGAGACGCATTTATCCCGATAGATCTGGATCAGCTCCTTAATTGGCTTGCCGCCAGTTCTATCAGAGAAAACACGCAAGGCGCCTATTGTGCGGCTATAGGCCAGCTTTCTAGCAGCTATCGCTGCCTGCCAGCGGCACCGTCTATCAAACAGAACTCCTAGATAACAGAATTTATCTGTAATTGCAATTTTTTGTTTGTCTAGGAATATGGTGCAAGGGGCTCTATTAAGCTTTCGGGTACATGGCATAGTAAATGTTTTCGAGATGTTAACTCTGAGGCCTCTGTCCCTCATATAACATGCAAAATTGGTTACCGCCCTTTGTAAACCAACTTGGGTCTGGGACATTATGGCCGCATCGTCGGCATATAATAAAATTGGGACTGGTGAGCCTTTGACAGTTGGGTAGTCATTAGGTAGGGTTGAAAGGTGCTGTCCGATTGAATTAATGTAATATGTAAAAAGCCGCGGGCCAGAATACAGCCGTCTCACCCCTCTAGTAATCGGGAATTTCTCAGTACATTCCCCCTGTTTACCAAACCTCACTCTTGCCCCTGCATCTTTATAGATCTCTTTGATAAAAGTGATGATGCGGTTGTCGATACCCAGTTCACCCAGTGTTACCCACAACAATGCATGATCAACGCAGTCAAACGCGGAGCTTAGATCGATAAAAGTTATAAAAAGAGCTCCGTTCTTGACATGAGTATACTTAGAAATAAGAAGGGACAGATTTAGACACCGTTCAATTGTCCCTATTCCTTTTCTAAACCCATACTGTAGATGGGAAACAACATTATGGTCTTCCTTCCAGAGTTGTATTCTCTTTAAGATAATTCTTCCTGCCACCTTCATTAGTCCATCCAATAGGGATATCGGCCTTTAGCAGGTGGGGTCATCCCTGTTACCTTTTTTAAATATAGGGACCACGATGGCATCCGTCCAGGTTTCAATGAACCCACTCTGGTTTCCCTTGTTTAAAACATTTGTAAGCAGGGGGGCCCAAAAGTCCGGCTCTGCTTTATAAACATCTACCGGCATACAATCTGGTCCTGCAGCTTTGCCTGATGCGTTTTCCCTCATGGCATCATGAACTTCCTCAATGGTAAAAAATAAGTCTATGGGGAATGGATAGATTGAGGGATGTTCAAGGCCACTAATGTGTACTCCCTTTTCTGGGAGTGGGCGCACCCCTAATGGTGTTATAGTGTCTCCAGTCATTGTGTGGTTATACAATTGTCTGAAATGGGTTAACCATCTTTCACCTGTTATGGCTAGATCCATGGTGTTAACACTATCCCTTGGCTGGTATAAAGATTTTACCGCCTTCCAGAAGAGAGAACTATTCTTCTGCCTAGATGCCACCATCAATGATTCCCATGCTTCCTTTTTCAAAGTCAGCTTTCTTTCTTTAATAGCTGATTTGTATAGTCTCCTAGTCTCACGTATTAAGGGTGGGTTTTTCGGTTTTAAGGACAAGGCTCTTTTTAGATCTTTCAGTGCCTTAGTGCACTTTCCGTTGAACCACCCTTCTGGCCTTTTTATGTTTCCTTTAGGCACTCGAACCAGCATATTTTTAATGTGGTGCTGTATGTTTGAGAAGGCAGACATAACGTTCTTTGGTACGCTCTGTTCCTCCAGACAAACAACAACATCAGCAGCACATAGAGTAAGCACATTCTGCAAGAACACTTGGGGCACAATTTTTTTCCCATTTAACAACGTATCCGTTGGTTCTGGTTAGATTGATCTTGTATGGGTAGGTGCATACAGTCCCCTTTTTGCCGTTAAGCCCTGTGACATTTACTCCGATTATCAGTGGGTAGTGGTCACTCGATAGATCCTTTCCAACTTCCCAGGAGGTTATAAACCCTGGGTTGACAGGGGTGATTAAGGCAAAATCAATTGTCAAATTACAGCCTTTGCCGTTAAAGGTTGGCTCAAATAGGACTGGTGGTGAGCAAATCTGGTTAACAAATGAAAAATCAAAATTAAAAACAATACCATTAAGAAGGGACCCCATCTTGGTATGAGAGAAATGTATTGGACCCTCCTCCCCATAATCTGACAGACCACACAAATCTGTTTCGGTAAACGAGCAAATGGTGCAATTAAAATCCCCCACCCATACAATCCTTTTTTCCCCTACAAGGTCTTCAGCAAATCGGGTAATACAACTCATCATTTTTGCCATAGTGGGCTCCATTTCACTATTAGACATGTTATTATACAAATTCACTAATACAATGTTCTCAGTGAGTCCCCACTTAAATGATAATATTCGGAAGTGCTGAAAAATTTGTGTACCTTAACATCCGCAGTAGTTGAGACATAAATACAGAGGCCACCCTTGTTATGTCCCTGTGCTGATGACATAGCCGGGGAATGAAAGGTCTGATAACCTAGCAAGTGTGCTTCTTCTAGAAGCCATGTTTCTTGGAAGCAAAGTATACCGTGTTTTTGGTAATTTTGCTTCCAAGACCCGCCACATTCCATGAAAGCAGTGAGTGAAAAACCTTACTAGAGTCCGCTTGGTTACATCCAAGTTTCTCATCTCAGTTAAGAGCATGCGGGAGGGATATATGTGGTGTGGCCGCTGTTATCGCGGAAATGGCAAGGGTACAGTCATTTGTGGGTAACTGGGGATGGTGCGGAGCAGGGTTGGAGTCCGAGGTAGGTCTCTTTATATTTTTTCCTACTTTCTTGCATACCCGTTGCTCCTCAAGCGTGCTGTATGAATCGGTTTGATCTATAGTGCAGCCACGCGTCAGGGACCTATCAGGCGACTTTTCCCTTGTACATGTCACATTAAGTCATTCATTCTCATCCAATCCGGAGAAAGGATGGAATAAGTTAGACAAAGGTATGTTCCAACTATTCCTGGGATTATAGGTTTGGAAATGATCCCTGGGATTATCGACATAGGAGTTGTTATTATTAGGCAGTGGTTGGTTTGGGTACGTAAATGGAAGACAAAAATCATAATTCCTATTGTAAAAGTCATAGGCCATCGGGTTCATAAATGAATCTGGTCTGTGTGGTACGTGAGGTCTATACCTCTTAGGAGGATAGAGAGTGGGCATGGGTTGGAAAAAAGGAGAGTCATTTCCATTATGAGATCTCTGCGCTGGGTTCAAGGTTAGAGTAGGTCTATGTAAGCCTTCAAGTATCCCATTATTTAGGGGGAGATGATTTCTATTCCTCATTGGTAGGTTATTATTAAGTGAGGGCTTCATAAGAGCTTCCGGATAGAAATAGCTCAAGTTATGCGTGGAAATTCCCCCCTCACCTCTCCCAGGGAACCAATCACTAATATATGTGACCATTCTATGGTCTTCAAAATTGATAATGATCACATCCCCTTCAATGTCCTTTGGTCTAGATCCCACCCACTTACATCGCCTAACCGAAACTATGTCACCATTTAGGTGCGTTGGGAGTGGTCTATTTTTTCGCAGCCAGTAGATGACCTTATTTTTAAGACTAGAATAGTGTTCTGGGTTACCATCTGGCATGGGCGGGACTCCTGTAAGAACGATGACATAATTTAAGGATTCCGGGGGCAAATCAGCAACATCTCTTGTTCTTGTTTTGGTTGTAAGGGTGGGCCTACTTGGGGGTTCTTTTATAGTGGGGCCTCTTTTTTGTGTCCCTGTATTAGAATGGGAATTTTCCTTATTTGTATTGTCAATAGCTGTGGAGGATTTATTGGAGGATTTAGTATCCGCCAATGAGTTAGATCTCCCTGCGGCGGGCTTTTTAATTAATGTAGGAGTACCAGTTTGTTACTTGGATAGGTCAGTAGGAAGCTGTTTAACTGACTGGTACATATTTCTTTGTTTGTCAGGTTTGTGACAGGGTACTACCTTTTGCCCTTGGAGGATCTGGTCCATTTTTTCTCCTAACCTTATGACCCTTTCGGTGAGTGGGAGTATCAGAGCCTTAATAAGGCGGTCAATATCATTTAGTAGACCTTCGTAGCTTGGGACAGATATCGATTTAACAATCGAATGCCCTATTGGGTCCGCATTCCCTGCTTCTTTAGGAGTCGTGTGCGAAGGGTACATGGTATTAATGGAAGGCCTATTCCCCTTTTTGATTGCTCCCTTCCTTCTTCTCTTTCTCGGTGGTGAACCAGAGACAATATTGGGTCCCTTATTGGTTCCCTTGATGGGAGATTTTTTAGACTTTTTATCAGGTGTACTGAGCGGATGATAATCAGACCCCAGGGGTGTAAATATAGGGGAAGGTACGCTTATGTCATGGAGAGGAGCTACGTCATTAGGTATGGGAGTGCTTAGGTCAATTATCTGATTTTCAATTGACTCAAAGGAGTTAGGGTCAGGAATGACTATAATGTCGTTTTGGGCAGGGTAGTTGTTCTGGAATATAAGTGGGATACCATCTGTACAAAGTAGCTCACTATCAGGTTCTTTGGGTTTAGTTAGATCTGTAAGAATGTCTGTATCCACCTTCTGGGCGGGGAGTGGTCTTTGTTTTAACAACTCAATGGAAAGACGTCGCCCAGCTCGCTTCTCTGCGAGCGTGAGCTCCCAAACGACTTCGCTCTTCACTTTGGCAAAAAATTTGTCTAGTGGGCCTAAAATGGGAGCCCCAGCCATACCCGACAGGGGATTCATTTCGAGTGAAGACATTTTGAGCATACAAAAAAGAGCAAGACAACAATATGAAAGAAGCCTATGGGTAGGGTCAATAACAAACCCTGCTAAGCAACAAGAGTCATATGGGGCATAACAATTATTAAAACATGTGTGGTACTAAGCGTATGAATCTATGGTCAGTGTCAGAAGGTAATGTCTATACCGCGGAACCGCTTTCACGATGTAAGGGGGGTGGCCCAGCCCGGCCTCCTTCGGCCCCTGACGGCCACAGACGGTCCCGCCCTTGTCCCGGGCTTCTCCCGGGCTGCTCCCGCGCGCTGCGGTACTAGTCCTGTGTCCTTATAGGAGCTGGAAAAAGGGGGAGGAGCCTGCAGGGAGAGCTGCCCAGGTGTCAACGATGAGGGCGGGCGCTCCTGGGACTGGAAGTCCTGCGCCTCGCTCGCTCGCAGCCCCACAGGCCCAGCTGCCCGTTAACCCCTCTGATGCACAAAACAGCTGCCCAGACGACGCGGGACCCGCGAAGTGGGTACCGCGAGTAGTTATTTAAGGCAAGGTAAGCCCAAGGCAATCAGCGACTGCTGCAAGATTCTGCCGGTAAGACGTGCCACAAAAGTTATTTATTTCTAACTTAGGTGATGTCGTATTAAGGAGAAGTCTATTACATTGGTCCTGAAGAAGGTGGTTGTAAACCGATTATACCGCCGAAACGCGTCGACACTTTATTTTTCAGTTAAATCAAGAAGGGTCAACATTAGTGAGGGAATTGGTCATAACACTCAGCCTTATGTTGTATCACAGCATTTCTTGATTAACATCTTCAAGACAGATTTAATTGTCTTTGTGTTGTTCTTCTCCAATTGTATTGCCAACATTTTATATTATGTACTGTATTGTTTTTAATTATGTATTATTATTCATATGTGATATAATGTCTTTTTAATGCTTTTTTAACCTTATAAATAAAACAGGTGACACTTGTTTATATATGTTTGAAATTATCACGTTTTTTCTTTCTAAATGTTTCACGTATGAATGTGAAAGATCTTTACATTTGATCTAAGTAGACTTGTGTGGATGAATGGTTCCTTGAAAATCAAATTACCAAAAGGGAAAAACTCTGCTTTTACTTTACGTAATCTAGTGCTCTATTCCCTCTTGGTGAACAAAGAGCCGCTCTCATTTATTTGGGACATGAAAACAAATTACTCCAGAAGATAACTCTGAACCATCTACTGCTCTCACAGGTTCAGGTTTTCCTTTGGGAACTTTTGTGAGCTTGGCAGCTAGGGTCAGATAAAAGAAATTGCCTGTGGCCCCTGAGTCAATAAGCATGGATATTATGTTCCTCTGCTGTGAGGATAGGATTATTGTGACTCGGATAGTCAGATGCCATAGAATTCATGTTCCTACATTGGTCAGATATTGTAAAATCTGTACGGCTTCTCTCGATGAGACGATCTCCCTTCTGGTCGAGAACCTTAATTTTCTTTGTTCTTGATCGGCCTCTACACTAGGCACAGCCTTAGTCTTTTTTGGTTTTGCAGAACTTTCCCTAGCGAAATGATCAGCTTTGCCACATTGAAGACATAGGCTTAATTTGCAGCAACATTCCTTTTCCTCATTAGATAGTGTATCCCTTATACCTCCTATCTGCGTTGGTTCAGCATCAAGAGTCTTACTGTCTGACTCCTACTTCTCGGTTTTGAGAACAATTATTCTGTTGTTACTGCGAGATCGGTCACTTTTGCTCACCCAATTGATTTAGCTTGACCTCATAATCAATAAATTCTGCACAATCGTCCGACAGATCAAAGTTGTGCGAGAGGGAATCTTTAAGGTCATCTCTTCACCCTTGATAGAATAAATATGTTCTTTTCTCTTCCGGCCAGTGCATTTCCGCCACCAGTTGTTCGAAAGTAGCGATATAAGTCAGCTGGTCCTTAGAACCTGTAGTAGGTTCAATAACTCATTGTCACTTGCTTGGATAAAAACATGTTTTGAATATAACATATTCATGGCAGCCTTTAAAGCAGAATAGTTGTACAAAAGGGAATGAATTTTTCCTATTAAAGGAATTGCCCAGTCAGCAGATACACCTTCCAAATAGGAGATTACAAACGCTACTTTAGAAGCATCATTGAGGAACACCTGAGGTTTGCATAGAAAATGTAATTAGCATTGACTCATAAAGGCTTCAAATTTAGTACTGTCGCCATGGAAGAGTTCTGGGTCTGCTAAGGGCACAGGACTGGGTGTAGAGACAGATACATGCAGATTCTGGTCAGGAGTTATAAACAACCCTCTCTAAAAATGGTTCTCCAAACACAGGCTGGGTCAAAACTGTGCAACTATCCTTGGATTTAGTATCCCTCCATTGTGTGAAATGTGTCCTCTCTCATTGCAACTCTTCTTTAAGTGTTGCATTTTCTGATTTAAACCTTTTGAGATCTTAAACAGCATTAGCACAGATAGATTGTTAGCGTCTTTGAGGTCCTCCGATAAGGCACATGCTTGATCCTCCATGAATATTTGGTCTTGATTGGTCATGGTGCAGCCCGAAAGGAATGTTAGGTATGTGGCTTAGCCTTCTGTCATAAGCCACCTACCTGGTTCCAAGGTGATAACAATGGGGCAGCAACACTAGTTCCTGAATCGCCTCGAGACTTGCCCTCGGTGTACAGAAGGAGACACTGCTCCGGTGGCAAATCTAAGGAGGAAGGGGGTTGGAATGGAGAGAGAGTGTGGAGTCAAAAGATGCTGTGGTTCATCTACTCTACCGCAACACCGCTGCAGGCATTCCCACCAGTCTGATGAATGGTGCCTGCAGATATGTTATCTATAAACAAACAAATAAGGCTTTAGTCTAGTATTAGATATATTTTTAAGATATCACCTCATGAAAGCTTTTTATATCTCAATCAACCTTTAGTTTTGTTGGCAGTTGTTTTTAGATAGTCCATAATGGTTCCGCCATCAAAGTTTTGAAACTGTAATGAGTATAATTCCAGCATCAAACCCACAATCTAATTTGGACTGGGTTAACTTCACCCAAGTACTTTCTGGCAGAGCCTTCCAAAAGAAAGTATACGTTGAACAAAAACACTGGTTACCTTGTCTGCAAGCACAATGTTGCGACTGACCTCAGCTTGTAACAAAATCAAGTTTGTTAATGAGTCTCTTCTTTTCTTGTTGTTTTTTCATCCAGGTGCAAGGCTGATGCGGGACATCCTTTGAGGTGAGGTTGAAGTGGAAGGAACAAGGGAGTTGGCAAGACAGACATGGAAGCCAGGAAACAGGTAGGTGGCAGGCAAATAGGCTTAGCAAAGGGGAGGAGTGTGGACTGTCCATAAATAAGACTGCTTTAGTACGTTCATAAAGGTCACATTCTAATTGTTTGTAACAAGGAACAGGTGCATATAATTAACTTGATGAGGCTGCCTTCTAGAAGGTGTTTTAGAATGTTCACAAAGGTTACATTCTAATTGCTTATAGCAAATAACAGGTGCAGGGGATTAATTTGATGAGGGCTGTCTTCTGGTAGGTTCACGTTGAGGTCATCTATGACGGTTACTTGGTGCTTATTCTGGTGGATTTTCTGGATATTTCCATGGCACCTGATACCTGACCTTGCATATGCATTGTAAAACATTTTATAAAAACTATTAAGCCTTTTCAACCAAACCGGTGAACACCAGCTGCAGCTAGCTATTACCAACAGCATGTAAATTAGTCAAAAGTTAGGGTACAAGACGTTTGTTCAGTCATAAGTGTTGGGAGGAATTATATGATGCATACCAATATATTGTGACTGTCAAAGGAGGTGAGCTGTGGCAGGAATCCTGACACCACTGTTGACATGGGTCTTACAAGAAGAAAATAGTCCAAATTGCACTTCCTGTTTGCAGCCTCCTAAAAAGGAAGATATCCAAGTTAGAGCTGGACCTGATAGACCAACCACCATCAGACGATTCCACAGAATGTTCTGGTTGACAGTATCAAAGGTGGACGATAAATCTAGGAGAACATGTGCGGACACATGTCCTGAATTCAACTCCCATCATATATCATCGAGAACAGAAAGCATCACTGCCTCTGTACTGGGGCCTGGACGGACGCCAGCCAGCAATGAATGAAGAAAGTTGGATGGATAAAGAAACCTGCTTAGCTCTTGAGTAACAAAACTTTCTAAAATGTTGGCTGCATAAGGGAGAAGTGAAATGGGGCGATACTTTTTTTGTAGCTTAGGATCGTCGCCTGACTTCCTCAGCAAGGGAAGTATCACAGCAGCTATAAATCTGTCAGGAACAATGCCCTGAACTAGTGATTTATTCAAAAGGTCTAACAGAGAACTGGCTGTTATTTCAGACAAAGCTCGCATAATAGTATGGGGGCAGAGATCCAGCAGGGAGCATGTTTTCACCATATGCATGAGAGAAATAAGGGTCTCATGCTGGTGCTGGGGAAACTGTACTAAGGAATGAGAACTAATGGTGCTGCAGTCCACATTGTTCTCAGTTTGTTGAGGCAGACAAGTGATCGGAATTTTATCATTAATTGATTTAATTTTCTCACACAGAGTTTAGGAGGGTTCAAGCACCTTGGTTACCCACCTGGAACAAGTGAGTTTGCTTAATTTCTTAACATTTTCCTTTTCTTTATTTGCCACTAAATTAATGTGGTTAGAATACAAAGAGTATTTGGTGGTGAGGGGCAAGCTTTCATACTTCCTCAAGCCCTCACTAAAATGTTCTCTTTCTAAAGTGCAATAGTTCTTGCACCACTGTTTTTCATGTTGGCAGGGCTTGAGCTTTGCCACTTTAGTTTCACCATTGAACCACAGAGTGTGTTTAGAAGAAGGCCACATTAATCAAGTACGTTCTGGGACATGTACATCACAGGCGTGCTGCAGGCATTTAAAAAAAAAAGAGAAGTATGTTCAACAAAAGGGCTCGGAGGCTGGGCAGGTTTCATGGAGGTTATTAGTCATTCCTGAAAATTCAACGTGCTCCATTTGTGGAAGGTGTTCAATGCAGTGCCAGTCCTCATAAATGCTTGAAATGTAATAAGGTCAGGATCTGACCATATGCAAGGGAGGACAAATACTTCTTGGTAGATATGTTGTGTGACCACACCAAAATCAAAATATGCCCCTTAGCATTGGTCCTGTTATGTGAAAGATAAAGAAGACAGGAGGTTAAAGAACTCTATATCCATGGAATTTGCTGAAGGTTTGTACCAAAAATTGCCAATGACCAACAGATGGTTATATGAGGTGCCAAGTCTGCATATTAAGGGGGCGCTAGAGGGCGCACTAGCTGATGGCCGCACTTTAGTGAGGCTCTGGCTGCCTGGCCAGATACATCCTGCAAAAATCCTTTTTCCCTGTGGGCAGGCGCCCGAAAATCACAGCGGAGGTGACCCTACCTGTTCTGCCGCTCCGGTTCAAATTTGGGAGTGATCGGTGGTCGGATGCCCAAGATACGCGTCTGACTGTGCTGCCCGTGAGCCGCTGTGGAGGAGAGCTGCCGAGGCGCCTGGGCGCCGGACCACGCGAGACCGCGGCTGCCCACGAGGTGACTGGGCCTCGGTGCTGCGGGGCCCGAGCTGCCCGTGGGGATTCCTGCTGAGGGCCTGTCGGGTGGCGGCAGAGGTGAGTCTCCCCCCCCTTGGGGCTGCTGCAGTGTGCAAGGTCAGTCGGCGCTGCACCGGTGGGCCAGCCTGGACCTGCCGGGAGACTCAGAGGCCCCACCTGACCTGAGCCCCGTTACCCTAGCGGCCATACTGTGATTCTGCCGCGATCTCGCGGCATCTGTGAGGGGTGACCCTTGAAGAAACGGAGGTCTCCCGGACGTGGGAACCGACCCGTCAGCACCTCCGGAGCTTGGCGCACGGACCCTCCCCCGCACTCGGCGCCCTGCCGCCATCTCCCGCTCACGCCCCCGGAGCTTCAGTCTGCGGGGATATCCACGGCACCTCGCCACCGCGCCCGCATCTGCTGTGTCTGGGCGGGAGCCCGTAAGCACGGGGGCTGGACGGAGCTCCTGAAGGCCTGCACCCCTGGGGCGCCGACATACCCACAACCTGTGCCGCTGCGCAAGGGGTCTTCGGAGCATGCCAGGTCTGACCGGTGGAATTGGTCACACCACCTGGATTAGGCCCCACCATCGAGCAGCTGGTTTGCCTTGCTTCCCTGGAGTGGGGGACAGCCTTCCTGCACGCACCTACTGACCAGACCTTACCCTGCGCCCGGCGGTCTACCGTTGCATCCCCTGCTGGCATTCCCTGGCCTCAGATCTGCGAGGCACCAACATACCCCCCAGAGGGCGCAGATAATACCCGGCCTGCGGCCCCTGACTCCAGCGCTCGGCGCTCGGGCCTACCATCACGCCCTGCGGCCCGCCAGCACCCCTCGCTACTTCGCCCTGGACTCCGGACCACGGGGCTGGACGCAGTGCCTCATCGCATCGCCCGCAGCTACACCACCGGCGCGGGATACTGGTGGCGAGCGGGTGGCTGCTTAGAAGACCTCTGACATTGCGAAACTGCTGCCGCCATTTCTGGGACTCTTGCGGGTGGGGCCATCGGGTCACGCCGACTGGGTTTGGAGCGGTGGGCATAGACGTTGGCACCAGTCACAGTGCCCGTTCGGCGCTCACAGCTAAGGCACGATGGGCAAAAATGATAATAAGCAGCCCAAACTCTCTTTCGAACCAGCGACTGCCAAAAAAACGTTACGCAGCATGGCGGGGACGAGTGGAGCCTCGAGCACGGCGAGTACTGAGCCCCCCACTGCCCCCTTGGCTCCGGAGCTGAGACTGATGATGGAGGAGATGCGGCAGGGCTTCGCCACGATAGTCGACAAGGTTGACCGCTTATCATCCAGAATGGATGGTGTTGCACAGAAACTGGAGGTCCATGAGGAGCGCCTTGTGGAGGCGGAGAGGCGCATCTCTACCTCGGAGGACACGGTCGCTGCCCATGATACGCGCCTAACTAGAATGGACAATATCCTGAGAGTTATAGCGGCGAAGAGCGAGGAGTTGGAGGCGAGGAGCAGGCGCAACAACATTCGCGTCACGGGGGTTCCGGAATCCACCAACACTGGGCGCATGGAGGACTATGTGGAGCGCATCCTCATCACGGCAGTGGGTAAGGAGGCCTTCTCCAGCCAATTTATTGTAGAGCGGGCGCATCGTTCCCTGGGCCCGGTCCCCAAGCCTGGGGCGCAGCCGCGGCCCATCATCGCCCGGTTGCTTAACTACCGGGACCGCGATACGGCGCTTCGCGCTGCCCGCACTAAGCGGAATCTAACTTGTGACGGCGTACAGTTCTCCCTATATCCGGACTTTACGCCCATGGTTCAAGAGCAGCGAAGGAAATTCTTGGACGTGAAGAAAAAGCTCAGGGACTTGCAAGTTGACTACGCGCTTCTGTACCCGGCGCGGCTCAGGGTAACCCATCAGGGTAAACAACACTTCTTTGTAAACCCGCAGCAGGCCGAGGACTATGTTCGGAAACTACGCACTGCCAGGAGGGGCAGGCAAAATGAAGGAGAGGATGAGGCGGAAGTGGACCCGGCCGAGCACGAGGAGTCCTAACTGGGTCGTTGGGTACTTTTGACCACTGATTCTGATGGAAGGCACAGCGTCTGGACTTAGAATGGCGGTGCCTGCTGTCGGCGGGGGGGCCCGGCCCTGCCGGTAGTTCCATGGATGCTGGCCTTGATGTACTGTTGATTACTGGTGAGCGACTATTGGTTTTTTGTTTTTCTGCAGATTTCTTGCCCCTCTGCTGAAAGTGTTTTGGGATTGGGCAATATGACAACGGAGCAGAGACAGTGATGAACAGTGGGCGCTCCTGGGATGGCCCTCCTGAACCCTTTTTGGTGCTTTTCCGATATGGGGGGAGGTATTGGCGGGCGCTGACTCGCGATTTGGGCTATAGCCTGCAGGGATCACTTGTGCCAGGCACCACCCCACCTCCTCTGTCTTCCCCGTATGGCGCACGCGGGTCGAGAGGGGAGAGATGGGGTGATTGGGTGCATTCCTCTAGTGTCCTTAGGAGGGGATTCCCCACAAGGTTTTTCTATTGTTCTTGAGTGTTGGGATCGGGGTGGGGGGGGGGGAATGTGGTACTGGCAAGATTGGGTTGCTTCAGTGGGCGGGGGGGGGGCACGGGGAATCAGAGGGGGGTTTGTTTTGCTTGGAGGGAGGGGTGGGACTTGGTTGTTGGGGCGCGAGTTGTTGTAAGTAGAACGGAAGTTGCGGAAGACTCTACTGACAAGTGTGCAGGTACCGGAGATCGTGTGTATGGAAGTATGGCTGCTTATAGGCATAGAATGCACTGGACAGCGGAAAGAACTGCATTAGTTACGTCTGTATTGAGGGTTGCAGCATTGGCCGAATGTTTTTTTTCAGGGATACTGTTACCACCACAGGTGATGATACGTTGAATACTGTCGCAATAATGTCCTGGAATGTCCGGGGCCTTAATAACCCCCGGAAATGCAGAAATGTGATTGCTTATTTAGACCGGCACAGTGTGCAGATTGCCATGCTCCAGGAAACCCACCTTAATCAGAATAGTATTCCTACGTTTGCGAGTAGATGGGCGAATGTGCGAGAGTTTTCCTCCTATTCCACGTACTCTAGGGGGACTGCCATATTGGTCAACAAACGGCTACCGTTTCAAAAGCTGGGAGTGCGAGCGGACAGGGAGGGGAGATACGTCATCCTGTGGGGGAGATTGGGCACTGATGTCATAGCACTTGTCAATAGTTATGCGCCTAATGTGGACACTCCTGGTTTCTTTTTGTCATTGTGGGGCCATGTATTGGAAATTGAAGCCACTCACATTCTTTGGGGGGGGGACTTCAACTTGTCGTTATGTCCAGCAACGGATAGATCGGACGGAAGTGCACAGTACAACACTAACGCCAGAGATACACTTCAAGGTATACTAACGGAAGCTGGGCTAGTGGATAGCTGGAGGCACACACACCCATCAGTTAGGGAGGGCACACATTTTACGGCACATGCACGCTCCTGGGCAAGGATCGACTACTGCTTTGTCTCGCGAGGCCTCGCTGGGGGAATTGTCCGGGTGAAACATCTGCCTCGCACCTACTCGGACCATTGTCCTGTTTTGACGGTCTTGGGGATGCCGGGGTATGCTAGGGTGCGCCCGCCGTGGCGGCTCTTTCCCTCAGCTTTGCTGGACCCTGTCTTTAGACAAGAACTGGGAGAGGAGATTGAAGCCTTCTTTCCGAGGAACAAGGGATCGGTTGACAAGGTCGAAACGATATGGGAGGCCTTTAAGGTGACAGTGCGGGGGATCACGATATCTACAAGTTGCGGTATACTGAAGGACATAGTGCGTACATTGACTAAGATCGAATCGGAGCTTAAGGCGCTGGAGGCAGAGATGGTCAGTAACCCCTGCCCTGACCTAGCGGGGAAATTCAGGGCTCTTCTGTCGACATATGAGGAGGAGGCGGCCAGGGAAACGAAATTCCGGGGCAAATACTGGACGGCTAGGCGCTACTGTGAGGGAGACCGTCCGGGAAAGGTGCTGGCTGCACTCACTAGGCACCAGCGCTTCGCCACTCATATCCTGGAAATCTCTGATGAGGGGGGTAGGACGTACCAGGATTCCCAAGGAATTCAAAACACCTTTCTACAGCACTACCAACGTCTATACACCACACAACAGGTGGGAGAGGTGGAGTTCGGTAATTTCTTAGATGACATCGCACTCTGCTGGCTTAGTGATAGCGATAGGGCATTCTTGGGATGCCCGTTCGAACTGGACGAAATCAGGGAAGCGATCATGTCCCTTAACAATGGAAAAGCGGCGGGGCTGGACGGTCTACCGGCCGAATTTTATAAGTGCTACATCGATATTATGGCACCGGTGCTTAAGGAGGTCTTCGAGGACTCGCTCGAGGTAGGGATACTTCCGGGCTCCATGCGAGAGGTTGCGATCACGTCGCTTTTGAAACCGGGGAAGGACCCGAAGGACACTGATGCATATCGCCCTCTGTCACTGTAGAAAATAAGAAGTATTGATGTACATAGGCAACGTTCATTTCCCTTTTCCCACTCCCCTCCCTGCACGCACCATGATTATTGTAAAGCATTGACTGCATCCCTCAGCCCGCAAAGGCCTGTACCCATGCGTACATGACAGCCATTTTAGGCACCTTGGCCTCTTGCCCACTCATTAGAATCACTGGCTTCCCTCCTGCGCGCATTTGAGCACCCCCCCCTCTCCCACTCTCACATACATAGACCATGAAACCCAGCACTCTGCGCGACCCTGCTATGAAAGGCAACCCTCCCGCTTGACCCAGGCACACCCCCCCCCATTTCCCTCTTGAAGAGGCATCCTTCGCCTCAGCTGACATAGCCCCCCAGTTGTATCTGACTGCCCCTGTTCTCTCATGTACAGGTCATAAGATCTCTCTCTCTCTCTCTCTCTCTCTGCGCGGCTCTGGCCTTGCATGCACCCTGACCCCCCCCTCCTTCTCCTCATATGAGCAAGTCATAAACCCTCTTCTTTCGCAAAGCCCTGTCCTTGAGAGTCACGACCGCGCCTGACCAGCACCTCCTTCCCTTCCATGAATGCCCCTCTATTGACGAGCCCTCCCTCCGCGCTCGATTGTCCACGCAGGCATGAATACCACTCCTTTGATGACCCCTTCCCCTGAGTTCGGCTGACCACACATGTCCGAGGCCATCGCCTAAGCCAGGAGATACCATTTACTGCCCTTATTGTATGCCTAGCCACCCCACCCCCTGGGCCATGATCAGGCGCACACATCCTACGACACACTCAGTTGCACGATCGCCCTTCCCTCTTATCAGCAGGTCAAGGGTCCCCATTGTGAACGTATGTGGAGTAGGATCATCACGAGGATTATAGGAATGTTTTCCTTTTGCGACACACTGACCTGATTGTATCATCAAATGTTCTGCAAATGTATAAAAGCCAGAGTCTCAAGCTCACTTGTTAGAGCACCTCCCGAAAGACACTGTGTTTCGTGTCCGAAATGACTGGCTCTCCTCATGAGAAATAAACTCTGTTCTTGATTCCTGCTCCCAGCGCCCGTCTCTTTATTTGGTAAATTATTCGGAATGGAAACTAAGAGGCGGTTTGCGCCAGCAGCCTGGGCATTGATAGAATTATGGGCTCACATTCAACAATTGGCGTCCCAACGCGGGGTCCATCAGTGACATAGGGTTCGGTAAGAGAGATCCAGACGAAGAAGTGAACGTCTAAAATGATCGGAGTATACCTGCCTTGAGAGGGCCCTAGCCCGGCTGCCGATCGACAGAACTTCACCAATTCTGAACGGACCTCTCTTGAGTGACCTATTGTCCTGACTGGAATCCCACAGGAATGCTACATGGAGTAAGAGAACGATCGGGCGCTGGAGGAGGGAGTCGAAGAACTGTCCGTATGGTCCGGTCCGGGTAAGATTAAGTAGGGTGTTTTTACGCCTGATTGGTAGGGTGGTTCTATCCACCTGATTGATTGATTGATTGTATTGAAATCGGTATTTGTATACTGATATTGTATTGGTTGGTATTGGTTCATTTAGCTTTGAGGGCTACTTGACATATTGGTTCTCTTTTGAGAACGAGACATTCTCTGTTTGCAAACAGCGGCGAATAGGAACGTCGTCCCTCTTTGCAGATAGAGAAGGGTAGGTAATGCAGACTTTTGTCCCCGTTGTAATCCGTCATGCCTACTTTTCTCCCCACTGATTGTTTGAAGTCGATTAATAATCGATTGTTGCTCTTTGAGATCTTCCCTGTCTACAAACTGAGACGAGTAGAAATATTCTGTCTTCCTTTTTGGATAGCGAAGGGCAGGTAATGCAGACATTTGTCCCCGTTGTAATCCGTCATGCCTGTTTTTCTCCCCACTGATTGGTTGGTTGCCTGGACATTGTTGTTCCAGGAATTGTTTCGTTTGAGGTATTTTCTATTTGCAAACAACGTGAAATAGAAACACTCTGTCTAGTCTTTGCAAGTAGAAAAGGGTAGGTTATGCCCCTTTGTGAATTCGTCAGTCCTACCCACTCCCCACTGGTTGGTTATTGTGGGGTAGCTCGCATGGTCCGCCCAGGAGACTACTCTTATGGAGGACATATGCTCTCTACTCATGGGCCATTTAATAGAAATAGACCGACTGGTCCGTCCAGGAGGCTACCCTAGTAAGTGGAAGTACATCGCTCGGTCTGTCCAGGATGATACCCTAATGAAGGAATATATGTTCCCCTTTTGATCGATAATCTCGTTCCACCCCGGACCATTTATTGGAGGGGACTCGTCTGGTCCGCCCAGATGTACCCCCCCCTAGTGAAAAGGACACATAAAAATATGAAGTGATCACCGTTCCCTACTAACAGAAAGCTTTAGCTCGAAACACGCTAAGGAAGAGAAAGAAAAATAAAAAGAAATCAGGCTAAGTCAGTAACCCCCTGATGAGCTTTTGACTTCACCAAAAATAAGAAACATTAGAAATAATTCGTAATAAGAAATGTAAAATGGCGAAAAGATTCGATAGCAGAACATAGCCACGAGGTAGCTAGGCTTCACTGCCTGTTCCTGTTCCCAACATGTCTGCCTCATTGCCCGCCCCGCCCAAATAACGGTCACATGAAATAGAAACAACTCGATAGGCACCTACCCCCGTTCCGGAAGCTCCCGAAGTGCAACAGGTCCGCGGTTACGCCCATCCGGAAGACGAGGCCTGGAGGCGCGAGGGACTCGCCTGGCCACGGTCAGGAGGAGATGATGTTGGGCAGGCGGTCCAAAGGATGTCAAGGACCTCTCCGTCTTCTCCCTTCTGCCGCCCTGGAGGCCGCGGGGAGAGAGGGGGCTGTCTTGCCTTGGCCACCGACCACCCCTCTCTCTCACCCGATCCGGCTTTTGCCGAAGGCCGACGCCAAGGCGAGAACGGCGGCGAATCAAGTAGTCCCGCCACATTTCAAATTCGCCGCCTGCCGCCGCCTTCATAGGTACAGGCAGTCCTGCCACATTTCGGGCTCCCTGGAGAATCAGGTAGTCCCGCCACATGTCAAAAAGGGAGGGGGGGGCTGTCTTGCCTCAGCCGCCGACCACCCCCCCCCCCCATCATCAATGGCTGGCACGGCCAATGTCGAAAACGATGGAGCCGGGGAACGGCGCGGGGTCGCTGGAAGGGGGAGGTGTCGCGAACGACCCTCCCCCACCTCCCTCCAGGTGGAGGCTTCCAGCGACACCCCAACACTCTTTGCTTAAAGAGGGTCAACATCAAAAAGCGGTCTTCTGCCCAGGACGGGCACACGCTCCATATCGTCTCTCCTCGACCTTGAAGATTCTATAAGAGCCGGGGGGCCCCCGACCCTCTGCATGGGTGCCCCCGCCCCCTTCACTGGGAACCACGACATCGGTGCTACTCCTGCCGGCACCAGACTCGGATCGGAAATGGCTAAGATGCCGCCACGGCACAGGCTTGTTCAGTTCCGGAGGAACACCAGAATGACCCGGTAGGAAAATTGTTGCCGCCCTTCCCACTCTTTGACTCATGGTCCATATTGTTAGACTGTTAACCACATAGCACGAGACTTTTTGAACTGCCAATGGAAAGTCTGAGCCAACCATGTGAGACTAGAGACACTCTGACTGTGCTGGAACTTGCCTGACCCCACCCAAAATGGCGCCGACACAAAATGAGACGTTTTTAATGAACTTTGTTGCACCCTGATTGCGCAAGCTTTTTGCCCCGAGATATATATAACGTTTTGGATAATGAAAGTAGATATGAAGGATATTGAGTATGTGCTTGGACAATGAATTGACTTAGGGTGGGTACTGATTATGAGTTGGAAAATGAATTGGTGTAATTTAAGGTAATGAATGAACATTGGATGATGTATTTATGAATGTATTAAAGATGAATTACTGACATGCATCATGCTTGCTCTGTAGGGGAGTTTAATATGATTTTATTGCACTGCCGCACTTTATGCAACGAACTGCCACCAGCTTCGTTCTTCCCATGTACAGTTCCAATCTGCTCCGTGGCTAGCCCACCGGGTTGTAGGCCTGTATTTATGTGTCAACCCTCTTTATTAAAGGTATTTTGGAAACGAAAGCATAGTTGTAGCAGATTGCATTAATGAGTTTTGAATGTATTACTACTATGAGCAACGAGAAAGTATGATGAAGGCTGAAGGTTAAAAAGGACCCGATATTTAGCAGCCACACTATGTGTGACAGGCAGCCGGAAAGGTGCTTTTGAAGCCCTAAAACGACACCACAGAAATGCCACCTGACCGCCACCCTTGTACCCGATCAAAAGGGGTTACGACCAAGTAGCTCATGTCGCACAGATCGTCAATGATTATCTGTCTGACCTTTCTGGTCCATCTGGGCTTAAACGCCGTGATGGTAGAGAAATGCACTACGTGGAGATAGGTCGAGTATGTGGTAGGTAAAAGCATTTCCGGATTACTGCACGTTGATGAGGTTTTGAATGTTGCCCCCCACCCCTTCTTTTTTCCTCCCTTCTGCAGGTCACGTCGGAACCTTGGCTGATGTATGGAAGGACGATGATCGAACCACCAATGAGAAGGGGAAGAAGGGAATATGAGCATGGTCCTTATGACAAATAAAAGTTTTAAAAGACGTAGACTTAAACATGACTGTTCCTCCTTAGAACATAGCAACGGGAGGATGGACTGACATAGAGACTGGACAAGTACTGAATGACGAAAAAATTTGACTAGAAACGACGCGTTAAATAATGTAACTGGACGTTTTGACTAGGTAGGGAAAGGACAAAGAAAAATTGTACGGGTAAGGGTTGCCACGGCACCACCCGCCTAGGAAGCTAGAAATGTTGCCGATGTTCAAAATGCACTGCCCCCTTTCTCACACTCTTACAGATATAGCCAAGCTGTCCGACTGTTTTCCCGATCAATACTTGCCGTTGCCTCAGCCTGGAGAACTTCCCACCAAAGGAGGGAACAGAAAAATGGTTTAAGATCCAACCATGGGTAACTAGCGCGACCAGGTTAATTTCCGATCAACCAACCGAGGTGTGAGTATTGGTAATTGGGAACGCTCGCAGGCGTGACAAACGAGAAGGAAGAGGGGGGAAGGGCAGAAAGAGCTAAGCACGTAGATAAATAGGATAGTAAAGATACGTAGGATATATATAAAAACAGATGTTGTAGACTAACAATTGTTTCCTGTCTTGTTGTGAATGTCTTGTATATGTGTAATACATGTGCCGTCTTCCCTGTCTGAGTTTGTGTGTGTGTAACGTACGAATATATGTCTCCCCTCTGTCTATATCTGCATGTTACCCGACCTTTGCTGTTCTGTGTTGTGAGCGCACTAAATGACCTATTTTTGTACACGTCTCTCTCTCTCTCTCTCCACCCTTTCTCTCTCTCTCTCTCTACATGTCATACGTGTACCGAATGGCTCGTTTAAATTGCGGACGACTCTCACTCTCTATGAGAGTCTCCCTATTTTCTCTCCCTCTTTTTGGTAAAATTGTGCCCCACCGGCACCAGTCTGATTTGATACATATTGAACACGAAGG
Source organism: Lissotriton vulgaris (assembly GCF_964263255.1). Taxonomy (NCBI): domain Eukaryota; kingdom Metazoa; phylum Chordata; class Amphibia; order Caudata; family Salamandridae; genus Lissotriton; species Lissotriton vulgaris. The sequence goes on along the minus strand of NC_141699.1, from coordinate 467,854,084 downwards.
TGTTCAGCGAAATTGACCGGAACTAAAATGACTGTATCTCGCCATGTTACTGCCTCTCCTTTCTGCAAAATGAATGAACTTGAATTGGCTGAGAAGGAAAGGACAGGTAAGACGGCTAAGGTCCCCCGATTTGGCCTCTTATAGGGGAACTATATGTCAATGGCATCCTAATTTTTATTGTTAGAGACAAGCGCCAAGGTCCAGATTGACCCCCAATGCCCAGATTGCCCCACCCCTTTGCACCCAAGCACGAATGCCCGAAGCGTCCCCGCCCCACTTGATCGACCCCAGCTACTGTCCCCGATATATATATCTGATGACCATGAGTAACTGCCGCCCCTCGAGAAAAACATGTTTGACTCTGTCTTTCAATGATTGCACCCCCGCTTGTTTTAAAGAGTTAGCCAGCTCTAAAGGGAAATGTAAGACTGTTAAGGCTCGAATTAGAAGGACGAGTCTCTCCTGAATGTTGTCAATCTTGGGGTTTTTGTTGAAATACGCAGGTGATAAGAGTCCGACCTCTGTCCATATATGTCATGAACGAACGCCGATTAGACCTGGTGCGAACGCAGTAGAAATACCCACCTACTTACTTCATGGTAATAGACTTCTGACTGTGACCAATGAGCATAACGCCAGGTGCTAGGATTGCGAGTGGAATTCATATGTAAAAATCTCTCCTCCTGCCAGTTCTCTAAAACTTGTTTTTACCCATTTAAAGATACTCAATCACCGGAGGAGAAGGGCCGGACGTGACGCACAGCGTGGCTGCAGATCATGAGACACATGCGACCTCAACCAAAGGTGGAGCCGCAGGACAACAAGAAACGGGACGAGGCAGCACTCTCAAAGGCGGTAAAAGAAAGAATGAAGGGCTGTCCTGAAGCTCTCTGTCCGCCAACCCACGTGTGCCTGGAGCCTCCGTCCCTCTTTTCAAGCCCGATTGATGGGCCTGCTTGCTTGTTACCCATTGCTCCCTTGGTCCCTTTGGTGTGTCCCGGGAAAATCTGCCCCCACTCCGCCCTCTCACTCCCATCGACTAACGAAACCGCACACCCTCTTTTCCATGCGACTCTCTGCTGAAAGGAAGAACAGCATCTAGATGGAAATGGGGTTACGCCACGGAAATATAGGTGCCAAGCTTAAGGCGCCACTCAAAGGATTGGTTAGGGAACAGGACTGTGGTCTAACAGCAGAGGACTGACCGCACCCTGCAACGCGTAAGGATAGAACCGAGCTGGACCTATAGCTCCACCGCGGGTGCTCAACAGCGCCAACGAAAGGACACGGACTAGAGCCTACCAGTGATGGCTCACTGATAAAAGACACTGTGACGAAGAGATCTTGCGTATTGAACTGAATTCCTCCCTTGACTACTTGGTCAAAATGTTCATTGGTCACATTTTTAAGTCAGAAACATTTATGCTATGTAGTGATTTGAAATGATAGGAACTCGACAAATGCCATCCCCTATGTGCTGCGTTCTGCCAAACACATCAACTGTCCATGATTATATGCCATATGTTAGTATTGACAAATGCAAATTCTTCGATCGCACCTGTTTATATGTACCTTCATCGACTGCAAAAATGAACTTTGCTATGTAAAAAGGGGCGACTGTAGAAAATAAGAAGTATTGATGTACATAGGCAACGTTCATTTCCCTTTTCCCACTCCCCTCCCTGCACGCACCATGATTATTGTAAAGCATTGACTGCATCCCTCAGCCCGCAAAGGCCTGTACCCATGCGTACATGACAGCCATTTTAGGCACCTTGGCCTCTTGCCCACTCATTAGAATCACTGGCTTCCCTCCTGCGTGCATTTGAGCACCCCCCCCTCTCCCACTCTCACATACATAGACCATGAAACCCAGCACTCTGCGCGACCCTGCTATGAAAGGCAACCCTCCCGCTTGACCCAGGCACACCCCCCCCCCCATTTCCCTCTTGAAGAGGCATCCTTCGCCTCAGCTGACATAGCCCCCCAGTTGTATCTGACTGCCCCTGTTCTCTCATGTACAGGTCATAAGATCTCTCTCTCTCTCTCTCTCTCTCTGCGCGGCTCTGGCCTTGCATGCACCCTGACCCCCCCCTCCTTCTCCTCATATGAGCAAGTCATAAACCCTCTTCTTTCGCAAAGCCCTGTCCTTGAGAGTCACGACCGCGCCTGACCAGCACCTCCTTCCCTTCCATGAATGCCCCTCTATTGACGAGCCCTCCCTCCGCGCTCGATTGTCCACGCAGGCATGAATACCACTCCTTTGATGACCCCTTCCCCCGAGTTCGGCTGACCACACATGTCCGAGGCCATCGCCTAAGCCAGGAGATACCATTTACTGCCCTTATTGTATGCCTAGCCACCCCACCCCCTGGGCCATGATCAGGCGCACACATCCTACGACACACTCAGTTGCACGATCGCCCTTCCCTCTTATCAGCAGGTCAAGGGTCCCCATTGTGAACGTATGTGGAGTAGGATCATCACGAGGATTATAGGAATGTTTTCCTTTTGCGACACACTGACCTGATTGTATCATCAAATGTTCTGCAAATGTATAAAAGCCAGAGTCTCAAGCTCACTTGTTAGAGCACCTCCCGAAAGACACTGTGTTTCGTGTCCGAAATGACTGGCTCTCCTCATGAGAAATAAACTCTGTTCTTGATTCCTGCTCCCAGCGCCCGTCTCTTTATTTGGTAAATTATTCGGAATGGAAACTAAGAGGCGGTTTGCGCCAGCAGCCTGGGCATTGATAGAATTATGGGCTCACATTCAACATCACTGCTGAACTGCGACGCGAAGATCCTTGCGAAAGTGTTGGCGACCAGGCTGTCCCTACTCATGCACACTCTAGTGTTGCCGGACCAATCTGGCTTTGTCCCGGGGAGGGCCACATCCCATAACTTACGCACACTATTTTCCCTGATACCTACCATCTCGCCCGACTTGCCGGTCGCTGCCGTGTTCCTGGACGCCACCAAGGCGTTCGATTCGGTGGAGTGGGGGTACCTGTTAGCTATTCTGGGCAGAATGGGGTTCCCCCGGATCTTCATAGCCTGGGTGCAACTGCTATACACCGCACCGGTCGCCAGGGTCGTCGTCAATGGGGTACTTTCGAAACAGATGCCGATCACAAGAGGGACTAGGCAGGGCTGCCCTTTGTCGCCCCTACTTTTCGCCTTAGCGATAGAGCCATTGGCCTGCAGAGTCCGACAATTGCACAAGGTCAGTGCATTCAACTGTCTTCAGCGGCAGATCGGTATCTCCCTCTACGCAGACGACGTCACTTTGTACGTACGCCACCCACGGGATCACCTTAATTCGCTGCTGAGGGAATTTGTGGCATTCGGTGGCATATCCGGGGTACATATAAACTGGAAGAAGTCGCAATTCTTCCCTCTCACGGCGTCGGTAACCCGGTTCCAACTGGATTACCCCCTGGAATGGTGCAGCTCAGACTTGAGGTACCTGGGCATAGAGGTGTCGCTCGATAGAGACGTCACTATCCGGTCCAATTATGGGGTGGCTATCTCGCAGTTGACTGATAATGTGTCCCGCTGGCGGGCCTTGCCGATATTGATGGCAGGTAGAGCTTCCCTGATCAAGATGGTCGTCCTCCCGCGGTTCTTATATCTATTCCAAAACATTCCTTACTTTCCGGGGGCCTATTTTTTCAAACGGCTCCGATCTGAGCTACTGCGCCTCTTCTGGGGTGGCAAGCAACCACGCCTTAGTTGGAGGGTCTTGACACAGCCATATGATAGGGGGGGATTCGATGTGCCCGACATGGAATTATACTACCTCAGTGCTCAGGCTCAACACTCCTACCACTGGGTTAACCCCGCTCCCTTTATGCCACAGGTTGCCGCTGAGGACTGGGTCGTTCACCCGCTCCCGCTCAAGGGCATGCTGATGGGATTGATTGGGGATGTTGAGACGCCTGCTACCACTGTCACCTGTACTATTGATGCCTGGCGGCGAATAACTAAGCAACTGGACGCCCCCATGCTTTACTCCCCGGCGCTTCCCCTCGCATATCACCCGAAACTTTCTCTATTAACGGAAAACGGTTTTCGGTCCATGTGTAAACGCATACACCTTAACTCTTGGGGCGACCTATTTCAAGACGGAACATTCCGCACCAAGAAACAGTTGTTTCAGACTGCCCCTCCGACATCCATGGAGGTGTTTTACTACATCAGGCTCCGCCAGGGTATGCGTGACATACTCCCCAACTTCCCGGACGAACCTGAGACGGTACTGCCATTGCATATCATGCTCACCTCTGATGGCAAGCACTTAGTGTCTAAACTGTACGCCGCTATACGTGGGCAACGCCCAATGCTGCTGCCGAAAGCCCGGACCAATTGGGACTCTGAACTGCCAACTGCGCTTACGGATGAGCAATGGAGCTATTGCTGCGCAGTCACGGCTCGGATTTCCTCTAGCTGTAGGCTGAAAATTATTCACTATAAATTTCTGCAACGCTACTATTATACCCCAGTCAGGAAACTTCGGTTTCATCTCTCGGAAGATGATAGATGTGTTAGGTGTTGGGCGGCTGGTGCAGATTTCTTCCATCTGGCCTGGGAATGTGGGGCCATACATACTTTTTGGGAACAGGTACACGCCGCACTCCAGGTAATGATAGATGGCCCAATGCCAATGGAGCCAATAGTGCTGCTCCTGGGTTACACCAAGCAAGTTCCCAAACCGGACCGCAAATTTGTAGACATAGCGTTGCTCCTCGCTAAGCGAAGAATAGCTTGCAGATGGGGGAGAGGGAGAGCGCCTAAATTTAAGGACTGGCTTGATGACCTCACTTACTGCCAGGACCAGCATGGCGTTTACGCGGAACTGCTCCCCGCCCGATGCGCGCCTAGCGATTTCTGGTCCCCCTTGCAGGTGTACTTGTTATCTCAGGCGACGCACGGCGACTCCTCTGGTGATGACGAACCGGTCTCGAGCCAATGAGCGTGTAGGTCCCTACTTACAGCATTCACCATACTACTGTAGCCATGGGTAGAGGTATGTTGCAACACCTGCATCAAACTAGGTAGTCACGACACCCGCTTAAAACTAATATTGGGGAGGCTGGGAGTGGGGGGGACCCCTTCTTACTCATGTATGTATTGGATTTACTGTGGTGGGCGTATGCACTGTAGGCCACACACACTAGTAGGTACGGGCTACACTTCCGAAGAGGAGCTGTGAGCGCGACATCGCTCTATGGTGAGACTTACATGTCCCTACACTGGGGGTTGGCTGCGCTAATTGGCAGGGATGCACACGCTTACCGTGCATGAGGAACAATGCTGCACACATTGGCATAACCGATGGACTGGGCAGGTCACAGACGAGTGCGGATGGGTGGGGTGTGAAGGCGTCGACCTTGCTGGCCTGTTCTCATGTCTGACTGTGGCGGGGTGGTGAAGATCATCCTCCTTGCGTCCTGGACTGTGATGGGGGGGAGAGTCCTGGTTTACAGGTCACACTTTGATGTCATTATGAAACTGAGCCTGTGTTATATAGGACCAAGTGAGGCTGCTACCTCTCTACGGAATGTATCACGATTCTTTTTTATTGATGTACTGAAATGCAGATGCTGTCACTGTCAGGTCTTTTGTGTTGAACGCAACTAATAAAGGTTTAAAAAAAAAAAAGTCTGCATATTAACTCAAAGGAGTCCATAATGCCGGATATGCAGTGTGGTGACTTTCTTTGTATTGATTGTTTTGTAACTGAATGGAGTAATTCAGCACAAACGATGTTGAATTCTAAATATAAATGCTTATGAATTCAACATTTGGCTATACCACTCATTCGTTTTTTCTGCTTGAGCATTGATTCCTCAATTTGCAGCTTTGTATCAGAGAGTTCTTATATTTGTTTCATTTGCATGTACTAGCATTTTACAAAATAATTGGTCTTACCCAACAGAACCATTTGTTTGTTTAATTGCTTATAACATGAACTACACTTTAACAGAGGATCATTATTTTGGAAGGAGGGTCGTTATATTAGAAGGCAGGTACAACTAATCCATCCCGTGCCTCTGTGGAAATCACATGGATCCAGTTATCAGTGGCAGCCCTATTTTGCAGAGTTGATGACAAATCCTAGTATGCTGCAGACAAAAGGATTAGGTTGAACCTGCAAATGTTAGAGAACAGTGCAAATAATTCAACCAAACCAGGTGCTTCAACTGTTTTGTATACTAGAAACCTGTGTATTTCGTAGGAAACATCAATTACTTCCATCCAGAATGACTGAAAAGCACACCGCTCATAGGAGACGACCATTCCACATGTCAAATAATTAATCAGATACAAAACAACAACTAGCATTACAGTAGAAACCAAGTGATTCTTCTGAGATACACATTGCAAAGATCTCCTATGGCACATACGTGCAGAAAACAGACACTTTTGATCTTACATCTTAAAGGGAAACCATATCACTTAAAAGGGGCAATGACTCACACCCTCAAGCCAGAAGAAATAGAATTGTTCATGCAGGATGCAACTCCTGTAGAGCAGAAATGGAAAAATGGAAGATAGAGCCTTGGTCTTGTTAACCAGGCGTACTCTGGTCTCTGGTCACCCAAGACGCAACATTCAAATAATTTCTGTGTGTGCCTGCACCAGGTTGTCAATCAAGGTAGCAGAATTTATATCAAGCATCCTTTAACCTCTCATGCTTAATTTTAAACAACCTTTACTGATAATTCAAGGCTGTTGGGTGATAAAATGCACTAACACCTACCTGACTGAACTCACAAAAGCTGATGGCATGCTGGCTTTTAAAGCTAAATGCTTCATATACAAAGGCCTTTTGCAATGGTGAGTTCTGCGATTCTCAAAAACTTTATGTACAAAAGCCCTTTTAGGAGTCAGAAAGTTCTTTCCACTTAGTAAAATGATTTTTGAGATCCCTTCCCGAATCACGAATAGGAAAAGCTTTGAAAGGGGCATCCCATCCTATTTCAGATTTGGAAAATAATGTATCATTGGTTTACGACTACAATTGCAAACCATTAATTAGTTACCCGTCCGCCTCGGGTTTGGAATGTTAATTGACCCCTTCCCCTTTGGGAGTAGGTAGTGATCCAGGGGACCCCTGCATACTCCTCTTGAAAACTTTTTTTTTTTTTTAAAGCATCACTTATTCCTTTAAGGAACATGGCCTGCTTAAAAATGTTTTCCATATTGGAATGCAATGATTGGGAAAGTGGTCTACTTTCCCTTGTAGGCCACCATCCCTGCATTTGTCGCTAGTCAAGACAAATTGTGACCTACCTAATGGATATTAATTAAGCAGGTTGTTCTGCGAACCCTTGTGATTCAAAGTATTAGTACATAGGTCAGTTAACAAAATATTATTTGCAAAAAATGGTGTGCAATTTGTGACCACTTTTGTCAAATGGAATAATAGTACATCAGGCCTCATAATGTGCACAGTGCTGCAGGTAGATTGGGGCATCAATAGTCAGGACTTTGCATGGTCCTATAATAGAGGGTTGGATAGCATTGGTCCAGGAAGGCCTAATCTGAGCCGAACCAGATTTTTAGAATAACCACTGACTATGTACATTAGCTCCATTTTGAATTGGAGTACATATATTGATCTTGTATGAACATCTCGAAAAACTTGGAATGGATTTGATCCTCCTGGATTTACATTGGACAGCCCTGATAGAAAACATGAATGAAATTAGCAAGGCATGCTTGTATAGGTGTATTTGGTAATGTAGCGTGCCATGAGTGGTTTTTAGGCTATAGATGGAAGGCGCTCTTGAACAGCTCACTGTAAGTGCTCTTCCATGTCTCTGATCTCTGATTGGTTCGTCAAATGTCTTTTATCACAATAGGTGAGCACAAATATGGGCATACCAGAGATGGAGAAGTACCATTCCTGGATCAGGCTGTATTGTATCGCTATGAGACAAAGATGGAAATGCTTTGGCATTTGTCTTTGTGTGTAAAACCATTGATAGCACTATATTAAAAACTGTCATGCCATTTTCGAAGCGGTTAAAGCCACACACGTTTTTTCAAAGGAAGAAATCAGGGAAAAGTTGGTAATCACCATCGTTACAAGAGTGGGGCATAGACACTGGACAAGTACCTGTAAATGAAATCTATATAGTGCCTTACCTGAGGAGCACAAGTACAACAACAAATTGGCATCAGCCAAAAAGACAATAGATCAGGGGTGCAATGCCCAAAGTTAGAGTAGCCAGAAACAATCACCCGACTCAGACCAGTAGAAGCAAGCAACAAGCCACACTTTGGACTTGATCACAAAAACCTCTGGCCCCGAGGGGGGGGGTGGCGTGGCCAACTGCCGGCGAAGATGGCCGCACAATAGCCTGGCTCCGGCCCTAATCCCCCAAAAATCTGCATAAATATCCGTTTCAGCAAATGTTTCGCCCATATAAATGGTGGTGTACGGAGCAACGATCGTAAAATCCGGCGTGTAACAGATGCCGGAGAGCATGGACAAAATAGCGTGGCTTAAGAACCGGGAGAGCTGAAACGCAAGCGGTTATGCTACCTGGAACCAGGGATTCGCCATTGGCGCAAAAGGACCCTACCTAACAAGACAAACTTACAGCTGTCACTGCGGAACATACTTCCTTAGAATCAGGTATTGATTCTGTCTCCATCGAGATTGGCCTCATCAGGGCAGATTTTTGCAAAATTGAGTGATCATGTGACGGAGGTGGAAAGAGTCACTCAGAATCTAGTTGTTATGTCCAAAGACTTAGAAAAACAGGTCCAGGAACTGCAGAATAGTAGCAGAGCACTTGCAGACCAAATGTATGACTATGAAGGACCAGCCAGAAGGAACAACATGCAATTATTGAGAGGGCGGAGGGACAGGCAGGGGACCTCTTCATTGAAGAACTCATAATGCAATGGCTCCAACCTAAAACTCTCTCTCAATACTTTTCGATTGAACATGCTCATCGGGTTCCGGGAGGCAAACCTAAGCCTGGACAACCCCCCAGGCCTATAGTGGCCAGGGTGTTCAACTTCTGTGACAGGGATATAATCCCGCAAACCGTGCGATGGCTCCACCAATCAAGATTGATAATAGCACCATTATGTTTTATCCAGACTTCACCCTGAGGGTCCATAAACAGCGTAGAAGTTTCCTGGAAGTCAAGAAGACCCTAAGGGACAGAGAGTTACAATACGCATTCATTTTTTTTTTTTGCTTTTAAACTTTTATTTATACAAGTGTGAAAGGCACAATCAATATTTCTTTGCACAATCAAATATGGTAAATACAGTCAATACATTATACATTCTTTGTTACCCCTATTTACAATGTAGTAGCATTTGCACCTTGCCGCTTGAGTGTATAACGTTACAAAAATGTGTGTCATTTACATTACGTTATTCCAAATCTTGAGTCACTATTGGTAATTCACAGATATCCCCTCGTTAGGTGTTCCATCCCCCCCATTATTTTATCCATTTTCTGGGACAGCCCCTGTTAATGTATACGGTCTTTTCCGCCACCATGGCTGTGTCCATATTCCTGCACCATTCTGTGAGTGTAGGGGTGGTTGCCACACCCCAGTGTCTAGCAATATTCCTCTTGGCCAGCACAATACCCAGGGTCGCCCAGGTCTGTAATGTCGAGTAGAGTTCTGTCACTTCCCAAATATTGAGTAAACAGCATTTAGGCTCTGCACAAACTAGATTCCCACTCACCCTCATGATAAGGGACATCCCTGATTTCCAATATAATGTTATTACCGGGCATGCCTATAGCATATGAAAAAATTTGCCAACCTCTCCACATTGCCGCAGACAGAGCTGGGTGTCAACTTTCCCAATCTTATTGAGAGTAGTTCTAGTGTAGTAGATTCTATGGAAGATCTTGAGCTGCACTAGGCGTAATTTGGATGTGATCGCCACTTTTCTAGGTGACACTGGTGCCTGCTGCCAATCCGTATAATCTAACTCTCCCATGTCTGCCTGCCACTTGTCTTTAAGCTTCTGCAAGGGATCTGGTGTGTTGTTGATAATCTACCGATAGGTCATAGAGATTGCTTTCTTTTCCATGTGTTCCGTCAGCAGCCTATCCTCCAGCGGGGAAGCCTCGGATAGAGTGGTGTCAGGGGGAATTGCCATTTCAAGGGCATGTTTAATCTGGTGGTAGCGGAATTGTTCCGTTGGCACCATCTCATACTGAGTCCAGAGCCGTGTAAATGGGATCACTTTTCCCCGCACCCAAAGATCACCTACCTTGGATATTCCAATGTGGTCCCAGTGATTAAAGCCTTGGCTTTTACCCAATCTTCCCAGTGTATCCGTGACCCAGAGGGGTGTTGCTTGTGTGATGTTGTGCCACCCTAACTTTTTTTGCACTATATTCCATACTTGGAGTGTGGTTTGTGGGGCCCATTAGGGTCCGGGTCTTGTTATATAGCCTCCGGTATAGCCCCTCCTCACCCAGCTGTAATCGGTTGAGGATATAGGCTGTATCTGTGTGTGGGATGTGAATCCAGTGGTTAATCACTGTCAATTGGGAGGCCCAATAGTATGTTTGTATGTTCGGGAGTGCGATGCCTCCATCATACCAGGTGCAATATAGTTGCGTCATAGCTCTACAAGCTGGTTTATTGTCCCAAAGGAGTTTAGTGACTTCTGCTTCAATGGCATGGAAGTAGGATTGTGGGACCACAAAAGGTGCATTTTGGAGGGCATAGAGGAACCTTGGTAGCGCCATCATTTTGAAAAGCGCCGCCTTTCCCAGGAGCGGCAATGGCAGCGACTGCCAGTGCTTGGTGTCTCTTTGTAGCCATTTCAAAGGGGCTTGAAGATTCAGAGTCATAAATACTTCCGGGTCATGGGTTACATGAATTCCTAAATATTTGAAAGTGTCCTTGACAACTGTTATATCGCAGCCATCCAGGAGTGTTGGTGGGGGACCTTTCAGGACATAAAGCACTGATTTTGTCCAGTTAATTGTGTACACTGAGTAACGTCCATATGAGCCACAGATATCTAACAGGCAGGACAGGTAGCATCTAGGAGAGGCCATATATAGGAGGATATTGTCAGCATATAAGGATATTCGATCCTCACATCCCTCAGCTCATCGAAGCTCGCGGATGACCGGGTCATGTCGCACCCAGGTCGCGGGAGGCTCCAGCACCAGGGCGAAGAGAAGCGGCAATGGCAGGCAGCCCTGTCTTGTGTCTCGGTGCAGTGGAAACTCTACGGATATATGCCCATTGGCCAGGGAAGCAGTGTACAGTAACCTAACCCAGGACCACAATTCCGGTCCGAGCCCCAATTTCACAAGAACAGCGAAGAGAAAGGGCCCCTCAACCGTGTCCAAGGCCATGCGCGTCCAAGGACAGCACAACAGCTTCTTCTTGGATGGTAGACTTCCGGCCCAACACGTTGTGGAGGCATCTCAGATTTAATGCCAAATTCCTCCCAGGCATAAACCCGGATTGATCCGGATGTATTAACGTTGCTAGGTGCGGCATGAGCCTGTTGGCCAGGGTTTTGGCTAGTACCTTGGCCTCAGCATTGATCACAGATATGGGTCTGTAGGAGGAACACTCCTACGCGGGTTTGTCGGGTGTGGGAATGGCCACTATTGTTGCCGTTCTTTGGTCTCGGGGTAGTTCCCCCCTGTCCAAGCTGGCATCATACATGGATACGAGATATGGTGTGAGTGTCGTTGTGTCACGTTTGTACCACTCTATGGGAATAACGTTTCGGCTCAATGCCTTTATTGACTGAAGTTTACCGATTGCTGTCGCAATTTCTTCAGTGGAGAGTTCTGCCTCTAATAATTGAGACTCCTTCTCTGCGAGTTTTCAATGTATGATATCACGGAGGAACTCCCCTGCATTCTCTTATGTTATTTTTAGTGCAGAAGTGTAAACCTGTTCATAGTGATGTGCTAGAAGGTCTACTATGCATTAGGTATTCCGTGTGGTGTCACCCGTGGGAAGTTGAAGTTCTGTGATCAATCTATCTGCCTTTTCCTGCTTATCAAGCTAGGCCAATAGCCTGCCGGCCTTATCACCATTTTCCTATATAGTGTGCTGGGTATTAGAGAGTCACGTCTTCACTGCCTCCCATAGATGGTCTTTTTACTCCTGCTTTTTAAGGTGCAATAAATTAGGGTTTCTTATCGGAGGGGTCCTGGCTGTAAGCCCTCTCTAAGTCATCTACCTCCTGTTCAAGTGTCGCTACTGTCCGGACCTTCTCTCTTTTATGATGGGTTATGAGTGAGACCGCCTATCCATGGAGCACTGTCTTGTATGCTCCCAGAGGACGAGTGGAGAAGAGACGGAAGGTGCATTTTCGCTAAAATAATATTTGGTAGTGTCAGTCAGTCCTTTCCAGATCGCAGGGCTCTTAAGGTATCCTGGGTTATAGGAAATATTTGGATCCGCGCTGTGGAATGCCAGGTGTATAAAGCGCTGACCGGGGAGTGATCAGAGATGCCTCTTGGTAAATGTGCAACAGTTAAGAAGTTTCCAAGTTCGGCTGCCAGCGCCAGCATGTGTTCTATTCTGGAGAGGCTGTTGTGTTCACCCGAGTGATATGTATATTGTCGTGTCTTTGGAAAGCGGGAGCACCAGATGTCTACCAGGTCTATGGTGACTAGGAAATCCGTTAGGATAGAGTGTTTCCAGTGTTGTTGTCGAGGGGGTGTGCGGTCTAGAGTGTCATTTAGTGTGGCATTGAAATTGCCTCCTAATATTAAGTTGCCTTGTGGGAGCCGAAGTAGGAATTCACCGAGCGCCTGAAATGCTAAAGAGTGGAGTGTGGGGAGAATGTAGACGGACACTATGTTGACCATACGTCCTTCCCATTGACACAACAGTGCCGCAAAGCGGCCTTGGTTGTCTGTGTATGTGTATTTGATGACAATCTGATATTTTTTTTTTTAAGAAGGATTTCCACTCCCCGTGAACCAGATGTAAACTCCGAGTGTACCGCTAGTATGAAACCCCACCTGTCTAGTGCCTTGCAAGCCTTCCCCGTTAAATGGGTCTCCTGCAGCAGGGTTATTGCTGGTGCCTTGCGCTTTAGGTACTGTAGGACTAGTCCTCACTTGAGCTTATCTCGAAGACCATTAACATTCGAGGATATAATAGGTAGGTGCTGTGTGTGAGGTGTCACAGGTGTTGTGGAATCAGTGGACATTGTCATGGATAGTGTTTGAGACATGCGCTATACGATCTAGTTTGTGTTGTAGCAGTGCACGAACAGCATGAATGGACCTACGATGTGCCATATAACATACAAAAACAAATGAACCCAGCAAATCAGAACTTCCCCAAGAAACCCTCTTATTCCCCCCTGCCTCCCTTCAAGACGTTTTTAAAATTTCCCACCACCCCAACTTTGCACAGTGCCTATTTCCCATTACCCAGTACATTTGTAGGGGGAGAGAGCTCCTGGACTGTCCCCTCGGTGGGCCTTCTTGTAGACAGAATTACCCTCCCAGCTTTATTTAAATGAACATAATGAGATATCTGAAACCCCTTCTCAGCACAAAGTCCCTCGGGGGACCACCACTGTACAATATTCAATGTTGTTTCCAGCAAGACTTAGGGTGGAGGCCAAGGGCAGAGCATGGTTCTTCAGAGAACCGGAGGTGGTCTGGGAATGGCTGGATGGATGGCGACAGATCGGAGGAACAAATAACTCTGATAGACGCCGAAGAAGGACGGCGTAGGACCGCAGAGTGACCACATCTGAGCACGAGGAAAGTGACGCCACAGACACAGAGCCAATGGAGGCTGGCTGCGCCGGCCCGGCATAAAGGGGTGGGAGTGGAGACACACACTGTAAGTGGTTGGAAGGGAGTATAGCTGCTGGCTGTATGCTGTTCGTGGCCCCTAGCAGATTGCCTAAGATTCAACCCAGCAAGAAGATGATCAAAGGCTAATGCTGAAGAGTCATGGTGGTGGCACTCTGGACTGTAGATGGCTGAGTACAAGCACTGTTACATTATAATCAGAAATGGTTTGTGATGTATATATCTGCTTTGGGGGGGGGTCTGGCCTTTTTGGTGTACATCCCCTCCAAAATTGGAATGGGTGGGCAAAGGGCACTCTGCATTGTTGAGGTGGCGGGTAGTTTGAAGTCTGTTGTGCATGGAGGCAGGGAGGGGGGTGGTTGGGGGAAGCTAAAGGGAGTTTAAGTTTGTTAACATGTATCACAGTGATCACTATTTTATCACTGCACACAATTGCTGCTGAACCCCATTTGTTCTGCCTAGTGTATACACGCTGTTGCCCACAAACACATGACCTATTAATGGTACATGTGAAGCGGTATTGGCCTCATTGCGTTGGGGACAGGAGGACTAGGGAGCACCCAATACAACCACAATGACAGTCAGGGATACCCCTGATAACATGAGACTCGAGGCAATGTTGACCCTGCTCTCCTGGAATGTTAATGGGTTGGGAGATAGGATTAAGAGGGGGGTGGTACTACAATATATATAAAGACAGGCGGCAGACATAATTCTATTGCAGGAGACCCATCCTATTAGAAACACTTCTAAGGCTCTCGACAGATGGGGATATAAACTCATAGTTCACTCAGGATTCACGACTTGGTCCGGAGGGGTCAGGATACTAATGAAGAAGAATCTTCCATTTATGGTAGCTCAGACACATACAGACAGCTATGGGCACTTTGCTGGGGTATCAGGGTCCTGGGAGGGTTAGACTATAAGTATCCTCTTGGTGTACATACCTCCTGCTCTACATAAAATAGCTTTGCCGGAACTGAGCAGGATGATTCTCACTTTTCCAGGAGGCGAAATAATAGTGGGTGGCGACTTCAACATGATGCTTTGCAATGAAGCTGATAGAGAACCCCCAGGGGCACTACACAAACACAAAACACAATGGCTGAATTTGCAGCAATGCTGGGCCTGGTGGATATATGATGGGCAGCACACCCACACTTGCGGCAATATACATACTATTCGGCTTCTCACAAAAGTCACTCCCGCACTGATCCCATACTGACTCTAGGTGACACAGCACACCACTTCGTTGAGATACAACATTTAGCGAGGGGCATCTCCGATCATGCTCCCATAAAGGCTCGGTATATAGCAAAAGTTACTCCTACCGGTAGGACACTTACCATCAATCCATGGTGCCTTCAAGTTCCTCTTATCAAAGAAGCTTTGGTCAAAGATGCAGAGTACTACTTTGCCGAAAATGAAGGGACAGTACAGTCAGCACAGATTCTATGGGAGGCCTATAGGCATTAGGGGACAGCCGAGATGAGACCGAGAACCATATCTTAGAAACTAAGCATAAAGGATACAGAGACCCCGCGAATGACACGGCCAGGAGTAAACACCAAGCCATGCTATTCAAAATATATGATCAGGGAGACAGAACTAGCAAACTCCTTGCATGGCTGGACAGGAAGGAAAGGGCACAGGTGGATCAGAACAATATATGATCAGAATGTAACCTGTTTGCATGACCCGCAACACATAGCAGAAGGGTTTGCAGAGTATTATACACAACTCTATTCACCGGCCGCAGCGGGCACCATTGAGGAAGTAAGGGAAAAAATAACCGATTTACAAATCCCTATGTTAACCCCAGATGACCAGTGACATTACGGTCGAAGAGATAACAACTGCTATACTCAGCATACAGTCAGGTAAAGCGGGGGCCCCAACAGTCTTGAAATTAAAATACTTATAAAGCGCACGTTCACCCTGTGGTTTCTTGGCGCAGTCTAGTGATTGAGCTTCTCAAAGGAACAGCAACTAAGGTTGCACCATACCTCCTTGAAATGTATCTTGATAGCAAGTCTACTGGCACGCTCCCCAGAGACTAGCGGAAACCGCCGAAAGAACTGACATCATATCGTCCAATATCCCTACTGAATGCAGAAGTTAAAATCCACGCAAACGTTCTAGCCAATAGATTACTCCCGGTTATCACAGAGCTGGTCCACCCGGATGAATCCGGGTTCACCCTGGGCCGCAACACTGCAATGAACTTGTGCAGTTTAAATGGAATACTAGCCAGGGAAAACACCATCAGGGAGGATGCAGCCATATTTTTCTTTGGATGCTCGAATGGCTTTCGATATGGTAGAGTGACCATATATGTTCCCAGTGCTCGAGTGAATGGGCCTAGGAAAGGAATATCTCTAATTGGGCCAAACCCTTTTATGCTGAACCGCTCGCTCAAGTGGTGGTGAATGGCCATGTGTCCACCACATTCACCCTGCATCTTGGAATGAGACAGGCCTGCCCACTGTCTCCTCTTATATTCGCTCCTGTATTAGAACCCCTAGCATGTTGGATACGTCGCACCCATTGATATGGGAACTAAGGTGGACAAATGAGTGGGAGGACAGAATCTCACTCTATGCTGACGACATCCTGCTCTATGTTGCCGCCCCGGTGCCTCGATCAACAGAGTCCTACAAATTTGCACTAACCATGGCAAATACTCTGGTTACAATATAAATTGGTCTAAGTCGGTGATATATGTACTACATGGGCCGGCACCTGCCCTCCCAGCTACCTGTGAGGTTACGATAGTAGAAGATGGATTTAAATACCTTGGGATATTTGCAACAGCCAACCCTTCACCTTTCTATGAAAGGAACCTTCAAGGCCCTCTCGCTCTACTACAAAGCATCTGCGTATCTCTTTGTCCAAACTGTTCCTTGGGTGGTATGATGGAGAAATTGCCCTCCCAGACATCCAATGTTATTACTGGGCACCCTTCTATCCATTATAAACAAATGGGTATATGGACCACTGCAAGACCCAGCATGTCGGATGGACAGATGGCTGATGGGCCATGGAGGGTACAAAGAGGCTCTGTATACAAAATCAGGTGGGCAGCGGTTCACCGATCTACTGCTCTCACAATTGCCATAAGGCACATTACCACTACAAAACTGGGCTGGAAAAATAAATTAATGCAAATGACACCCATATGGCATGCGGCAATATTAGGAAATTTAAGTAGATGCATAGGATTTTATAAATGGGACACTATCGGGATATCACAAGTCAGTGACTTAATAAAGAAAGGCAAAATATTGACCTTCACTGAACTACAAATTGAATATAAGTTATCCACAAACAAAATCTTCCGATATTCACAAATAAGCCATGCCTTACTAGAAGCCTCTAAAGAATTAGATGGAATTCTAGAAACCTACCTGCTAGACGACAGATTGCTGGCAGATCCCATGTTGAGCAAGGCAATCTCACTCACGTACCGTAAAATAATCAATAACTTACCAGACCCGGTGACTAACCTATACACACACTGGCAGATTGATGTTGATGTTGGAGAATTAGAGGAAGAGGACTGGCGTGACGCCCTGTCCCCCCCGTGCGAGGTGGCCATACCGTCAAGGTTGCGACTGGTCTAATTAAAATTTTTACACCGTCTATATATTTCATGCACAACCCTAATCAAAATGGGCCGCAGTAGCTCGACAGACTGTAGGAGGAGATGTGGGGAGGCGGGAATGTTTTACCCCATACTCTGGGAATGTCCCTTACTACAGAGTTACTGGGTGGCAGTCAATCAGGTTGTGAGTGAGGTGAGTGGAATTGCCCTAACACTATCTCCTAAGACATGTATCCTTAACATTTGGGGCGCCACGGATTTCAACCGTATGGATCAGTTGTGGGCGGCCAATGGTTTTATAGACCGCAAATTGGGAGTTCCAGACCCACCAACGGTTGTAGATTGGAAACGAGACATTGATTGGTGTATGTTAGCAGATCGGGCAGTCTACACGAATAGAGGTTGCCCCAAGAAATGGGATAAGATATGGGCGAAATGGAATGCGGATTGAGGCAACATTTGCTCCTCCTCATCGGAACAGACATGCGTTAGATATATCAGACATGTGACGTGGAATTGGGATTGGGGAGGGGGTGTTACAGCGGTGGGATGTTCGGTACTGGATTGTATTTTTTCGCTATTTTCTGCAGTGATGCAAAAGAATGTAATGTACACATTATTGTTACGTTATAATAAAATAAAGTTTTTAAAATAAAAACTCCGACCCTTGTGCAAAGCTCTGTTTAAGCAGGGGGTCGGAATTATGACTTGTGCAGAGTTTACCACATCCAGCAGTTACAGGTGTGTTAGATGCTCCGTGTACATATTGGCAAGTCAAATCTGACTATATTTACTTGGAGAAAATGCCCAGAAAATACTGGGCTATGCAGAGTTGGTGCCAAAAGCTGCGAATACTTCATTGTATGCCACATTTTTAAGGGCTTAACTTCTAATAAGAGATATGATTCACACCCGATAAACAGTGAACCTGTGAGATGTTTAATTTTATTGGGTGCAATAAATATCATATACAGCACAGAGTCAGTGGTACTCAGGGCTTTTGAGAGTCATTTTACACCTCCCAGTAATACTTCAGAGAGGGTACAATGTCTGCTGACATGATTACCAGTTCTTTCTTCTTCTCTGGATACGTACAGCCATTTGGTAAAAAAGTGAGGGGGAAGGGTACAACAGTACTCCATCACAACTCCCACTGATTTCCGGAAATGCAATTTTTTGTTGCTGGAGTTGTGGTGGATGTGTGGTAATAACTGCTGAAAGCAATATTTTTACCTGTTATTCACCTAATTGCAGGACGTCTTTTCCAAATAATGTAGAAATGGCTCTTGGGACGGTTAATAATGGACATGCCATTTCTGCAGTATTTTATGACAGGATTTTCTGTGCTCTGATATAGAATATATTCAGAAAATATTGTGAAAATGTCTGGTGAGGATTTAACATTTCAGGCAGTCATGTTTGCAATGGTCAGATTAAGTAAGGAAGTTGATGGTATTAATCAGGGGATGTTTGGCCAAAATATCGATTTAAAAATATCAGGAGATAGAGAAATCGAAAATTAAATATCAGGACACACAAACATCAAGATGCACAAATATCTTTGTTGAGAAGAATATATTATTTTGAGACAGAGAAGTATTGTTGTAAATAATATCCATGTTGTTAATATCATTTTCACCAATATAGTGGTTAAAAAAATATATTTTTATTATTTTACAGTGTTTTAGTGTTATTGTTTATATAAATGTTATTAATTGTTTCTTAAAATATAACTTTGATTTGTAAGTGATTTAGTATTTTTCTTAATTTTTAATAGTATCGTTATTAATTTTTAATAATAATTCATAGTGTTGTAGCAAGTTGTTGGATTTGTAGGGGGTTGCGTATGAAGCTAATTCGGTAATAAGGAATTAAGAATTATGTAATCCATTATATTTAAATATATGATTGATATTTATGATGTAATTTATGTAATACTGATTTATTTTTGTTAAATGCTAATTGTGGGCTGCAGGTTTGTAGGGGAATAGGGTGGAAAGTAAATTAGGTCATAATGAATTAAAAATTGATTATGAACTGTTAATTATTTAATTGATTTCGAATTATTGAAATTATGGAATGCTTATTTATTTTACTTATATGTTAGTTGTGGGCTGCTAGGTTTGTAGGAAATTAATTAAGTCCCTGCAGTTGTAATCTTACTATTAAAATGTAGTTTTGAGAGTACCAAAAATAGAGAAACGTTACACAAAAGTACACATTTACCTTTGTGAAACAGGCTTACTGATATCTGCAGTGATCATGTTAACTAATAGAAGTTTCATAACATGAAATAGTGATCAGTTTAACTTGCATTAATTATATGTGTGTGCATTATTTTATATGTAGTGACCAGAAAGTGAAAGATCAACCAAAAATTAGCAAAATGTTTGTTCTTTTTGCCACACATTTAAATCAACCCCACATTCATTGACTGTAAATGTAAATGTAAATGTATTGGCATTTATATAGCGCACTACTTACCCGTAGGGTCCCAAGGCGCTTCGACCGCTGCGAAACCCTTCCTGGCTTCCCTGAGAGATGGTCCCTTAATGGGTATCTCCAGGGTGAGACCAGGCATCCCCGGCGGTCTGGTGGGGCCGTTAGTGAAGATGAGGCAAGCTAATGCCCAGAGTTGCCGAGTGTGATCGCTGATCAGAGTGGGCACCGAGGCGAGAGAATTATCGAGTCCGCTGACACTGGTCCAGAAACCTGCCGCGCCGGGAATCGAACCCTGGTCCCGGGCCGTTCTCTGCTCTCGGGTCTGCCGCCTCTAACCAGTGAGCCACACTACTTCACTCACTCACATTGCACTCAGTATGACAGTTCCAGTCTTAATGGACTTCAACTGCTGGTTTAGCCAAATCACTGGTACACAATTTTTGAACCTCAATCCAGATCTGCCAACTACAAAATCAAATTGGCCCTTTGAGAAGGGCTTGAGCAGTGGAGGTGGCAGTGCATGACGCCGAAAACTGCCTGAGAGGCATGTTTGCCCCATTCTCTGCCCCCTGAGGCTGGTGCCAATATGCCATGGTGTTTTCACACCACTTAATGGACATTGGCTTCTAATAGCCTCCAAAGATATAATTGGAAACCTAATGAGTGAAAGGGTTTCCAACTCTCGTTGCCTGCCACTGATATTGGCTCATCACCGGTTGACTGTGTCAAGGGAGCTGATATTGTATGACACACAGTGGAGCTATGTGAGTTGGCAGTTTTGTCAATGGATGAGCAGGGAAAAAGAAGTACGGTTGAATTAAATGTCAGTGTACACCAGTGAATTAGTTGTTGCACAAAGGTGAATGCAGGTGTGGCGCCTCTTGTCAGGCTATGTTACCATTGTTTAACAGAAGTATTTTCGATTACTGTTAATTTTAAAGAGGTTTGTCTGGAAGACAGAATATTTTGACTAAGATCACTCTGAGTATTTAAAAGAAGTTGAAATTTGAATAAGCTTTCCATTCACCCAAAACAAGGTCACTACAATCATTACACAAAAAGATAGAAATGTCCTATCTTTCTAAGGTCGCCAATTACCGGTCGAGCAACGGCCGATTTCAGCCGTTACCGACCGGTAATTGATTTTCGAGATGTAGGGGCCATTATTTTACAGAATTGGTAAATTTACCGAATCAGTAAATTTACCGATTCTGTAAAATACTGAATCTGTAATTTTACCGATTTGGTAAAACCCAGATGTAGGTAGCACTGTTTACAGTGCTACAGGCCTTCAGAATTCGGTATTTTACCACCCAATCCAATTGGGTGGTAAAATACCGAATTCAGGTGTACATGCACATCTGTGCATGTACACCTGTGCCATGTGACACACAGACATGCCCTTAGGGCATATATGTGTGCCACATGTCACACAAGCCTGTACTTGGGGTGCTAGAGGGTGTCAAAGTGACACCCCCTGCACCCTTGCAGGATTCGGTATTTACCGATTCGGTAAATACCGAATCGGTATTTCCCATTGATTCCTATGGGCTTCATGGCCCATAGGAATCAATGGGCAATACCGATTCAGTATTTACCGACTCGGTGAATACCAAATCATACAGATTCGGTAATTCTAAAATTAGAATTACCTACCCCCTTCAGATTTACCGACTCTTAAATACCGAATCGGTAAAATTCGGTATTTAAGAGTCGGTAAATAGGAATTACCTACATCTGGCCCTATGTGCGTTATTCTCCGTAAACTTACTATTAAAATGCAGCTTTGTTAATATCAAAAAAGAGTAAACTTCGCTACACAAAGGTGTAAGTTTACCTCTGTGAAACAGGCCCTATGTGCAACCAGAGAGCCCCAGAATTGAACCCTGCTTGGTGCAGTGGGGATGAGTGACTTGTGTATTTTAAGTGCAAGGAGATTCCAGCATGTGACAAAAAGCACTGTGAACATGTAAGTCAATATTCATAAACTTGTATTACACACAGGATAAGATAGGCTGCCACAAAATGAGCAACAATATTTAGGTTTAGCATAAAAAGTCTTTTTAAAATATAGATTTTAGTAATACACACTCAGACTGTACATTTTTATAACTGTCCATTGAAAGCACCCACTCTAAAACTAAGCTCGTAGCAGACTTACATTACCTCTCAATAGGAATAAATCTCCGTCATCATGAACCTTCAATTAAAGCCAATAACGGCTCTGATGCAGCCTTTACATTTCCAGAGTAACCAATTTCACACATTTATATTTCTTTCAGGTAGCAAGCATCCGGCGAGATGGCTCAGTTTTTAATTCTTTCCCCGAATATTCCCCCCTTTCCCTTTCAGCCGAGGCTTCGCAACTGTCCTAAATAACCATTCCAACGGTTGCTTTTACAAAGGTAGGGGATCTGTTTTTGCTATATTAAAAAAGCATGGGCACAGCCATCCCTACAAGACCCGCCAGCTTCTACTTATGGGCTAAACAGTACGGTTTCTCCTTATATAGCTGCAAGACAAACAAGACTGACTCTGCCCTACTCTCCTGGCCTTTTCAGCAGCACCGGCATGTCCATTGAAATCTGTTGCTATTCTGCCTCTGTTCCAGCTGCAGCAGCCCAGTAAGTTTAGGGCCGCAGGGGACGCCTGGATCGCAGGTCCAAGGCGTCTCGCTTGGCAGTTAAGGCACTTCAAAATAATGCTTTCCCTTTCTACCGCCTCCACCGCCAAAGCTTGATTTATTCCCTGCTGCAGCAGTTGGCAATGGTATTTCAAATACAACACAAGCACTTCCGGTCGATGTCAGTGCTGCGGCCTGATCTGCAGGTGCGCACTCGGCCAGTATCAAACATGGCTCCCATCACGTCAGACCTGTGGAATGCGCGGCTCCCCAGCGTCCCATCTGTATCCTGATATGCCCACGTCTTTCCTATGTGTGTTTTCCTTTCTTAAGGAGCTCTCGTTTCCTTTCAATAGGATATGTTTTATTTCATCCTCCTTCCTGCATTCACTCATATTAATGTCACCGCGAACACTGTAATAGCCTCACTTGGCAATAACCCGTGTATCCATGTAAATACCGAGGCCCTGAAATGGAGGCCTCCTCGGCGGATACCGCAGAGGGAAGCCTCACCATGTGGGCTGGCTCTTTGGAGATGGGGAGAGGCGCTGCCCTTTTTTCCCTGCGAAGTTTAACTTAATCCATAAACCGTAGACCTTTCGTGTCCACTTAAGCAGCAGCGACCTGGTGGGTCCCCCTCAAATCATGGGGAGGGGCAGCGTTCTTGTCCATTGAAGGAGGAAAACTGCTGAGACCTTGTTGTTGAAAGAGAACAGAAGCTGAGAAAGGCCAGGTCGGGGGTTGGGTATAAATGGTATTCACTCTGCTGGGGTCTTGAAATGAATGGTGTTTCCTATGCAATGGTGGGGGCTTGAAAGAATGGCATCCAGGTGGGGTTTCGAAATGAATGACATTTGCTAGATGGTGGTCTCAGGAAAAATGGAGTTCCGTAGGGGGGGCGGGGGCTGGCAGAGGCACAACTAGAGCCACATTTCGGGGGGGGGGGGGGAGGGGGGCTAGTTCTTCCAGCAATAACCAGAGTGGAGATGCAGGGGCTCTAAGAAGGGGTGAAAAGCAACAAAGCCTCGTTAACATGTAAATGGTCTTTTAAAGACCTGTGAAGTACTCTGGTGCGGCTGAATGTGTGCCCGGGAAGCTGTCTCAGCCCGGGCTGACCCACACGATGGGAAAAGGCTAGAAGCATAGGAAACTGTCCCCAACAGAGCAAACAATTTAACAAAAGATACACCATTACAAGATGAGTCCAATAGACTTCAGGGCATTCTTACCAATGATCTGACCGCTGGTAATGGTCCTCACCAGTAACTATTAGATTGTTAAACTCTCTAAACTTATTTAAGCACTTCCTGAAACCATTCCTCTCCTAGAAATACCATGATAACAAGGAAACCTCCCCTCATTCTCCATTTTGATCTATTATTGTCTCTCTCAAATATCCTTCTCTGAGTGATTGCCTTTAAGACTTAGGAACCGCTTATTTATGAAGCTGTAAACATCTTGGTTGTAATGTTTTACCTTTTTGTAGTCTTTATCATTTTATGGAGAATTTTTGTTGCAGAGATATTGCAACCTCAATCTGTATCTCACTTACAATACATGGAAGCCTGCAATTCCCATATTGTTGTGTATACTACGACTTTGGCATAACTCTACAAGGTGTGCTTTCCGACCCACAGGTGTCATGTGTGAACCTGGTTAAATGCACCAGCGATGAATGTGAAAGACAAGTTATTGTAGCCCCACAAGTCACTATTTAATGCGTAATTGACATAGAGGTATAGCTTTTGGGCTACTAACAATCCTATAAAAAGATCAGGGGCACCGTAGAACCAGAAGCAAATCTTATTTCTTTGTCCACAATATCACACAAACTGTATTAGGAAGAGTGAACACTTTTATGTTAAAAGTATTTATTACTACAGGAATAATCTGTTTTTCAGTACATCTCAAACAACTACACAGAATGCTATAAAACAGCAACAAGACACATTATAAATAATGAGAACAAAATGAACATTTCCAGCATTGATAAATATTTTATCTAGACTCTAACACCAAAATTCCCACTTCTATGTGCAATACTCTGAGAGCCAGAAAGGCAGAGCAACTTGCAAACTAGTTTCTTAGGGAGAAGGGATGCACTGCATAAATTGTTGACAGCAAAGGCTATCTTTATCAGAGGAGCGAAGGGCAAACACCACTGTAGTACCAGTCAGTCGGTCTTCCTCTGGGACTTGGCTTTATCAGCTTCAGTCTTCAGGTGAGACGTATCATCTGCAAAGGGTGAAGGGAGCAGGCAGCGGGTTAGACTGTCTCTGGCAGAATCTCTGGCGATAATCTGGGCGAAGGACAATTCCTGACAAGTGGTTACGTGGCAGTCCTTATATATCAAATCTTATCAAAAATTGGAATTTCTGACATAAGTTTGGGAATGTCTGACATAGATTAAGGGGCACATGCATCAATATTGCATTTTGCGATTCCTTAATTGCGAAAAATAAGGAATCGCAATTAAGGAATTGCAAACTGCAATGCATCAAGAAATCGCTATAAAAATAGCGATTTCTTAAAATTCCTTAATTGCGATTCTCTAATTGAGAATCGCAATTAAGGAATACCTCCCCATCCATTCCTATGGGTCTAGAGGCCCATAGGAATGAATGGAAAGACATTCTGAATTTGCAATTCACCATTAGAAATTCGCAAATTAAGAATGCAATTTCAAGGGTGCAGGGGTGTCCAAAGGACACCCTGTTGCACCCCTGAAATCTGCTTAGAAGTACATTTTGCACACTCACATGCCCCAAGGGCATGTGTGTGTGTAAAATGGAACTTTGAAAAATGCACTTTAGTGCATTGTTCAAAGTTTTCGCAAATTACCATGAAGGTCAGCTTAATGGTAATTTGCTCCCCTTATTTGCGAATTTGCAAAGTTTTAGAGTTTGATGCATTGCATTTAGGAATCTCAATTTGAGATTCCTTAAACGCAATCGCAATTTAAGAAATCGCAATTTTGCGATTTCTTAAATTGCGAAAATTACAAAAATGTTAATGCATCCCAAAAATGGGAATTGCATTCGCAAACGGCCGAATTTTGCGATTCGCACCATTTGCAAATGCAATTTCCTTTGATGCATGTGCTCCTAAGTGTATTAAGGTATACTTCCCAGTTCTTTACTTATGAACATATCAGGCAAAAGGACGTCAGTTCAATCTACTTTATTCTGATTATATGTCTGTATGTGTCCTTATTAAGCTCGACATAGTGAAGAGGAGATATTTGGCATGGGCATATGCTGCCTTAGATGTTGTATCTATGTCAGCAATCAAAGAACTTGACAATATCACAGTTCCTAGAAAGATAAGGTCTGACGACATCTGCGTTAAAAGGCAGACATGACAATGATTCTGCAGAAATCAGGGAATATTGCACTTCCATTGTTTAAGTTGGGAAAGACGGTGGTCTCCATGAACTCAGATGGAGTTGGGCCTACATCAGATGCAGTTTTGATTTTATCATGGAAATACTTCGGGCTTTCATTTGAGTGTCCCTAAATGTTATCATCAGAGCTTTAAACCATATTCTTTGATTGACGGAAAGCCAGTGAAAGCTGTCCAAGCCATTTCAGATTGATTGCCTTTTAGGAATATTCAGAACCAGTCCAGCTGCTGCATATTGAACCCGTTGTAATCTGTTTAACAACGATTGGGGAGATCCTAAAAGCAGCACGTTATCCTAGTTGAATCTTGACGTGATCAATGCGTGAATAATGATCTTTCTGTTGTATTCCTTCGGAAATTTGAGAGTTAAAAAAAAAGGTTTCAACAGAAAGGATCCTGTGGTAGCATTGACAAATGGCTTAAATGAGAGCTTTATCCAGCGTTACCGCCAAGTGTTTGGCAGAGGTGGATAATACTGGGGGGAGTACCAATTTAGTAGGCCACAGATGGATCAGGCCCGATATTGGGGATGAGCCAAATATCAATATCTCAGATTTTTCAGGGTTTAAGCAGAGACAGCTCTTATGCAGCCAATCAGCTACTGCTGCTAAACAACCCTGAAAAATTATTGAGAACAAGACATCTATGTGTTTGAAAGCAAACATCAACTAGGTGTCATTAGCAAAGGACACCACAATGAAAACCCACGCTTAAACAATAGCAGCAAGGGGACCATGTAGATATTGAAGAGACACAGGCTCATAGGCTGCTCCCTGAGGTACTCTACAATTGACTTCTCTATACTCTGATATAAATGACAGGAGGTGGACTGCTTGCTTTTGGTTATAAATAGAGGATTTGATTCATTTTCACACAGTGCTAACAATTCCTGCTTCTTCCAGTATTTGCAGAAGAATGTCATGCAGTACCATGTCAAAAGCTGCTATTAAGCCTAGTAGAATCGCTATGATATTTGTGCCCAGATAGAGACATGTTTTCATGAATTCAGTAATTTCTATAAGTGCTGCCTCTATACTGAATCCCGATCGGAAACCAGATTGCGCGGGATATAGCACATTATTCAACTTAATAAAAAATTGGTAATCTGGTAATTAACTACAGATTCTAGCATCTTCCCACAGGCAAGAAAAAGTGAGATAGGTCTTGTAGTGTGGGGTTAGGGATAGACTGGAGACTTTGTCTGGTTAGTGAAGGTTTTATTTTTAGAAGTGCTTTACGGCTACGGGAGATCAGTCTCTCCCTCGCAAACTCCGCCCGGTCCATGATTGCAGCAGCTCTATTTCTCAGCCAGGATGTTCTTTGCCCTCTTCGCCAGTCAGCGACCTCTGGTTCCCAGCGTTGCTCAGCCCCGGAAAGAAAACCAACAGAGGGAGGCTGTCAGTCACTATCAGTATACACGTTGCCCACGAGGAGACCGGGGGTGAATGGGGGACACCAGTGCTAAATATAAACAGTGCTCGGGGATTGTGAGGCACGAGGGCAGGGGAGGGTTGGATGGCGCGGGAAAGATATGGAAGGGTTATTTACAAATCCATAATTCTTAAACAAGAGGACCTCCTACCCTTCTCCCGACCCAGCCTGCCAAACGCCGCCGTACCTGTGAAAGCCACACTCCTCCTTCGGGAGTGTGGCACGGCGGTTCACCAGGTCGTTGGCCTCCTGGTACGCCTCCACAAACTTCTCTCCCGTCTTCTCCGCTCTCTTCGCTCTCCTTCTTCCGCTCCTCGTCTCCTCCACTTTCACTCCCAACCTCCTTGCTCCGCTCCGCTTCCTCCTGGGTGACGCCGCACACCGAGTAGAGGACTTCCGGGCTCTTGACCATTCCGGACCCTCTGTCGTCATGTGGGGGCGTGGTCTCTTCTTCGTCGTCGTACGCCCAGTTAAAGGCGCCCTCTTCCGTTTCTTCGGTGTGGGACCAGTCCGTCTGAGGGGAAGGAGGGAAGGTAGAGTCAGCGACCCACCAGGGACTCTGGGACGCCTCCGTTACCACCACCCTGCTACAGGTCTATAGCTGGCAGGACAAGTGGGGGCCAAGTTAGGTTTCTTTTAAAAGGGGAAGGGTTAACGCCTCCTTCCAACATGCAGGCACTAACCCAGACTCAAGAGAAAGGTTAAAGAGGGCATTAATCTGTAGATTCAAGGACTGAGCAGCCCTTTTGAAAATGGGTAGCAGGCAAAGGTGTAAAAGAGAGCCACAATGAGCTTTGAGGATCAGACTCTCAGAATCCTTCAAAGAAATCTTTTTGAAGGAAGACAGTTGGCTATTTAACGTTTGGGAGATTGGTGCAAGCGTGACCAACCTGATATCTTTAGTATTTGAAAATTTAGAATAGATGTTGAACACCTAGTCATGGAAAATCTCTGGTATGTCATCAACAAACTACTGTGATGTTGGTGTAGATTGATTTTGTACCAATGGATTTATCATGGAGTTGAGGTGTGTTTTATGCTTCATTGATTTGTGTGGCGAATGAACAAGCCTTGGCTTTTTAAAATAATTTTTCTGAACTGTTTAAGAGTAAATTTATACCTGAGTATGTCTTCCTCCAATGAATTGGGTTGCCATTTCCTCACTAGAGCTTTGCCATTCTGTTTTTTAGCTTTAAGGGGGGCTGAAAACCAAGGTGCAGAAGTAGAAGACCTATTTTAACTCACTCTCAAAGTTATGAAATCATCATGAATGGTCTTGAAGTAAGAGCTAAAGGAGGATACTGCCATATCAATGTCAATGTCTGCAAATTGGTTGACCACTGTTTGTGAATAGGCCGTGTTTAGGGTGAAATAAGCAATGAAGTGACAAGGGATACAGAATGAAGGCTTCAGCTGTTTCGATCCCCGAATGGGGGGAAGCTCCAAACTAAAAATATCTAAGAAGTGGTTAGTCCAAACTAGGGGGATTATGGGATCAACTTCTAGAGCAGTGATGTCTTTAAAAATAACATTGAGTGTGTGCCAATAAGCTGTTTTGCAGCTTTGCAGCTATGATCATTGTTAGAACTGGGGGTCTCTAGTTGGCAGAGGTAGGTACCACTGTCCAAATAGGGACCTTTGCTTCTAGTCAGGGTAAGGAGGAAACTGTAAGAATTCCGAATGGAATGACAAGACGCCTGTTAAGTCAAGACTCGTTTATTGACCATCCACTCTCCTCACTGACAAAAGCACCAACATTCTATTGTCAGCTTCGCTTGGGGAATACCAACTGGGGCCAAAGGGAAAGGGGTGGATGGAAGATACCACTTCTATACTTCAGTTACAACACATCTCCCTTCCATATGGGGTGGCAATGAAAACCCCCGATCCCCAGGTTCGTGGGAATAGGGATTTTGCAGAAGGGACCTAGGGCAGGATAGGCAAGAACAGAACTTACACAAGTGCATTTACAATATTATCAAAACTCCACCATTGACCATTTTCAAGTTGGACCACATTTTTTAACACTTTGACAATTTTGCAAGGTGAATAGTATTTACTTTGGGTGGCCCCCCTTTTTTGTTCTTCCTGGCTTGTACCATGTGACCTACCTCCCACTTGCCACACTTCACCCCGTGTTTTGTGTCATACCACTGCTTGTAGTTGTCTTGGTGTTGCTTGATCTTTTCTCCTACTTCCTCCCGATCCACTTCTTTAGCCTCGCCCCCACTTAACCAACTGGGATTACATTTTGTGCAAGGTTCTCTACCACGCAATGCCACAAAAGGAGATATGCCCGTGACCTAATTAGGTGAGGTGTGGTATTCCCACAGACATTTCTTAAGTGAACCTCCTATGTCATGTCCATTTGTGGCAGCTAACTGGATATGTTCCTTGATGATCCTGTTAGCGCGCTCCACTAAGCCATTGGCCTTCGGACAATACAAGGCTGGGGTTTCATGCTTTATGTCCATCTTCCTGAGGAAATCTCGCATTTCTTCTGAGGTGAACTGTACCCCGTTGTCGGTCACAAGGGTTGCAGGTATACCCTCTTCCCAGAACACATCATTCAAGAACTCAATCACCAGCTTGGTGGTGACACTGTGAACTAACTTCTGCTTGATCCAATGTGTAGTGTAGCCGATCAGGACTATCATGAATCTCTTCCTTTCTCCTAAATCCTGCATTGGTCCAATGATGTCCATGGCCAACTTGCTCCATGGTTTAGTTGGCACATTTACTGGAGATAAAGGTGTTTTATGCACTGCCTTGGATTTATCGCTCCTGGCACACGCCCCACATTCCCTTACAAGTTGTTCAGCCATAGCATCCATCCTGGGGAACCAGAAACTTGTCCTTACCCTGGCTTTGGTAGTGCTACGACCCAGAAGGCCTTCCAAGTCAATGACCTTCATCCTGAGGTCCTTGGGTCGAACCACCCTGTTGTTGCGATAGATTCTTCCTCCAATGACACTTAATTCATTCCTGACTTCCCAGTAATCCCCAGTGCTGGTTTCAAGTTCATTCTTCTTATTTGGCCATCCTTTTGCATGTAGTCTCTTAGGGTAATCAGCTCCTTGTCTTTCTTCATATTCTCCTCCCATTCCTTTTCCGTGATTGCAGGTATCTCCTTCATTAATATGGGACTGTCAAGAGCTTCTTCTGTAGTCTCCACTCCTGGTAATGGTGACCTCGACAGGAAATCCGCAATTTTGTTTTCCTTGCCGGAACATATTCTACTTTGAAATTGTAATGTTCCAGTTCCAGAATCCACCTGCTGATATGAGGAGTGCAATTCTCTAGTCCCTTCACTGAAAATATGAAGGTGAGGGGTTTATGATCTGTTCGGATGGTGAATCGTAAGCCCCACAGGAAAAACTTGAAGTGTCTTACAGCCCAGAAACAGGCCAAGGCTTCTCTTTAGATTACCGAGTAATTCCGCCCGGGGTTTGTGAGACTCCTGGATGCAAAAACGATGATCTTCTCATCCTGCCCATCCTTCTGAATCAAGGTTGCCCCCAGGTCATTGTTGGAAGCATCTGTAGCCAGTATGGTCTTCTTGAATGCGTCAAAGGTACTTAACGCCGGTGAGTTTATCAAATCATCCTTTAATGAGTTCGCCACCGCATCATGTTCTTCATTCCATATAAAATCTTTGTTCCTCTTCAGGAGCTCTCTCATTGGTTCACACTTGGCAGCAAAATTGTCCACATACTTAGAAATATACTCCATAAGTCCCAGGTAGGACTTTAATTCCTCTTTATTCATGGGACTGGGAGCCTCCTTCCCTGCCTTGATCAAACTGCTCTTTGGTCTGAACCCATCTTCTGATATCGGATGTCCCAAGTATTCTACTTCTTTTACTTTTATTTTACATTTCTCTTTTTTCACGGTTAGACCCGCATCCATGAGTATTCTGAAGACTTGTCTTATTACACTGTCGTGTTCCTCCTCGGTTTGACCATAGGCCAGTATGTCGTCTTCGAAACACACGGTACATTCGACTCCTTCTAAGATCTTCTGCATAGCTTTTTGGAATATGGCCGCTGCGGACGCCAGTCCAAAAGGCATCCTTTTAAACATGAATGCCCCTACTGGGGTGATGAACGCCTTGAGTGGTCTTGACTCTGGATGAAGATCAATCTGGTGATAAGCCATGGATAGATCTATCACGCTAAAGTATTTTGCAGGACCCATGGTACTCAGCATTTAATTTATTATAGGCAAAGGATGTCGCTCCACCCATATATTGTCGTTGAGACTGCGCAAATCCACACAGAGACAAATCCCTTCCCCACTGGACTTGGCTGCGATAACAATCGGGGCCAACCATTCTGAGCTGCTGATAGGTTGGATTATGTCTAAGTCGCACAGCTTGCGCAACTCTTCCTCCAAAGGAGTTTTTAGCTTATGTGGCACAGGGCGTAATTTATGTACAACTGGTCTCGCATTGTATTTCAACTTGATTCTATGTTGAAACTTGTGCAAACACCCCAGCTCCTCTTTAAATAGTGGTCTGAACTCTTCACAAATGTTTCCACCCTTTAGGGACCTTTCTGTTTGCAAAACTTGTTCAACGCTGTTAGGGTCTAAGATGATATCCAGCTCTTTCTGGTTGACCCTCCCCAGAAGATTGGACCCTGATTTTACCACATACACTGTTCCATAAGTCTCCCTGTCCTTAAAAACGTAACTGTACATTTTTCATGCCTAACAAGGGTATAAGTCCTTTGTTGTATCCTGTGGGAGAAATATCAGGCATTTTTAATTCATTCACATTGCAATTTTCCATAGACACAAAATCATCCTTTTTCAATAAGGTGAATGGTGAACATGAATCAGCGTACATTTCCACACACTTACCATCGATGAACACATCGCACTTTGGGTATATGGAGTTTATGGTACCATTAAGATCCTTTACTTGCAAAATTATCTTTCCGCCTCTCTGCTCTATGCACTTAACTTCCTTATTTGTACCCCTCTCCATGTTCCTCTCCTGATCTCTGTTGTGCAGTTCCCCATCTCTACATACTCTCGCGAAATGCCCTCTCCTATTACATTTTTTACAGGTAACGTACCTGGCAGGGCATTGGAAATAGGTAGCAAAATGATTATTGCTGCCACACCTGTAACATTTGGGACCCCTTTCTTTGGTTTCTCCTCTGATGTTACTATTCTCCTTTAACTTCACCTTGTACACATCACTCCTGTCCTCCTCATCATTTATAGAAGCCACAACCTCGCTGCTAGGTTTCATTTCTTTAATACATCTAGCAGTATGTTCCACTGACTTAGCTATTTCGATGGCTTCCCTTAACCCTGGATTTTTTGCCAGTAATTTCTCTTGGAAGCTGGTCCCTTATGAGGGAATCAGTTAAATTACCAAACTCACATAGTTGAGTAAGACCCCACAGCGATGCAATGTAATTCTGCACTGATTCTTGTTTTCCTTGGCATCTTTTAAAGAACTTGTGGCATTCTAACACCACGTTTACCCTATCTCCAAAATGTTTTTCCAGTTTGCTCATGGTCTGCTCATAAACATCTATGTCTCCTTCAAACTCCCCCTCCTGTTCTTGCATTGGCAGTGACTCATACACTTTGCTCCCCTGTATTCCCAAATTGTGCAGTAAGATGTGCTTTCTCCTTTCTGCCTTGTATTTCTCACCCCCCACCGCTATTAGGTAAGATTCAAACTATTTCACCCACTCCTTCCAACTGATTCTGGTTCACCTATGTCATTTAAAAATGGCGGGGTTGGCTCATGCTTGCTGCCGCCATGGTTATATGGAAGGATGGGTAAACAGAGCGTGGGTTAAACTACAATGGCTACAATAGCAGGCTGAATTGGATGGTTCTAACAATAAAATAATTTACCTTTTTCACACATTACATGAAATAGGAAACAGGAAAATTACAACCTCACATAAATTGAACCCCACACGCTTTCTGAATGAATTTAATTAATCTGAATGCAAGTCCCATGAAACGTTGCAGTTCCTTGTCCCTGGAAAGTTCACTAAACAGACTTCCGTTTCTTTTTTTTTCCCCCCCCCCTGGACGGATCTCCTGCGGTGTACTCACCGCCTTGTATGCATCTGAATATAATCCATCCAGTCAGGGCAACAGCTGTTCCTTAAGACGACGCATACATCCTTTGCACCAATTGTCATAAAACCTCTAAACCCGAGTCAGCTCCAGTTTTATCGTTGTCCCCGACACCAACCTGCTTTCTGGTTGAATACGTCGGCTCAAAGTGGCTGGTGCGCCGGGAACGCCATTGATCCGGTTAGTCAGCTGACCTCCCGGACATCCTGACTGACGAGAACTACGAGAGAACACCGCAGCCGCTGACAGGATTCGCCTCACACTTCACCGGCCTGCTTGACCCACTAGAAAGCCAGCGATTCGATTGACTCCTCGAAACAGTGAAGAGACGAAGACATGAACTACCACACGAATGCTGACCCGCAGACCCGAACCCTTGAAGCCGCCTCGTAACTCTTCTCCTTGACGTGCCTGGGTACTGGTTGACTGCTCCTTCCGCTAGACGCACACCACTATGAGGTAATCCACTCCCCAGCAGGGTTGAATTTGTATGTGGCACTTATTCAGTCTTTTACAGTTCTCTCTCCCTTGTACATCTGAAGTCACTACTCAAAGTCACACTGCGCTTCTTCCTCCCTGCTTATGGACTAGCGCACACTTTCCTGTTAGATTACTTAGCACAGGGGATGAACTTTATCAACCACGATACCGTGTCCCTCTGAGGAAATATTATTTCAAGATAGTGTTATTCCTCTCGTTAAGCTTCTTAGCTCACGGGATGCTTTCTCTAATATTAAACTCTTGTCTTTTATTCTTTATCAAAGTTCCTGCACGTCCTCTAAATGCTTGGTTCCAGGGAGTGCCTTCCATACAACAGTACCTCTTATCTCTTGGTCTTCTTCTTCTTTTTTTCCCTCCTTTCTTTCTTTCTTTTCTTCGTGTTGAGAGAGCACACAAAGGGGAGATGGCCAAGGCTGCCCCCTGCACAGATCCGTTGCCAGTGTAAGAATTCCGAATGGAATGACAAGACGCCTGTTAAGTCAAGACTCGTTTATTGACCATCCACTCTCCTCACTGACAAAAGCACCAACATTCAATTGTCAGCTTCACTTGGGGAATACCAACTGGGGCCAAAGGGAAAGGGGTGGACGGAAGATACCACTTCTATACTTCAGTTACAACAGAAACCCTCTAAGATAACCCCTGCTCACCCTCTAGGTAGCTTGGCACGAGCAGTCAAGGCTAATCAGAAGGCAATGTGTAAAGTATTTGTACCAACACTCACAGTAACACAGTGAAAACACCACAAACTGACTCCACAACAGTTTAGAAAAATAAAGGTATTTAATCTAAACAACACAAGACCCAAATGACAAAAATCCAACATACACAGTTCAAGAATATGGTTGCAAAAGAGTTCTTTAGGTTGCTATAAAATAATCCACAGTTGCGTGAAAAGTTCACAGTTGTGACATGTTTAGCCAACAGTACCTTTAGTTGCGAGAAGGTTCAAAAAGCAGAAGCTGGTGCGGTGGAAAACAAGCGATGCGTTGCTCATGAGACCTTGGGGAGGCGATGCGACAACCCCGCTGCGGCAGCGGGCGTGTTGCGACGAATCCGGTCTGTATGGGGAGGAAGGGCACTTGCATGGATTCCGGTGCATAGGTTCCGTAGGAAGTTTGTTCTCGCAAAGGCACGATGAGATGATCTCGTAGGGGATGCGACGATCTCCGGGGCAACGATGCGCGATCCAGCGGCGATCTCTCTCTCGCAGCTCCTCGATGCGATGGCTCAGCGATGATATTGGCAGCGACGTGATGTGGTCCACAAGCAAGCGGGGCGGCGTTCACACCCTGCGACGACAGGCTCTGCAACGACTCTCGCAGCAATGATAGTCTTCCCGCACCGGTCTGGTGCGTCCTGCAAACGAAGGATGCGACAACTCTGGCAGCGGCAACAGGCGCTGCAACGATCTCAGCCTTCGTAACGGAGGAAATTTTATTGCACTGTTGGGGATGCGCTCCGCAGCGAGCGATGTGATAACTTTTCTGTTGCAAAGTCTTTAAAGCGTGAATTCCAGCTTCCCAACACAGGTACAACTTCCAGAGGCACCACACATGGGCCACACACTCCAGGAAGGACAGAACTCTCTCAGTAGAGCTCAGGGGAAGCTGGGGGGTGAAGTCCTTTTGTTCCTGGGACTACCAAAACAGGGAGCCAGCTCTTCTCAGGCCCTTGGAGATTCCTTCAAGCAAGGGGACACAGCACAAAGCAAAGTCCTTCCTCTCTCCTTGGAAGCAAAGCAACAGCAGGGCAATCCAGCATAGCAACAGCTGGACAATCTTCCTTCTTCAGTTTCAGCTTTCTCCTTGTCGGAGGTTCCTTCTTGATTCCAGGATGATCTAATTTTCTGTAGTCAGGGGTCCTATACTTATGCCCCTAAAAGTCATTGTTCCCTTTGTGCAGGAGGGCTCTGAGCCTGGTCTGAACCAGTTCTGGGTGTTCCTTGAGCACTTTGTTTTCCTGGCTTCTCCTTTCCTTTCAGAGTGAGGGGCAGGGTCGTCAGCCGCCCAGCAGGAGGTGGAGCCAGTATTGTGGAAGGCAGGCACAGCCCTATTCAGGCCCAGGTGCTATCTCCTCCCACCACTCAAGTTGCAAATGCAGTCATTTAGCCTAGGGCTGACTCAGCCAGCCTCCTGGGGAATCCCCAGCCCCTGCCACTCTCAAACCAGACAGTCAATACACAAACAGGCCATGGCACACAGAAAGGGCAGACAAGAGAATAGAAACTTTCTGAAAGTGCTGTTCTCAAACACAGGATTTAAAAACAACCTTTCCTAAAAGGTGTGTTATTAAATTCTGAGTTCAGGGATACTAGACATGTTTGTCCTATCTTGTTCCTATGGGAAGATATGCTGGTAGCCACTGTAGCCAGCATCCCCCATGATAGCCTATGAAGCAAGATAGCCTTGCAGCAGTGAAAAAAGGAAATGGCTGTAATTCACTACCAGAGCATGTCACCTGCACAAGTACATGCTCTACCTTTCACATACACTGCACCCAGCCCAAGGGGGTACCTTGGGCCTCCCATAGGGCTGACCAATGTGCACAAAGGGAAGGGTTAGGCTTGTTCAGTGGGGACACTGACCAGGAGGACATGGCAATTCACAGACTGCACACAGGCACTGCGGTGGCAGGCCTGAGACACCATTTTATGGCTACTCCTGTGGGTGGCACAATCAGTGCTGCAGGCCCACTAGTAGCATTTTTCGTCACCAGCCCTGGCACACCCAGTGCACTTTGCTAGGGACTTCTTGGTGATACAAATATGCCAACCATGTATATCCAATCATAATAACAATTTACACCAGGAGCACTTACACTCTGACACTGATCAGCAGTGGCAGAGTGTCCAAAGCATCTAAACCAGCAAAAACGAAATCCAGCACAGCATCAAAATTACAGGAGGGAGAGGCCAAAAAGACAGGGGAAACCACGCCAAAGATGCCAGGTCTAACAATCATCTACATGTAGATTACAGTCACCCAAAAACCAAAGAATTGTCATGTTGTAGACAAAAGGGCATGATTGCCATGTGCAGTAATATGAAACACTTAGCATTGGGGTTAGGGGGATGGTAAATAAGAACTCCAAAAAAGGAGAGGGTAGCTGAGATTTTAATAGTAAATGAAAGGGCCTCCGCGTTGTGTGCTAAATCCAGGGACTGTCTAATGCAGAGGAATTTAGATCGATAAATAATGGCTACCCCCCTTATTTTCCCTACTCTATCTGACCACCAACATCTCCTTCAGGTTGGCAGGGTGAAAAAGGCAAGAACTGGGGGCAGAAGGTTTTCAATAAATGTGGCCTCCTTGTGGAACTCACTGCCCCTACAACTGCGCTCCGAAGCCAGTCTCTTCAGGTTTCGTAAACTTTTAAAAACTTTTTTGTTCTCTGTTTAATCCTTGCATTCTTGTAGCTGTGTTATGTTCTGATAAGCGCGGGGATGCCTATTGGTAACCAGGCGCTATACAAAACTCGGAATAATAATAATAATAATAAATGATGGCTTGAGTCATCATTAGGAATAGTGAGTGCGAGGTCTGGGCTTGAACATGGGTTATGGCAGCGGTATTACTTTAGTTATCCTGCTCAAAATGAAAGAAGAATTCTTATAGACTCAAATTGTAATTGAGCATCCCCAGTAGACCTCCTGAACTCACTAGCAATACTCTTTTTGTTTTAGAAAATAGTGTGTTGCTGATGAGTTTATACGATTTACTTGAGATGCTCCCTAACATGAGGGCATCCCAAACCTCCTTCTTTTGTTTTGCATAATCTATGCATCATCTGAAACTATTGTTACCCCAGGTATCAGGCTCCAGTACACTTTCAGAGTCATAACCATAAGCACTGGGGCAAAATGAGGGGAATGTCCGTCCAAAAAGAGCACTTTCCTGCATACTTCATTTTACTGGGGAGATTATTCTCCCATCTTGCATTTCGGTTTATTGAATTTGTGGTGCTCTGATTGGCTGGCTGTCACAAAATAATTCTGTTCCTGTCATCATTAACCAAACGGAGCAGCAAAGACTGATGATGGGAAAAATAAATAGAAAAGGGGCATAAGGAGGCAGGGTGAACCTACCTTGGCCCGAACCCCATGTGGGGGGTTGAGGGTCCCAAAGGTACCGCCCCAGCAATAAAATATTTTTTCAAAATGCTATTGCGGGATTCACCAATTCAATGCCGGATTTGCAAACCCTGTAAAAAATATTAAACCATTATTCCTGGCCATACTACTCCACATGGTAAATGTCACACATGAGCGAGGGCGACAAGTCTGCCACTAAATCGTTTGCTCCACAATTTAATCCGATTTGTACAGTACCATGCTGCTAATTATCACTTGGTGCATTTTATGAATGTTAGTTAATCTGGACCTAGGACTCTGTGTAGACTGGGTGCACATTCATTAGGGTTCAAACTTCTAAAGCTTTTCCATTTGTTTAGGGAAAGCTATCTATATGTCCTATTCAAGTGCTTTGATCTCCTATCATCATATTTGGGTATTTTCCTCCTAACAACCTTGCCTTAACTCTGGCCTGTTTTTGCCTGGCACATCACCCAATGGATTTCTTGTAGTTTTACCATTGTTAAATGCATATGATTACCTTCTGCTTCATACTCCCTGACCTTCAGCTGTTCAACCTTTGTCTATTTTCCATCATTGGACGCATCACCCTTCCGACAAACCAATTAAATCCTTGGTGTTTTGCCTTTCATATGAAACAGATAGTAGCGTTTCAGACAGAAAATAAAAGCAGAATCTGTAGTGCAAAATTAATAACACCAAAATAATTTAGTAAGGTATTGCAAGAAATATATTTGTATTAGTTTAATGAAAGTCAGATTTAAAAAGGCTGCAGAGCAGAAAGTGCAGAAACATGCAGTGAGGTTCTCTCTTTCATGTAATGATCTATAGTAATGTTAGTATAGCTAAATAGAAAGAAGCTTGTGAGTATGTCAATTATTAGAAAACACAGTGAGGTATGGACACATAGGACATAATTGATTTTGCACATGGATTTTTCCTAAATGTTGTGATTCACATCCGTATTTTCCATAGGCTTCACACATTATCAAGAACAAATCTTGTTTGTTAGAGGTTTGAACTACCACAGTGCCAGAATTATAGCTGTCTGCATGGAAATATTACCTTCCTCTTGTGAATTAAGACCCTGTGGGAGAGGGATGGAGGCATTATAATCGAAAATCTCACAGAGGGTAGTGTAGAAATATTATGTGGAGCATATCTGAATTGAAAAGTGGTACAAGAGCAATTAGAAACCGATGTGGTTTATGCACAGAGTGATAGGGAATTATAACTGTATGGTGACTAATTCCAGGTAATGCTTTTTGAATCGTGGGAATCACGAGAGGCTAAAGGGCATGTATGGTCAATCCCATTCCAAGAGATGGTTAGTCCTGAGCCAAGATGGACACTCTCATTAGCGACTAGTTTAGGTATTGTAAGCGGGATTGAAACTCATGAAGTAATATTGAAGCCCCCCCTAGGTCGAGATTCTGGAAAAGCTGGAGCCTCGCAAAGACACTGAGCTGGGTGAAGATAAGGATGGACCCAGAGCATTGGGTGAAGGGAGGGGTGGTCCCTCTAATGGCGGCTAGGGCATAAGGCCTCGGAAGTTAGTCTATGGTTTCTCTTTCCGCATTTCACATGATGAGTCTAAATCATAAGTAGTCCATCTTTCTGAAGTCATTTTTCAACTTCACAGTGCGCTGTGGAGAGGAAAAGGCTAGAGTTTCCACATTACTCTAGTAATGACCTCCTGTAACGATCATGAACGTCAATTCATCAAAATGCCAGGGGTAGCGGAAGTGACATCACATGCCCTTTGACCTTCACTTTCACTCACACACATGCTTACACATACACACACAGTCGCACTTTCACTCTTTCTCACATAAACACACTCGGACCTGGAACACAAACACAACATACATTTAAAAGCATATTTTACTTACTTCAGTTGCTACTGAATGTCATATTCCAACTAAATGTACTCCATCTTTTAATTACATTAACTTTGAGTAATAAAATATAATGTAATTTGAGTAATAAAAAAATTAACAGATTCAAAGAGTGAAGCCCCAACCAATGTCCACCAGGACTAGGTGCCACTGTATTCCTGGCATTGAATTTGCCACCTCTGGGCCCAGAGGTTCCGAAGGCAGTGTCAGGTGGTCGCAGGAACGTCCCCTAAATAACATCGATGACAATTATTTTTACCCCATATGGATATTTAACATGACTTTGAAGAGTGAAACTTACTTAGTTTTCAATACTTTGTTCATTTTAGTACAAGGAGGTTGCTCAGAGATTTCTCACAATCATTAGGCGCTTTTACGGCTTTGACAGTTGAGAAGAAAAAAATGGCATCTCTATAAAAAAGATTAATATCTTTGTGAAATTTGTAAATGATTTAAATTTGCTTTGCTACATCCAGTAACTCTTATTTAAATGGGTAAACACTAAACATAAGCATCAAAAGACTGCTATATTTTTTTGTTATTGTAGTTTTATATAACTTGAACTCGACCCGAAGGTGTTGGAGCGCTTTACATGAGCACTGGTTACTATATACAAGGACACATTCATTTTTGGTAGGCATGAAGTGATTGAGTGATTTGCCCAGAACCACAGGCTGTTGAGCCGACGCCCAGACTTGAACCTGGCTCCCCAGCTGGAAAGTCGGCAGCTCTAGCCCTTATGCCACATCATCTATCACAATGATGCTAAGAATGAGACAAGAGACAATTACATTTTGGTATGCAGTATGACAAATTGTCAGTAGTATTATGATATATGGAGGGTCTGTTAAAATATGTAATTAGGATGTTCTCTTTCACAAGGTACGCTATTCCAATTGTTGGAGTTATGGAAGATGGATTAAAAGAAAGCAAAACGGTTTGTCAAAGATTACTTAATGAGGCAAAGTAGTGAAGCTGCATTTTGAGTCTGGATTTCTACCTGAGCACTCATAATAAGTCCCCGAGTTACATACATTTGCACTTTACACCTCTTTTCGTAATAGTTATTCAGTTCTTTTAGTGAAATAACTAGGAGCATCTTTCAATTGTATTTCAGGCAGTCCGGTTCAACAGAAGCTAGCCCACCAAAGTGCAGCATCCACACTGGATAAGAGACATGTACTCAGGCCATCTGTACTACAACTCCCAGAATGCTGCGTCGATTGATCCCAGTCAGCGATTAGGGCCTTGCACCATCTGCTCCACAAGGCTATTCATGAACACGTGTACCAGAAAGTGGGAGAGCTTGCGTCCCCGGGCTGTTCTCAATTCTCAGCTCTTGCTGCCAGAAAGATATATGCCAGTACGCTTCCGACATAATAGTAGTTTTATTTTACCGGACTTCTGCAGTCACCTAAGTACGACAGACAGCCGTAGCAATAACTCATCGCTACCAAAACAGCAAAAAACATATAAGCCTGTCGTTTTTCCGAGAGTTAAGGAAGGAAAGATGCAAGAGGCTGAGGTTGACCTCTCCCGGGGCCACAGATGGTTCGCATGGACAGGAGGCCATTACTGCTCTGCAAGTGCAGGGGGGAGGGCGGCCGTGCTCCCCTGGTTGGCAATAATTTCCCAGGCGCGCAGGTTTCAGTCTCCTCCAGAGAACATCTGTACCATAAAATCAGGGCCCTGCGGGGGACTTCGTACAAAAAAATATATAAAGAAATTGTGACAGTGGTTGGCAGTGTAGTGCTCTGGAAAAAATGGTGCAGGCGCTCAGTGGGAAACTTGTGTTGATAACACAACCTGTGAGTGGTTTACCGCAGGAGTTTTCTGCGATTTCCTAGCTTAATGTCAATGGAATGATTTGTGAACCGGAGGGCTTGTTAAGTTGAAGAGAGCCATAAGCGAGGCTCTGTTTGTGGTATCCCACCGTCTTCCTCATTTTGACTCCATGTACGAAGCCTTTTTTTGGCCTCAAAGGGTACGATTTGAGAATCGGTTGCAAAACATGCCTTTTCTTTTGTTCAAACCTAAATTTTGATTCAACAACTCGTTAACGGATCACAATTTCGTTTTCTGACCAAATACTGATTCGGTGTTTGGAAGGGGTGTGCTTAGGGTGAGCCTTCCAAATTTCAAATCATAGTGGAATGTATTAATGTTTTGCAATCGAATTCTGGGTCGCAAAACATTTTTTTTTTGCCACCTCCTCAAAGGTTGCAAACGTGAAAGGATCTTCAAGTGACCCCCTTCCCCTTTGTAAATGTTGCCTAGTCTTAAAAAATTAACCTTACATTGCGCTTAAATGCATCATATTTTCCTGTAAGAAAAACGAATCGCAGTTCAAAATAATACTTTATTTAAAAGCAGTCACAGACATGGTTGTCTGCAGACCTCAGGAAACCACTGTTACTGTGATGGCTGCAGTGCCTAGTGGGCCGCAATTTGATACTTTGCTCATTTATTATCATTAGATAGGTTGAAATGTGACCTACTTGGAATCGTTAATTGGCGAACCAACCTATTAGTGCATGGGTCAGTTCACAAATTACGACACTGGTTGCAAAAGTTTTTCAATGGAGAAAAATATTTTCTCATTGGAGGAAAAAAGTTAACAAGTGTGTTTTCTCTTGCTCTTTCTATATTCATACATGCAAAAATGGAATTCAAAAGGGTTTTTCAGAAGAACGCCTGGAAACCTGCATTCTAAGAGTTACGTGGTAGACTTTTATGAATTGCTAAATGTTGTTCAATCTGTATCCATGCGAAGACCGAACCAAGCAGGTACAGATTTCTAGCTTAATGTTAGACTCCAGTCCAGTATCTCCCTGTCCTAGACTGGCTTCTCATCCACCTGCCTTGAAAAGTTCATAGACCAATTCTCAAAACTGTTTACGTGAATACGTTCGTCATATATGCGTAAATTGTCTTTTATTTTTGTTTTAAAAAATATACACGTACATTTTAGTATGCAAAAACTGAATTCACAAAAGTTTTCTAGTAACATGTCTGAAAACTTGTGATTTTCACAGGTACCCAAGTCTTACCTGGAGAACAGTTGTAAATTCCAAAAAATCTCAAATCTGCACCCAAAGTGTGGCCAGAAACCTGCAGCGGCAGAAATGTTGGGGCCTTCAGGTTGTATCCCCGTTATGAATATGTAGGCCATTTGCTTCAGTGGCAGGTTCTTCCGCCTGACCTGCGTGCCCTGCAGTTTGGTATTGTTAGAGATGATAGGATTTTATTATAGGACTCCATTTCTCATCAGCGCTCTCGCCTCCATCGGTCCTTCCAGGACTGCACTTTTGGAGGGGCTCGACAAGTTTTCTAAGGGCTCACTGGTCCCCAAGTCAATGCACCCATCCACCCACCCCGTACCGGAGCATTGGAAGGCTATGGAAAGGCCTTCCAACGCTCATCATTCTGATGAGGGCTTCTCCCCTCGAATCCTGAGGTCCTTGTTTCCCTACAACCTTAATCTCTGCAACTCCTATAGCACCCTCTTTCCTGCCCATTCTTCCCAACTCTAGGCACTGAGGTAACTGAATTAATTGGGAAAGGAGCATGATGGTTTTTCCTGAGCACATATAATTCGTCTGGAGAACAAACACTGGGACAGGAAATAGACTGACAATGGCAAAAAGAGAGTTGTAGTAAGTCAAGCACACATTATGCAACATTATCCCCACAGTGGCAGTGCTGTCCACAAGGTAGGTAGAGGCAAAAGTGGATTGCAGGTAGATTCAATAGATATGAATACTCTTTACAACTACAATCGAAAAACTAAAGGGGAGGGACATCCCTAGGTAAGTCTTAAGGGACCAATGGAGGTACCTCCCAACCCTGGACCATGAGGGAAGATATTTTCACTCAACTCCACCCACACCAGTGAGAGTATCATCAAGAATATATTTGAAAGCAGTGGACTGCACACCCCACATCAATGACAAGGCAGTGATGAAAGACACGCCACCCCTCTTCAAATGATCGAAAGCACCGATAGGAAGTTGACATAAATGTCCCTCAATGAGAGCGTGACGCTGTGCATAAGAAAAATGAGAGTAAAACAATATATAGCCATAACATTTTGGATAAAGAAATACACATCAGTATAACCAGGACAACACTTTCAGGATTCAACATCATAATTTAACTAGTGTGGAAAAAGGAACTTCTCACATGTCTA
Source organism: Lissotriton vulgaris (assembly GCF_964263255.1). Classification (NCBI taxonomy): domain Eukaryota; kingdom Metazoa; phylum Chordata; class Amphibia; order Caudata; family Salamandridae; genus Lissotriton; species Lissotriton vulgaris. Next base: position 467,809,978 of record NC_141699.1, on the reverse strand, counting down.
TTCGAAGTCTGAATATGATTATAAAACAAACATATGCAACATGCAATGCCGCATGCAAAGCATGAAGGGGTTCCCCTCATGGTAATAAGCCTTTATTGCTAAACTGCAACCCTTTCATAATCTTTTGATAGAGTTCTACATTCTAGCATCAAATGGAACACACATGACACAAACTGAAACTCTGATATTGTTGTAAGTGCACAGTTTTCTTGTTTGAAGAATGAATTTTAGAATTATTAGTTTATTGTATAGTTAAATAAAACCATAACAATTGTGTAAAGAATCCAACAAACCTTGAGGGAAGATAACTTCGGACGCTGAGCTAGATAATTAAAAGTCCTTACTTAATGCTCTCAGACAGGAAAGTATGTCTAAATAAGTCAGATGCAATGCGGCCTAGTCTACTACATTTATCATGGGTATACAAGATGATATTTTTTCTAAAACAATATGGCGTAGGCCATTATGGTACCTTCAAGCAAATGTTCTCACTGGTGATAGAAACATATAAACATGTTGAGCCTGAATGTCATGAGATCTAAGCTATTGTACAAGTAGCCTCCTTTCGGCTCAACCCATCACCAGGCATTTAATCCCCAAGCAGCTTCAAGGTGCCCTTGGAAATAACACACAATTACCTAGTATAGCATAACACAGCTAGGCTGTAATGAACAGAAATAAGTCCATTCTTTGTGATTTAAATGATGTATTTATTTTAGTTGTATTCAAGATGAAGGAGAGCCCCACCAGGAGCAGTCTGCGTTCTGCTCAGCCCATTCAGTAACTGATCACATCCAACCAACATTCTAACATTCCACATTCTCTACACGTCACACATCCTGGCTGAGCAGTACACTACATAGGCATAACATATCAAAAAGTAACACATAGCCTGGCTTTGCTCCAGTAAAATCTGAACCCACATTTGAGGTGGGGTTTCTTGTTCACACAATGACGAGTGAAGTCAGCATTGGCACACACCATTGTGGTTTGGAAGTTTAGCTTGGGGACTCGGAGTGGGGTGTGGCAGTGTCTTTTTTTTGTGTTGCATTAAGGATCATCAGCACTTAAGGCATAGGAGCTCGTCAAACGAATCCTTCCGATCCCCTTCTGAGCCGAAACAGGGCAGACAAAGATAAAGGGACTGGTTGAGCATTGAGAGAGCATAAATTTGAATAAAAATTATGTATAGGCCATATTCACAGGAATATTGTGTAACGTGGGGATGAAATGTATATTGTAACGTGAAGTGGATGTCTATAGTGTAAAAGTCAACGGAAAGTGACAACATGGTATAGGAAATGTATAACTGTATTCACTTTAGAATGTATTAGATTTAGAAGGCCCGTACATGTAGTGGGCTAACACAGTAATGGGTAGAAATGCTTACGAACAGAAGAAAGTGCAAAGTGAAATACATGTACGTGCGTAGCTTTGAAGACAGAAACGGCAATGGAGAAACGTGCAGAGAGCATACATAACGAAGTAACCAATGAGAATAAAGTTGTATTCTATGTACTTTTTATATTCTATGTATTAAGGTTTATATTCTACGAAATTGTATTTTAGCTAAGATGTATTCACATATGAACGAAGTATTTGGTAAATACGATCATATATAAATGTATGCTAAAGGTTATACTGTGGAGAGAAGTTTGTGGGAATGCTAGAAGAGTATAGGTCATTTGTGATTATAACCTGAATGACCAAGGGTTCGCAAGAGCGTAGTCCAATGATGTAATTTAGTGGGCTCACAGGAGTCGTGAATAGTCTTCACTTGAAGGTGCGAGCCGAAGAGTCTAGCATTTGTTAGATTTAAGGTGACAAATGTCGAACGAAGTTTATTGCCTAAACATGAGAGGAGGCGATTGGAATTTGAGCTTTGTTTTGAATGACCATTCACAGGACCTAGAAGGGTCAAAACCACCGTTATAATGTTAAGGTCTTGTTTAAGGTTATTTGACTTTGGATGAAAGTGTCAACTAAAAGTCGCCAACAAGAAGATGAAGATGACATCTAAGGAAAAGGGTCAACCTAACGGACGACGCGAAGAGATGAAGCAATGGAAAGAGCCAGAAACTGACATCATCGGGGAAAGTCCGTGGTGGGCGTCAAGGGGCGTTCCACCCACACTGTGATTGTGTATTTTAGGGACAGCACCCCGGGGAGGAGAGAAGAGCAATGAGCAATTGGAGATTAGGAACAGCGAGGGGAATTGCTCAGAGCGAAGGCAAGGGTAGATGCCTTGAGCAGATGCGCTGAGAGAGATCAGAGCGCAAGGGAGCAGTAGGCCGAGGACCCTTAGAAGAGCGGATGGGTAGGCAGATAGGGTACTGCTTCTTAAACTTAAGTTACCTTTAGAGGTTAAGAGAGTTTGAACTTCTTTGGAAGTCAAACTACTGACACCTTTTTAGGGAAGAAACTTGCGAAGTAGGGATGTCACCTAGTATAGAGTAGGGACAGATTTAACTTGATTATCTTTCTCTTTCTGTAGATGACGCAAAGGAACCACTTTACATCGAAAACTTTAAATTGCTGATTTTGGAATTGATTTTGTATTCTTTGTATACTTTGAGGTTTATCTTGAGAAGATTGTATTTGCATTCAAATTTGAGTTGATATAAAACCCTTAAACTTTATCAGTTGTAAGTGGTTCTTCAGAGTGGCGTCATTTAATGGGGTTTAACTAAACCTAGGTGGGAGTTGTCTTTTACTCAACGACAGATATTAGCGGTCCAAAATTAACGAATGAGATAAATTATTAATTCGATCATAAATTGATACCAAAATCTCATTCCCCGCAGTTGGTAGCAGAGGATGGTTATCTTCTTGAGGAAGACGACCTAGGCCAGGTTTAGTTTACCCCAAGGTCCCTAGTCATCGACGACCAGAAGAAGAATCCCTGTCGAAGAAGGTGCTGTTGAAAGTGAGCCCATAATTCTATCAATGCCCAGGCTGCTGGCGCAAACCGCCTCTTAGTTTCCATTCCGAATAATTTACCAAATAAAGAGACGGGCGCTGGGAGCAGGAATCAAGAACAGAGTTTATTTCTCATGAGGAGAGCCAGTCATTTCGGACACGAAACACAGTGTCTTTCGGGAGGTGCTCTAACAAGTGAGCTTGAGACTCTGGCTTTTATACATTTGCAGAACATTTGATGATACAATCAGGTCAGTGTGTCGCAAAAGGAGAACATTCCTATAATCCTCGTGATGATCCTACTCCACATACGTTCACAATGGGGACCCTTGACCTGCTGATAAGAGGGAAGGGCGATCGTGCAACTGAGTGTGTCGTAGGATGTGTGCGCCTGATCATGGCCCAGGTCGTGGGGTGGCTAGGCATACAATAAGGGCAGTAAATGGTATCTCCTGGCTTAGGCGATGGCCTCGGACATGTGTGGTCAGCCGAACTCGGGGGAAGGGGTCATCAAAGGAGTGGTATTCATGCCTGCGTGGACAATCGAGCGCGGAGGGAGGGCTCGTCAATAGAGGGGCATTCATGGAAGGGAAGGAGGTGCTGGTCAGGCGCGGCCGTGACTCTCAAGGACAGGGCTTTGCGAAAGAAGAGGGTTTATGACTTGCTCATATGAGGAGAAGGAGGGGGGGGTCAGGGTGCATGCAGGGCCAGAGTCGCGCAGAGAGAGAGAGAGAGAGAGAGAGGGAGAGATCTTATGACCTGTATATGAGAGAACAGGGGCAGTCAGATACAACTGGGGGGCTATGTCAGCTGAGGCGAAGGATGTCTCTTCAAGAGGGAAATGGGGGGGGGGTGCCTGGGTCAAGCAGGAGGGTTGCCTTTCATAGCAGGGTCGCGCAGAGTGCTGGGTTTCATGGTCTATGTATGTGAGAGTGGGAGAGGGGGGGGTGCTCAAATGCGCGCAGGAGGGAAGCCAGTGATTCTAATGAGTGGGCAAGAGGCCAAGGTGCCTAAAATGGCTATCATGTACACATGGGTACAGGCCTTTGCGGGCTGAGGGATGCAGTCAATGCTTTACAATATTCATGGTGCGTGCAGGGAGGGGAGTGGAAAAAGGGAAATGAACGTTGCTTATGTACATCAATACTTCTTATTTTCTACAGTCGCCCCTTTTTACATAGCAAAGTTCATTTTTGCAGTCGATGAAGGTACATATAAACAGGTGCGATCGAAGAATTTGCATTTGTCAATACTAACATATGGCATATAATCATGGACAGTTGATGTGTTTGGCAGAACGCAGCACATAGGGGATGGCATTTGTCGAGTTCCTATCATTTCAAATCACTACATAGCATAAATGTTTCTGACTTAAAAATGTGACCAATGAACATTTTGACCAAGTAGTCAAGGGAGGAATTCAGTTCAATACGCAAGATCTCTTCGTCACAGTGTCTTTTATCAGTGAGCCATCACTGGTAGGCTCTAGTCCGTGTCCTTTCGTTGGCGCTGTTGAGCACCCGCGGTGGAGCTATAGGTCCAGCTCGGTTCTATCCTTACGCGTTGCAGGGTGCGGTCAGTCCTCTGCTGTTAGACCACAGTCCTGTTCCCTAACCAATCCTTTGAGTGGCGCCTTAAGCTTGGCACCTATATTTCCGTGGCGTAACCCCATTTCCATCTAGATGCTGTTCTTCCTTTCAGCAGAGAGTCGCATGGAAAAGAGGGTGTGCGGTTTCGTTAGTCGATGGGAGTGAGAGGGCGGAGTGGGGGCAGATTTTCCCGGGACACACCAAAGGGACCAAGGGAGCAATGGGTAACAAGCAAGCAGGCCCACCAATCGGGCTTGAAAAGAGGGACGGAGGCTCCAGGCACACGTGGGTTGGCGGACAGAGAGCTTCAGGACAGCCCTTCATTCTTTCTTTTACCGCCTTTGAGAGTGCTGCCTCGTCCCGTTTCTTGTTGTCCTGCGGCTCCACCTTTGGTTGAGGTCGCATGTGTCTCATGATCTGCAGCCACGCTGTGCGTCACGTCCGGCCCTTCTCCTCCGGTGATTGAGTATCTTTAAATGGGTAAAAACAAGTTTTAGAGAACTGGCAGGAGAAGAGATTTTTACATATGAATTCCACTCGCAATCCTAGCACCTGGCGTTATGCTCATTGGTCATAGTCAGAAGTCTATTACCATGAAGTAAGTAGGTGGGTATTTCTACTGCGTTCGCACCAGGTCTAATCGGCGTTCGTTCATGACATATATGGACAGAGGTCGGACTCTTATCACCTGCGTATTTCAACAAAAACCCCAAGATTGACAACATTCAGGAGAGACTCGTCCTTCTAATTCGAGCCTTAACAGTCTTACATTTCCCTTTAGAGCTGGCTAACTCTTTAAAACAAGCGGGGGTGCAATCATTGAAAGACAGAGTCAAACATGTTTTTCTCGAGGGGCGGCAGTTACTCATGGTCATCATATATATATATCGGGGACAGTAGCTGGGGTCGATCAAGTGGGGCGGGGACGCTTCGGGCATTCGTGCTTGGGTGCAAAGGGGTGGGGCAATCTGGGCATTGGGGGTCAATCTGGACCTTGGCGCTTGTCTCTAACAATAAAAATTAGGATGCCATTGACATATAGTTCCCCTATAAAAGGCCAAATTGGGGGACCTTAGCCGTCTTACCTGTCCTTTCCTTCTCAGCCAATTCAAGTTCATTCATTTTGCAGAAAGGAGAGGCAGTAACATGGCGAGATACAGTCATTTTAGTTTCGGTCAATTTCGCTGAACACCTTCGTGTTCAATATGTATCAAATCAGACTGGTGCCGGTGGGGCACAATTTTACCAAAAAGAGGGAGAGAAAATAGGGAGACTCTCATAGAGAGTGAGAGTCGTCCGCAATCTAAACGAGCCATTCGGTACACGTATGACATGTAGAGAGAGAGAAAAAAAAAAGGGTGGAGAGAGAGAGAGAGAGACGTGTACGAAAATAGGTCATTTAGTGCGCTCACAACACAGAACAGCAAAGGTCGGGTAACAAACAGATATAGACAGAGGGGAGACATATATTCGTACGTTACACACACACAAACTCAGACAGGGAAGACGGCACATGTATTACACATATACAAGACATTCACAACAAGACAGGAAACAATTGTTAGTCTACAACATCTGTTTTTATATATATCCTACGTATCTTTACTATCCTATTTATCTACGTGCTTAGCTCTTTCTGCCCTTCCCCCCTTTTCCTTCTCGTTTGTCACGCCTGCGAGCGTTCCCAATTACCAATACTCACACCTCGGTTGGTTGATCGGAAATTAACCTGGTCGCGCTAGTTACCCATGGTTGGATCTTAAACCATTTTTCTGTTCCCTCCTTTGGTGGGAAGTTCTCCAGGCTGAGGCAACGGCAAGTATTGATCGGGAAAACAGTCGGACAGCTTGGCTATATCTGTAAGAGTGTGAGAAAGGGGGCAGTGCATTTTGAACATCGGCAACATTTCTAACTTCCTAGGCGGGTGGTGCCGTGGCAACCCTTACCCGTACAATTTTTCTTTGTCCTTTCCCTACCTAGTCAAAACGTCCAGTTACATTATTTAACGCGTCGTTTCTAGTCAATTTTTTTTTGTCATTCAGTACTTGTCCAGTCTCTATGTCAGTCCATCCTCCCGTTGCTATGTTCTAAGGAGGAACAGTCATGTTTAAGTCTACGTCTTTTTTTTTAAAAACTTTTATTTGTCCTAAGGACCATGCTCATATTCCCCTTTTCCCCCTCTCATCGGCGGTTCGGTCGTCGTCCATCCATACATCAGCCAGTGTTCCGACATGACCTGCAGAAGGGAGGAAAAAGAAGGGGTGGGGGGCAACATTCAAAAACCTCATCAACGTGCAGTAATCCGGAAATGCTTTACCTACCACATACTCGACCTATTTTCACGTAGTGCATTTCCCTACCATCACGGCGTTTAAGCCCAGATGGACCAGAAAGGTCAGACAGATAATCATTGACGATCTGTGCGACATGAGCTACTTGGTCGTAACCCCTTTTGATCGGGTACAAGGGTGGCGGTCAGGTGGCATTTCTGTGGTGTCGTTTTAGGGCTTCTAAAGCACCTTTCCGGCTGCCTGTCACACATAGTGTGGCTGCTAAATATCGGGTCCTTTTTAACCTTTAGCCTTCATCATACTTTCTCGTTGCTCATAGTAGTAATACATTCAAAACTCATTAATGCAATCCGCTACAACTATGCTTTCGTTTCCAAAATACCTTTAATAAAGAGGGTTGACACATAAATACAGGCCTACAACCCGGTGGGCTAGCCACGGAGCAGATTGGAACTGTACATGGGAAGAACGAAGCTGGTGGCAGTTCATTGCATAAAGTGCGGCAGTGCAATAAAATCATATTAAACTCCCCTACAGAGCAAGCATGATGCATGTCAGTAATTCATCTTTAATACATTCATAAATACATCATCCAATGTTCATTCATTACCTTAAATTACACCAATTCATTTTCCAACTCATAATCAGTACCCACCCTAAGTCAATTCATTGTCCAAGCACATGCTCAATATCCTTCATATCTACTTTCATTATCCAAAACGTTATATATATCTCGGGGCAAAAAGCTTGCGCAATCAGGGTGCAACAAAGTTCATTAAAAACGTCTCATTTTGTGTCGGCGCCATTTTGGGTGGGGTCAGGCAAGTTCCAGCACAGTCAGAGTGTCTCTAGTCTCACATGGTTGGCTCAGACTTTCCGTTGGCAGTTCAAAAAGTCTCGTGCTATGTGGTTAACAGTCTAACAATATGGACCATGAGTCAAAGAGTGGGAAGGGCGGCAACAATTTTCCTACCGGGTCATTCTGGTGTTCCTCCGGAACTGAACAAGCCTGTGCCGTGGCGGCATCTTAGCCATTTCCGATCCGAGTCTGGTGCCGGCAGGAGTAGCACCGGTGTCGTGGTTCCCAGTGAAGGGGGCGGGGGCACCCATGCAGAGGGTCGGGGGCCCCCCGGCTCTTATAGAATCTTCAAGGTCGAGGAGAGACGATATGGAGCGTGTGCCCGTCCTGGGCAGAAGACCGCTTTTTGATGTTGACCCTCTTTAAGCAAAGAGTGTTGGGGTGTCGCTGGAAGCCTCCACCTGGAGGGAGGTGGGGGAGGGGGGAGGGTCGTTCGCGCCACCTCCCCCTTCCAGCGACCCCGCGCCGTTCCCCGGCTCCATCGTTTTCGACATTGGCCGTGCCAGCCATTGATGATGGGGGGGGGGTGGTCGGCGGCTGAGGCAAGACAGCCCCCCCTTCCCTTGGCGGCATGTGGCGGGACTACCTTCAACTCTCCAGGGAGCGTGGAATGTGGCGGGACTGCCTGCACCTATGCAGGCAGGCGGCGAATTTGGCATCTGGCGGGACTACTTGATTTGCCGCCGTTCTTGCCTTGGCTTCGGCTCTGGACCAGCAGGCGATGGCATGCGGCGAATTTGAAATGTGGCGGGACTACTTGATTCGCCGCCGTTCTCGCTTTGGCGTCGGCCTTTGGCAAAAGCCGGATCGGGTGAGAGAGAGAGAGGTGGTCGGTGGCCAAGGCAAGACAGACCCCTCTCTCCCCGCGGCCTGCAGGGCGGCAGAAGGGAGAAGACGGAGAGGTCCTTGTCATCCTTTGGACCGCCTGCCCAACGTCATCTCCTCCTGACCGTGGCCAGGCGAGTCCCTCGTGCCTCCAGGCCTCGCCTTCCGGATGGGCGTAACCGCGGACCTGTTGCACTTCGGGAGCTTCCGGAACGGGGGTAGGTGCCTATCGAGTTGTTTCTATTTCATGTGACCGTTATTTGGGCGGGGCGGGCAATGAGGCAGACATGTTGGGAACAGGAACAGGCAGTGAAGCCTAGCTACCTCGTGGCTATGTTCTGCTATCGAATCTTTTCGCCATTTTACATTTCTTATTACGAATTATTTCTAATGTTTCTTATTTTTGGTGAAGTCAAAAGCTCATCAGGGGGTTACTGACTTAGCCTGATTTCTTTTTATTTTTCTTTCTCTTCCTTAGCGTGTTTCGAGCTAAAGCTTTCTGTTAGTAGGGAACGGTGATCACTTCATATTTTTATGTGTCCTTTTCACTAGGGGGGGTACATCTGGACGGACCAGACGAGTCCCCTCCAATAAATGGTCCGGGGTGGAACGAGATTATCGATCAAAAGGGGAACATATATTCCTTCATTAGGGTATCATCCTGGACAGACCGAGCGATGTACTTCCACTTACTAGGGTAGCCTCCTGGACGGACCAGTCGGTCTATTTCTATTAAATGGCCCATGAGTAGAGAGCATATGTCCTCCATAAGAGTAGTCTCCTGGGCGGACCATGCGAGCTACCCCACAATAACCAACCAGTGGGGAGTGGGTAGGACTGACGAATTCACAAAGGGGCATAACCTACCCTTTTCTACTTGCAAAGACTAGACAGAGTGTTTCTATTTCACGTTGTTTGCAAATAGAAAATACCTCAAACGAAACAATTCCTGGAACAACAATGTCCAGGCAACCAACCAATCAGTGGGGAGAAAAACAGGCATGACGGATTACAACGGGGACAAATGTCTGCATTACCTGCCCTTCGCTATCCAAAAAGGAAGACAGAATATTTCTACTCGTCTCAGTTTGTAGACAGGGAAGATCTCAAAGAGCAACAATCGATTATTAATCGACTTCAAACAATCAGTGGGGAGAAAAGTAGGCATGACGGATTACAACGGGGACAAAAGTCTGCATTACCTACCCTTCTCTATCTGCAAAGAGGGACGACGTTCCTATTCGCCGCTGTTTGCAAACAGAGAATGTCTCGTTCTCAAAAGAGAACCAATATGTCAAGTAGCCCTCAAAGCTAAATGAACCAATACCAACCAATACAATATCAGTATACAAATACCGATTTCAATACAATCAATCAATCAATCAGGTGGATAGAACCACCCTACCAATCAGGCGTAAAAACACCCTACTTAATCTTACCCGGACCGGACCATAGGGACAGTTCTTCGACTCCCTCCTCCAGCGCCCGATCGTTCTCTTACTCCATGTAGCATTCCTGTGGGATTCCAGTCAGGACAATAGGTCACTCAAGAGAGGTCCGTTCAGAATTGGTGAAGTTCTGTCGATCGGCAGCCGGGCTAGGGCCCTCTCAAGGCAGGTATACTCCGATCATTTTAGACGTTCACTTCTTCGTCTGGATCTCTCTTACCGAACCCTATGTCACTGATGGGCCCCACGTTGGGCGCCAATTGTTGAAAGTGAGCCCATAATTCTATCAATGCCCAGGCTGCTGGCGCAAACCGCCTCTTAGTTTCCATTCCGAATAATTTACCAAATAAAGAGACGGGCGCTGGGAGCAGGAATCAAGAACAGAGTTTATTTCTCATGAGGAGAGCCAGTCATTTCGGACACGAAACACAGTGTCTTTCGGGAGGTGCTCTAACAAGTGAGCTTGAGACTCTGGCTTTTATACATTTGCAGAACATTTGATGATACAATCAGGTCAGTGTGTCGCAAAAGGAGAACATTCCTATAATCCTCGTGATGATCCTACTCCACATACGTTCACAATGGGGACCCTTGACCTGCTGATAAGAGGGAAGGGCGATCGTGCAACTGAGTGTGTCGTAGGATGTGTGCGCCTGATCATGGCCCAGGGGGTGGGGTGGCTAGGCATACAATAAGGGCAGTAAATGGTATCTCCTGGCTTAGGCGATGGCCTCGGACATGTGTGGTCAGCCGAACTCGGGGGAAGGGGTCATCAAAGGAGTGGTATTCATGCCTGCGTGGACAATCGAGCGCGGAGGGAGGGCTCGTCAATAGAGGGGCATTCATGGAAGGGAAGGAGGTGCTGGTCAGGCGCGGCCGTGACTCTCAAGGACAGGGCTTTGCGAAAGAAGAGGGTTTATGACTTGCTCATATGAGGAGAAGGAGGGGGGGGGTCAGGGTGCATGCAGGGCCAGAGTCGCGCAGAGAGAGAGAGAGAGAGAGAGAGGGAGAGATCTTATGACCTGTATATGAGAGAACAGGGGCAGTCAGATACAACTGGGGGGCTATGTCAGCTGAGGCGAAGGATGCCTCTTCAAGAGGGAAATGGGGGGGGGGGTGCCTGGGTCAAGCAGGAGGGTTGCCTTTCATAGCAGGGTCGCGCAGAGTGCTGGGTTTCATGGTCTATGTATGTGAGAGTGGGAGAGGGGGGGGTGCTCAAATGCGCGCAGGAGGGAAGCCAGTGATTCTAATGAGTGGGCAAGAGGCCAAGGTGCCTAAAATGGCTATCATGTACACATGGGTACAGGCCTTTGCGGGCTGAGGGATGCAGTCAATGCTTTACAATATTCATGGTGCGTGCAGGGAGGGGAGTGGAAAAAGGGAAATGAACGTTGCTTATGTACATCAATACTTCTTATTTTCTACAGTGCTGACGGTGCGTCGAGAGAAAAGCAGCAGAATCGGTCGAGAGTGAGTATAAGGGTCATGCGTTGTAAGATTGCGGTGTTTTATGTTGTTCCTGTGTTGTAATGTCAAGCGGAGTTGAATGCCTGTAGTGTGATTGAGGGAAGGTTGTGAGCGCGCGCAACCGGATAAAATCTTATGTCCAGAGGACTTAAGTGGTTCGGGTGTATCGAACACCCAGAGTAATTTGTCTACCATTTAATGGGGGTCATGAGGTACCATTGATCGCCCATAGACCGATGATAGGGGGAGCGTTTGAGTGAGTGTATGAGTAAACGCATGCTGGTCGTACGTTTACTGTGTGTAAGTAACCTATCAGTTGAGGTGAACGTCTGACCGTACGAGGAAAGACGTCTCGCCAGTTGAGGTGGCAATTACAGTTAGACTGTGGCCGTACAGTCAGAGAAAAGTGATCGCTTGGACGGAAGTAGTCATTTTTCGGCGTATGAATGAAACGCATGTGAGACCACGAGACGAGTTGAGAAACGAAGGAAATTGCTGTAGAGGGAACGAGTGACGTCAGCGTAGAGCCGCGCTGAGATTGGTCGGTTAGCACAGAACAGCGTTGGGATAGGCTGACTAGCGAGAGTCGCACCGGGATTGGTGGTAGTCATCAGGACATAAATAAGGAAGAGAATTAATAAGGGGAAAATCGTAGATTATCAAAAATGAAGTGCTTTAAGGGTTTAAGAAAAATCTTTAGGAGGAATAGAAGAAACTTATATGCTGGAGAAGAAGCTCCACCAGAAGGCACACCAGCTTATCATATGGCAGTAAATGTCGGTTTACACTCGATATTGTGGATTTCCGAGTGGAACAGGCTAACGGAAGGAGAAAAGGAACTGACGTTTCCGAGATTTGGAACGTTTAAACTAGACGTGTTGAACCAATTGAAAGCGGTAATGCTTGCAACAAGACCTCTACCGAGGCCAACACAATTCGAAGCTCTTAGTGCATGGTTTAGAGCAGCACACGCAAAAGGCGTAAAAAGGCGTCAAGAAAGAGTGAGACGATCAGTAAAGGCATTACAAGATGCTAAATGGGATGAGGAAGCTAAGAAGTGGAGAGTGCAAAAGATAGAAGCAGACAAACTGTTCACCATGATAGAAGCTACGGGAGAAAAGAAACCCCTAGAAGAGGAAGACGAGGATAGCGAAACGGAAGAAGAACTGTTAGAGAGGCTGTTAACGGAGAGACCACCTCCATATAGCGGCGAATCCGCAAGTCCCATATTACAGCAAGGGGAAGGAGCTAGATGGGGAGAATATAAATCGATCCCAGTAACAGAGTGGGACTCCAACAAGAGTGAGGAAATACCCCAAACTAGTTCCGAACAGAGAGTAGTGGGAAGATTCGTGGTCCAGAAGGTGCCAGAGACGCAATGTGCAAGGTCGTACCAAATGCCAGACGCTTTACAAGTACCTGTTACCATAGGCCCTATAGTGTCAATCTACAACCCAGAGGGGGTCCAGCAGGAGGAACAGGCACGATGGGACAGGGAAAGGGCAGAGATGGAGAATAGGAATGACACGATGAATCCTCAAAGACAGAGATTAGCACCAGTGAGTCGGAGTACCCCATTAGATTCCGCAACGGGTCCCTGGATAGAACAAGGGGGTCAAAGAGGATCAATGGATTTGAGGGGACCAAAATCGAAATCCTATAAGGAATTAAGGGAATATCTGAAAGAATGGGACACGGCTGAGGAGGCTAGGAATAAAAGTTTAGAAACAGGAGCTGAATGGAGAGACCAGGATAACAAGGTCCTCTCTCATTGTGGAGCTGGCGAAAGCAGCCCAGAGTGGGAGAGAGGGAGCCAAGGAAGCAGAAGAGATAATTGTCCTACTACTAGTGGCTATAGGCAAATGTGCGATGATAGGAGTGCAGGGTGTGGCGAAGTGCCTCGCGTCACCTTTAGTGAGGGAGAACGAAGGACGCAGGAATACCGGAACACTTTCAGATGCACACACCATACTCCGGATGAAAAGGTCCAACATTGGAATCACGGGAACATGGAGAGTCGCGAAGCGTCTCGACATGCATCCGGTGATAGTGGACGGAGTCATGAGAATATAGGGAGTCGCGAAATGTCTCGCCATACATCCGGTGATCACGAACGAGATCACGGGAGCATGGAGAGCCATGAAGGTCCTTATCGTCTGTTAAGTGATACCAGACAGCAAGCGAGTTACAGTGGTTTAGAACAGCACGGAGGATCTTATCTTGTATCTGGAGAAACCGAGTCGAAAAGACAGAATGTAGGGTTGAAGGATGGAGCATTGTTCCACCACACCCCAAGGGAAGATGGAAAGGCTTGGGATTTAGAGAGGTGGGAACAAAGAGATGGAAGGAAAATTCCTCATAACTCACCTGTGCTCAGGCGTAGGGCGCATAGTGGAGGTGAGAGGGATGTAAGAGAACAACCTAGGACTGACGTACTGAAAGCTGAAATAAAAGCAAGACGCATAGATGTAATGAGCTTAAAATCAGACTTAGACGAAATAATTGACGGCACAGTGGCGATCGAGAGGTTAGAGCTGTACGCGCCAGATGAAATATTGTTTTTATCCAAGGATGTTACTCGGAAAGCAAGGGCAGCTCACGAAAAGTTATCTGAATTAGCTGACAAGTACATGATAGACATATCGCGAACTAAAGCTTTGCAGGCCAACCATAGGCTGAATTGCACGGATCTAGATTTAGATGAGCGCAGGACGATTGGGCTGAGAGTACACATAAGGGAATTGGTCATGTGTATTAGAATATGGAGAGATCTGGATAGATGGGAGGAAAGATGGTCCAAGAAGGGATCTGTTAGACGGAGTACACTTGTGAAGTCTCAGGATACAGACTTAATGCGAATGGAATCTTTCCCTTTGCGAGAAATCGCGAACGGAAACTACGTGCATGTACCATGGAGTAGGGGGGATTTAGCGGCATTCACTAATTCCTTCCCGAAACTTAGAGAAAATCCCGTTGAGTGGTACAAGCAGGTAGAGAGATTCGTGAAGATCTCTAAGGTTCTCTGGATCGATTTGAACACATTGTTCGATATCGTGGTACCCGGAGATTTGTGGACGGCATGCAAACTTAGTATTGAATGGCCCACTTGTGAGCCTCCGAGAAATGCACAGACAGGTGGTCCATCAGACAGAGTCATGGAAAAATATGAAAGGGTAATAACATGGCTGAAAGAGAAAGTGCCGGTGCAAGACATAGACTGGGTTAAGATAGATCGAACAACTCAAGAGCCTAAAGAGACAGTTCACGAGTTCTATGAAAGGTTACTGAAAGCATTCAAACAGTACAGTGGATTAGACGTAATGGATCCTAAGGACATAGGACAGTTTGTGTCTAAGTTTGTTCTCGGACTAAGACCAGACATAAGCCTAATGATCCAACAGCACTTGATCTGTTGGCAGAACAAACCTTTAGATGAGATTCTGAGGTATGCAAGGTACTGTAGCGATGAGATAGACTCGAAGGCCAAGAAACTCAAGGAAAAGTTAATGTTAGTACAGATGCAAGCAGCTGGAAAGGGTGGACAGCGACAGCAGGGAACAGGAACGCAAGTAAAGAAACAGAATAATCAGAGCAGAGATGAGGAAGAAAGACCGAGACCGAGAATGGATATCGCAACACTGAAAAGGACAACCAGGTGTCATCAGTGTAACGAAGTAGGACATTGGAGACGCGAGTGTCCTTACAATATTGAGACAGGAGAATTAGAACAAGAGGAGGAAGAGGTACAGAACAACGTGGTTAAGGGAGCAACAGTCCCGAAGGGAAAGTTCATCAAAGGGGGGACTCAGACTCCCCGAGCCCCGTTTCCTCAACCGCCTCGCATTGCGAATGGAGGGAAAACCTATAGACAGATGCCATTGTTTGTAGGAGGAGAAGAATGCTACTACGTTGATCCTCTTACAGGGCAACGAGTGAGTAGGGAAGAAGATTGTACTTTAGGAGCAGCCCTGGAAGTAGATCAGAGAGGACCATACGTAGAAGCTGAAGTAGCTGGATGTCCTACGACCTTTTTGGTGGATACGGGAGCCACTCGATCCACGTTGAGATCAGCGGTAGTCCCAGGTCTGCCGATATCAGGAGAGATGATTCAGGTGGTAGGAGTCGCAAACAAGAGGATGACGAATCCTCTGACAGAACCAGTGTCAGTAAAGATAGGGAATTACAGTGACGAACATCAGTTCGTGATCTGTGATTCTAGCCCGGTGTGTTTGTTAGGAAGAGACCTGTTGTGTAAACTGAATTGCACAATACATTGCACACCTGAAGGAGTAGAAGTACAGACCAACGATGAAGATACCGATTTCAAAGTTGTAAATTCGCAGGAATGTGTGGAACTATATCCTACCCTGACAGTGGAGGAGCTTCCACAGGATTTGAGGGAGAAAGTGTCAGCTGAGGTGTGGGATTTTACTGGAGAAGAAATAGGATTGATCAAAGGAGTAGAACCAGTAAAGATCTTGGTAAGACTCAATGCTGAATATCCAAGAACACCACAGTACAAGTTGACACCAGAGACGATTGCAGGAATAAAGCCTGTGATTGAATCCATGATTAAACAGGGAATACTGAAGGAGATCGTGGGTAGTCCATGTAACTCACCGATTATGGGTTTGCAGAAGCCTAGTGGAAAATACAGAATAGTGCAGGATCTTCGAAAGATTAATAATATTGTTGTCTCATGTTGTCCAGTGGTACCGAATCCATCAGTGATATTATTTCAGATACCGTTCCAAGCTGAATGGTTTACCGTGATAGATTTGTGCCAGGCTTTCTTTTCGATACCATTAGACGAAGAGAGCCAGTATCTTTTCGCTTTTAAGCTGGAAGATCGCGTTTTAACATGGTGTCGTATCCCTCAGGGGTATACAGAAAGCCCATCGATTTTTAACCAGCTTTTAAAGAGAAATCTTGAAAGTCTAGTGCTGCCCAAGAACTCAGTTCTAGTCCAGTACATAGACGACCTCCTAGTTGCGTCAGAAACAGAGGAAGCTTGCAGAGTAGACACCATCACCTTGTTAAATCACTTGGCCGAGAACGGGCACAAGGTATCACCAAGTAAATTGCAGTATTGTAAGACTGAAGTGCAATACTTAGGCCATAGGATTGAAAAGGGAAAACGAAAGGTGTCTCCAGGCAGAATAGAGGCGATTATGAAAATGAACGCGCCTACAACACAAAGAGAGGTCAGGATGTTTCTAGGCATGGTCGGTTATTGTCGACAGTGGATAGCTAACTTCTCACTGAAGGCAAAACCGTTATTACAACTGACGCACAAAGGAGTGAGTGATCCGGTACCATGGGACAAAGACTGTTTGATGACGTTTTTGCAGCTGAGGGAGGACTTATGTCGCGCCCCGGCTTTAGGGATGCCTGACTATACAAAACCATTTTTGCTTTACTGCTGCGAAAGAGAGGGATGCGCTTTAGCAGTTTTAGCTCAGATCCACGGAGATGCGCGTAGGCCAGTGGCGTATTTTTCGGCTACATTAGATCCAGTAGCCGCAGCGTTGCCCGGATGTCTCAAATCCGTAGCTGCAACGGGTGTCAGCATCGAAAGATCTGAAAGCGTGGTGATGGGACATCAGTTAGTGGTGTACGTACCGCATTCTGTGGAATTGTTAATGACCAGGACTAAGACTCAGCATCTGACGAATAGCAGGCTCACACGCTACGAGCAAGTCATACTGGCTGCCGAGAATGTGACCCTAAAAAGATGCTCCGTCTTGAATCCTGCTACTTTGATGCCACTTCCAAATGAGGTGGATGACGAGATTTGTACAGATCATGACTGCCTTGATGTGACTGAACTATGCACCAAACCGAGACCCGATATCGTAGATGAGCCATTGACTGACCCTGATGAAATTTTCTTTGTTGATGGTTCATGCGTAAGAGACGATATTGGTCAGCTGAGAGCAGCTTATGCAGTTTACACAATTACCAGAGTTGTAGAAGCCGCTTGCCTGGAAGGAGTACACTCCGCACAGGTAGCTGAAATTGTTGCTTTGACTCGTGCTTGCTTAGCAGGCGACAAACTTCGAGTCACCATATACACCGATAGCCAACATGGTTTCGGGGTAGTTCACGATTATGGGCAGTTATGGTCTCAAAGAGGTTACATGACCTCCTCGGGTTCTCCCATTAGGAATGGAGAATTCGTGAGACTTCTGTTAGAGGCATTGCAAGGTCCGTCAGCCATAGCCGTTGTCAAATGTGCCGCGCACACAAAGAACGTAGACTTTGTGTCGCAGGGCAATCGCTATGCTGATGAAGTAGCACGTTATTGTGCAGAACAAGGATATTCTCACACTGATGTGAAAGTGGGGGGAATTCAAGAAAGAACTGAATTGACAATGTTGTTAGACACCATAGATACATGGGATGAATTAAGGAGTGTTCAGGAGAATGCACCAGATGATGAGAAAAAGGGCTGGGAAACAGCGGGTTGTGAGAAAAGCGAGATGAATTTTTGGGTTTCTGCCGATGGGAGAGCAGTTTTACCAAATGAGCTTGTTAGTCCAATGGCAAGGAAATTGCATGGATCAGCACACATAGGAAGAGATGCCATGGTGAGAGTATTTAGACAAACGTGGTTTAATCCTAAGTTTAGAGTAGCGGCAGAAGCAGTATGTCAGCGATGTGCGATCTGTCAGCAACTAAACGTGGGAAAGAGAACACCAGTTACTTTGAGTCACATAGGAAGGTCTGGGGGGCCTTTCAATAGAATGCAGCTTGATTTTATAGAAATGCCTCCATGCAACAGACTCAGATACGTTTTAGTGATTGTCTGTATATTTTCTAGATGGGTTGAAGCTTACCCTACACGTAGATGCGATACACTTACAGTAGCAAAACTGTTACTTAGAGAGTTAATACCGAGGTTTGGGGTGCCATCCTCTTTGGAATCGGACAGAGGAACTCATTTCAATAGCGAAATAGTGAAAATGTTGTGTTCAGCTTTGAATATTGATCAGAAGTTACACTGCAGCTATCGACCAGAAGCTTCAGGGATTGTAGAGCAGATCAACAGCACGATCAAGTCCAGACTGGCTAAAGTTTGTTCATCGACATCCCTGAGTTGGCCAGACGCACTTCCAGCGGTTCTTATGAGCATACGTAGCACACCTGATAGGAAAACAGGCCTCTCTCCACATGAAGTGCTAATGGGGAGAGCTATGAGATTGCCATCGGTTCCGACTGCAGCGTTGTTGAACATCACAGACGACTTGATCTTGGACTACTGCAAGGGACTATCTGATGCCATTAATTCTGTGTCCCTCCAGGTCCAGGCTGCAGAGGTTCCATCAGCACAAGACTTGTGCCATGACCTGAGTCCGGGAGACTGGGTCCTGGTGAAGAAGCATGTCAGGAAGAACTGTTTAGACGTGCGCTGGAGAGGACCGTTTCAAGTCATACTTGTCACGAACACAGCGGTGAAGTGTGGAGGCCTGCCAAACTGGATACATGCCTCACACACCCGAAGAGTGCCAACACCTCTAGAAGAAACAGCTCCTCTCTCGGGTGAGAATCCGGCGGAAAGCGGAGAAGCCATAGAGGGGGAAAGCCAAGCTGTGGAGGTGATCAAAGAAACTGAAACAGAATTAGAACAAGTCGACGAAGGTCAAGACACTAGCGAGACCGAAGTCGCATCAGGAGAAGAAAGTAACTGGGAGACTGAATCGGATACTGAGCAAACTGAGAGTGACCAAGAGACTGGTCCAAGGACAAGGAGCAGAAGAACAAGGAGAGACGAAGCCAGTTGGCCGGAGAGAAAGAAAAGGCCAAGCTCGGAAGAAAAGCAAGAAAGAACTCTTGTCCCGATCGCTGAAGAATCGGATCAGGAGGAAGAAACGACAGACTCAGGAACTGAGAGTCCACGAAGGTCGAGAAGGGTACGTGTGCCCTGCAGAAGGTACGCCACCCCAGAGTGGACTTATCTAGCAGATGTCTTGGGGACAGAAATCTGGGAGAGTGAAGAGTGTGAAAGTAATCGATCTCGATCCATTTGTGGCAGTGGAGATATGGATGTTGACGCCTGGACTCGAGACTGAGGGGTTACTGACTTTCACACTTCCCATACCCCCATACTTGAGTCGGATTAAAGATTTAGTGTTGAACAGATTGCAATTTCCAACATTTGGTCATCAAATATCAGAGGAAGAAGACAAAGTCATTCGTTTTGAATTATTGGAACTAGTTGCAAGAGCTGCAGGTACGAGAATAATTGTTGACACATAAAGACTTTTGTGTATAAGTTATAAAGAAGAAGATAACCAGGCGCCGAGTGGAAAGAAGAATAAAATTAGGGATTACATTTAGAGGACGGAGAAGAGTTAGGGTTGTCTGTTGTTAAAAAATAAAGAGACACTGTTGCGAAAAAAAAAAAAAGAGACTTTGTTGATAAAAGAGCACTTTACAAACTGAGAAGAAAACAAAGCAAGCTAAGGACTGAACTGATAAACTTTTTCGCAAAAGGAAAAGTCACGCTGTTTTGACAACATGGAGAACGGCAACCCAAACAGAAAAGCTAGATGTACAGTAGGTACACTTATAGCGATAGTGATATTTCTCATAATTACAGTAGTGACAATATCATATATAATAGGACATGAAAACGATAAAGAAATAGCAGATGTGAAATTTGTAACGACTTTGAAACCTGCTCTTGAGGGAAAGAAGGAGGAGAGCAATGTTATACGTGAAAAGGCGTTACTAGCAAATGAAGTTCGTAGATTACACGTAGACGAGTCACAGGGAAATTTTAGGTCAAACGCATATGCCAAATTATTGTATGAATATATCGATGCCATGGAAGCCAAAGATTGCTACGTTTGTATGCAATTGCCGGCTTCTGTAGATGAGGGCATCCGATATCATCATCTCCCATTGACTTATGGGATAACATGTAGCTTACTGCTTAGTATATTTTATGGTAGAGAAGGATTTGAGTACTACTTTTCAAATTATGATTCGGTACTGCCTGAAGTTCCGAATTATAAGCAAATGAATAAGTGGGACTATTACAAAAAGGAGGATAGACTAGCAAAGTTCTTTCTTCCTTGGGATACGTTAGATACTTCATATGCACGTAGAAATAATCTGACTTGCAAGGTGTCAGAGATTGAGAAAAAGTTTGTAGCACAAGTAGATGACCGATACAGAAGGCAAAAGATTCTAAAAATGTCAGGACAGTGGAAAACTGATTGGACCGAAGAAGAGAAGGCACATAAAAAGAAAGGTAGCAATGGTCCAATAGCATTGGATAGAACGCAGAAAGGAAAGTTATGTTTAACTCGAAGCAAGACATATTATGAGAGTGAATTCGTAGGTGAAGTTAATTGCGAGCATGCTTTTCGACTAGAGTATTATACGAAAGATTTTATGAAAGGGATGCAGGCTATTCCTAATGTATATTTTGTATGTGGGAGAAGTGCCTATGTAAAACTGCCTGACAATTGGTATGGTTCGTGTTACTTGGCAATTGTCTTCCCCAAAATATACCATGCAAAGGATTTAGCGATAATAGAAAGAAAGGCTTCGACAAGAACGAAAAGGGAAGTAGGAGATGCAGAAATAGTAGGAGACGTATTTGGAGCGATGTTTCCTATGTTGGGTTTAATTCTTAACGATGTTAAGATCAGGAGACTAGCTACAGTCGTAGATAGATTATCTGCAAGTACTGCAAGGTCATTAATGCTAATAGAAGGTGAGATGCAATCGATCAGAGCAATGGTTCTTCAGAATCGACTTGCTCTTGATGTAATATTAGCGAAAGAAGGCGGAGTTTGTAAATCTTTGAAAGTTCAGGAATGTTGTACTTATATTCCTGATAATTCAAAACCACTTGAAAAGGTCATAAGCAACATTACACAGATTCATCAAGAAATCGAAGATTTGACAAAAATAAATGTTTGGGAAAAAGTAGGTAAAGGAGTAGGAAAGGTTGGGAGTTGGTTTGCCAACCTTGGCAAAAGTATTATATGGTACATATTAAAACCAGTATTAATAGTATTAATTTGTATAATCTCATTGTTAGGATTTGTGAAACTATATAAATGGTATAAGTCGAACCGGTTACAAAGATCTATGAGAGAGCAGGAAAGAAGATTAGCTGCTTTACAAGATCAACAGTATAAAAGCTTGAGAGCACTTGAAATGATGAAAAGAGGGAATGATATGACTAGTTCTGTTTAAAGGTGTTATTCAAATTGCTTTTAGTGATGACTCCTAAAGTCATCAAAGGGGGGACTGAGAGAGCATAAATTTGAATAAAAATTATGTATAGGCCATATTCACAGGAATATTGTGTAACGTGGGGATGAAATGTATATTGTAACGTGAAGTGGATGTCTATAGTGTAAAAGTCAACGGAAAGTGACAACATGGTATAGGAAATGTATAACTGTATTCACTTTAGAATGTATTAGATTTAGAAGGCCCGTACATGTAGTGGGCTAACACAGTAATGGGTAGAAATGCTTACGAACAGAAGAAAGTGCAAAGTGAAATACATGTACGTGCGTAGCTTTGAAGACAGAAACGGCAATGGAGAAACGTGCAGAGAGCATACATAACGAAGTAACCAATGAGAATAAAGTTGTATTCTATGTACTTTTTATATTCTATGTATTAAGGTTTATATTCTACGAAATTGTATTTTAGCTAAGATGTATTCACATATGAACGAAGTATTTGGTAAATACGATCATATATAAATGTATGCTAAAGGTTATACTGTGGAGAGAAGTTTGTGGGAATGCTAGAAGAGTATAGGTCATTTGTGATTATAACCTGAATGACCAAGGGTTCGCAAGAGCGTAGTCCAATGATGTAATTTAGTGGGCTCGCAGGAGTCGTGAATAGTCTTCACTTGAAGGTGCGAGCCGAAGAGTCTAGCATTTGTTAGATTTAAGGTGACAAATGTCGAACGAAGTTTATTGCCTAAACATGAGAGGAGGCGATTGGAATTTGAGCTTTGTTTTGAATGACCATTCACAGGACCTAGAAGGGTCAAAACCACCGTTATAATGTTAAGGTCTTGTTTAAGGTTATTTGACTTTGGATGAAAGTGTCAACTAAAAGTCGCCAACAAGAAGATGAAGATGACATCTAAGGAAAAGGGTCAACCTAACGGACGACGCGAAGAGATGAAGCAATGGAAAGAGCCAGAAACTGACATCATCGGGGAAAGTCCGTGGTGGGCGTCAAGGGGCGTTCCACCCACACTGTGATTGTGTATTTTAGGGACAGCACCCCGGGGAGGAGAGAAGAGCAATGAGCAATTGGAGATTAGGAACAGCGAGGGGAATTGCTCAGAGCGAAGGCAAGGGTAGATGCCTTGAGCAGATGCGCTGAGAGAGATCAGAGCGCAAGGGAGCAGTAGGCCGAGGACCCTTAGAAGAGCGGATGGGTAGGCAGATAGGGTACTGCTTCTTAAACTTAAGTTACCTTTAGAGGTTAAGAGAGTTTGAACTTCTTTGGAAGTCAAACTACTGACACCTTTTTAGGGAAGAAACTTGCGAAGTAGGGATGTCACCTAGTATAGAGTAGGGACAGATTTAACTTGATTATCTTTCTCTTTCTGTAGATGACGCTAAGGAACCACTTTACATCGAAAACTTTAAATTGCTGATTTTGGAATTGATTTTGTATTCTTTGTATACTTTGAGGTTTATCTTGAGAAGATTGTATTTGCATTCAAATTTGAGTTTATATAAAACCCTTAAACTTTATCAGTTGTAAGTGGTTCTTCAGAGTGGCGTCATTTAATGGGGTTTAACTAAACCTAGGTGGGAGTTGTCTTTTACTCAACGACAGATATTAGCGGTCCAAAATTAACGAATGAGATAAATTATTAATTCGATCATAAATTGATACCAAAATCTCATTCCCCGCAGCATATACATAATAAATATTTCAAGATGGATTCCTCAAAATCCCGAATCAAGGAAACAGCATCACCCTAGGCATCCAAGTCCTGTTACCTCACAATTAGCCTTCTGATGTCATCACCAGCCCAATAAATACTGCAGGCAGAGTCCACACTTCTTTTTCTTGGCTGTGCTAGCCACAAGATAAGTGTTGTAATACTTTTTTAATTGCTGTGCACATATTTTACATTTTTAAGTTAATTCTTTCTGACATTTAGGGTTATCATCAATTTAATCTCATTCTGATCGCATTTTGCTAGTGTGGTGTTCTGGAAGTACTGAGGGTTCTGGAATTGTAGTGGGTTGCTAGGAGATAAGAATCTTGTGGTCAGTCGGACTGGAGCAGGGCTGGCTGTTGAAGGCTGTTCGTGGATGGGGTCAATATTATCCTGTTTACAGAAGTTCTTTTCATTTAAAAAGTGTTTGGACCTTTACTGCAGCTCAGGCCCGGTTCTAGCGGGTGGGCTCGGTGGGCCGGGCCACCAGTGCAGCTTAACATTGGGGATGAGCGACTTGGCAGAAGCAACCTTGGAAGGCTAGAGCCGCAATCCAGGACCCCAACACGTTAATAAACAGATTTGTGGTGCTACAAAGCTAGAATATACCACAATGGCATCATATGTACTTTGCTGACAACTTGACCTGACCATAAAAATGTATTAAATTAATCCTTACAGAATTTGATGACGTATCCATGAAACCAAGCTTGTGCTGTTGAACCATTAATATGCATGTGAGTTATAGTGAAGAAAGAGTGTGAGGAGGGAATGCGCAACTCGCATTCCCTCCAAACGGTAGGCACAGCAAACTGCACGTCTACCAGCACATAAGTCAAAATCTACATTGTTGCTGTGCACTGTACTCACACATCATGTGGCCGCGCAGTGCGGCACACTGTGCAAGTGTTGGCGAGCAACTGCCCAGTCACAATGAAGTGCAGCAGACCGCGCAGCTGAAAACAAGGAAGCACAATAGATGGGACAGGTCCTTGCCGCTCTGTGCCTTGTTTCGATCAGAGTTAGACGGCACAGGCCCTAGTGTTGTCTCATCACTTGAGCTACAAACAAATAAGTAAATAGAAAAGAAAAAAGGAAATCCCAAACACTGAGAAAATTACAAACAGCAACTGGTGTCTACTATGCTATTATGCATGCAATTCCACTTTTAAAGGAAGCATTATTTACCTGGTAAAGTGACAGGAATGAGTAATTAACATGGGACAAGTTTAGCACTAATCGTAGGAATTAGCTTCATTCCTGTAGTGTACTTATAAAGGGAGGCACCTGGTATTGTTGATTTCTAGGACTGGAAACTGTTGGGTATCATTTTGGATACTGGTGAAATGTGGGAATTGGTATCAAATACAGGTGTGACTCAAATACTGCTATTGCTCTCTATGTTATTCAATTTTACAGTTGTTTCTCTCTCACTATTTATTACATTGTTTGTTATTGTTGTTAGAATTGCTCATTTTGTTTCACAGTGCAAACTGTTACTGCACCACCATTTTTTCATGCCATCCCCGGGGATCCTCCCTAACAATGGCAAAAGTGGAAGAAAGTATTCAGTCACTATGCGCGGATCTTTGGTACTTCACTTACTGCTGAGAGGAAAATGTCACTATTAATGCATTGTTTAGCCCTGAAGGTCAGGATGCAGTTGAGCAACATCCCTGACTTATCTGATGATGACCCTACAAATTTGAATGAATATGAGATCTTTTTTTTAAAAACTAGACTTGCATAAACTCCCTAAAGTGAGCACTATTCTCAAACACTATTATTTTGGTATGAGAATGCAATGCCCAGGAGCTTCCATGGAAAAATACATAACTGAATTATGTATGTTAGCCTCAACGTATACGCTTGGTGTATCCACTCACAAATTCTTGTGTGATCAGTTTACATTAGGATGTACCTTGGGTACATTCAGGGAAAGTATGTGACAAAAAGATGCTCCATATTTGCGTGAAGTGATCTCTAAGGATAAGATACATGAACATTCTAAAGCTTGTGTTGATACGATTCGTAAATACAATCTATGATAGAGAAGACAATGGAACTATTAAGTTAGTGGAAGAAAAACACATATAACATCCTTAGGGTCTTAAAGGATTTCAAAGCAAATGTTTTTGATGTGAAAACATGGAGCTTATCCACATTTTAAGGACTGTCCGGGGTGGAAAGTAGTTTGCAAGAACTGCTGGAAGAAAGGTAATTTTGTGAAATGTTGTAGATCAGGACATGATTTTAAAAAAGTGAGGTAAGTTGAGTGTGAGGAGAACGAGTCACATAGGCTGCTACTAATTCTAGAGATAAAAGGAAGATCAAGAGAGTCCATTTGAAATTGTTCAGGTCAATGGTGAACCTGTCAAAATGTTGTTTGATTCAGGTGCTAATACCAAGAATTTACTTTGACCAAAATCTAAAAGGCAAGATGAAATCATTAAAACCGGGCATAATACCAAGGGGTTATGGTGGTGAACCAGTTGAGTAATTGGGATACTTTAGGGGGGCAATTGAGTTCAAGAGCAGGCCATACCCTAGAAGATATACATATCCATCAAAGGTGATTCTCTTATAAGAAAGTTTCCCGAAGTATTTAAAAAAGAAATAGGATGTCTCAAAGACTACATGCATTTAATCAGGCTTAAGCCTAATGCTCAACTCAAAGTGGCTAAAGTTTCAATATTCCTCAACTGCCAAGGGATAGCATGAGAAGAGAGCTGACCAAGTTCATTGAAGGTGAAATAATCCTGGAAGTAGAAGCCACAGATTGGTTTGTGACTGTGGTGATGGTTCATAAAGCCAGTGGAGCAGCTAGAATATGCATTGACTTCAGGGAACCCAATAAATCAGTAGTAGTGGATCATTATCCCTTTTAAACATCAATTAGATACTGTCTTCTGTTAATGGTCCCAAGCATTTCTCATCACTTCAGTTAACCTTGGCCTACCACCAAATCAAATTGCAGCCGGTATCCCAAGAATTAACAGCCTTTGTGACACCTTCTGACACTTACACATTTTTGAGGATACAATTCGGATTTATATCAGCATTCTCAGTTTTTCAGAGGGCAATAGAAAGGATACTAAAGGAGACAGAAGGAATGAAAGTCAACCAAGACGATGTTTTGGTGTATGGCCTCTTCTTGATGAACATAATGGAATATTGCATGAGGTGTTACAGAAGGGTGGTCTGACTTTGAAATCTGAGCAATCTAAATTCACTGTACCATAAGTAGAGTATCTGGGTCACTTGGTAACAGCATCCAATATTTGCCCAAAAGGAGTGCTTGAGAATGCGATCAAGAGTTTGCATTCTGCTCCGAAAAAGGAGGAGTAATTAAAGTTTCTTGGTATGGTAGAGTACTACAGTAAGTTTGTGCAGAGAAAACTATATGCATGAGAAGTTTATTGAAAAAGGGTAAAGAGTTTGTGTGGTGCCAACAGTGTGAGTATGAAATTGAAGATATGAAGTCATACTTCGACAATGCATCATGGATTGAGAAGGGGCAGAACGCAATTACTCCGTGGTTTAAAAGGAGGCCCTACGTGTGTATTGGGCTGTGAAAATACTTAAGGAAATGTCTCTGGGGACATAGATTTGGAATTATAACCAACCACAACCCTCTCAAAGATTTTGTCTCCAATCAGATCTGAAAGTGGGTAGTCAAGCTTCAGGAATTTTAATTAGATTTATCACATTTTCAAGGGTCAAGTAGCCTACCTGCCGATTGTTTTTCCAGGTCGTGTCAAATGCATGACGAGGGGGACCCTGAGGTGAAGAGTATTTTGATGGGGAAGTGTATGAAAAAGAATTTGATACTCCGGCAATCACGATCGTAGGCCGGGAACCCTGGTTGGAGGCGTGGGTCCGCGCCTGGACCGGTATCGAGCAGCCCACCTAGGCATGATCGGTGGTGGGGGCTGACGTGCCCGAAATAGCACACTGCAGCAGCGGAGCAGTGACGGACTCAGAGAGCGGTGTTCTCCGTTGTGAGGCTGGTGAGTGCAGGCAGGAGACCACAAACCCGTGACTGAGGCTTGGCTGTTGCCGGAGGTCGGGTCGGTGAGGCCAGCCACGGGGTGGAGGCTCGTTGGGCTGGCATTAGCGTCCAGCAGGGGGCGAAGAGCCTGCAACGCATGAAGGACTACCTTTGAGGTGACAGGAGCAGAGGCCCCCGAGAGTGGTGACGAGCACTGACCTAGAACCGGTAGGAAACCTCTGCTGTTGGCATTTGGGGGCACCACTGACGCTGAGGGTCCCCCGGATATAGAGTGTGTGTGCCTCTTCGGGTGCCTTTATTCTGGAAGATGCAGTGCGGGCCATCCAGAGCCTGAATGCCTGACCTTAAGATGGCGACTTCGCCACCAGGCAGTGCATGTTAAATGAGGAAGGATGAGGGAAGCACAACTGGAGGTAAGAGACACGTTACCCTACTAGAGCTGCCCAGGAGAATATGAAGCACCAGTCTAGGAGTACTTATATTGCCTTTACCGAAAGCCTGCTGCTTATGAGGGAAGCATTGCACAATCCTCCCCTCAAGGTACACCTTGTTTTTTGGTCCGGTGCTTGTCACTACACAGCGATCGGTACCGTGATACTGCCTATCCCTGCCTGACTCCAAAATGGTGGCGGTAATTTCCCCAATCATGTCACTTCAATCAACACCCAACTCACAATGCACACCGTCACTGCGGCTGGGGAGCTGGTAGATGCCTGGTGCCGTGAAATCTTGGGCCTGTGCCATCGCTGCCATGAGGAGCACAAGACGTTCAGATGAACCTTCACTGTCCACAGTGAGTACCTATTATACCTTTGGATTCCTGACCCAACGACCTGCTGGACCTTGGTCCACGTCTCCTGCTGGAAAGGCTACTGTGATTTCTTCCCCCCCCCCTCCCCTCTGCCTTTAACAATGCTTTCATCCCAGGCGGAGGTGGAGTTTGCTGCAGTGCCTGTCCCCAAGATGGCGACTGGGGCCAATCCTGAGTACCACCGCGGGGGACTCCTGAGGTACTGGGATACTCCCAATCTGAGCTAGTGGGACGTTCCACAGGGTCAAGTATCTCTCCTGATCTAAAATCATTGGTCATCGTCCTGTTCTAGATCAGCGCTCACCCGACCCCGCTCCTGCTCATCCTCCGTGACACTTGACTCAGAGATCTTTCCATCGGCAGCTGAGACCTAGACATTTTTACTGATGCCCAGTGGAGCTTCCTCGCGAACTAGAGGGGAGATGGGCTATGGATTTCCCTCCTTGACCATCATCTACCCAGCCGGTCTTTGGGCAAACTCTCCTGCGTCTCTCTATTGGACATTTCTCCCTTCTCCTCTTCACCATACCACCTTTCTTTCCTCTCCCAATGTGTATTTCTTTTCATTCTCGGTAACATTGTGTAGCCTAATGTAAAGCACTCTGATACCTACGGGTTTAGCCAGCACTATATATAACTCATAAATAACGTTTCTCTGAACTTCTGATGAACCTCTGACGACTGCTCATGGGTGTCAAAGCTGTTTGTACTCACCTGGGTATATGAGCAACCTTGGCCGATGCCCAGTGGAGCTGTCATATGCAGCTAAAGAGGAGTCTGGCCCTGGTTTCACCCCCTCGGCCGTCCCCTACCCAGCCGGACATCTGTAATTGTTTTCCTCATTTTTCCCGTTGTGTCTTCCCTCCTTCCCACCCTCCTCCCCCTGTGACTCTATGATTTAAGTGATGTAACTATGTAACTTGTAACTCGAAGTAACTCATGTAAAGCGCTCTGATACCTCCGGGTCTAGTAATAATAAATCTTCTTTATTCGGTTTGTTCACAGTGGAAAAAAACCATAAAAGAACACAGATTGACATACATTATGAAAATACACATATTACAAACATTTCAGGTAAAATTCATTTCATAATTTAAAAAAGAAGAATTATTCAAAAAGTGCAAGGTGCCGGTTATAATAGATATAGCATAGTTTTTAAAGGTTTTT
Organism: Lissotriton vulgaris; assembly: GCF_964263255.1. Taxonomy (NCBI): domain Eukaryota; kingdom Metazoa; phylum Chordata; class Amphibia; order Caudata; family Salamandridae; genus Lissotriton; species Lissotriton vulgaris. The sequence continues at coordinate 467,780,643 of NC_141699.1, read as the reverse complement.
CCTATGTTTCATGATGCACTTTAGGAAACTGCTAACAAAATAACAGACATTCACTGTCTCCAGCATTTGCAATCTTAAAAGAGCAGGTCTACACTGTCTCAATCCCCACGATTTAAGTATCGGTAAAAGCCAGGTCTTTCTGTGGGCTTGATGATATTTACAAAGCAGGATCACATGCAAATTCGACTGCACTGATAAGCCGTCACAGGGGCAAGGCGGCAGTATAGCGTCCCAACAGTTTTGTGACGGGAAAGTGACCATTCTAAAAAAGATGTTTAGCCTAAATCTCGTAAGTAGCATTCTCTCGTAAGTTGATAACTGCAATTCAAGGTACGGGTGAATGACAAAGGCTACTTGGATCATGTTTGCGTGGATCACTGCCGTTTTTGTGGAATTGGATGCAAGTCTTAACAGTTCAAGGTGACTTAGTGCTTTCTGTTTAAGATCTTTTTTTGAAATGTCTGTAATAGAAGCCGGATCTAAATAATAATTCTCAAGGCCTAGATCATTAAAAAAGTTCCTGACATATAAAAGCCACTTTATTTTTGCAGAGTTATCCATACTCATTGAGTCTGCAATGATAGCTTGTGACAAGGCATTTTTGTTTGACGTCCAAATTCGGCGCCACAACATCAGGGGTTCTATTTTGATTAGATCCTCCAAGTGAGGAATAGCTAGTTCTAGGTGCATTGCGTAAGTTGAGGTACCTTTGGGGGTGGCTAACAAAAATCGTAGAAACATGTTTTCCACCTTCTGGATGGGGTTGATATCTGTATACCCCCAGACTCCTGCACCATATATTACAATTGCCTGGCATTTGGCTTTGTAGATCTTGAGTAGCTCTACTGGTGGTCTTTTGCCTAATCTCTGAGAGAAAGATATTACTGCAGCAATTGATCTCCTAAATAGAAGTGCCCTAGTGTTTACTGCCTGCTTCCAGCTAAGTTGATCGTCTACCATGACCCCCAAATAGGGATAATAGGGGGTACTTTCTAGCTTTTGGTTGTTCAGCAGGATAGGATATGTTTTTTTTTGACCTCTGCCAACTGTCATGACGAACGTTTTTTTTACGTTCACCTTTAAATCTATGTTACCCATAAAGGACGTATATCTGCTCACTGCTTTCTGGAGTTCTCTGGGGGTTCGTGCTAAAATAACCGCGTCGTCCGCGTAGAGCAGGGCGGGGATCAGGCGGCGATTTATGCGTGGGAGGTCCTGAGCCCCCCTCAACATCTCCTCCTCCAGACCGTTAGTGTAGAGGGAGAAGAGGAAGGGGGCCAGGACACATCCCTGCCTGACCCCACGCCCTACACTAAACGGGGACGTCAACTCTCCATTCACACCAAAGCGTACTCTGGCTGTAGCCCCGGTATAGAGCTCTCTGAGAAAGTCTAACAGGGGTGGATCTACTCCCAATTGAGCTAAGACCCTCCACAGCTTTGTGTGTGACACGCAGTCAAAAGCTGCGGAAAGGTCTACAAAGACCATGTATATTTTAGTAGGGGTGGCCTGTGTATATTTCCCCATTATTAGGGTGAGGTTGAGGACCTGCTCCAAAGTGCCAAAACCTTCTCGGAAGCCAAATTGGATATCTGAGATTATGCCCCGATCCTCGGTCCACTGCTGGAGACGCTCGAGTATCACTCTCCCCACTACTTTTCCGAGCGAGTCCAGCAGTGAAATGGGCCGGTAGCATTTTACGTCTTGGCGGTCCCCCTTTTTAAAGATGGGGACCATTATTGACTTTGTCCAAGAGGTTAGAATTCCCTCCCTCGCTGCAGCTGTACATACTCTGGTTAAAATGGGGGCCCATAGATCTTGATTACTTTTAAAAAGGTCCACCGGGACCCCGTCGGGTCCTGGGGCCTTGCCTGATTTACTGCTCTGCAAGGCGTCTATGAGGTCTGAGATATCAAAGGGAACCAGGATAGGGTAATTCACATTGGGGGGTGGAGGTTCTGTTGGTTTGGTATTTTTAAAGATTTCCTCAAAGTGGGAGACCCATGTGTTTTCGTCGATAGCGACTTCTATTTTAGGGGTGTCCTTTTCTGTGAGGTATGGGGTTCTGAGTGTGCGCCAGAATAGTTCGCTATTCTTTGAAACAGCGCCTTGATGGAGATCATCCCATAATTTTTGTTTGAGTTGGGCCATTCTCAACTTTCTTTCCCCTGTGTATTGGCGCCTCAGGAACTGAATCTGGGCCGCATCACGTGGGTTGTTTTTAAGTGCAGTTTTTAACTTTGATAGGGCCGCTGTGCAGTTATGGTTAAACCACTTTGGTTTAGTAACACGGTTTAATTTAGGTTTTGAAGTAAGTAAGTCCTTTATGACGTCTAATATTAAGTTAAAATTTCTAAGGACTTCCTTGTTACTAGTTGCGAGATCCAGGCATTTCAGTATATTTGGGTAGGACCGCGTTATTAATTTTTTCATTATGTCAGTTGGGTTAATTTTGGCCCATTTAATAGTTATTCCATTACGTTTCCCAACCTGGATCCTATTCTGATTAAGAGTGGTCGCCATCTCCAATTTGTGGGAGGCATTAGCTGGCACAGATAGTGTTATTGTTAAAGTTGCATGGTCGCTGAGGGGAGTATCTATGACCTCAAACTCTTTAAGTTTGGTCGTTAGGTTTTGGGAAAGAAATATAAAATCTACTGTGGTCTTGTGTCCTCTACCCACATAGGTCGGAACAAATTCATTGGGGTCTGCTTTTGGGTGGTTAGCGATCTGGAGATCCAGATCTGATAAGGCGATGTTAATTATATTTCCTAGTTTGGTGTGAGCGAGATGGGCTAGTGGGGCGTTGGATTCATCCACGATCCCGCAACACAATAGGTTAGGGGCTGTGCAGGGGTGGAGATTAAAGTCACCTCCCCAAATTATATAACTTGCCTTATTTGCGGGACTCCGGTGATAAACTTGTTTCAATCTGTCGGTTAAGGTGGTAAGAAGAATTATAAAATTTTCTTCGGACAGATTGTTATATATATTGGCCAAAATTATTGTGTCCTTATTGGGAAGGGTTAGTAATAAGATTTGGTGGTTAGGATCCTGAGAGAGTGTGGCCACCTTATTAAGAGGAAGGGAATTGGAAATGTAAGTTGTAAGACCACCTTTTGGTCTGCCCATAGTACTGGTTATTGCTGGGACGTTATAGGTTTTGTAGCCTTGTAGGTGTAGTTCTTCTACAGACCATGTCTCCTGGAGACAAATTATTTGATTTGGAGCTAGGAACTTCTGCGCAGAGCCATCGTTGATTTTATTTCGTAGGCCCGCGATGTTCCAATAGGATGCTATGATTTGTAGAGAAACGTCGCAATGATCTAATTTTGGGGTTATGAGATCTTTATTACCAATAACTTGGGGAGTGATAGCGGGCTGTGACAAGGAGGGTAGTTGAATATCAGTGGAAGAGATTTCTGATAATGGTCAATCGACCAAATCTAGGGTGCTATACCTATTGTTTAGCGGGATGTTATGCCATGGGTCCCATCGTGGTTGTTCTCTATGTGGGGGCCATTGTGTGTATGATCTTCTGTCATCCCACCTTCCTCCCTGGTGGCGCTGTCTCACTGTATGCCATGAGTAATCTGGCTCATAAGGGTTAGGAGGACCATGATATCGGATGTTTAATTGGTCATCCTGCCTAGGAAAAGGGACGGACCAAGGAGGTTCCTGCTCCTGTATGTATCCGTCCACTTGCCTAAAGGGGTAAAAGAAGGAGAGTGACTTGATTTTGATTCCTCCATTTGGGGTAATATCTTCCCAGGCACAAACATAATCCGCTATACGAGGGTCCTCGAAGGTGATTGTTATGCAATCCCCAGGGATGGTTTTTCTGGTATTGCCCACCCACGGTACCCTAGCTACAGATCTGATTCTACCACGCCAGGAAGATGGAATTGGGCGGTTAGTCTGGAGCCAATGCTGTGCTTTATTTTTTAAGGACCAGGCCGGTTCTGGGGTATGATCTGTCAATTCAGGAACTCCAGCCATAACCACCACATAGGGTGAGGCCTCAGGAGGGAACTCCGCTGGAAGTCTTGGAAAACCAGGATTCCCCGCAGTGTTTCTCCTGGACCTAACCACAGGTGTTTTTGGCGGTACGGGTGGAGGGGGTAGGGTTTTTGTTGTTGTTTTATTCGATTTTTTGGCTGGAGTTTTATTAGCTGAGCTGGTAGGTGCCTTCGGGGTCATAGCAGTGGTAGCAGCCACAGCTGGAATGATCGGAGTATTTGTCTGTTGTAAGTTACTAGAAGAACTTTGGACTGGTGCTGTTTTTGTTATTGTAGTCGGATTGGTGGTGATTTTATTTGTGGGCAGATTTGGGGTAGTTATTCGGAGGGTCTTTTGTTGTGGGTTGGGAATAGATGGATTAACATTTGATACGTTAGTGTTATTTGGTTTTTTACTAATATTTCCGCCCGGTTTTTGAGGACATGGCGGAAGGGATGGGTGTTGGTTTTTAAGTAATTTGGAAATTTGCGATTCTATAACTGCTAACCGGTGTTCTAGAGGTAGTAATGCGTGTTTGACTACATTGGCTATACTAGGGATAGTTAATTCCTGGACCTCAACAATATTCACATCCACTTCGATTTGTTTAGTGGTGTGAGGGTCCGCGACTATCAGAAGAGGTGGTTCCTTCTCTACCTGATGGACTGATGCTGATACCTCGATATGTGACGCCCTAACATCTTGGATTTGTGGAATGATTGATGGTGTTGTCGTGTTTACTGGTGTGTTGGGATTTCTGGGTACCCTATTTTTACTAATCGCTCCCTCCCTCCTGCCCCTCTCTAACCTTTTTTCTAAAGAAGAAATTTGCACAGGTGTTGTTGGAAGCAATACTGGTGTTTTTTCTAAGTCGAAACTAAGTTGAGAGTCCGCCAGTTGAGAGACTGACAGGTCTACTGTATTCGGTAGGCTGCGTCTCTCCCTGGTCGGCGCCAACTCTGCATTTGATGCTCCTAAGGCTGGAGATCTGGCTTCCGCCAAGGTACCTAATGAGGATCTTTTTGCGAATGCCAGATCCAGGGAAACCCTTTCTTCGATTATTGATATGCTTTCATCTATTAGAATGTTGGCCTTCGCTAAAAAGTCGTCCATGGGGCCAAGCATTTTGCCCGCTGCACTGGGGGCTTTGGTTTTGTTCCCTCTCGTAAGGACCATTACTAATAATGTTAAACTATGGGTCTAAGGAAATTCGTAGATAAATACAGATAAAAAAGAATCCTATAACGAAAATATAAATATAAATATTAGGGGGGTGGCCCAGTCCAGTCTCTAACAGCCTGTAACGGCCTAGAACGGCCCAGTCTTTGCCCGGGTCTTCGCCCCGGGCTGCGACCCGCGCGCGACCCGCTGCGCGTTAGTGGCTGGTTAGATATAAGGGAAGAAATGAGGGCGTGGCTGCCGGGGGAAGAGGCGCCGGCTGCAAACAGCGGTGGTTTCTGGGCCTCGCAGTCCCCCGGTCGGCTTCTCCAGGGCACAGCAACCAATGCACTGCTACCTGGGCGGGTCGCGCTGAGAGCGAGATGGTGAACTGCCGATTGCAGTAACGCTCCCACCAGCCGACCACAGCTCCAGGGAATGCGGTGTGGAACGTGGGCAGAGAAGCAGGTCCTCGTTTGAAGAGCAGTTGAGCAGGTCAGTGAGCGGCACCCGCGCAGCGGGTGTCGCGAAAGGTTAAATAGATGTGGTCAATCAATGGGCGTGGCCGCCGGGGGAAGAGGCGCCGGCTGCAAACAGCGGTGGTTTCTGGGCCTCGCAGTCCCCCGGTCGGCTTCTCCAGGGCACAGCAACCAATGCACTGCTACCTGGGCGGGTCGCGCTGAGAGCGAGATGGTGAACTGCCGATTGCAGTAACGCTCCTACCAGCCGACCACAGCTCCAGGGAATGCGGTGTGGAACGTGGGCAGAGAAGCAGGTCCTCGTTTGAAGAGCAGTTGAGCAGGTCAGTGAGCGGCACCCGCGCAGCGGGTGTCGCGAAAGGTTAAATAGATGTGGTCAATCAATGGGCGTGGCCGCCGGGGGAAGAGGCGCCGGCTGCAAACAGCGGTGGTTTCTGGGCCTCGCAGTCCCCCGGTCGGCTTCTCCAGGGCACAGCAACCAATGCACTGCTACCTGGGCGGGTCGCGCTGAGAGCGAGATGGTGAACTGCCGATTGCAGTAACGCTCCCACCAGCCGACACAGCTCCAGGGAATGCGGTGTGGAACGTGGGCAGAGAAGCAGGTCCTCGTTTGAAGAGCAGTTGAGCAGGTCAGTGAGCGGCACCCGTGCAGCGGGTGTCGCGAAAGGTTAAATAGATGTGGTCAATCAATGGGCGTGGCCGCCGGGGGAAGAGGCGCCGGCTGCAAACAGCGGTGGTTTCTGGGCCTCGCAGTCCCCCGGTCGGCTTCTCCAGGGCACAGCAACCAATGCACTGCTACCTGGGCGGGTCGCGCTGAGAGCGAGATGGTGAACTGCCGATTGCAGTAACGCTCCCACCAGCCGACCACAGCTCCAGGGAATGCGGTGTGGAACGTGGGCAGAGAAGCAGGTCCTCGTTTGAAGAGCAGTTGAGCAGGTCAGTGAGCGGCACCCGCGCAGCGGGTGTCGCGAAAGGTTAAATAGATGTGGTCAATCAATGGGCGTGGCCGCCGGGGGAAGAGGCGCCGGCTGCAAACAGCGGTGGTTTCTGGGCCTCGCAGTCCCCCGGTCGGCTTCTCCAGGGCACAGCAACCAATGCACTGCTACCTGGGCGGGTCGCGCTGAGAGCGAGATGGTGAACTGCCGATTGCAGTAACGCTCCCACCAGCCGACCACAGCTCCAGGGAATGCGGTGTGGAACGTGGGCAGAGAAGCAGGTCCTCGTTTGAAGAGCAGTTGAGCAGGTCAGTGAGCGGCACCCGCGCAGCGGGTGTCGCGAAAGGTTAAATAGATGTGGTCAATCAATGGGCGTGGCCGCCGGGGGAAGAGGCGCCGGCTGCAAACAGCGGTGGTTTCTGGGCCTCGCAGTCCCCCGGTCGGCTTCTCCAGGGCACAGCAACCAATGCACTGCTACCTGGGCGGGTCGCGCTGAGAGCGAGATGGTGAACTGCCGATTGCAGTAACGCTCCCACCAGCCGACCACAGCTCCAGGGAATGCGGTGTGGAACGTGGGCAGAGAAGCAGGTCCTCGTTTGAAGAGCAGTTGAGCAGGTCAGTGAGCGGCACCTCACGGGTCTAGTAGCGCTATATAACACTTTTCAAATAAATAAATAAATACAATTAATTTGTTCAGTCACTGATGGCATAGTACAAGAAGAAGAATGGAGGATGGAACTTGGGGAAGACGTGGTGTAGCAGAAGGTTTTCAAGATAATGTTCAAGGGCTTGTGTAGTAAGAATAGGTGTAAGGAAGACATACAATGCTATTGGCAAGTGAGAAATGAATTAGTCTTGGTGGATGGGATATTGATGAGAGGAGGCAAATTGGTGCTCCGTGTGGGATGAGGAAAAGAGTGATAGATAGTGCCCATGTCAGTCACATGGGCATGTCCAAATAAAAGGAAAGTGATAAGGAAGGATACAGGTGGCCGGCAAAGGATTGGATGGTCGAGAGAGAAGTGAGAATATAGAATGTGTGTGGGATGACAAGGTGTTAAAGTGTAGGATGCAACCCCTGATCATAAGGGAGCAAGCATGTAGCCCGTGGGTATACATAATGCTGGACATCCTTGGTCTAGTCAAGATAAGGTTGTGTGACAAGTACTTGTTAGTATATATGGATATGTATTTCCGATAGCCGGATATAAAAACGATGAACTCTGTGGAGCCCCAGGAACTAGTAAACTTTCTAGAGGAGCTTTTCCAAAGGAAGAGTTTACCTTTCATACTGCTAAACAGCAATAGAGTACAATTTACCTCAGAGGTTGTGGAGGAGTTCTTGAGACCAAGGGGCATAAGACACAAACAAGCTGCATTGTGTATCATCCAGACATCAATGTTGTGATGGGATACTTTATCAAAGTATTGAAGGAAAGCATACAGCAATCATTGGTGTGTACTGTGGATTGAGTGTGTGATTTAAAAAAAAGGTACAAGAATATTGTCTGACTCCACATTCAACTACAAGCGTCTTCCGTTAACAACTGTTTAAAGGCAGAACTTCCTACAGCGTGATACATCCTGTGTGGGTGAATGAGTACAGAGTGAGAGTGGATAGTGGAGAAGGTGATGTAGATGGGGAAAGAAAAGAGCGAAGATGCTGAAAAAGAAGGAGATTTAGGATAAGAGCAAAGCAGTTAAAGAAACGACAGTACAAGTGGGAAGTTGGGTAAAAATCAAATTCCTGAGGAAAGAAGGAAGAAGTTCCAAGTTCTGTCAAGGATCTGGAAATGTAGCAGAGCGGTTAAGTAACCCCCGGTGGAGGGTGAAACATCATGTTTTCATGTGAGGGCCCAAGTGAGAATCAATATGTAGACCCCAACGCATAAAGGAGACACCATTACGATTGCAGGATTTTGTCTAAGATGTTGTGGATACTTATGTTCAGTACCTTATTAATGTGACCTTTACTTTATTGTAAAAAGATTCTACCATTCCCCTTCCATTGATTTGTACATTTCCATAGTTGTTTTATTATCTTAGTGGTTGTGTTGTGTGTGAGGTGATGTGGTTTTCTGGCATTACTGAGGGGTTTTCTGAAATTGTAGTGGGTTGCTAAGGGATAAGAATCTTGTGGTCAATCGGACTGGAGCAGGGATGACCATTGGAGGCTTTTTATGGATAGGGATCAGTTTTATCCTGAATGCAATAAAGAAGTTCCTTTCATCTATAAAGTGTTTGGACCTTTACTGCAACTTAACAACTAGATCTGTATATCTCTTAAGCGATAATGGGGCATTTCCTCAAGAACGTGTGATAATTATTGCAAAATTGGCTTAACGCAACTCTTCACATCGCAGTCTATCACAGGAAAATATCGCCAATGTTGTATTCTCAACACAGCGGTACCATGCGATAGTCTCACGCCAAAGTGGCAAATGACCACGTAAAAATTAATGCGATGCCGAAAAAACGTGAAACACAAATGCAAAAATAGTAGAGATGAGATCAATCGCGTTACAAAAATCAGCAAAAACCAGTGACAGGCCTGCAATTCCCAAGCGGTATGCAGGAAAACCACTATAAAAGTAGAAAAAAAACATACAAACAAAAGCCAAAAAAACACGAAGCACAATGGAGGTAGCCGGAGCAAGTACAGATGACCACCAGAACCCCACAAGCCACTTGGAGGACCAGCCTGGGACCTCTGGGTCAGGGAAGGGCAAGGACAAGAAGAGTAGGAAGAAGCGGTTCAGTCCGCAGGAAAACAGGATCCTGATAACGGAGGTGGTAGAACACCATCAACTACTGTTCGTCACCTCCACTGTGTCATTGGCAACAAAAAATGGAATATGGCAACCCATCGTAGACAAGGTGAATGCAGTCAGACTGCTAAAGAGTTTCAAGTTTATTTTATTTTGTTTGATTAAATAAAATCTTACAAAAATAGCTAAAACATCAACCGATCTTAAAATTATAAAAACAATCCATCATTCCAATTTTTAACCAGACACTTGATTATATATCATACATATTAGGTTATAAGGCAATTGATAATTTTCATTGTGTGCAAAGACTTAATGATATTTTATACCTGTTAGCTCACTTGATAAAATATGTAAAATAAAAGCCCCTAGCTTATTTTCTATAACACGTAAAAATTTCACAAATGCTGAATTCATTTCTACATCCTCATGGTTTAAACATGCAATCAGGGCTTGCCTACATGTCCTAACACCACGTATATTAAACAGTCTCTTAAGCGTAGTTTTCTTTTAACTTTCCAAATTCGGAGAGAGACACAGTAGGTGAATAATGTTTTCTGGACCTAGTTTACAAAACCTGCATAGACTTTCTTCTTCTGGTCTCTTCCATGGTGGTAAGTGACATAGGGCCAGATGTAGGTCACCAAATACCGGTCCGTAACGGCCGATTTCGGCCGTTACCGACCGGTATTTGGCTTTTGAGATGTAGGCGGCATCTGATTTACAGAATCGGTACATTTACCGATTCGGTAAATATACAGAATCAGTAAAATACCGAATCGGTAAATTTACCGATTCTGTAAATCAATATGTAGGTGGCACTTCACAGAGTGCCACAGGCCCTTTAGGAGTCGGTATTTACCACCCAATCCTATTGGGTGGTAAAATACAGAATTCAGGTGTACATGCACATCTGTGCATGTACACCTGTGCATGTGACACACAGACATGCCCTTAGGGCATGTATGTGTGCCACATGGCACACAAGCCTGCACTTGGGGTGCTAGAGGGTGTCAAAGTGACACCCCCTGCACCCTTGCTGGATTCGGTATTTACCGATTCGGTAAATACCGAATAAGTATTTCCCATTGATTCCTATGGGCTCCAAAGCCCATAGGAATCAATGGGGAATACCTATTCGGTATTTATTTTATTTATTTATTTTGTGTATTTTATATAGCGCGCAGCTACCCCAACGGGGTGTCCCGACGCTTCTGAGATTCGGTAATTCAAAATAAAAAATTACCTACATCTCCCTCCTTCCAATTTACCGATTCATAAATACAGAATCGGTAAAATTCGGTATTTATGAGTAGGTAAATTAGAGTTACCGACATCTAGCCCATAGTCCTGGGAAACAACCAAATGTAGCTTTGATAAAAATCTGTTTGTTTTCTTGGACCATGATGTTTCTAGGTTTTTTGCATCTTTTTCTCCTTGAATCCGTTTACGATTGGCCATGCATAGTTTCTTTTTACTAACACATCTTTGTCCTTTATCAAGGAAAGGTGGTTGGTAAGCTTATTTATTGTTTTTTTGAAACTGTTCTGTTTAATAGTAGTATTCCAAATCGATGTTATACCGAATTCTTCTATTGACCTATTTAGATAGGAACCAACATATACATTTCTGTTCTTTTTTACTTCTTGCCATAGTATACAAGACATTTGATTATCCTGGTCATTTTTTATTCTATTCCAAACTTTCAGTATTTGTCCTTTCTTTGCATAAAGTTGATTATTTAGCCCAAATTCCAGCTGGACCTGTGCTTGTGAGGCATTCTTTGACAGGGAAAATAAAATTCTGAATACTCTAGCAACAGCGGTGTTAATGATATCAGCATCCTTTCCATTGATTGCCTCACTACTACCATATGTTAAAGTAGGGAGTAGTTTTGCAGTGATTATTTTTAGGAAAGGATGATAAGATAGTTCTCCTACGGTCTTCTGGATAATTCTAAATGCCGCAACAAGGGTGTTTGTTTTCTTTGTAATATCCTGTTTTTGTGGCAGGAAGTTTCCATTATCGTTAAAAATAACACCAAGGTATTTGTAGATAGCAACTTGTTCCAGTTCCTTATGTTCCAAAAACCATTTAGGGTTAAATTTAAGTCGCACATTTTTTGTAATAACCATTACTTTGGTCTTAGATTTGTTTATCACCATACCATTTGCTTTTGAATACTTAAAAATGCCATCAATTAATTGTTGCATTCCTATTTTGGTATGACTTAAGAGTATGACGCCATCCGCATACAACAAATTGGAAATCTGTTTGTATGCTAGCCTTGGAGGATGTGCATTAAATTGGTTCAACGTAGTAGAGAGATCAGCTAAAAATAAATAAAGTAAGGGGGCCAAAACGCACCCTTGTTTAAGGCCACTTGTTGTAGGAATTTCATTGGTTAATATTCTTCCATCTCCAATCCTCACCCTAACCCAGGTTTCAGAGAGCAGGAGCCTGATAATTTTTAGCAAAGTGAACCAGCCACGGCCCGTGGAGGGAGTTTCGGTGGGGCGGAGAGTCAGGCCGGGGGAGGGGCAGATAGAGAGATGCTAAAAACTGGATTATGGATAATGAAAGGTAAGTAAACAATTGAATTAATAAAACGAATTTCGTAGTGCCCACTGCATCGCAAAATATGATGCAGGGTGCGCTACGAAATTCGTTTTATTTATTAAATTGTTTACTTACCTTCAATTATCCATACTCCAGTTTTTAGCACCCCCCACCTTGCCCCTCCCCCCCCCCGCCTCTCCGCCCCACTGAAACTCCCTCCACGGGCCATGGCTGAAATGAACGGAATTCCTTGTTTTTTTTAATTTAGCCCACAAAAGCTCTCTGTCAACACAGTCAAAAGCAGATTTGAAATCTACAAAACACAGGTATAAAGGTTGTTTTACTAATATTGCCTTATCAATTAATACCGATAATGTTAGTATATTTGTAGATGTTCCAAGGCCTTTGATAAAGCCTGTTTGGTTCGGGGGCAATACCTGGTTCTCCTTTGCCCAATCTGTTAGAATCACCAATAAAATCCCAGCAAACAATTTTGCATCCGTATCTTGTAAGGTAATTAGCCGATAGTTTTCCGGCATTTGCCAGTTTCCTTTCTTAAAGATTGTTGATATTAGCGATCCTTTCAATGATTTTGGAAGTACCCCACTCCGAACCACCGCGTTAAAGACATCGGTCAGGTAGGTAGACCAAAAATGTGGTGCTTCCTTGTATAAAGCAAACAGAATTTCGTTGGGACCAGGGGCCCCATCCTTCTGTTTCTTTATCAACTTAGCCACCTGTGAGTTGGTTATATACATTTCACAGTCACCTTCCGGGTCATATTTAATCATCTTTTCCTGGTTCATACATTGAATATATGATGAGGTTTCTGTGTTTAAAGGTTTTAAAATAAATATAACCCATTGTTCTTCAGATAAGACAGACCCTACAGCCTGTTTATTTGGTCTAGCTAGACCATTAATCAATTTCCAAAACTCATGTGAGTTTGTTAAAGTACTTGCATAGAAGATTTTTGTCCACAGATCTTGCCTGGCTTTGTTTTTTTCATTCCATCTTAATTTCCTCAGATTATCATTTGTGTTTTTTAATAATGCCCATATTTCTTCATTGAACGGAAACTTAATTAAATGTTTCTTAAGTCTATTTCGACTACGTCTAAGTTTTCTTACGGTATACAGGAGGTAGATGTTCGGTTCACTTGGTTCTTCAGGGCCGTCTTCTTTCTTTCAGCGCAAGGTGGTTTTTCGTTATGACTCACTATCTTCTCTGTGAATTTTACCCATTGATCCGTTGCTGTTGTCATCATTGTTGCTTTAAAACATTCTTCAACAAGACTTTTCGCTTTTGCTATGACCTCCTCCGTATTATGGGTTTTCCATGTAAGTTTCCTACAATTGATGGTGCAAGTCTGGCCTTGCATTGTTTGTTACTTTTGAAATTTTGGACAGGAAAGCTTTACCTCAGTAATTTGTTGACTATGATCACTATCCAGGACTTTATTCAAATGATATGTTGTCACTTTGTTGAAAGTACACAGTGATGTCAGTGTGTACTCGATACGCGAATTACCGTTACATGAGTGGAATGAACACGCAGGTGGGCTATCCGTAGAGAATCTTCCGTTTATTATTCTGAGTCCTAGAGCTTCCATGTCCAGTACAAAATTTCTCCCCATTCTAGTTTGTTTGTTAGTTGATCTCGGTTCTACTCTTGGTTCTGGGATTTCCTATTGTTGATTTTGTAATTGAACAAAATCATCCCGGACAAAGGGTATTAGCAAGTTTAAATTAAAATCCCCTGTTACAACGTAGTCAGCAAGGGGCTCTTCCAAGATTTACTCCAGAAGAAAATTATTAAGAGCAGCACACATCTCTTTCTTTGAGGTCTGGTTTGGAGGTATATATACGTTGACGAAAATTAATGTTTTGTGTGACCTGTTTTTGCAAGTTTTATATCGTAGCTTTACAGCGAGCAGATTTGAGTTATTCGTCTGTATTTGGTCGTGTTTCACCTCTAGATCAATAAGTACGAAAATTGCTAGCCCTCCACAAGGACGACCAAATTTCATATATTTAATTGCAGGCTCGAAGTATCCCTTGTAGTATTTTAACACGAATGGGTCCATTGCCCACGTTTCCTGCAATAGTATTATTTGACTGTTATTTGGTAATCCGTGTATTTGAGCATCAATTCGTTTTTTATAAATCCCATTTATGTTCCATGAGCAAATCTTTATTTTATAAGTGACCATGCTCTTCTCCTGTTTTACATATTGTGATGAGAGTTGTCAATGCTCATTTTTACCATGTGAAGCTGTCATGATCCTTTTTTCGTTCACTCCATTTATGTTTTCTCTCTTTAATATATTAGACCCTTTTTGTTCCTCAAATTTTGTTTTACCAAGGGGATTTTTTAATATAGTGAAAACAGAGTTAATTTTTTCAGGTTATAGTTGTTTTGAGGGGCTTTCTTTAATTAAGAACGGTGTTGGACAGAGCTTTGGAAGCAATGGGCTGATTAGTATCCCCCAGCTATGGAAGATTCCGCAGTCTTTCAAGATTAATTCCGCTATAGGCCCAGTAGCCACTGTTACCAATGTTAGTGGTAATCTTCCTTCGGGGTCTGGCTGGAAACCTACACATTCAATATCCTCAGATGTTATCTGAGTGCTAAAGAGGACAATGGAAGAGGTCAAGAGGCGCTGGCATGATGTGAAGTGTGAAACCAAGCAGAAACTCACCAACAACCGGACGGCAGCAATGCAGACTGGAGGTGGGAGTCCAGTGCCACAGGAGGAGCTGGACGAGATGGAGGAAATGGTGTCCACAGTCATCAGTGGGGAGACGGTGGCAGGAGTCGGGGGACCGGACACTGCCTAACATTACCAGACACAACAGAACCAGGGTGAGTAATGACCTGGGACTGGGGAGGGGGTCGGGGAGATAGGCACAATGGCACACATGCACAAATAAGTCGAGCACATCTGCGGACCACCATGCCTCAGACCCCAACTCCAACCAAGAGACCAATGTCTCCAAGTATGTAACATCTCAGCACTGTATAAGCACAGAAGTAAGAGGCACAGCCCACGAAAGGGAGAAGGGGCAGCAAAATCAGAGCTGCAGGGACCACTCCCCCAAAATACGGCAGACACACATACCATGCAGAGCACATCAACATTGACAACAATGTGGTACAAACTGCATTACGTCCACAACAGAACAGAGGACACAACAGGTGCCGCTTGTCTTTAGAAACTGGTCAATCACATTTGGCATCCGTGATGTTGTCATGGATGTGCATCATCCCGCATTAGATAGACAGTGCCTCCCAAACAGTCACAATGTACATTGTCACGCAGTCTGTATGTAAACTTGTCAAATGCGACTCCTCAGTTAAGATCATGAGTAGAGTCATGCTGGTGAGATTAGAGAAATGGGTCGAGCAGGATGGCATTCTGGCTGACAGCCAGTATGGATTCAGGAAGGGTCGGGTACACTCGATCAGTGCATCAACCTTGATTTACTGATCGGGAAATATACAGAAGCAAAACCGGGCTCCCTGTACCTCTGCTTTGCAGACCTGAGTAGTGCATTCAACATGGTAGACCATTCTATCTTATGGCCAACCTTGTTGAAGTTAGGGGCAACCGATGGTATAATTTTCTTTCTCGCTAGGCTGTACGAGAAACTGCAAACTAGTGTGCGCTTTGGAACTAAAGGAGAATGCACCCCAAAATTCAGTGTTAAAAGAGGAATTAGGCAGGGCTGCATACTGGCCCCCCTCCTATTTATCTTATTTAGAAATGGAATAGATGCTATTTTAAAAAAGGTTAATGCAGACGCCCCTCAGATTAAAGGTGTCCCAGTACCGGTGTTATTATACACCGATGACGCTGTTTTACTCTCTAGAACCCCTGGGGGATTACAGCGATTAATGGACAGTTTTCCTTCCTTCATTAAAGACAGAAAATTAGTAATTAATAAAGGGAAAACACACATTATGACCTGTGGGGCCAAAAGTAAATTGTCAAATGGCTTTTTATAGACAGTGAAAGGGTGCAGCAGGTTGACACATTTTGTTACCTAGGTATTACCTTCTCTAAAGACAGGAAATGGACTAATGAATTTAACACCATTTGGAACAAAATGGCAAAGAATGCCCATGGTATCTATAGATTTGCTGCGAAGGTTGGGGATCGTCGTACAAGGGATATGCTCAAGATTTACCAGGCTAGATGTGTTACTATAGCGCTGTATGGGGCAGGAGTATGGGGCCACAGCTGCATCCATAATTTACAGCTGGAGGAAAATGTATTCCTAAAAAAGCTCCTATTTTTGCCCACTTCAGCTCCAACTGAATTGAGTCATCGAGAACTAGCCACTAATTATTTAACTGATCTGTTATCCCTTAGGCCATTGATGATTTGGCGGTCAATTTGGCTGAAGTATGAGAAGTCCTTTAACAGATAAATTATTGAGGACTGTTTACAATTGGATAAATATCGAGAGATACCTTGGGTTAAATATGTTGTTGCCTGTTTTTCAGACATTTTTAACTTGAACATTTTAATTGATCCCAGTGCAGCATCAAGGATACCTAAAGCTGAAATGAAAAGTATATTCTTGGTATATGCGGGGAGGAAGCAGGCTTTTGCCACTGGATCTATGTCCACTGTCATGTTTTACAATAGATATATCTCAGTGGAAGGTTTTCCTTCGTACTTAACCATGATAGCTAGGCATTCACATAAATTTGTGCTAACCAGACTTAGATTTGGTATGGCACATTATTTAGTGGCCCACCCAAATATCAAGAAACATCCAATTGGGCCATGTATGTGTGATGGTGTATCCATTCAGAGCACTTTACACTTTCTGCGGTTTTGTAAACTGTACACTAATTTTCTTATTACTTTTTTGAAACCCATGTTTGTCAAATATGGTGTACGTACAGTTAAACATGCTATGACTTTACGTTTTAACTTGCAATCGGCAGACATCTGTTTTTATACTGCAACGTTTTTAAACCAATGCATCAACTCCAGGAAAAGTATGAGTTTTTAACGCATTTTGATTGTTAATATTAATTGTAGAATTAGTTCATGAATTAGGAAATGTATGTGTGTTTTAATGGATTGTTATATTTTGTTTTGTGCTTTTATGGTCATATATATGCACCGAATAAAGCTTCATGAATTGTGTCAACATACATGTGAACACAATGTTAAAATGCATCTCCCCTTTACATTGGAGAGGGAAATCCAACACCCCCTGCGGAGGAGCCCGAAACTCTCTTCTCTGATGATGAAGAGGACCACCACAGCTTCGACTCCGATGCCCTCCAACAGCTCGTGGAGAGCCTCCGCACCTCACCTCCAGGAGCAGGACCGCCCAGCTGCTATGAGGAGACCACCCCTGCACAGACCACACAGCATGCAGCACCCACCACCACGGCTGCCTCCCAGGACCCCCACAAAGAACACATGGCCTTCCAACGCCGTGTGCTGGGGTGCCAGGAGAAGCTGGCTGAACAGGTGCAGGTGGGGTTTGACCACATGGCAGCCAAACTCGATGCCATACGTGGGTGTCTAAGTCTCATCAGGGACCACTCACAGTCCCTTATGGACACCCACAGTCCGCCCCATGCTCTCCAATGAACCATGGCTGACATCGCTGGAGTCCTGATTTGGAGACAAGAACAACTGTCCAGTCAGAGTGGCTCCAGAGATGTGGCCCGTGAGTTTGGACACATGCAGAGGATAATGGAGACCATGGAGCGGATGCAGACGGAAAGAGCGGCTGCCACAGCTGCACACCAGCAAGAGGTTGCTAGGTTCCTCAACACCCTAAAGACCCTCCTAATGACATTGCTGCCACAAGGCCTGGCACTGCTGAATGCTGCTGCTACCACTCCATCCACAACTCCGCCCCCTGAAGTGTCAGTACCTCACAGTGCAGCAGACATTCAACTTCCGGCCCCTGAGGTGTCATTGCCACACAGTGCTGGAGACAGAACACCACCACCCGCACATGAGGCACATGAAACAGCAGAGGACGAAGATGTGGAAGAATCTGCCTTCGTGGCCAGAAAGACTCAGTAGCATTCATCTCTGCCATATGGCCTGTTTCTGCTTGGTTCTGCCCTCTGCCTAATCACCTTTCACTGTCCCTCGATACACTCTGCGACACTCACCTTGGACCTCGACATGGACTACCATATTCTGTTTGGTCACCAATGACACAGCAATCAGACTACGGATTGAGCTCTTCCCCTTCCGTTGCACTTGTCATTCCCTGAAGGACTCTGGCTGGCCCTTCACGGGCCAACAATGTAAAGTGCAGTTTGCATGGCCCTGTAGTGCTCCAGCTACAACACTGCACTGAATGTGCATTAAACATTCTTATACACACAGAGTGATAGAGTTGGATGACTATAGAGCGTGAGGTTGATATCAGCATACCTCTAGGTCAGCAGTGAGCACATACTTGATGATAGTAACCAAAATGGGGTTGCGGTAAAAAAAATGTAGTCAGTCAGGGGTTTAGACCTGTTGAAGAAGTGGAATAGAAAAATGTAATCACTAGTTATCAATATCATGTGAGGCCTATGGTTTACCATTTCCCTCTATCATTAGAAGCATAATGCTAAAAAAGTACCCCTGGTGGCACAATATATGGAGGACTACAACCGCTAGTACTCCCAGGTCATCATTACTGGTTGAGTCTGGCAACAGTGTGCCTCTGCTTGCCTAACTGGAATGGATTGTCCATTCCAAGTCCTCCACCAAGGCAGGAGCACATTTTCCCAACTAGAGCTCTATGTAATTTTTGTTCACCTCTCCCTCAACCACAAGCACACATAAACACATGTATGGGGTCATATTTAGTGCACTGTTCTTGTCGGTGATAGCCGCACCCTCAGGGCAGTTAGTGAGAGTGCACCATATTGCATGCAAAATTAGCTATCACCTGTGCAGGTATGAATTCACAGCTGCACTGTGGACAGCACAGTATTAAAACTGCTATATTGAAGTGTTCATTTGGTTTAATGGTGGTGTAGTCATCCACTTGATACAGTTGCTTTTCCATCTTGCAAGAGGAGCCAAACAGCCCTTGTGTCTATGTCCTGTTCAACACGTGCCTCACATGAGCACCATTTTTATTTAAGAATGGATGGAGCATGTTACCCCTCTGCATACATTCCTAAGACCCATTGGGCTCAAGTGATGCTCCTCATATGTCCCTTCCTTTTGTGCTTGTGTGCCACTTGACTCCACATTGCTTGCCACCTGTTTTCTGCATTCTTTCCTTCACCCACCGCATGTGTTGCCCTCATGGCACCTGTCCTATTTCTGCCTCCCCGCATCCCTGCCTTTTCCTTGTTCCATACCCTCTATCTCAGTCCCAGCCTATGTATGGCAGCCCCCACTGTCACTTTCTGCTCTGTTGACCCAGAGGGTGCCTGCCCCCCTCGTTCTCACCAGCTGTATGCGTCTGCTTCTACCCCCAAAGAGCTACCCACTGGGCACCTCATCTGTACACCTTGCTCTGCATAAATGCAACCCTTATATCCCAGTTTCCTGCCTAAACTCCATGGTGTCCACCTATGTTCCTCTCACCCACCACCTGCCTGTATCCTACTCTCCCTCAGGCTGCTGGAACCGGCCCTCACCTGCCATCTACTTGTGTTCTATTGCCCTTGTTCCTGTCCTGCATCAAACACTTGCACCATGGTGCTTGGTGCAAGTTCTCCTTTTCTCCTTTTCACATTTTCTCTGTCCACTGTGGCCCTATTCTAGTCAGATGCAGTGACTTTCCAAGGGGAAAGCATCCCTGCCTGATTTATATCTTTACTGGTTGTGGAAGGCATCTAGTTAAAATAAGGACCTGATGTACATCTAGGCAGAATTGGTTCCATCGTTGCTTTTTCAACGGTCTTTCTGCCTGCCTATTTGGCAGTCTGCTTACCCTATTTAGATGTTAGCAGGTCCATAGACGAAAGACTACTGCTGCTCTGACATCAACGCATCTCAACCCGCCCAATCATGATGTCATGATGTGCCTCCCGGCCAAAGTGACTGTGGTGGTTAAAACTCCACACCTGAGTTTTTGAAATGGAAGGGATATAAGGGTGAAACTCACCTTTTCTCACTTTCACACTTCCTGTTATGCCATGGATCCGATCTTGCAAGTCCTGCTGCTGCTTCTGCTTGATGACAAACAAAACCAACACTGTAATGAACGCAATCAATGGTAAGCTACACTCTTATCTATTACCCATTGACTTGTCTGTTGACATTTGCACAGGTCTCATGCATTTAGAAATTGCTCATACAAGCAATAGAATACTAATGTGGAATGGATATGTCTGCAATGCTGACGTTTAAGAAATTTAAAGAAACACACAATGCATGTATGAAGTTAGTGCAAACTGCCTTTCGAAAAATGGACATTTGCACAAAAATCGGATATACAAATAGAAATTTAAAAGTCACCATACAGTTGTGTCAAAAAAAAATGTCCAAATCGCCAAATCCGATATTTAGTTGTTCATATTTGTGGAAGGAGAAATTGCGCAAGGAAGGATAGCTCTTACATCATATATCAAGATTTTGTCGTGGAATGTAAATGGTTTACGGGTTAAGCATAGAAAAGAAAGAATATTTCAGTATTTAAAGGATACACCTGAGAACATTTTTATTTTACAAGAAACCCACTCCACCGAACAAGAGTTAAGAGACATTTGTACCAAGAAAAAATGGATCCAGCAGGTGATAACTACCTCGCAACAAACCTCTACTAAAGGGGTCGCTATATTGATTAAATCCAATTCTGAGATCACGTTGTTACAGTCAAAGTCTGATAAAAAGGGGAGATGGGTCATAGCAAAAATAAAGCACTATTCGTATAAATTCACGATCGTAGGGTATTACGGTCCAAATTTGGATGATACACTTCGTCTTAAAAAACTTTTTGTTGAGCTTTTGGATTTTGAGGACCCGGTGATTTTAGCAGGGGATTTTAATTTAGTACTTGATCCACAGATGGATAAGTCATCCACTGTAAAGTTCTCTCATAACCCTAAAACCAGGTCAGTATTACTTAATGCGATCAACCAGTTTGGTTGGAAGGATATATGGTGGAAAAAAAATGCCACAGAAAGAGAATTTATATTCCACAACAAGAAACTACGGCATAAATCTAGATTAGATTGTTTTTAATGGCAGAACACTTAGGTCAGCAAGTGGAGGAGATAAAACTTCTTGGTGCTCATATTTCTGATCACTCTGCGATTACTCTAACATTAAAATTGTCAGGTCCACAGTTGGCTAAGAGATGGACTATAGATAGGAGTATTCTGTTGGAAGAAGAAGTAACAGAAAAATTGCTTGAGGAATCAAATGAGTTCTTTATACTTAATTTAGGTACAGCTACACTCCCGATTGTCTGGGATACATATAAAGCTTTTTTGAGATGGCGGCTATTAGCATTTCAGGTTGCAAAACATAAAGCATATAAGGCGCAAATCTTACAGATCGAAGCAAGAATTAAGGTCCTTGAACGAGCTGTATTTGATCCCAGTCTTGCAGATAGAGATAACAGTAAAGAAGATCTGATAATTTGTAAATCACAGCTGGAGCAGGTATTAGATGAAAGGCTGAGGAAACGATGGCAGGCTAGCTCACTGGCTCACCTTGAATATGGAGAGGCTAGTGGAAAGCTCTTAGCCTGGAAAACAAAAAAAAGGAAATTAAGAGGAGTAATATTAAAAACGTACAGATGAATAACATGGATGTGATCTCAGAGAACAGTGCAGATATCGAACAGGCTTTTTTCCACCACTTTGATGAATTCTACAAAGAGGGTTTAGTTCCACATCAAGAATTAATTCAGTCATGGCTCAACCAATATCAGGTTTGTGCTTTGGAGGACCAGGCCTCGGACAATCTTAATAGAGAGATTAGCTTGACTGAAATAGCCTTGGCGATAGATTCCGCTAAGAGAAGTAAGGCCCCGGGTCCGGATGGGCTACCTTCTGAGATTTACAAAGTTTTAACACCGGTAATTATACCAGTCCTGCAGTTGCTATTTACATCTATATATGAGGAAGGAGGCAAAATTCCCGTCTCCTGGAATGATGCTATAGTGGTCCTTATTTTAAAACCAATGAAGCTGGCATCTCAGTGTGACTCATACAGGCCAATCTCTCTTCTTAACTCAGATTACAAGCTCATGGCAAAAATATTAGTGGAGCGATTAAATGGGGTAGCAGGTCACCTATTACACCTAGATCAAAAGGGTTTTGCCAGAGGTCGCTCCATACAAGATCTAACACAAGCTTTAGTGGGAGCAATTGATGTTGCCTCTCTATATAAAATTCCATTGGCGGTTATTACATTAGATGCCGCCAAGGCTTTTGACCGTGTTAATTGGGAATTCCTGGCTAAAGTATTAAAAAAGGTTAATTTGGGTAGGAACTTTAGTAGGGCGATAGCAGCCTTTTACCAAGCTCCAATAGCAAGACTACTAATAAACGGAAGCCTATCTCCTCCTATAAAAATCCAAAGAGGCACAAGACAAGGGTATCCGCTTTCACCCTTGCTCTTTGATTTGTACATAGAATCATTCGCAGAAAAGATCAGACAAGATCAAAATATCCTACCATTCAAATATAATAATTGAGTGAAAAAAGTCTCTCTATATGCGGATGATTTGATGTTCTATACCTCAGACCCTATCAAATCAATTCCTCTCATATATAGTCCAGCAGAGCAGTTTGGTCAAGTCTCTGGATATCTGATTAACCAATCTAGATCAGAATGTATGTGTTGGAATATAACCCAGGTAACTCCTATTCCAATTTTGAAACACCAAATTAGATATCTGGGAATCCAAATTACGCAGGATATAAACCAACTTGCAGATAAAAATCTTGCACAGATCGAGAAGGAAATGGCGGAATTTTTAAAAAGCTGGTCATTTCTTCCCTTGACCTTAATTGGAAGAGTCAACATCGTAAAAATTATGCTGTTACCTAAAATAATATTTATATTCCAGAATATTCCACTTGCTTTTAAAGAAACCAGACTAATCAAGATCCAAGCTAAATGGAACTCATTTATTTGGGCCTCAAAAGGCATAAGAATCTCATGGAAAAAGCTCCACAGAAGGAAAGGCAAGGGTGGTCTGTGTGCACCAGATTTGAGAGTATATGCTTGGACCCTACTATTGAAGGCAGGAATAAGGTTATTTGATACCCTAGGGGAGACAGAAACAGACTTTATGTTTCAAACTAAGCTATCTGAGATTCAGGGAGGGTCTCATGCATTTATGTTTAAGTTTGGCGACATGTGTTTTAAAAAAAAGTGCGATTAAAGGTTCTTAGAGACATGGCATATGTGTGGGCCAGAGTTAGGAAGGCGCTGAACATTGCATATTATTCTGCTATGGCTCCAATTTGGGACTCGCCAGGCTCTCCAGAGTGGACTAAAGACTTATTATCCATAGCACTTCAGAGCGCAAATATCATATTATGGTGCCAGTTAATGCCGGAAGGGAACCTTTTGTGCTGGGAGGACATCTCTGTTCTTATGGATAAAAACTTATCTAAATTTAAGTATTTACAAATTAAAAGCTGGGCCCAGGCCGTGACAGAGGATAAAGGCATCAAGGCTGCTTTGGAGGAACTCTTATTGACGAAAACAAAAAAACTCAAACCATCAGTGCTTTATTGGACAATTCTGGAGGGAGAAGATGGAGAGTTTGGTCTTCCGGAACAACTTTGGAAGGACCAAGTTTTGGACGTCGACCTGCAGAATTTATGGCAAGTATCTTTTGACTTACTACATCTTACGGTATCACCTGCCAATTTAAAGCGGAATCACCTGTTTTCTCTCCATAGAGTATACTGGTCTCCGGCTAGGCTGGCTAAATTTTCAAAGGGGCCTACTCCATATTGTCCAAAGTGCAATCTGGAAAAAGCAGATACCTCCACATGTTTATGACCTGTCCTGCGCTTAGAGAATTTTAGTTTGAAGTACAAGAAGGTATGAAAGCCCTCTTTGGGTATGATATACAGGTTAGTACGCAACAAGTTTTTTTTGGAGTTCCTTCTAATTATGAGGAAGTACCTCAAGACATTAATAAGTTATTTCTGTATTTAATTATTCTAGCTCGTAGGGAAATGTGGGTGAGCACTAATGCGCCGTCATATGTAGATTGGATCAGGGCAATTAGGCATACTCTTAGTTTGGATAAAGTGGTCTGGAAGAGAAGGAAGCATTTTTGGACTCCTTGCATTAATTGGCTCGATGGGCTTTGAACAACTTTGTCCAATGATTATGCCTTTTTGCAGAATGGACCACCCTAAGATCAGTTTAAGGGTCTGGACAGTTGGAAAACTGAGCTGACTGTTTACATGGCGGTACCGTGAGAGACATACTGGGTGTCTGTAAAAAGAGCATCCATAAAGATTCTAGGTATAATCAATACTGAAAATATCTTTTTTGGCGTATGAGGACAAAAAAAAAAAAAGAAGAAAATGGACATTTGCACAAAAATCCGATATACAAATAGAAATTTAAAAGTCACCATACAGTTGTGTCTAAAGTAATGTTGAAAATTGGAATATTAAAAACATATGCAACACACATCATAGGGATAAGTAGAATGTAACATAATGTCAAAATTGCACTAGACAAGGTGTCACTTTTACCTTAGAATGTAACAATAAAATGAATTTCAGTCACAAATTAGTAGTAAACAACATATACATACATGTAACATGCTCCCTTGTTTAGTGCAAGTCCTGTACTGTATCTAATATCAATAGTCATAATTGAATTTTCAAGGTGTCATGTATTTGTGCTCATACTTACCTGTAATCAAGGTGAAACAAATACACCCACAGTAATACATTCCCAAAGAAAATTGTAACATCAAATAGTTGGCGCAAGTGGCCATTACTATGATGAATGCCTGCATCTAAATTCAAATGACCATTACATACAATGTTAAGCAGTGTATGCACTTAACAAAGTAGACATTAAACAAATCAGCTGTATCACCTGCCATCATGAGAGAGATAAATAAATACTTCACATTTTACTTAGAAACGTTGGTAGGAATAAAAACAATTGCTAAGCGAAAATAATGCCAGGACAAACTTGGTGAAATGAAAAATAGGTATTTATTCATTCCAATGAGAGTCTCTCTAATATAAAAGTAAGCCAAATGTCAGTCCATTCCTTGTCCCAAAGGTCTTGGGGACTGTTGTGCTGCAGCGCTCAGCTTGCGTCCTACATAACTGCCAAATGGAACTTTGTAAGGAAGGGGCATCAAGTGGGCAGACCAGGTACCTTAGAGATCCGACATAGGAGATGGGGGTTTGGGACAGGTGTCCTTGGGTTTGGGAGGGATGTCCTTGGGTTTGGAAGGGGTGTCCTTGGGTTTGGGAGGGGTGTCCTTGGGTTTGGGAGGGGTGTCCTTGGGTTTGGGAGAGGTGTCCTTGGGTTTGGGAGGGGTGCCCTTTGGAATGGAAGGGGTACCCTTGGGTTGCAAGGGGTGGATGTGGTTTTAGGAGGGGTGCTCTTGGGTTTTTAGGGTTGGGATTTTGAAGGTGTGAATTTCCATTTGGCATGGGCGGACTGATATGTGGAAGAGGTGCGTTGAGGTGTGGGAGGAGTTATAGCAAGGCTAAAACTGACATCCTCAATTGGAAACTTGGTAAGCTGTTGGGGAGGTAGTGAGTTTTGGGAGGTAGAGGGTATCGCAGTGTATGTGGTACATGTGTGTGCCGAGGGTGCAGGTGCCTGTGGGTCTGGTGTATGTTGTGCTTGTTTGGGTGTGTCTTGTGTTATAGGTGTCTGCCCTCTTTTTAATTGTGAGCGTCTCTGTTTTTTGGGTTTGTATTCTAAGCTAGTTTTTTCTGTGTATGCTTGTGCTGTGGTTGTGCTGGGCATGGTTATGGTGCATGTGGAGGGTATGGTGCATGTGACTGTGGGGGATATGTGTGTGGTGGTAGGTATGCTGTCAGTGTGCTGTCTGTGGGTGTGGTGCATGTGTGTGTGGTGGTAGGTGTGCTGTCTGTTAGTTTGTTGGTGGTGGGTTTGGTGCATGTGTGTGTGGTGGTGGGTGTGCTGTCTGTCGGTTTGCTGTTGGTGGGTGTGGTGTATGTGTGTGTGGTGGTAGGTGTGCTTCCTGTTAGTTTGTTGGAGGTGGGTTTGGTGCATATGTGTGTGTGGTGGTGGGTATGCTGTCTGTGGATAAGGTGCATGTGTGTGTGATGGTGGGTCTGCTGACTGTATGTTTGGATGAGCACTTGAGTTTCTTTTTGTGGTGTTTCTGTTTGTGTGTGTATGTGTGTTCTACTTGCATCTGTTTGAGTGGGTGCATGAAAAGATGTGAGTGTGCTTTGGACAGGGCTGGGAATGGGGAATTGGGATGTGGAGGGAGAAGGGGCCGGAGATGGTGCAGAAGGTTAGGATTGCTGGGAGGCTGCAGTGAATGAGGAGGCCAGAGCTTGAAATGACAGCTGTAAAACAGACATACCACTGTGAATGCCTTCCACGTAAACTACCATGTGTTGCACAAGACAGCTAAGCCCCGGGATGGCATTCAGCAGGGCAGTCTGGCCTACAGCGATGCAGGAGCAGGTCCATAATCTCCTCATTCAGCACAGCCGAAGAGACAGGGGTAGGGGGTAGGTGCCTACAGCAAAAGAGATCCCAGCTTTTTTTGCAGACCTGGGTGGGCCAACTGGGGGAGCAAGAGGGAGGATGGGGATGTTACTCTGGGTGGCAGTCAGGATGCTGGTATAACTGGAGCAGTACGGTCCACCACCACTAGGGAGTGATCACTGGAAGAGGCCTCCAAAGCAGATGCAGAGTCACTGGTGGCCTCCGTTGCACTCCCCTCACCCTCTGGGCCACTGTGTTTCACGATGTCGGTACCGGAACCACTGTGACAAGATGCTTCCCCACCTATGTTGGCAATTTCTCTTTTGCCTACCCCGGATGAAGCTGAAATGACATATACAATATTGTTATTGCATCTGTGTAAACAGAACAGATGATGAACTTTGACCACAATACAGGCCTCAAGTTGTCAAAATTCACCTGCTTCAAGCCTCTCAAACTTTGGTTCTACATTAGCATAAGCCCATGCATGTAGTGAGCATTTTCAGAAAACACTTGTTACAGTTATGTAATTCTCCAAGATAGATCCTATATCATATATGATGACGTCTCATCCTTTATTATGTCTCTTCAGGAACTGTTGCACACCTCAGAATGTTTGGCCTTTGTTGTACAAATTAGTGAACTGATGTCACCAAAAAGTATATACACAAACAATACCTTTGTACTATGTGCTCAGTAGGCCCTAAAATCTACACACATCATTATCAATAAATAAAATATGACTCTATGTCTGTCAACATATACTGCAATGTTGTGCCAATTTTGGCATAAACTGAAGGCAGGCTACCTTTGTTTGGACATTTCACGATGGTTACACTTACTTCAAGTCACTAAAGTATATGGCAAGTGTCAAAATGCATTGTCAGGTCCACAGTTGGCTAAGAGATGGACTATAGATAGGAGTATTCTGTTGGAAGAAGAAGTAACCGAAAAATTGCTTGAGGAATCAAATGAGTTCTTTATACTTAATTTAGGTACAGATACACTCCCGATTGTCTGGGATACACATGAAGCTTTTTTGAGATGGCGGCTATTAGCATTTCAGGTTGCAAAACATAAAGCATATAACTCGCAAATCTTACAGATCGAAGCAAGAATTAAGGTCCTTGAACGAGCTGTATTTGATCCCAGTCTTGCAGATGGAGATAACAGTAAAGAAGATCTGATAATTTGTAAATCACAGCTGGAGCAGGTATTAGATGAAAGGCTGAGGAAACGATGGCAGGCTAGCTCACTGGCTCACCTTGAATATGGAGAGGCTAGTGGAAAACTCTTAGCCTGGAAAACAAAAAAAAGGAAATTAAGAGGAGTAATATTAAAAACGTACAGATGAATAACATGGATGTGATCTCAGAGAACAGTGCAGATATCGAACAGGCTTTTTTCCACCACTTTGATGAATTCTACAAAGAGGGTTTAGTTCCACATCAAGAATTAATTCAGTCATGGCTCAACCAATATCAGGTTCGTGCTTTGGAGGACCAGGCCTCGGACAATCTTAATAGAGAGATTAGCTCGACTGAAATAGCCTTGGCGATAGATTCCGCTAAGAGAAGTAAGGCCCCGGGTCCGGATGGGCTACCTTCTGAGATTTACAAAGTTTTAGCACCGGTAATTATACCAGTCCTGCAGTTGCTATTTACATCTATATATGAGGAAGGAGGCAAAATTTCCGTCTCCTGGAATGATGCTATAGTGGTCCTTATTTTAAAACCAATGAAGCTGGCATCTCAGTGTGACTCATACAGGCCAATCTCTCTTCTTAACTCAGATTACAAGCTCATGGCAAAAATATTAGCGGAGAGATTAAATGGGGTAGCAGGTCACCTATTACACCTAGATCAAAAGGGTTTTGTCAGAGGTCGCTCCATACAAGATCTAACACAAGCTTTAGTGGGAGCAATTGATGTTGCCTCTCTATATAAAATTCCATTGGCGGTTATTACATTAGATGCCGCCAAGGCTTTTGACCGTGTTAATTGGGAATTCCTGGCTAAAGTATTAAAAAAGGTTAATTTGGGTAGGAACTTTTGTAGGGCGATAGCAGCCTTTTACCAAGCTCCAATAGCAAGTCTACTAATAAACGGAAGCCTATCTCCTCCTATAAAAATCCAAAGAGGCACAAGACAAGGGTGTCCGCTTTCACCCTTGCTCTTTGATTTGTACATAGAATCATTCGCAGAAAAGATCAGACAAGATCAAAATATCCTACCATTCAAATATAATAATTGAGTGAAAAAAGTCTCTCTATATGCGGATGATTTGATGTTGTATACCTCAGACCCTATCAAATCAATTCCTCTCATATATAGTGCAGCAGAGCAGTTTGGTCAAGTCTCTGGATATCTGATTAACCAATCTAAATCAGAATGTATGTGTTGGAATATAACCCAGGTAACTCCTATTCCAATTTTGAAACACCAAATTAGATATCTGGGAATCCAAATTACGCAGGATATAAACCAACTTGCAGATAAAAATATTGCACAGATCGAGAAGGAAATGGCAGAATTTTTAAAAAGCTGATCATTTCTTCACTTGACCTTAATTGGAAGAGTCAATATCGTAAAAATGATGCTGTTACCTAAAATAATATTTATATTCCAGAATATTCCACTTGCTTTTAAAGAAACCAGACTAATCAAGATCCAAGCTAAATGGAACTCATTCATTTGGGCCTCAAAAGGCATAAGAATCTCATGGAAAAAGCTCCGCAGAAGGAAAGGCAAGGGTGGTCTGTGTGCACCAGATTTGAGAGTATATGCTTGGACCCTACTATTGAAGGCAGGAATAAGGTTATTTGATACCCTAGGGGAGACAGAAACAGACTTTATGTTTCAAACTATGCTATCTGGGATTCAGGGAGGGTCTCATGCATTTATGTTTAAGTTTGGCGACATGTGTTTTAAAAAAAAGTGCGATTAAAGGTTCTTAGAGACATGGCATATGTGTGGGCCAGAGTTAGGAAGGTGCTAAACATTGCATATTATTCTGCTATGGCTCCAATTTGGGACTCGCCAGGCTCTCCAGAGTGGACTAAAGACTTATTATCCATAGCACTTCAGAGCGCAAATATCATATTATGGTGCCAGTTAATGCCGGAAGGGAACCTTTTGTGCTGGGAGGACATCTCTGTTCTTACGGATAAAAACTTATCTAAATTTAAGTATTTACAAATTAAATGCTGGGCCCAGGCCGTGACAGAGGATAAAGGCATCAAGGCTGCTTTGGAGGAACTCTTATTGAAGAAAACAAAAAACCTCAAACCATCAGTGCTTTATTGGACAATTCTGGAGGGAGAAGATGGAGAGTTTGGTCTTCCGGAACAACTTTGGAGGGACCAAGTTTTGGACGTCGACCTGCAGAATTTATGGCAAGTATCTTTTGACTTACTACATCTTACGGTATCACCTGCCAATTTAAAGCGGAATCACCTGTTTTCTCTCCATAGAGTATACTGGTCTCCGGCTAGGCTGGCAACATTTTCAAAGGGGCCTACTCCATGTTGTCCAAAGTGCAATCTGGAAAAAGCAGATGACCTCCACATGTTTATGACCTGTCCTGCGCTTAGAGAATTTTGGTTTGAAGTACAAGAAGGTATGAAAGCCCTCTTTGGGTATGATATACAGGTTAGTACGCAACAAGTTTTTTTTGGAGTTCCTTCTAATTATGAGGAAGTACCTCAAGACATTAATAAGTTATTTCTTTATTTAATTATTCTAGCTCGTTGGGAAATGTGGGTGAGCACTAATGCGCCGTCATATGTAGATTGGATCAGGGCAATTAGGCATACTCTTAGTTTGGATAAAGTGGTCTGGAAGAGAAGGAAGCATTTTTGGACTCCTTGCATTAATTGGCTCGATGGGCTTTGAACAACTTTGTCCAATGATTATGCCATTTTGCAGAATGGACCACCCTAAGATCAGTTTAAGGATCTGGACAGTTGGAAAACTGAGCTGACTGTTTACATGGCGGTACCGTGAGAGACATACTGGGTGTCTGTAAAAAGAGCATCCATAAAGATTCTCGGTATAATCAATACTGAAAATATCTTTTTTGGCGTATGAGGACAAAAAAAAAAGAAAATGGACATTTGCACAAAAATCGGATATACAAATAGAAATTTAAAAGTCACCATACAGTTGTGTCTAAAGAAATGTTGAAAATTGGAATATTAAAAACATATGCAACACACATCATAGGGAAAAGTAGAATGTAACATAATGTTAAAATTGCACTAGACAAGGTGTCACTTTTACCTTAGAATGTAACAATAAAATGAATTTCAGTCACAAATTAGTAGTAAACAACATATACATACATGTAACATGCTCCCTTGTTTAGTGCAAGTCCTGTACTGTATCTAATATCAATAGTCATAATTGAATTTTCAAGGTGTCATGTATTTGTGCTCATACTGACCTGTAATCAAGGTGAAACAAATACACCCACAGTAATACATTCCCAAAGAAAATTGTAACATCAAATAGTTGGCGCAAGTGGCCATTACTATGATGAATGCCTGCATCTAAATTCAAATGACCATCACATACAATGTTAAGCAGTGTATGCACTTAACAAAGTAGACATTATACAAATCAGCTGTATCACCTGCCATCATGAGAGAGATAAATAAATACTTCACATTTTACTTAGAAACTTTGGTAGGAATAAAAACAATTGCTAAGCGAAAATAATGCCAGGACAAACTTGGTGAAATTAAAAATAGGTATTTATTCATTCCAATGAGAGTCTCCCTAATATAAAAGTAAGCCAAATGTCAGTCCATTCCTTGTCCCAAAAGTCTTGGGGACTGTTGTGCTGCAGCGCTCAGCTTGCGTCCTACATAACTGCCAAATGGAACTTTGTAAGGAAGGGGCATCAAGTGGGCAGACCAGGTACCTTAGAGATCCGACATAGGAGATGGGGGTTTGGGACAGGTGTCCTTGGGTTTGGGAGGGATGTCCTTGGGTTTGGAAGGGGTGTCCTTGGGTTTGGGAGGGGTGTCCTTGGGTTTGGGAGAGGTGTCCTTGGGTTTGGGAGGGGTGCCCTTTGGAATGGAAGGGGTACCCTTGGGTTGCAAGGGGTGGATGTGGTTTTAGGAGGGGTGCTCTTGGGTTTTTAGGGTTGGGATTTTGAAGGTGTGAATTTCCATTTGGCATGGGCGGACTGATATGTGGAAGAGGTGTGTTGAGGTGTGGGAGGAGTTATAGCAAGGCTAAAACTGACATCCTCAATTGGAAACTTGGTAAGCTGTTGGGGAGGTAGTGAGTTTTGGGTGGTAGAGGGTATCGCAGTGTATGTGGTACATGTGTGTGCCGAGGGTGCAGGTGCCTGTGGGTCTGGTGTATGTTGTGCTTGTTTGGGTGTGTCTTGTGTTATAGGTGTCTGCCCTGTTTTTAATTGTGAGCGTCTCTGTTTTTTGGGTTTGTATTCTAAGCTAGTTTTTTCTGTGTATGCTTGTGCTGTGGTTGTGCTGGGCATGGTTATGGTGCAGGTGGAGGGTATGGTGCATGTGACTGTGGGGGATATGTGTGTGGTGGTAGGTATGCTGTCGGTGTGCTGTCTGTGGGTGTGGTGCATGTGTGTGTGGTGGTAGGTGTGCTGTCTGTTAGTTTGTTGGTGGTGGGTTTGGTGCATGTGTGTGTGGTGGTGGGTGTGCTGTCTGTCTGTTTGCTGTTGGTGGGTGTGGTGTATGTGTGTGTGGTGGTAGGTGTGCTGCCTGTTAGTTTGTTGGAGGTGAGTTTGGTGCATATGTGTGTGTGGTGGTGGGTATGCTGTCTGTGGATAAGGTGCATGTGTGTGTGATGGTGGGTCTGCTGACTGTATGTTTGGATGAGCACTTGAGTTTCTTTTTGTGGTGTTTCTGTTTGTGTGTGTATGTGTGTTCTACTTGCATCTGTTTGAGTGGGTGCATGAAAAGATGTGAGTGTGCTGTGGACAGGGCTGGGAATAGGGAATTGGGATGTGGAGGGAGAAGGGGCCGGAGATGGTGCAGAAGGTTAGGATTGCTGGGAGGCTGCAGTGAATGAGGAGGCCAGAGCTTGAAATGACAGCTGTAAAACAGACATACCACTGTGAATGCCTTCCACGCAAGCTACCATGTGTTGCACAAGACAGCTAAGCCCCGGGATGGCATTCAGCAGGGCAGTCTGGCCTACAGCGATGCAGGAGCAGGTCCATAATCTCCTCATTCAGCACAGCCGAAGAGACAGGGGTAGGGGGTAGGTGCCTACAGCAAAAGAGATCCCAGCTTTTTAGCAGACCTGGGTGGGCCAACTGGGGGAGCAAGAGGGAGGATGGGGATGTTACTCTGGGTGGCAGTCAGGATGCTGGTATAACTGGAGCAGTACGGTCCACCACCACTAGGGAGTGATCACTGGAAGAGGCCTCCAAAGCAGATGCAGAGTCATTGGTGGCCTCCATTGCACTCCCCTCACCCTCTGGGCCACTGTGTTCCACGATGTCGGTACTGGAACCACTGTGACAAGATGCTTCCCCACCTATGTTGGCAACTTCTCTTTTGCCTACCCCGGATGAAGCTGAAATGATATATACAATATTGTTATTGCATCTGTGTAAACAGAACAGATGATGAACTTTGACCACAATACAGGCCCCAATTGTCAAAATTCACCTGCTTCAAGCCTCTCAAACTTTGGTTCTACATTAGCATAAGCCCATGCATGTAGTGAGCATTTTCAGAAAACACTTGTTACAGTTATGTAATTCTCCAAGATAGCTCCTATATCATATATGATGTTGTCTCATCCTTTATTATGTCTCTTCAGGAACTGTTGCACACCTCAGAATGTTTGGCCTTTGTTGTACAAATTAGTGAACTGATGCACCAAAAAGTATATACACAAACAATACCTTTGTACTATGTGCTCAGTAGGCCCTAAAATCTACACACATCATTATCAATAAATAAAATATGACTCTATGTCTGTCAACATATACTGCAATGTTGTCCCAATTTTGGCATAAACTGAAGGCAGGTTACCTTTGTGTGGACATTTCACGATGGTTACACTTACTTCAAGTCACTAAAGTATATGGCAAGTGTCAAAATGCATACATGAATTCTGCGCTGAAGAAGCTTAGCAATTTATCACATACTATCTACTACCTATGCTGTTGAAGACAGTCTGAAATGAATATTTTTGAGGATTGACTAATGACTACTACAACATAACGAAACACATAGCCCTTGAAATATCTCTAATACACTTCAGTACAGAGCAAAAGCATCTTCATATTTGACTCCTAAATATCTATAGTTAGTTTTACCTTGTTGTATCTTTGTGAACTGGTTTCACTAAATATGCTGGCTTTCACTGTAGTAGGGGTCTGTAGTTGGAAATGGTATTCACCTTTGTCTAAATAGGGACCCTTACTTCTAAGTCAGGATAAGGGTATTACACTCATTAATAACCCCTGCTCACCCCCTTGGTAGCTTGGCATGAGCAGACAGGCTTATCTCAGAGGCAGTGTGTTAAGCATATGTGAATATACACAATAATACAGTGAAAACACTACAGATGGACACAACTCAGGTTTTATAAAAATAAGTATTCTTTATATAGACTTAACACAAGACCACAAATGACAAAAATCCACAATACTACACTTAAGATTGCTTAAAGATGATAAAACGTTGCTTAGGTCAAGTTGATGATAAATGCAACAAAGTTCTCAACAAAGTACCTGAATGCGTAACGCAAAGTAAAGAAAAGGCCTGCAAAAGGAGAGATGCGTTGGTTCTGTGATCCGGGGGAGATGATGCGTCGTGCCTCAATGCTTGCGCAGGGTAGGGGATAAATAACATTTATTTGGCTTTTCGGGGTATGACAAGTAACTTTCATTGGATCAGAAGGCAATGTATCCTTCTAACAAGGTCTAAGAACTTTTGTCTTCTTGAAAAATCTTTTGACAAAGCTATGACGTTTCTCAATTACAAGATAAATGAGCCTTGAGGAAGTTACGTTTAGTAACGAAACACGTGTCGGCTGCCTGCATCAGTTCTTCGGGATCCAAGCAAAGAAGAACTTGCAACAATAATAATGTATCATGTGTTGTTAACAAGGAGTGTATTGAGAGGAACTGTATCTAATAAGACATTAAATCGCTAAATGAATGCTACATTTTTGATGTTCTCTTTCTATATATAGACATTGATACTGTCCATATCAGAGATCAATAGTCAGGACACTCTAAACAGGTCAGGACAGGGAATAAACTCCCTTAATAGCACATGCTTATAGGATAACAAATATTGGAGTGCCGAGGTACAATCAGTCCTAAAGAGTAGGGGATGCGTTGTGATCCTTACCGTTGCAGAGGTGATGCATAGATTCTCGGCCTGCGGGCCCGCTGCAGTGCGCAAGATGGTGCCTTGATGCGATGCTATGATCCGGTTGCAATGCGAGAAGATGGCGCCCTTGATGCGGCGATGCAATGACGATGCATAGATGCCCTGGCAGCCTTGCGACGACTCTGTACTTTGGAGCCGTGACAGGCCCTGCGACACGCTTCTCCGATGATGCGATGGCGACTCTCTCGTTGGCTTCAAGCTTCTCCGGTGATGCAAAAGCAAGCAGCTTCGATGATCACACGCTTCCAGAGAGATGCGGCGAAGGCTCGCTTCTCCGGCGATGCAAAGATTTCAGCTGCGGCGGCGACACGCTTCCTATCGATGCATCGCGCTTTCAGCTCCCAGCGATACGCAAATGTCTGGAGTTGACAATTCCCAGCAAGGAAATTCAGAGGGGAGATGGAGGTGAAGTCTTTTGTCCCTGAGATTTCAGCAGGAGGCAAGCACAGATCAAGCCCTTGGAGAATATTCTGTAAATGATGAAAGTCCTTAAGAAGTTCCTTCTCCTTTCCTTGGCAATGAAGCAACCACTGCAGGCCAACCCAGCAAACAGCATACTGGCAGAGGGGAAGTAAAACTCCTGCAGCTTCCTTGGTTCTTCTCCTTAGCAAAAGGTTTCTTGTTCCAGAAGTGATCTAATTTCTTGGGATCAGGGTCCCAATATTTATACCCCAAAATCCTTTGTTCTCTGAAGGCAGAGAGGCTTCTGCCTAGTCCAAACCAGTTCCTGAGCACTTTGTTTACATGACTCTCTTCTTCCTTTCACTGTGCAGGGCACATACAACAGCCGCCCCACAGGAGGTGGAGCCAACACAGGGGAGGGAAGACACAGCTCTGGAGCACTGTGTTGACATCAGTGGCACAGTGCCCAAAGCATAAAACCAGCAAAAACATTTCAGAACAGAGGAGGCAATCCGTCAAAATGGAAGGGAGACTCATGCCAATGATGCCAAGTCTAACACGCTTCCCCTCCAGCTGAAATGTGCGGAGAACTACCCTTCCCCTTGGGAGTTCTCCTCACTAATGCCGAAAAATCTAGACAGAGCATCAGCGTTGGCGTGTTCTGTACCAGGGCGGTGGTCCACTGTAAAGTCCATACCCTGTAGGGAAATGGACCACCTCAACAACTTTGGGTTCTCACCCCTCATCTGCATCAGTCATCTGAGCGGCCTGTGGTTGGTCTGAACCAGGAAGTGAGTCCCAAACAAGTATGGCCTCAACTTCTTAAGCGCCCAGACCACAGCAAATGCCTCACGCTCAATTGCACTCCACCTCTGTTCCAGTGGAAGTAACCTCCTTCTGATCAAGGCTACAGGTTGGTCTAGGCCCTCTTCATTAATCTTTGATAGAACAGCCCCCACACCATGTTTTGAAGCGTCTGTCTGTACAATTAATTCTTTTGAGAAGTTGGGCGCCTGAAGCACTGGTGCTGTGCACATGGCAGTCTTCAGGGCATCAAAAGCCTTCTGACAGGTGTCAGTCCAGTTAAATTTCTTGGGCTGCTTCCTGGAAGTCAGCTCAGTCAAGGCTGCAACAATGTTGCCATACCCCTTGACAAACCTCCTGTAGTACCCCGTGAGTCCTAAAAAGGCTCTCACCTGTGTCTGGGACTTTGGGGGTTCCAATGCCAGGGTGGTATAAATCTTGGGTTGTAGGGGCCTCACCTGGCCCCTTCCTACCTGGTGGCCCAAGTACACCACGGAACCCTGCCCAATCTGGCACTTACTCGCCTTGATGGTGAGGCCTGCCTTGCGCAGTGCCATCAGCACTTTCCAGAGGTGGTGCAGATGTTCTTCCCAACTGGCGCTGAACACTGCAATGTCATCCAGGTAGACGGCGCTGAAATCCTCCAGACCAGCCAACACCTGGTTTACCAACCTCTGAAAGGTGGTAGGTGCATTCTTCACCCCAAAGGGCATAACCCGGAATTGGTAGTGCCCATCTGGTGTGGAGAATGCTGACCTCTCCTTAGCCCCATCAGTCAAGGCGATCTGCCTGTACCCAGGCGTCAAATCAAACGTGCTGAGGTACTGTGCAGCCCCTAGCTGATCAATGAGCTAATCAGCTCTGGGGATGGGGTGTGCATCAGTCCTGCTGACTGAATTGAGCCCTCTGTAGTCCACACAGTACCGGAGTTCGGGTGTGGCACCCGGCGAGGCAGCCTTTAGGACCAAGACCACTGGGCTGACCCAAGGACTGTTTGAGGACTCAATGACCCCTAAAGCACACATCTTGGAGATTCCCTCCTTAATGTAAGCCCTAACATTGTCAGTCACTCTGTAAGCCTTGTGCTTCACAGGAGGACTGTCTCCAATGTCCATATCATGGACACACCACTCTGTGACACCAGGAACCAAGGAAAATAGATCAGAGAATTCCCCCAACAGCTGGCCACAATCTTGCTGCTGATCAGGGGTCAGTGTGGCAGAGAGGCTGACACCATCCACTGACCCATCTTGCTCTGTTGAAGACAGGAGGTCAGGAAGAGGCTTGGTCTCCTCCATTCCATCATCTGTCGCTAGGAGCATGCCCACTTCGGACCTTTCTAAGTGGGGTTTTAGGGGGTTAACATGCAGGACCCGCAAGGGATTCCTGGGAGACTGCAAGTTCACCAGATAAGTGACATCACTCTTGCGCTCCACCACCACATATGGACCGGTCCACCTGTCCTGGAGCGCACAAAGCTCCACAGGGGCCATGACCCAAACTTTCTGTCCAGGTTGAAGCTCAATCAGAGTGGCATTCTGATTGTAACATCTCTTCATTTCCTCTTGGCTGGCTTCCAGATTCGCCTGAGCAAGATCTCTGAATCGCCGAGTCTGGTTCCTAAAGGCCAGCATGTACCTAGATACATCCTGCGGAGGTTTCCTGGGAGATTGCTTCCAGGCTTCCTTGACCAAACTCAAAGGACCTCTTACCGGGTGACCATACAAAAGCTCAAAGGGGCTGAACCCTAGAGACTTTTGTGGCACCTCTCGGTAGACAAACAGAAGGCATGGCAAGAAGATGTCCCACTTACGCCTCATCGGTTCTTCAAGACCCATGATCATGCCTTTAAGGGTCCTGTTGAATCTTTCAACCAGCCCCTTACCTTGTGGGTGGTAAGGAGTGGTGAACTTGTAGGTAACACCACACTCCTTCCACAGAGACTTCATATAATTAGAAATGAGGTTTGTACCACTGTCAGACACCACCTCTCTGGGAAACCCCACACGGGAGAAGATCCCCATCAGTGCATGTCCCATCACGGGGGCCGTCACTGTCCTGAGCGGAATGGCTTCCGGATACCTGGTAGCATGGTCCACCAAGACCAGGGTAAACCTGTTGCCCATGGCTGTCTTGGGGTCCAGTGGCCCCACAATGTCTATACCCACCCGTTCAAAGGGAGTACTGACTACAGGGAAAGGTTGGAGAGGGGCCGTGTGCCTCCTTCCACTTTCCCCACTTGCCTGGCAAGTTTGACAGGTCCTACAATAAATATCTGAACTCTTCCGCATCTGGAGCCAATAAAAGTGGGAGACAAGCCTTTCAAAGGTCTTGTTCTGCCCCAGATGACCAGCTAAAGGGGCATCATGAGCCAAACCCAGTAGGAAGGCTCTGAAGCGCTGGGGTACCACCAGCACAAGAGCTGACCCAGGCTCAGCAACCTTAGACTCGCTATACAGGAGATCGTTCTCCCAGTAGATCCAATGTGATCCAGACTGATCACCTGCTGCCTGGTTTGTGGCCTGTTGACTCAAACCCACAAGAGAAAGGCACTTCTGCTGCTCTTCACACAATTCTTCCCTGGAGGGACCCCCTTCTTGCTGCCAATGGGTCAGCTCAGGTAGGTTCCCCAGTTCAGAAACTTGCTCCCCTGTAGGTTCCAGGGCATCCCCCTCAAGGTCTGCCTCCTCCTGGACTGTGGGAACAATAGGGGTGGGTTTCCCGTGCCCCCTACCTCTTCTATTTAAAGCAGGTCCCTGTGCCATCATTTCAGGCTCCAGGGTCTCTTGAACACGCTTAGCTGCCAAAGACCGAGTGGTCACTCATGCCCAATCAGGCAGACCCAACATCTCTAAATGCGCCTTCCACTCCACTTTAGCCCAAGGGGAGCTTTCCAAATCATTGCCTAACAGACAATCAACAGGCATGGATGGCCTCACAGCTTCTTGAAGAGTACCAGAGACCCCCCACCCACTGAAAGGGAACTTGAGCCACCTTGTAATGGCTCTCTGCATTGTCAGTGGCAACAACTAGGAAGAATGCATTGGGGACCACCTGCTCTTCCGACACCAAGTGATACTTGACAGCTGTCACACTTGCTCCGGTGTCTCTCAGAACCTCCAATCTATGGCCATTGATGGTCACCCACTGCCTGTATTTCTTAGTGCTATCAGGCAGCTGAGTTCTAGGGACCATCTCCAAGTCTCCTATTGAGGCAAGGGATATTTCTGTGGGACCCCACCCACCTTGGGTACCCATTCTCCTCCCCACCCAGGGCTACACTGGCCATCTGATGGGGTGGTGCATGGGATGGCACATACTGACCCTTTTGAGGACACTGGGGAGCATACCAACGGTGTCCCACCTGCTTACACTGAAAGCAGGTAACAAGTCCCCTATGAACAGGTTTAAATGTCGGGGATCCTGACTTCTTCTCAGGGGGAGGCTGGGAACCCTTACCTTGGTTCCCTTGGGAATTATTTTAGGGCCCTTTCTGGAACTCCCTCTGTTTACCCTTGTCCCCCCACTCTTCTGCTGGGGACCCTGCCCACCTTCGGCGGAGTCTCCCACAAGACCCTTGTGGACCCTGGTTCTGACCCAGCTGTCCGCCTCTTCAGCAAGCTTTCTGGGATTAGTCAACTTGCTATCAATAAGGTGCTGGCATAGCTCTGGAAAACAATTAGCAGACAAATGCTCCCTAGCAATCAAATCATAGAGCGCTTGAAAATTATCAACATTGCTATCCCTCAATCAACCATCCATAGCTCTGCAAAAGAAAGACATGTATTCTACTTAAGTGGTTCCCTCCAGCTTCTTACAATTCCTGAACCTCTGTCTATAGAGTTCTGGAGTTAGCCCATACCTTGTCATCAGTGCTTCTTTCATGTGGGCATAAGCCATCCTATGATCACTAGGCAAGTCTAACAAAGTATCCCTACCTTCAGTTAAAAAGCGGCCCACAACCCTGCTCCCCAATCCTTCTCAGGGACCCGGTGGGACAAAATTGCTATCTCATAGGCTCCAGCCCACTGCCCAATATCTTCATTTTTGTTGAAATCTTTGATGACATCCTTGGGAATATGTACCCGGCCTTCTGAAGTCACAGATGGTGCGCTGCCACCAGAGGGATTGATTTCTAAGCCCTTGGCCTTGATTTCTAACTCCCTCAATATTCTCTCATGCTCCATTCTCATTCTCACTCTTTCCAAAGACAACCTATTATTCTCTGTTTGCCTCTGACTTTCCATCTTAAGCTTAGCCAACCCCAGCTTCAGTGCCCTATTTCTCTCCCTGTCTTCCAACTCTCTGGGGGACAGGCCTTTGGAAAAGATACTGCTGCCAGGTGGAGAGAGCCCCCCTCCCCTAGCTGGAAACACTGGCCTCTCAATAGACCCATCTGTATCCACAACTGGCTCCACCACAAGATCATGGGCATTTCTTGCTTCTACCAGGCCCTCACCACCTATTGGTAGTCTTCCTTTTTAAGAAATGCCTGGGGTAGCAACTTTAAATTTCCTGCACAGATGTTTGAGCTGTTTCACAATGTAGATATCCAACCTCTCTTCCTCAAATTCAAGATACATAGATGCAACCGATGCTGGTTTACTCATGGTAGAAAAATTTGGGAGTTTTCAGGAAAAACTAACAGTCCAAGGAAAAAGATTCTAAAAAAAATATGTGGTCACATTTGGTCTGCACTCACTAGTAGTGAATGAATGAATGATTACGCATTTCTATAGCGCATGGTTACCCTGAGGCATCCCAGCGCTTAAGTGGTCCATTCATCTCCGTTAATTTTAGCAAAACAAAAAGGTTTTCAAAATTTTTCTGAACCTGAGGTGGTTCTCCTCCAAACGGATAGCATCCGGAAGATTGTTCCAAAGTTTTGCAGCCTGTAAAGAAAAACGCCTGCCCCCGGTACGGATTCTCCTAGTCCTGGGGATTACCAGTAGGTTCTTATTACTGGATGTTAGGGTCCTACATGTTTGATAGGGATGGAACAGGGGTAGAAGGAGGTCCGGTCCAGAATTAATTAGGGCTTTATGTACAATAGTCATTGACTTGAATTCGATCCGTTGTTGTACATGGAAACCAGTGAAGTTGCCTCAGCGCTGACTTGGCAGAAGTTCTTCGTGGGATGTCCAATGACATTCGGGCTGCACAGTTTTGGATGGTCTGTAAGATCTTGATTGTCCCCTTAGGGGCCCCTAGATAGACTGCATTGGAATAGTGTAGGCGTGATAAGATCAATGATTGTACTAAGATCCTCCTGGCCTCAAAGGGAAGTAGCCCTATAATTTTTCTAAGTGATCTCATTAGGGCATATCCAGTCTCTGCTACCTTCCGAGCTTCAACCTGAAAGTTAAGGGCTGGATCCAGCCAAACTCCTAGGCTTTTAATTTGCTCTTTGGGGAGAGGAGGCTGCCCCAAAGAGTCCGGCCACCACTCATCCACAGAGGTAGGTGGTTTATGTCCCAGCATCATGACCTCTGTTTTAGCTCCATTCAGCTTCAAAAAGGCCTCATTCATCCACTCATGGACTTTGCTAAGACAGGAGAATAAGTTGTTCTGAGACGACTCCTGCCCGGACAGGGTGATGATAAGCTGAGTATCATCAGCATAGGTTACCAATTGCACACCCCAGGGTAACACCACCTCAGCCAATGGTCTCATATAGATATTAAATAGAGTAGGGCTGAGGGATGATCCCTGGGGAACACCGCATTGAAGCTGTATTGGTGGAGAAACAGCATCGGCCTCAAACACAGAAAAGGTCCAGTTGGACAGGAAGGATTGAAGCCAACTCAGTGCGGTCCGAGTGATACCTACATTACTCAGTCTCTGAGTAAGAATCGTATGGTTAACAGTATCAAAGGCCGCACTGAGGTCTAATAGTAGTATGGCCGCACATTTCCCTTCATCCAAGATCTTCCTTGTTTCCTCAACTACTGCAATAAGGGCAGTTTCAGTGCCCTGTTTGCACCTAAACCCAGTCTGGGTGGGATGTAGTAAGTTGTAATCTTCGATGAAAGTAGATAGAAGGGAGTTGACGTGTTTTTCGGCAATCTTACTAACAGTTGGCAACAAGGAGATAGGACGATAGTTGGCACAATCATCAGGGTTGAGGTTGGGTTTTTTTTAATAACGCCCTTACTCTTGCCTGTTTCCATGTAGGTGGAACTACTCCAGCTGCCAAGGAGGTATTAATCACATCCTGTATCACAGGAGCCACTGTGCCTGAGACCAGATTAAGAATGGTTGGTGGAGCTACATCACTTGGTGAACCTGATCACTGATACACCAATCACTGTATATGAAACACAAATGCAAAGTCCAAGTCCTCACCGCTGACCACCAATGTTAGATCTGGGGGTCTCTAGTTGGCAATGGTATTCACCTTTGTCCAAATAGGGAGACTTACGTCTAAGTCAGGATAAGGGGATTACACTCCTTAATACCCCTGCTCACCCCCTTGGTAGCTTGGCACGAGCAGACAGGCTTAGCTCAGAGTCAGTGTGTTACGCATTTGTGAATATACACAGTAATACAGTAAAAACACTACAGATGGACACAACTCAGGTTTTATAAAAATAAGTATTCTTTATTTAGACTTAACACAAGACCACAAATGACAAAAATCCACAATACTACACTTAAGGTTGCTTAAAGATGATAAAACGTTGCTTAGTTCAAGTTGATGATAAATGCGACAAAGTTCTCAACAAAGTACCTGGATGCATAACGCAAAGTAAACAAAAGGCTCGCAAAAGGGGAGATGCATCGGTTCCGTGATCCGGGGAGATGATGCTTTGTGCCTCAATGCTTGCGAAGAGTAGGGGATGTGTTGTGATCCTTACCGGTGCGGAGGTGATGCGTAGATGCTCGCC
Organism: Lissotriton vulgaris; assembly: GCF_964263255.1. Taxonomy (NCBI): domain Eukaryota; kingdom Metazoa; phylum Chordata; class Amphibia; order Caudata; family Salamandridae; genus Lissotriton; species Lissotriton vulgaris. The sequence goes on along the minus strand of NC_141699.1, from coordinate 467,737,613 downwards.
CTGCGGGCCCGTTACTGTTCACAAGATGGCGCCTTGATGCGATGCGATGATCCGGTGGCGATGCGAGAAGATGGCGCCCTTGATGCGGCGATGCGATAGTGATGCGATAACGATGCGTAGACGCCCTGGTAGCCTTGCGATGACACTGTACTTTGAGCCGCGACAGGCCCTGCGACACGCTTCTCCGGTGATGCGATGGCAACTCTCTCGATGGCGTCACGCTTCTCTGGTGATGCGACAGCAGGCAGCTTTGATGAAAACATGCTTCCAGGGAGATGCGGCGAAGGCTTGCTTCTCCGGCGATGCGACAATTTCAGCTGTGGCGGCAAAACGCTTCCTCTCGATGCGTTGCGATTCCAGCTCCCAGCGACAGGCAAATGTCTGGAGTTGAGAATTCCCAGCAAGGAAATTCAGAGGGGAGCTGGGGGTGAAGTCTTTTGTCCCTGAGACTTCAGCAGGAGGCAAGCACAGTTCAAGCCCTTGGAGAATATTCTGTAAATGATGAAAGTCCTTAAATAGTTCCTTCTCCTTTCCTTGGCAATGAAGCAACCACTGCAGGCCAACCCAGCAAACAGCACACTGGCAGAGGGGCAGTAAAACTCCTCCAGCTTCCTTGGTTTTTCTCCTTAGCAAAAGGTTTCTTGTTCCAGAAGTGATCTAATTTCTCAGGATCAGGGTCCCAATATTTATACCCCAAAATCTTTTGTTCTCCGAAGACAGAGAGGCCTCTGCCTAGTCCAAACCAGTTCCTGAGCACTTTGTTTACATGACTCTCTTCTTCCTTTCACTGTGCAGGGCAGAGAAATCAGCCGCCCCACAGGAGGTGGATTTTTTTCCAAAAAGAATTCCCTGGCCACCAGTTTTGGAACTGCTAGTTACTCATGCAGATTTGGAAATACAACGCATCAAGTCATTGCATTTTACTTTCACAGTTGTATTAATACTTAATTTCAAACATCCTTTCATTTTTTTGAAGCATGAAAAGAATACACATTTCATTCATTTATACATTCCTCATGAATAAATGTTAATGAACACATAAAAAACTGGACAATTCAAAAACTTAAACATGACAACAATAAATTCAAATCTAACGATTAATTCAAACAATTACACCAGTCGGTGATTCAAACAATGCCTGTAAGCGCTATGACATTGAGTATTGTTCAGTTCGTTGAGCACTTCAAACAGGTATACTGCGGGGACAACTTTCTCTGGAAGTGATTTTCTCTCGGTGGAGCCAGCACAGGGGAGGGAAGATACAGCTCTGGAGCACTCTTTTGACATGATTTCTCCTCACCTTTCACAGTACAGGGCAGAGACATCAGACAAGCCACATGAGGTGGAGCCAGCATTGTAGAGGGAAGGTCTAGCCCTATTCAGGTCTCAGGTGCAACTCCTCCCTCCCATCTACATGCAGTTCTCTCTAGTCACCACTGGGCTGCCCCAGCCTGTTTCCTGGAATCCCCCAGCCCTGTCACTCACAAACCCAGACAAGGAATACACAACCTAGCAGAGGCAGGCCTGGACAGTTAGGCAAGAACATACCTACTTTCTAAAAGTGGTATTTTCAAACACAGATTATTAAAACCAACTTTATTAAAATCAACTTTACTAAAAGATGTATTTTATCATTCTGAGTTCAGGCATACTAAATTCGAATTTCTACCATGTTCCTTGAGTCAGTTAGGATTATAAGAATCTAATAATTGAATTGCTCATTCTGGCCTATGGAGAACAGGTAGCCTTCAATAGTGAAAAACGAAAATGGCTGTAATTCACTATTGGAACATGCTACACACATCAGAGCACCCTGACCTTGGACCTACCATAGGGGTGTCTACTAAGAAGCAAAGGGAAGGTTTAGGGGCTAGCAAGTGGGTGCACTTGTCCAAGTCGGCATGGCAGTGCTAGACTGCACATAGGCCTTGCAATGGCAGGCCTGAGACACACTTTGCAAGCTGCTTCTGTGGGTGGCACAACCAGTTATGCAAGCCCACCAGCAGAATTTTATTTACAAGCCCTGGGCACACATGGTGCACTGCATTAGGGACTGACAGATAAATCAAATTCCCCAATCATGGAATAACTAATTAATACATCAATTTAACATAGGGAGGACTTGCACTGTGGCACTGATTAGCAGTGGCACAGTGCCCAAAGCATAAAACCAGCAAAAATATATCAAAACAGAGGAGGCAATCCATCAAAATGGAAGGGAGACTCACGCCAATGATGCAAGTTCTAACACCAAATGAGGCATGAGTTTGGTGTTAATCTGGGTTTTCCTGATGGGATACTCAATCAATCAATGTCTTTATTCGGTCAAGTACAAGACCATAAAAGCACACTTTAAAAAGAGACCAGCAAAATCACAGCATACTAAAAACAAAAAATCAAGTATTCATATACACATCTATAACCCAGTAGCCAATAAGTGTCTTTATGATGCATATTTTTTCCTTACAATCTGCACCTGGATTATGAAATGTAAAACTGCAATGCAGATCATAGGGAACTCAACGCGTTCTAAAAAAGTCAAGACCTCTTGGTGTCTAAGGATAGGGTAGAGAAACTGTAGTGTAGGATACAAGTACAATATGCAAAATAGCAGAAAGTGCTTAGTAGATTGTCAGGAGACCCTGTTACATGGGCAACTTGAAGGGATATTCATACATATATGTGCTGTATCCATCTTCCTGAATACCTTCAAGTTTTCAATTTTACTCATCATTGATTGTTCATCTGTACATGATGAATGATTTTGGGTCTTTGTCACTCTGTCATCATTGTGTACACATTCCTGCCATCAAAAATTGTATGGCAATCTTTATTATTTATCCAAAAGCAGACTGCCTAACACACACATTTGTGAAGCAATCTGTGTTCGGTGTAATCAATATTTATTTCATTGGAAAAGGCAATTTATTTAATGTTGACCTCCAACTCAAAGAAAACACCGCAAGTTTTTACAAATGTTATGGAATAATTGTTATTGAAAAAAATGAATAAACCACCACACTTTGTGTTTGAACATAAGAAAACACTATATACAAGAAAATTCAAAACATAATCTGCACTCAATTCATTCATTCAAACTGTTCACCATTCACACCACCTTTCTTCGAACATCCTCTCTAACATCCATACGCATACTCATACGCCCCTAGCGAAGATGAAGTACTTGCAGATTTAAACAACCTATGGGGTCAACAACCAAACAATGCAATAGTTTTCATAAATAAAGGCTTGGCTGTGCTGAATAACGTAAATGAATTTGATATACAATTTCAACTAGCACATAGCCAGCCTCAGCTGTCACAACAGTGCATTTGTTAGGTAAACAAAAAACAGGTCTACGCGTTTCGAATCCCTTTTGGATGAAGGGGGGTTCTCCTCAGGACCAAAAACTGGAAAAGAAGAAAGAAAGAGAAAATGTGTTTATCCATTCTGACTTAAAATCTCAAGAGTGTACCACCTATACATGCCTGCCTCTTACCAATTTTGTAATCCGTAAAATGGACAATAAAGTTGTGGTTGAATCTGCAGGACTTTTACAGGTTCTAAAAACAGAGTAAAGCAAAACAGAACAACTGGATGTCAATGAGTGTCCTGTCAGAGGAGTCATGTCAGTCATCTTTTCTCATTCCAGGGAAAAGGTCATTAAGTCAAAATGGATAAACACGTTTGGGGCCGAGAAAAAGGGGGGTCCCAAAACGTGTTTTCCCTATGCAATTTTCCATAGGGACCTTTAGCCAGGGCTATAGCCTGAACGGCTGAACGGAATTACACAAAATTTGGCAGAGAGGTAGAGTTTGGATCACAGATTGTGCTATGGTGTAAATCCGTTCAGTAGTTTCTGAGAAAATGAAAAGTAAAATCATAGCGATATCTAGAGACGAAGTACCATACGTGTACAATTATGAGCACGAGCTGCATCCTGATTGGCTGTCAACTGTCTGTCAACACTCCAAACAGGAAGTGTTGGCAGCCATCTTGTGCCTCGGTAGAACCAAGTCACAAGAAAACAGGGAACCAAAGGTAAAAATGAGGAAAAGGGGGCAGGGTAGAAACACCCTGACCCCCTAGGCCTGCTCACATTTTTCTAAAAAATAAAATCGCGGGATACACGTATGGTAGGAGTACACTGCCAATCCCCCCCCAAAAAATAAGGCACCACTCTGCAAATGCGCCCCATGGCACGTTTGCAGAGGGGGAACTAATTCCCCTTGAATACTGGGGGTCCCTGGGGGCCAAGTAGACCACCAACAACCTCCAGTATGTGCCAGGGGGCTGCCTTGCAGAGACGTGTAAAGAGGACATGCCCCTTTTTACACCTCTCTGCAACGCAGCCCCCTGGCGCATACTGGAGGTTCCTGGTGGGCTAGTTGGCCCCTAGGGACCCCCAGTATTCAAAGGGAATTAGTTCCCCCTCTGCAAATGCTCCAGGGGGCTGCCTTGCAGAGAAGTGTAAAGAGGTCGTGCCCCTTTTGACACCTCTCTGCAAGGCAGCCCCCTGGCGCATACTGGAGGTTCCTGACCCCCTAGGCCTGCTCAGGGGGTCCCACAAGGACCTCCAAGGCCCCCCAATTTTTTTTAAAAAAAATTTCAATCGCGGGATACGCGTATGGTACACGTACACTGCCGATCCCCCCCAAAAAAATTAAGGCACCACTCTGCATGCAAACACGCCCCCTGGCGCGTTTGCAGAGGGGGAAATAATTCCCCTTGAATACTGGGGGTCTCTGGGGGCCAAGTAGCCCACCAGGAACCTCCAGTATGCGCTAGGGGGCTGCCTTGCAGAGACGTGTAAAGAGGCCAGGCCCCTTTTTACACCTCTCTGCAGCACAGCCCCCTGGCGCATACTGGAGGTTCCTGGTGGGCTAGTTGGTCCCTAGGGACCCCCAGTATTCAAGGGGAATTAGTTCCCCCTCTGCAAATGCGCCAGGGGGCTGTCTTGCAGAGACATGTAAAGAGGCTGCATCCCTTTTTACACTTCTCTGCAAGGCTGCCCCCTGGCGCATACTGGAGGTTCCTGGTGGGCAAGTTGGCCTCCAGGGACCCCCACTATTCAAGGGGAATTAGTTCTCCTCTGTAAACGCGCCAGGGGGCTCTTTTGCAGAGTGGTGCAATCCGTCATCTCAAGTCCTGTCCCCTCCCTGCACCACTCTACAAACGCGCCCCCTGGTGCGTTTGCAGAGGAGGAAGTAATTTCCCTTGAACACTGGGGGTCCCTGGGGGCCAACTAACTCACCAGGTACCTCCAGTAAGCGCCACGGAGCTGCTTTGCAGAGTGTTGTAAAAAGGGGCGTGGGCTCATTACAACTCTCTGCAATGCAGCTCCCTGGCGCATACAGGAGGCTCCTGGTGGGCTAGTTGGCCCCCATGGACCCCCAATATGCAAGGAGAATTAGTTCCCCCTCTGTAAATGTGCCAGGGGTCTGCGTTGCAGAGAGGTGCAAAAAGGGGCATGGCCTCAGAACACCTCTCTGCAACGCAGCCCCATGGCGCATACTGGAGGTTCCTGCTGGGCTACTTGACCCCTAGGGTCCACCAGTATGCAAGGGGAATTAGTTACCCCTCTGCAACCGCGCCAGGGGCTGCCTTGCAGAGAGGTGTAAAAAGAGGCTGGGCCTCATTACACCTATGTGCAAATTAAGGCACCACTCTGCAAACGCGCCCCCTGTCGTGCTTGCAGAGGGGGAACTAATTCTCCTTGAATACTGGGGTCCCTGGGGGCCAAGTAGCCCACCAACAACCTCCAGTATGCGCCAGGGGGCTGCTTTGAAGAGACGTGTAAAGAGGACACACCCCTTCTTACACCTCTCTGCAACCCAGCCCCCAGGAGCATACTGGAGGTTCCTGGTGGGCTAGTTGGCCCCCAGGGACCCCCAGTATTCAAGGGGAATTAGTTCCCCCTCTGCAAATGCACCAGGGGACTGCCTTGCAGACACGTGTAAAGAGGCCATCCACCTTTTTACACCTCTCTGCAAGGCAACCCCCTGGCGCATACTGGAGGTTCCTGACCCCCTAGGGCTGCTCAGGGGGTCCCACAAGGACCCCTAAGGCCCCCAATTTAATATTATTATTTTTTAAATCCCTGCCGATCCCAAAAAAACCATTAAGGCACCACTCTGCAAACGCGCCCCCTGGCGCATCTGCAGAGGGGGAAATAATTCCCCTTGAATACTGGGGGTCCCTTGGGGCCAAGTAGCCCACCAGGAACCTCCAGTATGCACTAGGGGGTTCCCTTGCAGAGACATGTAAAGAGGCCACCCCCCTTTTTTTACACCTCTCTGCAACGCAGCCCCCTGGTGCATACTGGAGGTTCCTGGTGGGCTAGTTTGCCCCCAGGGACCCCCTGTATTCAAGGGGAATTAGTTCCCCCTCTGCAAACCCACCAGGGGGCTACCTTGCAGAAACCTGTAAGGAGGCCACACCCCTTTTTACACCATCACTGCAAGGCAGCCCCCTGGCGCATACTGGAGGTTCCTAGTGGGCTAGTTGGCCTCCAGGGACCCCAGTATTCAAGGGGAATTAGTTCCCCCTCTGCTAACCATACTTCAAGTAGCATGAATGTCTTTCCATAGGCTAACATTGACTGGTTTCACTTGGAAACTCTTCTAAGTGTGGAGTTTTGGAACTTTAAAAAATTCCTCAAAAATCAGCCCAACTACGAATTCCGATATACTCACCTGTTATCAGGAGAGACATCAGTGCTGCATCATTCAGCCCACTACTGATCCTGAAAAGTAATTCTAATCGTAGTTACAGTAACTTGAATTTCCTTCTATAGGCTAACATTGACTGGTTTCACTTGGAAATTCTTTTAAGTGTGGAGTTTTGGAACTTTAAAAAATTCCTCTAAAATCAGCCGAACTACGAATTCCGATTTACTCACCTGTTATCAGGAGAGACCTCTACTGCATCTTTCAGCCCGCTACTGATCCTGAAAGGTAATTCTAACCATACTTACAGTAACTTGGTTTCATTTGAAAATTCTTCAAAGTGTGGAGTTTTGGGTCTTTAAAAAATTATTCTAAAATCAGTCGAACTACGAATTCCGATTTACTCACCTGTTATCAGGAGAGACCTCGGTGCTGCATCTTCCAGCCTACTACTGATCCTGAAAAGTAATTCTAACCATACGTACAGTAACTTGAATTTCTTTCCATAGGAATCCATTGTCTGGTTTTCACCAGAAAAGTTTCTGTCTTATTATAACTAAAAATATTCCTAAAAAATCGTCTGTATGACTTAACACATTCTTCAACTGTTTACAGGAGATGCACCAGTGCTGGAACTAGGATCCACCACTGAGTAAGAAAAAGTAATGATAACACTACTTACCTGCTAAGTGAATTTCCTCCCATAGGATAACATTGGTGATTCTATGTGAAAAAATTTCTAAATAATATTCCTTAAAAATCACTACTGTAACTAAAACACTTTTACTCAACCGTTTACAGGAGATCTCCAAGGACTGAATCGAGGATCCAATCCTGTGGTTAGAAAAGTAATCCATAAAGTAACTAATTGCATTTAGCTAGAAAAACACATTGAGGTCAATGTTGCATTGTGCTTGAAATTGTGTTGCTCATTGCAACAACTGTAACTACTGTACTTAAAAGTCTATTGCCTATTTGCAAAGTATTTAAACTAAAGTAATTCATTCTGAGAAATTATATTTTGTAATGTAATGTATAATGTAATTACAATGTAATTAAAAAAATAAAATATCTAAAAATAAATAGTTAAAAAAATGTAGTAAATCAGTATAAAAAAATATACCAATTAATGCATTTAAAAATTATCATTTACAAAACCTTTGAAATTCGCTGACTAAACCATAGGTTTCAGCTTCGTTATAGTTAGGAATTAGCATTTACAAAACCTTTGAAATTCACTGAAAAAACCATAGGTTTCAGCCACGTTATAGTTAGGAATTAGCATTTAAAAAACCTTGCAAATTCACTGAAACAACCATATGTTTCACACATGTTATAGTTAGCTGAAAATTTCACTCATACAAAACATTTGAAATTCCCCCTTTATAGTTAGTTCAGCTAATTATAACTTGTGCGCCCGCAATGCACTGCTGATGACGTCACATATTACATCACTCATGACATGGTCAGTGACATCACTCATGACATCACTGATGACATCTCAAATGACATCACTGATGACATCACGGATGACATCATCATTGTGAAAGAGTGGCAGACCTCCTCTCACCCTAATATAACCTTTGATACACACATTCAAAAATAGAAACAAAAATTTTCAAAAAAATGGAGATACCAATACCAGTTAGAACAACCTATTCAGTAATTCCAACATCTACATACACATCCACTCATTCACCAATAGTTCTATATAGTCACTCATACATTTACTCACTCATCATATGTACTCATACACCTATACATCCTGTTACACACCTACCCTTATACATAGTTATTCACACATATACTCACACATGCAAATAAACTATCAAACATCTATTTACTTGCATATACAGATCTACACACACCACTACACTTATTTCTACAGAAACGTCCACATACTTGCTCTCTTAAACAATCAATTATAGAAACACACACTTATTTATACAGGAACTCTTCCAATCTGTCACTGTCATATATCCTTACTTATATACATCAATACTCACATATACTAGTTTAAAACATATGTACTTACTCATAAAGACACTATTGAGGCAGTCATTAGCTCACTAACACACCCATACACACACTCATCCACCCATACAGTCCTGCACACATGCCTTCTTCAAAACACATACAAACAGTGAGTCTGTCATTCATGCATCTTTGCGCTAAGTAATACCCCCACCAAACCATACAGACACTCATTCTGATACTCAAAAACCAACTAATAACCCATATAGACACTCATGTAGCTACTCACCAACCCGTGCAGCCACTTATACACAAAGTGAGACACTGATACAGATATTTAAATATGTAAACATTACTCGCTAATACATGTATTCAGTAAGACTCACTTAATAAGTCAGTTATACAATCAATTTTGCAAAAAAAACATCCATTAAGACACCTATTTACCCATTTATTCTTCCATCAACCTTTAGATATATATATATAAAAAATATTTATTTCTCAGAAAGACACACATTCGCTGGATGATGTCATCAGTGATGTCATTTGAGATGTCATCAGTGATGTCATGAATGATGTCACTGACCATGTCATGAGTGAACTAACTATAACGGGGGAATTTCAATGGTCTTGTATGAGTGAAATGTCCAGCTAACTATAAAATGTGTGAAACCTACGGTTTTTTCAGTGAAAAAAAAAATAAAATAAAAAAAAAATATATATATATATATATCATCCAGACCTTTATCGTCGGGATAGGAAGAAAAGGCGCTGACTCCGTGGATTTCATAAAAAAGGGAATTTTATTTACCCTGTGATGATGGCTTTACGCGTTTCGGCGGACAAACCGCCCTTCGTCAAATATATATATATATTACCTACTGGCGGTCGCCAGTAGGTAGTTATGGTTAGGATTTTTTTTAATGTTAAATCTCAAAATTCTATTTGGAATAACTTTGGCGCCGGTTGACGAATCTGCCTGAAAATGTCCTCAAAATGGCCTAGTCGAACTCCGGTCCTTCCCTGAAAGTTTGGGGGGGATGCGTCAAGCGGGGGCCAAGATAAAAGGGGGGTCCCAAAACGCGTTTTCCCCATGTTAATTTCCATAGGGCGGTCGACCTCACTTTTAGCCTGAACGGCTAAATGGATTTACACCAAACTTGGCAAAATTGTAGGGACTGGTAGCCCGATGTGCCTTTGCTATGTCTCAAGATGTGTGCTCCAGTGGATTTTGAGTAATTTAGGTTCAAAAAAATATATATATCTGTAAGCGCGCCTCGGTACACGCACCGGGGAGCGCACTGGGCGCACCACGCGACTTGCGCACGGAAAGCTGATTGGCTCTCGGGTGTCTGTAAACATTCTAAACACTCCAGAGCGGCCGCCATCTTGTGTCTCGGTAGGATCGAGACATGAGAGGTGGCCAAAACAAAGGGGGAAATGACCATAAGGGGGCAGAGTAGACCCTCCCTGACCCCCTAGGTTTGATGTGGGGGCTTTAAAAGGGCCCCGCGGGGCCAAAAAAAAAGTAATTTTTTTTTGATTTTTTTGCGGGGGGGGAGCGCCCGGTACGCGCACCGGGAAGCGGACCGGGGAGCGTACTATGGGGAAAAAAGAATGATAGACTTTTCAAATATTGGATGTTTATTAATTGTTCTTTTTGTTGTTTTTTTTTATTTTTTTTTATTTAAGTACCAACATGTAGGTACCAATGCAGAGTCTAAAATTTAATATACACTGTCTCTTTTGTAGATATCTTGCATGTTGTTACAGAAGTTATTGTGGTATATGGAATTTATACCATAGTCTGTCAGGAAAGCAGAAACAATATGGAGGCAGGAGATGATAAAGAGATGTTAAATACACATTGGAGATAATATAGTGGGAGAAAGGAAGTAACTATGAGCAAACTTACTATGTAACACAAAAAAGTTGCACAGTATATTTTAAGTCTGACTTTACATTATAATCAATTTGGTACTAGTTTAAGAAATACATATAAAAATGAATAATGTCTCAAACAATTTTTGAATTATTAAATATAAATTTATTTTTCAGAGTCCTTTTTCAAATTTAACAGAACTTCTAATATTTGATTGTAGGAAATGTCCTCATTTTGAATCAGGAAATCTACTGATACACATTGAAGTAGTTCATAGTCCCGTGATTCATCCATGAATTCTGAGTTATCATTGGGTTCAATAGCTTTTTCATTGTTGCTCTCCAGAACAATTTCGATGGAAATTTTTTGCTCTCCTTCCATTTTTGTGCTGTAATTTGCATTTAAAAAAAATATATCAGTAGAGATAGGGCACTGTTGGGTTTAAGTTCAGACAGGTACTTTGTTTTTTTTAACAGTGATTTTATCTTTGGGCAGTGTATGGTATCAGACTGGAAGTAGAAATATAAAAAAGTGTATGTGATAAAGCCTAAGTAAATGCATAATTATACAAGACAAGCCTAACTCCATCCATAACTACATGTGCCTCTGCTTTAGTATTCTTCTTCTCTCTTTCTTTGTTTCACTGCCCTATATTTTTTTCATTTTCTCTCTTACACTTTCTTATATCTTTATACTGTTTTACTATGTATTACACAGTACCTCTGTGTTGCTCCCTCTAGCTGTCTGTCTCTTAACATTACTCTCTCTTTCTCTTATGCTCTCCTTCTCTTGTTTTTTTTTTATTGCGCTAACGGGGCGCTCACCGGTGCGCGCACCGGGAAGCGCACCCATGAGAAAAATGAAGTCAAGAGTGATAAAAATTTTAGTAATTTTTTTTAAATGGGAGGTAGTTCTGAAAAGAACTTTTTTTAATGTTTTTGTTGTTTTATATATTTTTTTAGATTTTTTGAACACTTTTATAATTTTTTTGGTGTTTTTTTGGGGGAACAACAAAAAAAGGAATTACAAATCGCTCAACAGGAGCAAAAAAAAAAAAGATTTATTGCTTCTTCTTTTGGTTACATTGATGGTTTTCCACCGCATTGCTTATTAAGGTCACGCTTAGTTCCCCATAGCACAGCGTCTTGCCACAGAAGATACATACAATTTTGGTACTGCCAAAATTGTTTTGAACATTGGGCACCATTTGCCGTCCTTCAGGTGCTGCATGTGATACTTCGGCAGAGGAGGTGCTGGGCTGTGGGTTCTTCTGATTTTGCGCCATGGCACGAACCTCTGCTTGAGCAAGATTATTAGGATGCAACCTTTGCATGTGGTGCATCATAGTATAATTGCCGAATGAATATTTCTTGTTGGGATTGCCCCTGGAAAGAATATCTCCGCAAATAAGGCACTTAACCTTAGGGGCATTCACTTTCTTCTGCCTAGGAGGGTGGGAGAAGAAGTCCCAAATAAAATGCACTTTTATGTGCCTCTGTCTTGGCTCTTCAGGCAAAAATTGCCTGTGTTGTTCCTCCTCCTCCTGTTCTTCCTCCTCATCCTCTTCTTGTTCAGGGACAAGGAACTGGGATGGTGGTCCTTCCTTTCTAGGTGGTTGTGGTGGTGGAGGGGGTCCACCAGCTGCAGCTACTAATGATGCCATTGTCAGAATCAGATACAGGTCTTCCTCTCTCAAAGTAGAAAGTCAGAGTGAGGAAAAAGGTGGGGGCTTTCATCATTTGAAAAAAAAAAGTTTTGAACCAATGAAAAGTGTTATTTCCAAGTCACATGACCAGTTGCGCTTACGTTACGCGCTCCCGCGCGCTTACGTTACGCGCTCTAGGTCGCGCCGTAGAGCGCTTCCGGGTGCGTTTACGAAGCGCGAAATAAGATGTATTGCGCGGCAACGCGATACGTCACAGTTACACAGCGCGTCATGAGACGCATCACGCGGCTACGCAATACGTCAGGCTTACGCGACGCGTCAGGATGTTGTTTTCGATCGCGGGAAATGCACTAACGGGCGCTCTCCGTTATGCGAACCGGGGCGCTGCACGAAACTGCGCTTACCGGTGCACTGCCCGGTGCGCGCAACGGAAGCGCACCTGGGCAAAAAAAACAAAAAAAAAACATATTAAACTTTTCAAAAATTGTATTACATACATAGAAAAAAATGTAATCATTATAAAAAAGAATATATTTTACAGCTATAGATATTTGCTTTTTAAAAACCAATGAAATTCACTGAAAAAACCATAGGTTTGAGACCATATATAGTTAGCTGGATATTTCAATCATACAAAACCATTGAAATTCCCATATATAGTTAGTTGCACTAACTATATATTTCGCGCACCCGCAATCCACTGCTGATGATGTCACATATTACATCATTCCTGACATGGTCAGTGACATCACTGATGACATCACTGATGACATCTCAAATGACATCACTGATGACTTCACTGATGACATCTCAGTTGGCATCACTGATCACATCACTGACGATATCATTCATGTGATAATACGATGCACGTCTTTACACTCTAATATAACCTAAGAAACACCCAGTGTTAAATACAGACTACCATTCTTGAAACCATTGACACACCAATACCAGTTACTACATACGCACACACTGATTCCTAGGTCTACACACTCAGTCACTCATTCACCCATAGAATCACTCATACATACAGTCACTCATCAATACAACACTATCATATGCACTCATACACCTATACAGACACTCACACTCTGCCACTCATCCATGGAGTTACTCACACATCTAGTCAGATATGCAAAGAATTAATCACACTTCCATTTCTTCAACTATACAGTTATACACACAACACCTTACTTATTCAAACATATACTAACACATACTTCCTCTCTTATACAATCACTGATACAAGTACACGTTGATCTGCACAGAGTCACACAACTTTCAAGCACTCACACACACACTCAGTCTCCCATACAAATACTTGGGCAACTAGTCAATAACCCATATAGCCACTCATATAGCTAATAATCAACACATGCAGCAGCTTGCACAACAACAGACATAATGATGCCAACATTCAGACAGTTTAGTCACTAACCCATGCATTCAGTAAGACGCATTTAATCACTCACTCATACAGTCAGTCACGCACCTACTAAATCCTTCATCCAGACACTTATACATCCACTCATTCTTCAATATGTAAAACATATTTAAACTTTACAGAAACACAGTCACAGGATGAGCGCTCCTGAGTGAAATATAAAAAAATATATACTTTAAAAAAAAAGATATTATATTAATATACAATATAGGATTCATTTTTAGAAAAACATACCTTTCTATGCTATAGATATTTGTGAAAAAATAACCTTAGAAATTCACTAAAAACACATAGGTATGAGTCTATATAAAAAGTTAGGAATTAGCAGTTAAAAAACCTATGAAATTCACTGAAAAAACCATAGATTTCACACCAGTTATAGTTAGGAATTAGCATTTAAAAAACCTATGAAATTCACTGAAAAAACCATAGGTTTCACACCAGTTATAGTTAGGAATTAGCATTTAAAAAAACCTATTAAATTCACTGAAAAAACCATAGGTTTCACACCAGTTATAGTTAGGTGGAAATTTTACTGACATAAAACCATTGAAATTCCCACGTTATAGTTAGTTGGACTCACTATAACTTGCGCGTTTAATGCACTGCTGATGACATCACATATTACATCACTCATGACATGGTCAGTGACATCACTCATGACATCACTGATGACACCATCCTTTTGACAGAGTGACTGACCTCCTTTCACTGTAAAGTAACCCTTGAAACACATATTCAAAAATAGAAACTAACATTTACAAAAAAGTGGAGATACCTATACCAGTTACATCAAACAATTCAGTAATTCCACCATTTATATACACATCCACTCATTCACCAACAGTTCTATATAGTCATTCCTACATATACTCACTTATCATATGTAGTGAGACACCTTTACATCCGTTAACACACCGACAGTCTTCCAAAAGTTGCTCACACACATACTCACACATGCAAATAAACTATTGAACATCCATTTTTTTGCATATACAGCTATACACACACTACCACCTTACTTCTAAGGAAACGTACACAAACTTACTCTCTTAAACAATCACTTATAGAAACACATACTTATTAAAACAAGAACTCTTTCAATCTCTCACTCTCACATATACTCACTTATATACATCAATACTCACATATACTAGATTAAAACATATGTAGTTACTGATAAAGACACTAGTGAGACAGTCATTCACTTACTAACACATACATACACACACTCATTCACCCATACAGTCCGGCACATATGCTGTCTTCAAACACATACAAACAGTGAGTCAGTCATTGATGCATCTATGTGCTAAGTAACACCCCCACCAAATCAAACAGACAATTATAAACATACTACAAAAAACATCTAATAACCCATATACACACACATGTAGCTACTCACCAACCCATGCAGCCACTTATACACAAAGTGAAACACTGATACATATATTTAAATATTTAAACATTACTCACTAATATATGTATTCACTAAGATACACTTAATAAGCTAGTTAACCAATCATTTTTTTTAAAAAAACATCCATTTAGACACTTATTTAAACATTTATTCTTCCATTGACCTTTACATATACATATATAAAACATATTTATTTTTCAGAAAGGCACACATTCACTGGATGGTGTCATCAGTGATGTCATGAGTGATGTCACTGACCATGTCATGAGTGATGTAATATGTGATGTCATCAGCAGTGCATTACACGCCCAAGTTATAGTGAGTCCAACTAACTATAACGTGGGAATTTCAATGGTTTTATGTCAGTAAAATTTCCACCTAACTATAACTGATGTGAAACCTATGGTTTTTTCAGTGAATTTAATAGGTTTTTTAAATGCTAATTCCTAACTATAACTGGTGTGAAACCTATGGTTTTTTCAGTGAATATATATATATATGTATGTATGTATTGTACACTTGTATAGCGCAAGCTGTCATCCAAAGGGTATCCTGGCGCTTTGACTCCACTAAACCAGGTACGCAGTCACCACATTATACTGTTCTAGGAAAAAGGTAGGTCTTCAGAACTTTTTTAGAAGATGGAAAATCCCTCAAACTCCGCAAAGAAAGGGGGAGGGAGTTCCAGAGTTTGGCAGCTGAGTATCTGAAGGAGCGGCCACCCATTTGCAATCTCCGAACTCTCGGGACCATCGCCAAACATGCCGAGGAAGAGCTTAACAGTCTTGCTGAGCAGTACCACGAAAAAAGTTTCTGCAGCAAGACAGGTCCTTGGTCATGCAGTGCCTTAAAGGCCAGGCAAGATGTTTTAAAACAAATTCGTTGCAGAACGGGTAGCCAATGAAGGTCTTTTAGCGCCAGGGAAGAAGAAGCTGCGCGATAGAGCAAGCTTCGCTGCCATATTTTGAATGCTCCGCAGCCTACTAATCAGAGTGCTAGGTGCGCCCAAAAGTAAGGCATTACAATAATCAATCCTACTTAGAATAATACCACGTACCACCTCTGGCCTAGCCTGCACTGGAAGCATGGAGAGAATTTTACGCAAAGTGCGTAGTAACGTGATACAAGTGGAAATGGTCTTGTTAACAAAGCCATCCATCTGCAGATTGGGACTAAACATGACTCCCAAATTACGAGCTGAATCCGCCGCCACCACTGTGCCCATAGAGGACGATGGCCAAAAATCAGCCGGTAGAGGGCGCAGGATACGATCAGATGAACAATACAATACCACAGTCTTTGAGCCATTAAACTGGAGAGAATTGGTTCTCAACCAGTCAGCCGTAGCAGACATGCATTGCTGAAAAGTCTCCTTAGACACAGCGTCTTCTCCTTCAAGGGAGAAGATGAGCTGTGTGTCATCAGCGTAATTGATCACCGAGATGCAGAAGGACTTAATTAGTTTAATCAGAGGGCGGAGGTACACATTAAATAAGATGGGGCTAATCGCTGACCCCTGGGGTACACCTTGCCCTACTCTCTTGATCCCTTATCTAAAAAGGAGGCAAGGCCACCACCTGATGTCTATTCTGGGGATATGAAGTTAGCCAGTCCAGTGCCAATCCTACTACCCCAATCTCCTCCAGCCGACTGATAAGGATGGAGTGGCTGACCGTGTCAAATGCGGCCGACATGCCGAGCAGCACTAAAAAGGCTGCCCGACCGGTGTTGACCCGCAATCGGAGATCATCCAACCCGACCGCCAGCGCCGACTCGGTTCCATGCGCTGGCCGGAAGCCGAACTGGGCCACATCCAAACAGATGTTCCTTTCCAGAAAGCTAGACAGAGACTGGGTCACAAGTTTTTCCATGATCTTAACCGAAAAGGGAAGCAACGAAATTGGCCGATAATTCACTGGGCAGGTTGGGTCGAGTGTGGGTTTCTTCAGAAGAGGAGAGACCACAGCCAACTTCCAGCACTCTGGCACCATAGCAGTGCTAAAGGACTGGAGACAGATGGAATAGAGGGTGCGAAAAAGCTCCTCCTGAAAAAGCTTCCAAAATTTATGGGGTAGCGGGTCAAGAGGAGAGCCCAAGGACACACCATTTGCAAGGGAACAGAAATCCTCAAACGGAGGAAGGGTAAAGCTTTCCAACTTTGGATGACCTGAGATGAATAAAGGTACATGAGCAACAATTGGCTGAGGACATGAGCAGCCCGAACTAGCGAGTCCACTCAGAATGGTGGCAATCTTGTCCTCAAATGTGTCAGCCAAGGTGTCGCAGAGGGACTGTGAGGTCGGAATATTGTTTGCCGCACATGTCGGCTTAGAAAGATCATTAATTATTTTAAACTGGGTCTGTGATTTGTTAGATGCCTGTAATAGATTATCCTCTAGGTATTTCGCTTTAGCGCGCTTAATCTGGGCTTTATAGTCCTGCAGCGCTTGTTTAAAGAGGGATCTAGCAGACTCTGCATAGTGCTTTCTCCATACCCTTTCTGCCTGTTTGCATCTTATTTTCGTATGGAGGAGATCGTTAGAGTACCACGGCATGGCAGGCCTACGTCTATCTTTTGATTTCCGCAGGGGGGACCAGCTTGTCCAGCGAGTTGGTAATTTGCATACATAGGCCTGAGTAGCTCGCCTCCACATTCCCCTCTAAGGAGAAACCTCCAGAAAGCAGAGTGGGAAGAACACTGCTATTAAGAAGTTTAGACCATTGTCTGATAGTTTTGGTGGGACCCAAACTACACTCTCGCGCAGAGTCGGCGGAGAGACCTAGGGAAAAAGGGACTAAAGTGTGGTCTGTCTAACATTGAATGATTATATCCCTAATCTCAACCTGCGTGGCTTCCGCAAAAACCAGATCTAAGGCATGGCCCTGCAAGTGAGTCTGGGAAAGTACCAGTTGCTGCAGTTGAAGATTGCTACATGCCTGGCACAGTTCTCTATAAGCTGTGTCCGTCAGCCCATTTGGTCACAAATTAAAGTCCCCCAGAATAAGTAATCTAGAATGAGTATTGGAAAGGTCATAAATTAAATCAGTCAGGTCAGGAAAAGCCCATAAGTTCGAATCCTTGGACCCTCTTTACCTCAAGCTGAGAGAAATCCAGAGTGTCCCTAAATATGAACCTTATTCCTCCCCCTCTATTCCCCATAAGAGGGTTATGCCTGATTTTATATCCCGAAGGACAGGCCAGCCCAAGTTCTACCTCGCTGTCTGCTCGAGTCCATGTCTCTGTAAGAAAGAGCACATCCAACCCATGAGCTTCAATTAAGAGTTCGATTTCGACATGGTGCTTACAAAGAGACCGAACATTAAGTAGCCCGCAAGATGGCACCGCTAAGTTGTTAGACATAGAGGCCGGCGAGTTACTTACCGGAAGACGATGACCGAGCTCAATGAGCTCTGCTCTAGGGTAAGTTAGCTGGTGTGTTGCCGCAAAGGCAGCGTGGCTAGTACTAGTCACGAACGGTGCGCGAACGGGGGCAAACGGGCTTACCTCTGGCACAACTACGGCGCGCCATCGGCGTGCCCGCTGCGCGCCAACGCTGCACGCTTGATGAATATGCATATTAAATAGCCGTAAACGCAGGAGTCCTCCCATGTAGACACTAGCCCCCCAACTAAGATGGCGCCCGCAAATCGGCACTCACCTGGTCACCCAAGATGGCGGCCTAGATCGCCACGGTGCGGTGGAGTCACGGACCCTAGCACGCCCTGAAGCACCCTAAATCTCGCCAAATGCGAGGTGAAAAACAATTATGGTGCAGGGTAAGAGTCTCACCTAAATATTACTCCTCAGAGAGCGCACAAGACACTAGGTGCCTATCGTCAGAAAAGAGCAGCGCGATAGCGCAAGGATGCAGGTAATTTAAAATTATTAAAACTAGCAATGCAGCACGATGTGCAAGCGCGCTGTAGTCAGTAAAGTCTGACCTGCCAGCAGGAGAATCCGGTTTTTATGCGCTTCACCAAACGCGGGATTCCTCCGATGTAGACACTAGCCCCCCAACCAAGATGGTGCCCGCAAATCGGCACTCACCAGGTCACCCTCACCCAAGATGGCGGCCTAGATCGCCACGGTGCGGTGGAGTCACGGACCCTAGCACGCCCTGAAGCGCCCTAAATCTCGCCAAATGCGAGGTGAAAAACAATTATGGTGCAGGGTAAGAGTCTCACCTAAATTAAATGGCGAGAAAACGGAGCTCATGATGCTAGGCAATCCAACTATCCCCAGTCCTATGATGGACTGGCCCCCGTGTATGGGCCCCCCGCCCCAACCAAAGCCCCATATAAAAAGTTTGGGCATCTGGCTGGACGCTAACCTTAGCTTTTTGCAACAAGCTACCACTCTGTCCGCCACCTGTTTTGGGCTCATGCGAATGCTGAGGAAAGTGCTACCACTTCTCCCCTTCGAAGCCCGTAGAATAATGGTGCAAGCCATTATCTTGTCCCGTTTGGACTATGGGAACTCCCTCTATTTAGGGGCTCCCACCTCCACAATAAGGAAGATGCAGGTGACCCAAAATGCTGCAGCCCGCCTTTTATTAGGCCTTAATCAACGGGTATCAGGCACAGCGGCCCTGAGGAAATTGCACTGGCTTCCCATTAAGGCCAGAGTGCTGTTCAAATCCATGTGTATTATGCACAAAGCCATGTGGAAGACCGCTCCAACTATGATTTGCTCTCTAGCAAACCCCTACCTTCCCCACAGAGCGCTGCGATCTAGCACAGCTTTCCTGGCTACTGTTAATAAGATCAGACGCACCAGATGGGGCGGACGTTCCTTCTCTTGGAATGCCGCAAAGGCATGGAATTCCTTGCCCATCTCCCTTCGTAGTGAACCCAGCCTTCTAAAATTTCGGAAGGAATTGAAAACCCACCTGTTCATCTAATTCTCTTTCACCTTATAATAGTCTGACTATACACAGCGCTACTAGGCCTCCGGGTTGTTTGCGCTCTACAAAACTCAATTAATAATAATAATAATAAATATTACCCCTCAGAGAGCGCACAAGACACTAGGTGCCTATCGTCAGAAAAGAGCAGCGCCATAGCGCAAGGATGCAGGTAATTTAAAATTATTAAAACTAGCAATGCAGCACGATGTGCAAGCGCGCTGTAGTCAGTATACATATACATATACACACACATATATATATTTTTATATGAACATATATATTTGGGTTGTAGTTGAAATGCTTCTAGTTGATGCTTATATTTTATGGAGGTTGTAATATAATTATATGTTTTGGTGGTAAAAAGTAAATGTAATATATTTTTGTTTATTCTAAAGTATGTGTAGAAAACATGTTTGTTTTATTTTAAGTTATTTTATGTTAAAACTTTTAAAATATATTTATTACTCGTCATTCTGTTATTTTAACAATATTCTTGTTATCAATATTGCGTGTTTCGATATTTTGACATATTATATTTTTACTTAAACTTAAAGATATTTTGTATCCAATATTTTTGTTTTCGGTATAGTTAAAAATCGATATTTTTAACAACAATATGCTTATTCTCGATATTTGTGCCTTTACTAGTTAAGTATTAGAAGTCGATTTTTTTGTGATCCATATTTAACTTCCGATATTTTTGTGTTTCGATATTGTATGCATTGATATCATGTCATTGATCCCTTTTCAAGTTCAGCAGAATTATGGGAGGGTTTTTTCAATAGTGGAATCATCACTTCAAATTCCCACGATTGAGCGACCTGTGCAGGGGAGATTGCGAGATTGAGTGATTCATCAAGAGTCAGGTAGATAATAGGTGCACTCTCATTGAAGGTATGAGGTGGAGTGGGGTCAAGTCAAGAACCTGATTTTATAGTGTTAACAAGGCGGTGAAAATAGAGGCAGTGAAAATCGTCTAGCTGAATGGGGCTGATGGTAGACAAACAAGATCCAGTGCAACTAGGAGGCTGAAAGGTTGCAGGAGCTCCCACATTCTTTATCTCAGCAGGAAAGGTGGTGTAGATATCAGACCTTTTTTGCAAGAATAATCCTTCAAGTTCATTGCATCTGTAAATGAAAGGGAACACAGTGGGAGTCCTAGAGGTCTGATCAAGCATAGATTTAACAATAAAGAAAATGTCTTTGGATGTGTTAGCAGTTCCTTCAATTTTCGGAGCAAAGACTGTAGAATTGGTTTTCCTGATAACTCTGTTATATTATTTGAATACCTCTGTATATTTCCTTTGGCAGATAGGATTATATTTATTTTTTGCCAAGACAGTTCCAATACTTTACAGTCTTTTATGAGAGCCAAAGTTGATTGTTGAACCAGAAAGCTTTGCATTTATTATTGGTTTTAGACTGAGCGATTTGTGGAAACAGCTTGCCTAAAGTAAACATGATGCATGATTTCTCTGCATTATACACTTCCTCTACATTAACAATGAGATTCAATTTGTATCTATTTAGAAGATCACAGAAACTGGAGGACGTGGGTTTAGACCAGGGTTTCATTGAGATCAGCAGAGTGGGGGTAGGAGGGACTGCATGGTTGATTAAAAGAACATAGAGATCGCCTAATGATCAGTCAAGACAAATGTGAAGGGACGTTAAACTCCATAAGAAGCAACACTTGTGAATACTGGATCTAAAATATAACAAGCAAGATGGGTGGAAACCTTAACCTGTTGTATTAGCTAAATGGCTTCCAAATTCTTGATCATATTGGACATAGAGGTACAACATTTAGGGGCCAATTCCAATCTGGGTCGGAAAGCTCTCCGACCGAGCCGGATCCGGAGTGTTTTCCGACCGAGCTGGACTCCTGCAGCCCGGCCGAGAGAGTACGATGCAGCCACATGCTGCCGGACTCAGTACAGTCGGACTTCCATAGAAGTCAATAGGAGCCGGTAGTACGACACGTACATGGGCTCCCATTGACTGAATGGGTATGTCTCGAATAAGGGTCCCCCTACAGTGGGTGTGCGTCGGTGCCATCCGCACCGTACATGCCTGTGTTAGGGAGACCCTTGGGTCTCACCCTGTGTCCGAGTCATAAGGCTGCGTGTGACGGGGGGTCCGTCCGACGCGCAGCTTCCTGGACATTTTGCGAGCCAGAAACTTCGGCTCGATCTGACTGTACGACACGTGCATCGTACTGACTCGGTCGGAATTCGCCTCCATTGCACGGCATGGTTTGCTAACAGACGAAACGTACAGAGCAGTTTGGACTTGGTCGGCAATTTTGTGTTTCTCGCATCAAACTTGCTCCCTCGTACAGCTGTACGAGTCAGGCGGATCGCGTTCGGGGACCTTCCGAGCGAGACGGAATTAGCCCCTTAGTGTTGAAGTGCAGATTTAAATCCCCTACTATAGCAAAATTGGAAAATTTGAGGGCTCCTGAGAAAGAGAAATTGTGAGAGATTTTAAGAAAGAAGGTGATGCCTTCACATTTAGGAACCACAAGATAAGATATGTAGCAAGTGAAAACTGATTTAAGGACAATGGCAATGCCACTACCTCTTTAGTCATTGAATTCACTCCTGATGATACAATTGTTCTCTAACATGACCTGAAATACATCAGGCATAGAGCTGTCATTAAACTAGGGCTCCATTAAGAACATTGCATCGGGTCAATGGTTTCCAATAAAGCCTAAATATCTAATTTATGTTTAGCTGGCGAGCAGCAATTAATGCTGAAAAAACAGCTATTGTCCTTATGGGAGAAAGTGAGTCAGTTCTCAGTTGTGAGGCCAGGGTTAAGAGAATAATTGCAGTACTTACAAGTTATTTTTCCCACCCAAAGGATTAATATTGTGATAACAGGCTAGCGGACACTTGGACCGTATTACTCACAGGGCGCATTTTCCCTCTTCGTGCCATGGCGCACTTTTCAAAAGATGCGCAGTGAGCAAACAGGAAAAGCGCACCGTATTATAGTGAATGCACTGCCCTCAGGGCATCCGCGAACTCAAGCTGCCCAGGAAGCAGCACATTCAAGTGAAATATGGGGTTGTTGTTTACAAACTGCTCCTTGTTTCACTGTGTAAGTGGCAACCCACCTGCATTTACAAGAAGGTGGAGAAATCCCCTTGCAGGTGGGTACAGTGAGTGACTGCACCTGCCCGCTGTGGGTTGGCAGGGGTCCATGCGACCTATTTTCCCCCTTCCTGAGGCCTGACCTCGGGAGGCGTGCAGGCGCTTCTTTGCCTTTACGTCAGCGTCCATAATATGGTGCGGGCGCAGAGGCATAAAGATTCAGTCATTTGCATGGGAACACATCCCCATTCAAATAAGGGAACTCCTTTTTACAATAGCACTGGCACACATATGTGTCAGCACTATCAGTATTACAGAAGGGACCGCACAAAGCACCTACGGTCCCTTCTGTAATACCAAACTGCTCTGAGCCTGCACAGAATGGGAGAGCACACCTGTTGCACCACAGAGCACTTTGTGAAATACAGCCGCTCATTCGCCGCAACAATAACTCCTCGAAGGAACAAAAAAGAATATTCTGGAGCTGGACAGGGTTCCTGGCCCCAGGTGGCATGGAGAGGGTTGCCTTTAGTGCTCCACATTGGCCTTCTTTTTATTTAGCCCCTTCCATGAACCCATTGCCCCCTTCAATTTCTGCCCCTGTCTGGCCCATCTTCCCTCACTCAATCCTCTGTCTGATCTGGCCCGTCGTCTCTGCCTAAATGCTGTCTCTGAAAAAGGATGGTTATCATGGAATTGTAAAGGGTGCCTTATAAAACTCTATTGCAACTAGATCGTATTGTGTGATAATGTGGTCTAATTTTGAAGAAGGTTTAGCAGTGTTTGCTTGTCCTGTCCTCCTTTAGGTCAGAGATTTGTGAACTTGCTTAAGATATCCTTATGACCAGCAGGAACCAGGTTTGGTTCCCAGCAGTGTATCTCCTCAATCATTTGATGATTGCATACCTCTTAAATGGCAAAGTGATTGTTATGCGAATACACATTGTGTATAAATGCCACTTGCATCAATGCTTTACTGCCAGGAGTGGAAAGAATTGTGATTTTTTTCATGCAAAATATGCGTAATTTTCATGAAAATTACACATATTGTGAGAAAAATGGCACAGAGTTTTTTTGCGTACAAGAGTGGCATAAGATCACTTTTCAATGTACCTTCAATATATCAAAAGTCATGTGATGAACGTTGCTAGTGCACTTTGTGCAGCTAGGGCAAACATGGAGTATCACAGTTTCCACAAGACATATTCGTATCAAACTAGTAGTCCCCAACAGCCAGAAATTACCTACAAAAGCCTAAAAGGATTCAAAAATAAAAAATATGCAGAACCCAAGGCCATGGTGTATCTGCCTGTCGGATTATGTTTATAATCCATGATGGGTGGGTAGGCGGTGCAGCGGTGGTCTGATGGCAGTGGTCTTTTAGGCTCAAGGAGAGCCTAACATGCAGACCGCGGCTGTGAGAGTGCCGACTGCCTGTTCCTGCATGGTGTGGTATGCATGCCACACTGTGCAGGAACTTGGGATGCAAAGCCAGGAGGGCGCAACATGGGCCTCCTTGCATGCACCTCCAGGCCCAGGAGTGGCGGGCGGCCCTGTTTGGGTCCGCTTAGTTGTCTTTCCACCACCCTTTTCATGGCAGGCTCACCACCATTAAAGAGGTGGTGGAAAGCTAATTCATAACATGCTCTGTGGTACCACAGCAGCACAAAAGGCATATTGTTGCTCGTGACCACTGCGCAATGCAGCTGTCCTCTTGGTGCCTGACCACCACACTTGTAATACTGCGGGTGGGCCCGCAGCGTGGGATGGTTGCACCGCCACCATGAGTATGGTGGTCAACATGTAATAAGGCCCTCGGTCTAATAACCACAGTGCTGATAAATGTGAATTATGAAGGGACGCCTCTATAACAAACTGGCATAATTCTTCTGAATTCATATCTCTTGTACTCAAAGACATTCAAATTTGATGCTTTCACTGACTGTCCCTTGACATACTCAGAGTGCTGGTCATTTAAAAGGCATTTTGAATAATGGGATACATTTCTGTAGTCATTGCTTGTTCTGTGCTTTTATGGCATATAGGGCCTGAAGTACAGAGAGGCAGGTCTCAAATAACAGGAACAATTTGTGCATAGACTTTGCGACCTGCCTGTTATTTTGCAACACAACCCATTTACTATTAGGACATATATAACAATGCCCATTTACAAGGGGGTCACAGAATGACCCGTCTAATGAATATTAATTAACAGGCTTCTATTTACAGTCCCCTAAGATTGACTATGAATATAGGAATGGTGTCCCACAAGAGGCAACAGACCTTCATCCCTGCTTTTGCAGTCCCCAAATCGGAAACGTTTTTTTTAAAGTAGCCCATGTTCCTTACTGGGATAGGATTTCTATCGAAAAAGGGGTAGTTAATTAGGGGGGCGAATTCACCTAGACAGGGTTAATTGCTGTATCTCTAAAGCCTAACCAATTGGTGGGTTAATCCCCTGAAAACTCACAATACAATAGTAATAAAGTACTAGAGTTAGTGAACTGTAAGCAGCTGACGTGTTTCGCCCCAGGCAGCATGCAGTCCTGGGTCAGTTTCAAGGCTGTGTATATATTTTCCATTTATCAGATATTTATTTATCAAAACACTAAAGGTGAACATGTTGTTATAATAGTATTTTGACGTATGGATACATAAAATAAAATATGGAAATTGCATCATTTTATTGCATTTGTCATTCCCATATTATTAGTCAAATTACAAGTACATTATTTATATAATAGAATTTCCATGCAACCAACTATATGTGGGTAATACCATCGGACCCTTACAACGCTACCAGAATTTTAACAAACCTGAAAACGGTCCACCACTCACTGAATACTACAATCAGTACCATCTGAATCTGAAAACCTTCACTTTCTTTGGTGTAGAACACATCAACGCATTGTCTAAGGTGGTAACAGAAAATGTGTCATGAGGAGAAGAGAAAGTGAACTCATGCTCTGGTTGGGTACCACTAAAATTGGATGACTGAACTGAGATGCAGAGAAGCCCTATTGCCTATAGAAATTACAAGCAATACCCCCTTACTATGATAAGCAGAGGACAGACCTGGTCACTTACTCATTAAATATCCCTGATTACAGTATGTTCAAACATGAGACAGTTGAATCCTGACATCTATAGATTAAGTTCATTTATAGGGACCAATAACAATAAACTATGTTTGATGAAATGAACTACTCAGAAAATGTGTTAAGAATTGAATAATAGGTTGACATGGTCAATAAAGGCAGACCATATTGCTCTCCTTTGATGGAATATTTCTGATGAAAAAGCCCACAAAAACCCCTTTTTTTCTGTATTGCACCAAGTAATATTAGGACATGTGTCACAAGATCATATAATTAATTCCTTCAGAAACTGAATGGTGTTTCAATCTATTTCTCATTGCATTTCTACAATACTCAGGTCCAGTATTCCTAAATATAATAGCACTAAAACATTATATAAAGATGCACATTTATGGTACAAAATCCTTCATCACTTCCTCTGGAAAGAAGAAAAAGATAATTGAGTAATGTTAGTTAGGACAGTAATGAAAGTTATTCAACTTTCCAATAGACAGTACCAGTTGACGACCTCTCTCCATGAACCATGTCCTAAGGTTTTTGGATCACCATATCAATAGACCAGTCGTTCACTCTTAGAAATTCCTTTCTGTTTTTCATTTGATTTCAATGTATTTCATATATGACCAATTAACTATACTTTAAATACTTTCATATATGAATCCACATAGTACAAGATGGACGCCCTCTTTTCTCTAATTTATGGATGCCTGCTGTCAGAACCCCACCATGACCTTTGCACTGGTATAATTACCAAAACTAGTAGCTTTAAATCTCGACTCTCATGGGCCGCAATTTAGAGTAGACAACAGCATGAACAACTATGGGGAGTACCGCTTTGCCCAAAATAGATTGCAGCGATTTTAAACCAACATACTCTCGATGTTCAATGGTAAGCACCTTGCACTTCTCCGCACGCTCCAATTAAATTCCTTGGCATTCACTCTTGTTTCAATTTAAATCAATACCTCTCCAATCTTCCCATAAACTTTTATTGGCGTTAACCTTCTTGCTTTGGACAGACTGATTTTATTTCCAATTCAGCATACAACTAAACAACAATCTTTTGTCACTTTTTAGATAGTGAATGTATAGCCTACAATATATATCTTTCCTCCAGACTGACCCTTGGAATAAAATATAATTTATGTTACCAAGACCGTCTGTTCTCGATAGGCAGCCTCTGGCATGTTGACTAGTTCTGTGTACTGATGACACAATCATCTCTAGCCTTAAGTCTCACTTACCTATTAATGGTCCATTGGCCTCTAAAAACTATAAGTTTGAACGTAATAGCATCTTGCACTGTATAGCTTTCTGTCTACCTTAATGAGGTTCTCCATGTATGTTTGCCCTGGCTCTTCATGCATTTACACCATTACACTAGCACTGCATTACCTCCCACATGTGTAGAATTTCCATGGACTGATCACTTGTGTGCAGTGTTCCACGTTTATGACATGCTTTAATACAATTTGAATGTTAGCACTATGCAAAATAATTGTGGCAGTTATTAATTAGACAAACATTATGGGGTCGATTTCGATTCGGGAAACGAATCCGTACGACGATTCGTATTGGTAGCCCTTTCAGTACGAATCGTACAAATCCATCCGAATTGCGTAGTACGATCTGTAGGAAAAAAATATGTCTGAATCTTTGCGAACCGTACGAAAAGCAAGGGAAAATCCGTACGATACGGACCCTCACGGTGAACTGTATGAATCGTAAACTTGCTGTACGATCCGGACCAGGGAACGAGAACGCGATTCGTAAGGAAAACGTCATATGAGCATTTCGTACGGAGAACGACACAATCACATATGCACCGTACCCCTGCAATCATGGGGGTACGCACCGTACCCCTAAGCACCGTACCCCTAAGCACCGTACCCCTAAGCATCGTACCCCTACGCACCGTACACCTATGCACTGTACCCCTGCAATCATGGGGGTGCGCACCGTACCTCTAAGCACCGTGCCCCTACGCACTGCACCCCTACGCACCCTACCCCTGCAATCATGGGGTGTACTCGCGTACCCGGGGGGTCCGTTTCGTACGCGGTTCGACTCGAAATCTGCTTTTACGGCCATTTTGGGATCCCGTATAAAAAGAGTCGTACGGAGTGTTGTAGTGACGATTCGTACTAGGTGGGTCATAAAAAGCTGCTTCAATCCATACGGACGACGCGTACTGCGTGTTTCGCATGTGATTTGTACGGATTTTTGAGTCATATGGTCTTTCATACGATTCGTACGGAGATCTGCTTTGGGTTCCGATCGTACTTCATCGTACGTACGGGGACGTTTAGGGTGTATGATTCGTACGGGAAATATGCTCCATACGGCTATTCGTAGGGGATTTTACCGATTCAGAATCGACCCCTATATGTTTACTGTAAATATATTTACAGAGAATTTTACTTTGTTTTTCTGTCTGTTTTTTTTTAATGTCTAAAGGGGAGTTCTCTTGCAGAGACATCTTCTTTGTAAATCAGTTACTACAGGAACTCTGGATAGTAATTGATCAATTTCTCGCAACCTCAATGTTTGTCACAAACCAATGATATATTCCGTAGCAACTTGTGAACAGGAGTGTGGGGGGGGTTTCTTTCAAGCCGACTCCTATTTACAGTTTGAAAAGTGTTTGTAAAAGCTCTTATCTGACTTTTCCAACTCATAAAAGGGCTTTTGCACATTGTATTAAGTTCTTTTGCAATCACAACCTCTCTGCTTTTGAAAAATGGAAGGTTTATGACTGCCAATGGCTCTGTACGCCGTACCAATTGTTTGGTGTTTAACTAATGGTACCAGTAAGGTAATAACATGGCTGAGTGAGATAAATGCTAAGTATTGATATCTTTGTGACCGGTAAAAGATGAGTTTTAATCCTGGCATGGCCAGATCAACCTTTGTTTCTTCTAAGATTGATAAATTTAGTACTGTCAAAATCAGTAGTAATTACATCTGTTAGTAAATACATCTGCCATAGCAATACCTTTACTAATTTACTTTATATCCTGACTTAGTGTGTTTAGTCTAAGCATGCTACTCTATTGGATTAAGTAAGGAAATGGCTCTTTTTACAAGATTACCCCCACAGTTTTGGGCTGATGCTGCTGCTTTTTCAACTCTGAGAGTGCACTGAGGCCTGCTAACCATACCTCAGCGCCAGTGATCTAACCCATTAAAAAATGTTTATTAAATTGGTTACCCCCAATTTGGCATAAGCTCACTTACTTATGTGCCCCAAGGGCACCCAGGGAAGGTAAGACAGAGTGTCCTGAGGTACTGGGTTTTTCAGAACCGGTACTAATCCGGTAACCCAGCGGTGTCAGGGCAACACCCAAAGACCCCGGATTCCCCTGTCTTGGCAAACAGAGACACGGGATACTTCTTGATGACGTCAAAGACGAAAGTTTATTGGTTGCAACCAGGGACAGAGATCTACGAAGTACACA
This sequence comes from Lissotriton vulgaris, assembly GCF_964263255.1. Lineage (NCBI taxonomy): Eukaryota > Metazoa > Chordata > Amphibia > Caudata > Salamandridae > Lissotriton > Lissotriton vulgaris. The sequence goes on along the minus strand of NC_141699.1, from coordinate 467,707,995 downwards.
CGGGTAGTTCGTCAGAGACTGCACACTTCTATGAACGGAACACGGTCTTTTATGCCGAAAATTACGCCTCTGGCAACATTACAATTTACATTTGGTGCATACAAACTGACCAATGACCATGTAGCATTTCAAAAGTAGCAAATGACGACAGGCAAAAACAATCCCCTTTTCCGTTGTCCAGCCCACCAAAAACGATCGCACACATGCTTGGTTTCCTGTTCGATCAGGCCGGACAAACCCATCATAAACCCTTCAACCCAGATCGATGAACATGTCGTAAAGGAAAGGCAGAAATAGATGGAAAGGAGATAAAGGAGGTGGGAACGGTGTACCATGAACTCGGACACGTCCTGCCCTTTGATCTTTATCAAGCCAGCTGCTGCACAAGGAACTGGCTCAGCGGGATTCGCCCCAGGCGAGGAGTCAGTTCGGCCAGGTCAACCAGAAGTCAGCTAAGGCGTACGTGTCAAGGACTTTCTCGGCCGCAGTCATTGGGCCTATGTTAGGGCAACCACACAAAATGGCTGCCACATACAAAATGGTACCCGGAGGTTCAGACTAAATCCTCAAGTGCAGAGTGTTCTCCTATATCGATTCATACGAAAACAGTCAGACACGTTACACTCGCCATTTGCGGTCTGTAGAGACCAAAATCGTCCATTTCCGACGATCTTTATAAATCGGGTTTCGGAACTTTCAAACCCAATTCGGAACCACGGAACCACAGACCCTCCTTTTGCCCTATCATAGGCAATAAACCCAGACCCATTTTAATCTGAATCCGGATCTATATTCATCAGATCATCGATATGCTGCTGTAGCATCATCCTATTACTAAGCATCTTTCTCTGAACAGGTTTCTGTACGCACAAAGTAGCACAAAGGCCACAAATAGCAGGAGCACACTGTACACAGAGACAGAACATGAACAGGATTGCTAAGACCATCCCAATGACCATCAGAATCTTCAAACCCCAAGTGGATATCAATCCCCATAACCATCCCATCAAAGACCAATCTCCTTTGTTCCCAATGGACAGAATCAGAGATTTTGTGCAATTTGGAAGTGGCCTGGAAGACTGATGGAGCGTTGTCTGGAATAAAAACACAACATGAGAGAACGGGGGCAGTCAGGTACAGCTGGGGGGGGGTTATGTCAGCTGAGGCGAAGGATGCTTCTTCGAGAGGAAATTGGGTGGTTTGCGTGGGTCAAGCAGGAGGGTTGTTTTTCAGAGCAGGGTCGCGCAGAGGGAGAGGGTTTTATGGTCTATGCATGTGAGAGGGGGGGTTTCAAAATACACGCAGGAGGGAAGCCGGGGATTCCAATGAGCGGGCAAAAAGGCCATGGTGCCTAAAATGGCTGTCATGTACATATGGGCACGGGCTTTTACTGGCGGAATGGTGCGGTCAATATTTCACGGCGTTCATGGTGCTTAAAGGGAGGGGAATGGGAAAAGGCAAATGAACGCCGCTTAGGTACATTAATTTTGCTAATTTCCACAGATTGTCTAATCTAAACAGCCGCTGCCGCTGTGGCTCTCAAGCAACTCGGCAACGCTCTGGCTACAGGATCTAAAGTCGACGAAAAGTACGCACATGGGTGTTGCTTCCCGCCAAACTGCTGAGTCAAAACCGATAACGCACATCCCTCTCTCTCATGGACATACAATGTGAAAGGCTTGCTGTAGTCGGGTGTACCCAACACAGGAGCCGAACACAACGCGTTGCGTAATTCAGAAAAACTTTTTTGACATTCCTCAGTCCAAGGAATAGGATTTGGAGTATCCTTAACTGTAAGAGCTATCAAAGGCTTCGCTAGAAGAGAAAAATTAGGGATCCACTGTCTTCAGTACGACGTAATACCCAAAAATGCACGTACTTCTCTCTGTGTCGTAGGGACACTCATTCTCGCAATAGTCTGAATTCTTTCTGGGGTCAGTTTCCTTCCCTCCTTCAAAAAGAGGTGACCTAAATAGGTAACTTCTTGGTGACAGAATTGTAACTTCGAGAGAGAAACTTTATGATGGCAATCAGATAAATGAGACAACAAGGACACAGTGGCATCCTTACAGATGTCTTCGGTATCAGCAGCAACCAACAAATCATCAACATACTGGATAAGGGCTGCACCGTCAGGAAAAACTAACGAGTCAAGTTGAGTCTTCAGAGCTTGACTGTAGATAGATGGACTCTCGCAATAGCCTTGCGGAGCGCGTTTAAAGCGGAAGCTTCGTCCTCCTAAAGAGAATCCAAAAATATCTCTACTCTCCATGGCAATCGGAATGCTGAAGAAAGCAGTCTTCCAGTCTATTACCGAAAACCAAGTGGCAGAAGCAGGAATCAATGTCAATAATGCAGTAATGTCAGGCACAACAGGAAATTGCGGAACAACAATCTTGTTCACTTCACGGAGATCGATAACAAATCTATACACAGGAGGCTGTGAAGAATCAGTTCTCTTCAAGACAGGCAAAACCGGACTATTACACACATTACCTCGAGTCTCTTCAACAACACCTTTGTCAAACAGATCATAAATGATCGCCAAAAGTGCACGCTCACCATCTCTTGAAATACGATATTGTGGAATGCACGGTAACTTAGCATTCGCCTTCAACGTCACAACATATGGGGGAATATCTAACAGGCCCACATCATTCGGACCCGTAGCCCACAATTAATCTGGTAACGAAGACAATTCAGGCGGGAGGCAATCCTTCGATACATATATTGGAGAGATCACATTCTCACCCAGAGTAAGATGTACTCCTAACGGAGAACAGTACAAAGTCGCATACAATCTCTTCAACAAGTCAAGGCCTAGCAAATTCTCATTACAACCTGTAGTCAAAAGAAGGGGTGCTTCAAACCTACGAGGAACAACAGAAAGAGGCAATGGAACGGAAATCGGATTCGTAACGGGGGCACCAGAAAAACCTATAGAAACATTATTAAAGCCAGACAAAGGTGCGCCAGGGAGCTTAGAACGCATAATAGAACTCTTCGTAGCACCAGTGTCTAGCAGAAAAGGCTCTGACACACCTGATGCAATCACTTCCACGTAGGGTCCACTCTGATCTACTGGAATCGAAACAACTCCCTCTCTTTGTCCATGGCTGTCCTAGCAATCATTACCTTGCGCTTCATCGCCTTCAACATAATAATCATCCACGTAGTACTGTGCTGTCCTACCAGACGAATTCTGCTGTTGTTCAAAGCTATTCATTAAATTCTGCGGAGGCAAAGGGCGCGCGTTCTGTCCGCGACCTCTACCTCTAGGCGCCTGTTGAGCACCTCTACCTCTCACACCAGGAGCACTATTTGCACGTTGCAACAGAACGGGACAACTATTCTTGTAATGACCCTCTTCTCTACAATACGCACACTGATTAGGCCCATACTGAATACGCTGTTGAGAAGTCTCGTCTCTTTGCAAGTTCCTCGAATACTGTTGAGGCTGCTGATAATCGCGCTGATTATTAACACGGGGTGGATAAGCTTGTTGTAGAAGAACTTTAGTCTTCAATTCCTTAGTCTTCTTATCCGCTTTCTCTAACTCGTCCTTACGTCTATTCTCATAGTACTGAGCCGTAGCTAGAATCTGCGCCGATGTAGAAACAGGCCAAGCACTCTCGGAATCCTTCAACTTAGTACACAACTCAGGAAGAAGATTGTGCACGAATTTATCAACGAATAATCTCTGGCCACCCTCGGTAGCCATATCCTGACCACTATGGTCGACAAAAGTTTCTTCGAAACGCGAGAACAAATCTGACACAGTCTCATCTTTCTTCTGCTTACACGCAGACAACTTATCCCAATTAACACGGACCTCGGGCATCAAGGTCTTCATAAAAGTGATAATTCTACCAGGAAGTTCAGTAATAACATTTTCAGGCTTAGCACCTCCAACTTGTCTATCATTTGCAGCAACAAGATTCGTCCACGAATCACCCAATTTAATATCATGATCCGTATGTCGAATGACATTCCAGATGGGCTGTGGAACTACATTCCCGAACAACATGTCTATGTCCGCCAAATTCATGACGCACAAACTCACAGTCTGCGTAAGTTCTTTATAATATCCTGCCGGATTCTTCCGCGGATCAGGTAAAGTCTGTTTAAGCGCTAAAACTTCTGCACGTTTCCAAGGACCATGAACCCACACTCGCTGAAAATGCGCATCAACAGGTGGATTGGCATTAGGATCAGAAGGTCTCCATACCGGAGGAACCTCTCGCATCGGATACTGACGCGCATGTCTCCTAACTGACGAATCTGGCTCAAACAGCCGTTCAGTAGGAACATCACTGCGACGCGACAATAACGTCGACACCGCTTTCTCGATGTCGTGTAAACTTACAATCGTCCCTTTAGCAAACTCGGAACGCAATCGAAACAATTCCGCAGGAACTCTACCCACTTCGTCCGTCCATTGTTCATGGAGGAACGCACACATAAGCTCAAAAACATAAAGTTGCTTTGGTTCTTCCCATTGTCGGAAAAAATCCATGATACCCTCGATAACGTACTGGGACTTATACGTCACCCATCTTCGCGCCATATGATCCAAAACCACTCGCTCATCTGTTTCAGGCAGTTGACTACGCAACTGTCTACGCTCACTAGCAGGAGACATACCCATTTGTCCCAACCAAGGAGTTAGAAGACCGGAAAAGACGGCAGTCATCCGCTGTCTAGGAGAAGGAGTAGTCGATAGGACAAGAGGAGACGAAACATTAGTAGAAGGATCCATAGTCGGAACAGGCATAGAAACAGTAGTAGCAGGAATAGGCAAAGTTGGTAACCCATGAGGAGGCTGCGCATAGGGAACAACAGCCAACGAAGGAGCTGGCTGTGGAGGAATAACAGGAGGCAAAGCAACAGGAACTTGCACAGCCACAACCGGTGGCGGTGGTGCCGTAGCATTCTGCACATAAGGTGGTGGTGAAGTTAACAGATTCGACATTAAAGGATCTTTTGTAAGATCCTTCTCATCTTTCTGCTCTTTAGACGGCAATACCGGGTAGCATCGGTCTACCGCTAACTTCTTCACTCTAAGCATCTGCTCACTTTCTTGCTCTTCTTCATTATCTCTGTATGCAACGGCATCTTGCACCATTGACATACCCTTTCTATTTTTCTTCGCTAACTTAATTTCTTTCTGTTTGGCTTCTTTGCGCCATATGCGGAAAGAGTCAAACATCGCCGGCCGGGCTTTCTTCTTGAACAACTTCACTTCGAGGTTATCTAGGACTTCTGTCTCGAAACTACCGTAACGGGGCCACTGTAGGACACCGTCACTCTTCGTGTATTTTACCCAAATCTCATTGTAGCTAATAGGACCTACACCATGTTTCACATATAACTCATATGTAGGAGTTCCGATCGGAGGAACCGGACTAAAATCCTCTAACAGGGAATCCCTCAAAGTACCACAACTGAACAAATTTCTAAGACTGCTAAAACCAGGCATTTTGCTCACTAGTCTAGCTTCAAACAACAAGGGGAATCTAAAACGATAATCTCGTGAATACACGAATCCCTTGGCTTTGGGGCCTGCAGGTACCAAATCAAAGCTATCCACTAAAGGATACAAACCAAACTAAGGACTAGGAGACTCTCCGTTTATACTTAACTGAAATGGCGATGGCGTCACCAGAAGACCTGTCAATCGTCTCGCTCTACAAACGTCTAAGGCTCCAAAACAGAGCGACAGTCAGGGCAGCAGTCCTTCGTAGCCATCGGAAGCGGGAAACCTCGCAGCAAAGACTTGCGGACCACGACGACATACAGGGGTCGATGAAGTGGCTGGCCTTCCTCCAGAATTTTCTCACAAAGCTTCTCACGAACCTCTGGCTTGGACCGGTACCGCTGAAGTAGCCCCACGTTGGGCGCCAATTGAGGTACTGGGTTTTTCAGAACCGGTACTAATCCGGTAACCCAGCAGTGTCATGGCAACACCCAAAGACCCCGTATTCCCGTGTCTTGGCAAACAGAGGCACGGGATACTTCTTGATGACGTCAAAGACCAAAGTTTATTGGTTGCAACCAGGGACAGAGATCTACGAAGTACACATGGGTAGTTCGTCAGAGACTGCACACTTCTATGAACGGAACACGGTCTTTTATGCTGAAAATTACGCCTCTGGCAACATTACAATTTACATTTGGTGCATACAAACTGACCAATGACCATGTAGCATTTCAAAAGTAGCAATGACGACAGGCAAAAACAATCCCCTTTTCCATTGTCCAGCCCACCAAAAACGATCGCACACATGCTTGGTTTCCTGTTCGATCAGGCCGGACAAACCCATCATAAACCCTTCAACCCAGATCGATGAACATGTCGTAAAGGAAAGGCAGAAACAGATGGAAAGGAGATAGAGGAGGTGGGAACGGTGTACCATAAACTCTGACACGTCCTGCCCTTTGATCTTTATCAGGCCAGCTGCTGCACAAGGAACTGGCTCAGCGGGATTCGCCCCAGGCGAGGAGTCAGGTCGGCCAGGTCAACCAGAAGTCAGCTAAGACGTACGTGTCAAGGACTTTCTCGGCCGCAGTCATCGGGCCTATGTTAGGGCAACCACACAAAATGGCTGCCACATACAAAATGGAACCCGGAGGTTCAGACTAAATCCTCAAATGCAGAGTGTTCTCCTATATCGATTAATACGAAAACACTCAGACACGTTACACTTGCCATTTGCGGTCTGTAGAGACCAAAATCGTCCATTTCCGACGATCTTTATAAATTGGGTTTCGGAACTTTCGAACCCAATTCGGAACCACGGAATCACAGTCCTCCCAGAGCTGCAGCACTGGTTGTGCCACCCTGTGTGTAACAAAGTACATAATAGCTCCCAGACCATCACTGCAGCCTGAAAAAGCACTTTTAAAACTGCTAGTTTGATTTTCCTTTTAAACAAATGGCAAAGCCCCACTTCTCTTAACAATAAATGTAAGTCTCCTTAAGGAAGGCCTATGGAGCCATAAGGCCGAGAACTGCCATTATTAATTAGGGCATGTACTTTTAACATATCCTAAAAGCAAAGCTTCCAAATTGTCATTTTTCTGTGGAAAGATTTGTACCCCATTGGCTAACACTGTGTTACTGACCGACCCCTCAGTCTGGCTAACTTCTGAATGTAACTACTAAAATGGGTTCTACAAGGTAACCCATTAATTGTGGCATTACACCCAACTTGATGCCAAAGTTGAATTTAATGTCACTTGTAAGGAAAGGCAATGCTTAGAAAGTTTTCACTCTTTAGCCCAGTTTGACGAGTGGCCTCACATGATTGCTGGCTATCAAACAGCCTTCTGCCCTCCTGTGGAGTTGTGTGTATGACCCCCATGCTCAGGAACAATTGTAGCCTGCATAAAGCCACTCGGGGTGTTGGCCCACCAGGTGAGCTTCAAAGGCAATGCCATCTTTGGTGGGCAAATGGCAATAACACTCCTGAAGGACTCGCCCTTTGTTCCGTTAGACAGGCTGGCTGTGGGAACAGAGAGGAGAGACCAGTGTCCAAACTGTTTTTCCCATGAGCGTGTAGCTCACAGGTAGCCCCACCTCTAGGGTGGGCTTCCAAGCTCCTAACATCCAAGGAAGCGTCCAGACATCATGAGAGTGGACAGAATAGTGCAATCTGGGATTGATTAATGCCACATATAGCCGGAAGTTGGTCGACTGGCAGGCCATTGGCTAGCGACCGTATCACCCCTAAAGGGCACTTTCTGGGCAACAATATGGGGCCCCTGGCACTCTGTACCTCAGATCATGACAGAACAGAAGAAAGGACCAAAGATGGACTGCCCTTTTGACTCCTCGACCCGGCAAGAGAGCCCTTTACCATCTGCTGGATCTCACCTGCTGCACCTTGGACTTCCAAAGAGAGGACTGTGCTTGTTGAGCCCTAGGTCAATGAAGTGACTTTTAAGAGTCAGTTGGCTGACCCCTTTGAACCAGTAGCTGGACCATCCAGGCTGAAGCAGCGCACTCTGGCAAGTCAGTAGCCACATTCTTTGATTCACCACTGACTGCCTTTGGGAGCTACCTAAGAGACAAATCCTCTGCAGTCAAAGGTTGTACCCGCATCTTGTGGACCCATTAGTGCCATTGGAGTCCAGATTGGTTGCCAAAGAGAGACACCAGCCTTCTCCAAAGGATACCACTGGACCCGATGTGTACAGAGAAGGGTAGTCCAGCCGCGGATGGCATTCACCTGGCTCAAAGAGAACTTCGAAGGACACAGACCCCTGGGGCCAAAGTCGCCCCACTTAATATATGGACTGAGGATTAACTGCAAGGACTCCCCCATCACCACACAGCACCCACAGCTTCTTTCAGCAACCTTAGTATTCTGCATCCCCTGCATCAGGACCACTCTATTGAAATGTATCGCGGTCTTGATGTAAAGTGTGGAATTGAACTAGAAACTGCTTTGGTGGCTAGGTAACTGTCCAAATACTCCTTATTGCCCCACCCCCCTAACCTTGACCCTGCCTGATTTGGTCGCCCTACTTGTGTTGGATGAAGCAATCATTAATCTTTCAAACTTTTCAAAAGTTTCTAAACGTTATGGTTAAAAATGCTTGTTTCTGCTTTACACTGCATATGTGAAGGAACTTTGCAGTTCTGCTTTAAAAGTTGGTTGCATAAGGGAATCTAGCATCATTCTACCTAAGCCATATCTATGATGATACAGTGTATCAGTTGGCTGTACTGTACCAGTTCTGTGTTCAAATTAGAAAGCTAGCATGGATAGTAGCTAAACAGTATATGTTCCTTGTCATTAAACAATTGCCATCATGATAGGCTTTAGCTATGCTATTTTTTTCTATAAAGTCTTGACCTTTCTATAGCCTAAAATGACAGAGCAAAATTACAAGTACTAAAAAATAAAATAGAAAAAGGACTGGATGAGACTTACACATGAAAGGGCACACCTTTCGTGCAGACCACTATTTTGTCACGAAAGAATTATAGGATACGTATCCTAGATCACTTGTTTACTCTCATTGCAATGTATCACTAAAGAAAAGCATTCGGTTTACAAGTGAAAAACTATGTTGCGGGCACAACTGTATCATTCTAGTTTGAGCATATGTGTCTGTGTATTATTTCACACGTGCATAACACATGCGCCGTTTTTTGCAGCAGTATTTTGTTTTTACGCCTTTCTTGATTTTCCCATTCCCAGGATTAGGGAAGCTGCACCACTGGGCCTGTCCTAGTTTGCAGTCAAATAGGGCAAAGGTTCTTAGGTGGCTGAATGGCACATCAATCGTTGCTACCGTGTTATAAGTTAATGATGTGCATGTCACGAGGAGGGCAGGATATGGAGGGCGAGGGGGCTGGGTGGATGCAAAAATTACAGCCTCGAGTGTGTGGGGGGTAGGTGGGAGAGGTAATTTACTGCCGGGACGTGTTCCCAACTCCTTTCCAGCAGTTGAGAGATTTCTCTGCTTGCATGTGGCAGTGACAGCATTTTCCTCCTTAATTTATGGAGGGATCTTGTGGTTTTTTTTTGTCTGGAGGAGCACTTCTGGGGAATCCGTTTATTTCCCTCAGCCCTTCGTGCTTGAGAGTTCCTTTTTCCCAGGTCATTGTAGGCAACGGCTAATGTGTCTAGCACCTTTTGCTTCAAAAAACGTTGAGGAAGTGGCTGCCTCTGTAGTGAGGTCCCTTCCACTTACCTGCTTGGATTTCCAGAGCCTGGTAATAAATAGGTTACAATATGGCGCTTCACGCACGTAATAGGCAATATGGCGTTTCTGGGTGACATTAAGAACACAACTTTCTTCTGTTTCAAACTTCGTTTTTGCTTTATTGATGTGTTTGTATTTGGTGGTAGAGGAATCTTTTGGTTTTTTTAGATCCTAATTTTTATTAACCTGCGTTTTATGCTCTTGTTCATCTGTAAACCAGTATATAAATCGATGTCGGTAAATATGACAAAATTGGATCCAGTCGAGGTCATCTGCCAACAGACAACATGGAATTTAAATACAAGAAATGGGATCCAGGCAGTAGAGAGGGCCTGCGACTAATCTCCCCATGTTACAAGAAGATTCCCTCATTTGTTGCTTCATTTGAGCCGGTGGTTGCATGAAGGAACCACGACACACATTTTTTGGAACTTATTTTTCCTCATCAGAGTTAGACCGAGATGAAGAGTTTCACCATTCCTTAGTTAAAGTTATGCTATGCCCCGCCCTCCCTTATGGTGTTTAGTAATGCGCCATAAAACCAGTAATGTACAATCTGTTCATAATGTAACACTTCAAGTCACACATAGTGAATACTGAGTTCAAAATGACGAAACTTGAAAGGTGACACAAGCAAGGGTTGCTATCTACTTGAGGGCTGTGAGGTTGGAGTAAAGGTGCACCATGGGTAATGTAGTTAGGAGTGTTTACCACAGTGTTGATCGAAGGGTTGCGATAGGTTCAGATTTAATAGGCGGGGCAACTAACCAGGTGATATAGTAGTTTGAATCTCGGCGTGCAGTCAACCGCCGATTGAGAGAGTAACTTGCTGAAGCGCGGAGGAATATCAGATGTCGTTGCGAAGGTACGAGGTTTAACATATTACTTCGGGGGAGAGTAAAGCTGAACTAGGGAAAGGGTGAGATAAAAGCGATCTGGAGGGTGAGCACAGTGACGTTACTTGGGGCAAGGGAAGGTTCAACATACACGGTTCGACGGGGGGCTAGAGCATTTCTTTAGTTTTACTACAGAGCTGCCTCTGGGTTTAGAGGGAAAGCGCTATTAATAGTAACATAGCACACAAGTTGTTCGAATGTTTATATAAATTGTCATAACATGTGCAGTTAGATTTTAATATACACGTTTTTTAATCTTGCAGAGAACCCCTGACGAAGGACTAGATAAAGTCCGAAATGCACTGGGTATTTTGTGAACTTGCAACCAAGGATGTTTTGTTAAATACGTGCATGGAAAAAGGCCTGGATGGGCATATCCTATGCATGAGAAGCTGATAAAACAGACGCATATCACGTGCAATAAGATCTATGAAAAACAAATGGTTTGAAGACAAAACGTTTGGACTATATGGAGTAATTGTGATAAAAATGAAAGAGTGATTTAAAAGGATTTGAGACTACCACATTCGCTGTGCATCTGGACCGGAGTGCAGTTCCGCTCCTTTCATAATGCTGAATTACTGACGTGACAGAGGGCAGTTCACGTAATCCAGGTGGCATGCACATAGCCTACAATCTGGAAATATTCGGTTTAAATATGAGGCAACAGTGACCTATCCACTTGAGGCAGGCTTCAAGTTTATGGTACATGAGATGAGCTAAATTCTATTGGTAAGAAAACTAGCTCAGGAACTGAATTGCTGCAATACCCAAACCCATAAGCTTATTTAGGTGCTGCAATGATAATACGCAAGGCTGGACAATGAGCCAGACTATAACAGTGATGACCTAATGAAGACAAACAGGAAAGCACATAGGTTGTTTGCCTCTTTCATAATAGGAACATCTCTAAGAGTGTTTCATTGATCCAGGCTCAAATTCAATGAAAAAAAGGACTAAGGCAAACCACAGACTCAATATTCTTATGACCCAGTTCCAGACATAAAGTAAGGCTAAGGACATTTATGAAAAATTCATCAGAATCTTTAAAAAATGGTTTTCGGCGATGAGCAGGTTCCCACATTGCATATATCCCCACATTCTGTGCCATACATGGCGACTGCTTGTGCTGGGTCTGCAAAAGTACATTTGGAAGAGAACAGAGCATGTCTTCAATAATCATAATCTTGAAAAAAGAACCATCTAGGCGTATATTACCTCATAGCTATGGGGATTATTTGGCCGTAGATATATTAATGATCAATCCATTATCTGTTGAAACTCAACAAACCCATGTATCAGACTCTGTAAGCCAATTGAAATCCTGGAAACAAGTGTTGTGTCAATAGGAAAGATTAGGGTAGTCATAATTTCTCCACAGGGTCATCATTGACATTCTGTGGCAGATGAGCAAGCACCTGATTAACAAATAGAATAAAGAATGGCAAAGGACACATTCCTGTTGAACTCCCCTGGTTTTTGGTTGTCATGTCTCGTTAGATTATGATGTACAGAGCATGTGCATTATGGAGCTTGATGCCTGACAGACCCAGCATTCGGTGCTCATTGTTTTATTGAGAGTTTAGTTTATGAAACAGCAAAGGTGTGCAACACAAAATCCCTCTTGCCTAAAAAGGTTCTACTTGTTTGATTGGAGATGGCATAGAGAAATGGGTCCTTGCCTTTTAATTATTATGTTATATGCAGTAAGTAGAGCAGGAACACTGAGGTAGTACTTTTGAGGAGGTTCCCCAAATGTCAAAGGTAGAGTGCCTCCTGTAGCGAGGTGGAGTGTGGTTTGTCCCTCTGGTCTTAGTGTGAGGCATCCCAATTGTGTTTCTTCCCTACTGGAACCCAGAGTGTTGTATTGCCTCAATCTGATGCAAGAATCTTAGCATGTGAACACTAAGATCAATGAAAGTACATTAACTATGTCCTGATAGGACCTATGAACCTGTAGGCATTTCATTGCCAGTCTGTGAATTTGAAAGTAGGATCTACAACAGACTCTGCGTTGCACAGTCGCCATTGAATGAAGTGACAGTGACCTGGTCTAGTATATTAACAGTTGTCAATGTTGACAGCATATATAGTTTTGCACTGGGCATATGATCTTAGTTTGCCATAGTCAGCAGACATGGAATTTATTCAAGAAGGAAACTGGGCTTACTAACTTGGTTGGCCATTGTACTAAGTATCACCATATGGGGTGGATTTGTGGGCAGGCAAGAGTCTGCATATACTATTGAAAAGTTCTTTCTGATTGGAGAAGACTAATTTTGCTCAAATTAATATCATATCTCCCCTCTTGCTCATTAAAATGTCTGTATATCATGTCCAGGCTGTATCATATGGATTTCAGTGTTCTGACAGCACAGACTCTAAAATCGGTATATGATTGATGCAGGAGAAGGAAATGTTCACTGTTGAAAAAAATGATGACTCTTTAGTTTAGAGGAAAACATATCTCATAATATCAATTAGCCAGTATTAATAATTAGAATTGATGGGTTCTCCTATCAAAATGAGACTCAGTGAGTCCATGAAGCACTGGTCCTTGTAATATGTAAAGAATGTATTGAAATTAGTCTCCAGCCAAGCTGAGTGCAGCATTCAAAATGTCAAGTCAAATATAAACACCATATCAAAGAAATCTGGAGACTTACTTCACTCCTGCAATAGAAATAAAGAAATAAAGGGGGGAAAACTTTAACCTCCTTCAATGCACTACTCTATGTCTCATCCTACACCTCTCTCAATATATCCTCTACCTCCACTCTCTGACTCATCCCAAATCTCATTCTACTACCATGATCTCCCTAAGATCCTTTCTTGACCCTTCCCTCATCTAGCCCTTCTTGACTCACCCCAAACTTCAGTCTACTAATATGATCTCCCATATAACCCTTTCTACACTCTTCCCTTCTCTATTCCTTGTTGACACACTCCATACCTCATTTTACTACTATGACCTCCAAAATAGCACTCCTAGACTCTTCCCTCATGTATCCTTCCTTTGACTTATCCGAAACCTCACTTTCGACTATGATTTTCCTAATAACCCTTTCTAGACTCTTCCCTCTTCTATCCCTCCTTTTTCGTATTTAATCAAACCGAACAGACTCACATGTCCACCCCTCAAATTAACAACTAATATTTCCCTATACAAATCCAACACCTTCCCTAATGTCCGCACAGACTGGAGTTGGAATAGTACATTTTTATATTCCAACAATTGTATGCGGAATTACAAAGTGGTCGTTGTAACGACCGCGTTGTAATTCCCTGTGGGGAAAAAGACTGCGTGATAACGAGGTATATTCTTAATGTAGTGCTAATTAGTATGGTCTCAGTACAAAGGGGCAGCGGCGGTTTTTCCATAGGGGCGTTTGGGCGCCGCCCCCCCTGCTTTCTCGCCGTGCGAGAAGGCAGAAACAAATGGTAGTTGTTTATAACTACCATTTGTTTCTGCCTTCTCGCACGACGAGAAAGCAGAACTAACTTCCTGGTTTACAGTGGGTGGTGTTCGAGGGCAGTGGGAGTGGCTTGGGGGAGTGGCTTGCCCACTGTTGTTAATACTAACTGTTTGGGCTGCCTGAGGCCGCCCAAACAGACAGTATTAACAATAGTGGGAAAGCCACTCCCCCAAGCCACTCCCCCCTGCCCACGAGTAACACCACCCACTCACACTCCCTGTTCTCTCTGTATGCTGCAGCAGCAGCATACAGAGAGAAAATTACGTCACCTGGGGCAGCCGGCCGCACCAATCAGAAACGCGGCGGTGGAGAGGGAGGCTGCCTGCTGCGCCGCCTTCCTGATGACGTGCTGCAGGACTTGAAATCGAGGACGGCGGGATTTGGACGGGGTCTCCAGACGGTAATCTCCGGACCGGATGGTAAGACTAAGTTTACTTATTTTATATATTTGTTTTAGTTTCCAAACCCCTCCCGCCTCCCCCCTCATCCCCTCAGGTTGGTGCGACCACGACTGGCAAAGGCTGACTTTTCGTCGTTCTCACTCAATCAGAGAGTCGTGAGCTCACGTTACCCGCCTTATGGGCCACACTCATCAGTTTCACTTTCTCTACAGATGGGGTTTACATCACATGTCTTACTTGCAATCATCAGGGACAGTGCTTCACCATCACCAGCAGTGACCTCAACTTCCGATCGGCACCCCACTGTTCCCCAACAGTAAGCGGCGGAACTAATTACCACAGGATATTTGCACTGTGCAGTGTGCACATTTGATTTTTCTTCCTTCTAGATCTAGACTTTAGAAAAGCTGTAAATGGCCCTTATATTCACTCGCCATTCCGCCTTGTCATTTACCCTGAACGCGTTCAGATTCCGAAAGGGTCATCATATTTAGCGCGCAACAAATTGTGCAATTAAAAAAAGTAAGTAAAGCCTTCTCCACAGGATGTGTTGTGTTGTTTTTTGTGGCTGCCGCTCTGTGTGTGTGGCAGGAGGAGGAGAGCGCCAGGTCGGAAGAGAGAGGACAGCGGGAGGGAAGGAGACGAGAGAGAGGTTGGTACAGTGACAACTGTGTTTAATTCTGAATATTAAGATAAGGGGGGGGGGATGGCGCTCCCTCTGAGGAGGTCGTGCCGGCACGAGCAGGTCTTTGCTGTCACCTCAGTCCAGGCTGACAAAAAGGCTTTTTCAACACGTGTTTGAACCTCGTATTATATTGCAATACTTGAATAGCCTGTTTCATTCTTAAGATATGTGCTTGACGATCCCTTCTGCTCAGGGCGGAGAAACGCAAGCTGCAGTTTTCAGTTTCACAAACTAATTTCAATAACACATTGATAATGGCATGCTGCTGTGTTGCAATATAGTATGTAACAATTGTATTGTATTTTTATCTTGATGACTGTTTTATTCTATGTATTAATCCAAATAAAGGTTATTTGAACTAGCAGATAGACTTCACCTTTATGTAAATGTTCAGAACGTCATGTCCAATTTGCAGGGTCGATGTCTCAGTGCTGTGTTTTAAGCTGAAGTAGCACATGGCTTTGGCTAGTATATCGGTCTTGGAAAAACCTTTCAGCGTTTTTTTTCTATGGCATTGAATGACTTTATTCTGGATGGGTAGGTTGGCAATAGGCCTGAGAATCTGTAAATCAACCATGTTGAAGGTTTTCTTTTTTAAAGTAATTGTTTGACTTGACCCAGCTTGAGAGAGGAACGAATTATGCCTTCGTTCAGACAAGTGTTTACTACTTTGAGGAGGAGGCTAGAGATGATATCCATACATATTTGGACAGGTGCAGAAATCGTTTAACTGAGTTGATTGTGGTGTAAGAGAATCCGTGTCCTGTACTCTGCTGGCTGCTAATCATCTACCATTAAATTAGGTTTATTGTCAGTCAGTTTCCAAATATTGTTTTGCCTTTTTACAGCTGCACTCTAATTTTATATGTTTTACTTATTTCTATTGCGTAGAGGTGTTCGTTTTCCTCGTTACATTACTGTCGCACATCATCTCAGTAAATGGAATGTTTACTGTATGTATGCTTCGTAAACTCTAATCAGGCTGCATGGGGCTGATTCTGGGCCTTTCTTGTGTATTCATTTTGTTCAATTTTTTTCTTCTGAGTTGTTGTGTTGACATAAGATATGGCACTACTAAAGCTGCCATATGCAGAGGGGCCGGCACAGTCCAAAGTAAACTTCAGAACCCCAGGTTTTGCTGCCCTTTGTTGCAAGCGTCTTCACTGGTGCCATTGCAACTCAATGTGACCCCCATGTTGGCAAAAGCTTTCCTTTCAGTGTGACTTACAGTACCGTAATAACTTTACGCCCCGCCACTTTCAAATGTCACCAGCCGCCACTGGATCCTGTTTAACAACAACACTGCAGTCATCATGCAAGGGGATAGTCCTGAGGTGGATTTCCCGCAGGTGTTGCAGGCCCACATGAAGTCTGAGCCTCATCATGAGGACTGACTATTACACCTTCAAATTGAGTTTTCTGTATGTCTGGAAGTTAGGATATTGTAGCCTCAGATGGAGTTTCATGTACATGTCATGAGTTGGAGCATTACATGGTGTAGCCTCCTAAGGCATTTTGCTGCATCCTGAGTACAGCTTGCTGTTATCATTTTACGCGTCTTTGCATTATGGTAGGTTGTTTTCACTGGTAAGAGTAAGCGTCTTGAGGTTGCCAGTGAACTGTGGAAGAACCGTTGTGCTTTGGAAGAAATCAAACTGTTGTCATGGGCTGAATGCCTGCCTTGCCTGCTGTCACGGTCAAAGGTCAGCCCTCTATGAATGTACACCTTATCTGTGGATATGATCAGAGGCCCATTCTTAAGTGAATGTCCACCCAGTGTTTTGTTGTGGGCCAAGACCCGTCCCTTTCTGCTGTCGTGTCTGAACCCCATTCCTGTATGAATGACCGGCCTGTCATTTGCTGTCCTCAAAGGCCCATTTCTGCATGAATATCTGCGCCGTATGTTTAAAGCGAATGGGTGCACCCTGTCTAAATAGCGTTTCTGTTCATTGTTGTGGATCAGAGACCCCTTCCTGTCTAATGCACTCTCTGTCCATGGTAGTGTAGCACAGCTATGTCTGAATGCCCAATTTGAACTAGTTGAGTTGTATAGGCCATGCCATGTCTGTCTGAATGACCTTCCACTTCATTATCAGGTGGCAGAGCCCTTTGGAAATGATTGTCTGAATTCCCTCCCTTTCCTTCGCTGTGCGAGGGGTTGTATCATAGCCTTGCCTGCTGCCTGCCCTCTGTCTCTCGCCCTGCCACCACTTCCAGAATGCCCTTGCCGGAGTGTCCTCACTTGGTATTCCTACCCGTTTACGAGCTGGGCACGTCGAAGAGAGTCAGGGCTGCGCCTCTGGAGCATTATCACTTGCTAGCGGCACGGATGTGTAAGCGATAGTGCCAACTCTCCGTGCCAAAAACTGAACAACGTTGCCCCTGCCCCTCCTTCCAGCAGCACAAGACGCCTCGCCTCTCTCCTGACGCCTCCGACGAGCTTTGTTTGCAGATCCTGCATTCATGATGGCAAACACAGGAGCTGCTGGCAGAACAGCCCAGTGTCTCGTGCCAAGGTACCAGCTGAGCGCGCCAGCATGTCCACCTATCAGCGACGCGTTTTCATTCTAACGACTTGCTTCATAGGGGAGACCAAAGCTGAGGCCCCCGGTGGCGCATATGGAACCAGGGCACGTGCCAAGAACGTCGGTAGCGGGCTGCAGACGGACAGACGGAGATCAGCTGTGGGCAAGTCCCTGTGGGTCTCACAACCTAGCAGGTCTCCAGCTGGCAAGGCAAGGATGACTACATTAAGAGTGAGACGACTCAACCCCACTCTTTGACGGACATTTCAGCTCCTGCCCAGTGTCCAAAACTGAAACTGGCTTCTGCCTCAAATGCTAGACTTAAACACTTCATCTGAGTATACATGTTGTGATGTTTTAATAAATACTCGTAATTTAAAAGTAATCCTCTGAAGGCAATGGAGTGTCAGAGGGCCAATAATTGCTGATATAAGCCTTCTGTCCCAGTTTTCCACTGTTTGCCTTTCTGTTTCTCCCTGCTTAACTTAGACAATGCTGCTTTCAGTGGGATGCCAATATATCTCTTCTGTCTCGTGCCACACCATTTGTTAAAGGCCATATTTCTCGCTATAAGCACTAGGATCAGGGCAATAACTTAGGGTAAATGCCTTTAAAGACCATTATTTCATTTGGCAGCAGACTGAAATATTAGTTTATTTACACTTTGGTGACTGAATAGAAAGATCTTTTGTTAATGCTCTGTGCTTCTGTAGGATAGCAGCTAACAAATAGTTAAATACTGATACTGACATTTTGTTGTAAAATTCCAGTATTTACATTTCTGTTCCCTCCCTGTTTCATTTCGCACATACTTTTTTAAAGTTCTAATAGCATTGCTCCTTTCTCTTGGGCAAAACCTTTGTCCCTACATTCTAATGTTCTTTTTTGTGCAGCCTCTACCCCTATATATCTCTTTATTCAAGAGTCCATGCCCGGTCGCCACTTATCGATGGAAGGGGCACCAGTGGCTCTCTATCTGTGTGTGTTATGTCTCTCTTAGCAATCATGCAAGCCGCACCCAAGAGGGTGGGGTGAGCTCCGAGTCCTCCCCACTCTCCCAGGAGACCACGTCATGAGATGAAGGCGAGCTATTTACGAGTGGCCTGTAGGAAAGTACCCCATTTGGCATGGTTACCCCCTAGGGGAGTGTCACCCCACTGCTCTGTGAGCAGTTGAAAAAGGAAAAATAAAATAATAATAACTCAACGTTATTATCTTTTTCTTTTTCTGTTCCTTGCTCGGCTGATTAGGGGTGGGGCGGGGCTAGACGTCATAGTAACTGGGGGAGGAGTGGTGGCACCCTTAACTGCGCATGACAGTTTGGCCGGCCATCTTTGGCCGCCCAAACAGGCATGAACAGTTTGCATGCTCTTCACCGGCTGTAATACACAGCCTGGGTGGAAAATATGCCCAGTGTCCCAGTCCCTGCCTGAGCGCTGAACCAAGCCTCCCAGAAAATCACAACGCTGTTGTAATGCAGTGTTGTGATTGGCTAGGGGATTTTGGGAGGGTCTGCTTCCTTCCTGCTCCTGGACTCCACCGAAGAGGCATGCAAGTAAGTATTTTTCTTCCTTTTTCTTTCCATTTACCCCTCCACACCCACCCCTTCCCCAAGCCCTCAACCCCCGCCCTGCCACACACACTCTGTAGTGGATGCCACTGTTACTCCCCCCTTAGTGGATGCCACTGTTACTCCCCCCTTTTGCCTGACTCGGATGCATCTTTAACTGAATGCGCACTGGGTTCCTGTGAACCTGGTTCCCAGGGCCTGTGTTCGTTCCCAGATCTGCACCTTTGTTTGCACAATTGATTCACCTCTGGCCCACATATGAGTCTCTTGTAAAAGGTACCTGTGGTGCCAAGATAATTGTGAACAGAGAGGGTGTCTAAGGGCTGCAGCATTCATTGCGCCACCCTAAGAGAACCCTCACCAAACACATGCACACTGCCATTGCAGTCTGCGTGTTTTGGTGCAGACAAAAGTGAAGATTCGACCTGACACACATCCCTGTGTGCCAGACCTACCAGCACTGCAAGAGGCATAGGTAAGTGATCTCTACAGCAGGCCTTACAGACCTAAGGCAGGGTGCACTATACCTCATGTGAGGGCATAACTGCATGAGCAGATATGCCCCTATAATGTCTAAGTCCAATCTTAGACATTATAAGTGCACAGTAAAGCCATACTGAGTACATGGCCTGGCAACTTGCCACTACGAGTTCCACAAATCCATGATGTCTTCATCGAATTCCAAGATGTTTGGTACCAGTGTTGGGTTTATTAATAAATGCACTCAGTGGGCACCTTAGAGGTGTCCCCTGAAAACCTACAAACCCACTAGTGTGTGCCTGACTGGTCTGAACCAGTGTGCTACCTCTAGACATGTTTCTGAGTTTCTGAAACGAATTAGTTTTATTGATTTAATTGTCAACTTACCTGCATTCATCCGTATTCCGGTGTTTACTACCCCCCACCCTACCCCTCCCCCATCACCACCCGGTAGCACTCCCACCAGGAGCCGCTACTAATAGTTGTGTACGTTGAGCTCTGGCTGGTGAAATTCCGTGGGGTGGGTAGTTAGATAGGGCCACAGAGCTCTCTAAATGAGAGGTAGCTCAGAATTTCTAGCAATCAGCAAGCACGGTGTCTGTGTGAATGAATGAATGAATGAATGAATGAATGAATGAATGAATGAATGAATGAATAACTTATACAGCACAAACAAATGCCCAAAGACGTCAAGGCGCTTGGACCAATAGTCATACATCTCTTAACAGGGAGAGTATTTTAGACTGAGTTGTGAAAAGGGCATGTATATCCCTTGATTAAAGTATGTGCAAGCCACAGCCAAAGCCCTGGACGTGAGTGATCTGTTTTCCTCTCCACTCTCCCTTGTCAAAGCAGACATTCACAAAGTTAAAAGTGTTAATTATGGAATCAAATGTTTCCTATAGAGAACGAGAGGAATTAAAGAAACCGATGCTCCGGGACTATGCTACGGTTCAAATGACGTCTTACCTGGAATCTTATTTGATTTGGGTCCCTAGGCTTTAGAAAAGAGCTCTCCTAACCACTTTTCGGCTAAGAACCATTACATCATTGCTTTGTTTCCATCTAGGGCAGTATGATATGTGCCCATGTGATGCATCTTCTGCTCAAACCCGGTAAAAAAAATTTTTTAGTACCATGAGCTTTTAACTAAAAAATATTTAAAACAGGTTCATACATTTTATGGTTTTAACTTTTTACTCATGTTGGTTAACCCTATTGTTTGCTGTTCTGTAGGCTGTTTTTGAAATCCACTTTTCACAAACGAAGCACTCTGTCTGTATGATTCCTTTTTATTGCTTAATCCGTTCTGTAATTTTTTTTATAATGTAATGTTGATATGGACCGTTTTTTCATGTTATTACTTGTTTTTATCTTATGTGAAATGTGTCTTGTCTTCTATGATAATTTTATAGTGATTGAATAAAGACATTGATTGATTGATTGATTGAGAGGGAGCCCATGATTTCTGGTAATCAGCACTCAAGGTGCACAGTCCACAACAATAAGTATGCACCAGTTATGCTCCCCTGACACTCTGGGCAGACCTAACAGTTCAGTACTAAACACAAGAGAGAGGTATAGTGATTCAGTGCAACACCACCAACAAAAAAACAATGAGGTATAGCTATCAACCAAGCATTGTGTGCACACATACTTTTATTATTAATGCAGATCTGAGATATATGTTTACACCATCAGCAGGAGTGAGTCAATGGAAAACAAAGTGCATTGTACACAACAACATGCTAACTCCAATATGCTTGTTGCAAAGTACAGATACAATGATTCTGTGCCCTCACTGTGAGAATGGATGTCTCAAGAGAGTCTCTGGATACAAACAGATCGGTTGAACGACAGTGTAGTTCGTAAAAGACAGGGCCCCTGGCAAAAAAAAGCTGGGCTATGCTCCTGCGGTTCTGGTGTTCACAACTCCTAAAATTAATGGATCTTGGAACGAGCCTAGAAAAGTTTGAAAACAGGAAAGGCACAAGGATAGGCACAGGGATATGACATTAGCAAATAACTACTGTTTGGCCAGGCTAACAAACAAGGACACTGTATGACAAACTTTTCTGCTAAACAGCATACTTTGCATCACTTTAAATCATCTCAGGTGTTTGCATTCCTAGCTGTACTGGAACACCAGATTAATGTAAAGAAACAACAAACACAAAAGCAACAGCTATGTTATTTTTCACCTGCAAGGAAAGGGTCCAGTGTCTCAGAGTTCATCGTTATGACAGGCATACGCCGATCTAAGGGAGGTCAAAGGGCACGCTGGGATAAGCGAGCAAGAGCACTAGTATTATGAATGGATCTGAAGGACCGCTGGATCAGGCAAGCTGGTGGGCCAACTGGTTACTGTACTGCTATGCATGGCAGACAAAAGAGTGTAAGTTAAGAAAATCTATATCCATAATAATAACAACTGCAATGAACAGGTGGTGTAGGATGGTTGATCTTTTGGACATCATATAGCTATTGCTTGTGTAATTTCAAGGCGCTAAGAACAGGAACATCAATGTCTGATGAGGCGGAGGTTGCGTCACCCAGCCTCCATCTTGTCATGAGCGGGCTCGTGTCCCCTTCAGGCTCTCCGTAGATGCCACAGGAGCTCCCACACTTGGAAACGGTAGCACCAGTGCAGGCAAACAGAGTTTGTGCTGCCTTGACTTTGTCTTACATTTGCAAAAGTGGGCAGTAGGCTAAAAAACACAGGGTCATACACATCAAATGCACCCTTACAATTTAAAATCTTCCACCAATTTGCAGTAGAAAGTAGTTTGGGATAGCTCCTATGCAGGTGCGCTCGGGTGGCTGTGCATGTTGGAAGCTATGTAGACACCTGCCAAACCTCTAGACTACCTACAAAAGAAGTGTGAGGGGTAGGTTTGCTTTCTCTTGCCAAGTCATTCTCTATCTTGCAAACCCCAGTCTTTTTTATTACAAATATCTACAGCACTTACCTTAGGCACACTTGTGAGGATTGTGATTCCTTAACATACCTTAAACACATCGTGTTTGTGAAGGGTGAATACTATCATTATATTTATAAAAGAATATATGGACTTACAAAAGTGTTCCCATTAGGGAGACTCAGTACTTTTTTGTCCTCAGAAGTCACTATAATGCTGCCCTTAGTTTATCTGATAACCCACAAGTTACTCATTAGTGGCTACCATTTTGGATAGGGGGGGTTGGGAGGACAATTTGGGGTTCTCTCTATGGTCTCATCCAAGGTGTGACTAGGAACACATCCAACTGAAGTTTCAAGGGTCCTCAGCTACAAGGTGACCCTGGAACTGTCACCAAAAGCAAAAATCATATGCTAAACCTTGAGGGACAAAATGAAAAAGAAAATGCTAGGCTGTCTGGGACACAGCTTGTAGGGGACTTTCTTACTTACAAGCTCTGTCTACTTAGCAGTGCATTAACAGATATATCGACAAGAATTGCAGCTAACTAGTGTTAGTGTTAGTTAGCGGCAATTTTCCTACTGCCATATATCACCAAAAACCATCACCATGGGACCAACATATTTTCAATACTTCGCTACATGACAATAGGATCTGCTCGCGGTAGTGAATGTTGGTGCTAACACTTGCATCAAGGCAATAAAAATGTTGCGCTAGTGAGAGAAAAGTAACGAAAGGCCAATTAGAGGCAAAAAAACTCACGTTAGTCAGCCCAACATCACTTTTCTTCCTCTAGAGGCAAAAATAGCCTCTACATCCACTACCAATGATGAATAGAAAATAAAACCAATGGAATGCAGAAAGGAGCAGCCAGAGCCAAGTTAGATTGCCCTTGCCTGGTGGTGAAGTCTGGCAGGTCGCATGGAGACACTTTGCTGACGTGTGAGAAGACTGCCTGGCAGCCATTGGAGCTGTGATCGGTAGAGGCACTCCTACGCACCAATGTAGGGAGGTCTGCATTGCATAATGTGCACCACCACTACACTGGGGTGCACAGAGGAAATTGCCAAAGGTGGGCCACGCCTCGCTGCACCACAGGTCGAAGTATGTGATATTGCCAGGACGCTGTGGAGGGTGAGGCGGCTGAGCTGAGCCAAACTTGTGTGGCAGGAGCACTGCAACCTCACACCTAAGGGGGCTCTGTTGCATCACTTGTGTCTGGGGTTCCCCAGCAGACTTGGTGGTGACTGCTGTACCCAGGCTTGTGAAATCCCACCTGGCTGAGACTCCTGCTGCCTGATTCACAGATTCAGAGAGAGTGCGGCAGATTGAGCACCAGCGTGGATGTCCTGTTGAGGAGATGGTGGGACAGGGAGCCAAGGAGGCCTGGGGGTAGTGTCTGGGCCAGGCCTAGCACTGGTGGGTGGCACACGCTGTGCCCTGAGCAATCCCTGTGCTGCAGAGGATGCACATTGCCGATGACACCGCACAAGACTGGTGGGAGACTCCACTAACTGGCTCAAGTTGCTCAGATCTGCCATTTTTGGCAGTGGATGGCAGGCAGACAGGGCCGGTTGGGACTCAGGCCCTTGGGTATGCAGCTTGATCCACTGTTACCCACTAGGAATCTGGGGAACACGGAATCTGGTCACCACTGTTAGATCGGAGGAGGCAAACGGGTGGTGCTGCCTTTCCTTGCCCCCTGGTAATGAGCTCTTGGGTGTATGGGGGACTATCCCTTAGTGGACTTGCTCTACCCACAGCACAGCCTATCTGGTAGCTGCTGCTGATGTCCCCATCTGCTGCTGCTGGTTACTCTGACCCGGAGGTCAGGTGTTCGAGGCCCTCCTCCCTCCGCAAGCTCCAGCCTGCGCCTCATCATTGGTGGACCAGTGGTAGAGCGTCACTGCTCTGCTGTTTGACTGTCCTCCTGTCCCTCTTTCTGCTCTTCTCCATTGCTTTCTACCTTTGACTTTGTATTTTTTCTTTTCTCTGCTTGTTTGTTTCTTTCTTGTGCTTTTGTACAGTTCCTTTTTCCCTGTCCTCTCCCTCGTTGATGCTGCGATTCCCCGCAGCCCCGCCCCTCCGGTGTCCTTTGCCACGTTTCCCGCCTATCGGCTGTCCAGTCCCCCCACAGCACTAATTAATGGCAGCTGCCATGCTGCCATGCGCAGCGAGTGTGCCACTTATGCACCAAATTTTTGCTAAAGGCAAGCCTATCTGCGCTGTCCATGCATGCACTACATCCAGTGCAAAGGACCCTGTCTCCTGGACACTCCTCCACTATGACGCCAGCACCCTTCTCACCCACAACCCTGGACGCCACTCCGTTCTGCCACCTAGCATCACGAAAGAATACCCTTGCCTGCCGAAACTGAAAACACACCTTCTGCCACATTCATACACAAGCACCTCTCCCCTCCCAGCAGGCCAACAGTGCACCAACCGTCTCAACTTCATCCTCCTCAATGTGTGGTCCCTTCACAAACACGCCACAGAAATCTGGGACCTACTCAATGCCAACTCTTCAGGAATCCCCTTCTTCACGTAAACCTGGACCAACCTCTGCTCCGGACCGCACATTGCCATATCCGACGGCTACAACATCACCCACAAGGACTACCCCGACTGCCCAGAAGGAGGCATTGCCATTGTCTACAAAAGCACACTCAGAGACCACAACTTCCAACTGGACAACCTCATTGACCAGAACACCACCACCCTCCTGGAGAACCAAGCACACATTGGACTCAAGCAGATAGTCACCTCACTAACCCACATAGCCAGACACACACTCGACCTCCTCTTATCCACCAGCGGGAACATTCAACTACAGCCACACCACAAAACTCTACTGGACCAACTGTCATTGTATACATCACACCTTCGCCACGCACACTGTACTCCACTGCCATCATTGCCCCTCCCTGTCACAGCTGGAACAAGGCCACAGAAGAACTTCTCTTCAACGCCCTCAGCACCACCACTCCGCCAACCCTTACACACACCAACACCACAGCGTGCAACCTCCACCGATGGATCTCTAACTGTGCCAACATCCTGGCACCCCTAAAGAAAAAACAGGAAAAAACACTCTAAGAAGGCCAACTGGTTCACTCCCACCCTCCACTAGTCCAGACGCACCAGCAGATGTCTAGAGAAAAGATTAAGCCACAACATCAATCACCTCTGCAACACAGTTACCATGGCACAAGGGTGCCTGCGTTGACGCATGGCAGCCATTATGCACCATCGTAGAAGAAAAAGACAGGACGGCTAATTCCTGAGCCCCTTTTGACAGTTTAACACCGCTGGTGCATCATTTACTTGACATACGTGCAGCGTGAATTTTACACCACATTGCGCTATATTTACAAAGTGACCCATCTAGGTATGTGTGCGACCTTGTGAAGCCCTGTGCCACATTATACCTGTGTCTGGTATGATGTATGCAGGGTGGGTGTTCCAACGCAACAAAGCCTTGTAGGGGTGGCACAATGAAGTCTCTCATATTTCACTGTGACAATTCTAGGACACCACTGTGGAAAAAACCTTAAGCCTGCCTCATGGCAGGCGTAAGGGTGACTCAGTGCCATTGGGATAGGCTGGCCTCATGCATTGCTGGAGTTGTGTCATGCTTGCAACACAACTGCAGCAATGTGTGACTTTAGCACATACAGATACATCAACACTTCAGATATATCTGTCATTGATTGTGACATGGAGCGCCATACATTGAATACTGCGCATTCATGGTTCGCAAGGAGGGCGCAGTGAAAAGTGTCACAACACAGTTTTGTTGCAGCAGTGCAACACTTTTCATGAATGAGGCCCAGTAACGCGCCCAATCTTATTGATAGGGTGCATCCCTGACCTTTGGCTCTGGTGCAGGGCAGCACAGCAGTATTCCTTGCAGCGCTGTCCAGCACACAAACATCTGATATGTGAACCCAAGTGTTTGCACAAATTTGAAGACCAGCTATTATTTAGCTTAAAAAACGGCCTCAAATTGGACTTAGCAGCATGTTTGGGGTTATCGACGTATGGGAATTTCATTGTAAATAACGCAAAGTGTGGTTAGTGGCAGTTTTATCACGGGAATACCTACCTTGCATTTCATTTTTGTTAAGTCCCGCTAACAGAAGTGGCGATCCTGAAAATTCCTGTTTACGATGGAAAGGTGCCGCTAACTGAGGTTAGCAGCAACTTTTAAATACGGCGATAAAAGCTGCTATAACGACAACAAATTGACACTACAGTGGCCTTAAGTTAATGTAAATATACCCCTAAGTGTCCACTGCTGACATCTGTGAAATATATTTGCAACCTGGAGGTGATAGGACTGAATCAAAATGAGTCCAGTCATCCTAACAACCGTTGCCAGTTGATCTTGAGATGCCTAAAACCTGTAATTTTCATGCATCAAAGTTGTGAGTCTCCTACATTATGTGCTATATATGGTTAAATATCTGTCTCTAAAGGTGAATCTCGCTTCTGTTTGTTCAAGCATTAGAGTTAGTTAGTTAAAATAAAGTGATTTCGCTATTTTATTTAAGTGTAATCCCCGACACTACATCACTATCCTTTGAACTGCATGATCTACAACAATATTAGCTCTCTCATATCAGTAGTTGTTATTCTCCTGCCATGCTTACATCCCCCACCTTCTTGGACACACCCTCCGCCTACAGCCTAAAGCCAATGAAAACTTTCATCAACGATGACTACCTGTGGGCTGACGGGACTATGGACCTCCATGACAACATTGAGATTCTAAGCTTAAAATAGGTTGTGAGTTGCCCAACACATTCAGGCTTGACAGTTGCTGAAGGATCTAACATATCAATGCAGCCCAAGAAATGGTCAATATATTCCTGCATGTATATCAATGCATTAACAGCACTATTCCCTCCCATGTCCTTCAGGCGTTTCAGAAATGTATGTATATATTTAACATAGACTTTGACTATAAGACACCTCCAAACCTAGAAAACCAAAGGCAGGCTAGAAAGGCTTCAGCAAGTGGTTTTAAAAGGGTACTGCTGTGCAGAAATGTGCCACATGAATACTACAATGACAAATCACAACACCATTGTATTAGCAAACAAGCACTGGAAAAGCCAATACATCGTGCCTATTCAAGACCTGTTGGCTTTGGCAATGTGTTTTAGCCGTGTTGTACTCCATTGTGGCTGCTGTTTGGCATGGCTAAAATTTAGTGGCATGTATTGTCATTGAGTGGAGTGGAGTGTTGTAGAGTGGAGTGTTGTAGAGTGGAGTGTCATAGAATAGAGTTGAGTGTCATATAGTGGAGTGTCATAGAGTGGCATGAAGTGGATTAGAGTGGAGTGGATTGGAATTGATTGGAGTGCAATGGAATGAATTGGAGTGGAGTGGATTAGAGTGGGGTGGGGTGGATTGGAGTGGAGGGAATTAGAGGCCAGTGGATTATAGTGGATTGAAGTGGGTTGGAGTGGAATGGATTGGAGTGGATTAGACAGCAGTAGAATGGAATGGATCAGAGTGCATTAGAGTGGATTGGGTTGGAGCTGATTAGATTGAATTTGTTTACAGTAGATTTGAGAGGAGTGGGGTGGATTAGAGTGGAGTGGATTCAAGTGGAGTGGGATGCATTGGGGTGGAGTGGATTTGAGTGGCATAGTGTGGAATAGATCAGATTGGATTGGAATGGATTAGAGGGGAACAGATTATTTTGGAATGGAGTGGAGTAGGGTAAAGGGTAAAGGGGCATTGAGAGAAGGACAAAACAAATGCACACACAAGGAGTCATCCTTGCACAATTGCTGTCAAGCACAATGCTTCCAGAACTTTGCTCTCAAAAGCCTTTGCCCCGTTAAACACTTTGGGAACAGTTGTAGGTTTACTCCAAATAGTTTATGGATCCTTTGTAAGTTGCACTCCTCGAACAGTTCTCCCTCCCTCATGATGGATACCACTCACATTATCAATGCTCTCTGTGCAATTGTTCCTCACTCACCCCCTTCTGGAAAAAAATCTACTGATCCTGAAATTGTGGGTAACTACTAGCCTGTCATCAACTAGCCCTTTCTCAGCAAAATCTTAGACAGGGAAGTGGTGAGACAACTCCAAGCAAATGTGGTACCATACTGCCTCCTACTCAAGTATCAATCTGGATCCCGGCCAGCGAGGAGCACTGACAGTCCTTTGGTAAAAATGAGGCAAGGGCTCCTTCTCTGGCAGGATGAGGACAACAAAAATGCTCTTACAATCCTTTACCTTTCTGTCACCTGCAATGCTGCTGCCCATTTGATTTAATTGGAAAGGCTTGACTATTACCCATGCTTATGGCAACCTGCACTGCAATGGATATAATCATTTATCATCGCCTGCAGGCTGAAAGTAAGAATTGGTTCATTTGATTCGCAAATTCATTCAGAGTTATGTGGCATCCTTCAAGGGTCATCAGTCTTGTGTCTTTTTTCAGTTTCTGCATTTTCCCCCTGGCACAAGTCCTTGAACTATACCACATGAATTATGAAATATTTTTGCTTTCAATGTTTTTTTAAAATTTTAGAATAATGGGGGCCCGCAGCTTCCCCCAACAATAATTGTTTTGCAAAAGCCATGACAAAACAAGGCAAGTATTGACAAATCCAAAAGGCTGTTGGCCAACAAAAGACCTATTGACTTTTCCAATTCTTGTTTTTTCTATCAGTGCTCTCAAGTATGCGAAAGTGGAAATGAAGTGATTTACAAAATTACTTATTCGATATATGTTGAAATATAATCGACAGACATGAACATCGCCGGCGCCATCATGCCTAACAAGAGCCATCGTATGCACGTAAACGGCACCCATTTTAGATACCGTGGCAATTTCGTGCTTTGCCGATCACCCGCGCGTCACCCTGACCTCACAGTCATCCCCCGCGCTCTGCAAACCCCCAAGCACACATGCTAGAGTCATAAAGCATCCTCAGCATGACCCAGCCCCGGAGCCACTTCCTGTGCCTAACACCCATGTCCTTTCATCCCCCTCGCACGAACAGGCCCATCGATAACCTCCTCACCTGCACCTGGCTGTTCGATCCCGTCCCAGGCAATAACCAGCCCCTGCGAATACAGTTTATATCCCCCGTACAGTAGAAACTCGCTCCCCATCAAAGGGGTCGGAATTAATCAATGACACAACCCTCTTAAATCTGACCGATCCCGCATACTTCAGACCCTGCCGGAATGCCCAGCTGCGCGATAACCCCCGTACAGTAGAAACTCGCTCCCCATCAAAGGGGTCGGAATTAATCAATGACGCAACCCTCTTAGATCTGATTGATCCCGCATACTTCAGACCCTGCCAGAATGCCCAGCTGCACGATAACAATCACCTGCTGAGACCAGGGTGGGGGACATTTGCTGTTGGGTATGTGTGGGAACAAGTTGGAAGCGGGGATTCCGGGGATGTAATAAACCACTGTCAGGAATGTGTTACCCTGCAATAAACAGTCAAGATTGTATATAAAAGGCCATGCCACAGAGGTACAGTTAGAGCACCTCGTGAAGACATTTCGTCTGCCCGAATTGACGTGTTCTCCTCCAGAGAAATAAACCTGTTCATCGCTGTCCAGATTACCAGCGCCTGCCTCTTTATTTGATTAAGCTAATAATCGAGTAGATCAGAGGCGATTAACGCCAAAGCAGTGATTGATGATAACTAGAGAAAATCTGCTTTTCTACAATTGGCGTCCCAACGCGGGGCCCTTCAGCGACACGTGGTTCCGGTAGAGAGGTCCTAACGATAGAGTGAACGACTGCAACGATCGGAAAAGTGCACCTGCCTGAAAGAGACCCTCGTCTGGCAGCCGATCATCCGAACTTCACCGGTTCCGAACGGACCTCTCTCGAGTGATCTACAGTCCTGACTGGGGTCCCACAGGAGTGCCGCGGCAAAAACAGAGAACAGAGGATGATCGGGCGCTGGAAGTGGAAGACGAAGAACTATCCAAACGGTCCGGGTAAGGTCGAGTAGGACATTTATACGTCTGATTGATAGGACGTTATACGTCTGATTGGTAGGATGGTTTATCCATCTGACGCATTGGAATTGTTTGATTATAAAATGCTAGTATTACGCTCTTTGGTTCTTTGGTTCTTAGGATATTTGGTTCTTTTTGAGATATTCCCTGCTTGCAAACAATGAAGAATAGGAACGTTCTCTCTCTTTGCAGACAGTGAAGGATAGGTAGTGCAGATCTTTGTCCACCATTGTTTGAGATCTTCATTTGTCCGATTATACGTCATGCCTATCTTCTCCCCACTTATTGGTAATTGGTTCTGCCCGGACCGCTTATTAGAGGTTAGTCATCCGGCTCCACCGGAAGGCACCCCTAATAAGGACATGTATGTAAAATATGGATTAGTCGCTGTCGCTTACAGTAAACTATGGCATAAAAGTACTAAAAATGATGGAGAAAATCAGTGGCCACTGATGGAATCTTTTGACCTCGATAAAATAGAAACGCTAGAGAAAGCTCTACATAAAAAGAAAACTACGCCAACTATGCTTGACAGTCTCGGCATGTGGCGAAAAGAAACAATTCAACGAAAGAAGAAAGATTAAGCAAGATTAGGTAAGGAACTACGGAAATCAGCTCACCTAGCTTGTAAAAAATTAGAAGAGGAGATTAAGGAAAGAGAAAATGCTAGGAAGGAGCGAGAATCAGAGATCTCAGGACAATGCCCTGTCAGAGCGCCCTCCGCTCTTTACCCTGAGTTACCATCAAAACAGAAGATAGATGACGATTTACTCCTAGGTCCACAATTATCTACATGCCACCTCCTTATGCCCCTACTCATCCTCTAATACAACACCAAGATTCTCAGAACGTAACCGAAGGTAGTGCCAGGGCCTCGGTACCCACGGCCTCTGCGCCGACCAAGCCTCTCGTGCCTGATACCTTGTCAAACGACACACCAGTAAGAACCAAAACAACAGGAAAAAGGGCCGGTAAGAATCCCGTGGTTGAGTAAGAGTGAGCGAGTAGGTATTGAGAAAATCGTCAAAACTCTGGTAGACAGGAAGGAAGCAGAAGAATATATAACAGATATATGTAACTCTTATGTGGACAATCACAAGCGACACTTTGTCGTGCGTTTTTGCTATTACACCCTTACGGCTTATGAGGAAAAGTACAAGAAAATAGGGCCTGACCGACTCATGACTCTATACAGGAAGGTAGATACAGGAGACGAGAATGACTGTGATGTGGCGGAACTTTTCTCCTATACCCTAGAAGTCTTCTGCCACCTCATAGAACAAGGACGGGTAGTCAAAAACACGAAGTCGGAAATGACGGAGCCTCCAATGGAGAGACTAGACAATATGATGCCCATAAAGGAAGCTGTCCCCTATTGGGTCCCCCCTAGAGGACAGGGAACTCACGATGACATAAATCACCAGGACGCCAAAGGAAGAGTGGTTTATAATTGGGTATATCAGCCTTGGGATAGACAGGACATCCTGACGTTCCGCAAATCCTTGCCGGACTTGCGAAAGAATCCCACCGTGTTTTACACTGAATTAGGTACCGCACTAGAATTGACAATTATGACGCTTGCCGACATCGACTTGTTCTTTGGGCTACGCCTGCCAGCTGACGTATGGAAACAGATCAGGAAAATAGAACATACCGATCTGTTCGGTCATACCTGGAAACAACTCGATGTGCTGGACAAACAACGAAACCCCAGACAGAAACCTGTAAAAGCCATATTAGACCTCCCTGACAAGATAGTAAAAAAAGTAAAATCCCTGATTCCTGAGAAAAAGATAGATTGGTCCATAGTAACCGTTTGCCGTCAGAAACCCCAAGAAGATGTCTCAGAATACTTCTCCCGGTTCGAAACAGTGTTCTCAGATTTTAGTGGACAAGACATGTCCACTGCGACCGGACATCACTTGTTCATACAGAACTATGTTAAGGGTCTGTTACCAGAGGTATCGCAGAAGCTACAGACCAGCGAAAGCAGTTGGGCGGCCTCTAAACCAGCGGCCATCCTCCAGATGGCCCAGTACTATGAACGTAAAATTATTAGAGAGAGACCCCTTGCACCAGGGGAATAGGGTACTTTTAGACAGTAAAATCAAAAAATTCCCTTGGCGAAATTACTAGAAAATGAAGCCCAAATGTTAGTATTGAACACTACTCTTGAGCAATCATGACAAAACATATATATATAAATGTATGAAAAATATTTGAAATGTATTTGTATGTTAAAAACGTAACCAGTACACATTAAAAACAAATCAATATTCCACAGATATTATCTGTAAAATCATCACAAACATAATTCATCTAAAATTGCTGTACACTGCACAGATTCTCATGCTTCACCTGTTATTGTGAACAACCTAAATAAAAACAGTAACATATACAAATTATCAATTTTAAGACCACAAAAAAGGGGAGAGACAAACAAATACAGTGCAATTTGTCATGGAAATTTGCATATCAAGTTTTTAAATTCTAGAACTCAATCCTGGACACACTTGATTCTTGTACTGCACAGGATGAGCTTGATTACTCGATTGTGCACTTTGTTGAGCGTCGACGCGTTTCGATGGCTTATCTTTCTATAGTATGCCATCTTTATCAAGACTACGAATATGGTCTCTCCTATATTACGGCACTGGGTGGTTGCCTTGTAGTAAAATAACCTGTTGGTAAACATACTACAATCAGTATTGTTCTTACATTTCCTTGCAGAGAATGGCCACAAAGTTTCCCGAAGGAAATTGCAGTTTTGCAAACCCCAAGTCACGTATCTAGGACACCTCTTATCAAAGGAAGGGAGGAAGCTCATGCCTGACAGAATCCAGACTATTCTAGACACTCCCGTCCCCAAGACCCAGAAGCAAGTCCGCTCTTTGGTAGGCCTCACCTCATTCTGTCGACAGTGGTTGCCAAACTTCAGTCTCATAGTCAAACCCCTACTTTTCCTACTAGCCAAAGACACTCCATTCCCGCTCCCTTGGACCCCTGAATGCCAGACAGCGTTCAAAGAATTACGAGATGCCCTTTGTTCAGCACCCGTTTTAGGAACCCCAGACTACTCCAAGCCATTTTCGCTCTATACACACGAAAGAGAGGGATGTGCCTTATATGTCGTAACACAAACGATTAGTCCCAAGCAGCGCCCTTTGAGGTTCTGTAATTCTGGAGTCTGACTTCATTTATTTCTGTGCCACCATTTTGTGTTGCCCTCACGTAGGCCTGTGAAGGTAGCCTGGCGAATAAAGTGGCCTGGCCTTCTTTGTTCATGTATACATTAACTAAGGTTTCTTTTTGACTCTGAAATGAACTGTAAGAAACTGACCTCTTCACCTGAAACTGACCTCGCAAAGCCAATTTCCCTGATCGATCTTTGTCTGAGATTGCCAATCAATGTTCAGTACATCGTTAACTTTTAGTTTCCTTGCACATGCCTTATCTTGTTCATCATCTGCTACTGTTTCTTTTTATGTTTCTTCATTACATGGGTTATGCTTTCAATTATAGGTTTGTCTGGCTTTTGGAGGTTGAATTTGGGACATTCTTAATGATTAACCTTTGGGTTGGGATACTGTACATGTAATCATGCCATGCCCTGCAGTGCCATCTAAATCAGATTAACCTTTGTGAACTATGTAATTATAATGTTTTGCCGATATCCTGCTAAAACCCCAAAGGCTTCTCACCTGCTGACCCTCCAGATTTTCCATTTGTTTAGGAATGTAATTGGCACAACTCCCTTACATGCCTGGGGCAGGATAAAGAGTATATAAGACTTGAAGTAGGACCATTCTAGCAGACTGCCTCATTCAGTTGCTAAGGCTTCTGTGTGACGTAGTCTCACTCATTTGAGTTTATTAAAGATGTTATTTTATATTCCAGCTTCTGTGTCAACTTCTTTGTATTAGTGAGACCCCTGAGAAGTGGATTTTTGATTTCTACACCTTGCGCTAATTTCTCAGCCACCCTCGACCCAGTAGCCAGAGTGCTAATGGCGTGCTTACGCGCCGTAGCAGCTGCAGCAGTTTCGATCCACCAAAGTGAGGGAATAGTACTCTCCAACTCCCTTACAGTGTTAGTACCCCATGTAGTTGACACGCTTCTGAATCAAACAATAACCCAACATCTGACTAGTGCACGACTGACAGGATACAAGTTGACCCTGCTAGCGCCACACATTACTCTGAAGCGATGCACCACTCTAAATCCAGCTACGTTTTTACCTGTGCCCGAAAACGACCCCAGCGTGACTCCCCTACTGACTGTGTGACCCTCACCGACGAACAGACAAGGATCAGGGTAGATCTCCGAGACACTGCTTTTCCAGAACCTGATGGGGAACTATGAGTAGATGGCTCGTGCATCAAACTCCCAGATGGCACGACCTCAGCTGCATACGCCGTCACCACTGCCCAAACCATAATAGAAACAGCCCGCATTGCCCAACGATCTGAGCAGGCGGCATAACTAATTGCCCTCACACGAGCATGCATCTTAGCAGCAGGAAAGACAGTAAACATATACACGGACAGCCAGTACGCTTTCGGGGTGGTTCACCATTTCGGGCTCCTGTGGGGGGAAAGAGGATTCCTGACCTCGCATGGCACACCCATCCTACACGGAGATCTAGTTT
This sequence comes from Lissotriton vulgaris, assembly GCF_964263255.1. NCBI lineage: Eukaryota > Metazoa > Chordata > Amphibia > Caudata > Salamandridae > Lissotriton > Lissotriton vulgaris. Next base: position 467,672,664 of record NC_141699.1, on the reverse strand, counting down.
CCACCTTAACTGAAGCAGTCCTCCTCCACAAGCAGCTAGCAGTAATTAAATACCAAGCACATAAGAAAGTGACAGACATTTTTGGACAGGAAAATGCACTAGCTGATGTTACTGCCCGAGCCACAGCCGAAGACAGAACTGCAACACAAATGTATGTGACTAGGTCACAAGCTGAGAAATGGACAGACACTAGGGCCACTATAAGAGACATCCAACTGAAGAGTACACCACACAAACTGACTGAATGGGCTCGGGTGGGACTGAAAGACGACGAAGGCTGCTGGAGAACAAAAGACAGAGACAAATGGCTGCTACCTGACGCCTATCTGATCTTCATATTGACCATGGTACACCTACCCGCACACATAGGATCTGCTCCCATGACCGAACTGATTGCTAGGGTATGGCATAACGGCAAGATAGCAGACTCAGCAAAACGCCTAGTGCAACAATTCATGGTATGCCTGCAACACAACCCAGGGAAAGGGACAGTAGTACCACGGGGAGGGTTTGGAGTCCTCGACCATCCCTTCAAAATCCTCCAAATGGATTACATTCAACTAGAAAGGTGCCATGGTCTGAAATACGTTCTAGTTTGATAAGCGTGGCTCAAATCCACTGGAGTGACTTACAGCACTCACCTATAATTACCTTATAGGAAGTCAGCCGGACAGTGGAGAAGTATAAACGAAAGTCTTTATTAGGCCAAACAACACTCATATGAGAGGGCCCTGTCCGACCTCACTCCTGGGAGTGCGAACGAGAGGACTGACTCTCTGCACCACAGCAATACATTATAATGCAATACAGTAAATGGGGTACGCCCCTTGTGGAAAACTACTGAGCCCCAGACCAGTGAACAATGCTCTCATACAGCAGGCATCTGCACCTGCGAGGGATACATTATTATCTCTGCTCAAGGCCAGGGAGCTAGGCTTCGGCGTCTCTGGGCATGAGAACATTGCAGATAACATAAGTTGTTAGTTTCGGTCACAGTGAGCCGAGAAACGAAAACTGCTGTCTTAGTATATTTCTTTCTGTATTCCTGCGGGAGGGGCGTGAGCGAGCAGAGCCCGCAGGCACGGAGAGTTACACAAAATGGTGGCACACAAGCTAAGCTAAGAAACTAATAGGGTCACACATATATATACGAAATAGGTAAGAATATGAATTCAGCATAAGTGTGTTTACGTAAATGCATTAGTTAGTCATATGATGCTAACTCACACGTCATCATAGGGTAATTAGAGCATCGAAAAGTAAATTCTATCAGACCCTCCTTTTAGCATCATTGGCTAACTATAGCCTCATTTATTTGCCAAAAGGTAGTGTCGACATACATTCTAGGGGCAGGCCTACACTACTTCAGTCGAGAACATCTTCTGCAATAAACATTAACCAACTTGCATCAGCAGGAATTTCAGTAATCATAGAAGTGGTATATTGACCATGTAACTTCTTTTTCGGACGTATATTTGCAGCACACATTGAACAACATGGAGGGAGGCAATATATGCAAAGGCAGCATGACAGAATTACACTCACCACTCCAACCAAACCCATCAGTATTTTCCAGCCCCAGGAAGAAAAGGCACCCCAGAGCCACCCTTGGAGAGACCATGTTCCATTATCTTGGTGCAGTTCAGTCGCTAATCTATGCAATTTTTGCACTGCCAAGTTAACAATCGGGGCGGAGTCAGGGATATAAACGCAACAAGAGGTCCCGATGACGCGACAGGCCCCGCCCCTATCAGCTAGTATGACGTCAAGGACCATCCTATTCTGGATCGTAAATAATCTCATAGCCTGAACCTCAACAGAGATGTTAGTCGTAATGTCAGCCTCAACCAGAACCACTTTTTCCATTACCCTAGAAAGTCGTCTAATAGCTCTACTGTTGAATATAGGGCCCCAGAAAGGAAACAGACCCTTAGAAAAATCAGTCCATTGCTGATACGAGGTATCTGTCTGGTCAACGTCCTCTACCTGAAGTTCCCTCCTTTTGCGCTGCTCTTGAGGCTGCTCTTGAGGCCTGGGGAATCGTCGATGAGTTCTGTGGTAATCAGAGGGGGCCACATACACAGGAGGAATCAGATAAGCCAGGTAGCACACCCCACCCCAACCCTCTGGCAACCATAAGTATCCCCTTTCACCGCATACAAAATAGACACTGGGTGGGGCAATCAAAGAGGGGCTAACTGGCAGGCGTATTGAAGCAGTCACATTACAAGAGCTATTTCCAACCTTGATGGGACCCCTTCCCTCTATACAGAAAAACGGAGGAGGACCCACCACAGCAAGGGGTATCAAAGACTTGGAGCTGCCGTTATTCTTAGGGGGGTGCCTATAAGACAAAGTGGCATTCAATTTCATGAAACTATCCCTAAGTCGATCAGTATCATTAGGTGTCAAGAATCGGCCCAACTTTTTCTCACATGTCTCTATAAAAGTCTGGTCAAAACGTCCGTCAGTGTATATTCGTCCAAGGAAAGCTGAAGGCAAAGGGCGTACTCGCATAGTCATTGTCCACCCCCTATTCTGTAGTCGGGGTGTTAGGGAATCTGGCTGTTGGAAATATTTAACTAGACCTATAAGGGTGTACCATCCCACACAACTATTTACCGGAGTCAAAGGAAGAGCAAGGAATCTATCTTTCTTATAAGCAGCAGAAGGCAAAAGCCCACAAACCCAGCAATCTGTCATGTTGGTAGTGGCATGTGCATGATGCAAAGTCTTAATAAAAAAATTATCTTTATAATTTGTACGTATCATTCTTTCGCCATATTCAACAGTTAACATTTCGTGTTCCGGAACAGCAGTAGGTGTGGGTGCAAACGTATGAACGGGATAGTATTTATCTAGGAAAAACAGTATTCCAAGAGTCACCAGAAAGGTAATTAAAAATATTATGACCACTACAATTTTTCCTTTTCGGGAAAGGGCCAACCAGGGGGAATCAGGCTCACGTCTCGGGGGAGCTGCAAAAGGCTGCTCCTCATCAGGAATTGGCCGCCCAAACGGATACATTCTGTAAACTCTTCAACACCAAAAATCAAAAATAAAGATAAAAAAAATCACACTACAACTAAAAAAATAGTCCCAGACAATCCTCAACCGGCCAGAGGGGTTCTTCAACCCTTAAAAAGGGGTCTTCTTCCCTGTGTCCTTCAAAGCCTCACAGGCAGGCTTGTACCGTTCATACCTATTCCCACGTCGTTGGTCAACACTTTGAAATAAGGGAAGCACTTAATTCGGGCCCCGCACCACGCTTTAGTCTCAAAGAACACAATCTTCGGCTAAACACCAGGGCTCTTACAAGTCCATCCCTACCACTAAATCTTCTTTTTCAGAATGTCCACTAAGCCCTTCTTCCAGTATTTAGTCCATCATATTCCAGCACTGTACTTATTTTCTTCGGGGCCGGAAATTGTAACGAGTGCTCCCTGGCACTTCGGGGTCAGAAAACAAAGCAGGTGTATCAGTGGCAGATGCTGAACTTTCCGATATCTCTTTGCTAGCAACAAAAGGAGTGGTAGAGCTCACAGTATTTTCAATTCCGCTTTGCTCTTCTCCAATCAGTGAAGCATCCGAGAAAGAAACATATCTTGGAATATGTTCGAACTCCTGGTCAGCAATGCCGTCTTGTACCCATTGATCATAGGGCAACGGGAGCGGGACCCTCTTCACATGAGAGGCATGGGTCCACGCCTTTCTGCCGTCAATCCGCAGTGCTGTGCGCGTGGTGAGGAGCACCTGACGAGGCTCTGACCATCTCGGCTCCAAACAGGACTTCCGCTGGTATCGTCGCACCACGACCCAATCCCCTGGGTGGATGGTGTGTCCAGGCCCCTCCGGCAACGGCTTCAGAGTGTCTGCTACCTGCTGATGAATAGAACGAAGATCTTTAGTCAAAGCATACAGATAATCTGTCAACAGAGAGTAAGGAACTTCTGAAAAACATTTAGGTCGGGGCACTCCCCAGATATTGGCCGGGCGGCCAAATACCACCTCATGCGGGGAGACGCCCATTTTTGCATTTACAGTGACTCTTGTGGAAAGCAAAGCTAAGGGAAGTGCGTCTGGCCAACGGAGACCTGTACTCTCACATATTTTGGCCATTTTTAACTTGAGCGTGCCGTTAAACCGTTCCACCAGTCCTGCTGCCTGAGGATGCAAGGCTGAGTGGAACTTCTGGGTGATGTGTAGACCCTTGCATATATTCTTCACTAATTCAGCATTAAAGGACGTGCCATTATCACTCCAGATCACCCTAGGTAATCCGAAGCGGGAGAAATACTCCTTTATCAACATTTTTGCAGTAGACATAGCTGTGCAGTCTTTCGTTGGGAACGCCTCCACCCACCTACTAAAGGCGCATACGACTACAAGGACGTACTTCAAGTTGTTGACTCTTTCCATTTCGATGTAATCCATCTGAATCACCTCAAAAGGGAAAGAGGGGGGTGCAAAATTTCCAGTTGGGACAGGGGTACCCTTTCCAGGATTGTGTCTCAAACACACCATACACTGACGAACCAAATTGGTGGCCATCTTAGAGATATTCTTATTGCTCCATACCGGGTCTAACAATTTGCAAATGCCTTTCGCACTCACATGGGCAGGTCCGTGTGCCATCGTCACTACTGGAAGGACATACGCATTCGGTAACATCCATCGTCTCTTATCTGTCACATCTGTCCAGCATTCATCCGCATCCAGTCGTCCCTGCCCATCCTTCCATGCTCTCAATTCCTCATCCGTCGCCTTGCCCTGTATGTTCTTGACACTCTGTACCGTGTCTGCGAACATATGAATATCTGGGACCCATCGTGCTGGCCCTGCCACAAACATTCGTGGTAATTTTTCTCTAGCAGTCTCTTTTGCTGTCTCGTCGGCAAAAGCGTTGCCTCGCCCGACATCGTCCACTATCGTCTTGTGTGCGCTACATTTTATCACAGCCAATCTTTTGGGTAAAGTCAGTGCCGTTAGCAGTCTTAATATCAGTGGGCCATGTTGGATGCGTTGTCCATGGGAGGTCAAGAATCCCCGTTCTGCCCAAAGTCGCCCATAATTATGAACCACGCCAAAGGCGTATTGGCTATCGGTGTAAATGTTGACATCCAACCCCTCACTCAACTCACATGCTCTCAGTAAGGCGATAATCTCGGCAGCCTGGGCAGAATTGTAAGGTATTCTAGAAGTCTCTACCACCGTCTGTAATGTCGTTATTGCATATGCTGCTGTCGATGTCCCGTCTGGTAATTTAAAACAGGATCCATCAACATACAGTTCCCCGTCTGGTTCTTCCATGGGCCTGTCTGTCAGATCCACCCTCCCCTTTGTCTCCTCCTCAGTCCTATACAAACAGTCATGTATGTCATCATCATTTGTGTCACTATCTGTGGGGATAGGTAACAAGGTGGCGGGGTTCAATGTGGCACACCTTTTAATTGTCACATGGGGTGCAAAAAGAGTCATCTCGTAACCCGTCAGACGAGCGCTTGTTAAATGCTGCGTCTGTGTCCTGTTCAGTAAAATATCCACAGCATGCGGTACCATTACTGTGAGATCTGTTCCCAGCACGAGCCCTGCCGATTGTCTTATAGAGACCGCAGCAGCCGCCGTGGCTCTCAGACAGCTCGGCAGCGCTCTTGCCACATTATCGAGCATTGCAGAGAAGTACGCACACGGTCTCTGCTTCCCCCCAAAACACTGAGTTAGGACAGACAACGCGCAACCTTCCGCCTCGTGCACGTAGAGAACAAAAGGCTTCTGGTAATCAGGTGTTCCAAGAACTGGCGCAGAACACAAAGACTTTTTTAGTAACTCAAATGCTTCCTGACATGCGGGGGTCCAGGGTAGGGGTTCGCGCACTTCTTTGGTAGTCAGATACAATAGGGGTTTTGTTAGTAATGCATAGTTAGGTATCCACTGACGACAATACGATGTTATGCCTAGGAACGCGCGCACCTCTCGCTGCGTGTTAGGTACCTGCATGTTAGTGATCGCTTTTATGCGCTCCGGCGTCAATCTCCTCCCCACTTTCGAAAGGAGGTGACCGAGGTAGGTGACCTCCGTTCGACAGTATTGGAATTTCGGAAGGGACACTTTATGCCCCCTCTTAGCCAAATGGTGCAACAATTTTACAGTAGCATCCCGACAACCCTGCTCTTCATCCGATGCTATTAGGATATCATCCACGTATTGCAACATTACATTGCCCGGTGGAAGTTCCAGATCATCCAGTTGTGCCTTCAGAGCTTGACTGTATATACTAGGACTCTCAGTGTACCCCTGAGGAATTCTCTTGAAGCGGAAGCTACGGCCAGCCAATGAGAATCCGAAGAGATACCTGCTATCCTCATGTACTGGAATACTGAAGAAGGCATTTTTCAAATCTAGGACAGAGAAATATTTGGCCGAAGGTGGAATCATTGTCAATATCGTAGTGATGTCCGAGACCACCGGGTACTGTGGCTCCACTACTCTATTTACCTGGCGCAAATCAATCACGAATCTATAGACATCAGTAGTATTATCTGTTGCATCAGGTGACCGTCTTTTAAGTACAGGCAAAATAGGACTGTTACATATATTCGAATCAGTCTCTTCCACTACTCCAGACTGTATTAAATCTTGAATTATTTGTAACAAGGCCTTCTCACCCTCTCTAGGTATTTTGTATTGCGGTATTCTGGGCAATTTGGCTCCCACCTTCACTCTTATTGACACCGGGGCAATGTCCATTCTCCCCACATCATTATCACTGACAGCCCACAAGCTGTCGGGTATGCCTCGAAACTCAGGTGGCAGCGGGTCGTCTTTTGAAAAACACTGTAGTGGGCGGGCAACATTGGGGCCTAGAGTAAGGTACACGCCATCCGGGGAACAATAGATGGTGGCATGCAATCTCTTCAATAAGTCTAAACCCAACAAATTTTCACCACAATTTGATGTCAATAAAAACGGTGAATCAACAGTAAAAGGACCAATCGTTAACGTGAGAGGTTTAGAAATGGGGCTAATCGCCGGAGTTACCGCGAAACCCACGGATATGTTATTCTTGCCAGACAGAGCCGCCCCTGGGACCCGAGAACGAGCCACTGAACTTTTCATTGCACCCGTATCCACTAGAAATTTCTGTTGAGACCCTAGTAAGTCGGCTTCGACATAAGGTCCCCTCTGATCAACTTCCATAAGTACTGGTCCCATGCTCTGTCCTACGCTGTCCTAGTTGTGGGAAAACCCTGTCAAATCATCAACTGAGTAATCATCGTTATAGTACTGGGCACCATCACTCTGCAACTGTTGCCTATTTGTATTATTGTCAAAATAATTGCCACCCGGCCTCCTGCCTCCTTCCGATCGTACCACCTGTCTTCCAGTATCACCACCACCTCTTCCTCGTCCGCGCCCTACACCAGCGCTCGCCTGAAGCAGCGGGCAATCCCTCCACCAGTGCCCCTCCTGCTTGCACTTCGCGCACTGATTCGGTCCCAGCCTGTCCCTGCTCTCACCTCTTCCAAATCCACCTCCGCGGCTCAGCCCCGCACCCCTTCCTCTGCCTCTCGCCACCTGCTGCAACAAAACCCTCGTCTTCAAATCTTTAGCCTTCTTCTCCTGCTTATCCTTGTTCTCATTTTCCCTGTGCTCGTAATATTGCGCCATACTTAGTATTCCCGAAGGAGAGGACGTCGTCCACGTGCTCTCCGACGCTTGCAGTCTGGCTGATATTTCAGGCAATAAGTTTGTGACAAACCTGTTGACGAAGAGCCGTAACCCTCCATCCTGTGACACATCCTGTCCACTAAAATCCATGAACTTTTCCTCAAACCTCGTAAAGAAATCTGAGACCGCCTCATCCTTTTTCTGCTTACAAGCCGTTAGTTTGTCCCAATCCACCTTCTTCGGTGGAATGAGAGAATGCATATATTTTATAATACGCCCCGGCAAAGCCAATATCTCAGCCTTCGGCTTCTCCCCTGGCTTACGCTCCTTGTCCCAATCTTGCAACTCCTGCCATGTACCTCCCAGCTCCTCCGTATGATCCGTACCTTTCACTTGTCGCCACACATCAACCGGGACCAAAAGCCCGAAAAACAATTCAACATCAGCCAACGTCATCACAGTAGAAGACGCCGCTTCTGTAAGCTCTTTGTAATAGGCAGTCGGATTCTTTCTAGAATCCGGCAGCTGAGCCTTCAATGACAACACCTCACTTCTCTTCCATGGCGTGTACACCCATTGCTCCTGAAAATGCGCATCAATTCTGTTCCTTGTAACAGCCCTCGTGACTGGGTCTAACAATTCGGGGACCTCAGGATGAAAAATAGGGTGCACCTCTCGCATTGGGTGGAGACCTGGGAAATGGGGTGTACCGGCAGAGGGCAATTCATTCCTGTATTGCAAAAGCGCGCGCAGACTACTCATCACTTCCTTGACCCCCGTGTTCGTTCTGTACGCTCCAGCCTGTATATCCCGCAAAACCGCCGGAGCCACACCTCCATATCCCCGCTCCCATAACGGTATCAATACACTAGCCATGTGCCACAAAGCGTGCTGCTGCATTAACGGCTCAAAATCTTTCATGGTGGACCAGATATCTTCGAACGAATAAATATTATTCCTGGCCCATTGACATGCCTGGTTAGCCACCAAACTTTTTTCATCCAAACCAACAGTGGAACGTGTAAGCAGCTTCCGTACCTGTGAGAACAATCCGCTACCTGCGCCGCGACTCGGTGTTAGCATCTCCTGACTGGGGGTGGTACTAGCTGAAACAGTAGGGAGTGCTAAAGAAAATGGTGAGGGAGCAGGTGAAGTGGGCTGGAGTAGAGAAACGAGGGGTGTCGAGGGCAGGGATTGTTGGGGGGCACTCGCTGAAGGACCTGGAATGGCGCTACTAGGGGCCGAAAGTGGCAAGGAGGGGTACAATGGCTGCGGGGCATAAGGGGGAGGGGGTCGGGCATTCAAAATGTCCTCCATCTCATCTGGGTCATCCTCTCGTACTACGTAACTTTTATTTTCTTTCAACCTACAAAGTCTATCTGCGCGCTCCATGCGTAGTGCATTCTCATTCCCCACCTGTTCCCTCGCTTTCTGCGCCATAGACTGGGTGGACTTTTTATACTCCTCTTTCTCCTCTCGCATCTTACGTTTCCTGGCCTCCTTCTGCCATACTCGCAAAGAGTCGAACATACTCTGGCGGCTACGCCTAGCAAACAGTTTATCTTGCAAATAATCCAATTTAGCTTCATCAAAAGAACCCGTCAAAGGCCATTGTAAATCCACATTATCAGCAGTGTATCGATGCCACAAAGTACCAAACAAAATCGGGACCAGTCCATGTTTAACATACATGTCAAAACTCGGTGTCCCTTCAGGAGGTGCGGGTTGGCTCTCGGCCAGTCTAGTATCTGAGGGTCGACAAAGGCATCCAAAACATCGCAACTTGCTAAAACACGGCATCTTTACTTTATCTCGAATCACAACTCAAGTTCATTCACACACAAACATATAGACGAACCACGTACACATATACAATATCTCCAAAACACGTGTTACCAAATGGGACAAGGCCCGTCGACCAAGTCCTGGGGAACCTGGACTCTACCGCAGACCGAACAGTACGCTAACTGTTCTGAGGACGGGGAACGGATCCGCCACCCGTGCGGCACTATGGATCGCTGCGCACTTTACCGCGGGAAACCCGGATCACACCTCCACTGAATCACCACACTAGGAGTTCAGGGTAAGCGCACCAGAGTCTACCCACAATGAGCCACGCCTTCACCACAGTACCATTCGGTCGGATCGCTACAAACAATTACCTCGAAATACGTCCCCAACCCCGTCAAGTCTGTCAGAGCACCAACTCGTACTCTGAGTTCCCCGGAGCACACTAGCCCCAGGAGCACACCGGCTCCTCAAACCATCGGAGACACTCTAGTCTCCCGGAACACTCCCGTTCCTGCAGCAATCACAGGTGGACCACTCACCTTCCGTATGCGGCACCGACCTCTACCGTTCTCCACCTCCGGCTGCCAGGACCAACACGGTCAGCTTCAAGTTCCGCCTTCTGGACCCCGGCGTAAGATCCGAACCGGGACCTCTCCCGATCAGCAGGGTGGGGCAGCGCTGCGAGAACCAAGCTCGGCATCAAATGGGATCCCGGACCCACCGTGCCGACCAGCGGGTCCCCGGTCTTCTGCTACCCACTTACGGGTGAGAAAGATCCTTATCGCGGGGTCCCTAATCGGGCGCCATCTGATAAGCGTGGCTCAAATCCACTGGAGTGACTTACAGCACTCACCTATAATTACCTTATAGGAAGTCAGCCGGACAGTGGAGAAGTATAAACAAAAGTCTTTATTAGGCCAAACAACACTCATATGAGAGGGCCCTGTCCGACCTCACTCCTGGGAGTGCGAACGAGAGGACTGACTCTCTGCACCACAGCAATACATTATAATGCAATACAGTAAATGGGGTACGCCCCTTGTGGAAAACTACTGAGCCCCAGACCAGTGAACAATGCTCTCATACAGCAGGCATCTGCACCTGCGAGGGATACATTATTATCTCTGCTCAAGGCCAGGGAGCTAGGCTTCGGCGTCTCTGGGCATGAGAACATTGCAGATAACATAAGTTGTTAGTTTCGGTCACAGTGAGCCGAGAAACGAAAACTGCTGTCTTAGTATATTTCTTTCTGTATTCCTGCGGGAGGGGCGTGAGCGAGCAGAGCCCGCAGGCACGGAGAGTTACACAAAATGGTGGCACACAAGCTAAGCTAAGAAACTAATAGGGTCACACATATATATACGAAATAGGTAAGAATATGAATTCAGCATAAGTGTGTTTACGTAAATGCATTAGTTAGTCATATGATGCTAACTCACACGTCATCATAGGGTAATTAGAGCATCGAAAAGTAAATTCTATCAAGTTATTGTGTGCGCCTTCAGCAAATGGGTGGAAGCATACCCCACTCGTGACAATACCGCCGATGCCACTGCAAAGGTATTGCTGAAGGAATTCTTCCCCCGATACGGACTTTGTAGAGTTTTATGGAGCGACATTGGCCCCATTTCATAGCTGAGGTCACCCAACACATACTGAAGGGGCTGGGAGTAAAACAAAAGTTCCATGCCGTTTTCCACCCCCAGTCAGCAGGCCTGGTAGAAAGGCACAACGCCACGCTGAAATGAAACTGGCCAAAATAGTCGCCACCACTGGGCTGAAATGGCCCGATGCCCTTCCACTGGTATTGCTATCCATGCGCTCCACCCCAACCAGACAGCAATTGACCCCATACGAGGTTGTTTTCAGCAGGCCGATAAATATTTGGGCGGCCCCGAAACCAACAACCATTAACGATGTCCCGGACATACTCATGTCCGACTATTTGTGTAAACTAATGAGCGAACTAACTTTTATCCACCAACAGGTGCAGCAAGCCATACCAGATGTATCCAGGGGCCCAGGACACGATATCAAACCCGGGAACTTCGTCCTGATTCGGAACTTCCAGAGGTCGAAGAGTTTGGAACCCCGGTGGACGGGCCACTGGAAAGTCTTAATCACCACCCGAACTGCACTTCGAGTGGAAGGAAAGAAAAACTGGCTGCACGCTCACCACTGCAAATGAATAGCACCGACACTGGCAACAAAGGAAGACGTGGACCCCCAAGAAGAGCTCCTGACCAAAGATTGACCAGCCCTGAGTTGTTACCCTGAAACAGAGATACTTGAACTAACAGAGTTTCCAGACCCCACAGTGCCATCCAAAGAAGGGTACAACTTGCGACGAAAGGAGAGTGCTCTGACGAAGCAGGCCACTAACTAAGTCAAAAGTCTCAGAGCGGTAGTCAACACTACAAAGGCTACCAGGAGAAACGCTAGACGAAAGTATGTGGTCCTGCCAGTCACCGAGCCTCTTGATGGTGATAGAAGGTCCCGGACATCCGAAGAATCGCCGCAACAACACCAAGACTGCCAAGATCCAAAGCATAAAGACAATCATACTCCTCACAGCATCTCTTGCCAGTCTCTTACTAATGATCACATTCTGGATCATCAAAGAGAGTGCTCCTGCTTACCAAACACTGATACCGCCCGTGCAACCCACCACTGAAAAGGAACACTCTCTGGTTTCACTGGCACCATGACTGTGAGAATGACGCAAAGAGTTCTGGAACAATTCTTTTGTACAGTTGTTGCACCAACACAATCTTGCCGCATATGCGACCAACTGTTGGATCTGTGGGCTGCTCCCACATGCCACTGAACACTCCATTCCTTTCATCCCTTCATCCTTCTCTGTTCATGGGTCCTGCCTAGCCTGGTTAATGCTCCTGCAAGAGAGCTACAAGGGCAATGCCACAACCGATGGGACAATGAAACAATTCTATAACGAGTACTGGCTGAACAAAACTGGAAGAATGACTGCTCTCTTTTGTCCTCTCACTTCAAACGCAACTTTCCCAATGAACATTCCTGCAAAAGAACGAGTGGGAATGCAAATATTGAATAACCTAGCCAGACCAACCTTCTCCTTTCTAAAGAAAAGAACAGCTGCAACCACAACTGTAGCCCTATCTGTAGTAAGCGTCCCAGGTCCTGTCTGCATCAAAGGCCATGGGACTGAAATCGTGGGCCACAGCACTTGCCAGATAACGAGAACACTGAACACTGCCGACCCCCCTTCATTTGTTGCATCACCCAACATGAACTTCATCTGTGGTACGAAAGCCTACACCTGGCTCCCAAAAGGCTGGGGGGGCACATGCTACATCGCCTTTGCTCTGCCTCCAACCTACACTGCACCTGCCGGACACTACCGAGAAAGGCGATCCGGAGACACGGACCAAGCGGACTCTGCTGCATCCCAGTTTCTTGATGCAGCCAAAGGCCTTGTCCCGCTTTGGGGTCCGATGACAAACAGCCGGGCCATTCGACACCTGACTCAGGCAGTAGAGACAGCTCTGAACGTCACAGCCGGCATCCTCACCAATAACACCACAGAGCTTCAAGCGGTCTGCCTGTTGGCTTTACAGAATCGCCTTGTTTTAGACGTTGTACTGGCAGACCGCGGAGGAGCATGCCGCATCATCGGTGCCAGCTGTTGCACTATTGTCCCTGATGGCTCGCCTTCTGTCTATAAGGCAATTGAACACCTTCACAGACTGGCATCGGAGATCAACCAAGAGCAAGAGACTTGGACACTTGGGAGCTGGTTTTGGGGCATGTTAAAAAATTGGGGTTGGAAACTGTTGATGATCATCTTGGTACCAGTTTTCATAATATGTGGCTGCTGTTTGGGGATACAATGCATACTGCCCTTGTGTTCTCTATGTCTGAACTCTTTGTGTCCAAAGACTGTAGATACTCGCATAGAACCAATTAATGCAATGTATGACACAGAGATACAGAATATCATGGGGCTTGAAATAGATTAGCAAGATGTCTTGGAATGTTCAAAGGGGCGACTGTTGAAATATAATCGACAGACGTGAACATCGCCGGCGCCATCTTGCCTAACAAGAGCCATCGTCTGCACGTAAACGGCACCCATTTTAGATACCGTGGCCATTTTGTGTGTTGCCGATCACCAGCGCGTCACCCTGACCTCACAGTCATCCCCGCGCTCTGCAAACCCCCAAGCACACATGCTAGAGTCATAAAGCATCCTCAGCGCGACCCAGCCCCGGAGCCACTTCCCGTGCCTAACACCCATGTCCTTTCATCCCCCTCGCACGAACAGGTCCATCTATAACCTCCTTCCCTGCATCTGGCTGTTTGATCTCGTCCCAGGCAATAACCAGCCCCTGCAGATACAGTTTATATCCCCTGTACAGTAGAAACTCGCTCCCCATCAAAGGGGTGGGAATTAATCAATGACACAACCCTCTTAAATCTGACCGATCCCGCATACTTCAGACCCTGCCGGAATGCCCAGCTGCGCGATAACAATCACCTGCTGAGACCAGGATGGGGGACATTTGCTGTTGGGTATGTGTGGGAACAAGTTGAAAGCGGGGATTCCGGGGATGTAATAAACCACTGTCAGGAATGTGTTACCCGGCAATAAACAGTCAAGATTGTATATAAAAGGCCATGCCACAGAGGTACAGTTAGAGCTCCTCGAGAAGACATTTCGTCTGTCCAAATTGACGTGTTCTCCTCCGGAGAAATAAACCTGTTCATCGCTTTCCTAATTCCCAGCGCCTGCCTCTTTATTTGATTACGCTAATAATCGAGTAGATCAGAGGCGATTAACGCCAAAGCAGTGATTGATGATAACTGGAGAAAATCTGCTTTTCTACATATACACATAACTAGCAGCCTGTCCCGACCTTGTCCGGAAGCAACAGGCTTCCCCGACCCCCGCCCACCCCGACATTGTCCAGCAGCCCAGGCCCCCGCCCGGCCCGTCCCCCGCCTGCCCCGACCCCCGCCTGCCCCAACATGAGTCCCCTTACCTCAGCCGCCATTCCTCCCGCCTGTCCGCTGCTGATATACTGCTTTAAATATGTCTGTTCTTGTTTGCAGAGGTGTACAGCTGACCAATCCGTTCTACAGAGTGTACATTGGCTGGGAAAGCTTACATCATAGTTAATTTTTTTAGCCTAGAGGTGTGTTAATGATTGCTGTTCCACCATAAAAACATGGGATCATTCTCTTTTCTCCTGCAGCCCGGCCCCCCGCCCAGCCCGTCCCCCGCCTGTCCCGACATGGGTCACCTTACCTCAGCCGCCGCTCCTCCCGCCTGTCCGCTGCTTGCACCGCCGCTGGCCTGTCCGCTGCTCCTCACGTCACTGCTCCTCCCCGCACCATGTCCGCCACTCCCTTTCCTCAGCCGCCACTCCTCCAGCCTGTCCGTTGCTCGCACCACCGCTGGCCTGTCCACTGCTCCTCACGTCACCGCTCCTCCCACGCGCCATGTCCGCTGCTCCTCGTCGTGCTCCTGGACGCCGCTCCTCCCCGCGCTCCTGACGTGAGCACGCACGTAGCGGCCGGCGCTACTTTGGAGGGACTACTTTTTTTTTTACTGTAAATTTTTTAAGTAACGTTTTTTTTTAAATTTATATAGCCTATAACCATCTACACACCCTGACGATTCCAACGGTGCATCAGGTGTGTGGATTGGCGCTGTGGTTCCCGAGTTTACCCGCCTCAAAGGCTGAAAGTTCTTCCTTTATTATAGTAGTATAGATTATATGTAGTACACCCCACAAACTAGATTGTCATTTGAGGCATAGACAACAGACAGTCATTTCACCAAGATAAGAAGTGCCAGATTATAAAGACAGCAATCATGCTAAGAAGGGCTATGCTGCCCCCTTAAAAGGAAAAACAACACTGGGTGTGGGCTTCCCACAGTAAGGCCAGGCCTCTCAATGACAAAACAACAGAATCAATGCCAGTACCGTGACTTCTGCTAGAGAGAATTAAATTGGACTACACAAAGAATTAAACTGAGTGCAGGTTTGGACAATTTATCAGAATAGATCACTGTTTATTTATCATATTTTTTTTAGGATTTTTGTTGGTTATTATTCACCAAAGATACACAAAAATAGATAAAGAACAAACAATACATAATACAATTTTCATAAAAATGACATTAGCCTAAAAATGTGCATAAATAACAAAATCTATCATACGTGGTTGATCAACATCAGCATTCCAATCTCACACTCACACACAACCCATACATACAAGTCAATATTTACAATTTAGATGTCACAAAATAGAATTTTTTGATTACACCAAAGAAACTCGTTTGGTTTGATCAAAAGTTATTGGACCATATCAAAAAACAATTTAGTGAATTGAAATCTTATGGTGTAAACTGGCGGTCTACGCGTTTTGAACCCCTAACTTGTGGGGAAGTTCTCATCAGGACCTCATAACTGTGGGGAAGAGAAATGAGATCTGGGTCACTAAATGGGAAGGTATTTGAAAACAAATACTAGCTGGCCTTGTAGGATGATGCCTCTTACCTTCAAAAAGGAGTGTGCACTGATTAATGACAAAACTGGGCGTTGACAACTAAAGAAAGGGGGCACAAACGTACCAATCAGAACCACATATATGCACTGCAGGTTGATATTCACCATAACAGGTTTCAAAAGAACACTTACTTTTCTGCTGTAATAATGTCTGTAAAAGGAGGGGGAGAGGGGGCTTAGCAACAGTGTCATTCGGACCGGGGTTCGGAAAAGCAATTAAATGTTACCAGGTTTACTTGTAGTAAATCCGCAGGGCTAGAGAAAGCCAGGAATGAATCGTGGACCTGTTGGGAAAGAGGGTGCCCATGAAAAGAATGGTATGGTATAGTATAGGCATCTGAGTTCAGGCGTCGCTCAAATTAACAATAGAAAGTGTCTGGGCTTACTTGTAATTGTTGATAAGCTGCGAAGTAAGGGAAGGATCCAGGACAAAATCGTGGACCTGTGGAGAGAGGGCGCCCGTGTTAGAAGTGGTTTGATGTAGGCGTCTGAAATTACGTAACTCGATTTAACGGTTCGGATGCAATTGGTGCAGAGAGCGCTTACCTTTGAGGAGCTGCCGCTCTCCTCTACGTGGTGTCCGGTTATGAATCATAGAAACACGACTCACTATATGGCATACTGTTTGTGTGATAAATGCCATTCGCGGCCGTCCTCCAAGCAATCTGAAAAAATAATATATCCACCACCTTAGCCAACCAGCCGGCTGGTTCTCGTATGGATCCACATTCAACTGTTTATTTATGTTTGGATTAAAGACTGCATTAGCCCGTGGGTTCCCCTGAGTTCTTTTACTCCACAAAGAATGTTTTTACTAGCCCGATGACATTTTGACAAAAAATAGTTATATCATGAATTTCCACTCGAAAGAACCTTAATTTTAAAACTTGTTCAGGAATAGGCCCTCGCAATAAAGGCTTCAAATCAATAAGGAATGCATTGAATAAAGTGATCCAATACGATTCAGAGAAAACCGTCACTTTCTATCCTTGACGCACTCGCCTCACGCCAGGACTACATTTCCCATGATTCTCCACTTTCCGGAAGTCCGGCCACACAAACAGTATGCCATATAGTGAGTCGTGTTTCTATGATTCATAACCGGACACCACGTAGAGGAGAGCGGCAGCTCCTCAAAGGTAAGCGCTCTCTGCACCAATTGCATCCGAACCGTTAAATCGAGTTACGTGCTTTCAGACGCCTACATCAAACCACTTCTAACATGGGCGCCCTCACTCCACAGGTCCACGATTTTGTCCTGGATCCTTCCCTTACTTTGCGGCTTATCAACAATTACAAGTAAGCCCGGACACTTTCTATTGTTAATTTGAGCTACGCCTGAACTCAGATGCCTATACTATACCATACCATTCTTTTCATGGGCACCCTCTTTCCCAACAGGTCCACGATTCATTCTTGGCTTTCTCTAGCCCTGCGGAGTTACTACAAGTAAGCCTGGTAACATTTAATTGCTTTTCCGAACCCCGGTCCGAATGACACTGTTGCTAAGCCCCCTCTCCCCCTCCTTTTACAGACATTTAACAGACATCATTGCAGCAGAAAAGTAAGTGTTCTTTTGAAACCTGTCAGGGTGAATATCAACCTGCAGTGCATATATGTGGTTCTGTTTGGTACGTTTGTGCCCCCTTTCTTTAGTTGTCAACGCCCGGTTTTGTCATTAATCAGTGCACACTCCTTTTTGAAGGTAAGAGGCATCATCCTACAAGGGCAGCGAGTATTTGTTTCCAAATACCTTCCCATTTAGTGACCCAGATCTAATTTCTCTTCCCCACAGTTATGAGGTCCTGATTAGAACCCCCCCACCAGTTAGGGGTTAGAAACGCGTAGACCGCCAGTTTACACCATTAGATTTCAATTCACTAAATTGTTTTTGATATGGTCCAATAACTTTTGATCAAACCAAACGAGTTTCTTTGGTGTATTCTAAAAATTCTATTTTGTGACATCTAAATTGTAAATATTGACTTGTATGTATGGGTTGTGTGTGAGTGTGAGATTGGAATGCTGATGTTGATCAACCACGTATGATAGATTTTGTTACTTATGCACATTTTTATGCTAATGTCATTTTTATGAAAATTGTATTATGTATTGTTTGTTCTTTATCTATTTTTGTGTATCTTTGGTGAATAATAACCAACAAAAATTCTAAAAAAACATATGATAAATAAACAGTGATCTATTCTGATAAATTGTCCAAACCTGCACTCAGTTTAATTCTTCGTGTAGTCCAATTTAATTATGTCTAGTAGAAGTCACTGTACTGGCATTGATTCTGTTGTTTTGCCCCCTTAAAAGAACATCAGTGCTGTGAAGAAGTACTGAAACATTTCCAGCAAAGATGTATCAGGCATGGCGATAAATATCAGAACTGTTTTTATGTAGCTGAGACGTGCAGACACTGTTCCAAAAAGAAATGCCGTAGCACTGCTAAAAATTGCTGGTACTACCTGATTAGACGTACCCTATTGAGATGTCACATTTATTTAAATATTGTACCAATAATTGCCTTCGATACACAAGTCATCCACAACATAAACGTGTGGTATTAGAATACAAATGATAACTTTTTTAAGTATCATCTGCATTCCTTAATCTATGTTTAATTGCACAGTGGCTACTTGTTCATAATTTCATGCTATGCAAATGATAAAGGGGCCTATTAAGAGTTTTTGGTGGAGCTGTGGTGCTGGGGTGCAAACTGCTGCGACACCGCTAAATAAAGGTCGCACCCCCACCCGCCCCCCAGATTATGACTTTTTAGTAGTCTGGCAGGTGGGCGTCGTGGCTGCCCCAATTTGGCAAACAATTGTCTAATCTGCAGTGCAGACGAGCTAGATTACTGCAATGGACTGCTATTAGGGGCAAATAAAACTGTGACAAAACGACTTCAACAGGTACAGAATGCAGCTGCACATACTATTTTTGGCTTACCTAGGCACTGCTACACATCCCACCTTCTTCGTCGTTTGCACTGGCTGCCAATCGAACAGAGTT
Organism: Lissotriton vulgaris; assembly: GCF_964263255.1. NCBI lineage: Eukaryota > Metazoa > Chordata > Amphibia > Caudata > Salamandridae > Lissotriton > Lissotriton vulgaris. The sequence continues at coordinate 467,653,633 of NC_141699.1, read as the reverse complement.
AAGTTTAAAACCTTCTGTACCACTCATGAGATTCTTCATGGTCAGGGCCAACAAATTCTCCAGGGTCTGTATAATACTTATGTTCCCTCTCGGGCCCTAGGCTCTGCCAACCATCATCTGGCCTGCACTATTCAAGTGCGTAGGTGTAGAGCAGGGGGTCGCTCCTTCAGGGATGTGCCCCGATCTTGTGGTAGTCTGCCCCTCTTGCGGCCCGGAGTACTCAGGATCACTGGACTTACAGAAAACTGATCAAAACCTGTCTCTTTTCCACCTTCTAGTTCTTTTCTCTCCTCCTCCAGTCCGACTGCGCTGGGACGCCCCGTTGTTGGGGCACCCATGCGATCTACAAGCACATTTAACTTAATATAACGTAACATAATGGGGGGCCATATTTTTGAAAAAAATATTCAGGACATAATATTTTTTTGCAAGATGCTATTTTGTCCTGGATATTCTATCTGGTACTGTACCACTGAAATATTGATTTGCTAGTGCTCATTTTATTCAAATGATGATGGCTGCTTTATCCTCTGTATTTTATATATTGCTAGACCGCCGACCATATCTATACTATCCCTGTACTGTTCATTTGACCAATGCATTGATTAAGAGATACAAAAGCCGCCTTGTAGTGATGTGCAGTGTAGTAATCCAGAATCACGGTCAGCAGTCTAGTGCTCTGTAAGCCAGCACACTGAACACCCGCCCACCACTGATGTCACTGGTCAGGTGGCACAGCTTTAATAAAAGGGGCCGAGCGCACGTGCTCTGGGTCAGTTGTACTCAGTACCTGCCTGTGTCTGTGTCAGTCATTCTAGCAATGAGGGCCCAGGGCCCCCAACATTACATTGGCGACGAGGCGGTAACGAAATACCACGCCTGCCGCAGCTGAAAATCCCCGGAGAGAAGAAGGAAAGTGCCCATGTGCAGGGCACCCCTCTGGGGAAGCAGCGCCGGCCGCCGAGAGGCCTGAGGGGCGTGTGCCGTGCCCCGGGGCCTAGGCATCCAGCAGAGGTGACCGGGAGCTCACCCCGCACCTCCATGCCCAGCGTGAGCCTCCCGGCGTGAAGAGAAGTTACAGCGGACCGACCAGAGCCCACCTGTGCCGGCCGCAACTGAGCGCCACGTGGAGGCGCAGCCCGATGTGCCCAGGAGTAAGCGGAGCCGAGCAGAGCCCACCTGCGCCGGCCGCAACAGCGTGACCCCCACTGGGACGAGGCCCGTCGACCGGAGGTGAGCTCGGGCATAAAGGAATTGCCTGGGGGCCGCGCGAGAGTGAGGCGATCCCCCCATGACTGCATGACAAGCGGAGCCCACCCACGTAGTAATGGCGCTTTGCCGAGCGAAATGCGGCCTACAATAAACTTTATACAGTAAAGCGAGGCCAGCGGAGCCCACCCGCGGGCTGCCTGCAGCGTCCCCGCCGCGTGTGTTAAGTGTGGCGGCGAGGGAATAAACTTTTATGTGAAAGCAGGACCAGCGGAGCCCACCCGCGGCCTGCCTGTGATGCCTCCTGTCCCCCGCTGCGAGGGTGAATGAACTTTAATTATACTTATCAGGGGAGGGGGGAAGGATCACTTGTCCTGCATAACTCTGGGTATGCTGTGACTGTTCCGAATCGTCCCAATATTAACCCTCATGCACGTGCTGGTAAAGGTGTGGTATAAAGGGGTATATCTTTTTGTCCGCCGTCCCTCGCACGTGAGTGCATAATCATTGGGTTGTTTTTTGTCATGCAACCTCCATCCAGGAGGCATTACCCATTGTTAAAAACAGTAGTGATTAGTGATTGTGAAAAAGTGATGGCTAAAATTGTCTCTCTTAATCAGAAAAATTATTTATTCGTTCTGTATATGGAGGCAATGACTTAAAAATTAAGGAGGTGAACACGAGTTATTATGACTCGTACACACTAAGTGAAAAACAAGGTCGACATGTTTCAGCCCTTCTGTATGCCTACTAGGTCATGTGGGCTTTCTTCAGGACCGTGGAGTGAACTAGAGACCTCTCACGTCTCTAGTAGTGATAAGATGATTCAATGGAACATAGCTTTATGTTGCTCCATAAGAGGTCAAAAAGTACCTCAGTTCTTGACTACAGTGAGCCTCATCGGTTTCAGGGTGGGTCAGGGAGGCACACTCTGGCTCTCCATACACTGCTTGTCCTGACTCTGCCACCTCTGTCCCGGGACAACTGTGACTCACCTGCGTCTAGGCGAGGCTCCTCTGTGAAGTCACCGGTTGGACTGCCAGCGGCGCTGATCCCCACGCGGCCAGGAGAGCGTGAAGAGCCTGCCGCCGGGAGAAGCATGCACCAGGAGACAGTGGGCCCCAGGCTGCCCTAGTGAAGAGATCCCGAGTGGAGGCCAGAGGCAGGGCGGATGAATGAGGGGGTGAAAGGAATGAGGAGCGCACACCGTCCGTTTCCCCCCCCCCCCTTCTCTTCCCTGCAGAGACTGAGCACACCGCTAGAGACACGCGGAGGAAGGAGTACAAAACTGCCACCTAGTGGCAAAGTCTCCAAACTGCAGGCTAAGAGAAACAAACAAGCATTGCAAAAGCCCAAGGCTGCCAAAGCACTGAACGTGCCCCAGGACGATGTGAGGAACCCAGACATGCCAGAACGGTGCCAGAGCACCACTCAGTGGTGAGGACAAGAGGCACTACGCAGCGGCGTCCCAAGAGTGCAGGACTAGCACAGAGGCAACTGGGATCGCAGAAAGCAAAGTAGGCTCACGACAGAGAACACCACAGCCCGACCAAAGACGCAGCGCAATCTGCGCAGGACTGCCGTTTCAGCACAAACACAGGGTTCACAAACCCATTGTCACTGCCCAGTGACACAGGACAGCGCAGCACTGCGCCAGGAGCGCCAGAAGTCGGGAGCGCCCGAGTGACGCTGCCCAGCGACACGCCAACGCCACAGAACAACATTGCGCAGAACGCGCAAGGAGTGAAGGAACTCCACACCTCAGGACCGAACAGCATTGCGCAGACCGCGAAAGGAGTGATGGAACTCCACACATCAGGACAGCGCAGCATTGCGCAGGACCGCGCAAGGAGTGAAGGAACTCCACACCACCACGACTGAGTGACGCATGGATCGCGTCCTCGAAGACCTGTCAGTAGGTCACCTCGCAGATGACTTGCTAAAAAGTCTCCGCCAAATGCGGACCAGTCGTCTGGTCGCCCGGAAAGAAAAGGATGAGATGACCAGTCAGTTGGTCACCCCGAAAGAAAAGGAGAAGATGACTAGTCAGTTGGTCACCCCGAAAGAAAAGGAGAAAATGATCAGTCAGTTGGTCCCCCCGAAAGGAAAGGAGAAGATGACCAGTCAGTTGGTCGCCCGGAAAGAAAAGGAGATGACCAGTCAGTTGGTCGCCCAGAAAAGAAAGGAGAAGATGACCAGTCAGTCGGTCACCCCGAAAGAAAAGGAGAAGATGACCAGTCAGTTGGTCGCCCGGAAAGAAAAGGAGATGACCAGTCAGTTGGTCGCCCAGAAAAGAAAGGAAGCAACTGACCAATCAGATGATCACCCAGAAAAGAGAAGGAGAAGTTGGCAGTCAGAAGATCACGACTGCGATGTCATGCCAGAAGATCAAAGGCATGGTAACTGAATAGATCAAGAAGTGGTCCATGGACGGGACCCAGAAGAGGTCTGATGACACCGACCCGAAGTAAAGAAGGAGCGACAGGAAGAAAGGTGCGATGCCTGGTTTTGGTCATTGGAAGAAGAGAAGGCGTGTCCTAAGGGTAGGACGCAACCAGGGAGACACGTGTGGAGTGCACGCCACACGGAGATGGCCTGGGTGGTTGAAGAAAAGGAAAAGGACCAACCACGTCGTGAAAGGAAAGGAGGAGAAGAAGGGAAGCGAGTGCCACAGTGCTACTAGAAGATCACCAGAAGAGAAGAGAGGTGACCAGCCAACTTACACAAACATCAGGAGAAGATGGCGACATGCACCAGAACACCGGAGTGCAGTGGATAACAAGGCCTGGCAGAAACATCGGCGGCACAAGCCAAAGAGATCCACCTACAAGCCATCCATCAATGGGGCAATCGCAGAAGAGGGCAAGTTTGGACTGTTTGACAACAATCTACCTTTGGGGTTGAGCGGAAGATTGGATGGCGAGAGTGCTCACACATCCGGCTGAGGAACTGACCACTCCACACCAACCCGTGGAAGCCCAAGAAGCAAAGGCCTCAAGGGACTCTGGTGGCAGCAAGTCCCGCAAGAGAGACAGATCCACAACGGTGCGTCTGCAAGACCCACTGAGAAGGAAGCTTCGCGTGGAAGAAAAGAGTCAACAGCGTAACCTTCAGGTGGAACTAGGACACAACGGTGAAGATCGTGGAGCGCCCCGCTCACGGCCCGAAGGCTATGGTGGAGCAACATGACCGACAACACCAGACCAGTGGAAGCCTGGCAAAGAGGTCCTCCCGGACATCTTGTGAGAGAAGAACACCGGCGAAGAGGGGCATCCTAGTGAGAGGGATGTGTGCACCTACTCCTTTCATCTGCCCAGAAATACTTTGAAGCCTGCCCAGAGACATCACCAAGGACCAGGACGGAAGAGGAGAACCGAGCAAACAAACAACACTCGGATCACGTCACCCTTCTATCTAACTACCAACTGTCACCAGTGGTGCCAAGCAAAGGCAAGACTAGGAACAACGTCCAGGCGGCGCAGACAGAAGATAGGACCCGCCAAACAACGGCAAACCATGCCAAAGTGACTCATGAGTCCTGGATGCAGCAACTACACCATCTGCGACCTGCAATCCACCAAAGAGACTCACTTCAAAGTATGGAGTCCAGTGTTATTTTGTATATACATTTTCTTTCCCACAGGTGGAACTTTATCGTGGGGTTTGCGAACTGTACTTTTTCTCCCACAGGTTGGACTCTCATTTGTTTTCATTTTCCCCGAAGTTTGGGAGGGATGTAGTAATCCAGAATCACGGTCAGCAGTCTAGTGCTCTGTAAGCCAGCACACTGAACACCCACCCACCACTGATGTCACTGGTCAGGTGACACAGCTTTAATAAAAGGGGCCGAGCGCACGTGCTCTGGGCCAGTTGTACTCAGTACCTGCCTGTGTCTGTGTCAGTCATTCTAGCAATGAGGGCCCAGGGCCCCCAACATTACATGCAGCTTAAGTCCTATTAAAAATAAGTCATCCTAAAAGGCAATCGCCCAATTCCTCCATTAATATTCCTTTGCCGCAGGTCTTCGGGAGGGACAGTGGGCCCCAATGAAGCACGGCAGGGCTGCTGACGAGTGCCGGTACCACCCAATCGAAAGTCAGACAGCGTGCATTCTGGGAGCTTCCGGAACGGTTGTATTTTTTTTTTTTAAATGTAAATATCTTTTGTTTGGCACCAAAAAAAGCTTACAATTGTAATATAAATTTAACGAAACGAGACAAAACCAGAATTACTTCCATGCTCTATTAAAAGTGCAGCAGATATGTTGAGAACTACAAGCACTCTCTCACTGCTGTACATAATCAAGGGCAACTTCAATTCAATGGAAATATCAGAACATGTCAAATAAAAGTAGTGACACTAGCATTTAGAAAGGTACAAAACAATGTATTTATTATATATGTTTGTTTTAAATATAAAAACATAATGAATGTTTTATATTTAAAACAAACGTATATATAAATACATTGTTTTGTACTTTTCTAAATGCTAGTGTCACTACTTTTATTTGGCATCTCTCACTGTAAATATTGATAGGCTCGGTAAGAAGTGCGAGTAACGTGCAACTAAAACTATAGCAACATACAATTGGCGGTACTGTCCCACTACAAGCATAGCAAGTACTGTTGGTACTGTTGCTTTCTGATAAAAAGTTCGGTACTGACTTAGAGGTATTACCGACCTGTCATGGGTTTCTGTTCCATTGAAAGTACAGATGCACTGCAGTGAAATGCTATACTGTCCCACTTAGATTGGACAGAGCTCAATGAAACGTCCAAACTATCCCTTAAAAACCACTGAAACTTCCATGCTCACTGACAGTCACTATCTGCTCTCTAATTCGATGGTGCAATAGCAGATTTCACCCACCGACACGAACTAGAAATTTCCACTTACGAGCGTTCCAGCGGGATGCCCAGCCAAGGATGATACATCCAAACACTCGAACTACTTGCGAGAACAACTTCTACCAGCAGATGGCAACAGAGCTGTGTGTAAAAAGCTAAGCAGTTCCTCTCCGAACTTCGGTTTTCTTGAGACAGATTACATGGGGACCCGCTATAAAACGCCTGGTGGGTGATATTTCAATACATAAAAAACCATAGAGAGAACTCCAAAGATACACTCATGTATTATATAAGTATGTTTTTTAGAGCCAAAACATACACACGGTAGGCAGAACAGATCGTGGTTAAAGCAACAAGACGTACATCTATAGATTTTAAATAAGTAATCATTAAAAAGCAATGAACTTCCAGCTTGTGTTGTTTTCTAACAGAGTAGCTCTTTTAATAATTTGGTTTGTTTAATTTGATCTAATTTCCTATAACGTAAACGACCAGTTAGGGTCTAATAAATCTATATTTTAAATAATGCTCGATAAATAACATAAAAAATTGTTTTGGTGAACACTGATGAAAGAGTAGGAACAACTATACAGAAAAAGTGGTCTGTTTCCCGTGCATAACAATTTGAGACTTAGAGAAAAATGTAGCGACTACTTTCTGCACAAAAGAAACTAATCGAAAACGCCCATCTCCCCCAAATTGAGTTAACAATCTTAGCAACGGTACTTAAGTTGTTAAAAAAAAGTATACTATCGTTGTCCAATTGGTAACTCTTTTTTTTACACCACATCAGTACTTAACTTGTGCTGGTGATTACCGGTGGGTACCAACCGGCTCTTATTTTGGGAGCGTGCACTTTTTGTTCCCATCTCTTGCGCTGTCCTGTTCTCTAAGTGCAGCTGGAGGCTGCAGAATCCATAATTGTCAATAGAATAGAAGGACAGCCAGTACTTTGATTCTTCTCCGTATCATTGGATTGGCAGGCCTTCTACTATTTCCATGAACCACATTGAAACATGTAGGTCCCAGCCGGTGTACAGCTTCTTTCGGGCCAGGGTGACTTTGCATCCTAAGGATGGCAGCTGCCAGAGGAGGTTGTGTGCGCTGGCCTTCTAGTGGGCCGCAGCAGCAGCTGTTGGGACCTGCCATGTTCAATAAAGGAGTACGGTTAGGCTGGTTTCCCCCGCCCACATCCTTTGATTGCTCAGCAGGGGCCAGCATTTCCTGGAGCCTTGAGCCCGGCTGGCTTATTTTCAGGGAGTGACACTTCTTTTTTCACAAGTTAAACTCTATTCCACCCTACACCCACTGTCTCTTTTTCTCACTATCGCAGGTTCCTTCACATCTCTCTTTTATCACTATTTCCCTGCTCTGTCTTCCACCATTTCTCCCATTCCCTCTCTTGCTGTGGGAATCAATTTGATGATGAAAAATAGGCGCCTGCCCCAATAACGAGTGCCGGTGTCCACCACCAGCACAAATTAACCACCTCATGGGGAAATAAATAATAGGAACATGGGGTGTGATCAATGAGAATTGCATTCAGCTAAACATCTCCAACATCCTCACACTTATGCACTTTTAAACAAAACTAATGCTACAACTATTTTGACTCTGGCAACAATTTAGCTGGACACACAACTTCCTCATAGTGTGAGATCACTGTAAAATGTTCATTCGTAATTGTTTGATGGCTTCTTCTTGTACAGCATGTCTGGATATGGTCACTCAATCAAAGACGGTTGGTTCTCTTCTCAGATACAAATTAATTGCCACTCTCAACAGGAAACATATCAAGCATTGGAATCATACAAACAAAAATAATCGTAAACCTTGACAATGCCCTTCCGCCTATTGGAATCAGTGGGGTTTGTGGGGGCAGAATCACTACAGAGGGCCGCAGTCAGAAACATGCTGCTGTGACTTACTGTTAAAGTACTCCTGGCCTACTCCTGGAATTACTGAAGTAAGCTGAATACCACAAGAGTAAGTCACACTTACTCACATACTTTAGAATTCAGAAGTAAGCCAAGAGTACTACAAGACTAAGGTGCAACTACACCACACACCTGCAATTCAGGTGTAAGTCAGGAGTATTACAAGAGTAAGTCACATCTACTCACAGCAACACCATTGAGAATTGGGGTCAGTGTCTTGTATGGCATAGTGCCTGACTTACATCTGAATCTGAAAGCCACAAGTTTCAGTACAGAGTTAGAAGATTCGAGGTGACCTGCCTGAACTGAGAGACACATCTCAGCACTCAACCAGCTCTGCCCTGTGCAAGGCAGACCACATGAGTCCATGCTAACTCTCCAATTGAATCCATGTGTTAAAGAGTCGAGGTGACAAAAGTGAGCATTAGATCACATGGGCACCACCTGTCTGGGTTCATATGGAACCCACAGGCAGAGATAGAAGAGGGTTGAGTCATTGGTGACAGGGAGTGGGCCAATCCCAGTACTCCCACTACATAATGGGTGCACATAATTTAATTGTTCGTCAAACATAACCCATTATTTATTTGTTATTTATGGACCCATTCATACATTGTACACATTGGCACAATTTCCTCCTTCATTTAGTTTGTGCTAAACCTTTTTGCTCCTGCCAGGTACACTCCTGTGAGTCTAACGCTGGTCTGTATTATCCTTATGTGTAAAGCACATCTGGCCCAGAGGTGCTCTAGAGAAAAGAAAACTAATAAAACGTTTAAATACAATTGTGTGATACAACAGTGATCATTCACTTGCCCAGGCATCACTTACAGGGATGGAAATTTAGAGGACAAGAAAAAGAATGGAGGGTTATCATGTCCTTGGCTTCAGTGTTTTAAATGGGCAGGTTCTGTCCGGTTCTGAGTACCTGCACTTCTTTAATTTGAAATGGAGAGTACTAGCATTTCTCAGGAGCAAATAGGTACTCTAAAGAGCAAGTACCTGCACTTCTATATTTCCATTCTAAGCATTATTTTTGAGGGCGCAAAGGCATAGCATATGGATCCCCAGGTCTTACTCTAGATGTGACCTGTTCCTGTTGATTCATTTGCTTTGGTAGGTTTGGGAAGATTTTGAAGGTGTGTGTGAGTGACCCGAATGGAGAGGAGACGTAGTAGTCATCAAGTAATGTAGACCCTCCAATGTCGATGTTGGGAATATTTTCTGGCTTAGGCAAGTCACTTTTTGTGAAGATATTTAATTTAAGCTGACATCACCAGTGGCGTAACACAAGTCCCTGTAGTCCCATTGATGCGGGGCCACGTGCTCCGGGGGCCCACTCTGGCACTGGCAGGTCCCTGGCCTGAAAGCACCGGACTGGGTCCGGATCATGGGGGGCATGAATGTACTTTGCAGGGGGGCCCCCTCAAGTAACTTACACCACTAGAGATCACCCTTCTTGTTTCCCTTCCTCCATTGAATGATAGGTCTCTGTACCTGCATTTTTCGCGTAAGGAGGAGAAACCAGGCGTCATTCTGCAAATAGTGAATCCCACTACTTGTCCTACCAGGTAATCTCTAAAGAGTGGCACAGAGTTCCACACTGAGTAGACTCCTCTTCGAAGTGTGTCCATTGCAGCTGCAATACTACACATATACATACATACATACATCGAGGGACTTTGGGATAGGTCTCTTCATCCATTAGTCTGTTCAAATGAAATTCACATTTTGCTTCCAAACTCCAGATCATACAGAAAGAGGTCAGCCCAATTCAGGCATTTCTCACATTGTCTTGACAGCGTTTTGCCTGTCCACAGCTGCACGTCCTTCTAAAGACAGAAGCGCCCTTCAGCGCTAGGTCTGTGGGCCAGTACTTTTGTTTGCCATTGCCTTTCTTTCTTTTCTTTCTTTTCTTTCTTTACATTTTCCTTCTTTTAGGCATCTTTCCACCTTAAACTGTCATAGGTCATTGTAATTCTAAGATATTATCTTTTTTTGTACCAATAAGAATTGTATTTTGCTATGACATGAATTTAATCTGAAACGGTTTTGTACACCTGTTGTAAATACACTTGCCTGCTACGAAACACACATACACTTATGCCAAAATTACATGATTGCTATTTAAAAAAAATGTATAGCAAGCAGAAGGCTGCTAAATGTTTTCTTTTTTCTTTGTTTTATTTTTGTGGTATATGCTTGCAATAATAAATAAATAAACAAACAAACAAACAAATAAATACATACATACATACATACATACATAACCATTGCACCAGCTTGGCAATGCTGGACGTATTATCTTTGCCAACGCTTGTTTATCCATAGTCAGTATGAAAAGCTCGTCTTTCCCACTGTGATCCCCTGTAAACCTGCTCTTATGTTAAATTCCAGTGCGTTGTGGACACTCTAAGCCTTAAAATGTTACTCCGTACAGCTCTCTGGATGGCAGGTTATGTCTTGTGTCAGAGTTTTCAATGTTATTTCATAGATCGGGAGGGCCCTTCTACCCATGATGTATGGCCAGAGGCACAGATCACTGTCACATAAAGTTCACCCAATACTTCAGTATGAACTCAGTTGGAATATTTGTTTAGCCCTCAATACTCCTTATTTATTTTCTTTAGTGTGGGGAAAACTTGAAAAGTACCCAAGTGCCGTACAAATTCAATGGAAACAATAGGCTATAACATCCAAACCTTAACAAATAGAGTGAATTTTGTATTTGGGTTCACATACAATGTTTTCAACTGTTTTCTATTTTTTAGACCGTTTTATTGAAGATACAGGTTGGTAAACAAAAGCCAGAGAGACAAAGGTTGTACATAATAGTCGTGCCAGTGACTTGTAATTACGTATGGGTAGGTAAAAAACAGAAGATATCTCAACATATGGGTTTTCAACCCTTTTCTAATCAGTAAATTAGAAAATGATGGCTGAAATTCTAAACAAAGGACGTTAGTGTAGTGGACAAAAATCGGATAAAATGCAACTACAAAGCTCTGTAAATTCTATAAAGAAAGGAGAGTCAATATGGGTGGGCTTAGAGTTCAGGCAACATATTACAATGTTTATAGTAGCTTAAACAAATATAATTTTACTTACTCTGTATTTTACAGCTGACGCATATCGGTGCAGAAATGCTAAATAATTATTCGATGTCTGAATCTTTCCCGGTGGAAAAGGCTCAGAAGAAAAATTCAGGGTTGGAATGAATCTTTAGTTAAGAGAGATTTCTGAGTAGAGACTATGCTGATGTTTTTCTATCACACATTGTGTTTTCATTCCATCCCCACAGAAACATTTGCCCTTTGGATGCAGATTCTCAGTGTAGAAGAACAAACACACAAATAAAGTTCTGTTTATTTATTTATAAAACGAGTATTTTTCAGAGAACGCTTTAGGAGAAATCCGAAGTCCCTGAAATTAATTTGCTGTGAGTTTTAAATAATAATATTATTTAAAAAGTGTTGCCAAATCTGAAAATCAAGGTTTGCTGAGATTAGTTTCCACTCTCCTCCAGATATAAATGCACAAATCTCCTGGCTCACGCACAAGTGTGCATGAAGAAATGCATGACATGCATGGGGCTGACAAGACATGAGCCTCATCACATTTTCAAAGAACTAGACCGGTCTAAAAACTACAGCCACCATGAATACGGATCTCAGGCACAGTGCACCATGGCAAGGTCTGAGTGAGGAGTGATTGTGGATTTTTGTGCACGCTGGTAAGGAAATGTTTTGTGATAGTTATATGTAGCTTGGTGGATGAAGATAACTCTTAAATGTTCAAGGCTGTGTTGAAGTTAGAAAAACCTATGAGGTACTTATTAGGTATGGCATTCGCAAAAACCTCTTGATTGTAGCAAAATTGTACATAACATTTAGTTACTTAGAGGGACTTTCAGCCAGCGTTCTTCATCTATTGGTCTGTTATTGTGTAGTTCACATGTATCATTCTCGCACTACAGCATACAGCATGGGACAGTGGGTCATCACACTTCAGTCACCGGCTAACGTGACTGTGAGTGAAGGCATTCTTCCCTTTCACAAGCTAATGCAGTATCCAGGCATCAAGGTCCTGAGTAGTTACGAAACATACATGAACCGTATATGTCTGGAGGCAAAGAGGGGTCTGCATAAAATTCCGACTAGGAGTACTTCCAGTCTTGGACAGATGTGCAATAGGGGTCCAAGGTACCTGGCTGCATCTTATGCAACCTAACTCTACCTGAACTTCTCCAACTTATCTATGAATCCCAACAACCATGTTCATGAGCTCACATACACCCACTTATGTTCCTAACTAAGGGCCATATGTAGGTAATCCAAATTTACAGTTTCTAAAATACCGAATTTTACCTATTCTGTATTTCAGAATCGGTAAATGGTATGTAGGTATTGATTCGGTAAATTTTACCGAATCAGTAAAATTCGGTAAACACCAATTCGGTATTTACCGATTCGGTAATTCCCATTCATTCCTATGGGCCCGGAGGCCCATAGGAATGAATAGGATGCTATTTACTAATACCGATTCGGTAAATACCAAATCGGTAATAGGGGTTGCTTATTCAAGGGTGGCAGGGTGTCACATTGACACCCTGTTGCATCCCTGAATCGTGCATATGTGCACATGTGGCACACATACATGCCCTAAGGGCATGTATGTCTGCCACATGGCACTTTTGGAAAAGCACAAATTTGCTTTTCCTGAGGTTTTTGATATTTACCACCAACTTTTAGTTGGTGGTAAATACCGAATCCTTAACTCAGAAATGCACTCACTTGAGTGCTCCCTACATTGCGGATTCGGTAATTTACCGAATCGGTATTTTGAGGATTCGGTAATTTACCGATTCCTTAAATTACCAATTCGGTAAATTACCGAATCCTTAAATTTGGCCCCTACATCTCAAATGCCTAATACCGGTCGGTAACGGCCGAAATTCAGTAATTTCGGCCGTTACCGACCGGTTTTGGGCTACCTACATATGGCCCTAACCTTTTTAACTTAGTCTGCTATAATCCAACTCGAATGAATGCATGGAATGGTTTGCTTGAGCGTACAAGACTAATCCCAATAACTAACAGTAACCAAGAACACTGAGCTAATCACTTACCTTGGCTTTTGGAGCAGCGTACTGCCCATCCTGAACCGCTTCAAGGCCTCGTCAGGGGTAGTAAGCGATATACAAATGCAATTACAATTACACTTCTATGCACTGTACTCAAATACTTGCTGACAAGGAGGCAGTTCCTCTGTCTACTCTTTAAGAAGCACAATACACGACTTTGTAAGGATGCCACGTTATTTTATTAGCAGACGGACTCAGATGGGAATTTTATGCCAGTTGCCTCCTACATGTTGTTGGCTTGGAACGCAACTATACCTGGCCATTCGTATTATTTTGAGTTTGAAACTTTTTTAACTTTTTAATTTTAAATTACATTTCTAAATGGTTCAATTACCTGTATGCGATTTTGCCACTTTATTGTACCCTTGACTGGATAAATTAATCTTGCGAGCTTATAGCCCTTTAACAAAATCAATCGTTTCATGTGGTATGTTTTATTTGTACGTCTTTCTAGCTGAAACAATAAATGCATATTTAGATACCATTTCACAAGCATCACATCTGCAAGTAGTTCCTTTGTATGCCAGGAACTCCTATCGCAATGTCTGCTTTTTGGAACACATTTATTTTTATCCTTTCGCCATTTCCATTTGTCCATTTTTTGCAGGTTGTCCTGATTTTTTAGTAGAGGAAAGGCCTAGCGATGGCTATTTGTGTAATGTTGCTTTATAGGAAAAAAGGCTTATATCTGCGTTTGTAGAACATGCTGAGCTACTGGAACTTTTGAAAATATCAATTTTTCCCTTTTTAATTTCTCCCCTTCCTAATCTATCACTGGTCAATCCTGCTAGACAATTCAGAAATGTTGTAGGATACTGTAAAATTTCTTCTATCATTGTTTGTGTTTACACTATGACATCCCAAGTACTCCGAATAGCCCCATGTCGAGCATGTCAGTAGACAAAATAAATCAGTAATTCAATATTAAAATGTTATGTAAACCAACCATAATGTGGTTTGGCAAATTTTCTTTATTTACTAATTAGACATTGTTTTACTTTATCTTGCAAAGTTATTCTTTATGATGATAGCGAGGCTTATTGATAGCAATGTGTTCATTGTATTGCATTTGTTTTCCCCTTTATTGCAAGTATTTTGCACTACTTGAGGCGCTCAACAGGGAGCAATGGGAATTATTTTGCATTGAGCTACATTTATGAATAAATGCAATGCTTTTTAACTTCAAATGATACGGTAAACCTGCTCTGACTCTTTTTAATATTGTCTTTTAATGTGTTGTATTTATACAATTTAAGACATACAATCTACAAGGACCAAAATCATTACAGTAGATGTGTAGCGAAGAATGATCACATATATCTAAATTCCATTTGAATTATTGCATTATATCCAAAAGTGAATTTTCATCAAGTGCTGGTATGAACCAACATGAGTTATGTTTACATAGATATATTTTTAAATTATTGCCATGCTTATGCAAACTGTTGTAATTAATCAAATTACTAAATTGACATGTAACACAAATTGCTTACCATGAATTAACGTTTTTCTATTAAGATGGCAAAATACAAATTAAGAGATGTAATTGGAATGAAAAGGGGGGAGGCAACATTGCTGGAGTCTGTGTAGACAGGAAAGGGTTGCTCGTCAGCGTGATCACCACACTGAAAGCGCGCTGTAGTTTTTTTTGTAAAAGCTGGATAATCTGAATATAGAAGTCAAGTGAAACATTATGTTTTGTTATTTGTAATTATCCTGTAAATCCAGTCTTCGTGTGTTAGTGGAATTTAATGGCACTGGTCCAACATTAATAAATTAGCAACTTTAGAGCCCCCACATGACTGAGGGGATTTCTGTATTGTGCATTGAGACTCTCCACTTTCCGTTGACGCGGTGCGGCGAGGTGGGTTACGCGGTTGGTTCAGCTGGTATTTCACATAGAGGATTATTTTCTTTTTGTATTCTTAATATATATTTTCTGTGGTGGTAATGATATAATTAGTGGCATATATGCAAATAGTGTTCAAATATGTGGCTAAGCTCTTGTTTGGGACTCCCATGTAGAAGCCATGAGTCCAATTGATGTCAGTTCAGTTAAATGAAGTGATGTATGGCAGACAAAATAGCTTTACACAAAACCACTTTTTAATGTTAAAAAAGTGCTTGTGTGCTTTTGGGCATGTATGGCGGGTGTTAAAAACACAGAAATATCTAGCTGTAGCATACCAAAATGCAAACGTTAACACAGAGTTCTATGACCTCACACAGGACGTGGCCCTGTCCCCTGTGAGGTCTGAATGGGCCAGCAATCTGATCTCGATGATTCCTAATGCTCCCAGGGTACCTTGATACAAATCATTTTCATGCTGTTACTGGCACGTTATCCATATGTGACGTTTGGTTGGTTTTATTTAACATACTGTTGTCTCTTCAAAACTCATAATTCACACGAATTACACTGGACCAGAAAATTACAGGTTTGACAAACAGACACAATATATTTCTAAACAATTATAGTTTTTCAAGAAATCAGAAACCCCTTCTTCATAAAATCTAAACATATTACAAAATGGGTTACAATTTATGTTCCTGTAATGCCATCTCCGTCTCCGTTATCTGGTGATGTGCAGAAACTACGCTACTCTTGCAATTTACAGTCGTATAATATATGGGAGCCGGCAATCCCTGCATGAAAGCTGTCTCTGAGTTTCTTTTTACAGTCCTGTTGTGATATCCCTACAAATAAGAAAATTCTGTAGCTGCTCAGCTGTAAAGTTATTACATTTTGTTGTGACATCATAATGCCATGCCTGAGCTAGCAGTCAACGTGGAATGACGGTCACTGAGAATAATAACAGCTGCAGTTTAAACAACATAAGGAGAAGTGGCTTTACATTCATTCTCCTGTTCTGTTTGTCTTAAATTAACACTGAGCAACTTTAAGGAGATATGTTTGGAAAGGCGTTCATTTTTTCCCTTATTGCTCACTACAGGAAAGATAGAATCTTTGATTATTTCTACACATTCTGAGCTTCAGTATTTCATGATCTGACTTACCATAAACTGTTTCCAATAGCTCTTTACAACAAATCACCAACTGCTTTTAGTGTATTTAGTTTCATGCAACATATTCTACTTTTATTCTTCATTTTTGTAAACATACTGGGCCTCATTTATGAAAAGTGACGCATCGCTGCGTGAAAACCCACTATGCGTCACTTTTCACTGTGCCCTCCTTGCGACACCAATGATGCGTCATATTTACAGTATGACGCATCATTGCGCAAGGAGTTACAGATACGTCAGTATTTCTGACGTATCTGTATGGCGCAAAAGTGACGCATTGCTAGAGAGTGTCACAAAAGTGACGCAACTCCAGCAATGTGTCCTTTCACATAGGGCAAGCCCCATGTGAAAGGGCCTGCGTCAGTCTTACGCCTGCTGTGAGGCAGGCATAAGAATTTGACGCATTGGTGTCCTGGAAGTGGCGCAGTGAAATCCTATAGATTTCACTGCGTCACCTCTAAGACCCTTTCTTGCGTCAGAACGCCCCCCTGCATACATCATACCTGCTGCAGGTATAATGTAGCGCAGGGGTTTACAAAGTGACGCATCTACCTAGATGCGTCACTTTGTAAATTTGGTGCAACAAGGCACTTTTTTTATGCTGCTGGTGCGTCACAAAAAGTGACGCACCGGCGGCGTAAAAGTGAACCACGGCCTCATAAATGAGGCCCAGGATCGTTTACATGAAAGAGTAAGACACCAATGATTTATATGGTTTCTGGGAAGGGTAGTTGTTTGGCTATGTGTTATAAGGAATAAAATACCCTCTGCCATAGATTAAAAGGATATTGCAAGTCACCTCAAAATTCCATGACATCACATAACTCTCCAGTGACTTACAATAATGTATGACAGAGTGTACTTTAGTCCATATATCACCAGAACAACTATTGACAATAATATACAGTTATGAACTATGCGCTGTATGCTCTCTAGCCAACTAAGTAACACCAGACTTGAAATCATACAAAAAGTGCGATTGTGTAATCTGTGTGTGAATTTCTGTTCATGCAAGTACATGACATTTATAGTTTGTGAACAGCCTCTCGAAGGAGACTTTCATGCACCTTTCACTGATAGGTGCCTGTACCTTCATCGGTGGCGTCTACCTCTGATGAATGGCACAAAGCCCACACATAATGATTGTTCTTTCTTGGAGGCTGCAAGGTCAGGAATGGACCTGACGTCTGGGAGAAATACTTTCTGTGTGTTGGACCCTGCACTTCATGCAATCTTCCTCTGGCTCACACACACAAGTAATTTTAACATATTAAAAATGTTGGTGCTGGTCAAATAAACGGTACTTCACATCCACCACAAATACTTTGTCCTGCAACCACATGGTGGTAAAACTTCTTTCAACACTAATCACTGGAGCTCTTAAAAACCTCATTCCATACATTTCTGAATTCTCTTTCATAGTTTAGACAGTTGTGTTGCTTGATTGCGCCAGGGGTCAGTTCCCCACGCAGGCTGTAATTGTCCACAGATCACAGAAACTCACCCAATGAAAGGCATAGGCAGAGTTTGCTATTCCCAGGATCCTCTGTGGTTGGCGTTTGTGTTTTCCTGAAAAAGCCTAGAAGGCGAGGTTTATTTTCCAATCACGTTCCATTCCCTCCTGTGTTTTTAGAATTCGTTTTCTTTATGTTTCCAGGGCATTTCAAGTCCTATTTTATTTCCTAAGTGTATGCATTGCTTTAGGTGGACTGAATGGAGTGCACATTTTATTATTTAAGCATTTTTGGATCGAAATCTCCTCCTATGAGGTTATTTATTTTAAGAAAGGAACTTATAGCATAGGAAGGGGGGCCTTTTCCATATCAATATAGTAAATAGCAAAGCCATTTTAAGTGATGCAATACAGTGTGGTGGAAAGAGTACCACAGGTCCTAAATAGGGCATATAAAATGCCCACCCACACTTCCGTTCTGGGAATTAAAAAGCATTCATAATTAAGGTGCACAGGGTCCTTCATAGCCAGGGGCTCCGGTGTCACTGCACATGCTGCACAACTGATAGCCAAGCTGCTGTTGTAATTGTAAGCTGGTGCAGGAGAGAATTTTCTCTAGCCAAGGCACAGAAAGGCAGCATGAACAAGAACACCATAGCACTAAAATTTGGGGAAATCCAGTTCAAGATAGGTTAGCTAAAATGGGGCAAAGAATAAGACGAATAAATGAAGTTGGAAAGCTTTTCTTACGTCTACACATAGGTCACACATTTTTCTGGGTATGAGTTTTCACATTAAAATCTTAGCTTTGTGCCCCTCTTAGTTTGTTGCAAGTTTAATAAGATTTGCAACATTCATCCATGCTGAAGGTGACTTGTAAGAACATGGGAAATTTGATTTCAGGGCCTATTGACGCGTGCGAGGAAATATTGGCACTTGTGAGAGAATATATTCAGCTAGCGAGGAAAAAGTATCAGAGTATAGACGTAGAGAAAGAGGGACATTTTAGGAGCCTCAGTTAGGCCAACAATCAGCAATACTGGAGCACTGAGTTTACCTAATAAAACTGTGCACAGCCCTCCTTGTCACCTTTTTGAACTGGTGGAGGGAGCCAGGGCTACAAGAAAGCTACTTCCAGAATCTTGGTGCACACAGTAAGACGGCTGTTTTTCTATTTTTATTCTGACAATTAAATATTTCCAATCTCTTAAAAGAATTTCTCTGAATTGACTTTTCTTTGGGGTGTGATATAATCTGGTTTCTTAATTTTAACTTCTTGTTTTTCAACCTCGATGCGGAACCAGCTTGCCTTGGCCCTGTCCCCTCTGTCCTGCTTTATCTTCATGTACTGCACCCTCCTCTGTGGTCATGGCCGACGGGTGTATCTGCTCCTCCTATCTCACCTGGTTGATTCTTACTTGGACCCTTACAGGAAGTGAGCCTCCAGAATAATGTCCTCTGCCACACTCCCCAGTTTGGTCCTGCTTGTAGATGCTATAAGATGTTGTGAATTTAATATAGGCTTGAGTCGGAGAGCTGGTAGTTTCTGCACTCATACTGGCTGAAGCCTGGAACACTTATTCCAAGGGTATCAAAATGGAATGTAGTCAGGGCCACTAAAATTACTCAGTATTCTGACATGGTGGTTTCCACTTAATTATGCATTCACCGGGTAAGCATCATTTATCGTACCTGGGTAATTTCACGATTTCTACACAAAAACAGATCAAAAGTTATTTTTAAAAAAGAGTGTCAGAAGTGTTGCCGGTCCGCTGCAGGCCCTTTGCAAAGGTTAACTGGTCCTCTGAGTTGCTAATTGCTGTATTCAGCTGCTACTAATGAGGTGAAACATGAGGTGAAACCTTTATCCAGACATTATGGATGTTAAAATATCAGTATAGTGAAATACCAATACCAGAGAATGTGCCACATTTTGTCACATGTGCCCTTTCTTGCCAACTCATTTAGCCACATCTGTGGCATAGCTTGGTCTTTCATTGCCACATAATTCCAGTGGCCCTGCATAAAGTACACAAGAGAGAAGTGCTTTGACCCTGTTACGCGAGAGGACAAGTGTCTGCACCAAATCAGTATTTAAAAGTGCTCGAGAGAGGTAAGTTGTCGCCTGGTTTTTATGTATTTATTATCTAATTTATATTTTGATGCTTTTCATTATTGTCTAGAGATTTTGTCCCACAGGTAGTGTTTTAGACGGTTCTGAGTCCCTTGTAGCAGTCCAAGAATTTCAACAAACAACATTTGTCAGGAGTCTCACTGAATAAACAATTTGGGGCCGATTACGATGCCATCTCCTGTTCGGATTAATTTCCGACCGACCCATCTGGATGGAGTCGGTCGGAAAGGAATCTGAACCGGATTTCCGAATGGCTTCTAGCGGGCTCGGGTGGCTCTTTCTGCACAAGGGATTACAATGTCGGATTCCGACACCCTTTATGTGCCGACTTTTCTGACACAGAAAGGCTGTCGGCAGTCAACTTTGGGGGATCCCCTCCGGCTGTGCACCCATGAGGGCCTTACTGGGATCCCCCAAAGTTGACTGCCGACAGCCTTTCTGTGTCAGAAAAGTCGGCACATAAAGGGTGTCGGAATCCGACATTGTAATCCCTTGTGCAGAAAGAGCCACCCGAGCCCGCTAGAAGCCATTCGGAAATCCGGTTCTGAGGCCAGAGGCCGAGGGGCACCTATGGTGCTCTCCTGTTTATCCCTGCATCCTGTGGCAGGCACCTTCAGGTGAATTGCAACTTGTCTCTTTACACTGAGAGCATGCTCTCCAGTCGGAACGCATGCTCCCATTGTAAAGAATAAGATTGCGACCGATCAGTGTTCGGTTGCATTCCAATTGATGGTTTGGGACCGCCGACAGGAGGTCAGTCGGTTGGTCCCACAACCGAAATCGGCCCCTTTGTGTATTTCTACAAATTGTGTTTTTCAGTCCAGGATACCCTGAAGAACCCAGATGTTTTTATCCCTTAAACTTTTGTAGACACCCTCTTCTACCATTTCCACTGATCTTTAGCCTATGACGTGGGGTTACAATCTACGCATCAATTTAGGAGGTGTCCTATTTTTACACTTAACTTCTAGGGCATCAGGAATTCTGACCACAATCACAGAGCAACACCATGCACCCAGGGAAGTCCTTGTGAAGGAAACGTGAAGGAAAGGATAATCAGGTAGGCTGCTCACAGATGGAACTCATATCACTTGCTCTAACAGACACTTCCACACCAGATTCAAGAAGGCTTATGTTTTACTGTATAGAGCCCGAAGCTGGTCATACAGTATTTCTCAAGTTCATTCTACTGTGCAGGCCAAAGCCTATTTTCAACTGCATTATTATAAAAATGTAATTGCACTAGAATGTCCTTCAATTTATAAGCATGACATTACACTAGAATGTCCTGCAAGTTATCTAATTTTTTTTAAAGAAAATATTTCAGAGTTTGTGGTGAGATCAGCGAGCTCAACAAACCATCTTTTATATGCACACAGGCCACAGGAAAGCCCTACTACTCGAAGAATCATATTGCATTGTGAGAGGTGTGGTGTAGGGGCCAGAGCCCCTGACCCCAGAGAGCGGGGCCCACGGTTGATCGCTGGTGTTAGCTCAGCTCAGCAGTATGTGACTCTGGGCAATAGCTCACTTATTCTCCCAGATGGCCCCCATGAAACCCTTGAGGTGGTGATATGTTCGTGCTTTACAAATATGAATTATTAATATTATATAGCATGATCATTTCATAAAACATACCTCAATAAATTAATTAAGAACACACTATCGCTCTGAAAAAAGCTTTTAGGATTTTAACACACTAATTTGTAACAGGTAAGAATGTGAAATGTTTGCAGTTATGCTTTTGTCCTTCATCAGGACAAAATAACATTTGAAAAGAAAATATTGTGCTGGAAACGTGTCCAAACCGCAATCATTTGCCCACCAGAGATAACGTTCTGATGGAATTCTTTAAAAAACCATGAAGAGTATTTATCAGAATTTTCTAGTTTGTCAGATTATTGAGGAGAGTGAACAGAGTCATGAATCCACTTAAACCAAACTGTTACCAATCAAAAGCTGGAATCTGATTATATGATATCCCCATGTATATTGAAACTAATCACAGTGAAAAAATATGTTTTAATTTTATTTTTCAGTAATAGACCCTTGTCTGTTTTTGCAACAGAAGATCGTTATATAAATACTATTAAAATTGGGAAGTGTGAAGTGATACGTGAAAGCGTCCAACTGACAGCCAATGCCGGACAGCGAAGAAAAGATGGCCTTGAAAAAAGTTTCACTCAGCTTTCCATGCAAAGTGCAAGTGAGCGTAGCAAATAAGGCTTTGTCTCTCCAGCGGGTTTGTGGTGGATTCTTCGCCCAAACAAAATCTTAGAAAAAATGGGACATATGGTGTATTGCACAGCATAGTTTGACAAATAGATTTACAGACAGATTTAAAGAGGAACTTATCAAATATTGCAATACTTCAGGGGTCTGCGAAAGTACTCAGTAGCCTATTTCACCAGAACAGAAAACAATATATGTGCCTATAAAGAAATTGTACACAAGGTACATGTACAAAATCACTTTATTGATTGAGGGGGTGGAAACCCTACTCAAGCAACAACCACAGTACTTGTCAGAGTGAAGTACAAAAGTCACTGAATTAACTTGTGCTTAACCTTCTGGCAGCTTGGCACAAAAGCAGTCAGACTTAACTTAGAGGCACTGGATAAAGTATTTATGAAGCACACAAACAGTAGTAAAGTGAAAACACAAAACAAGCAAAACCCCAAACCAAAAAATCGGATGCTTCCAAATACATTAGATCAAAAGAGAACAATTAAATAAGTAGATGTTAGACGGGGACCCTGAGGGTAGGCCGAGCAAGGGGGAGAGGCCTCCTGGCGAGGGCCCTCTCCTTAGATCGTACGGACGAGCAACTACCTCCCCACAGATGGACGCCACACAAAGATAGGTTCTGCACACTTTTATCGGTATTCTTAAGCAGGTTAAACCTGACGATACAGCAGGACCAGGATACGTTGATCCCTTCAATTCTAGTCTCTGGGGGAAAAGGGGTAGCGGGACAGTCTCGGTACCGGTCCGGTACAGGGGTATCTGGCTCTTAATCCTCGAGCTGGAGGGTTCTCAAGTAGGGGCCGCGGCAGCGCCAGCAGGCCTTCAAGGATGGTTCACAGAGATGAGCCGCGGCAGCGCCAGCAGGCCTTCAAGGATGGTTCACGAGGATGAGCCGCGGCAGCGCCAGCAGGCCTTCAAGGATGGTTCACGAGGATGGGCTGCGGCAGCGCCAGCAGGCCTTCAAGGATGGGTCACGAGGATGAGCCGCGGCAGCGCCAGCAGGCCTTCAAGGATGGTTCACGAGGATGAGCCGCGGCAGCGCCAGCAGGCCTTCAAGGATGGTTCACGAGGATGAGCCGCGGCAGCGCCAGCAGGCCTTCAAGGATAGTTCACGAGGATGAGCCGCGGCAGCGCCAGCAGGCCTCCAAGGATGAGTTTGTCTAGGTGTCTCTCGACTCCAGGATACAACTGCCTTCCTGCTCTGGAGCTACCCCAGTTATAGGTCTGGCGCCCTTTGATGTCCGGACCCTCGCACTTGGAGGTCGGGTGGTCCGGGATGAGGGAGTCCAGACACCCAGCAGGGGGGTGGAGCCAGCGCCCAGGGAGGCTGGGGGCGATCAAAACCAGGCGGAGGGGAGCCATCGACACTCCTTCTCCCATTGACTCGCCAAGTGGTCTCTTTACCCCCTGGGTGGATGGTAATGCCTCGATGTCGGGGCTTGGCTGGGCCTGAGGTGGAGGTCGACCCGAGGCCACGAGGCCTGGTCGTGGATAGTCCAAAATGGCGGCTGGGCTGGGGACGGTGGTTCGGGAAAGGGCCCGGGCCAGCCGAGAAGGTTGCGGATGCGAGTCTGTGTTCCGTCGGGGAAGACCCGGGGGTGACCCGGAGGGCTGAAGGTGTGGCTCTTGTCCGGGGAACAGGGGTAGCAGTAGTCCGGGACCCGCCCTGCGGGGAGGGGTCGGGCCATGCCACGAGGCCGGTCCAACATGCGTCCCCCCCAGCTGAAGACAGGGAGAGTCACCCATCCTCTTGGGTAATCTCCTCGCCGAGGCGGAAGAAGCGGGACAGGCCGTCTGCGTTGGCGTGGTCGTGGCCTGGGCGATGCTCCACAGTGAAGTTCATCCCTTGCAGGGAGATGGACCAACGCAACAGCTTCGGATTCTCTCCCCGCATCTGCATCAGCCATTGCAGAGGTCGGTGGTCTGTTTGCACCCGGAAGTGGGTACCGAAAAGATAGGGCCGAAGCTTCTTGAGGGCCCACACCACGGCGAAGGCCTCTCGCTCTATGGTGCTCCAGCGCTGTTCTCGGGCCAGCAGGTGTCGGCTGAGGAAGGCCACTGGCTGGTCAACTCCCTCTGCATTGATTTGGGAGAGAACGGCCCCAAAGCCGTGATCGGAGGCATCGGTCTGTACTATAAATTCCCGGCTGTAGTCGGGGGCTTGGAGCACTGGAGCTGTGCACATTGCTGTCTTGAGGGTCTCAAAGGCGGCCTGACACTCAGGGGTCCAGTGTACCTTCGTTGGGTTCTTCTTGGACGTGAGTTCTGTGAGGGGCCCCACAATGCTGCCATAGTCCTTCACGAAGCGCCGATAGTATCCGGTGAGCCCTAGGAAGGCCCGGACCTCTGTTTGGGTGATCGGGGGCTCCCAGGCCCAGATGGCAGCGATCTAGGGTTGGAGAGGGGCCACCGGGCCACTTCCCACCTGGTGCCCCAGGTAGGTCACAGACCCTTGGCCGATTTGGCACTTGCTGGCCTTGATTGTTAGTCCTGACGCCGGAGGGCGGTCAAGACCTCCCGGAGGTGTTGGAGGTGTTCCGCTCAGTGGAGACTGTACACGGCAATATCGTCCAGATAGGCGGCGCTGAACTCCTCCAGCCCCGCCAATACCTTGTTCACGAGTCTCTGGAAGGTGGCGGGGCGTTTTTCATTCCGAAGGGCATCACTTTGAAGTGGTAGTGGCCATCCGGGGTGGAGAAGGCGGATCGCTCCTGGGCGCCCGGGGTGAGGCCGATCTGCCAATGGGACTGTCGGAGGGCTCGATTACTTCTAGAGCCAGCATCTTGGAGACCTCCGACTGGATGCAGGCGCGTAACCGATCGGGAACTCTGTAGGCCCTGTGCCTGATCGACATTGTGGAGGCACCAGGGGGTGACCCCGGGTGTGAGGGAGAATAGATCGGCGAATTGTTGCAACAAGTCTTGGCAGCTGTGGCGTTGTACTGGGGTCAGGGTGGAAGAGAGGTTGACTCCTTCCACGGAGCAGTCTTGTTCTAGAGTCTTCAGGAGGTCGGGGAGGGCTCGGAGTCCTCTTCAGCCCCACTGTCGGTAGCCATCAGGAGGCTAAGCTGTGATCGCACAAAGTGCAGCTTAAGTCTGTTGGCATGGAGGACCCGGAGGGGGTTCCTGGGGGACTCCAGGTCCACCCGGTAGGTGACGGGGCCCTTGCGTTCCACCTTGAAGGGTCCGGTCCATTTGTCCTGGAGGGCGCAAGGTTCGACCGGGGACATGACCCAGACCTGTTGTCCCGGCTCAAACTCAATGGACGAGGCGTTTTGATCATACCAGCGCTTCATGTCCTCATGGCTGGCTTCGAGGTTGGCCTTGGCGAGTTCCCTGAACTTCTGAGTCTGGTTCCGGAGGGTCAAGAGGTACCTGTACACATCGGAGGGAGCCTTTTGGGGGTCACCTCCCATCCTTCCTTGACCAGGCTGAGGGGACCCCGGACGGGGTGCTCATACAGGAGCTCGAAGGGGCTGAATCCCAGGGACTTCTGTGGGACCTCCCGGTAGGCAAACAGGAGGCAGGGTAGCAGCACGTCCCATTGGCGGCGTAGGGGCTCTTCCAGGCCCATGATCATACCCTTGAGGGTGCGATTGAATCGTTCCACTAGTCCATTTCCTTGCGGGTGGTAGGGGGTCGTAAATTTGTAGGTGACCCCACACTGTTGCCATAGGGACTTCATGTATCGGGAGATGAAGTTCGTGCCCCGATCACTGACGACCTCTCGGGGGAAGCCCACCCGCGAGAAGATCCCCATCAGGGCTCGGCCCACCACGGGCGCTGTCACGGTCCGGAGAGGTATGGCCTCGGGATAGCGGGTGGCATGGTCCACCAGGACGAGTATGAACCGGTGACCTTGCGCTGTCCGGGGCTCCAGGGGCCCCACAATGTCGATCCCACCCGCTCAAAGGGAGTGGTGACGATTGGAAAGGGTTGCAGGGGGACTTTTAGTTTCTGGCCGCTCTTCCCGCTGGCCTGGCATGTGGGGCAGGCCCGGCAGTGGTTTATCACATTGTTCCGCATCTTTGGCCAGTAGAAACGGGTCACCAGGTGGCTGTAAGTCTTGTCCTGCCCCAGGTGCCCGGCGAGAGGCACATCGTGAGCCAGGTTCAAGAGGAAGTCTCTGAATCGGAGGGGGACCACCAGCACCCGGCTGGCCCCAGTTCAGCAATCTTCTGCTCACTGTAGAGGAGCTCATTGTCCCAATAGATCCAGTGGGCCCCCGAGGCATCCCCTGCGCTCTGGGCTACGGCTTGCTGTCGGAGCCCCTCGAGGGAGGGACACGTTTTTTGTTCTTGGCGGAACTGTTCCTGAGTGGGGCCACCTTCTTGGCGCCACTGGGCCAGCTCCAGGAGGTCTCGTAGTGGGTCAGGCTCTTTGTTGTCGGGCCCCGGTGGACCGGGTTCAGGGGTTGTCTCTTCAGTGACGACAGGCGGTGGAGGTTCGGGCCACTCGGGTTTTTCAGTGTATGGGATGGCGCGGGCGGCCATGGATCGGGTCGTCGCACAGACCCATTCAGGAAGACAAAGCATCCCCAGGTGCTCTCTTCGTTCAACGGCTGCCCAGGGGGAGCTCTCGAGATCGTTCCCCAGGAGGCAGTCCACGGGGGCATCGTCTCGGACGGTCACTTTCAGCATGCCCGACACTCCCCCCCACTCGAAGGGGACGCGGGCCATCTGGCACAGGCTTTCGGAGTTGTCCGCAGACCGTACTGGACACAGTACGTTGGGCAAGATTTGATCGGGGGTCACCAGATGGCAACGGACGGCGGTCACACTGACCCCCGTGTCGCGGAGGGCTTTGGCCCGGTGTCCATTAATGGTGACCCACTAGCTGTACTTCTGCGTGTTGGCTGGGATGGGGGCCCGCGGGACCATGTCCTTTTCTCCTAGACATACCAGGGACATGGCTGCAGGTTCCCACTCTGTCTGGTATTGTTCGCAATCTTCGGCTTCTTCCTCGCCTTGCTCTTCTCCGAGGGCGACGGCAGTGATCTGGTGGTTCATTGGACCCGGGGCATTGACTGACTGGCTTCTTGGACAGTTGGGGTCATTGGCGTAATGGCCGGGCCGCTGGCATTTGTGGCAGACAACGTTGGAGCGGAATCCCGGTTGCGTCGGAGGACTTCCTCTTCCGGCCGGGGAGGGGTGTTGCTAGTGGGGGGCACCGTGGCGGTGTCCCTGCCCCGACCCTGGCCTCCTCCTCCTCCTCGCGGACGGTGGGACCCCTGGGAGGCTCTGTTTTGCTCACCCGGCCAATTCCGGGGGACCCGGGTGCTCTCCCATCAATCCGCTTCGATGGCGAGTTTCCGGGGTTCGGTCAGCTTGCTGTCGAGGAGATGCTGCCTTAGTTCAATGAAACAATTATTGGAGAGGTGCTCCCACACGATGAGATTGACCAATTGTTCATAGGTGGTGACCTGGCTGCCTTTAATCCACCCCTCTAAGGCTCGGCTAAAAAAGTTCACATATTCCACCCAGGTGGTACCGGGGATTCTTTTACAGTCCCGGAATCGCTGTCGGTACATCTCGGGGGTGAGCCCATAGCGAGTGAGAAGGGTGGCTTTCATGTGCTCGTAGGAGGTCATCTCTGCGTCGGGGAGTTGTAGCAGGGCATCTCTTCCTTCGTTGACGAATCTCCCCCACAACCCGGCTCCCCAGTCTTTTCGCGGGATACGGTGGGAGATCATGGCTACCTCGTAGGCCTTGAACCATTGCTGGATGTCGTCGTTCCGGTAGTACTCTCGGACGACGTCTTTGGGAATGTGAACCTTGGTGTCCGTAGGGGGAGCGGAGCTCTGGTTCTCGGGGACGCCGAGGTCCTTGTTTTGTCTTCGAATCTCTAGTTCTTTTATACTGCGCTCGTGTTCGTACGCTAGCTTCTTCTCTTCCAGCTCCCTCTGGCTTTTTTTCTCTTCTCGTTCTCCCTGTAGCCGTAAGTGTTCGAGGGCTATCTTTTTTTCCGCTAGTTTCAGTTCCCCATCTAAGCGGAGTTGAGCCAGTTCCAACTCGTGGAGCCGGCTCCTCTCCCGTTCTCGGGCCTCCTCGGGAGAGAGGCCCGCTCTTCTTTCTTCTTCGGGGGTTGCAATTGTTTCTGTGGTCTCGATGCTTTTGTTTTGGGGTGGGGACGCTCCCGTCTCCACCCAAGACTCCAAGGCGTGCTTGAGGTCGTCTTTGGTGCTCAGTCCCGTGGTAGCGATGCCTAAGTCTATGCAGAATTGTTTCAATTCCTTGTGGCTGTATTCTTCCAGCCGTTCCATCTGGAATTTTGCGGTTGTTCCGGTCTCTTTTGTCGACATTGTTGCTGTGTGTAGTGGGGCGAGTTACTCTCCGCCGCTGGCCACCAATGTTAGATGGGGACCCTGAGGGTAGGCCGAGCAAGGGGGAGAGGCCTCCTGGCGAGGGCCCTCTCATTAGATCGTACGGACGAGCAACTACCCCCCCACAGATGGACGCCACACAAAGATAGGTTCTGAACACTTTTTCGGTATTCTTAAGCAGGTTAAACTTGACGATACAGCAGGACCAGGATACGGTGATCCCTTCAATTCTAGTCTCTGGGGGAAAAGGGGTAGCGGGACAGTCTCGGTACCGGTCCGGTACAGTGGTATCTGGCGTATAGCTCTCAATCCTCGAGCTGGAGGGTTCTCAAGTAGGGGCCGCGGCAGCGCCAGCAGGCCTTCAAGGATGGTTCACAAAGATGAGCCGCGGCAGCGCCAGCGGGCCTTCAAGGATGGTTCACGAGGATGAGCTGCGGCAGCGCCAGCAGGCCTTCAAGGATGGTTCACGAGGATGGGCCGCGCCAGCAGGCCTTCAAGGATGGTTCACGAGGATGAGCCGCAGCAGCGCCAGCAGGCCTTCAAGGATGGTTCACAAGTATGAGCCGCGACAGCGCCAGCAGGCCTTCAAGGATGGTTCACGAGGATGAGCCGTGGCAGCGCCAGCAGGCCTTCAAGGATAGTTCACGAGGATGAGCCGCGGCAGCGCCAGCAGGCCTCCAAGGATGAGTTTGTCTAGGTGTCTCTCGACTCCAGGATACAACTGCCTTCCTGCTCTGGAGCTACCCCAGTTATAGGTCTGGCGCCCTTTGATGTCCGGACCCTCGCACTTGGAGGTCGGGGGGTCCAGGATGGGGGAGTCCAGACACCCAGCAGGGGGTGGAGCCAGCGCCCAGGGAGGCTGGGGGCGATCGAAACCAGGCGGAGGGGAGCCATCGACACTCCTTCTCCCATTGACTCGCCAAGTGGTCTCTTTACCCCCTGGGTGGATGGTGGTGCCTCGATGTCGGGGCTTGGCTGGGCCTGAGGTGGAGGTCGACCCGAGGCCACGAGGCCTGGTCACGGAGGGTCCAAAATGGCGGCTGGGCCGGGGACGGTGGTTCGGGAAAGGGCCCGGGCCAGCCGAGAAGGTTGCGGATGCGAGTCTGGGTTCCGTCGGGGAAGACCTGGGGGTGACCCGGAGGGCTGAAGGTGCGGCTCTTGTCCGGGGAACAGGGGTAGCAGTAGTCCAGGACCCGCCATGCGGGGAGGGGTCGGGCCATGCCATGAGGCCGGTCCAACAGTAGAAGTGTAGATATTACATTTTAATGTTTTAGGTAAGAATAGTGCATAAAAGCACAAAGCCCCACCTTTGATCATCTGTTTGTGCTAGACCAGGGGAAACTCACAAGGACAGGCAGTTCGTGTTGGAGCTTGGGCCACATACAGGGACTAGGCTAGTCTTGATGAAAACCTTACCTACGAAAGGTCAGTTGCAAAGAGACTTGAACTTCAGGATTTCTTCTTTTCTCGTAGAGGAGTACACTCACATGCCAGCCAAGGGTTCACAACCTGGGGAGGCCCCATTTGAGGATCAGGGACTCACTCTAGTAGAGACCAGCAGAGCCCAGGAAGGTCCAGTTGCAGACCCAGGAAGGTCCAGTTGCAGCAGGCCAACAGGGCAATTGCAGGGAGGTCTTTGGAACTTGTTGTGTCCCTGTATCTCAGAACAGGAGGACAGTCAACTGAACCTTGGAGTCCCTCAGGTACCCTGGGATGAAGGGAGCAGGTTTAGTCTTCCTTCCCTGAGAGCAGTGCAGTCCTCAAGCAGTAGGGCAATCCTATGAGGAGCAAGATAGGCCTCAAGCAGCAGGGTGGACCTATGGGGAACAAGGCAAGCGTCAAGCAACATGGCAGTCCACTGGTGAGTAAGGCAGGCCTCAAGCAGCAGGGCAGTCCTCTGTGGAACATGGCAGTCATTCTTCTGTAGTATCCACAGGTTCAAGGAGTGTATTCAAGAGTGGCTAAGGTGATTCAATATTTAGACCTATAATAATAATAATAATAAAACATTTATTAAGCGCATGGCTGCACAGCTGTGTATCCCCGCGCTGATTGCTGAAAAATCTCACAGAGAATCAAGTCAAAGGAAATGAGTGGCAGATTTATTGAGGGAAGAGGTGGGTTTTCAAGTTAGCTCTGAAAAGGGTTTCAGAGGGTTCCATTCTTAAATGAATCGGGAGAGCATTCCAATGTTTCACTCCTAGATAACGAAAGGAGCGACCACCAATTTTTGCTCTGTGGACGCGGGGGAGTTTGAAAAGGGACATTCCTGAGGACCTAAGGTCTCGGGTAGGGCGGTGAATGGTCATGAGGCTTCTTAAGTAGGTGGGACCCTTGTTGTGGGCTATCCTGTGGGCATAGCAGAGGCTCTTGAATTTTATTCTCTCCCTTACGGGGAGCCAGTGCAGTTTGGATAATGCTGTCTTGGCAGAAGTTCTTTTAGGAAGGCCTAATACCAATCGGGCTGCCGCATTTTGTACACATTGCAGCTGGTGAAGATGTTTTTGGTTGATGCCTAGAAGGAGGGCATTCCCATAGTCCAGGTGAGGTGTAATAAGTGCATGCGCGATGGTTTTCCTGGCTTTGATAGGAATCAGATCAATGATTTTTCTAAGAATTCTTAATGTGCCGATGCATTTGCCAATGATCTTGTTAACTTGGGATTTTCCTGATAAATCCGAGTCGATCATGATCCCAAGGTTCTTGACTTTCTCGACAGGTCGAGGGCATTCGCCAAGAGATGTGGGCCACCACGCTTGGGACCATAGAGAGGTTTTGTTCCCTATCACTAACACCTCAGTTTTGTCTCCGTTAAGCCGTAGGCAATTACTGTCCATCCACACGGCAACAGCTGCCATGCACTCCGAGAAGTTGGAGGCATGCTTCTCGGTATCAGGAGTAAGCTTAAACATAAGCTGAGTGTCATCGGCGTAGCTAACAATACCAACCCCAAAGTTCTCTATGATCTGAGCCAGGGGTTCCATATAGATGTTGAACAATGTAGGGCTCAAGCTAGAGCCCTGTGGAACCCCATAGCTCACGGCCCGAGAAGATGATTTAAAGGGCGGGCAATGAAGCTGGAAAGTTCTATTGGTGAGGAAGGATTTAATCCACGCCAATGCACAGTCTTTTACTCCGATATCTGAAAGACGGGACAGCAGCGTGGCATGTAGCACAGTATCGAAGGCGGCGCTTAAGTCAAGCATGACCAACGCTGCTGTTTCACCCTCGTCCACCATCTTGCGGATATATTCCGTGGAATACAAGACCGCTGTCTCCGTGGAGTAATTTGCTCTGAAACCGGATTGAGTGGGGTGAAGAATGTTTTCTTCCTCTAAAAACGCCATTAGTTGGGTTTTAACTATTTTTTCTATCATTTTGGCGCATTGAGGCAATAGAGATATTGGCCTGAGATTTTGGAATTGGGTGATCGGAACGTTAGGTTTTTTTTTCAGGGGAATGACCTGGGCGTTTTTCCAAGCCTCTGGGACATGGCATTCTTTGAAAGAGAGGGTAATGAGTTGGCTTATTTGATCCATAAGGGTATTGTCCATGATGTCTTTGCATTTATCTAACGGACACACATCATTCGGGGAGCCAGAGTGGATGCTGTTAATTATGCTGGACAGTTTTTCTTTGTCGGGAGTGTGAAAATGGGTAAGAGTGGTTTTGTGAAGAGGGGGTATTGTCTTACCAGATGTGAAGGGAGTGGAGAAAGTGGCATGAATTTTCTCTACTTTATTGACAAAGAAGTCTGCAATTTTTTCGCATAACTCATTAGAATACGTGTCCTGCGTATCCAGGCTCGACGTGTCTGTTAGTTCCTTATAAATCCGAAATAATTCTTTAGATGGATTTATAGCCTCTTCAATTCTGTTTTGGTAGAAGAGACTTTTTTCCTCTCTTATAAGTCTCTGATAAGACTTTAGTTCTTGTTTGTAGATCTCCTTCAGTTCCGTGGAGTAGTTCTTTCTCCATTTTCTTTCAATCGCTTTACAGCGGGCTTTAGCTACCTTTAATTTTTCTGAGAACCACGGTTCAGATTTTGTTCTCCTAGCTGGGGGCTTACAAGTCCAAGGAGCAATTTTATCAAGTGCCTTACTTAACCATAATTCATAAGAATTCCAGGTTTCTTGTAGGGACTGACCATGGGAAGGGGGGTGGATTTTTAATTCTTCAATCAGACATTCTGGGGTGTAGTTTTTCCAGTTGCGCCGCTTGGCATACAAGGGTTTGTGGACAGTATTCTTAGTCCTGGTCTTGGGTATGTTGAACATGATCATATGGTGGTCTGACCAAATGATAGGGACCGGAGGTTGTATATCAATGCCTTCCCAAGTCGCAAAGATAGGGTCGAGAAGATGGCCATGTTTATGTGTAGGAGAGGTGGAGAGCAGGGTAATCCCCAGAGCATGTAGGGCAGTATTCAGTAGTTGAGCTTCCTTAGCATGTAAATCTTCGAAATGAAGATTAAGATCACCTAGTATCATAAAATTGTTATATTTGATAGCTAGTTGTGTCGACGTTTCTATTAGCTGGTTGCAAAAAGGAGTGGCATTGCCAGGGGGCCGATAAATGAAAAGCCCAGTAATGGTCATGCAAGGGGTCACTTTAATGGTGAAAGTGCCGCTTTCACTGTTAGTGATGCCCTTGTTAGTGAGGGTGCATTCCAGTTCTTTTTTAAAGATCATTGCAAGACCTCCACCGCGCTGTATAGGCCTATCAATTCTCAGTAAGCTGTAATTCAGCGGGACTGTCTCAAGTATTTCGGGGGATGAGGATTCTTCTAGCCAGGTTTCTGTTAAAAACATTACATCACAGTCATGATTTAATAATAGGTCGTGAAGTTCTAGTTTGTGTTTGACCATGGATCTACAGTTAAGTAGCATCAATTTAAGATTAGGTACAGGATGGTTAGGGTTGGGAACATTAACAAAACGAAAATTGCATGAATTGCATTGTGATAACAGCGCATTGGGGTCTATGGAGTGATAGCATGGTTTAGTGGGGATCTTACCGATTTCAAGTAGCGTCTTGCGCGTATAGCGGATTTGCTGATGAGAGAGCGCTATCTCGGATGCCTGCGTGATGGCATTATGACCAGAGTCCCCTGCCCCGCGTCCCGTCTGGTCGCGGACGGGCGCAGACGGGCAGGACTCTGGCTTGACTCCGGCGCGCGATCGGCGCGCACGCAATGCGCGTCCGCTGCGCGGAGCCATAGACGTATGTTTTTAAGCGCTCGAAGCGCGACGTGCAGCGCGAGCCCTCACAAAGATGGCCGCTGCCTGACTCACTGCCAATCTGTAGTCCCACCTGAAGCCGGTCTAACAGTCGACCGCTTCCCAGGACAGGCAGGAGTGGAATATAACTACTGAAATTAATCAAAGCGCAGTTAAGCGAGCAGCGTTAATGTGGCAGGTAATTCTGATTCAATTCTAAAATGCAGTGCGAGGGGGAGGGAGCGGACACACGGGAATAAAGTGAAGATTCAGCACACAATCGTAAAAGCAGCCTCCCGGCTCAAGCCTCAGGAGGAAATTAAAAGCAATCAAGGTTCCTGCTCGTGTTTCCTGGTTTTAAGCGCTCGAAGCGCGACGTGCAGCGCGAGCCCTCACAAAGATGGCCGCTGCCTGACTCACTGCCAATCTGTAGTCCCACCTGAAGCCGGTCTAACAGTCGACCGCTTCCCAGGACAGGCAGGAGTGGAATATAACTACTGAAATTAATCAAAGCGCAGTTAAGCGAGCAGCGTTAATGTGGCAGGTAATTCTGATTCTATTCTAAAATGCAGTGCGAGGGGGAGGGAGCGGACACACGGGAATAAAGTGAAGATTCAGCACACAATCGTAAAAGCAGCCTCCCGGCTCAAGCCTCAGGAGGAAATTAAAAGCAAACCTGGTGACATCCTTTCAAGTGTGTGACTTTTCTAGGCTACCTCCACGTCTGGTTCTGGAAAGTTCTTCCTTTCCCAGCCAAGTATCAAAGAAGTATAGGGTCACAATGGACTAATGTTAGTTGTATATTGCTGTTGCTGGAAGGAAATCCTTTGAAATGTAAGTGGGGAAGGGAACAGCTTCGCTCCCAGGCAAGATGGCCCATCTTGCCCACATCTAGTCCCTTATAGTTCCTTGTCTGAGCCCAATATGCATACTTAATGGGGGCACCATTAACATGCTTAGGCAGCTGGAAACTTCTAGAAGGCCTTAAAAGCTTTTGGAATGGAAAATGGCAGCATTCTAGAAGTGACATATTCATAATTTTAATAAAAAAGACAACTTTACCATTAAAGATGATTTAAAATTACAATTCATTTGAGTCCAAAAATGACATTTGTCTCTGCTTTAAATCAAAGGTTAGCACCTATTAAGTGCAATAAGGTAACCCAATATTATCCAATAGGAGAGATAGGCCTCACAGTAGTGAATAGCGATTCCAGGTGTTTTTCACTACCAGGACATGTAAATCTTAAAAACAAATTCCCTACTTTCTAAATACAATGCTAACTGCCCTATGAGCTGCTTAGGACCTACTTTAGGACTGGTTTTATATGCATTGAAGGGAGATTTAGGCTTACTTTGCTTTTTCTTTTTCTAGGTGTCATCCAGGAGCAGCTTCTATGTAACAGCTACAACCACATAGCGGGGACACAGGTTCCCTGACCCGCCCTGGATGAGATAAGAGGGTTCTCATTTTAACTTTTATGTATTTTATTCACGTGCACTTCACTTTGTTTTTGGTCCTGACGAAGCACCAATGACCTACGGGCGATAGAGGCGCGAAACATGTTGACCACGACACCCAGGCATAGTGGGCCTTGTGGGGTCAGTCATTTTTAAGCAGTACTTTTAACTGCCAAGGGTTATCTAGACAATCTTGTCGCTGCTTCCATACCCTTGATTTTATTACACTATCATGTTCGCACGTAATTGATTTACCCTCCCTTACCCTTCCCCACACACCTGCATGCAACATCTGGCTAATCCTCTAAAAGATCTCCAACAAAGTGACCCTTCGGGGACCTGTAGGGAATTGCAGCAATGGCCCTACGAGGAGCAAAATTGCCCGATGATGAAGCATGACATCCTCCGGGTTGTGTGAGGGCAGCAGAGGATGTATAATGTCTTTCCCTCTCCCATTAGGGTACTTTTTACCTAGGATTACTTTCCCCCATTTTTCCCTGGTTTTAATGTATGGGTGACTATTTGCACTCAGATACGTGGGTAACTTTTGTACCCTGGTATAGGAACTTTGTCCTCTTATTGTGAACAAAAGTTTTATTTTGTCAGGTTTGAAATGGCAGTTTTAAACTGCACTAAAGGTGCAATGGAAAGCCTGCTTTGAAGAGCTACTTTAGTGGGTGGAACAATAAGTGCTGCAGGCCCACTAGGAACATTTAATTTACAGGCCCTGGCTACATGTAGTAACATATACTAGGGATGTATAAGTAAATTAAATGTGCCAATCAGACGTAGGCCAATTTTACAATGTATGAGGGGAAGAACACAACCACTTTGTACACTTTACCACTGCTAACCAATGCTAGAGTCCTAATGACACCATATTTCAGAAAAGAGAAGGGGAGAAGGTAAAATAATTGGGGGTGACCCTGCAGAGTGGGCCAAGTCAAACAGTACGAAAAGAAAGTTTGGACAGCAGGCAAACATTTGTGTCCCATAGATGATGCAGTGCTTTTCTGATATAATGTGTTTCACTGATTACAATTTGATACAAAATCAAATTCCAACAATTGTACCATCCGTTGTAGATTTTGTGCCAGGATATAATTCACATAATTCATTGTGCACCAGTTTGTATTGCATCGGTGATGTATGTGGGTTGGGCTGGTCATGGAAGCCCTAAAGCAGCCTTTTAGCTTGCAGCCCACTGGAGAATACTTGTACTTGTAAATAGCCGAACCTACTGGCAGCAGGTAGGGTAGTAGTCATGGTAGTAAAGAAGAGAGGTATATGGATGACGGGGGAACCATGCAGTTAAAATTCATTTACATGCTTTAGTTGCTTTCAATATGTGTTTTTTTTGCTCTTTGACATTTGTGTGTCTAGATAGACAAGATTGCCTTGCTGGCCACCTTGTGTTAGACTTCCATTTGCTTTTTCTGCTCAACAGTGTTATATGCTAATTGAAGGGACTATTGCAATTCAGACTTATTTTAATTGGCATCTGTTCCGCTGAGTCTTACACCTGTTGAGCACTTTTCTATGCTTGCCATGCTAGGCCATGATGTCAGGTGTAAGATGATAACAGAGAGGCCTATATACTTTTCTTGGGTATAAAAGAATGAACTAGAGCCACACCAAATTGCAATTGTGTCATGTTCGGGCAGGTTTAGTTTGTTTATAGCTCTCCTCAAATTTTGGTCATCCAAATGTCTCTGCTGTGCCTCTTCTCCCTCTCACTGAGATAATCTTTTTATGGTTGTTAGGATTCCAGTCACGTTTTTACCATTTTCAGTTGCTGTTAAGTTTATTCAAGATTTTTAGCTGAGTTGTTTCTTATTTTATGTTTGGCATAGTTGGATTGTGACATTATTTGCTAAATGATGGCATGTTAGTTCCTTATCACCAGCTTTAAGTGGTAGTATGTCAGGTCAGAATATTAATGTAAAAAATGTCAACATACAAGAATGTAGACTAATGAATATCAACTACCACTATATTGTCGAAAAAATAACTCATTTATAGATTAGTGTAGGTTTTCTAGGCTTAACTTCACGTCTACTCATCTTGACAATATATACATATATTTTGATAAGCAGATATGGAGGTAAGAATATTAAATATATACCTACCTAGCTTAATGATATAGTAGTCAATATTCTATAGTTGTTAGTACTCATGTAATAATCTTTTACAAACTTTTGCAGGCATTTGTAAATTGCCCGAAGACATCTAAAATAGGAGTATAATTGGGAATAAAAAAGCAATATTCATATACAACTAATGCGTGTACAAAGGACAGTGCCTTCTATGCACCTTTATTAATACAGAGTTGGTTATCCTGGGCTCGTTCACAAAGACATATAAGAGTAAGTAAAATTATTCTCCTATAGTACTACATCCTGTACTCCAAAATGCTTTAGTAAACCTGCCCTTTTGGCTGCTATAGAGGCCAGTAGATTTTTCATGTCCAGGTTGAAAAGCAGGAGTGGGGGAATAAAGCCATCTTTGTCCTATTCTATTCGTTGCACTCTTCTGGGCACTGAGCTGGAGAGGCTTGTGTAACACTGAAAGTATTCTCACTGAGTAGAATTTCATCCCTGTGCACCATTTGTGAGAGAGATACTCCCTGGAAAAGATCAATGACAGAGGAGAATCCATGGAAAGCTTCAAATACAGGGCTCTTTATTGGCTGAAGTACATATGGACTAGGAAATGAAGAATAAAGACCTGTACCACTGTCTCCAAAGCAGCAATAAAACGGTGAAGCTCATGCACTGGCCAGAAATATTGTTGCTCTCCCAGCCAGACTTGCATGTTGTCGAGGATTGCCTTAGTCGAAAACCTGGCTTTAGAAGGAAGTAGGTTACTGGCCAACATGATTCGGAGTGATTGACATTGCCTTTCTTGAGGGGTGTTGTTTTATAGTCTCGATATATAATCATTGCCAGAATGTTATCCAATACCTTCCTTTCTGCAGGTATTGCATAACATTGTACAGTATTGTAATGATCTTCTAGACTTCTTTTCTTAGTAAAAGTTTTCATCAAATTCAGCACGGCAAAATACATCTGTCCATCTGTGACTCCAGGTGCAACTGAAGCCCAGATGGAATCTACAAACTGAAGCTCAAAGAAGAACATGGAACACAGTATAAAAATATACAAAGCGCATGGCATGCAAACCCAAGCATGAGATTTGTGAAAGAGACAGCTACATAAACAATGTATAGAATGTAACACATCCCTTCATTAAATAAAACAATGAAAAGAAAAAGAAACAAAAGTAACAACATTTTGCAGAAAGAAAATACAAACTATAATGAGAATGCATGGTGCTAAACAAAATCATCCCTTTTTTTGGGAAATTGTCTCAACCGATTAGACACTTTAACTCTTGAGGACACAGTATTATTTCCACATTCACTGTGAACCATATCAGATTGCACTGCAAGGTGCTCATTACTGAGATTCTTCTCTTCATTGTTAATCTCATGTGCTTTTGAAAAGAAATGAATAGGACATTTAGCAACCTTTCTTATGTTACACACATTGCCATCTTGGGTGATAAAGCTATTCCTCAAAACCTTCTTAAATGTGTATAGCTTTGCTAAACTTGCTCGTACCATTATTGATCAGTCCAGGTTTCAGAATCCTGACCCAATAGCCAGCTTTTAATGAAGGTACATTAGTCCTCTACTTGTCATCAAAGCACGTCTGAGTTTTGTATTGCTAGTTTTTCACTCTCAAGGCAGTGTCTTGTAAGTACTCTTTTTCGAAACAATCCTTCCTGCACTTTTCTTTGAAATACCACGGACAAACGCTGGAAGCCAGGTCTCTTCCTTTCAACAATTTAAAGGGACTAATTTCAGTTGTTGTATGTGGAGTGATACGATACAACCATAACCTTTCTCTCATCGCACTCAACCACCCACTCCTTTGTTTAACTGCTTCAACCTCAAAACCTTTCAATACATGATTAAAGCGCTCAACTTTTCCATTATCATGTTGTCCATACAATTATGTAAAAATATGTTTAATGCCACAATTGTTTAAAAATACTTTCATCTCTGATGAGGTCAATTGCACACCAAGTGGAAGGACAACCTTCACGTGCAAACACTTCTTTGGTTACCTGAGACACAAATTTCACTTCTGGGCACTTGGAGTGATAGTCAACTAGGACAAATGCAAAGCGTGAATTTTATTAAAAGGCTTTGAGACGCCAAAAGCAATTTTTTGCCAAGGTTTCTTAGGCCATTCAACCATTTTTAATGGGGGAGTATTCACCTTCAACATTTTCTCACCAGATACACATACTTCACACTCCCTGACTGTGTGATCAATAAATATATCTAGTCCAGGCCAGTAGAAATAATTTCTAATCAAACGTTTCATGGTTAAAATACCTGGATGTGTTTTGTGAGCAATTTGAAGAATAACATCTTGCATACTTTTTGGAAGAACATATTCACTACCTTTAAAAAGTAGATTACCTTCAAACTCCAGTTCCTCTGTCACATTAAAAAATGGTAATAATTCAGATCTGATGTCATTCTTCGTTGGCCATCTTTCCATTATCAATTTTTTTTATATCTTCCTAATCATCATTGTTGCATTTTTCAGAAATCTCATTGAACTGCACTGGTACAATATCATAGATTCTGACCACTAAATCCGACTCTTTGACTATGCTCACCTCATTGTGACTACAAGGTAAACGTGATAAGAAGTCTGCAGTGGCATTTTTCTTTCCAGGCACATATTCTGTTTTAAAATTGTATTCCTGGAGCCTAGATGCTAACCTGGCAATCCTTGCCATGGAATTCCAACCTCCACCAAAAGATAGAATGTTAACTAAAGGCTTATGGTCTGTCCTTAAAATAAATTTGCTGCCCCACACATAGATACAATAACGTTCAATAGCCTATACACATGCAAGTAACTATCTCTCAATAACTGTATACTTTTCAATTTCATTTAGTGTTCTTGATAAAAATGCTACATTCCACTCCTCTTTACCACTGTTTTGTGACAACACTCCACCTATACCGTACAAACTTGCATCAACCGTAATAATGCATTCTTTCTTCATACAAAATGGTTTTAAAGTGGGTGCACGAACAATCTCTAATTTGATATCATCAAAAGCTTTCTGTTGTTCATTTGACCATACATAAGATGTGTTTTGTCTTAATAATTTTGTCAAAGGCTCCATCTTTGTAGCAAAGTTCTCAACAAATTTGCTGTAATGTTCGCACATACCTGCAAAAGGTAATAATTGATCCTTATTGGTTGGAGCTGGCGCATTAAGTATGGCATCTACATTAGATTTTTTGGGAATAACACCATCACCAGACAGTGTGCCCTAAATATTCAACCGATTTTCTGTACATTTTGCATTTATGTGCTTTAAGGGTGAGACCGTATTTTTCCAACCTCTTGCAAACTTCATTTAAATGTTTCCCATGTTCTGTTTCATCTTTTGAAAAAATCAATATAACATCTTGGAAATATTTTACGTATTGATTAATGTCTCTGAAAATCTGAAACATTACGCTTTGAAAAACAGACGTGGCTGACGCCAAACCGAAAGGTACAAACCCTGAGGTGTAATGAATGCAGTAAGTTTTTACGAATCTTCCACAAGTTCAATCTGGTGGTATGCAGACCTTAGATCTAATGTTGATTTTTTTTTCGCACCTTCTAGCACTTCATTTGTATTGGCAAGGGGGTGGCAATCTATGACAATATTCACATTCAACTCTCTTAAATCAACACATACCTCGATTTTGTATCAGGTTTGCGCACTAAAAACAATGGGGGAAACCCATTCGGAGGACTCAATTTCCTCAATAATGCCTTCACCAGATAATTCTTTGAGCATGTCTCTTAATTCTTCTCTTACATTAATTGGTACACCCCTCAACTTTTGTTTTACAGGATATGCATTTTCTATTAAAATAATTCTCTGAGAAAAAAAAATTCAGTTTTCCCAATTTGTCACCAAAAACATATTTGCAATCTTTTACTAATTGTACTTCTTTTCCACCACCACCTATAATTGCAATTTGTTCTGTATTCATATCTTCACTTAAAATCACTGGTTCCTTTGATCATGGATCCAAGACGATGCCCAATTTCCACTGATCACACAAGTCTAATACATTTACTCCTTTCACGGCAATATATAGTTTTATATCTGCACTTCTTCCTTTAAAACATAACAGTACATTAAAATAACCCTCCATATTGATTTTAGAACCGTCAAAACTTTCACCTATAATATCAGATTCTTACAGTTGTCTCCGCCACATATCACACTCATTTTTTCATTGTAATACTGTTGAGTGATTATAGTCCAAGGAGACCAAGAATCTGCCGCAAGCTCTAATTCTGCTCCCAACACTTGAACCGCACATT
This sequence comes from Lissotriton vulgaris, assembly GCF_964263255.1. Classification (NCBI taxonomy): domain Eukaryota; kingdom Metazoa; phylum Chordata; class Amphibia; order Caudata; family Salamandridae; genus Lissotriton; species Lissotriton vulgaris. The sequence goes on along the minus strand of NC_141699.1, from coordinate 467,612,216 downwards.
TTGGGGATCTCAGGATAGTTCCTTCAATTGAATCTACCCCATTATTGATAATGGACACCACACATCCCTTGCCACATTCATACAGTTCTTTGTACTCACTACCATTATTTACCTTACTGGTTTCAGAAATTCTTGAACCATATGGCTTGTTTGAATAAAATTCCTTCTATTATCTCTGCAAACATTACCAAAATTGCCAATTTTTCCATATTTTCTGCATTCACTGTTGATGGCAGGACATCCCGGGAATGATGTCATATGAGATCTACTACCCACACCTGTAGCATGATTTTTGATTAACATAACTATCATATTGTTTAACAAAATTGCTATTATTATATTTATCAATGCTAAATTTGGCTTGTGGCACCTCACTCTTGGGATCATTTCTGTTTTTTTACTGCACATACTTCCTCCACCCCTTCTGTCTTAACTGTGTTTTGTCTTACAGTTTGCATCCATTTTTCTTATTGCTCTAGTGCTTTAGCTGTGGCTATAGCTTCTGATAATTTTGGATCCCCCATAACCCAAAACCTTTCTTGTTTTATATATGCACAATGATCTGATCTCTTATCATTTCATCTGCCAACATGCCAACATTATAATGCATACTTAACAATCTCAAAGCAGTTAAAAAATCATCAAACGATTCCTCCTCTGTTTGTGCCCTGGTGTAAAATTTAAATCTGTTTAGAGCAATATTTGTTGTTGGTTTTAACATTGCCTCTGCATATACATTAATATTTTCTTCTCCCTCTTGTGCCATCACTTGTGGAAGTACTCTAAACACAACCTGTCCTTCTGAACCTAAACAATGTAAGAATATACTTTTCTTTCTTTCTGCTCCCATGCGTTCACCACATATGGCCTTCATATATGTAACAAACTCTTCCTCCCACCTTATCCATGGTATGGGTGGATTGCCTTTATTTTGTAAAAATTGTCCCTGGCGGTTCAAATTGCATGTTGTTCTTTTGTGTGGTATGAGTTTTCTTTTTTCCTTTAAACAAAATCCAACAACACTTTTGTGCGTAGTCACTCTATTGCACAATATTGACTTGTCTTTTTCTCTCACCCTTTTTTAAAAGTCACAAACCGAAATTTGGAAAATATAAAAAATATTAAATGTCCCCTTTTTTCCACACCTTAATTCACATAAGTTTTCCTGTAAGTTTTTTTTTTATCTTTGGAGTGTGAAACTCTTACAGCAATTTGCTTCAAATTGTAAGTATTTAACCTCCGTGTAAATATTTAACCTTCGGTAGCGTTGCACATTGCTTGTTATGGTCATATTCAAGATGGCCGCCACATTGCGTTGCATGTATTCAGGCATGCGTCATGATGTCAGAATATGATGCGCCTGCTTACGCGTTTCCTCTGTGCCTTCTGAGGGTTGTAGATGTCTCTCTCCTTTGTTGCGTTCCACGTTAGAATCCGATTGTGGACGTTTCTCTCCATTGCAGCGTTCCATGGTGAGATACTTCTTACCGGTACACTTTGTTTTCTTTCAATTTTCTTCGTTGAATATTGTTTCTAAAAATAACTTTCCACATGTAATGTCCTTTGCAGCCTTGAGTTCTCTCAAAACAGCAATCATAAAGGTGACATCCAAAGCTCCTGTGTAAACCACGATATTCCTTTTACATTCTTTTAAAAATGTTTCCATAAATCGTTTTTAGGTTCAAGAAACACTCTGTACCTGTGCTGTGGTAATGTGAGCGTGTTTCTTTATCTCGTCACAATTGTAATGATCTTCTAGACTTCTTTTCTTAGTAAAAGGTTTATTCAAATACTGCACAGCAAAATACATCTGTCCATCTGTGACTCCAGGTGCAACTGAAGCCCAGATGGAATCTTCAAACTGAAGCTCAAAGAAGAACATAGTAAACAGTATAAACATATACAAAGTTCATGCCATGCAAACCCAAGCATGAGCTCATGTTTGTTAAAGAGGCAGCTACACAAACAATGTATAGAATGTAACAAGTATCCATTTATTTGGCAGGCCATCTATTGCCATAGATGTGTATTACTTAGTCAAGTGTCATTGTGTCCATGATGTGTTATCTTATTTTATTGAAATTTCTTGACCTCTTTGTGAAGATCTGTATTTGGAAATGTTTTAACTTACTTTGTGTATTTTTATGCACTTGGCATTGCAGTTTTGAGCAGACATCATGGATTAGTCACTTCCACTCAATGCAATAGTAGTAAAGTCTGGACTTTGCCTCTATATACTTCATTAATAGGATAACTAGCAATTTTTATATCAAAGACCCTCTATATCTACTCTTCCTCCTGTGAAAATAACCAATACTAGCTTCTATGAATGCCTACTAATAGCTGCTTAATAATACTTTTGCAAACCACAAATGTGCAACTATATCAAGGTAGTTGTTACCCTTTTAACTTCTGTGGACCCCCCACTTAATCATTACTTGATTCCTATGACCCTACAGTTATTAGTGGAATTTAGGGACCAAATTGCGTCATTATTGAAATCGGGGACCCTGGCCCAAGCAATTTTAACAATTTGAACCACAAAACAATACACACAAATTGGAGTACAAGCAGACATCAAACGCATACACAATGATTAAATATTTTATTTAATTCACAAACAAGTATAAAAAAAATCGAAATATTAATTTTAATGGAAAGGTTGGAGCTTTTTTTAATTCAATTAAGGCCACCTATTGACCACACTATATTGTGTATGATGCACTTGAACTGCTCCCACAGATCAATCTAAGGATACCAACTTAGTTTTTCGCCTTCAATTTTAAATTTCTTACCATTTACATAACTTTTAAAATGTTGTAAATTAAAATTTTTGTGCTTGATGTATATGCTCTGTATTCATTTTTTAATATTATTTTTTTAAGCATGGGAGGACCCCATGAGTAGGCACCGCAGACCCCCATGTGGTTTCCCGACCACAGGTTAAGAACCACTGCCCTAGCACTATGACACAGTATTTTCTTAAGGGGGCGGGGGGTATGCCTTTATTTTATTTTATTTTTGAAGTTTTATATAGCGCAAACATGAACCGTTAGGGTATCAGAGCGCTTTACAAGGAAAGATATGTTACGTACAAGATGGCATAAGTAAAATACAGGGATGGGGATTAGGGAAGTGCCAATAGTGGGACAAAGCCCTGGATATATACAAGAGTCAATACATTTCCAAGAAAGGTGAGCAACTTGAATACAATAGGACACATGAAAGGGATATATATATTAAATGGTACAGTTCCCAGTACAGGGTGGCCTGGGCAAAATACAAGGAAGAGGGTTAGGGAAATGATAATAGTGGGACAAAGCCATGGATATATACATGAGTAAATATAGTTCCAAAATAAGCGAGCAACTTGATTGCGGTAGGACAAAGTAGAGATATGTACAATAAATGGTGCACGGAGCATTAGAAGGAGTGAAGGAAGTAACATGTGGAAGGTCAAACAAAAAAGGAGATTACGTGCCGAGATGAATCAAGAAAAGGCAGTATGTGCACCAAGAGAGCGTTATTGGAGGAATTTTCTCATTAAGAATGTTTTAGCTTCTTTTTTGAAGAGTGTCAGAGAAGGTAATCTTCTGATAGAGGAAGGAAATAAGTTCCAGATTCTTGGTGTAGCCCCGGAGAATGCACTATTGCATGTTTTTACCTTGCGAAAGCGGGGTGGCTGGAGCACAGGGTCTCTTGAGGATCGTGAATTTCTGGATCTCCCAGATAACACAATTTTCTGGGCGAGATATACCAGGGAGTTCGAGTACAGGGCTTTGTGAGAGATGCAGGCCAGCTTGAGTTTAATTCTGCCTTTAAGGGGAAACCAGTTCAAGGCTTTCAGGTGTGGTGAGATATGGTCAAATTTTCTTGAGCCAGATACTAGTCTAGCTGCTGCGTTGAGGCAAGCTTTAAGGGGGGCTGTTGAAGTCTTAGGTAAGCCAGATAGTGTGGAGCAGCCGTATTCGATTCTGGAGATAACTAACGCCTGCACAGTCATTTGTAAGTCAGTAATTTCAAGGAAGGGTTTTAGTTTTTTCAAGTAGCTCAGATGGAATCTGCCAGTTTGGCCATCGTGTTGATATGTTCAGTCATTTTCAGCTTGCGGTCCAAAGCAATCCCGAGAGATTTGACAGAATCCACTATGGTAGGGGTGAAGTTGAGTGCTGTGATGGAGTTAGACCATTCCAGGATGTTATTAGATTTTTTTTGGGGGGGGGAGATAAGAAGAAACTCCTTTTTTTTAGGCATTGAGTTTGAGCTGGTTGTTGGCGAGCCAATGGACAGTCAGTTTCAGGCCATCATTTAGATAGGTGATCTCCTCAAGAGCGGAGATTTTAATGTAGATCTGAATATCATTGGCATACATGTGGAAGGAGATGTTGGCCGAGTGGAGATTTTTAGCTAAGGGTTCGAGGTAGAGATTGAAGAGGAGAGCCTTGCCGGACACCGATGGAGATCAGTTCTGGAGGAAAGAACCAAACCATTTGATGACGGTACCTCCTAGACCCATCCTGTGTTCGAGGCGTTCAAGAAGTTTCTCATGGTTGACCATGTCAAATGCCAAGGAGAGATCCAGAAGGATTTTGCCTTGGTCGAGGGCTTGGAGAGGATCGTCAACGATGTGAAGAATAGTAGTTTCAGTGCTGTGCCCAGGCCTGAACCCAGATTGGAATTCATCAAGAAGATTGAAATTGGCGATGTACTGGCTTAGTTGTAGCTGCACACATTTCTCCAGTACTTTCACGAGAAGAGGGATATTCGAGAAAGGTCTGAAGTTATCTGGAATTTCCGGATTCAGAGTGGGTTTTTTTAGGATGGGGATCACTTGCCCGGTTTTCAGGGAGTCCAGTATGGTCCCTTGGAGAAGGGAAGCATTGATAATGGTAGTTCAGATGGGAGCGATGAGTGAGGTGGTCGCTGCCAAGCAATTGGCGGGGAGGGGGTCGTAAAAGTGGGTGTTCGGTTTTAAGGAGGATAGAATTTTAGAGATGGAATGGTCATCATAAAGTTCGAACTTGGACCAGTGAGCCATGTTTTTGGGTGTTGCTTGGTGGGGACGAGCGGAGAGAAGGGTCCCAGAAGGAGAAAGAGGGAAGTTTGAGGAGGCATTAAGTTCGATACCAAGCAAGTTGATTTTGGTTGTGCAGAAGGAGGATAACTCATCGCAGGTTATTGGGGATTTAGTAGTTTCTTTTGATGATTTTGCTAGTTTGTTTGATTGAAGTTTGACTATTTAGAAGAGTTTGCACGGTCTGTTCTTGGCATTTTCCAGCTCTGATTTGAAGAACTCTTTTGGACAAATGGCTATTATTGTTGTACGTATTTATGGCCAGACGGAGGAGTTTAAGATGGGTGGCCAAGGGGTTTTGTCTCCAGCTTCTTTCTTTCAGACGGAGAGCTCTCCTTTCATCGTTAAGGGGTCCGCTGAACCAAGCAAGGGTTTTTGTCTTCGATTTTGGATCTTTTGAGCTTAAGCGGGGCCAGATAGTCCAAAATGTTAGTCATAGTCGAGTTGTAATGATCTGTGAGGTGAGACCTTAGATAGATTCAGGGGGGAGAAGCTCAGTCTTGCAGTGGGCTGTCATCTTTCCGTGGTCCAGTCTCTTAGAGTCTCTAAGCCAGTATTTTGGTTTCACCGGTTGCCCAAGGCTTTTCAGGCGGTGGTCGGGTATAGTGAAGGTGGTAATGTGGTGGTCTGACCAGTCACATGGCTCTTTTGAATTCAGCTTGACCGCCGAATCCTTAGCAATAATCCAGTCCCGAGTAGCGCCTTTTGTGTGGGTAAGCAGGGGGCAAGCCTGGGTGACTGATTGATCGGCGAGGAAAACTTTGACAGCATTGACCTGGGAGTTATTAGGGTCATTCCAGTGCATATTAAAGTTGCAGAGGAAAATGTCATTGGAGTGGGGCGAGGCCTTAGCAGTGATTATTTCCATGAGGAGGTCCGAGAAAGTGTCGTTCCCGCCTGGGGGGTGGTAGAAGATGTGCAATTTGCATAGCTGAGAAGTGTTACTACTAATGGACAGGGAAAGATATTCACAAGAGTCCGTAGGTTCAGCGTAGAGTTCTGTAATGAGGAGGTCTGAGTGGAAGATGCAGGCAACGCCTCCCCCCGTCTTAATTTGTCTGTCGAGTCTGGTGATGTTATAGTTGGGCGGGACAGTAGGTCAATGTAAGGAGATGGTTATTCATTGAGCCATGACTCGGTTAGGATAGCTACATCGGTGTTATTGTTAAGGATGAGGGTGGCAATGTCCAAGGCATGTCTCGCAGCTGACCCACAGTTAAGAAGGAGGCCCGAGAGTGGGGTATCAGAATGAATGTTATAAGAAGTGAAAGTTAAGGGTACTTTGGTTACGTTGTTCCTGTTTACCCCTCTGTTACGGAGGGATAATAATCTGGTTGTGTTGATTGCGATAGTGGGAATCAGGCAATTGACTTCCTTGTCGGGAGGACAGGAGGCGTCGATGGGGCTCATGTAGGGTGAAAGGAGGGTTAGGGTCTCCTCCTCCGAGAGGTGATTTGGAAGTATGCGAGGGCAAAGGTGTTGACTGGCCAATGGCATGAGTTGGAGACTGGGTATGGTGAGCAGGTGGGGGACAGAGTTAAGAGAGGGCGTGGAGGTGGCGATAAAGTGTTCAGTGAGGAGAAGGATGTTCTTCAGATCAGATAGGGATAGGGATTTCCGGATTCTCTGAACTATGATGGAAGCTCTGGTGTTCAGGTTTTCAAAGTTCATTGGGATGGGTTAAGCTTGAGTGCAGGTGACCCTTAGGTCAGAACATGGTCTATTGGCAGGTGCTGGAGCTCTTCATTCACATTAATAAATAAGACTTTCTGAAAACAGAAAAAGGAATAGCAAAACTCCCATCTCTCAAAATGTAACATCATACTTTAAGGGAGAAGGTGGAGAATGAAAAGATAATTTACAATATTGCGTTTTCATCTGTTTTATGGAATACAGTTTCCCTGTCCTCTAACCTCAGCAATGCCTACTGAATTTATATGTATATTACATATATTACACATGCACACTGCTATTATCTTTATGTATTGTCACCATCTTTTAAACAAATGCAGTTTTGCTCTTTACCAAATTATTTGTATTTAAATGGCGCAGATGTAGATCAAACTAACATTTTGTATAGTCCACTTTTGAGAAATACAAGTAATGTAGCATACATCCATACCTTTCCAGTCAGATGTATGACTTAAACATGGAAAACTATGCTTAATTGTGACAGACTTTCTTACCTATTTTCCTCACCAGCTGTGCTGAAGCCACCAATAGATCTCCTCTAGATCACCCTTGAACACTATTACTGGCCTCTTTGCATAGCCAAAACTAGTTTCAATTATATGAATCACAAGGCAGTGTTGCTAGACTGCAGACCTGAATAGTTTTCATAATCCGTTGATTTCATAGAGGCTTGAGAATCTAAACTTTTGTAGCAGAGACACCAAAATATCCTGTGCTCTCTGAACTAAATGGTTAAGGTTAAATGTTAGGCTATCTTTTTTTCACTGTACCCGCTGTACTGATTTGATCATATGCTTATTTATCTTTTCAAAATGCAATGTTGGAGTTAAGTAAAAGATCTGGTGCTGGACACCCAGTACACCTCTGAGATATGGTACCTTTAATGGGATCCTGGGGGTCCTGAGGCTCACTAGGTTGGTTCCTTCCATCTTTCTCTCCTTCACCTCATAGGGCCCTAATCAGCGGTCTTGGAGGGCTCTGAGCTACACTGGCTCCATCACCCAAACAGTTTAGCCAGGCTGAAACTCGACCAGAATGATTTTCTGGTCATGCCAGAGCTTCATCACCTCCTGGCTGGCTTCCAAATTTGCAGAAGTGTTGTATCTGGTTTCTCAGGGCCAGCATGTAGCCGACTACATTCCGGGGGGTGGGGAGGACTTTTTGGAAACTTGCTCCTACCCCTCCTTCACCCTACTGAGAGGTCCCCTTACAGGATGGTCATGGAGGAGTTCAAAAGGGCTAAACCCAACTCCCTTTTGTGGCACCTCCCTGTAGGTAATAAGATGTCCCACTTCTACCTCATGTGCAAACCTATTTGTCTCAGGGCGATAGGGTGTCGAAAATGTGTAGGTTACCCCACACCTCATCCTACATGGGCTTCATGTATGCAGACATGATGTTTGTGCCCCTTTCAGACACTACTTCATTGAGGAACCCCACTAGGGTGAAAATCCTCATGAAGGCCATAGCCACTATAGGTGCAGCCATAGTCTGCAGAGGTATGGCCTCTTGGTACCTAGTGGCATTGTCCACCAGCACCAGGATAAACCTGTTACCTAAGGCAGTTCTGGGTTCCAGGTGCCCAACAATGTTGATGCACACCCTTTCAAGGGAGATGCCAGTGACAGGCAAGGGAAACCTTAAGCTTTTCCCTCACTTCCAAATGACCTGGCAGGAGAGACATAACCTACAGAATGCATCTGGGGCTGTCTTCATCCAGGGCTAATGAAGGTGGGTAACACACCTGAAAAAGGTTTTGTCCTGCACTGCCTGGGGGATATCTTGAGCCAGACCCAGACCCAGTAAGAAGACTCTGTAGTACTGCTGGGCCACCAACACACATATTGCCCCAGCTCAGGAACCTTAGGCTCACTATAAAGAAGTTCATTCTCCCAGTAGATCATGTGATATCCAGAGGTGTCACCTGCCTGGGCCTCAGCTTGCTGCCTCATGTCATCTAGAAGTGGGCACTCTTTCTGAGCTCTACAGAACACCTCCCTGGTGAGCCCACCCTCAGCTTGCCATCCAGCAAGATCCGGCAGGTTTCCCAGGGCCTCAATGTCCTCCCCTGTAGGTCCTGGGGTGGTGTCCTCAGGGTTAACCTTACTTTGGACCATGGGAGTTTCAGGGGCTTGTTTCTCATGCCCCTTCCCCTACTTCTGTTTGGCCGCTGGCTGGGCCATTTTTCCAGGCTCCAGCCTCTTTGACTACCCTCTCAGGCTGCCATGTCCTCATGGTCAGGTACGCCTAGTCATGCAACCCTAAAATCTCCAGGTGTGTTTGGAGTACCACTTTCTTCCAGATAGTGTGCTCCAGATCTTGCCTAACAGATAATCCACAGGCATGGCAGGATTTGCAAATATGTTTATAGAACCTGAGACACCCCCTGACTCAAAGGGTATCAGATCCACTGGGCAGTGACTATCACAGTTGTCTGCTACTACAACCTGGTGTAATATATTGGTGATTACCTGCTCTGAGGGCACCAGGTGACACCATACAGTAGTCATACTGGCTCCTGTGTCCCTCACAGCTTCAACCTTCTGCACATTGATGGTGACCCACTGTCTACACTTAGACATATTAGCAGGCATGTGGGCTTTGGGTGCCATCTCTTTGTCACCCAAGGATACTCAGATAACGCCTTCTCTCTCCCACACACTAACTGAGGCAATCTCTTTACTAATCATTACATTGGTAATCCCTTTGGTCTATCCACCAGGTGGGGCTGTCCCTCTTTGGATGCTTCCCATCCCCTTTCACATGCCCATATGTGTAACACTCATAGAACTTACCGACAAACATTTCATAAACTACATTTTCTTCCAGTCTGATACTGGCTGAATCTCCTTCTCTTGTGAACTGTTCTGGGGGTCTTGAGAGAACTCTTTACATGTATGTGTGTCTCCTCTCGCCTTCTTCTGTTGAGGACCCTGACAACCCTTATGGGAATACTCCCCCTCTCCCTAGTTGCATTCTTGGACACTCTATTGCTGACCCAACGTCTGCCTCCTTTGCAATCTGCCTGGGTCAATTAGCTTGCTGTCAATCAAGGCACAGGGTCAGACTGATTTGCATATAGCCATGTCTGAACTGGGGTGGCAGAGTGGGCTAAAGAACGGTGATGTATTAAAACCAGATCTTATGATTGGGTGTGAGTGTTTGATTGATTCAGATGCTCCGTCCATCACCACCCCCTTTTGTACCGCTTTTGGCCGCCATAAGTGTGGCAGGGTATGCTCAGACGTGAGTCCCTTGCTCACTTTGCCACTGGATTCAAGCAAGCTGGGCTGAAGACGGCTGGAATGCCAGAAACCGGTTCTCGGAAGCTTGTTTCCGGCCCAGGGAAGACATGGCTTGGCAGTTCGGGCTGGACTGTTCCCATGATGCACAGGGTCAGACTGATTTGCATATAGCCATGTCTGAACTGGGGTGGCAGATTGGGCTAAAGAACGGTGATGGATTAAACCCAGATCTTTTGACAGGGTGTGAGTGTTTGATTGATTCAGATGCTCCGACCGTCACCACCCCCTTTTGTACCGTCAATCAAGTGTTGGCACAACACTGTAAAGCAAGTACTGAGCATGTGCTCTTTCAGAAATATGTAATACAGCCCCTTGAAATCACTTACTTTATTGCTCCTCACCCAACCGTTCCGTTCCTTGCTGGAATAATCAAGGAAGTCAACCCAAGACTGGTACAGCAATTCTAGGCTATCCCAGAACCTGATGTGGTATTTCTCAGGGGTGAGCCCAAACTTGGTAGCCTATTAGGATGGCGGACGGACCTGCATCCGTCCGCCACCCCAGAGGAGGAGAGACCGTCCGCAGGGGCAGCGGCTGTCACTCCGTGCAAATTAGGATGTGACCGCCACCCTGACGGTCACATCCTGTATTTTTAACATTGCGGCGGGTGCTGCTTGAAGCAGCACACGCCGCAATGTTAAAAAAAGCATGTTTACCTTTGCATACACGATGCTGCAGGCACCGCGTGGTGCCTGCCACTTCGTGCACGCAAAGTCAAGGGGGTACCATAGGTACCCCCCATGTGCACCCCCCACACCCCCTTCACCCCTGGGGGCCCACAACGGGGCCCCAAAGAAAACACTGTATGCCTTTCCACAGCGGAAATGCCGCCGTGGAAAGGCATAGGAGCCCCGCCATCCTAATATGGCTGGCGGTGTCTGATAGACACCGCCAGCCATGTTAGAGCTTTTCCGCCGCGGTCGGAAGTCGACCGCAGCGGAAAAGCGGCGGAAGGAAAAAAGATGCCCCTGCCTTTCTAATCTGGTCTTTTATCAGTCCGCAGCGGATAATCCGCATCCTCCGGGCCGGCGGTGGCTTCCGCCGGCCCGGAGAATGCGGATTATCCGTTATCATTATCGGCCCCTTAGTGAGTAAAATGGCCTTCATGGGAGCATACTTCATCTGATCCCCCATTTCTAAGGTATTGCTGTCTAATATGGGCATGTGTTTCTACACGCTTGTCCCCCAATTCTCCTCTGGGACCCTATTGATCCTTAGAGCTACATCATAGGCAGAAATCAATTTATCAATATCATCCCTCACCACATAGCTAGGCAGCAGGTCTTAGATTATGCGGAACACCAGCCCCCAATTGGACACTGCATTGCTGCTACCATTGCTGCTGGACTTTGTTGTTTGCTTAGCGTTAAAGTCCAGCTCATTGAGGCTCCTCTTATGAGCTATTAAAATGTTCTTCCCCTCCAGGACTCTCTTTGCCTCTGCCGCTCTGTCCTCTGCAGGGACTCTGGACAGCTGCCTCTTCCATTTTTAGTTTGGCCTTCTGCAGGCTGAATTCTCTCTCTGCCTTCCTCACCACTCAGAGGACATGTTGTGGATAAACACACTGCACCCTCCATTGGCAGGGGGCTCCATTCCTGTGAATAAGTTGTCATCCTCAGGGTGCTGCAGCTCAGGGTCTGTGGCCAGGCCCTCCTCCTCCTCGAAGTCCATCTTTTCCATCTCCTGGTCATCTTCTTCCTGCTCCTCCAGGGTGGACTACATATTTTTACCCTTTCCAAGCAGTAGAAGTGGAGCTATGAATTTTTAACGTTGTTAGTGAAAACTAGTGCATAAAAGATCAAAGTGCCAACTGGAGACATCTGGTTGCAAAAGACTGAAGCAAAGTCAAAAGTTATGGCTGACGTCGATGGAGCCCAGTTCGAATACATGAGATGGACTGGCCCTGGTCTTCACTTCACTTTGGACTTTGAAGAATGTTTGAAGAAAAATGTCTGAGAAGGTAAAGTTTAGCAGTGCAAGACAGACAGCTGTGTCCAAGAAGGAAGCATTCTTGGCAGACAGCTGCAGTGAAGATTTCTACATTCAGACTGAGCCTCTTTTTTGGAATTCAAAAATCTCCAGTGGGACAAAGTTGCAGGCTTTAGCCAATGAGGGCTGCAGAAGGCTGGAAACCCTTCTAAAGAGAAGACGCTGAACTGAATTTGCTGCTACAGAAAAGAAAGTAGCTGGAGCTGCCACAAAGTCAAGAAGTCAAGCTTGTTGGAGATGCATCTTGGGTAAATCAGCAAACAGATAGGTCCCGGTCTCTTGACTCTTCTCAGAGCACTTTGTAGCTGAAAGATTTGGTTTTAGGCTCTTAGGACACCTTTAGCGCTAGTTCCAAAAGTCAAGGATTGGCTAGCAGGACTCACCTTAGGCAGGGTCCATGTGTGTGTTCAAGGATGTAGAATCTTTTTATGTCCTGCTAGCCTAGAACAGAAGGTCAGCCAACAGGCCTATGGAGTCACTCTGATAGTCATAAGATCAAGAAGCAAAGTAGCCTCAAGCAGCAGGGCAGGCATCTGCAGGTACAAGACAGGCTTCAAGCAGTAGGGTAGTTCTCTGGTAGCAGCTGGGCAGTCCTCTGAAGTACAAAGCAGGCCTCAAGCAGCAGGGCAGTCTTCTGAAGTACAAGGCAGTCCTTCTGGGGGTCCTCATCAGGTCCAGGAGTGATCTGAAGAGTGGGTCTGAGGTTCTGTTCTATATTTATGGCAGATGGCAGCTTTGAAGTGGAAGACATTTCTACAGTTTTCCCCCCAAGGATGGTTATGAAATGTGCTTCCTCCCTAACCAGGCACCATGACTAGTGTGAAGTTCTTTGTGAGTGGGTTGAGGCAGCTCTTTCAAAATGTAAGTAGCGCGGGGAACAGCTCTTCCTCACGCATCCTGACTGGATGGCCCAACCAGCCAACACCTTGACCCCCTTTTGTCTAACTGTGCAGGAGGAATACACAACTGCCATGCTAATTACAGTCATGTGACCCGGGCACAGGTTGCAGGCACCAACTGGTAAGAATGAGAAAATGCCAACTTTCGAGTCGAATTGTGGCAATTGTGTCTTAAGATTCAGCTGTACTATTAAAGAAGATTTTAAATTACAATTCTTTTAGGACCAAACACATATTTCTAGCTGTTCCCAATCAAACGTTCTCACTTATTTAATGTAATAAAGTAACCCAATGTTATCCTATGGGAGACGTAGGCCTCACAACAGTAAAAAAACGAATGTAGGAATTTTTCACTATCAGGACATGTAAAACTTAAAAGTACATGCCCGACTTTTTAAATGCAATGCCCGCTACCCTATGAGCCATTCAGGGTCTACTCTAAGGGTTACATCATTAAAAAGTAAGTTTTAGGCCTGGCACAAGGTTTGTTTTGCAATTTTGAATTGGCAGTTTAAAACTGCACACAGGCTGCAATGGCAGTCCTAAGACATGTGTTAAAGGCTTGCTTAAGATGGTGGCTAAATAAGTGCTGCACCCCCCCACCCCACTAGTATCGATTAATTTATAGGCTCTTGGTACATGTTGTACCATTTTACTATGGACTAATGGACTAGTAAATTAGATGTGCCAATTGGGTGTAAGCTAATTTTACAATGTTTAGAGGAGTGGGAACAAGCACTTTAGACCTGATTAGCAATGCTATAGTGCAACGAGTCCTAAGTCTAACAAAAACAAATTTCAGCAATCAGGAGGGGAGTAGCAAAAATCGTTTGCGGAAAGACCACCCTAAGGCTGACAGGTCTAACAGGGGGGAATGTTCATGTAGTACTTTTTCTTAGGATCTCTAGACAACTGGTAGGCATTGTCAGATAGAAAATAGGGGAACTTACTAGGTCTTGTGTATTATTTTTCACCTATTCTTGCTATAAAAAAAAATCACTATCTGTATCGCTAGCTATTTTATTTCATTTCTGTAAAAACATAATCAATTTATGTATGTTATGCAAACAGATGAATTATAAAAATATACACGTCATCAAAGTTTGTCATCCAACTGCTCTGTTCCTCAACAAACTGACTGTGCTACACGACACATTTCATTTGAGCACATTTTCATTTCTGAGCTTGCTTATGCCAATCCCATGGGTTTCCTATGAATCGGTCCAATTATACTTCCCTACTTCCCATATACCCTATTTAACAGAGCTGCTCTTCATGAGGGACATCGGTGGACAAAAACAAACAGAATCCTGATTCACGTGAAAGTACCTTCACTATATGTATTAAATGTATATCCACTATATACATTTTAAATATATTCACACAACAATAAGGTACAAATTCCTCTAAGAACTGATGAATTTTCTGAGCATATAATTGCTTACTTATTCTTTTCTTGCTAAATTATTTGTCAAATTTCCATGTATGTTATGCAGCATAATCACTGTTTTTGGACCCCGCATGAAAGAGACAGGAAAGGAGAATAAGGGCCCTCCCGTTTCACAGATTATGCACTTTTTCCTCCAACCAGGTTCTTGAATAAAAGCGAGACAGAGGAATAAAAACCCACAGAGCTGTAATTCCAAGGTGCGAATTAATTGCATTAATAATACGAAACCGTGGAAGAGGAGCTAATGAGGGATTACCATAGCAGCATGCAATAATGGAGTGTAATGCTAATTTATGATAAACTGTAATTATTTTAGAAATAAAGTGAAGTTTGTTACCAAACACCAGAGAAGATGGATTCAGTGCAGGTTTTCCGGGTTTAATGAAAGATTGTCCCTGGAGTAGATGATGAGGCAATGCACGAGTAAATCCCAGAACTAACTGAAAACGCACATCTCGGGCAGCCTGGAGCCATACTGGGTTATAATAATGGCCCATGTGTGCTAAACAATTGCAGATAATGCAACTTGACATCTAAATGACATCGGAATTGCAATGTGACCGACTCTGCGTAAACCTGGCATCTCCAACGTGTTCTGTAATAAGAGCTACTCATGTTCTAAGAAAATCATCCCGAGCTACTAATATTATTAGTATTCTGTTAGTGACCACGTCAGACAAGATTCCTTTAGTGGCCCCCTTGCAAGGTTACCAGCAGTAATCACCTCAATGCATCAACCAGTAATGCCAGCAGTAACGTAAACAGGCTTTTCAATTGTGTATTTCCTTATATGGAGAATTGATGACACCATTGCTGAAATGTAAAGGCAGTAATATTGCATGCATTTTTACTGGAATATCAATTCATCCAAACAAAAGCTTAACATGTTGTAGGCTGATTATTCACAGGAGAGCTACTTCCAGCTACGAGCTTGTTGGAGAAGCCTTGCTCAGCTATTCAGAGACATCAGACATTAGAGGCATCTCAAATACATTAAATATTAGTCTGCACCTAGAATAGTTATTTAGAAACCTTTCATGCCTGTGCCTAATTTGTAGAAACAAAATGTTGAATGCTGTGTATGCCCTATGCTCATGAATGTAATAGGCTCAGGGCATGACCATGCATATAGAGCACTGCCGAGCACTTAATAAAACACTGAATATTAAAGCTGCTCTCAGATATGATAAGATGAGTGAGGTCCTAAGCATGGCAGTAGGGGTATGTTTGGCTGTCTACCCAACCAAAATAGGAACATTTAAGTCGATTTTGAATTCTGTTTTGTAATCATAACCATTATTCAACAGTAGTTTAAGGAAAGTTGTTAGGGTTTCTATAATATATTTTAACAACGTTTTTGAGTGAATTTATTTATTTACCTTTAGTTACATTTTTTCACCATAATTTAAGTACGTAGATCATCCCGGCAAACAAAAAAGAGTTGGGATCCTGTCAGAAGTATGGTTACAAATATGGCTTTGGAGGCTTGTCAGAATTTCAAATAATTGCTTTAATGTTTGGTTTTTACAGAGAAAATAAAATCTTTAAGAATGAGAATAAGGGTAAAATATTCCAGATTTTTTCTGGGAAGGGAATTTCAGGGAATGTCTACCATGGAAATCTTCCAGTTTGCTATACATGCTGGGTTTCTGTTCTGTTCTTCTTCTTTCCTTAGGATGGGGTACCGGAGCTGCCAGCACTCTCGGGAGAAGACCAGACCACCCAGGTAGGTTTATTTTATTTACTTTATTTATTTATTACATTTATAAAGCGCTCTATCACCTTACGGCATCCTGGCGCTGAGAACTCAAAGTGCACGTCAGAAAGCAGGCAACAAAAAGGTACTGGCAACTAGTAGAGGGCAATGCATCAGCTAAACTTTATGGAATAACAACGTTTTTAGCCTTTTCCTAAAGGGTAAGAGCTCACTGATGTGTCTTACTTCCAGAGGCAGTCCATTCCACAGTTTGGCCGCAGCGACCGCAAAAGTTCTGCCGCCGGTTCTGGCTTTCCTAAACCTAGCTACCTTGACCAAATCTAGCTGAAGTAGAGCGAAGATTTCTAGCTGGGGCATACCACTCAAACTTTTCTGTAACGCGCTCGGACCCATCCCTTGCAAAGCTTTAAACACAAGACAGAGAGATTTAAACTTAATTCTCTGTCCCACAGGCAACCAGTGGAGTTCTGCAAGGGCCCTGGAGGATGAGGACCGTCTCGGCCATCCCAGAGCAAGTTTAGCTGCGGCGGACTGGATTCTCGACAATCTGTCCAACAGGAACTTAGGAGATTCAAGCAAGAGGGCGTTACAGTAGTCCAGTCTAATCAAGACTGTACTCTGTACAACAAGGGCCCGCACTTGAGATGGTAGTAAAGGAAAGATTTTGCGTAGTGATCTGATGATTGCCAAGCAGTTTTCCACCGTTTTAGTGACTTGGGCTTCCATATTCAGCTTGTTGTTAAACACAATTATATCAAGAATATGAATCCTTTTTACTTAGATGTTGCACCACCAGATATTTTTTGTATCTCTGTGGAGACACTGGACCGTCATGTTGCCTTGTGGAGTTGGGTTTTCACTTCCAAAAGATGCAGTCTCTTGACTATTCGCTGACACCCCATATCTATGAGGGCTCTCACTGGGTTCCCATTAACCTTCAAGCAACAGTGATAGGGACTGTCAGACTCTTGTTGCCCATACAAGATGGATATAGAAAATTTGATCTCCATGGGTCGGGTTGCTGTGGGCAAAACTGAGCTGTATGGGCCCCATCCTCCACAGTGATAGCACTGAGGCCCTGGGATAACAGGTGTAATACACCTGCTGTTGAAGGGTACACCATTCCCTTTCCTTATGCTTAAGTGTTTTTCCCCTTCTGTCAGATGATGCCCTGCAAGTCTTGGGGGATGGTTCCTCGGTTATACCCCTAGATTCTGGGGCCCTACTATATACCCGGGGAATGCAGGGAATTCAGATATTGTTCCAAATATTTTTTTAAACATTTCCTCTTTCCACGCAGTCCCAGGTTTCACCCTTCAATAAGTTAGATCTTTGACTCTAAAGAATAATGCACGTGGCGTTTCATTGGGCTCTTCTTTTAAATGGTGTAATCATATCCTATAGGTTGTCATTCACGCCTGGTTTTTCCAACACAATTTTCTTGATTTCAGCATAAGAGTTGGTCTCCTGGGAATACATGGCCTGAAATGCTGTTTGAAGTTCCCCTGTAAACAGGGGTTCCAAGTACTATCTTCACCACTCTTTCGGCCATGCCGCAGACTGTGCAATTCTCCTAAAATTGTTAAAGAAAAAATCAGGGTCCTCCCCTTTTATAGATTTCTGTAATACAACTGAGGGTAATGCAGCATGTCTTCGTTGTTGCCCCAATACAATATCCATTTTTTCTATGGCAGTATCCTGATCTTGTGCCACCATATCAATTTGCTCAGCTTGGGTTGGAAGACATTTTTTAAATGATCCTCTGTCCTCGGTGGCTGTGGCCATGAACTTTTCCATAGCCCTTTCCAACTGTTTTTGCCCATCTCCCAGTTTTGCTTTGAAAGCCTCAATTTCCTCAAATCCCACTTCTGACACCCCTTGTCGGAGGGATGATTGGAAATATGCCTTCAGAGACTTGTCAGATTTTTTCATAATTTCTTTCAGGTAGGGTTTTTACAGAGAAAAATAAAATTTTCAATAGCTGAGTATTTCAGGGAGTGTCAACTATGCAAATCTTCCAGTTGGCTATACTTGCTGGGTACCTTTTCTTTTCTTCTTCTTTAGTTAGGATGGGGATACCGATGCCACCAGCACTCCCTGGAGAAGACCAGAACATCAAGGTAAGTGTATATCAAGAATATGAATTCATTTTACTTAGATGCTTATCGAACCTCACTAGCGTGGTTGTTGCTCTCATGCAAAACCTTATAGCCGTTCACCCATGTGTATTCATACATTCGAGGGGAGTCACGAGAAATGGTGTTACTGGGCCCCCATTAACCAACTTTACGAGCCTCTCTTTCTTTGTCACAGTATCCCCTCTGTCTCCCGGGAGGGGTTGCTAAGTATACAAAGGTGGAGTGGTTGGGTATTCCTTTCACTTTTTCTCATGCTCTACCTGCTCCCATTTCTCTTTTTCCTGACCCCCAGAATGAAATGTACAACCCAGAAACCAGAAGTGTGCACCCCGTTATTCCCCTTTCCTTTGCACTTAATCAAAGGTACCAATCAGCCACCCAGTCTGCTACAACTCTACAGATTTGTGGCAGGCTTTCTCGCTATCACTGATGGCATTCACCACTCCTTGCATCACTTGTTGGTGGCCTCGTCTTCAGATGAGGTAGCCTCCTTACCTGTTTCTCAGTCCAAGTCTTGTGCTGTATGAGGCCCGGTCATACACCTGTGTGAGGCCCTCCCATCCTCACCGAGCACCAGTCCATTGATTCTGTTTAAACCTCTTGCTCCTCCTGGGTCCACCTCCTTCTTCTCCATCGTTGTCAACTACCTCCGCTCCTTTGACCTCCTAAGTTTCGACCCCTTCCTGTGGAATTCTGTCCTTCATTAGTGTTTGCATTTCTTCGTGTCTCCTCGCCTCAACCTTTTGTTTTTCCATGTCTATTGTCTGTCTGCTATTCTGCTGTCTCCACCCATGCTCTGACACTCAGTCTGTTTCTCCAATTGCATTAGGTGGCCAGGAGAAAGGAGTCTCGACTGCAGGTACGTTTCGCTTTTCCTCACAGATCCACAGAGTGGCACCTCTCTAGGTTCACCTAGGTTTACACTCAAAATCATGTATGTGTGCTGGATTTCTTTGGTGATGTGCAACTTGGGCTCAAAAACTGCAGACATACCACTCATCTGGTCTCAATGACAAATCATGTGTTCAGAAATCTTTATACATGGATGTTGTATTTGGCACTTCATCTATACTAAGGTATGGTAATCCACACATGTGGTCTGATTTTCATAGAGTGGTGTATGAAACAGCGGGCCTAAAGGAGACAGATGGCCACAGGCGACAGATGGCTAAAATACACAGGTTCTGTAAAGTCCTCAGAAAATAATTGATCCCTTATAGTTGATGCGCCTCAGTTTCCCTCGGGTGCAGGAAAGGAGGGGGGTCCCACAATCTTCTCCCTCAGGAGAGCTGCTAAGCACTTGCTTGGTAGAGAACTAAGTGTCACCTTGTATCAGGAAGCACTGCTTCCCACTCTGATTTTGTTAAACTCTAGAGACCAAGAGGCAATTCATCCCCCTTAGTGGGACAGATTAGAAATAAGGCTCTGGACCCAAATCAGGATAGGCTGGTGAACCCCATGTATTTTCCTCTGGCATAAGAGGGATGTGAAGCCCACTTTTGTATTGCTCGTTAAATCCTTTTACACATTCCTGGTTTCTAGTGGGTTAGTCTAGTCCCCATGTGAAGGATAATCTCTAAAATCCAATGCAGGGGAGGGGATAACTTGACACTGAGAGGTCAAGCATGGAAGGAATTGGCCTTTCAGTGAGGGAGGAAGCACTGTCCTGACTTACAAACTTCCTAGTGTCTAGGGATGGATTCCTGCTTGGGATTATTACCCTGGCTCGATCATTGGGCAGAAACCCATTCCACAGTGACACTGAATCCAAAGGTGCTTCCCACAGCTCTGGAACTGCAGAGGAGCCAAGCCAAAGCCTTTAGCATCCAGTTTGCCATTATCCTGCTTCCACATTTTTCCGCATAGCGCCCCATCCAAGGCAGGCAGTTTGCTGGTATGAACCAACATGTATTGTGCATATTGAGACTTTACATACAAGCCACCTACTGAGTAGGGCAGCTGCTGCCCAGCCAATACCGGCTAGAGGGGAGACGCCTAATGTAAGCACAAGATGGTTCCCCAAAATGCTACACTGACCCTGCACTCAAGAAATGTGTATCATGATAGTATGTCTAGTACGATACAGTTTATGCAGGCCATGCAAAACCAAATATATCAAACATAGAAAAAACTTCCCAGACAGAATAATATCAAATAATCATATATCTTGATAGTAGTTGTATCAAAAAATCCTTTATTGGTTGTAATTCAGCTTTCTCCTTTTCCAATTAAAAACACCACATGATTGCTTTGCCGACAAAGTGTTTTATCCCTCTTGGGACTTCTTCAGGGCTTATTAAGGCACTGAGGGCCAGATGTAGGTAAATAGATTTTACTCATTCGAAAATACCGAATTTTACCTAGTCAGTATTTTCGAATCGGTAAATGATATGTAGCATATAATTCGGTAAAAATTACTGAATCGTTAAGATTCGGTATTTACCGAATCGGTATTTACCTCTTCGGTAATTGCCATTCATTCCTATGGGCCTGGAGGCCCATAGGAATGAATGGCAATTACCGAATTGGTAAATACCGATTTGGTAAAAGGGGAAAAACATTGAAGGGTGGCAGGGTGTCACTTTGACACCCTGTTGCACCCCTCAATTGTGTATGGGTGCACATGTTGCAGACATACATGCCCTAAGGGCATGTATGTCTGCAGCATGGCACTGAAGCAATTTGCATAAAATTGCTTTTTGGGGTGTTATTTCGTTATTTACCACCAACTTGTACTTGGTGGAAAATAACGAATCCTAACATGGGATAAGCACTCATTTAAGTGCTCCCTACATTAGGAATTCGGTAATTTTCCGAATTGGTATTTAAGAAATCAGTAATTTACCGATTCCTTAACACCATTGTTGCGGCGCATTTTCCTGCTGTGCGCTGAAGATTTAAAAATCCCGCGGTTCATGACGAGCTCAGCTCGTCATGAGCGTACGAGAGGTGTACTTCATGACGAGCTGAGCTCGTCATCAGCGTCGAAGGGGTTAAATTACCGATTCGGTAAATTACTGAATCGATAATTTCAGCCCCTACATCAGAAAAGCCTACTAACGGTCGGTAACGGCCTACATTCGTTAATTTCGGCCGTTACCGACCGGTAATAGCCTTCCTACATCTGGCCCTGAGTCTTATATTGTTGATGAATAATATTACATGTTAACCTTAACAGCAATGTCGGTAAGGAAAGGGGTATTAGTTATGGCAGTTCCCATGCGTCACAGGGATTCCATAATTAGAGCTTCTTTGTCCTAATATTACATTCACCTAATGTAATGGGTGCTCACTGCTTGTATATAGTCTTCCTGGAGGGTAGGTTGTCCCCAAAAGTCAGTTTATGTTGTCCCCTCGAAGTGTTCCAATTTATAAATTGAATTCCGGTAAAATCGCCGTCAAAGTACCGGAACAACCCACGCCAGTCCACAGTGTGAGGAGATGTTTCCCCCATGGTGAATGTTACGATGGCCTGGATTCATCCCTAGCACAATCAAGCCGGTGAGGAGGGCCATTGTAGCTCACCCATAACATTCTAATGGCTAATGGCTAATGGCTGTCATATTCATCCTCCTTGTAATGTACCAACTGTTGCTGCATCATTGTTATTAATGATGTTATTTGTGAGGTTCTTTGTAAGGTCATGTATGATTGTGAAAATGACTGACTGAACAATGAGTCTTTTCTGATCTACTGCGAAATTGCGACATGCTAAGGTGTTTATATCTTGAAAAAACTCATGTCCTGAGGTTCTGTGTCGCCTTGGAATACTGCAGTATTCTGCGCATGTGCTGTGTGCAAAATAGTATGAATGCACAGAACTCTCATGGATGTTGATACCAAAATGTTAAGTGTTGCAGAAGTGACATCATCACACATTCTTTGACTATCAGTGACATCACAGTGCTGACCCATTGCCCTGCTCCTATCCAGACACCAGGCTCCTGTATGGCTGAAGAGCTAAAGAATAGGTGAGGGGTGTTATGGAGGCAGCTACAAACCATAATCAGTGATACTTGAACCCTCTTTACTTTCTGTTCCTGCTGCTCACTTCACGGCCCATGGGACGCCCAGCAATAGGAGCATCAAGGGTAGACACAGGCAAGACAGGTTTAGCATTTGCTCCTCTGCGCAGCCTCTGGTTGACATTTAGGAGAATTCTGTCCATTCTGCAATAAAGCATTTGTGCTCAATATACCATAGGTCTGCTCTGTGTGAAAATCGAGCCGTGATATGATGCAAGCTGGTACCTCTGCGAACCTTTAATAAGAGAGTTCTGGGAAATTGCAATAACACTTCTCTGACGCTGCCTTTCCCAATTGATTATGTCTTATGTGTAATGATGGGGGGGAGGGGGCGCTCTTCCGCCGGTGATGCGTGCTGCAGCCCTTTTAGTCTTTTAGCGCACAGCAATAAATCCACATACACACTGGGTATGGGTTAGGCGCAGACTGCCTGCGCAGCTCTGCCCGTCTTTATTTATACTGGCGCTTACGCCGGCTGGAGTGAGCGCAGGGGCTGCGATCTTCCGGCGCACGCCGGCAGCAACCACTAGCGCGCTGACTGTCACATCCCATCTCAACTCAGTCCTGGACTGGATCTCAAGAGTCTCATAGTTAACTTACTTGACAGGCAAAGTCTCTCAGGCGAGTGCTCTGCTGGGGATTCTCCCTGAGGGCCTACCTGGATGGGCCCGGTGGGTGATTGGGGCAGGGCCCGGTGTGCTGGGTACCAGAAGCAGACTTGGAGTTTCAGGGGTGGGCTCCGAGCTTGCTGGTGATGGAGCTGGCCCTAGATGCTCCTTGGAGCTCTCCCTGGCTGGCCTCCGGCCTGTTGACGTGGCCAGCGATGTCAGTGGGAAGAGTGGGAAGGGTGGGCTTGTCCACCTGTTTGAACCACAAGATGTTGTGGGTCACTGTTTCTCCTTCTTTCTCAACGGTCACCATGGTCCCCTTCCTGTCGATCACTGTCCAGTACCCATGCTCGTACCGAGCCTGGAATTTCCCTCCGGGCCTCCAGGTCTTACATGATGACAGTGTCTCCTTGCTGTAGCTGACGGGATACCGCTCTTCGGGCCTGGCTGGCCGTGTTGTTGCGCTTCTCTCTCCGTCTGAGGGCATCCTCTTTGTTAAATGGTAAGGGGGACCACCCCGGAGCAGTGGGGAGACCATCCCAATGGGTGCCGTTAAACATTAGCACCCAGGGTGTTTGGCGCGTTGAGCAGTGAGGTATGCTCCTATATTCCCGCAGGAATCTCTGCAGTTGCTGTTCTGGGTCACTTTGCTCCGCCACTGCAATACGAAGAGTCTTGTTGATTGTCCTCATAAAGCGTTCAATCTCCCCATTGGCCTGGGGCCATTGTGGGGTAATCCGTCTGTGCCGGATGCCATGGTGGTGCAGGAACTCGCGGAACTCGTGCCTCTGGAATGGGGGCCCGTTGTTGCTGCAGATCTCATTGGGACATCTGAATATGAAAAATATCTTCTCCAGAGCGGGACCACATGTAAGAAGGCTGTTGCGTTCACGACTTCCACCACAGGGTATTTCAAATAGCTGTCAATGAGGGCCAGTGTGACTTGGCCGTTAGGGAAGCTTCCAAAATCCATGCTCACTTTCTCCCAAGGGTTCCGCCTGGGTTCCTCTGTGTGAATAGGAGCGGGCCTTTCAGGTCCACTCGTCACTTGGCAGGATGGACATTTCTGGACTGTCTCTTCTACGCAGGCATACATCCCTGGGAACCAGACATTTTCTCGCATGCGGGCCTTCATCTTTTCCACCCCTTGGTGCCCTCCATGATAATGCGTGGCACTCTGAGGAGGATTCCTTCTTGGGTGAAGTTTAGTTCATTCCGGACTCTCCACATGTGCATCAGGCTTTCCTTTTCTGGGCTTGACCATGAGTTTGTGGATTGTAGGATATTATGCCACTGTCCTCCTTGGACAGCATACCGAACTATAGTTATGACTGGGTAATTTCCCGCTGCTGTTGCCACTTCTTCAAGGGCTAACGCTCGATGGCACCTGAGTGTCGAGATCATGTTCAGGTAGACTTTGGTGGCGTCGGTGTTTGGTTCTTGACCTCCCCCTCCTGTTGTGTCTGGGTGTCTCCACAGGAAGTCGGCTGGGTTTTTGGCACCGGGCCGGTAGGTTACTTCTATGTTGTAGTGCTGGAGCCTGATGGCCCACCGATGCGTGACGGTGGGTGGAGAGCTGATCCCTTGAACAGCGGTACCAGGGGTTGGTGATCAGTAACAACGGTAAAAGGGGTGTCTGCAGATATATAGGTGGAAGTGTCTGCAGGCCCACCGGATTGCTAGGGCTTCCCTTTCAATTTGACCGTACCGCTTCTATATAGGGCTTTGTTAGCATACGCTAGGGCGGCCCATCGTCCGGGTTCCTGTTCCTGAGTGAGGATGGCCCCTAAGCCTAAGGGGCTGGCGTCTACAAGCATTTCTGTCCTTTTTGTGGGGTAAAAGTACACCATCATGGTGTGGTCGAGGAGAGCGCGCTTGACGGCTTGGAATGCTGTCTCTTTTGCGGGACCCCACTACGACATCGCATCTGCTCGGGTGAGGTTTCGGGGTGACTCTGCAAGGGTGGCAAGATCTGGAATGAAATGCCCACAGTAGGTGGCCATCCCCAGGAAACTGCTGACTTTGGCCATATATTTGCATATCAGAAGGTCCAGCCTTGTGGTATTTAGAATTGGGATGTAGATTGTTGACAACTACCAAGTATACTTGCTTTTATTGTCATCACAACAATAGTGTTTTAATCTTGTGTTACAGCATTGATAAAGTCTCAATGGAGATGAAACACGTGTTGGCACAGTGGCAGTCATGTATGATGGATGTTTTAACAACAAGGAAATAAAATGACATCGATTTGAAGAAACTACACGGAGTGGAGCCTGTTTATCTCGTTTCAATTTGG
Source organism: Lissotriton vulgaris (assembly GCF_964263255.1). NCBI lineage: Eukaryota > Metazoa > Chordata > Amphibia > Caudata > Salamandridae > Lissotriton > Lissotriton vulgaris. Next base: position 467,587,020 of record NC_141699.1, on the reverse strand, counting down.
AACTTTTCAATGATTGTTACTTAGTGGCTCAATGGCTTAAGGGACATATCTTTTTGTATGGATTCAAGCCAGGATAAAATAACATAAATTGATTGTGCTCTAAGGGACAGACCTTTTTGTATGGTTTATAGCCAAGTACTCATAACAGAAATTGATTGTGGAACATAGGGATATTGGAGGGTGTGCTGGATGAATGCTCTCTTTTCAATTAGTTTGATTACACACCAGGTTACTGTTGTGTTTACTGCACCTCCTGGTAGTAGGTGCTTTAGAGCAAAGCAGCACCCAGGAAGAATTGTAATACTCCACGTCTACTGACTCACACTATAAGATTATTGATCTGGAAGACTTTGACTGTTTGATTGTGCGGTTCTGTTCCCTCTTAGGGAAACGCTACTACCTCTGTATTCTATATAAATAACAATGTCATCCATGGTCGGCGTTATGTGGCGTTCGCGTCGAATGGCCTTGTTGGGGTGTTGCATATCAATACAGAGTCTGATCTTCCCCGGTTGGCGCGGTTTCGCAGTGATCACCATGGGTGTCCACTTTCTCTATGAATCCTTGATCTTCGAGCTTTTGCAGCTCTTCTTCCACTAGTGGCCGTGGGTAGACAGGGATCCTCCTGTGTCTTAGTGCCGTTGGTGGGACGGTTGGGTCTATAGGTAGCCAGATGGGGGCCCTCTTCGTGTACCCTAGTCCCTTGAATAGGTCTCCAACTGGCTGAGGAGTTCCTGTGTCTGGTCGACTTGTACTCTCCTGGCGAATGTCACCAGTCCTAGGTCTTCAGCTGCGTGACTGCTCAGCAGTGTGTCTGCCTCATGGTTGATAACATGGATGCCCATGGTGATTTCGGTGTTGTCGGACCGCACTGGCACAGTCATTTTGCCTCTGAGGGTTAGCAGTGAGCTGCTTCCGTACGCAAAGATTTTAGCCTTTGATGGTCTGAGTTCGGGTCGGGCCTCAGCTTGTTGTATTGCTGGATCCCCATGAATGTCACTGAGGCTCCGGTGTCAATTACTGCATTGACGTCTGACCCTCCAATCTGTATTGTGCATCGGGATGGGGCCATCTCCGACTCTTCAGGGCTTGAGTGAACGAGATTAGGTATGTCTCTTCTTCATCTTCTGACGTCCAGTCGTCCCCATGGTAGACCATTTGCTCCTTCCTCTTACCTCCTGACAGGGATGCCAGTGAAAAACACGACAGTTGGCGAACCATCTTCCTCATTTGTCTGGGTCGGTCGGGGGCCGAAGCAGGCATGTGTTGCTCAGCTCCTCATTGGCAATGTAATGATTGGGGGGGCAGCCCTCCCGCAGGTGATCCGCACTGCAGGCCTTGTAGCGCGTGGCAATAAATACACATACATGCCATGTATGGGTTAGGCGCGGACTGCCTGTGCAGCTCCGCCCATCTTTATTTATACTAGCGCTCACGCCGGCCGGCGTGAGCACAAGGGCTGCTATCTTTCCGTGCGCGCCGGCAGCAACCACTAGCTCGTTCACTGTCATATTATGTATTCATCATTAAACTTACACAGAATTTTGTATGTCTGAAACTATAGGACAGGTGCCTTTACAGGTGCCAGTGTTTAATTTGTAAAGGAGTAAGTGCTGGAGTCCAACGTTCTGTTCAGATGCAAGAGGGTCACACTATTGAAAGTTGGATGGCAAGTACCAAGGCTGCGTTGTCTTGTTGTGAACTCATGCCTCTTTAATTCGCCACCAGACACTCTCTGCTCCTTTAACTCATTGCAATTTCTTTTTTGGCCCTTCTTTCTCTCTCTGATGTGTGCTTTCCGTCTATCTCTTCTTCCTTCTTGCCATTGTGTGTGTTTTTTTCTCACATGCTCATAGTTAAAGGCTGAGGTGGAACCATATGTGCCGCACCTAAAACCACCAGCTCAAATTAGCTCTGACACTTGCACTTTTTGCCTCCATAATGTCCTGACAGCCGGTGCTGTCTATTTCCGGTGATAACCCTATAGAGCACGTATGCTGCGTCTGTAGATGATGATGGCTTCTTTTCCACACAGAAGATGCTGCAGCAGAGTTTACAGCACAGTCCCATCTCAGGGGAGAGACACGGGCTCCATAGCGACACCAAGTTCAGATTTAGAACAAGAACATCACCGGCGCCTAATTAATGATCCCAGAGATACAAAGGACTCATTATAAACTGGGGGAGGAGTCCACATGGCAGTGCTGCTTTCTGCCTGGCTCTTGTGCGGGGTAATTACAAAGGACTTACTTGGCCACAGGGACAGTATCACTTGTCGATACAAGGTACTTTTCGCTCCCCACAATAAGTAGAAAAACTGTGATAGATGAGGTAATATCTCTCGAGTAGCGTTTTAACTAAAATATTCAGGGCAAAGGGACAAAATTCTGGACAAAAGTAGGACGGCCATACCCCACTGGTTTATGAATGCATTTATTTACTACTTTTTTGTACTGCACTACTTATTCACTATGCTGTGTATGAGATTGTTTCTCGGTATGCTACATTCAGATGGCACCTTATGTCCTTGTTCACTTTGAAATGAATGCCCTTGAGCACAGTGCCAAAGGCATTACTTCTACTTAAATATACACAATCTTTCCTGGTGAGAAAGCAACAGTAACATTTTGATCATGGTTCTAAACATTTTTATACGCAGCCCAATATAGTTTGGGAAACATTTAGGTAAGTGACTTTTTCACGTTCTGCTAGTTTAGGCAAGTTGAAGAAACACATCTGGCTCATCTGACACTTCTCTAGATGTCAAACCTAAAATTAATGAGGCAGAGCAGATGTGTGGGTGACAGTCTAACACCAAATGTCAGGATGTGAGGTACCCAGATCTTGTCTGTAGTCTCACAGCACCAAGAAGGCCCGACTGCTGCATTAGAGTGTACATAAGCGACTCTATATTTATCTTGGAACTGGGAGCCCAACCACTAGACAGAGAATTAAAGAGCATGATGAAGCCAAGATCAGATGGGAGATCTGCAGCAACCGATTCAAAGGGTCATTGTTAAGAACCAGGTAAATAAGAAAGAGAAGAACAAGGCAGGACAATTCCTAAAATCAGATAGGCCCTCCATGAGTACTGGAAAGTATTTCTTACCCAGAGAGCAGTCTCAGCAGAGAGGCCAAAAACAGAAGAGGCACTGTGGTAGAATAAGCAGCACCCTCCCACCCTGGCAAACTCTGCCAGTGTGATGGTCCATCAGTAGTTCTTGTGGTATGTGGGCATGTGCCGGCCCCTTGGAATGTTAAGCCCCCGGCAATTGCCCACTCTGTCCATGTCTTAACCAGTGCCAAGCCTGAACCAGTGATCCGGCTCAACCCTAAGTACCGAAGAGCATGCAGAACCTTCATATGTGGGCTACAAATTACTCAACAAACAAAATATAAGAACATTATAAAGTCTTTAAAATGTAGAAAGTGTTTTTATAACACATGGAAGTGTTTCAGTTTAGTATATTAGATCACAACATTGCATTGACAGTTATTTGAATTGGAAGTTTCTAAACATGAACTTTAAAATATTTATTAGGGGTGTGGCCAAGAGTTTGAAGATAGCGGTCACACTCTAAGAGTGTTCTGGAACCCTCCGTCATCAGCTTGCATCCACGCAAAATTCGGGACTCCTCACTACCATGGAAAGTATTCACAGAGTCCCAGCACCTACCGGCCACAATCGCAGCAGTTGCCGGCTGCTGTGATCACCTCTACCTGCCCTGGGGCCTGCTTTGTACTTGCCCACAACATGGCAGCAGATTGAGGGGTCATCACTTCCTTACCAAATGCTGATAACCGCTGAGACCAGAGCCTGCCGGTGGGATGATTAGTGCCATAGTCTGCGGGCCCGCTCTCTGATCTGCCTCATGACTGAGCTGGCTGCCTCCACCATCTTCCAAACTGTAAGAGAAGGTTCCAAGGCATCAGCCTGATCACTCTGCCACCTGGGGCAACTGCAGGATGCAGTCTGGTGAGTGCGGCTCTCTCCGGGATCCAATTGGCCTACTCCCTGCTACTCTGGGGTGCATCAGATGCCTGGTGGTCTGCCGATTTACACTTGATTGCTCCAGACTGCCGTGAGTTGGGCTTTGTGCAATGCGGCAGTGTTTATATTTGGGTAATAGACCTTCTGTTTTCACACAGTGGTATATTCTGTGTTATTTTTGTACTATTTTATTTTGGAAGATTTCTATAACTTTCCCACCATGTGCATGAGACACACTTGGATTGTGTTTTTTATTTTTATTTTATTTTTGGAAAACCTTTATTTTCAAATCAGTGCACACAGCTATTCAGCCTTACATCCCGGAGGCTAGGCAGCATATTATCGGTCAATCGGCTGGCGTACAATAAACGTGTTACCAAATCGGACAAGGTTTTTTTTTTTTTATTATTTGAAAAATAACTAGGATGAAAAAAGGGGAAAAGCACCAAACTAGTGCTAGGAAACAAGGCAATTAAACATTTGTGTAACAGAGCCCGATCATAGGAAAAGCTAGGCCCAATAACATAAAAAACGATGTGAACAGCCTCTATGGCAAGATCATGGAGGGGGGGAGGATACAGGATACATCAGCTAATAGGGTGTGTGTTGGAGCCATAGGTTACAGGGACATTCGTTCTTCCAGGGGGGCGGTGTCAGGCGGCAAGCAAATATCACCCCTATACTCATTCCAGGCCCCCCATATCTTTTGCCACTTCTTGGGTTTACCTCTGGCCACGTACACCGTCTTCTCTCGGAACATGCACCAATCCATGTTGGCTTTCCACTGTACCACCTTTGGGGCTGTAACAGCACCCCACATCTGAGCAATATCTTGTTTCGCCACCATATTCCCCAGGGTGATCCATTGTGTTTGTGCACTATTATAATCAGTAGGACCCCACACGTTCAGGAGGCAGCGCCGGGCCTCTGCCATCACGTCCACCCCAGTCACCTCGCTCATGATCATGTGTACACGCCTCCAGTAGGAGGCGATCATCCGGCACTCCCAGATAATATGCATGAAGGTGGCCAATGCACCACAGCCACGCCTGCAGAGGCCATCCACTGAATGCCCCATGTGTATCAGCCTGGGACCCGTCACGTACACTCTATGGAGGATCTTTAATTGAACTAGCCGCAACCTGGCCGGGGTCGCCACCTCCTTGGGGGAGGACACTGCATATTGTCAATCTTCATCATCCAGCTCAATCCCATCACGCACCCACTGGTCTCTCACCCCAAGGAAGAGGTCCGTACGGACATTGATACGTTTTTTATATATTAAGGAAATGGCACTGTCCGGCATGTGGCCGTCCAGCACCATGTCCTCCAACGGGGAAGACTCAGGAATCTTCTCGCCCTCCGGCATCACCGCCAGGATGGCATGACGCAGCTGGGCGTACCGGAAATATTCCGTTCCACCCAACTGGAACTCTGTCTGCAAATGAGCAAAAGACTTTATCTCCCCTTTCACAATCATATCTTCCATCTTGGATATGCCTATCATGTCCCACCTGTCGAAGCCCTTCGTGTGCCATAGTTTGCCCAGTATTTCAGATTCAAAAAGAGGAGTTGCCATCGTAAGCCTACCCTTCCATCCCTGTAACTTTGTGATTGCCCGCCATATGTGTACAGCTATCTTCGTCGGCCCGACATCCTACCATCCAGAGATCTCGAGTATAGCGCTCTATGATACTTCCCGTCGTCCAGGAGCCACCAATCCATGGCATAGCCCGGACTTACTGCTGGACCATAGAGGCCGTGATTAAGGGCCGCTAGCTGAGAAGCCCAATAATATCTCTGGAAGTCAGGCAACGCAATGCCTCCGTCTTACCAAGGGAGCGTAAGCTTCGCAATAGCGATACGCGGCCTGCCATCCCAGAGAAGGGCCCGCTGCAAACCCTCGACCTCCCTAAAGTAACTGGATGGGACTGGATCCTGGGTATTCTGAAGAGCATACAGGAATCTGGACAGGGACATCATTTTAAACAGTGCCGCACAGCAGGGAAAGCGGGACTTTCCGCCATCCCTCTACGTCACGCCGGAGACGTGCGAGAGGGGGGAGCAAGTTATTCGTGTAGCGTACCTTGGGATCCGTTGAAATATAGATCCCTAAGTATGTGAATCCCTGCCTCACGACTTGTATGTTGCAATCCCTTGGAGGCCGAGGTGTCCCACCTCTCAGCACGTATAGGTGTGACTTCGACCAGTTAATGACCAGGCCAGAGTGCCGACCAAAAAGATGCAACACATCACACACCACAATGAGTGACTTACAAGGAGAGGTGAGATATAGCAAGATGTCGTCTGCACACAGCGACACGCAGTCCTCGAATCCAGGGGACCACCGTATTCCGTTTATATCCGGGTGGAGTCGCAGCCACGCCGCCAGTGGTTCAAGCACCAATGCAAACAACAGGGCCGACAGGGGGCAACCCTGCCTGGTGCCTCTGCGGAGAGCAAAGGACGCAGATACACGACCATTAACTGTTACGTTGGCAAGCGGGCTAGCGTACAGGAGCTTGACCCATCCTATGAATTCCGGACCAAATCCGAACTTCGCCAACACTGCCCACAGATAGTTCCACTCAAGGGAGTCAAACGCCATCGTAGCATCCAAAGATGCCAAGACGGCGGGCTCCCTGAGCGTGTGGACCCTCGCGAGGGCCCCATGTAGTCTCCTGAGGTTAAGGGCAGTGTTGCGGTGTGGAATAAAGCCCGACTGGTCCGGGTGAACCAAGTCGCTAATCGCTCCGACCAAACGGTTGGCAAGCAGTTTAGCCAGAATCTTGGGTTCCGCATTCAACAGGGAGATGGGACAATAAGATCGACACAGGTCTCTGGGCTTCCCTTCCTTGTGAATGACCACAATGGTTGCCAGTCTCTGGTCCAGGGGAAGCATGCCCGTCTCCCGCGCTTCCAGGAACATGTTCCGCAGGGGCGGGGAGATGACATCAGGCTTAATCTTGTAAAGCTCCACTGGTATACCATTGGGGCCGGGCGCTTTGCCCGATCTCAGGGAACGTATTGCGAGGGCAATCTCATCGGCGGTAATATCCCTATCCATATCGTGCCGCTCCACTTCCGACAGGCACGGGAGCTCCACTTCTGCCAAAAGCTCCCCAGAGTCAGTCTCAGACATGTCGGAGACCGAGGTGTAAACGGTCTCGAAATAGTCTGCAAATGCCATGACAATGGCACTCGGGTCGGTGACAGTCACGCCGTCCTCCCCCAGCACCTCCGGGACCACACGGCTGGCTCTCTCTTTTTTATCCAGCCAAGCGATGAGTTTGCCCGCCTTGTCCCCGACATCATAGATCCTACCCTGTTGCTCTCTACCCATGATTTTGACAGCATCAGTAACAGTAGCTCGATACTCCGACTGTTTAAGTGAGAGGACATGGAGTAGGTCCGGTGTCGGGTCGACTTCCAATTGGGAGTCCAGATCTTCAATTTCACATTCAATCCGCACCACATACTCGTCCCTGCATCTCCGAACCTCAGCTATAAGGGAGAACGCATCACCCCTCAAGACCGTCTTAAAGGCCTCCCATAGGGAGATAGCCGATGTAACTGACCCCGAGTTTTCAGAGAAATAAAGCTCAATAGCCTTAGCCATGAGTCCACGAGTCTTGGGGTTGCGGAAGTACCACGGATTAACTGACACCACCCTCTCGGTCGCCACGATGTCGAAGTCAAAGGACACCCAGACTGGAGAATGGTCTGAGAGACCCGTAGCCATTAATCGGGCCTCAGAGACTGCCGACGCGTGGGCCGGTAGAGCCAGAACATAATCGATTCTGGAGAGGCTTCCGTGTGCCCCTGAGTGGAATGAGTATTGGCTCTGGGTAGGGTGCATGAGCCGCCAGCAGTCAATAAGTCCCATAGTGTCCAGGAAGTTGGGAAGCCAGGATTGTGAACCTAGGAGATCTCTGGATGGATGTCTGTCTAGGGTCCCCGAACAAACTGCATTGAAATCCCCTCCTATAATAAGCAGACCCTCAGGGAGACCTAAAATGGCGCTCCCAATGTCCTGAAAAGTGTTGTTTTGCAACCCAGGGAGAACGTAAACCGAAAGCAGAACCAGGGACCGCCCCTCCCATCTCCCCGAGACGGCGACGTAACGCCCCCTCTCATCGGCAACACTAGAGTCAATCTCAAATGGGAGAGACGCGCGCACCATGATCCCCGCCCCCCGAGATCCCGAAGAGAACCCCGAGTGCGCCACCATCTTGAAACCCTTCCTGTTAAGCGCCTGGCACGTGTTCCCCACCAAGTGTGTTTCTTGTAGAAAAATAACATCTGGCATACATCTTTTAAACAGTTGCAAAACCACACCCCTCTTTATGCGATCCCCCAGCCCATTGACATTCCAACACAATACTTTTAGGTTCCTACCCCCCATCGTCGAATTGTGGGCCTTCGCCGATCCCGGCAGGCGTCATAGTTACAGAACCGGAATAATTACAGTTTTTACATTGCCTTGGAGAAGAAGAAGGGAAAAAAGGAAAAAAACATACAAAGAACAACCAAACCACCCCCCACCCTGCACCCCTGCATCAGACTAAGTAGCCCCCCCAACCAGCAGTGTGCCTGTCGCCCCAGAAAACTAATCTACAGAAAGTCCCTAGAGGAGAATGGAGGTCACGCAGTCCCCCCGCCACCCTCCAAAATCAAGTAAAGGATATTCATTATAAAGTGCAGGAATGTGATACCGGTTGACACCAGCAGTCCCATTGTCCGAAAATGTTCCGAAGATAGAGTCTACTCCTGTTGCTCAGGGCCTCCCGAGGCGCCTTCCGATTGTTCCTCGCGTTCAGCATGTCTCTGCGGCAAAGTGTCCAACCACTCGCTCACCACTTCAGGCAAATCAAAGAATAAGGCACGGCCATCATGTTCAATGCGCAGTTTCGCGGGGAACATCATTGAGTACTTCATCCCCAGATCTCTGAGTCGCCTCTTTACCCCCGTGAAGCTTTGTCGCCGCCGTTGTACCGACCGAGTAAAGTCCGGATAAAAGTTTATATCCGCATTTTGGAACTTAAGCGGTCCGTCTCTCCTTGATGCCTGCAGGATAGCATCCCGATCTCTGAAGTTAAACAGTCTTGCTATAATGGGCCTCGGCTGGGCACCCACTTTCGGGCGTCCCCCTGGCAGTCTATGAGCTCGCTCCACTGAGAAGAAACGGCTGAGGCCCGCAGGGGCCAGATGAGTTTGTATCAGGTCTTCCACTAAGAGATCGGTGGCCGAGCTCTCTGCCCCTTCTGGTACGCCGATGATTCGGACGTTCTGTCGCCTGGCACGTCCTTCAAAATCGTCCAGCGGTTTAGCGAAAAAATCGTTGGCCGATCTCAAGTTCCGGACCTCTATTTGTAGGTCCGATACATCTGTTGTGAGGCTCGCGGTTTTAATATCCAGTGATTTGACCCTATCGTTGTTCTTGCCCAGATCGGCTCTAATCAAGTTGACCTCAATCGCCAGGGTGTCGACTTTATGCGTCAGGACCTCATGTTGTTTATGCAGCTCCGTTTTGATGCCAGCAATGGCGCCCATGACGTCCCGGAGTGTCGGGTCCGACGTGTCTGGCGACCCTTCCCGATTTGTGTTCCTAGGCCGGGCAGCTGCACCCGGCGAGCTCTTCTGCTGGGCATAGCGATCCATATTGTTCGATTGGGAGTACGTAGGTTTCCTACTTCCACGGACCTTCGTCTTGTCCGACTCGCCTCTGCCCACCATGATGGTTTTGGGGACCAGCACAATGGATCACCCACCGGGGCCTCACCGGCTATTCGATGCAACTATCGGGAGCTGCGAACACCAGTTGCTGATCAGCACTGTCCCACTCCGCGACTCCGCGTGCTTCGTTGGGCAAGCGGAATAGTCACTCTCACACCACTCCGCTTCCGTGCGATAGTGTCGCCGTCGTCAACCACCGCACGGGCAGTAGCACGGCCCTGGCACGATTCTTCTACACGGTGTAACTCCACCTAGGAGTGTCGGATTTGAAATCGGACAACGAGTCCCGCCTCAGCAACCGTTCACCCACAATATTCCACTGTCGTGGATCAGGATTCTCATCAGGATTTGTGTGGAGGATCGGAGGGTCTCCGGAGCTCCGAGCTTACGCGGCCATCTTGCTTGCCCTCAAAGCTCCTCCCTCGCACTTGGATTGTGCTTGATCCTGAAACCAATGAGGTTTTGGGCTGTTGTTAATAATGGGACTGTTTTCCCAGTATACATATTGGTCTTTTTGTGTTTTTACATTCACAATGCCTTGAGAAAGTCACGGACGACCTCCCGATTGCGACGAAACATGTGTTGGCTGAAGAGAATAATTTGGGAAGATTTACACACATTAAAGAGAACAACAAAGAAGAAAGAAGAATACTTTCATGCTTATTATTTATGTTTGCACTGACTGAAACACGTAACATACCTGTGTTACTCTGAAAATTGATATACGTGTGCTAAGGAGTGTTATATGTTCTTGAGGGCTGAGGCCTGTCCTGGGGAGTTGGGTCGTTCTCCTCACCTTTTAGCACCGTTAACAATTTGGTTCTTTCAAGATATTCAATGCGATTATTCTATGTGGCACCGTTATACCTAAATTCAATACCATTGTCCAGATTAATCCAATGAGGCAGTGTGGGCGGTCACAGGTGGCCCCGCCCATCTAAGAGGTTTTATGCAGCCCAATTATCACCCACTGGAGTGGAGCATCCGAGGCACAGGTGAGGAGGAGGGGTGACTTCCCTGCACTCAGCCTCTGCTCAGTGCAGGGGAGTCCACTGGGCCTCTCTCACTGGCATGCCAAGACGCAATGCCTCTAGTCTACCACCAGTGGTGAGCAGGGTCGCCTGCACTCCCGGACTTATGGGAACCTAGCTGCCATAAAAATAGACACCCCCTCCCATCATAGGCGAGGAGGCAAAGAAGCTTGAGTGCCGGCCGCATTGGGGCGAATACATAGACCTAAGCAAAACAGATTTTTCCAGGTGTTGCGTAACTGATGTCTGTCTTGTTCGGGGTCCTCGAAGTGGGAGTTGGGGATGCTGACAATCAATGCCCGACATTCCAGCCTGTGAAGCCTGTCCATCCGGACCCTGAAGCATGGTCTTATGCACTGAGGCAGTGCAATACACACACCGCTAATCCCCTTTCATAGTCACTCCTCTTTGTGGCTCACGGGAATACATCTGTGACAATTTTCATCGAGGCAGCATCTCCTTATCCTCTTACCCTGCCACAACTGAGGTGGGTTGGGACAGTACTTTGTACACGACCTCTAGGAACCCCTGTTCACCATGGCCACCTACCAGCTAGTCATGCCTTTGGCACTGTGTGTCTAGCTGGTGAATCTGAGGGTCGAGGCACCAAGATCCCCATCGCTGACCTCTACAAGTCACTGTGACACCCAGATACCATTGGACCAGACCCATCACACCAGCCTGCCTGCCTGAGTACCTCAGGAAAACCACCTGGACCGAGAGGTGAGACTCGGACATTCTTGGCTCACATTTATCATTATATGCCCTGTGGGCCGACACTACCCCCAGCATATACCTGAGGCCCGTGGTTGGACCGGAAGTCTATCTTTAGGGTCTGGCTGCTTGTGCGCCTATGTCATCAGGGTAAGTGGGCCAGACCCCTATGAGAAGGTCTAAGGGATATCTCACCTCTCTGCAATCTTGGGCAGGGACAGACTCACTCAGCCAATGACTTCATAGACGTGAATAGAACAATATGCGACAAGCCACGGTCACATGAAGGTGCCACCTCCTACAAACCTCCATTGCCAGAGGGTGACATTGCCATCATTCTCCAAGCCATCTACACCTCTTAGGCCTCCATCGAAACCAAAATAGGAGAGGTCCACATTGCTATGGCTCTCATACAACAAGACCTGAGTAATGCCACAGTGAGTATCACTGAAGCAAAGTCTCGCCGATGTACAGTGGAAGATGACATCACCACTCTGAAGTCACAAGTCTCCTGACTGATGTCACACACAGCTGAGCTCCATAGCCATGTGGGGGATGCAGAACATTATTTTTGGGGAAGTACAGGCTGCAGACTTCTTGGCAAACAGGATCAGATCCTGGATGCCTGCAGACTGTCTCTCTTCATGGTTTGTCTTCAAGTGGGCACACCTGGCTTTGACTCCCAAACCGCCTCCGGGAGCTCCCCACAGAACTATCATTGATTGCAACCTTAATTTTAAGGACAGAGATGTCATCTTGCAGGAGGATCGCTCCCTTCCAGGGTTAGCCTACAAGGATTGCAAAGTGCTAATTTTGCCTTCCTATACTAAGGAAGTGCAAGCACAATGTCACTCCTACACCGCAGTCAAGCAAAGCTCCAGGCACTTAATCTTTTGTACAGGCTGTTGTTTCCAGCCCAGCTCCAAATGGTCTTTGCCAACACAAATCACTTCTTTGACACTCTGGAGGAAGCCTAGACATGGCTGACGGAGGAACGCCCCCTCAAAGCATCGATCATTGCCCCATCCTCCGCTCTGGGTCATGAAAGATTAACCAGTCCAGAAATGACCCCCAAACTTTAGAAACAATGCACTTGCTTGTGCAGGGGCACAGCACCAAATGAGTGACCTCACCATCACCCACCTTAATGGCACAGGACCATACAGTGCCCCTTCCACCTGCCTCCCTACTTCCCGTGATGCTGGACCCTGCTTCGAGCAAGGAGGATCCTCAGGTATGACCCAACACACTACCAGCCATCCAGACAGAAGATACAGATCTTTCACGGAGCCCCATGCTTTAAATGGGCATGTTCCTTAGTCTTCAGCAGTGACTGGAAGATGTCTGTGCCACCTAAATTCATTGGGCCCCTAATCATACAGCCTGGATGGGTCCATCCCCATCCAAAGTTTAAACTGTGTTATATTTCAGTTAACACTTTTGGGGTGACAGACACTTCTAGGGGTGAAGTATGGGAAGGGGTTTGGTGGGGGGACATTTAGGGCATTTGCTATGTTGTTGCTGTGCCACTTTCTGTTTTTAAAGCGATACCAAAGGGGATAATGGACGGAGGGTTAGGTACAGCGGCACATTGCACAATGCTCAGTATGCACCTGTTTCAGTGCAATCTACACCAACCATGGGGTACACTACCAACCTTCCACACTAAGGTTGACATGATGACATACATCCCAGGCAGGCTTGTTCACTCCGTCAATCACACACCACTATGGCCTCACAATACTCTGACCTAGAAACCATACAGGTGCTCTCCATGAATGTCAATGGGCTCTTAGACCGAGTAAAGTGAACAGCAGTTCTAAAACATTCTCACAGTTTTCTCCCTGCCTCCCTGTTATTGCAGGAGACACACCTGATGGGGAACCACTGCCCATTTTTGGTGCATCAGGGAAATGAAAGGATTTTCCATGCATGGTTCACACGCGGTTTTTGGGGAGTGGTGATCCAGCTTCATCGCTCCTTTCCAACAGCGGTGACACAGTAAATCAGGGATCCCCAGGGCTGTTTCTTGGCCCTTATGGGGACTGTAGGAGGACATACAATCAATCTTGTCTCTACCTACATGCCTCTGGCAGTTTTAGACATCCTCCTCAGAGACTCTTCTAAAATATTTATAGCCCTTTCGTAGGGAGTGACTGTGACAGGGGTGATTTTAATGCAGTGATGGCTCTGGATTGGGATGCTACCGGGGTCCCGTCTGCTGGTCGCCAGCTGGGAGCTAAATCCCTCTCAGACTGAACCTCCACGCTTGGTCTTTATGTCTTGTGGAGGATTTGGAATCCTAGACAAATCTAACCCTGGGCAGAGCTTGCGGAGTAGTACTCTGTGAAATTTCACAGAGTAAGTGGAAAACTATATGAAATTCCGCAGAGGTCAGTGGTATGGCAGAGTTACATATGCACCCCTGTACCCCTCCTGCCCCCCCTAGCCCCCTGCACACCTGCATACCCCCTGCACTGCCCCCACACCCCCAACTAAGTAAGGTCTGACCTTACCTGTCCTAGGCCTCCTCCTGCCCTTAGTGGGTGGGTATGGCGGTGCTGGCTTCCTTCCTTGTTCCTTCCTTTCTTCTCCCCTGCTGCTGGCTGCACTCATCTTCTGCTGTTCTGGCTGGCTCCTAGAATTTAATTAACAGGAAGAACTGCAGTGCGCATGCGTAAAGGCATGCCTGACCCTAACATGGTTGGAGAGATTCTTAGTAAAACTGAAGCTCTGAATTATTGAAAGTTATGTTCCCCCTCTTCCCCTTTTCTCAAAGTTTCCAATTATGTTTCCGTTATGATGTTGTATTCTTCAAAGAGGCATGCCAAGATAGCTGAGGCCTCTCTGCTTCGAAGTTCCTTGGCTTGTTTAATGGGATCTGTCAATTCAGATGGAAGATCCCCCTGCCCTCTCTAGGATGACATCAAAGAGGTCCCGAACGTGTTTCCACCCATGCCGATACCCATTGATCAATTAGTGTTCCACTTGGAATGTATTTTAGGTCTTCTTACGTGTCTTGCTGAATTATGACTTGTGCACCTAGTTGCAGTGTTCTTGCTTTGCATGCTTGAAGTTCTTGTGAACTTTCATCCATGGATTCTTTGAGGACATGTAATTGACCCCACAGTTTCATTATTTCCCCATCTCTCACAGGTTTTTTTAGGTTATGTCAGAGCTGACCTGTGTTTTCATGTCTCAAGAACAATGCTTCATGAATCTTGTGATCATGGCTTCACTCTTGTCTTTTTCTCATTCTGCCGAGTCCACGCTTTCACTGTCCATCTGCTTTGACTGGCAAATAGCTTCTTCTGTTTTTAGTTCCCCATGCTCGAATGTGTGATTAATGTTCATATTGGGTTGTCTTCTATTCCTTGCCATCGTCCCTTTGGGTAGGCCTTGTTGGCTCTACCAGGCCTGGCAGAGACTTCATAGTTCATCATACAATCACTTCAACCCTGTTATGCTTTGGCTTGAGGTGCCATGCCTGTAGTGTGTAGAAAATTTTAGTCACTGGATTTGTCAGCCTGTACTCTCTGAAATTACTATCTTGTGATGTGTGGCAAGCTCAAGTGTCTCTCAAATGCTGAGGACAGATGGGGTGTCCTCAAAGGCCACACCTTTCCTGTTCTAGTAGAGGAAAGTGTGACCTATTTAGACATTGATACCTGGACAATGGTTGTTCCTCCACCCACCTTCAGAGATAACTTAAGATAGATACCATGGCTGGAGCTGCCTTGAAGAAATAAATGTAGTGGCTGTAATTCCACCATACTGCAGAAGAATGATGGAACTATCGCCACAACATTTGGCAGTTTGGCACCACAACGGAAAATGTTCCCCCTAATCAGTGGGATGTTTCCACCTTCCTTTTAAAAGCAATCCTAATGTGCTGAGAGTTTTCTCCTGCATCCTATGCACACCTGTCTGCAGTTCCATGGAAGACTTTCATCGTTTACTCTGCAGTCATAGTACAAAGGAGGAATGGACAAAAATTGTGGTGAACTAGCAAGCCTAAATTGGGAATACAGTCTGATTAAATTTTACGGAGTTTCTGCAATACAAAATTGGTTTTCCCAATGGTGGAGATGTCAGCTACACTGCCTTGTGTAAACAAAATATTACACTGTCCTCATAATAATCAGGTGGGGATGCATGTGGGGGATGCAGAAGACGATAGGCATAACTACAGCCATGTTTTCCCAGATTTCCTGTTGCCACCCTCTTCTAAACCAGCTCCTAAGTCTATAAAGAGAGACTGAGATATTAGTATGGCTTATTGAAAGAATGACATAAACCTTAATTAAGCAATGAACTCAAGCTACTACAATGAACATAATTCACTTCAAAGATTGGAGTTACACATAACCTCATGCATGGATCTGAAGAATGAATCCCAGGAGGAGCAGGAAAGCTGCCTTGATCAACCCTACATCTCAACTGTCAAATGGCCGCCCCCAACCCTAGTACCAAACCACTTCTAGATTACACAAGCTGACAGGAGCAGCAAGGAGCAGTAAGAAGATGCCATAGGCTAGAGACACTACATGATAGAGTATTCAACATGATTCCTGAAGAAGAATCTCTTCTGTTTTAGCAGTAGAAGGGAATGGAAGTTTC
The DNA here is from genome assembly GCF_964263255.1 of Lissotriton vulgaris. Lineage (NCBI taxonomy): Eukaryota > Metazoa > Chordata > Amphibia > Caudata > Salamandridae > Lissotriton > Lissotriton vulgaris. The sequence continues at coordinate 467,570,928 of NC_141699.1, read as the reverse complement.
CCGCTGGTGAAGCTTTCACTTGTGCAGTAGCTCTCTGTTTGTTTTTTTGCCTACCAGTCACAGACGGGGTAGGACAGCCATTTTTGATCCTCCTGCGTGAGGTTGACTAGAGGCACTGTTTCGGAAAGTTAGTGCTCGAGTCGCCCAAGGAGTCAAACAAATTTTCCTTACTTAAAGGAACATGAGGCAACCACAAAGCAGGTGCACCGCTGATTGACACTGACGTGCCACCGAAAAGCCTGTCTGTGCCTGCCTTCATCCATTCCAGGGCCATCGTCAACCATGCTGCCCATAATAGGACACCTGGGCCTCAAGTGCATTGCTGTGTGTACCCCACTAAAGCTTCTGGCCTTAACACCACTTAAGGTGTGTCCCCGTAAGCTGGTGGCTGAGCATTCTACTGAAAAACTTAGGTGAATTATTGTAATAGCATTGTCCCTCTTAATAATATCATGGAGCTGGTCTGAGAGGTTGGTCTCCTTAATTCACTGCCTACCACCTCAAAGGTCTCGGGTATACTGATTATCATTCGCTCTCTTCACAAACATGCCTTACATATACGTAGTTTGTTGAGTGGCTTATGACCTCATTTCCTCTTTATGACAAAAACATGGATGATTGATGCCGCATCTCCTGATATAGCAACTGTTATTCTTGATGTGTAATCCTTGGTGCATTTGGACAGGGTTAATTGGTAAGGTGAGGGGGTGCGATTGTTTGCAAGCAGGCATTTCATTGTGCTAATTTTCAGTTGCCTACATTTTTGGGGACAGAGGGTCTATTTTGTTTGGTATCCACCCAGTCCTCTCTAACTGGTTCCTTGATTAATCGCACACCTGGTTATGAGGGGGACCTTATCAAGTCTCTGGTTGATGCTTTAGCTCATCTGACCCTTCAGTATGCTAACAGAACATTGCTAGGGCATTTTAATCTTCAGATAGACAATCCTATGGAAAGACTTGTCTGTGCAGTGACAGACAAGTTGGCCTCCCTAAATCTGACTTAAGTAGTAACTTTCCCTACCCACCAAGCCAGTCATATCATCAATCTGATATTTTCTAATGGTTTTATGTTGGATGAAGAACCCTCAGGTTGTTACTTTGGTAGACCATTTTCTTATTCCCTTTGAGTTGTACTTCACCACCAAATTCCAATAGGCTCGGCATACCAACAGACATACCACCCTGGATTGTAATATGGTAAAGCCTAAGAAGCTCATTGAGTCCCTTTCCAACACAGTTCCTATCCTTTCAGGCGCGACTGATCATAATGCTGACACAGTCACTGGTTGATTCAGGCAGTCATCGAGGCTTTGGCTCCACTTTAGTTGAACATGGAGCACACCTCAGCACTCTCTACCTCTTGGTTTGCTCCCTTTCTTGCCTTTGAAAGGAGGGCCTCTAAGAAATTGGAAAGAGAGTGGCACTAGGATTACTCTCTGGGTACTAAGGCCACTTATAAGGCAACCTCGAAGTCCTAATATGCTGCAAATAAATCAGCCCATGCTTCTTATCCTGAAACTAAGATCAATTGAGCTGTCAATGGCCCACAAGATCTTTTTCATATTGTAAATACATTCTTGGCACCTAAGGTGTGCAATAGGCATTCCACTCCCTCCCAGGAACTTTGTGATGGGCTTGCAGATTTCTTTGAGGATAACATTCTTAAAATTCAGAGGAATTTGCTAGAGCAATCCTTTTCCCCAGATGGAAAGCTGCTGATGGAGGAGATCACCTATAACTCTGAGCTTTCTCAGTTTAGCCTTATCTCGCTTGAGGAGTCTCAATCGGCTATAATAAACTACAAATCAGGGTGTCCAGCTGAACTGTCCTCTCTCTGTTTTGGTGTCTGCGGTTAAGGTGATGAACCTGGTCATACATTAGGTTTTAAATAACTCACTCTCAATGGCCCCCATACCAGTATCTTTGAAGCAGGCTATGGTTGATCCTGTTTTTGAAAAAACTTCTCTGGACCCTAACCTCCTGTCTGATTTCCGGACAATTTTCCTCCTCCCGCCGTTGTCCAAAATACTTGATAACTTGTCAATAGCCAGCCGTCTGCTTTTCTGTAGCCCATTAAATATAATGGGGTTGCCTTGTGTATCTCAGAACCTGGGTATAAAGTTTATAAACTACAAAAAGTTCTGTTGGGTGCCACATTTCTTCAGCGAGAATTGTGAACATTGTTAAACATTCAGCATCAGTACAAAAAGGGTAAAAAAACAATCCCTTTGGAAAAAAGAAGCAAGCGGAGTTTCTTATTATTAACTTGGAGCTGCAACTTGAATCTACTGGAAGTAATCTTACATTGTTCATGAAGGGAACTATTAGAAAGCAATTGTAGATATTTAAAATCCCCCTCAATTTCAAGTGAACTCCAGCTGGGTCCAAGGTGTTACTATACGTATATTGATGTTGATCGTTGGGTGGGACACAAGCAGACTGTTTGTTCCTTTTTTAATCTCATCTCTGGAAGGCTGTCCCTGATTTTTCTTATCATTTTAGTTCTGAGGAAGACCCTCTGTGATGTGAAGTTATCAACACATATATGGTCGAAACATCAACAGCATTGTTTAATGTCCTGCGTCAGTTATCCTCAAACAGAAAACAATGATAAAGGGTATTTTGAACCTTGATTTCTGGGCATCAGACATTATATGTTTTCATTGTTTTATGTTTTGTAGGTATGGACACTTGGATTATTTCATTCTCATTATATATATGTCTTTTGATTTAGTGTATGTGTTTTAAATGTTATAGACAGCTTATTGAAAAAACAAACAAGTAAACAAAATTGCTTTATTAAATGTAATGTTTGATATGTGACAATGAATATACCAAACTATCTGTTGTGTTGTGTTTAGGGTTTTTCAGTTTGTGTTCTTCAGATTTATTTTCATTAAAATGTTTGCACACACGTGTTCTCGTGTTTTGAGAGGGGATGACAATGAAAAGTCCTTAATACTAAGAAACTCCCCCGTCTTCCTTTCCCAAGGGATACTTTTTTGATCTTTTTGTACTGATGTTGAATGTTCAAAATTGTTCACGATTCTTGTGAAAGAATGGGGGCACCAGACATAACTTCTGCTTCTCTGTAGCAGCACAACCTTTTACATCCCAGTCAATCTGGGTTCTGTCCATTACATAGTAAGGAGACATCCCTGTTAGAAATGTTGGATTATATCAAGATAACACTCAATCAAGGAAAGGATGCTACCTTGATCTTACTTGATCTATCAGTGGCATTCGATACCGCCTCTCATTCCATCATTCATCGACTTCTTGTTAACTTAGTTGGAGGCCAGGCACTGGGCTGGATTGAGTCTTTTTTGTAGTCCAGGGGGCAAGCGGTGTGGCTGGCTCTGTTCTCTTCAGCCATTAAAACGCTTAAACAAGAGATGCCTCAGAGATCTTTATTGAGTCCTACTTTAGTGAATGTTTACATGGTTCCTTGAGCACCATTGGTTGAGTCATTTGGGTTTTAAATCATCTCCTATGCTGATGACACACAGCTGCTTCTTAGCTTTGACAGAAATTCATCAATGGCTGAGTCATCTCTCAAAGCCTGTCGCCATGCTGTTTTCGAGGGAATTCACATGAGTCCACCAAAGTGCATTTCTGACAAAACCAACATTCTTTAGTTTGGTTCACAGGCAATGAATTGGTGGGAGTCGGGTTGGCCTGCATCTTCACCATTCCAATCTCTTACTGCCACAGCTAAAACTGTAGAGTTAAGTTTAACAACCAACTTTCTTTAGAACATCAGGTGTCTGCTGTTGTAGGTTGAAGTTTTGTATTGCTTCGGCCATTAAGATGTTTTTCCTCCTTCTTCTACCTTATTCCAGGAAGGCAGTGGTTCATGTATTGATAACTTATAGATTGCATCATGTGAATGTTCTTTATCTTGGACTCCCGGAAGGCCTGGTCAATCAGTTCCAAGTGGTCTAGAATGGCTTAACCCACCTAATTCTGTAACTGCCTTTACCTGCTTTGGTCTCTACTCATCTTAAATATCTTCACTGGCTGTCAATTAAGAAGAGGATTCTTTTTGTCTCTGGTTCATTGGGCCCTTCTCTATTCTGCCCCACACTATTTCTATGTAAGATCTGATTTTTATCTCTCTGTTAAAACACTTTGGTTAGCTACGGCTGGCTTGGTGGTAGTCGAGGAAGGGACTGCTCCTTGTCTCTTCTGGAAGCTGAGGCTTGGCATCAGTTACCCCTTGAACTGTCATTCCTGAGGAGGACCAAGTCATGTTTCTTCTCTTTGTGGTAGATTTGTAGCAGAGTTGTTTGACCGTTCTCTAGCACCGGGTCCTCCTTAGAGTTGCTGCACACATGACAAAAATCTTCCTTTGTTCATTTGGACCATATTTGCTCCATTTCTTCAATCTTGAGGTCCCAAAATGACTAGCAGCTAATTCATGGTGCAGAAATTCCAATTTAAAAACATTTAGCAATTGAAACTCTTGTTTAATATCATGTGGCGAGGCATAGTTTTCCAGCAGCCATTGCAAAAAAGGATCTTTAACTTTGTTCAGAAGTAGTGATGATTTTTCATTGCTTTTATGATTACCGAAAAATTATTATTAAGGCACTTGGTTCACAACTAAGATTTACTACAGTGACTTTGTGGTCCATCTGTTTGTGGGTTGAAGGAGGCTAACAATGTACACTAATTGGAAAGTTCTAGATCATGTTTACATTTTTAAGCAAACTAATAAAATACTTGTGGATTTTGTTGTTAGACATTTATGCATGGGTGTAATCCATTCAATGTGTAAGTTAGAACATCTGTAAAGCTGCAGCTAGTCTGAAGCTCTAGAGAAGGGTTTCCTGCATACGCTATTCTCCTCTAGGGTGGATCATTGGTTATACGAAATTGAATTATTTCTGAAGGAGTTGGTATCAATCATTCATGCATCATGTATAAATTCCCTTGGACATTTAGAGGGTGGAGAGTGTGACGAGGATGATAGCTGTAAAAATTCCAATAACGTCATGCAACAGGAAATAAATGTGGTAAGAGGGGGGCCTAACAGTATATTTAATAGAAGGATGCTACTTGGGCAGTAAGTTGAATCCTTCATGGATAAAAGCAAGTGAATGTATTAGAGTGGATGTGTTGGAGGTGAGTGATAAGATCAAGAAATTCCAGGAAGTAAATCAGACATGGTACAACGGGAAATCATATTTACTCCATGAAAATGAAGGAGGGAGATATGATAAAGGTGAAAAATCCCATGTGCTAAAAGGGTGGTTTGAGTATTTGTAAGATCCCTTGGTTTTGAAGATTTAAAAGGGTTATGTAGAATTAAAGTCTGGCACACTTTTGGGTAGATACAGGTTTGGTAAAGTGCGTTGAAATGTTATCGCAAGGAAGAAATGCTGGAAAGAAATGTGCTGAACTAAAAGCCAACCATGAGATGGAGATTGAAAATGGATATTCCTAAAAGATTTCAGGAATATGAAATGTTGTAAGATAGATCTGCAATGATTACAATCTGTATCTGTATACAGTTAGTTGTTCCAGGGAGGGTAATGCATTGTAACCTATCTACATGTGCAGGCAGGCGTAGAATGTTTATGTTGCAATATCTGTTAATGCGCATTCATTGAGAGGTCCTGATGCTGTGGACTTCAGATGGTATCCTGCTCTGGGGTGTTAGTTCTATTAAAGTTTATTGCAATCAGCCTCTGGCCTCCTGTTTTTTATTATACACCTGAGATCTAGTAGCTTCAGTGTGATTGTTGGTTGGATTGCTCAGATACACAGCAAATAAATGAACATGGACTGACATGATATATTGAAGCACTCAGAGGGCAGTGGACCTTTGAGCACTGGTCTGCACTTTTTGTTTACTTTATGAACCTTGAGCAAATGGAATCAACAGTCTGGTCTTGTTAATGGCATTGGCAAGGAAGTGACAGGGTTTTCTTTAGCAGTATAGGGTGATTTAATCTCTCTAAACGAGAATGACTCCCAAATGATTGACTTTGGAGTTAGAAGATAGATAAGTATTCTGTATGACCCGACTGAAATATGTTGCTCTGCTCCTCAGTTTAGCCATTTGTGGCTCATTTTGCTTTAGTGGTGATTAGCTCAACTGTCTTTCATTAAAGGGACTCTGGTCTCTCAGCTGTTCTCTAATGTCACTGCCGGATAATATTAGCATCTTTTATTGGTTCAAGTTGAGAACTTGGTGTCACCAGTATAAGAAAAGAAGAGGAATCAACTGCAGTAAAACATTTCTAGCAGTTATTTAGGCTTTCAATACAGGCCGATCAAATCCGCCTTGTAAAGTGAAAACAACTGAGACAAAAGCTGGAAGATATGAAGGAAGGAGAAGAAAAGAGACCTAGGTCTAGTGGTTCTTGTGGGAGTGAATATTTACTGGTAAACCGATCTATAGCTGGGACATGTGCAGTCTGAAGAATATCCTCCTCCTTCCCCATTAATGTTTCTGATCATTGTGTAAACAACATATATGAATCAACTATATATACCAATGAGCTAGATTAGCAAATGGAGGGCATGACCCTAGTTTGCACTGATGCATCCCCTCACAGATTGTAATCTTGCTTGCCTGGTCATTGGGACCATTAATAAAGCAAATGCCCTGTTTGCATTATATACACTAACTTAGAGTTAGTAGATGAGTTCCACTCACCATACCGAAGACAAACGGAATGCCGCTTAAGTGTTTTGTGCATGGGGCCCACAAGACTTGAAGGGGTCACGAAGGCTACCAAAAGACCCGAGCCACTGTTGTATCAGTGACAACGTCAGGCGTTGTAGTACAGGGTGTTCTACAATGTTCACAGCCGCGGCTCCTGCAGGTAAGAGCAGTGGGGTCTGGTGAGGATGATTTCGACATACGATGATGAGGGAAAATTCATTATTTCTTTAATTTTCCCTCTTCATCATCCATCGAAATCCACGCCCCAGCCGGCCCCATTGCCCCAGCTCTTACCTGCATGGGCCGTGGATGAATGTTTAGAAGATAATGTGCACAAAAGCCTTTATTCCCCACAAAAAAAAATTTGTTCAAAAAAGTTAGTTACAGTTACATTTTTCTCCTACAAATTAACATTTGTTCCTACAAACTTCAAGAAAGCCTTTTAAAGCGATATTCACTTTTCGCTATTTAATTCAATGTGCCAGCGGATGTGCAGCGGACACGCGCAGCGGGCCGCCTAAGACAAGCCCATCTGCGCCCGTCCGTGACCGGCCGGGGCCAGGGGCCATAACCCCTGTCGGTGGTACACCAGCTCCTCACACCACCATTAGGTATTCACATAATGAGCTGCTAGCCTATGCACCCAATGTATGTAACAACTATGCACAGTGTGTTTCGGCCTGCCCTGGACTCGCACATGGCCCAATATCCTGCCGCGTTTGCAAATGGTCAAGCTTGGGACAATATCAGTTAAGCAGCCTGGATATCCGTGATCAACTGAAATTTTTATGTTTATATTTTAACGCTAGATCCCTCTCTAAGCATGCCATCGATATCTGGGACCTACTGAATGAAAAGAAGCCAGATTTGGTTTTTATAACCGAAACTTGGCTGAATGATACAAATTCTCCAGATTTGGCCACTGCACTACCCAGCAACTACAAAGTTATTAAACAAGACAGAGTTGGAAGCAGGGGGGGGGGAGTTGCAATCATATTTAAAGACTATCTGACCTGTCTTCCGGTGCAAGCAACCTCTTACAATGAACATCAAATTCTCCCCTTCCAAGTACTCCATGAAGGCCTCATTATCCTAGCTGGAGCAGTAATTTATAACCCCCCAGGTCACCAAGTCGACCTCAGCATGAAGTTATTTACACAACTTCTTCCAACCTGCCTAAAATATAAAAACTACTTGGTAATTGGAGATTTTAATATACATTATGAGAAAAAAGACAATCTAGATGCCTCTCAATTGGAGAGCGATATGCAGATTCTTAATCTTAAACAGTGGATAGAAGGACCCACCCACATAGCTGGTCATACGCTGACCTACTCTTTTCCAACATTGAAGCTACAGACATTCAAGAGATCAAGCAACTTCTCTGGACAGATCATTCACTCATAGTTTTCACGCTGGGTCTACCTGCTAAACCAACTAAGCCCAAGGAAATCTATCAAACATCAAATCGAGCTTGGAGGTTAATCACTGAATCCACATTCGCAACACACTTCTCAGGCGCCAATATAGAGACCACAGCTGATACCACAGTATGTACAGAAGCAGCCAATCTTGAAACAGAGATTTACCGAACTCTGGACAAACTGGCCCCTACTCGGAAATCTCGGAAACGGCCCACACGGAAAAATGGTATACCCCACAACTTAAAAGTCTTAAGAGGGAATGTCAGAAACTTGAACACCAATGGAGGCTGTCTAAAAATGAAGCAAACAAACTAAGATATAAGTCCGAGCTTAGATCTTATAATCTTGCTATAAAAACCACAAAAAAAATACTACTCCCTGCGCATCAACAAGAGCTGCAATTCAGCTAAAGAACTTTTTAGAATTGTTAAAGAACTCAGCAAGCCGCCTAGCATGTCCCAAAGTTTAATCCCCTCAGTAGAGGCCTGCAACAGAATTAGCGTATTCTTCACAGAAAAAATAAGAAAGATCTACTCCACCTTTAGTTCCCATAGTAAAATTAATACAATAAATAAGGTTCTCTTAACTCCCCATCCGGAAGCCACATCAGTTATGGGTAACTTTATACCACTCACAGACAACGAGGTCCTGAAGGCAATGAGCACAGTGAAATCTGGATCACCGTTGGACCACTGCCCCCACTTCATTTTCGCACAGATTGCCCCAATGCTTTGCCCGGTGATCACCCAGCTTTTCAACAACTCCTTAAGAACTGCCATTTTTCCCGATTTATGGAAACATGCCTCAGTAATCCCCCTTCTAAAAAAAGCAGGAACGGATGTCCTCAATCCTGAAAACTATCGTCCTATCTCCCAGCTCCCCTATCTTTCCAAGGTCCTAGAGAAATTGGTAAATTGGCAGTTGTCCAAGTATTTGGAAACAAATCATCTTCTTGATCCATCTCAGACAGGATTCAGAGCAAACAATAGTACAGAGACAACGCTGCTGGCAGTGTCGGACAGTGTCAGATTATGCACTGACCAAGAAGGGGCAGTTGATCTGATACCGTTGGACCTGTCCGCAGCATTCGACACGGTCTCTCATGATTGCCTGATGGATATCCTCTACGAAAAAGGAATCTATTCTAATGCACTGAGCTGGCTACATTCATTTTTAAGCAAACGAACACAATCAGTGCATCTCGGTCAATTTCAATCCAAACCCAGCCCCATCGGCTCTGGTGTCCCGCAGGGGGCCTCACTAAGTCCCACCCTATTCAATGTCTATATCTCATCACTTGCTAAAATTGGTAGGAAGTGGGTCATTGGCATCTGCTCCTACGCGGATGATACACAACTAATGGTGACCCTGGACGAAAAACCAGATATTATTAAATCAAAGCTGCACAACTGTCTCTCTGAGATGGCCCAATGGACGCACATGCACTGCTTAAAGCTGAATGTAGGAAAATCTGAAATCCTATTGTTTGGTGGCGCCAAACGTGTGTGGGACGCTACTTGGTGGCCACCCACTCCAGGCAACGCACCAACTCCAAAACAACATGCAAAAAACCTGGGCATTATTATGGATGATGCCCTGACCATGAAGGAACATGTGCGGTACCTTTGTGGCAAAGGTTTTGCTATCTTGAAGCTTCTGGCCAGACTCTTTCCCTGGATACCACTGGACTGCAGATGATCTGTGACACAAGCCTAGCTGGTTAGTCTGTTAGACTATTGGAATGCGTTATTTGTAGGCATGAATGAGCACCTATTTACACAGCTACAGGTGCTGCAGAATGTGGCTGCAAAACCTGTCTGCAATAAGGGGAAGTTTGATTCTGCCTCAATGTGTTTGATGAAACTGCACTGGCTGCCAATGCGCCAAAGAGCAGTATTCAAACTACTCAGCCACACTCATAAAGCTCTTTACAAAACAGGCCCTAGAATACTTCTAGAGAAGGTTGAATTCTATGTTCCTACAAGGAGTTTGCGGTCAGTTCAATTAGCCTTTGCCAGAACAAGGCGTATTAAGAAAGTAAGGACAGGAGGACGATCATTCTCCTATTTAGCAGCCAAGAGGTGGAATGAGCTCCCCCAAGACCAACGACTCACCTCTAACTATATCCAGTTCCGAAAAAAATTAAAAACACACCTGTTCCCTAAATTTTAAGCTACAGCCCTGCAGACTTACCAGGAAATTTGGTTGTTAGCGCCTTGATATCCTTCGGGATGAGTGTTGCGCTCTACAAATAACATAAAAGAAATAAATAAATTACAATGCGAAACTTAAAAGCTGATGCAATCTCTCAGTTATGCTAAACAGTAAATCATAACTCATGCTCCATCCAGACATGCACTGCTCATCTATGAATCATAGACATACCAAAACTAATCAAAACACATTGAGCCTTTTAAGTTGGGTACTTTTAATATTTGCATTTTGAAAATCGAGATTTAAATGCAAATCACTACTTTAGCAATCAATATTATATTATGTAAATATTGCTTTTCACATCAGAATTTTTTTCATGAAAAAAAGAAGTTTTGAAAATTGTCACTAACGCCCAACATGTCCATTATGCCCCTCCCCCTCCACCCCACTTGGAGCCAGATATTTTTCCCTCTATACTGAAATAACAATTTTGGCACAAAATCTTAATTTAAAGATAGGAACAATCTAAACCTTTCACAAGTCAAGCACCTGCCAACATAACATTTCTTTAACAGAAACTGCGATTTTAAAATCACAATTCCAATGGTCAAAATCACCTCATTTGACCTTTAATCTTTTTATTTTTGCTTTTTTGTGAAAAAAAGCTACAGCAATTTTCATCTCATCCTAGTTAGATGAAAACCCTTTGTTAGACCTGACAGACTTAAGGTCATCTTCGTCCCAACTTTTTGCCTCCTTCCTTCACTTTTCCGACCTAGTTTTTGTTGGCAGTAGGACTCTGTAATTTACCACTGCTAATAGTGCTAAAGTGCTTGGGCTGTGTCCCCTAAACGTGGTAATATTGGTTCACCCCCATTTTGCATATTTAATAACTTATAAGTCCCTAGAAAAGTGGTACTTCATGTACCCAGGGCCTGTGAATGTAATACTATTATTGGGCCTGCAGCACTGATTGTGCCACCTACTCAAGTAGCCCTGTAACCATGTGTCAGACCTGCCATTGCAGAGCTTGTGTGTGCAGTTTACATTGCCATGGAGACTTGGCAAAATAGTCCTTTTCTGAGAGCCAGAGATCCCGAGCCTTTTTAATTTCTTTTTTTTTTTTTTTAGCGGAGTTTTATGTAGCGCGAACTTGACCCAATATCGGGTATCAGAGTGCTTTACATAGCACTAGTTGCGTTACATGAGGACAGATTCATTTTGGTTAGGCACGGGGAGATTAAGTTATTTGCCCATAATCACATGATGTTCAGCGTCATTGCCGAGACACTTAAAAAGTAGATCGTTCTAGCGTAGTTATAAGCATGTCTCAATGCATTCCCTCCTTCAGGGGTACCTATAAATAAAAAGAAGCCTCATAATCAACATTTGCATTGTAGTGTTACTGCTTTCCAACATGCTGAAATCAATATCCAGGAAGTGTTCGAACCAATCGCCCAAATGTATTAGCCTAGATGATTTTCACCAAACATTGTCAATTTTGACAGTACCATATGGTGCTCTCGTATAGGCAAACCAGTCTCTGCTGCTGTTCGAAAAACCAAAAGGAAAACGTGACCACAGAACATCGTGAGATGTAGACAGAAAGCATGTGCCTTGCATAACAGACATCCATGTGACAACAATACCCAGCATGCATCTTGTTTTAGACAGAGTACTCGTTGTACTTACAATGCCCACTTTTATATTACCGACGAATCAGAAGAATCTGTCCAGTCCTGGTTCAATTGTGTAAACAAAACGCTGTCGACAACAAACCTTAAATATTAGAACTCAAGCTTGATTAAACTGTCCCCACATGCTACCACTTAAACCAACCCACCAACATGTGCTGTGCAAAAAAAAAACAATACCTGGGGGCGTGACTAGCAGCCAACGATGGCGGCCGCAGCTTAGAGAGGCTCCAATGACGAGGCGGCTTCCCACTGAAATCCGATATATTTATCCTGATTTTCAAGGCGTTTGAAGGGGTGGACCGGACCCAGAGTCCTTGCAGCACCTGGCGGAACAATTTTGAGGCAGCGACGGCCTTGGCGCAGCTCGAAATCGCTTGGCAGAGATCGGAGTGAGGTGGGGCCTACCGTTCTCCTGGAGGCAGCGGAGTTGCGTACAGTTTGGAGCCGGCCGGCCGGCCGGAAATAGACTCTTGGCGGCGGTGATTGGCCGGAAGTGCCGGTTTTTGGGACGCACTGCCTGAACAGCCTGGGAACATCCTGCGGCGGCCCGATGGAGCAAGTGGGGCCCCGCGGCAGCCAGCGACAGCAGACATTACCATGGGGTCACGCCCAGAGGCGCCGCGGACAACGCCGAAGTTTGAGAAACCGGACCCGCCATTTTGTGCGCTGGCTGCGCGTCGTGCCCCGGGCTCCTGCAGCAGCCACCCCCACGGGCGCGGGGGCCGGAACAACCTCCCGGGAGAAAACATAAGGACCCGCGGTCTTTGCAGCATCGCTTTTGGACACTGCTCGCATGCGCTGAAAAGTCAATTGCGCTGCCGCCTCACAGACGGAGGTAAGAAAACAAGGGGACAGCCCTCCTTGGCCTGACCACTGACCCTCAACACCGGACTGCGACGACCATAAGCACAAGACCATGTCCAACAGAGGCCCCAAAGATAGCACTACCCAAGCCAAATTAGACAAATTCGCTTCCGAGAGCCAAACTCCTCCCCAAGAACAGCGCAAGAATGCGGGGAAAGCGATGGAGACCGAGGGGGCGAAAACGGCCACACTTGAGGACGTCTTGGCGGCACTGGCTCAGGTGCAAGCGACGGTAGAAGCTACGGCCACTGAGGTCACCCTGATACGGCGGACCTTCAGAAAATGAATGAAAGGGTCAAACAGGTGGAGGTTGTCACCAAATCCTTGGTCAAAGATGTGTCCGAACTACAAACGGCGATGGAACGGCTACAAACTGACAACAAACTGCTCAGAGAAAAGTTGGATGACCAAGAAGGGCGCTCCCGGCGCAATAACGTTCGAATTATAGGAGTGCCGGAATCTGAAGATACGGGTGCAATGGACCTCTATGTGGAAGAAATAATCAAAACCAGACTTCAGCCCAAGGGCCTCTCGAACTTTTTTTCGGAGGAACGGGCCCACAGAGTGCCGGGGGGCAAGCCTAAGACAGGAGGTCCGCCTAGGCCAATATTGGCGAGGCTTTTCAACTTCAGGGACCGCAACACCATCTTACAGGCCGCAAGAGTAGCACCAGCCATCCAAATTCAGAATTCGAGAATAGCCTTCCTCCCAGACTACACGGCGGAGGTCTCCAGGAAAAGAAGGACATTTCTGGAGGTGAAAAAAACTTTGAGGGAAAAGGAACTGCCATACTCGATGCTTTTCCCGGCCCGGCTGCGAGTGGTAGCGGACAAAAAAGTTTGGTTTTTCGACTTCCCGGACGCTGCCCGGGACTGGCTTGAGGGATGGCACACCGTGGATCGGCAGCGGAGGCGACACAGATCTAATCACGACTGCAGAGGTGATAGCAGGACTGGTTCACAGACGTCTGGTCGAGAAGGGGTGGAGGGCTCTCCATCCTGTGGTTTTGCAGGGGCTGGCGGTGAGGAATGAACTCCATACTCCGGCTTTTAAGGTCAAGGCAATCGCTGACCGTTTACACACTGTTTAGCAGCTGCATATGGACACTGGCATGGACACCCCAGAAGCACGCAGGGATGCCGCCTGCTCGGGGAGACGCTCTCCCCCCTACACGCAAGTACTCTGGTTGTGGGATGGGTCAAGCACTCTGCTCAGTTGGGGGGGCGGGCAGTTGAAAGTCCGTTAGGCAGGGTAGCAGGGAGGGGGGGATGGGGGAAGGGTTGTAATGTTACAGTTAGGAATATATGTATACGGTCAAATACAAAGCCTAGGCTTCCACATGAGTCAATACAAGGTGGGTGGAACGGACAATGGTCATATGCCTCCGTGAGGTCCCTCAGCATTTTACTACGCAACTGCGTAGCCAACACACATGACACACTTATTAGCCAACATACTATGGATCCCATAATACCAAATGGCTAACGTCCCAATTCCTGAAAGGGGTGACATAGACGCTGAGACACAGTGCCCCTCCTTACGTCTAATGACTTGGAACGTGAGAGGACTTGGGGACAAGGTTAAACGGGGGCTGGTGTTAACTACATTCAAGAGACAGAAACCCACCATAGCGCTATTGCAGGAAACTCATCTGACAGGGGGAGCTACTAAGGCCTTGGATAGACGAGGCTATAAGATGATAGTCCACTCTGAGTTCACGTCCGGCTCCAGAGGGACCGGTATCCTGATACAGAAAAACGCACAATTCATCCCTCTACAGACCAAGACTGACGACCAAGGCTGCTTTGCGGCCCTGCAGGGGCAATGGGAGGGAAAGCTTTTCAATCTGGTTTCAGTGTACATCCCACTGGCATTGCACTCGGTACACCTCCCAAAACTGGGTGACTTTATTCTGACTCTCCCCGAGGGCGAGATCATCCTTGGGGGGGACTTCAATGCAATTCTGGATACACAACTCGACAGATTTCCCACACCGGTCCCCACGGGAGGGGTCCCCCACCTCCAGCGGTTCTTAACAGCCATGGGACTGACTGATATTTGGAGACACCTCCACCCCGGTGCGAAACAATACACTTTTCATTCCGCAGTACATGGCAGTCTATCTAGAATTGACCACTTCCTAACACTGAGGGATGGTCTCCGACATATAGATACAATTGCAATCCACCCTCGAGGGATCTCGGACCACTCACCACTTACACTAACACTTTCCTCTCAGGAACGATCGTGGAAACGCATATACCCCATACACGCCACTTATCTTAGGGTTCCCCAGGTTCGCAAGGCTCTTAAAAAAGCAACGACACAGTATTTTCATGAGAATGTCCATTCAGTGCGCTCCTCCGAGATACTATGGGAAGCTTATAAAATGGTCTTAAGGGAACAAGCCATTAACTCCATCACGGGCCATAAAAGAGAGCAGTCCCAGGAGCTAGCTAACCTGGAAGTAGCTTCACAAGAACGGACCACAGCACACGAACAACACCCCACTCCATCCACCCTACATGCACTTGCTATTCAACAGCAGTTATACAACGATCACCTGTGCATCCAAGTAAAAGGGCACATAGCCGACACTCAAAATAGGATCTACGAGGTGGGCGAAAAGGCCGGGAGAATGCTAGCATGGCTTGATAAACGAGAAGGTAATTCTAGGGGAATCCAACGTCTGAAGGATGAACACGGGGGGTTCATACGAACCCGGGACGAATTGCTGAACTGCTCGCGACCCACTTTGAACGGGTGTACATCCCGGAACATGTGATTACACCTGAGATGGCCAGAGAAGTACTAGCTCCGATCGAGGTCCAAACATTATCCTCAGAAGTGTCGAGTGAGTTGGAAGCGGACATCACCGCTGATGAAATCCAGTTGGCTATTGGCGCCTTAAATCCGGGGAAAGCAATGGGACCTAATGGTATACCTATTGAATGGTATCAAGCAGTGCCTGAGACCCTCAGTAAACATCTACTGGGGATGTTTAAGGAATGTCTAGAGAAGGGTTCACTTTCACCAGACCAGAGAACGGCGACTATAGTAGCCATCTCCAAGCCAGGTAAACCACCTGAGGAATGCTCCTCTTACCGCCCCATATCCTTGCTGAATGCCGAGGCCAAAATTCTGGCCAAACTTCTAGCAGCAAGAATCCTGCCCCATTTACCATCAATTATACACCCGGATCAGTCCGGATTTATGCCACACAGAAACACAGCGTTGAATCTGCGCAGACTGCACGGAGTGCTGGCTAGGGCGGACTCGATCACCACACAAGCTGTGATATTAGCTCTTGACGCTAAGATGGCAGTTGACCTCGTGGAATGGGCATACTTATTTGAGGCACTGTCGCGCTTGGGATTCGGGACCCGCTTTATCGCGTGGGTCAAACTGCTATACGCTGACCCGGTAGCTCAGGTGGTAGGTAACGGACATATCTCGCGAATGTTCCCACTAGGGAGGGGTACGAGACAAGGATGTCCCCTATCGCCCTTATTGTTCGCGATTTCCTTGGAACCCCTTGCTACTCTTATAAGGACATCGCCCCTCCTCAAGGGCATATCCTGGAGGGAAGGATGGGAGGACCGGCTGTCTCTATATGCAGACGACATGTTGATTTATCTAACAAATCCAGAAAGCGGAGTACCTGCCCTACTGCATATCTGTGACGCACACGGGAGGATTTCTGGCTATGCGTTAAACTGGAGTAAGTCGGAGTTGTATGTTCTGAGGGGACAGGTCCCAACCCTCGGCGCGGCATGCCCTCTGGCGATAGCGGGTTCGTCATTTAAAAACCTAGGCATTCAGGTTACTAGGGATCCCACGGAATTTATGGAAAAAAATCTGAAGCCTCACCTAGAAAGACTCAAACAAGATGTTACATTCTGGTCGGGTCTCCCGCTAACGCTCCTGGGAAGAGCTGCACTTTACAAAATGATGGCTTTGCCACTATTTTTATATGTCCTTGAAAATACACCTTACCCGGTAGCCCCTAGGTTTTTCCAACAGGTTGCAGCGTTAGTATCTAACCTCCTATGGGGGAACCTCCCTGCACGCATAGAGCAATCCAAATTGCACAGAGGTTGGTACGACGGTGGTATCGCCTTACCTAACTTAAAACTGTATTACTGGGCAGCGCACCTTAAGCCCATCAACCAGTGGATTCATGCATCACAAATCGAGCCAGCATTCCAGGCTGACAGGGCACAATTAGGCACAAACAGCCTACAGGGTCCATTGTACGACCAACGTAAAATTCGCGCCTTACTGGGACCCACTGGGCTAACGGTGAAGCTGTGGCATACAGCGACAGCTGCTCTAGGTTGGAAGGGGAGGATCACCAAAATGACCCCACTGTGGGACTCTCGAGTATTAGGCAACATGAGAAATAGTAAGGGATTCTCACACTGAGACACTATAGGGATTTCCACGGTGGGCGATCTCTGGGTGAGGAACGGGGTGATACCCTTCGATCGACTAAGAGAATTGTATGAACTTGGCGAAAGGGAGCTCTATAGGTACATCCAGATACAACATGCACTACTCACGGCGCTGCCCCCAGAGACAGACCTGCCCGAGTCTTCCCCGCTGGAGGACCGCCTCCTCACTGACTTTATGGTGGAACGTGAAACATCGCTTACATACCGTAAATTACTCAACAACTTACCAGATCCGACACTGATATTGAAGGCAAAATGGGAGGGAGACACTAGTGAAATGGACGAGCATGAGTGGAATGAAGCACTTGGGTCCCCTAAGGAAGTAGGCATCTCTGCACGACTACGGCTAGTACAACTGAAAATACTACACAGGGTGTATTATACTAGGACTATGCTACATCACATTCACAGGGTACAACATCCTTACTGCCTTCGCGGGAGTGGGGAGGAAGGTACGTTTTCCACACCATATGGGACTGCCCCCGGATTCAGGAATATTGGAGACAAATACTACGAACAGTCTCACAAACACTAGAGATGTCGCTATTGCCCGAACCAAAGAGGTGCCGTTTAAACATATGGGAACCTACTGACCTCTCTAGACATGGGCAGCTCTGGGTTACAGTGGGGCTGATGGTAGCTAAATGGGACATCGCACAACGCTGGGGTGCGGCAGAAGTGCCGACCAAGTCACAATGGTGCTTAAACATGGATAAGTTAATGATAACAGAAAGAGCGGTATATTCCAACCGTGCCTGCCCGGGGAAGTGGAATAAAATCTGGACCAAATGGAATATATACAGAGGGGATATTTGTGATCCTCTGCCTGAGGAAGACCAAGATGAGTCCGACGAGGAAGAGGAAGTGGGATATAGCTGCGAGCGAATTGTTGGGGGAGGGGAAGCCAGGGATACTGTGAGGGATTTCCTTACTGCGTTACTAGGGGGGGAGACAAGGGGGAGAATGCAAGGAACAACAGTTAAGAGGGATTTGTACTCGTGCACACACATGGCCCCCAGGGGCCCCTAGAATGCATGGGTGAGGGACTAGCGCAGGACACTCAAGTGAGGTACTTGCAACTCGGATTGTGTTGCTCAACACATGGCCACATTAATATTCCTAACGTTTAAGTTGGTTTGTTGTTGTTCTTGAAAAATGGAAAATCAAAAACCACTACTAACTGTGACACTGATGCATGTGCTGCACCTCATCATCGCAGCTGCCACTTTGATATGTATAGAGACAGATAATCCAATAAAGACTTTGAGATGCTGCAATTTAATTAACGAATTGATATAGCGGCCGGCCCACAGGGTTGTAGGCATTCCGCGGTGTACTTTACAGGTGCAATAAAGGTTTTTGGAAAAAAAAAACAAACAAAAAAAAACAATACCTGCTACTGTTGATCGAAACCAATGTATGTCGAACAGCAACGCCCTTAGAGATCGTATCACCAGTTGACAAGCGTTTTGATGGTGATCATAAACCTAATAACTAATGAATAATTACCCAGGG
This sequence comes from Lissotriton vulgaris, assembly GCF_964263255.1. Lineage (NCBI taxonomy): Eukaryota > Metazoa > Chordata > Amphibia > Caudata > Salamandridae > Lissotriton > Lissotriton vulgaris. Next base: position 467,552,142 of record NC_141699.1, on the reverse strand, counting down.
CCGGCTTTAGGGCAGTGCAACTGGTACGGCCGCACTGGGCGCTGACCTGTGGAGGGGGGGCACTCTGTTTAGCAATGATGTATGAATGGACAGATGAGGGGCACTTTTGCCTGGTGGAAGTGAGAGAATCCAAGGAGGCTGTCATGGGGGCTTGCCGCCAAAAATGATTGTCGTGCCAGGCGCCGCCAGCGCTAAGGCCGGCCCTGGAATATGGCCAGGGACTACCGAACCTCCCCCTACCCTGCCTTGTGTACACCAACATTTATTAAAAATGGTCATGAGGGAGGATTTCTTTGGAGGCGAGGGATAGTACAACCCCCGGCCGTATTTATTAAAAACATAAAATCAAAATAAAATTGAAATAAACAATATTTACACAATTATTTACGCAGAAAAACTTACTTGACATTAGATTACTATTCATGTACACAGATATCAGATGGCTAACCTTAACATGTTTCTAATACAAAGTATTTCCTATCCGAAACTAATATCTGAATCATAATTTTTTTCTGCGTATCCTATTGGGCCTATGGAAGGGTCGCTAACTGGTGTCAGATCCTTTTCACACAGCCACGCCCTCCTGTAGGAGTGCGCATGCGCAGATGGCCTGTTTACCGAGAGGGTCCTTCCCCCCCCCCCGGTTACCCCCGTACGCTCCATGAACCCCATTAACAAAAAATGGGGGGCCCTTGAACTCTGCGCCGTTTAGTGACATCATTGTGCCCGTGCGGGGTGGTTAACCAGCCTAAAGAAAGTGTGACTCCCCCCTCCACCGCACCCATCCGGCCAACCGGATGTACCGCCCCTGGAGTTCTAGGAGAGACCACTTGTCCCTCCCCCCGTGCGACCCCATTCAAGAATAGCACCGCCCCCTAAGGACCAAGGTATAGCAGTAAATACGATGATGGATGATCTATAAACGGGAAAAAGTTCTAAGGAACAAAATATTCATACACGACACCTGTTATATTTGGAAAAACCATATTAACCACATTATCACACAACAATCAATATCTGCTTTAGGGGATGGTGGGTGGGGAAAAAGATAATAGCCTCCTACAAGGCTGAGATAGGGCTGGCCTGGGAGCATGGGAACAAGAGAAAGCTTCCCACGCTCCTCAGCCTTTTTAAACCCTAGGAAGGCCAGACCAGTTCTAACTGGTCTGACCCCCAGCTCCCCCTTGACCCGAAAGTGATCCCCTCGCTTCCGGGTCACCTAAGAGCCTTATCACCAATCAATGGTGGGGCGCGCTCACTGCTTCACGATGACGCGGCGGGGCTGTGCCCCACCATGGACTGTAGGTGAGGGGGAGGGGGGCTAGTGCCCTGCCATAGCAGCGGCGGGCCGATACTGGTCCCGCCTTTCTCTTACCAAACTATTTGAAGCTGAAAACATGTAAAATGAACACGTGTAGAGTAAGCACGAATTACCTGAAAGCGATGTGACCCGGCATTGAGTGCTGCAGCAAAAGTACAAGCAAAGTGCTTGAATACACGTCTGGGGGTATATAAACAACAGGTTGATCCATTTGCAATCAGAGTGGTTGAGTGTTACAACAACTGCTCCATGACACTTGATGCCTGCCATTAACTTTTAAGGAAACATGTGTAAAATGAAACATTTGTAGGATAAAATCATTAAACGGAAAACAAATGCTAATTAACCGCATTTAAACGCTTGTTGGCAAAATGGACGTATTAAACTTGAGCAGTGTATTACAATATGGGTTGTGCATTCAATGAAAAACCACATGACCTATTTTGATGAATCATTGGAAAATGGTTAATAACACATTGAAAATGAGTATCATGCAGGTGTTCTCTGTGGCGGGTCCTCCTCTAAGGCAGAGGAGTGTCGCCCTACAAGAAAAATAAAATGATAATAACAATGTTATTATATTTTTATATTTCACTATTGTCCTCTACTTTAAAGGTACGGGCGGGGCTGTGCCGGCCGCAGAGCAGGGGTAGGAGTGAAGAGCACTCTCTAAAGTGTGCATGACTGTTTGGCCGGCCGTTTTGCACGGCCAAACATTCATGCGTGCTTTGCATGTCCGTCATAAGACTGCCTTACACAGCCTGGTGAAGAACATGCTCAGGCTCCCATTCCCTGTCTGAGTGCCGAACCACTGCTTATTGGCTTAGGAGAGGGAGCCTGGGTGCTTCTTGTTCCTACGTGCATCTGTCGTGGACCTTGATAAAGAGGACACAAGAGAGCCGACCGCTGGGAAGGTAAGTGTTTTTTTCTTTATCTCCCCCCTTTTCTACTTTCTAACACTCCCCCATCTCCCGCCCCCCCTCCACCCACCAAAACTCCCTGCTAGCAGCCGCTACTGGGTGTTGTGTAGAAGATAGAATTTCTTTCAGATTCTTTGCACGTAGATGAAAAAAAATTGTTTTCTAGTCCTCTGAACTCTGGTTCAGTTTATAATAAATCCCATTGTTTGCAGATACTCCGTTTTATCGCTTGTGATTTGGTGGAAAACCTAGAGACAAAAAAACTTCTTGGCCAGCAATAAGGCAATAGCAGTAAAGTGGTTTATTCCAGTCCCCAGTGGGTGGACATATCCCAACAACGCCAACAGTGTGGAGGGTGATAGCTCTGAGTCCACCATCAGTGCTAGCTGATCAAAGATTGCTTACCAGAATGCCAGGACCGGAGGACAGTTCCACGCTAGATAGATGAAGTCAGCCTGCGGTGCCGCACGCCTCCTACAGTTGTCTGGCCTATTGAGATCCATTTTAGCAAGAAGGTTGGGGGTGATATAGGGTCATATGTATCATTGAAATTCGCATTCGCCCTTTGCGAATGGGAATTCGCAATATGATATGTATGAAGGAAAATCCAATGCAAAATAAGGAATCGCAAAATTTGCCATTCCTTATTTTGCGATTGCATAAAAGGAATAGCAAATTTTGCGATTCCTTAAATGCAATGTAAGAAGGCAAAAAAATTTGCTAAATGGCCTTAAAGAATCACAAATTACCACCAACTTCTAGTTGGTGGTAAGTTGCGAATTCCTTGAAAAATGCACATTTTTCAAACTGCCATCTGACGTACATACATGCCCATAGGGCATGTATGTGCATCACATGTGCACATATGCTTATTTCAGGGGTGCAACAGGGTGTCCTTTGGACACCCCTGCACCCTTGAAATTATTCTCAATTTGCGATTAGCAAATTGAGAATTCGCAAATTGAGAAACAATTCCCTTCCTTCCTATGGGCCTCCTGGCCCATAGAAATGAATGGTAAAGTATTCCTTAATTGCGAATTCGCAATTTGCGAATTCGCAATTAAGGAATATCAAGAAATCGCAAAAAAAGGAATTTTTCTTGATACATACCATTTTGCGATTCTGAAATAGCGATTTTTTAAAAATCGCTATTACAGAATCGCAAATTGGTTCCTTGATACATAAGGCCCATAGGCCCTATGTATGTATTTAAAGTGGAGCAGCCTATGCCTGTATTTGTTTGAAATATAGCGAGTTTGCTTGAAGCAAAATGTCCACATTTTGTCTGTCAACGGATGCCACAGATCCACCTCCCAAGCCGCCCACCCCAGGGTGAAGAGTCTGGGCAAGGTGGTACAGTCAGGAGACCACGTGTGTGCCACTGGAGGATGTAACTATTGTGGATAAGGGAGGAAAATCCTTCTGTTCCAGCACCAAGGGGCACATTGCAGAAATTAGGGAGGCCCTTGTTCTGTGTATTTTAAATGTGTCCAGTATGGATATGTTGCAGTTCTCAACCATGTCCGCAATCGAGTGCACCTGACCCTCCTTAAACGCATCTCCAACCACCCAAATTTGGCAGCGTGCAAGTGCATGCTGCGCTAGGCTTTTAATGTTCGGGGTATCCACAGATTGTTTGATAATGGCAAGTGCGGGGAGTACAGACGGCCAGCCTTCAAATGTTGATGAAATCTTTCTTAGGCCCAGTAAGTGGTTTGTAATGTGTGAATTTCCGTTGGCGTCCTTGTGTGACCCTTCGGTAAAATAGAAGAGAGGGGGCAGGGGCAAGCCTGTGAGTGCTCAGGCTTTAAATACTACAATCGCGCATCAGGGCGGTACCAAAAATAAGCATAGTGTGCCTGTGCTTAGAGATGATACAGGTAAAAATCCGGTACTCCAAAACCGCCCTGCAAAAAAGGCATTGTGAGTGTCTTCCACCCCACCCACCCCGCTCGTCCCCCAGCCCAAACCAGGTGAGTCAACAAGCCTCTAAGTGTCGCAAAAAACATAGTGGTAAGTGGAATGGGGATATTCAAAAATAGATAAAGCAGGCGCGGCAAAGCAACCATCTTGATAATGGGTATCCTGCCAGCAACTGACAACGGTAGTGTGATCCAACAATAGATCTGTGTGGATAAGCGGTCCATGGCAGGGCCGTAGTTAGTACGGATCACTTTAGAAGCCGTGCAATGCAGCAGGATACCAAGGGCAGGGTAGCATCAGTCAATTGGAAGATTTGGCCCAGTTAATTACGAGTCCGTAGAGAGCTCCAAAACGGACCACCTCTCATATTATTAGAGAAAGATTAACAGCCGGGTCACACACGAAAAGCAGAATGTCATCCGCATATCATGATGAAATCTAATTTCTCGCTGGAGATGTTGCTCCTGTAGGTGCCTCACTAGAGGATCCATAGCAATTATAAATAAAAGTGTTGAGAGAGGGCATCCCTGCCGGATATCCCTCAACAGGAGGAACTGTTCTGTGAGCTCTCCATTGAGACGGAGATGCACCACTATGTGGGTGTACAGTAGGCGGACCAGGGCACTGATATTGCCAGGAAAACCAGTTTGTTGAGTCTTGCATACAAAAAAGGCCACTCCAGGGAATCAAAAGCCTTTTTGGCATCCAGCAATATAGCTGCGGCTGGGAGTACTTAATCTGGTTGATGACTGCAAATATCGTGCACAAATTAATTGCAGTCAATCTGTTGGGGATGAATCCCGTCAGAAGCAGGGAGATTATCCGATTGATTAGTAGCGATATATGTGTCGCAAGCACTTTTGCCAGGATTTTATAATCTTGATTTAACAGGGATAGGGGCCTGTAGCAGGTGCAACTGGGGGAGCGTTCCTACCTCCAGAGCCTCAGCATAAACCTCCAGTAGATGGTTAACTAGCAAAGTTTTATAAGTTCATAGAGTACGCCCTTAAGCCCGTCTGTACCAGAGGCACGTGATCCGTCAAGGTCATCCATGGCTTGGGATATCTCATCCTCGCCAATAGGAAATGCTAGAAATTGCGGATCACCACCCTCAATCCACAGCATAGCAACTTCCTCCAAGTAGTCGGAGAGGGAATGGCTGACCGGTGGGGAACTCGTTACGTAGAGTTGAGTGTAGTAAGAGAGAAAAGCAGTGCGTATGACCTCACCCTGAGTGATCTGGCACCATCATCCAATTGCAGTTGTGTGATGTATGCAGCCTGCTGCCGGGGTTTGAGCAATGTAGCTAGAGTCCGCCCCGGTCTCTCTCCCTCTCCATACACCCGGGCACGCGTGTATTTCCCCATATAAGCCATCTCACGACTGGCGAGCTCCTTGAACTCTTCCAGAAGCTTTGTGTGCTAGTGCAGTGGAGGAGGCAAACTCCTCGAGGCTGCCTGAGCATCGAGTTCCCGCAGCACCTTCTCCGTAAAATCTAGGTTCTGGCGTATAATGCATAGAACTCCCGCCTGTTTAGTTATACGGATACCTCAAATGAATTTTTTGAAGGCTTCACATAAAGTAGCATATTGGGACACAGAGCCTGTGTTAATCTTGAAGTATTCTATAAATGCCTCTCGCACTTCACTCTCGAACACCGCGCCGAGCAGCACATATGCCGGGAACAGCCATAACCTATGTGGATGTGCAGTACTGGGCAGGGTCATTGTCAGCATTACCTGTGAGTGGTCAGACAACGTGCGGGGCAAATCATCTGTCACCTGAGAATTTATCAAGAGGTCCGGTGTTAAATACCTGTGATCTATATGGGACCATGTTCCGTGCGGCGCAGAATAAAAAGAGAACTCTGTATCGATCAGGTGCTGGTGCCTCCAGGCGTCAGTCAGTAAGTACTGTTGCAACAGGTGCCGGAGCTCGTCCCCAGAGGGTGGTTTAGTAATGTGGCTTACGCCAATGGTGTCAGAGACAGGCTGCAAGGTCAGGTTTGAAGTCCCCCAATATGATAGAGTCAATGTGAATGCCAGAAATGTGAGAATATAAGCCTGCAAAAAAAACAGGCGCATCGACATTAGAGGTGTGGATATTGATTATGAGTATCTGCTTCACACCAAGGCTACACACCACCAGCAAGTATCTTTCCTCAGGATCTTTAATTACTGTGTGGATCTGGAGTGGCAGTGCTTGATGAATCAAATGCACACACCACGGGAGTAGGTACTGTAATTGGCAAAGATCCTTTTGATGCCCCAGTTGGCCGCAAAACGATTATCAGAAAGTGGTACATAGTGAGTCTCCTGCAATAGTGCTATATGTGCCTTATACTTGGTTAGATAGGCCAAGACCTTCCTACCATTACGAGGATTTGATAAGCCCCTCACATTCCATGTCATGCAGCACAATTCCATTACCCCCGCCCCTCCCCTCAACCCTGACTCAGAAGCTGTGGCAGCAAACCTGTAAACAAGTCAATACATATAGCATAAAACAGCTGGCAATAGCGTAACATGATATCCTCCATTTTCAAGGCAAAATTAAAATCATAATGTAACATTTCCCCACTCCATCCCCACCTACATCGGATAACCCACCAACATGTATACGATGAATCCCATACCCCAAAATTAACAATGTAGGAGATCTTCTAGGGGGGAGGCAATGCCTGGATTGGGCCACTAAACATACACACATATTGCAATGATTGTATGTAACTGCCATTTGAGAATAGCAGAGAGCAAAATGACATCAATAAAGGATATTGCATCTCGTCGACTCATCCCAAGCCAGAGAAACAAATCTCCGAGATGGACTCTACATTGGGTTTTGGGTAGCTGGTCCATGGCACAGAATGACAAGTATAAGCTGGGAGATACAGAGCTAAGTTATTTACCAGGGGGAAGTGTTGTGTTTACGTTGCACTGTTACAAGAAATTTGTAGCATCCGCGGGACTGTCAAATATGTGGGTCTTCCCATCAACCTGAATGTGAAGACGCCCTGGTTACAGCATTGCACAGCGAATGTTCGCGACATTCAGCATTCGCTTAATGTCCTGAAACTTGCGCCTAGCCTCCTGCACCACCGGTGTGAAATCTGGATACAATGACAGTGACATCCATTGATATTGTAGATCCGCAACTTCCCTGACTTTACGAAGGACCACATCCCAGTTGCAATAATTAAGGAGTTGTGCAGTGAGGAGGCGTTCCACATGATCCAGACGCTTGATCATAGTTGCCTGTGCATCCTCCGTATCGGAAATGCGCTTTTCGGCAGTCTCCAAGCAGACCTCATGTTGTTACAGGTGGCCATGCATGATGTCAAGGCGTGCCGCCAGAGTATCAAAGCGTGCGTTGATGGCTGAAAAGCCAGCACATAGCACCGCCATTATGGCCTTCATCCCCTCCATATGCGAATGCTCCCCATCAGGTGGATCAGCGTGGTACAGGGGGCCCCCTTGCTATGCAGCATCGCCGCCCTCCCACCTAGGTGTTTTAGTGGGCTCAAACGGAAGTGGCCACTGCTTAGGACCCCCCTACCCATAGTGAGGCAGGTAAGATTTGGCAGTAGTCCTGAGTCACAGTCACCAAGTGAACAAGAGTAGAAGGGTGCAGGGTAGGATCGCAACCAGCAGAGGCGCTACGGTGCAGGCCGCTATGGATCTAACAGGTAATGCCCAGCCACCGTGTCAAAAGAAGGAATGCACAGTTCCCCTGGATCCAAAACCTTGGATGAGACAGTTGAAAAATAAAAGTGAGTGAAGGCACACAGGAAGGGGATCCTCCTTTTCGGAACTAAAGACCTCACACACCCAGCAAGCGAGGTGTCATGCTTCATCATATGGCCTTGCCCCTCATGGGGTCGGCGGTGCAATACCTGACGGGCACCCATAAAGGGGCTCTTTGGTGGGGATCTTTTATTCCTGCTGTATGGTGCTGTGGGTGTGAGGGCCCTAGAGAGTGGAAGTGACTGGTGTAGATGTGTTAAAGTGATATTAAAAAAGGTTGAGTAGGCCACAACATTCTTTTTAATGAATGTAACGGCAGCCAGTGCTGATCAATGCGGGCCACACCGGTGGTGGAATGCTAGCATCGTTTTAGCCAAATGATGCAGGACCGTGTAGCCTGGGCACCCGGGAGGACCAGCAAAGGCCCGAGCTCCACGATGAAGCCGCCATTTCGGTGCTTGGTCAGGCCACGCACTGACTTGGATTCCATCATAATATAGTATACCTTTTGATCTGAAGTTATGCGCTTGACGCATATGAATTTGGACAAAGGTAGATGCTGTTTAGGCGATGGTGGGTGAAAGCCACAGTAATGAAGGAAGTTTTTTCTGTCAGTCACTTTTCTGAAAACCTGGGTAGACTAACCTATTGAGGATAGTTCAAGATGCACATCCAAATATGAAATGCATGAATTGCTGATCAAATGAGTGAACAGAATCCGAGGATTGTGGCTGTTCAATGTCTGTATCTGTTGTTCTAAAAGTGATTGTGAGCCCTTCCATATAAAAAATGTAACTAAATGTTTTCACAATACTCTAGAGGTAAAATGAATTGGTCCTCAAATCTAGCCATGAAAATGTTAGCATAGGCCCCCGAAAAACCCATGGCTGTCACGGTCTTCTGTAGGAAGAATGCTTCCTTCCATTCAGAGGAGCTATGGAATAGACAATAATGCTAAAGCTCCAGAATGAACACCTTATTGGCCCACATTTCTTTATAGTGTAGCAATTCCCATTCAACAGCCTCAAACCCCTCATCATGGGGTATTGAGGTGTATTGAGGTGTATAACGCCATCACATTCATAGTGCATAACCAGCAAGACTTAAAATTAGTCGTAGATAACAAAGATAGATGTTACAAAAGATCAGTCATTTTTTTAATATACGAGTGTCAAGACTGTATTAGTGGTTGTAGAAAGTCATCCAAGTATTTACCTAATGGTTCATGTAAGGAACCACAGCCGGAAACTATGTGTCTGAACCGTGGATCGAACAAGTTCTTGTAGATCCTAGGTAACATATATAACTGTGGCCTTCTCGGGTAATCTGTGAGAAGAAAACATCTAATTTTCTCATTAATCCAACTCAAACCTAATGCTTTGTCAAAAATCTGTTTCAAGGTAATCATGATCTCCGTAGTAGGATCCATATCAAGTGGAATGTATGTGTTCTGATCCATCACTTGGGATGTGACTTTCTCTTCATAAAAACCTGCAATCCATAACAACCAATGCTCCTTCCTTGTCTTCCAGTTGAAATATTAAATCATTGTTTTAAGCCAAATTGGTTAAGATGATATGAAGATTTTATGAAGGTATATGACTGTGTGTAATGTGTGTTTGTTTTGATTAATCAATTGTGCATGTTTGCACTACTATGATTTTTTTAAATAAAAGTTTCGTAACATCATGACAACTTGTATGAATATTTGTTTACACTTCTAGCCTGTTGGCAGTTCATTGTGTGTTCTGGCTCCCAAGTTAATCCTCGGGTTCTTTAGCTCTGATCAGTATTTGTGAGCACAGGCAGGACTCGTTCCAGGACTGCACACACATACAGTTTAACTATTGGGAAAATTGATTTACATTGTCAAATAGGTTTAACGTGTGCACCACAAACTCATATCTTGAAAAAAGACCCCATTTGCAAGGCCCATGCCATCCCTTTTTTTAAACATATAAGCCATCGCTAACGTAGGCCAGACAACCCTGGGCAGGGTGAAATGTATTTAAAACTCAGAGCATGCACTTTTAAATTTTACATGTCTGGGTAGTGAAAAACTCCCAAATTAGTTTTTCACTACTGTCTACCTATACTCCCATAGGATAACATTGGGATTACCTCATTACATGTTATAAGTGTACTTTCCGGTTGGGAAGAGATAAATCATTCACGTATGCTGTTCCTGGAATCACAATTTAAAACCCAAACTTATTGGGAAGTCAGATTTTAAATTGCAATTCTGAAAATACCACTTGTAGAAAGTTGGCATTTTCTTGCTTTAGCCATTTGGTGCCTGCATCCTGTCGCTGATTACATGGCTGGGTGAAGTTGGAAGTTGGGATTTGTGTATTCATCCTAGACAGCCAAACACAATGGGAGTTTAGATGTGACTTGAGGGTCCATCCTGGCAGGATGGGAGGGAGGAGTTGGGCGCAGCCTCACTTACACCTGAATAGGCTAAGTCCTGTCCACACACAACATGCTCTATAACCCCATGCAGTGAGACTGGAGCAAGAGAAGAAAGGGAGTACCTTGGTGTACTTCAAATGAATGCCCTAAAAGTCTCCCCCACTTCAAGGCACCACTGGGTATAAGTCCTGGACATCAGAACCTCTGGAAAATCTGCTAAGAATAGGGACCACTGTCCTGCTGAAGGACTGCCACTCTACTGGACTGCTACTATAGTGTACGCTTGCTTTGCTGTGCTGACCTGCTACCCTCCTGCCTGGTTGAGTAAGACTGGACCTGCATCACTTGACCCCAGACCCAGAGTGACTCCAAGGGCTAGCACAACCACATATCACCTAATAGCGCTTTTTGCTTCCTGGAACTCTTTTAAATAAAAACTTTGCAATTCAATAACTTGAGTTCTACTAATTGGATTTTTTTCGCTTTGGTCTTGTTTTATTTATTAATATCTACTCAATTGGAATCTTTTTATAGGGGGGTCACTGTTTTATGGTTTGAGGTGTTGCACAAAATGCTTTATAAATACTTCAGCAAAAGACACACAATTGATGGACAAAATGCAGAACAAATCAAAACATTCTCCCCCAGTCAAGAGATCTGGGTTAAATCCATCATTGTTTTGCTCACAATGCCACCCCAGTTTAGACCTGTCCATATGCAAATCAGTATTGACCTTGTGCCTCATGGGAACAGTCCAGCCCGAACTGCCAAACCAGGTCCTCCCTGGATCAGAAACAAGCATCCTAGGACTGTTTTCAGGATTTCACCCCTCTTTGGCCAGGATAGCTTGAATCCAGTGGCACAGCGAGCCCAGGACCCACGTCTGGGCTCACCTGGCACACTTAGGACGAGAAAGCAAAAGACACACAATTGATAGACGGAATGCAGAACAAATCAAAACATTCACCCCCAGTCAAGAGGTCTGGGTTAAATCCATCATTCCTTTGCTCACCATGCCACCCTGTTTAGACCGGCCATATACAAATCCGTCTTGACCCTGTGCCTCATGGGAACAGTCCAGCGTGAACTGCCAAACAATGTCCTCCCTGGACCGGAAACTAGCATCCTAGGACCAATTTCAGGGTTCCATCCCTCTTCAGCCAGGATAGCTTGATTCCAGTGGCACAGTGAGCCTAGGACCCATGTCTGGGCATACCTGGAGCACTTAGGGTGAGAAAGCAAAAGACCCACAATTGATGGACGGAATGCAGAACAAATCAAAACATTCACCCCAGTTGAGAGATCTGGGTTGAATCCATCATTCTTTTGCTTACCATTCCACCCCAGTTTAGACCTAGCCATATGCAAATTAGTCTTGACCCTGTGCCTCATGGGAACAGTCCAGCCCGAACTGCCAAGTCAGGTCCTCTCTGGACCAGAAACAAGCAACACTGGACCGGTTTTGGGGTTCCACCCCTCTTCAGCCAGGATAGCTTGATTCCAGTGGCACAGTGAGCCCAGGACCCACTTCTGGGCATACCCCGCGCACTTAGGGCGAGAAAGCAAAAGACACACAATTGATGGACAGAATGCAGAACAAATCAAAACATTCACCCCCAGTCAAGAGATCTGGGTTAAGTCCATCATTCTTTTGCTCACCATGCCACCCCAGTTTAAACCTGGCCATATGCAAATCAGTCTTGACCCTGTGCCTCATGGGAACAGTACAGCCCGAACTGCCAAGCCAGGTCCTCTCTGGACCAGAAACAAGCAACACTGGACCAGTTTCGGGGTTCCACCCCTCTTCAGCCAGTATAGCTTGATTCCAGTGGCACAGTGAGCCCAGGACCCACTTCTGGGCATACCCAGCGCACTTAGGGCGAGAAAGCAAAAGACACACAATTGATGAACAGAATGCAGAACAAATCAAAACATTCACCCCCAGTCAAGAGATCTGGGTTTAGTCCATCATTCTTTTGCTCACCATGCCACCCCAGTTTAAACCTGGCCATATGCAAATCAGTCTTGACCCTGTGCCTCATGGGAACAGTCCAGTCCGAACTGAAATTGAATAGGGATTTCTGAAAATTCTATGTTGAATAACTTTGGGATTGATGGACGGAATTGGCTGAAATTTTCAGGAAAATGGCACATTTTGTTTCTGAGCGTCCCCTGAAAGTTTGGGGGGGTTCGTCAAGCGGGGGCCGAGAAAAAAGGGGGGTCCCAAAACGTGTTTTTAACATTGAGTTTTCCATAGGGCGGTTGGACTCACTTTTAACTCGAACGGCTGAATGGATTTCCACAAAACTTGGCAAAATTGTAGGGACTGGTAGCCCGATGTGCCTTTGCTATGTCTCAAGATATATGCTCCAGTGGTTTTTACGAAAATTAACTTTGAAAAATATATATTGGGCTACATTGGGCTATATATATGTTAGAGCCCAAATGTAGCCGAATGTAGCCCAAAGATGGCCACCAGAGACAAAAAAACAAATGTAGCCCAAATATCAGCCAGATGTAGCCCAACTATAGCCCAGTGACAGAATGTCCCAGAGTGTTCTAAAGAACAACTAGGGCGCTAACAGTCTTACTTATGACAAACGTATGGCACACCTGAAGTCATCTTGATTAGAATAAAGTGTTAAAACTTAAAACATTTAATTTGCAAAGGAACAAAATGAGGGGGTTCATTTTGCCATAGAAATTATGATTAGTGCTGAAGAAAGAAAAATTAGGGCACATTTTGAGTGACTACTCAAATCCTCTTATATTTCATTAAAATAATTCTGATCTGCAGTCTCCCAAGATGGCCACCAGAGACAAAAGAGCCCAAATGTAGCCCAAATATCAGCCAGATGTAGCCCAACTATAGCCCAATTACAGAATGTCCCAGAGTGTTCTAAAGAACAACTAGAACGCTAAGAGTCTTACTTATGACAAAAGTATGGCACACCTGAAGTCCTCTTGATTGGAATAAAGTGGTAACACTTAATACATTTAATTTGAAAAGGAACAAAATGAGGGGTTTCATTTTGCCATAGAAATGTTATGTATATATTACCTACTGGCGATAGCCAGTAGGTATATATAGTTAGGATTTTTTCTCTATGGAACTTTTGAAAATTCTATGCCTAATAACTTTGGCGTTTGTGGACGGAATTGGCTGAAATTTTCAGGAAAATGGCACATTTTGTTTCTGAGCAGCTCCTAGAAATTTGGGGGGGGGTTCGTCAAGGGGGGGCCGAGAAAAAAGGGGGGTCCCAAAACGCGTTTTTCCCATGTTAATTTCCATAGGGCGGTTGGCCTCACTTTTAGCCCGAACGGCTGAATGGATTTCCACGAAACTTGGCAAAATTGTAGGGACTGTTAGCCCGATGTGCCTTTGCTAGGTCTCAATATATGTGCTTCAGTGGATTTTGAGAAATTAACGTTTAAAACAAGATATATATCTGTAACAGCGCTCCGGGTAGCGCTCCGGTTCGCGAACTTTTCGCGTATCGGAACTTTGCGAAGCGAAGCTGATTGGCTCTCCGGTGTCTGTCAACATTCTAAACAGTCCGGAGCGGCCGCCATCTTGTCTCTCGGTAGGATCGAGAGACAAGAGGAGGCCAAAACAAAGGGGGAAATGAAGGAAAGGGGGCAAGGTAGACCCCTTCTGACCCCATAGGATTGATGAGGGGGATATTATAAAGCCACGCAGGGCCAAAAAAAAAACCCGATTTTTTCGCCGTAGAGACGCGTCTTGGTACGCGAACCGGGCAGCTAACCGGGCAGCTAACCGGGAAGCTAACCGGCAGTGTAACAGGAGTCTGAGGAGAAGCTGATTGGCTGTTATCATTGTAAACAGTCTGGAGCGGCCGCCATCTTGTCTCTCTGTGGGATCGAGAGACAAGAGGTGGAAAAAAAAAAGGTGTAAATGAATGAAAGGGGTAAGGCAGACCCCTCCTGAACCCCTAGGATTGATGAGGGGGCTATTAAAGTTCCCTGCGGGGCAAAAGAAAAAAAAATTGCGATTTTTCGCGGTAAAGGTGCTTCCTGGTACGTTAACCGGGCAGCTAACCGGCAGCGTAATGGGAGTCCGACATATTGTGTTTTTTGAACGTTTGTGATATGTGCACATGTGGATTTTGTCTAATTAAGGTTAAAAAAAATATATATATCTTTAAGCGTGTTCTGGCGCGCTTACGTTTTGGGTTTGGTTTGCGCTGCAGAGACGATACGTCACGGTTATGCGATGCATCATGAGGCGTCTCACGGGCTACGTGATACGTCACTTAATAAAGAATATATTTTACAGCTATAGATATTAGCTTTTAAAAAACCAATGAAATTCACAGAAAAACCCATAGGTTATAGACCATATATAGTTAGGAATTTGCATTTACAAAACCTTGAAAATTCACTGAAAAAACCATAGGTTATAGACCATATATAGTTAGGGATTAGCATTTAAAAAACCTTATTTTATTTGCACAAAACCATTGAAATTCCATATATAGTTAGTTGCACTAACTATATATCGCGGACCCGCAATCCACTGCTAATGATGTCACATATTACATCATTCATGACATGGTCAGTGACATCACTGATGACATCTCAAATGACATCACTGATGACATCACTGATGACATCTCAAATGACATCACTGATGACATCACTGACATCTCATTTGACATTACTGATTACATCACTGATGATATCATTTATGTGATAATACATCTTCAGACTCTAATATAACCTTAGATACACTCAGTGTAAACAGGCACTCACAGACTGTCACACATCCATGGAGTTACTCACACACCTAGTCAGTCATGGAAAGAATCAATCACATCTCCATTTCCTCAACTATACAGTTATACACACCTTACTTATTCAAACATATAGTAACACATATTTACTCTCTTATACAATCCTTGATACAAGTTCACAATGATTCATACAGCCACTCACACATTCACTGGCTCTTATGTTCAGTTATTTATATATGTCAACTCTCACATGGAGTGTGTTTTACATATGTACTTACTTTGACATGTAGCACTGAGATATCCATTCACTCACCAATATACTCATGCACACAGTCAACTGTCCATACAGCTGTTTCTACATGCACTTTTGAACCCATACACCTAGGGAATCAACTGCTCACACATCTATGCACAGAGTTATACACCTCCCAGCCACCCACACACATACTCAGTCTCCCATACAAATACTTGGGCAACCATTCAATAACCCATATAGTTACTGATATAGCTACTGATTTAAACATGCAGCAGTTTACAGAACAACATAAATAATGATTGCCAAATTAAGACACTTTAATCACTAACCCATACACTCAGTGAGACACATTTAATCATTCTCTCATACAGTCAGTCATGCACCTACTAAATCCTTCATCCAGACACTTATACATCCACTCATTCTTCAATATGTAAGACATATTTTAACTTTACAGAAACATACAGTCACTGGGTGTTGTCATCAGTGATGTCATCAGTGATGTCATCAGTGATGTCATTTGAGATGTCATCAGTGATGTCATCAGTGATGTCACTGACCATGTCATGAATGATGTAATATGTGACATCATTAGCAGTGGATTGCGGGTCCGCGATATATAGTTAGTGCAACTAACTATATATGGAATTTCAATGGTTTTGTGCAAATAAAATAAGGTTTTTTAAATGCTAATCCCTAACTATATATGGTCTATAACCTATGGTTTTTTCAGTGAATATATATATATATATATATATATATATATATATATATATATATATATATATATATATATATATATATATATATATATATATATATATATTTTCCAAACCTTCCCCACACCCGGGAAAAACGAGTCGCACACTTGACTTGTTCTTTTTGCAATTTTAATTTCTTTGACGATCAGCATGTGGCCTTTTCCTTATGCATTTCGTTCATTAACTTGAACTTCCTCAGAGGAGCCGACATCACGACACGCCGCCAGCAACCACTGCCAATATATATATATATATATTACCTACTGGTGGTCGCCAGTAGGTATATATAGTTAGGATTTTTTTGAATAGGGATTTCTGAAAATTTTATGTTGAATAACTTTGGCGTTGATCGACGGAATTGGCTGAAATTTTCAGGAAAATGGCACATATTGTTTCTGAGCATCCCCTGAAAGTTTGGGGGGGTTTCATCAAGTGGGGGCCGAGAAAAAAGGGGGGTCCCAAAACGTGTTTTTAACATTGAGTTTTCCATAGGGCGGTTGGACTCACTTTTAGCTCGAACGGCTGAATGGATTTCTATGAAACTTGGCAAAAATTGTAGAGACTGTTTGCCCGATGTGCCTTTGCTAGGTCTCAAGATATGTGCTCCAGTGGATTTTGAGAAATGAACGTTCAAAAAAATATATATATCTGTGACAGCGTCCCGGTTAGCTCCCCGGTTCGCGTACCAGACGCGTAACGGAACTTCGCGAGGAGAAGCGGATTGGCTCTCCGGTGACTCTCAACATTCTAAACAGTCCGGAGCGGCCGCCATCTTGTCTCTCGGTAGGATCGAGAGACAAGAGGTGGAAATAAACTCTTTCTTCGAACAGAGTATGATGTGTTATTTGGAGGAAAACACATTATTGTTTTTGGAGATCTATTGCAGTTGACTCCAGTAAAACGACAACCAGTGTTTAAAATGCTCACGCATGAAGATACCAGGAAGTCCCTTGGAAGCATTGGAAACGTTAATATATGGTTACATTTTAAATCTGTTGAACTGCTTCAAAATATGCGACAGGCAAAGGATGAAGATTATAAAAATATTCTACAAGATGTAAGAATCGGAAAAGTAAGTGAGCTTGGGAAAGAAGCTTTACATGCTCGATTAATTACAAATTTGTATCCAAATGAAAACATTCTTCCAGAGAATATTTTTAAAAAAATGACTGAGAAGAAATCTGGGATATGTTTGATGCCAACAAGAATGTTCCATCTTCAACAACAAAATGTTAAAGTTAGAAAATGAAGAGATTGTGAAACTGGAAGCAATAGATAAAATAGAGCATATGGGTGCAACAATTGTTTTGTCAGAAAATTTGAAAACAAAATTGGATTCTTTAGAGAAAAGTATTTCTAAAACAGCTGGTTTTGAAAAGACTCTGAATGTGTGTTTAAATTGTCGTATCATTTTGAGAAGGAATTTAAATGTTGAAAGAGGTCTGGTAAATGGAGCAATGGGTTATGTTGTTGATTTTGTGAATTATAGAAATAGAGATGGAATTGAATTTTTAAAAATAAAATTTGATGGCATTGAGCAAGTACAACAAATCAGTCGTTGTTCTGCTAGATTTTTGCTTGTAAAAGACTTATATGTTCGCCGAAAACAGTTTCCTGTTTGTTTGGCATATGCAGTGACAATTCATAAATCTCAAGGTTTAAGTGTAGATAGTGCTTTGGTGAACATTGGAAGATCTGTGTTTAAAGAGGGTATGGCATATGTGGCATTATCACGAGTCAGAACTTTATCAGGATTGTACTTGATTGAGTGTGATGAGACAAAGATTTGTGCAGATCTAGATTGTGTTAAAGAATACAATAGATTAAGAAGAGAGTATGCTCCACATTTGCCTCAATATCCTCTGTTTGTAAAACGTGTGGTAGGCCGAAAAAGAAGAAATGAGAATAATTGCAGTGAGGTAGTAGCAAAAAGACAAAAAGTAGATGAAACTGTAATTGTAAGCAGAAAGAAAAAGGATTCTGATGAAAATGTTGTTGGATTTCAGTTTGAAAACAGTACTGGTGTCAACTGCTATGCTAATGTAGTGGTTAATGTTTTTTTTTTCTTCAAACTTTACAAGAACAGATTGTTGAAAGATTGTGTGGTTTATTGAATTCTGTGTTTGAGAAATGTAGCTGTGATAGAGCAAAAATAGAAAGTGTGACAGAAATTCGAAATATTTTAGATATGTGTTCTGGTCAAGATACATTTTCACAGAACATTCAGCAGGATTGTCAGGAATTTTTAATGTATATGTTTGGTGTTTTGGAAGATGAAGGTGTAGATGTAGATAATCTTTTCAGCCTTTCTTATCAATGGCAGCATGACTGCCACAATTGTAGTTCATCAAGTAATACTAGAATAGACACCGAAAGATTTATATATTTGACTTTATCAGATTGTAAATCAGTGTCATTTAAAAATCTAGTTAAAGCAGCAGATCATAATATGGTGTGTACCCAATGCAAGTGTCCAATGCTATCCACATTATTTATACAAAGTTATGGTCAGTATATCATTTTAGTTTTCCAACGATGTAGACCTGATGGAACTAAATTGACAACTTGTATAAAAAATGTTGTGGCTTCTCAGTTATCAATTTCAGGAAGAACCTTTACAACTGTAGCTATTATTTATCATGACGGTCCTTCGACAACATCAGGACATTATACATGCTACTTAAAATGTAAAAAAGGTTGGAGTTACTGCAATGATTCTCATTTGAGTTATAAACAACGTTTGCCTTATGACTTTAAAAATTCTTACCTAGTGTTTTTAAAACCAAAGTTTTAGTAAAGGTAATTGGCCTTTGAAGATGGGAATAGTTAATAAAAGTTAGTTAGTTAGTTAATCTAATGTTTAAAATTATTTATCTCATATAGGTACTGTAAGTGGATCTCATAGTAAAAAATACTCATATATCTGACACGATTTGGCTATAAGGAAAGTGTAAAGTAGGATGTTCTTAGATCTTTTTTCATAGGAAGTCGATGAAATGGAAGTTATAGAGAACAGCAGACTTTTTTTCCACCAAAAGGACCTTCACTATCTTCTATTTGGCCTCACGGAAAAGTAAGTGAATCAAAGATTGGTGTACATATATGAGTTGTATGTTTTTATGTTTTTTTTAAACACAATCTTTTAGATTGTGTTTTTTTTCCCGCTGTTATATGATGAAGAGTTTGAACTCACTAATTTAAGTGAAATTCAATATATTCTGAGAGCAGCAAAAATAAACAATGTAACATATTGTATAAGTTATTCTATAGTTTGCATTGTGTAATTTATAGTGTATTCCCATTGTCTCACACTCATTTTCCTTTTTCCACCCTTATTTAGCTCTCTTTACTCACTTACACTGCCTTTTTTTAACTTTGTTTCATCGCTGTTCCTTTACTCCACTTCATTCACAACTCCTCAATCCAATTTCAACTGTCTGCATTTCCTCTCTCCCTTCCACCACTTTTCATCTTTCTCACATTCTCTCAGTGCCACTGCTTTAGTTCTCTTCCCCTCTCTTTCCTTCTTTTGCTCCTTTACTCTTTTTCCTTTCTCACTCATTTTACTGCAGTTCACTCAGTCCTTCCCTTTGTCTTTCTGTGTACTTACTCTCTCACTCCTTTTTCCTCTATCGTTCTATATTAACCTCATTCCTTTCATCCCTTCACTCTGTGACTCCCCTTCACTCACTCTCAGTCATCTTCTATTCCTCTTTCTTATTAATAGTTCCTCATTTAGACTCCTCTCCTTTTCACTCATTTTCCTTTTGCTTTCTTCTCTTTCCTGATTTCGTTTTGGTATCTCGTATTCTTTTAGTATCTTACTTATCTTCAATAATTTGTTCTCTTTCCATTTCTTTTTCCCTCTTTTTTCTCTTTCTACATTACTTTATTTCTGTTTTTGTATCCTTCACTATTGCTTTATTTCTTAGTAAACTTTTTTAGATTTTTTACCTCTTGACCTGTTTCTTCTATTTTAAAATACATATTTTTCTAATTATAACTTGTTTTTTCTTTTGTCTTTCACAGATACAAAGTGTAGTTTAAAGATGCAAGTAAGTTTTCAATAATTATATGGTAAGTGTGACTACAAAATGTAGTTTATCATAGGTTTCACACCAGTTATATTTAGGAATTAGCATTTAAAAAATCTATGAAATTCACTGAAAAAACCATAGGTTTCATACCAGTTATATAGTTTGGAATTAGCATTTATTTAAAAAACCTATTAAATTCACTGAGAAAACCATAGGTTTCACACCAGTTATAGTTAGGTGGAAATTTTACTGACCAAAAACCAATGAAATTCCCACGTTATAGTTAGTTGGACTCACTATAACTTGCGCGTGTAATGCACTGCTGATGACATCACATATTACATCAGTCATGACATGGTCAGTGACATCACTCATGACATCACTGATGACACCATCCTTGTGACAGAGTGACTGACCTCCTTTCACTGTAAAGTAACCCTTGAAACACATATTCAAAAATAGAAACTAACATTTACAAAAAGTGGAGATACCAATACCAGTTACAACCACCAATTCAGTAATTCCACCATCTATATACACATCCACTCATTCACCAACAGTTTTATATAGTCATTCATACATATCCTCACTTATCATATGTAGTGAGACACCTTAACATCCGTTAACACACCGACAGTCTTCTAAAACTTGCTCACACACATACTCACACATGCAAATAAACTATTGAACGTCCATTTTTTTGCATATACAGCGATACACACAGTACCACCTTACTTCTAAGGAAACTTACACATACTTACTCTCTTAAACAATCACTTATAGAAACACATACTTATTAAAACAAGAACTCTTTCAATCTCTCACTCTCACATATACTCACTTATATACATCAATACTCACATATACTAGATTAAAACATATGTAGTTACTGATAAAGACACTAGTGAGACAGTCATTCACTTACTAACACATACATATACACACTCATTCACCCATACGGTCCGGCACATATGCTGTCTTCAAAACACATACAAACAGTGAGTCAGTCATTGATGCATCTATGTGCTAAATAACCCCCCCACCAAATCAAACAGACAATTATAAAGATACTAAAAAAGAATCTAATAACCCATATACACACACATGTAGCTACTCACCAACCCATGCAGCCACTTATACACAAAGTGAAACACTGATACAAACATTTAAATATTTAAACAATACTCGCTGATATATGTATTCACTATGATACACTTAATAAGCCAGTTAACCAATCAAATTTTTTTTTAAAAAACATCCATTAAGACACTTATTGAAACATTTATTCTTCCATCGACCTTTACATATTCATATATAAAACATGTTCATTTTTCAGAAAGACACACATTCATCAGTGATGTCATGAGTGATGTCACTGACTATGTCATGAGTGATGTAATATGTGATGTCATCAGCAGTGCATTACACGTGCAAGTTATAGTGAGTCTAACTAACTATAACGTGGGAATTTCATTGGTTTTATGTCAGTAAAATTTAAACCTAACTATAACTGGTTTGAAACCTATGGTTTTTTCAGTGAATTTAATAGGTTTTTTAAATGCTAATTTCTAACTATAACTGGTATGAAACCTATGGTTTTTTCAGTGAATATATATATATATGTGTGATGTGACAAAATAAGTGATTTCCTCTGCGAGAAAATAGAGAAAATTTACACTTCTTTTTCCAACGACGAGTCAGCTCAAGTTATGCGCAAGGTGTGTCCCACCACTCTGGCAAGCTGCCCTAGTTTTGGCCCTTTTTCTGAGGAGGAAGTGAGCAGGGTCATGCTGGAAATCAATTCAGGCTCTCTGCTAGACCCCTGCCCGGCAGTAACACAAATATTTAACCGTTCACTCAATCTAGCGGAATTTCCAACAATTTGGAAAAATGCTGTAGTCACCCCATTAGTGAAAAAAGCCGGTGCAGACATCAGAAAACCTGCCAACTATCGGCCCATCTCACAGTTACCGTACATATCAAAAGTCTTAGAAAATCTGGTAAACAAACAGCTGTCAAACTTCCTGGAAACCAACAATTTATTGGATGTCACAACAACTTGCGTTACAACATGCATATTGGATGTCTCCCAAACGGGCTTTAGGGCCAACAACAGCACTTAGATCACACTCCTGGCAGTGCTGGATGACATCAGAACACAAGTGGACCAGGGGAAAACGGTTGCCCTGATATTACTAGACCTTTCAGCGGCGTTTGATACCATACCCCACAACCTCCTAAAGGAAACCTTAGCTGCTAAAGGAATTCAGACCAAAGCACTAGGTTGGCTTGAATCATTCCTATCGGATAGAACACAATCCGTATGTTTGGGCAACTTCTCATCCACCCCTCGGACCATCCACCCCTCAGGGGGCCTCGTTAAGTCCGACGCTATTCAATGTATTTGTATCATCCCTGGCAAACATAGGGAGAAAGTGGGGTATCAACGTCTGCTCATATGCGGATGATAACCAACTAATGGTAGCCCTAAATTAAGAGGATGACCCGAAAAACAGGCTGCTTAATTGTCTCACGGAATTATCAAACTGGATGAACAGCCATTGTCTAAAATTGAATGCCGACAAATCGGAAATCCTCCTGTTCGGAGGATCGCAGTATTTGTGGGATAACACCTGGTGGCCTGCAGCCCTGGGTACACCTCCCAATCCTACACCAACGGCAAGGAATCTGGGAGTCATCATTGATAACACTCTATCCATGAAAAGCCATGATCCTACAATTTGTGGCAAAGGTTTTGCCCTGTTAAAAATGCGAAAAAGAGCTTTCCCATGGATTCCCATTGCATGCAGAAAGATTCTAGTCCAGTCACTGTTGATGAGTAGTCTGGACTAAGGGAATGCCCTTTTTGTAGGCATGGCAGACTACTTGTTTACTAAACTGCAACTGGTTCAGAATGCGACAGCAAAGGCAATCTGCAACAGAAAAAAATATGACCCAGCCAAGAGCTGTCTGGGAGAACTACACTGGCTTCCAATGAGGCAAAGAGCTTCTTTCAAAATGCTATGCATAGCACACAAGGCATTGCATAACACTGGCCCTAGTATCCTAAAAAACAGGATCAAGTTCTACGCTCCTAATCGGAATCTTCGCTCGCAATTTACAGCTAGAGCGGCTATCTCTAGAGTAAAGTGAGCCAGGATGGGAGGGCGGGCCTTCTCCCACCTAGCAGCAACCATGTGGAATGACCTACCCATTGACCTCAGACTTACGGATTGCTATCTCACTTTTAGGAAAAAATTGAAAACCTTACTTTTTCCAAACCCTGATTAAAACCTTTTCACTCATGTGCGTACCCTCCATTTACTTTAGCAATCTCAGCGCCGTGATATCCTAGCTAGGATGAATGTTGCGCTTTAGAAGAAAATGTAACATTAACATAACATTATATATATATATATATATATATATATATATATATATATATATATATATATATATATATATATATATATTCACTAAAAAAAAACATAGGTTATAGACCATATATAGTTAGGGATTAGCATTTACAAAACCTTATTTTATTCGCATAAAACCATTGAAATTCGCATATATAGTTAGTTGCGCTAAATATATATCGCGCACCCGCAATCCACTGCTGATGATGTCACATATTACATCATTCATGACATGGTCAGTGACATCACTGATGACATCATCCAGTGGCTGTCTGTTTCTGTCAAGTTAAAATATGTCTTACATATTGAAGAATGAGTGGATGTATAAGTATCTGGATGAAGGATTTAGTAGGTGCATGACTGACTGTATGAGAGAGTGATGAAATGTGTCTCACTGAGTGCATGGGTTAGTGACTAAACTATCTTAATTTGTGCATCATTATATCTGTTGTTCTATGAACTACTGCATGTGTTGATCAGTAGCTATATGAGTAACTGTATGGGTTATTGATTGGTTGCCCAAGTATTTGTATGGGAGAGTGAGTGTGTGTGTGGGTGGCTGGGAGGTGTGTGACTCTGTGCATAGATGTGTGAACAGTTGATTCACTAGATCTATGGGTTCAAAACTGCATGTGGAAACAGCTGTATGGGTGGTTGACTGTGTGCATGAGTGTATTGGTGAGTGATTGGTTTCTCAGTGCTACATGTCAAAGTAAGAACATATGTAAAACACAGTACATGTGAGAGTTGACATATATAAATAACTGTGCATAAGAGCCAGTGAATGTGTGAGTGGCTGTATGGATCATTGTGAACTTGTATCAGGGATTGTATAAGGGAGTAAATATGTGTTAGTATATGTTTGAATAAGTAAGATGTGTATAACTGTATAGTTGAGGAAATGGAGGTGTGATTGATTCTTTGCATGACTGACTAGGTGTGTGAGTAACTCCATGGATGAGTGACAGTCTGTGAGTGTCTGTTTACACTGAGTGTATCTAAGGTTATATCAGAGTCTGAAGAGGTTCATCGTATAATCACATGAATGATGTCATCAGTGATGTGATCAGTAATGTCAAATGAGATGTCATCAGTGATGTCATTTAAGATGTCATCATTGATGTCATTTGAGATGTCATCAGTGATGTCATCAGTGATGTCATTTGAGATGTTATCAGTGATGTCATCAGTGATGTCACTGACCATGTCATGAATGATGTAATATGTGACATCATCAGCAGTGGATTGCGGGTGCGCGATATATAGTTAGCGCAACTAACTATATATGCGAATTTCAATGGTTTTATACGAGTAAAATAAGGTTTTGTAAATGCTAATCCCTAACTATATATGGTCTATCACCTATGGTTTTTTCAGTGAATTTTCAAGGTTTTGTAAATGCTAATTCCTAACTATATATGGTCTATAACCTATGGTTTTTTCAGTGAATTTCAATGGTTTTTTAATAGCAAATATCTATAGCTGTAACATATGTTCTTATTCTAATTCATAAATGTATTTTATATATATTTGTATTATATGTTTAAAATTTCAATTTATATTATAGTTTAAATGATTTTTTCTTGTTTCGCTGCCGATCCGCGAAACGGTAAACGTTCCATTAGTGCAAATACCGTGTTAGAAAGGCACATCGCGATGCGTCCCATAA
This sequence comes from Lissotriton vulgaris, assembly GCF_964263255.1. NCBI lineage: Eukaryota > Metazoa > Chordata > Amphibia > Caudata > Salamandridae > Lissotriton > Lissotriton vulgaris. The sequence continues at coordinate 467,526,930 of NC_141699.1, read as the reverse complement.
ACACAACATATCGCGTTACTACGTAATGTCCCTTAAGACGTTCTGCATTAGCGCACCTGGAAGCGTTCTGGAACGCGAACCAAGGCGCGAAACGTAAAGGCTCGGAATCGATCCGAGGCGCAGCGCGGAACGCGGAACGTAAGCATAACAGGTCATGTGACTTGTTTATAAAACTTTTCATTGGTTCATTTTACTTTTAGTTTCCTAATGATGGAACGCTTGAGCATATGACGTAAAATAAACACTTTTCATTGGTTTAGAACATTTTCTTTTCTCAAATGATGAAAGTCCCACCTTCTTTCCTCACTCCGACTTTCATTTTTACGGGAGAAAGACCTGTTTTTGTTTGCTAAGACATGGCATTTGTATTAGCTGCAGCTGGTGGATCTCCACCACCTCCACCACCACCAAAGAAGAAAGGACCGACTAGCCAGGTCATCTTCGACCAGGAAGAAGAAGAAGAGGAAGACGAGGAACAGGAGCAAGGGACAAGTGGCTTTCTGAAAGAAATGCCAAGAACGTCCCGTGTGAAAGTGAATTTTATCTGGCAATTTTTTTCTTTTCCTTCTCATGAAAAGAAAGTTAATGCTAGGTCCGTTACCTGCCTCATCTGCAAAAAAACACTCTCGAGAGGGACCGAAAAAAAATATAGCTATGGTAATCATACCATGCATCGGCACATGGAGACTTGGCACCCTCTTAATTATTCCAAAGCGCAACTTCGAGATTTAGTGGAAAACCCCCGACCGGCAAAAACATCCACCAATTACTTTACAATAAGTGAGTCAGAGGCAAGGGAAACGATTCCAAATCTGCAAAAGAACTTTGTGCACATGAGATTGACTTGTTTACAGTGTGGAAAATTAATTTCATGCGGAGAAATGAGTATTACTTTAATAAATAGATCATTTGAAAATCATCAATGTCCAAAACGTCCTAGAAAGTGATTTTTTTTTCTTGTTGCTCCTGTTGAGCCCTTTGAAGTGAATCATTTTTGTTTCCCCTTCCTCAAAAAAACACAAAAAAAATATAAAACATCAAAAAGAATAAAAAAAAGTTCTTTTCAGAACTACCTTCCCTTTTTAAAAAAAATGCTAGAATGTTTAGCACTCTAGCATCCTCTATTTATTTTGATTCGCTTCCCAGTCAGCGTTCGGGTACGCGAACCGGGAGCGAACTAAATAAAATATTTTTTTTAAAAAGACGAATAAATAAACAGAGAGTAATGTGAAAAGAAAGACAAATAGAGGGAGTAACACACAATAACTGTTGAAAGAGGGACTGATAGAAGAAGTGAAAAGAGTAGTATAAGTAAGTAAAAGAAAAAGAAATGAAGGAAGTAGCAAAGACAGGAAACTAAGGGTTAAAGAAAAGAAGCAGTGGAACTAATAAAAGTTAAATCTGATAGACATGTAACGTAAAGAGTACTAAACACTTACCTTATAATTGTCATTACCGTAGTGTATTATCATTTTCATACTTTTAATCTGTGTAAGAAAGAACAAAAAAATTTAAATTAATACAAGATGGTAAAAAAAGAGTGAGCATAAGACAAAATGAATGTTAAATGTTAAATGTGGTATACTAGTAAAGCGTACAGCTGACCCAGCAAAGAGGCGTCCCGGCACTGTATACCGCTGGGGAACTCATCCTGGCTTTCCCTGTGAGATGGTCCCTCCTGAGCATCCCTAAGGTGAAACCAGGCATCCCCGGCGCTGATGGGGCCGTTAGTAGAGATTAAGCAAGCTATTACCCAGAGTTGCTGAGTGGGACCCATGGTTGGAGTAGGCACCGAAGCGAGAATTATCGAGACCGCTGACCATGGCCCAAGACCCTGCCACGTCAGGAATCGAACCCTGGTCCCGGGCTGACCTCTGCTTCCGGGTCTGCCACCTCTAACCAGTGAGCCACACCAATCCATATATATATTAGAAATCACAATTCAAAGTAGAAAATTAATTAAACATATTTAATGGTTTATTTTTGCTGTTATCAGAAAATATCAAATTTCACTGAAAACAGTGAGTTGAAGGTATTCATCATATAACAGCGGGGAAAAAAAACACAATCAAAATGATTGTGTTTAAAAAACCCAAATAATATAACTAAGCAGAAACAAGAACTCCTCCAAAGTAACTTACTTTCTATGACGTCAAAGGATATCCTATGAACAGCTTATACTCTGTTGTGCTGTTACTATTTTCTGCCCGCCACTTTCTGAAAGATAAACTCAATTGTTTTAAGAAAACTGAGACATACAAAGCAATTTGAAACAGCACACTAAATTACAGCAACACCTAGAATCATTATAGTCCAATTACCTACCCTAAATTCTGACTTCAAAAAACAAGTCAAAAGGTAACATTGCTTCATAGTCAATTAGTAATGTTTGCTGAAAGACTAGCCATTTTATAAATTTTAAATAAGCTGTGTAATATCCAGATGTTGTCAAAGGACCAGTATATTATATAATAGCTGCAGTTGCAAATGTTCTTCCTGAAATCGATGACTATGTAGCCAAAACATTTTTAATTAGACTGGAAAACTTATTTTCTTCCAGTTTATGTAGTTGAAATTGTAAAATGACATTTCATCCATAAGTTTCCATAAATAATGTGGACAGCATTGCAGACTTACATTTCCTCTACTCCTTATTTTGATCGGCTACTTGACTTTGCTTATAAAAACAAACAGTTTTCGCTCTGTACTACAATTATCCACAAGGCCATATAGAGTAGGAGCCATTAGAACATCTTGAAATTCCTCTGAACAAATCCCAAGCTTTTTTTCCTAAAATTTTGGTTGTAAGAACACCAGGTAAGAATTTTGAAGGTGGAAAGGCAATCTTTTTTGGAAAGTTAAAACAGAATCATTACAGAATGACCAGCCGTTTCCAGATTTCAAATAGGCTGTATAATGTCCTGAATTAGTTGAAGGACCATTAAGAAATATAATTGCAGTAGTTTTAAAAGTCCTTCCTGATATTGACAACTGCGAAGCCACAAAATTATTAATTAAAGTTGCCAATTTAGTTCCATCAGGCCTACATCGTTGGAACATTAAAATGACATACTGGCCATAACTTCATAAAATTAACGTGGACAGCATTCCAGACTTACATTGGCTGCACTCCATATTTTGATCGGCTGCCTTTACTAGCTTATTGAAGGATACTGATTTACTGTCAGGCAAAGTTAAATATATAAGTCTTTCTGAGTCTACACTATTAGTACTTGATAGCCTACAGTTCTCGCAGTCATGTTGCCATTGATAAGAAAGGCCAAATAGATAATCTACATCTACACCTTCATCTTGCAATACATCAAGCATATACATTAAAAACTCCTGACAATCCTGCTGAATATTTTCAGAGAATTCTGTTTGACCTGAACATTCGTCTAACAGAAAAAAATTTCAGACACACTTTCTACTCTCGTTTTATCAGCACTACATTTCTCTAACACAGAATTCAACAAACAGCATAAACTCTGGTCCGAATTGATCACAATCTGTTCTTTGAAAGTCTCTAGTGAAAAGAGAACATTAACAACTACATTAGCATAGCAGTTGACACCAGAACTATTTTCAAATTTAAAACCAACAACATTTTCAACAGAATTCATTTTATTCCTGCTTCCACTTTTGGGTTCATCGACTTTTGGTATTTTTGCATCAACCTCCCTACTATTACTGATATTTCTTCGTTTCCGGCCTACCACACGTTTCTCAAACAAAGGATATTGAGGCAAATGTGGCGCATACTCTCTTCTTAACCTATTGTATTCCTTAACACAATCTAGATCCGCACAAATGTTTGTGACATCACAGTCAATCAAGTACAATCCCGATAAAGTTCTGACTCGTGACAATGCTACATAAGCCATACCCTCCTTGAACACAGAACTGCCAATATTCACCAAAGCAGTGTCTACACTTAAACCTTGCGATTTATGGATTGTCACCGCATATGCCAAGCAAACAGGAAACTGCTTACGGCGAACATATAAGTCTTTTACAAGCAAAAACCTAGCAGAGCAACGACCAATTAGCTGTACTTCCTCAATGCCATCAAATTTAATTTTTAAAAATTCAATTCCATCTCTACTTCTGTATCTCTCAAAATCAACAACATTACCCATTGATCCATTTACCAGACCTCTTTCAACATGTAAATTCCTTCTCAAAATGATTCGGCAATTTAAGCATACATTCAAAGTCTTTTCAAAACCCGCAGTTTTAGATATAGTCTTCTCTAATGAATCCAATTTAGATTTCAAATTCTCTGACAAAATAATTGTTGCTCCCATATGCTCTATTTTGTCAATAGCTTCAAGTTTTACAATGTCTTGTTTTTCTAAATTCAACATTTTGTTGTTGAAGATGGAACATTCTGCAAGAGTTGGCATCAAACATATTCCAGATTTCTTCTCAGTAATTTTCTGAAAAATATCCTCTGGAAAAACGTCTTTTTCTGGATATAAATTTGACAGTAAGCGTGCATGTAAAGCTTCTTTACCACGCTCAGTCACTTTCCCGATTCTAACATCTTGCAGAATATTCTTGTAATCTTCGTCCTTCGCCTGATGCATATTTTCACGCAGCTCAGCATAACTGAAGTTTAACCATATGTTAACGTTGCCAATGCTCCCTAGGCACTTCTTGGTATCTTCATGTGTAAGCAGTTTAAACACTGGTTGTCCTTTCACTGGTGTCAGCTGCAGAAGATCACCAAAAACAATGATGTGTTTGCCACCGAATAACACATCATACTCTGTTTTAAGAACTTCCTGCATCCTTAAATGCACAAAAGCAAGCATGACATTTGAAACCATGCTTACTTCGTCAATGATAAGAAGTTTCATCTTCTTCAGGACTCTAGATACTTCACAACAAGCATCTCCAGATAACTTGTGGTATTGTAATTTGTTATCATGCTCCACTGGCAGCATCAGTAACCGATGCAAAGTAATCCCTTTAATGTTATGAGCTGCCAGTCCAGTTGGAGCGGTCACAACACAAGACAGCGATGATTCAGCCCTTTTCTGCAGATAACATGAAATTGCTTTAATGAGGAAACTTTTTCCAGTTCCTGCTTCTCCACTCACGTACAGTCGGACAGGCTTCAACGACGTACATGAGCACTCTTCCTTCTCATGACTTAATCCATGATCAATTTGGCTGGTAACTTCGTCATATATTTTCCTCTGCTCAACGTTGAGTTGTCTTTCCAATTCTTCTAAGTTAACTGCATCCTTCTGAGCATGTGCCATGGCTCTTTCCACTTCAATCATGGCAGTGGCAGCTTCATTTTCGATAACTGGTTCTCCTAGTGGATCCTGACTCAATGAAACAGAACTCTGACTGTCCTGAGAACTGTCTCTAGCAATCTCGGCTGCAATTGTTGCTTCCTGCTCAATTTCTGCATTCAACATTTGTAGATATTTGGGAAAAACAGGACATTCTATGGACTCCTTGGCTGCATTGAAGGAGTCTTCGTAACAGAGAAAATCCCCAAGCAGTTCCTCTTCTGCACGCCAAGGCTTGAAAAGTTTCAAAAGAGCTAAATAGAAAAACTCTTTTCTTTCGGAAGATTCACAATCCAATTTTCGATGATTTATCAATTGACATTTTTTTTGCTTGACCAGACATCCTTCACTTCCAATTACAGCATACACTCCTTTATCGATATCTTCTTTGATGTTCCTTTTGAAAACGTAATTTTGAAGAACATCATACAGACAAGCATTCTCCAGGTGACTGCTTCGATTTGGATAATATGTATCCAACATGTTGGTCTTCAAAATGTCGGTACTGTTTGGCTCCTTTTCCGCCAAATACTCAATTTCCTGGACAGGTTTTAGAACTCGATTTCGCGTTGCAGCAAGACCAAGACTCGCCCAAACGATACTCCTGGATTTGGCATAGAGACTTGCTGAAGACAAGCGGTCAGAACATTCGTAAGCTCCGATTTCTCGATGCGACAACATCTTCAAACTGAAATTGTACATTCTTTTCATGGGAAATATCCTCCCACATATCCTTCAATTCTGTCTTTTCTTTTTTGGTGATGTAAGATGTCACATACCGAGCCAGAGTCATACAGTTGTCAGCCACAAACTGTATATCCATGTTAGCATTCCACATGGACAAAATCACAGGGTTGTAGTCGTTGATGTACTTGGACTCTTCGTTTCTTTTCAAATTGTATGTGTTTTTGGGTGATTTCCTCGTCACATTATGTCGCAGTGAAGACATCAAACTGTTTACTCTTCCTTTAGAAATCACCGGTCGTGGAAAGTTGAAACGACATTTGGTGTAGAACTTGTCCTTGTTTCTGAATTTACGACGACAGTACTTTCCACAACGATGGCTTTGGAAACGTAGAACTTGTTCTCTTAGGCTTTTCTTCTCCTTTGCGCTTGGAACAGCACACGTAGAATACTGTTCTATAAAACTCATCACTAAGTCATCCGGATCTGTTCCAAATTTAGGTGCATCCTTGATCCATAGAAGCATATGTATATGAGGAGCACCTCTTGCTTGGTACTCCTTTCTCCAGAAAAAATCCAACACCTCTCCAAGAGGTGGATTCTTTTTATTCATGATGAAAGACATCATAGCTTCAAATCTATGATTGAAGTACCTGCATACATTCACTGGATCTAAAGAGCACAGTTCTCCGGGTGTCTTGAATTCAATATTTTCAATGTTTCTATTTGCCTCTCGTAGAAATTCAAGTAAATCTTCCCAGCTATACTCGGCACAGCTGAGAGTGAGGAACCATGTGGGAGTTCCTAAGTTCCTCAGCATACATTTTAAATCACCATGACGACGGTACCAATACTCATTAGTACCACGCTGACAAGCCATGAGATTAATCAGGTGAGAATCCAAAATACTGTCTTGGACATTGACTTTATCCATAAAGTCCCTTGCCGAGATGTTTCGCATCTGTATACCACTTTTCAAGATGTGGTTCACTGCATATGACAGTCCTGACAGATCGCTTTCAAACAGGAGATGAAACAAATAGGGAATGCATTGTCGAAACCTAGCATCTTCTGCATACAATCGTAAAGTCCGGTATTCTGAAGCAGGAATTTGAACAGGTCGCTCATCATATCGTCCTCCTCGACCTGTGGGAAATAGCTGTGGGAAACACCGAGCTTCCAAACTTTCCTCCCAAACACTAATGGGACTCCCTTTGGCTTGTTTCATTTGAAACAACTCAATAGCATTCCCCATAGCTTCCTAGGAATGCAAAGGATGAACACTATAATGTTCATAAATTTCTTCCTTTTTAGAGGCTTCTACTTTTTCAATTTGACCAGGATACAAATCGCTATCCTCTTCCTCACTTACTTCCTCTTCTGCAACATATACATTCTTATAGTACTTATTATTTTTTTTAAATACAATGTTGCCTTTTTGACTTTCCTAACATCCACTAAATCTTGCCATATTTTCTTACTCTTTGTCGGAACACCATTAACTATGATAACTAGAGGTTCCTCTTCCACTTTCTCTACTCCAATTGTGTTAATGTTTTTGTTCAAATCTAGAGGCAAATAAACAACTCTTCCCTTTAATCCTCTCTGTAAATCTGATGGAGGCAACTTCCCTGACTTTGGCTCCATTCTTACAATAGCTTGAAAGGGATGCACACTTTGAATCAAAATAGATTCATAAGTATTTAAATCCTTCAATTCAGAAGGAATCTCTACCAATTCCAGATTATTATGAACCGCCCTAGCAGGCATGTGGTTTTGGTTTAATTTGTTAAAACAATAAGTACACATACGTTGGTCCGCTCCCAAATCAAAACAATTTTCTACCATCAAGTATGTGGCAAAATCCTTCCATTCACTATTGTTTTCCATATCACTTTTTGCATATATATCCACTAACTTAGTCTGATTCTTATAATAAGTCCGTCGACAACACACACAAGTGAAATTAGGCCTCTCACTTGATTTCACCATAAACGTGGAAATTTCCTTATGAAACTTATCTGTACTGAAAATCTGTACACTGTCTTCCACATTACCTTCTTCTAGTGATTCAATATCAACATTGCTCTCTTTACCAGCAAAGTAACAGAACTCAATTTCTTGACAAATATTCTTCACATCTACTTCAGAACCATGCAAAAGAGCACTGCTTAATTGTTTAAGCATAATTGCTGGACTCTTAGCAAAATACAACATTCTCACTAATTTCCTCACTTTATTATGATGCACTGCTAGCATCCTGAAATGATGAAATACACTCTGGCATACTCTCCTGGAAAGACAAGCCAGTGAATGACCACGCAAACCTGTCACTTGTCTCACTCTGCAAGGATCTAATTCTTGCAACATCTTTATTTTTTGCTTTACACTTTTCTTATGAAATGTCCGTATAAAATCACAAAGCAAATTGATGGAATCCTGTCGCACACTGCAAATAGAACTACACTTCCAGATGTACACTGGTCCCTCAGGACGTCTCCCTAAAACCTCATCACTTAACGCCTCTTCTGCATCTGCAGACACAAGTATTTCTTTTTCAACCGGTTGACCGTCTTTCACCTCATAAGCTCGACCACTGGTGTCAACTGCATGCACCAAATCATTGTCCTGAAAATAACTCTCCTCATTAAAAAATGCCTCACTATTTGAACTATGCATCCATTCTCCTGAGAAAACATCACAAAAATTAGTTCGATTTACTTGTCTCTTCCATCTACTACTAGATTTGAAAACATAGATTACCTTGTTTAGTTTCCTAATTCTATTAATTACCAAAATAAATAACTTTCGCTTAATTTCGAAAGCCTGATCAATAATTTTCTCTACATTTTTCTTTTTCTTATAAAATGCCGCTTTCTGTTGGCCTTTCTTGAATTGTTTTAGCAAATTGACAATTACCCTGTTGCGAAACATTCGCCTACGAATGTCCCTGAATACATTTTCCCTTCTACTGCCATGCACAGAGTTATCTCCAGCTGTAGCAGAAACTTTTTTGACGGGCCTTTCCTTTCCATTTAAATTGGCTCTCTTTTTCGGCACTAAAACTTGTTCTGTAGTTATACTTTTGTTTCTACAAATGTTTCTAAGAAATGATTTCGTTCGCTTACCCGAAGTTTTCTTCGTGCGTTGAGATGATTTAAATGTAGAGGACTGCTGCAAAAATGTAGTAATCTGCTGTCTTTGACGTTTCGTAGACTTTCGGATTCTATCTTTAGATGGCATTGTCTAATTTCTCAATAATCTGCAGTTGAATCTGTGGTAAAATATAATAAAAAATGCTATTAACCACTAATACCAAACAGTAAATGAACAGTAAGAATTTGATTCAGCAACGCTATAAAGATGATTCATTAATTTTTTTTTTATTTTACTGTGATAGTGATAGTATTACAGGGCTTTCATGCAAATGACTACCCACCCTGCAAAAAAAAGCCCACATGAAACTTTACACACATTAAACTGTGTACTTACCTGCAATAATCCATATGCCAGTGTTTATGTCCCTCCACCCTGCCCCTCACCCTCCCCGCATGCCTGCCCCACCGTAACTCCCTCCACGACCCGCGGCTGCTGTTTTGCAACATGGTGCTCCTTGTAAATCTCTCCTGCATTACAAAAGTGACGCACCAACAGCACAAAAGAGGCGCACAACCATCATAAATCTGTCTCTAAGACTTTAAGGGCCAGATGTAGGTCGGTCGGTAACGACCGAAAAACGGTATTTTCGGCCGTTACCGACCAGATAACAAAATTTGTCATGTAAGGGGCAATATATTACGAATCGGTAAAATTACCGAATCGGTAATTTTACCGATTCGGTAAAATAAAACATCGATAAATATACCGATTTAAAGCCACCCATATGTAGGTAGGACTCTTCTGGTCATAATTTGAAAACACAGCACAGCTCCTATGTACATACACACCTTATCAGTACTAATACTTTCCATTAACTACAATTACAATTGGTAAAAAAATGCAAAATCGCCTTTCAAAGCATAATGCAAACACTTGACGCAAAACATCATTTAAAATATACATGTGGCCTTGGATTTAGGCCCCTACATACCGATTGGCCATTTACCGGTCGGAAACGGCCGAAATCGGCCGTAACCGGTCGGTAAATGGCCTGAAACAACCACCTACATCGGGCCCTAAGTATGCATGCATTTGATTTCAAACAAAGTTTTTAAACCTTTTATGTAAAACAATAATACACCTACATTCATGCGGAACAGACTTAAGATGCCCTAATACACATCAAAAAGTTTTTTTAAGGAACTTGCACCTTTTTTTCAATAACTTTTAACATGGCTATGTAACTCAAACAATCAAAATGAAAAATTTTCAGGCACACATGGGGGCGTATTTACAAGGGCCTTGCACTACGGGGAAAGTGACTTCAAATGACCAGACACACATGGGGACGTATTCACAAGGCCCTTGAACCCGGGGGAAGTGACTTGAAATTGCTAAGCACACATAGGAGAGTATTTACAATGCCCGTGCAACACTTATGCATCATTTTTTACCTATACACCGTAACAATACCAACACAAATGCATCATATATCTGTTCCGCAAAAGCGACGCATTGCAGGAGTCACATCACAAGTACATAGTTTCTCATAATTTTTTAAAGCATTCCTTTTCCTTAAAAACGATTTTCTGATCATAATTTGAAAACACAGCACAGCTCCTATGCACATACACACCTTGTCAGTACTAATAATTTACATTATCTACAATTACAATTGGTAAAAGAATCCAAAATCACCTTTGAAAGCAGAATGCAAAACACTTGACGCAAAACATCATTTTAAATACACAGCTGACTTTCTTATTTACGCAAAAAAGCATACTAGTCTTTATCTAAAATATATAAACGATAACTCACCTTTACAAATTCTTTTTGAAATTCAAAACAGACTCAGAAACACACCAATTATTCTTTAGCAGAATTAAAGGTATGCACTCCAGAGGCTGGAACCAACAAAGGCACTGAAACGCTGATATTCATCACACATATCTCTCATGTCAGCCAATCAAAACTCTTCCCTCACTATTTTCAAATCAACACCCTTCCCCCCTCTGCCCTTTCTACCTCTTTTCCATAGCAACTACCGCCTGCCAGACCTCTCAGGTTTAGAAGTTCACACAACAATGTTTCAAATGAACTCTGAACTCTCAGTACACCTGCTAATCCACTGAAATCTTTCATAACATCATTTTTTATTAACCATTCAAATTACATCTTTCAAAGAACACATCCATGCACCCTAACTTTCTGTTTTCAGCAATAGAAATACACCAATCACTGCTAATGAATCATTTGCACTTAAACTCCACAGTTTTTTTTCATTACAAACTTCACTATTTCAACTGCCATTTCATTCCCACACTTCATCTTTCTGCAGCAAAAACTCCTCTAGCCATGTTTTCAGTCTGGATTCTTGGACATAGCTACATCCACTGGGCTCACAGGTACGCTGATAACAGAAATTTACACAACCTCAATTTACGAAATTTGGAAATTAAATGGATTGGCCGAAGAGGATTGAAATGTCACCAATTGATACCATTGGTGAAAACCTTTTTACATTTGCCAAACCCTGACCTCATAATAGTGCACTGTGGCGGAAACGATTTAGGCACTTTGACTGGGGTAGGTCTGGAAATGCTCCTAAAGGACACCTTTGAGCATTTGATGACACTTTTTCCTCAAACTGCCTTGGTATATTCCAATATATGCCAAAGACAAAAATGGAGGTGGTCCAATCAATTTTGTCCACAAATAGAAAAATCGAGGAAGCATGTAAATAAGTCTGTTTCAGCTTACATGAGGGACCATGGAATGGGCTGCATCTACAACAATAACTTGCGTTACTACATGCAAGATATCTACAGAGGAGATGGCGTGCATTTCTCAGATGAGGGGAACAAAGTTTTCATACTAAATTTATGAATGTGTATTGGTTCCTACTTATAAGTTTCTAGAACATACACAAAACCCAAAAGCTCTTTTCAGAGCTACCTTAACTTAGTGTACTCTTTTGAAATTTCGAATGTACCTTTTTTCACTTATTTTCACCTATATTCGCTTCCCGGAACGCTAACTAGTTCGCGTACCGGCAGCTAACCACGCGAAAAAAAAAAAAAAATTTTAATGACAAATATGAGCCTCCTGAGCCACCCTCAGAAAACTTAGGGAGACAGGATACGTCTAAACTTCCCCAATCTACCCATTCTGAACATTATTTACCCTCCATCTTGTATCTCAATTCTACCGAAACACAAAATGGAGGACTCCCGTAACGCTGCAAGTTCGCGTACCGGGAAACACACTGACAAGCACTCGCTCAAAAAAGGTGGGAAAGTAATTTACAGAAAAACAACTGGAGACACTTTCACCAATTAAACATTAGCTCATACTACATACCAATCCCTACCATTTTCACAAATATTGTTGGAATACCATTTAGCCATTGAGCATGTAGAACTCTCTAAAATCCCTGAGGTAAATTACTTCACAAAACATATCGGAAGTGTTGGAAATGACAACCAATTAAAAGATAACTTTCAATTTCTACTATTATATCATGACATTTCATTGGTTATGTACCTGAATATATATATACAAAGAGAGAGAAACACACCCATTTTGACTACTACTTCGAGAAGTGCATAACAACAAAAAATCAACTGATAACTTCAACTTATATTTAAAAGGTAAGATATTATTTATAAAACTGAAGTATGTTCTGTACTGAAAGCTAATTAGAAAAACATTTTCTGACAATCATATTCTATCACTCTGTAATACTTATAGAAAAAAATAGACTTCTCTGTTTTAGTTATGGCAGGGCCAGTCCTAGGATTTGCAAGACCATGGGCTAAAAGGGAAAGTGCGCGAGGCCCCCTCCAATTTACATAAGTGGCCCCTTGCAAGGAGAACATTCACAGACACTGAGGAGGCCCCATTGTCCAGCATTTTGACGCCCCCACAGTTTTAACTTTTACTCCACACGCATTTCTCACACCTTCATAGGTGTGAGAATTTATTGTGGTCTAAAAGTTAAAACTGTGGGTGCGCAAAAATGCTGGACAATGGGGCCCCCTCAGTGTCTGTGAATGTTCTCCTTGCAATTGAAGGAGCGTCTCCTTCTCCCTCCCCTATACCTCCTGACACCATCCATGGGTGGCCCAAGGAGGGGGCCCCCTCCAATGGACCTTAATTGCAAGCGACACCTTTCTTTATGATAGATCTCCAGGAAAACAAAAGGACACATCACCAGTGCGTCGCCCCATGCTGGTGGGCTGAGTGCGAGACCATGAGCGGCAGCCCACGCTGTCCATGCCTAGCGCCGGCCCTGAGTTAAGGATAGAGTTAGACTTCTATAGTATAATTCAGAATTGACGAAGAGTTTATTTGATAATTTTCTTCATATTTCTACTTCTAATTTGATACCATACACTGCCCAAAGAAAAAAACACTATATAAATAACCAAACTGCCAATCTGTACTGAAACCCAACAATGCCCTTTCTGTACTGATATATTTAAAAAAAATTCATTTTACAGAATTGAAAATGGAAGAACAACAAAACAACATGAAAACTGAAACAGAAAAAAAAATTGAGACACAAGTTGACATGGATTTCTACGACGACACAATAAATAATGAACTTGTGCAATGTGTAGATGCAGTAGATTTTCTACTAAAAAATGAAGAAAAAAATGATCATGATTTTTTAGATTTTCTTTTAAATTTTGAAAAACAAAATGAAAAATAAATTTTAATTTCTTAATTCAAAAATTGTTTGACACATTATTTATTTTTATATGTATATTGAAAACTAGTAGCAAATGTATTATAACGTGAAGTCAGACTTACAATATACTGTGCAACTTTTTGGTGTTACATACTAGCTTTGTTCATAGTTACTTCCTTTCTCCCACTATATAATCCCCAATGTGTATTTAACATCTCTTTATCATCTCCTGCCACCATGTTGTTTCGGCTTTCCAGACAGACTATGGTATGAATTCCATATACCACAATAACTTCTATAACAACAGGCAAGATATTTACAAAGGAGACGGCGTTTATTAAATTATAGACTCTGCATTGGTACCTACATGTAGCTACGTAAATAAAAAAAACCAAAAAAAAACCAAAACGAACAATCAATAAACATACAATAAGTTAAAAGTCAATCATTCTTGTTTCCTTATAGTACGCTTCCCAGACCGCTTTCTGGTACGCGAACCGGGCGCACCCCACGAAAAAAACAAATTTTAAAAAAAAATTTTGGGGGACCCGCGGGGCACTTTAATATCCCCCTCATCAATCCTAGGGGGTCAGAAGGGGTCTACCTTGCCCCCTTTCCTTTATTTCCCCCTTCGTTTTGACATCCTCTTGTCTCTCGATCCTACCGAGAGACAAAATGGCGGCCGCTACGGACTGTTTAGAATGTTGACAGACACCGGAGAGCCAATCAGCTTCGCTTCGCAAAGCTCCGTTACGCGAAAAGTACGCGAACTCGTTTGCTATCCAGGACGCTGTCACAGATATATAAATTTTTTAAAACATTAATTTCTCAAAATCCACTGGAGCACATATATTGAGACCCAGCAAAGGCACATCGGGCTAACAGTCCCTACAATTTTGCCAAGTTTCGTGCAAATCCATTCAGCCGTTTGAGCTAAAAGTGAGGCCAAACGCCCTATGGAAATTAACATGGGAAAAACGCGTTTTGGGACCCCCCTTTTTTCTCGGCCCCCCCTTGACGAAACCCATCCAAATTTTCAAGGGCTGCTCAGAAACAAAATGTGCCATTTTCCTGAAAATTTCAGCCGATTCCGTCCACAAACGCCAACGTTATTAGACATAGAATTTTCAAAAGTCCCATAGGAAAAAAATCCTAACTATATATACCTACTGGCTATCGCCAGTAGGTAATATATATATATAAATATATTTATATCAAACAAAGCCTTTCAGGTTGAAAGGAAGTTGAGCTCCACACAATTCCGTCACTTTAAAACCATTTATTGACATGTTGCAGCACAGCCGGGTTCAAATGCATTTCGGTCGACACTTCGACCTTCGTCAGGGAAAAGCGACCAGGCATAGCACAGGCTAACAGTTCACTATTCAGCTCGGCTCCTTCAAGTTGTCTTCGCCATCCAGTGGCCACCCCCATGGGCTATCTGTTCTTAAGGGCATGCTGGATCTTGTAGTGTACTTGTTGCCGTGACGGTGTTATCCTCAGATGGATAATGCCTTTCGTGTTTTGCTGCTGTTTTAAAATGATGTGAATTTCCTGGCAGGCCACTTTCAGGTTGCCAGGAGCCTTGCCAAAGTCCAGTCCTTGGCGGCTGCCACCTGCTCTGTAAGCTTGCGCAGAGACGTAGTGTTGTCCTTGGAATCGGGTGGTACCGGCGCTCTTGCAGGCGGTGCGTGGCTCGAGGGAGGACAGCCTCTATAACATCAAAAAAAGCCTTTCAGATTGAAAGGAAGTTTAGCCGCCCACAATTCCGTCACTTTAAAACCATTTCTGTACATGTTGCAGCACAGCCGGTTTCCAATGCATTTCGGTCGACACTTCGACCTTCGTCAGGTAAAAAGCGACCAAGCATAGCACAGGCTAACAGTTCACTATTCAGCTCGGCTCCTTTAAGTTGTCTTCCCCATCCAGTGGCCACCCCTACGGGCTATCTGTTCTTAAGGGCATGCTGGATCTTGTAGTGTACTTGTTGTCGTTACGGTGTTATGCTCAGATGGAGGATAACACCTCCATCTATATATATATATTACCTACTGGCGGTCGCCAGTAGGTAGTTATAGTTAGGACCTAGTTTGCATAGGAAATCCGTAACATTCTATTTGGTTTAACTTTGGCGCCGGTGGACAAATCTTTGCGAATTTCTGAAAGAAGATGGCTCGGTCCGCTGCGCTCCTTCCCTGAACGTTTTGGGGGGATTCGTCAAGTTGGGGCTGAGATAAAAGGATGGGTCCCAAAACGTGTTTTCCCTCTTGTTATTTTCCATAGGATGTTTAGACACGGCTACAGCTCGAACGGCTAAATGGATTTATTAGATATTTGGTAAAAAGGTAGAGTCCGGCTCGCAGATTACGCTTTTCTTTGAATGTTGTAAATCCGTTCAGTAGTTGCTGAGAAAATTAAAGTTGAAATCAATTATATCTATAAGCGCGCACGGGTGCGCGCACTAATGCGGCTGTGCGCGAGCGGAATTCTGATTTGCTGTTTGACGTCTGTCAACATTCAATTCGGAGGAAATCAGGAAGTGTTGACCGCCATTTTGTTAGTGCGAGTGAATATATTGTATAGAACAAAGGAGTAGAACATGGAAAGGGGACAAGGTAGAGATTGTCTGGCCCCGTAGGTGTTCTCAGGGGGTGCAGTAAGGACCCTGAAAGCGAAAAAAATACGTTTTTTTTGCAAAAAAGTTGCGGGGTGCGCACACCCGGTCGCGCACTGCTATTTACAAGAGTGTGAAAAACTATAGTGGAGAGCATGGAAAGGGAGCAGGGTGGAGACTCTTTGATCTCGTAGGTTTTCTCAGGGGGTTTATTAAGGACCCCAAAAGTCTAAAAGTAGCTTTTTTTTTGCAAAAAAGTTGCAGGGTGCCCGCACACGGTCGCGCACGGCGAACAAAAAAATAAAAAGAGATGGAGATAAATTACAAGTTTGAGTGTTTAGGTGTAAGGTGGCTCTAAAAAGTGCCGTTGTGTTAATTGAGTTTTTTTTGTACTTATAAGTACCGATGCAGAGTCTCATGTTACAGAGGAAGATTCTATTTGCCTCATCCGTGAAATGAACACCATCTCTCCTATAGATGCCTTGCGTGTTGTAACACAAGTTGTTGTGGTATATAGAACCCATGCTATATTCTCTGAGGAAAGCAGAAACAGATTTATTTACATGTTTCCTTGCTTTCTCAATCTGTGGACAATGTTGATTGGACCAATTCCATTTCTGTCTTTGGCATATATTGGAATACACCAAGACAGTTCGAGGAAAAAGCCGAAAGCTGTCCTTTAGAAGCATTTCCAGACCTACCCCAGTCAATGTGCCTAGATAATTTCCACCACAGTGCACAATTATAAGGTCAGGTTCTGGGAGATGCATAAAAGTTTTCACCAATGGTATCAGTTGGTGACATCTCAATCCTCTCTGGCCAATCCACCTAATGTCCACATTTGGTAAATCAAGGTTGGAAATTCGTCTGTTTGCTGCATATTTTTCACTCCAGTGAATGTAGCTGTGTCCTAAAAGCCAAACCTTTATTTTCAAGGCAGATGCAGAAGTACTCCGATGGGTTCTGGAAGTGGAATGGCAGTTAGAAGCTGAAAGTTAGGATAAAAAAGTAGATGAGGTTTGGTGTACTTGAAAAACTAAAAATGATTGGTTGATTCTTATAACTCAAGATTGAAGACTAGGTTGCATGTTAAAACAAAAAATGCTATTGGTTGTGAAAAAAAAATGAAATGTAACAAAGCAGTGGATAAGCAGGTGCGTTTGGAGGGAAATCAGCCTTGTTGGTTTGATTTGGAACATTGAGATATGAAGTTTTGACCTGTGCCTTCAGCAGGGTGCAGAATGAGGTGTTACCATGTTAACAGCCAGAGAAGGCAGAGGGTGAAGGGTGACCTTTATGTGACTTCGAAAATATTGAAAGGGACAACCAACTGAAATGTTAATTTGATTTTTAAATTGTGCGGGAACAAATAGGATTGGTTGAACAGACATATATGACTCTGTATTGAGAGGAAATCAGTGCCATTAATCTTTGGTTGCAATGATAGAAGCATTATTGAGAGTTCCTTCAAACAAATATCTGTTTTGTGACTGTCACTGTTCTACATCTTATAAAGCATTGGTAAAGGTGAGTCTCTAATTCTTTTTGTTGTGATTCACCGTAAATTGTGCTTTAGTCACTGTAATTGTTTATTTCCCTCACAGTCTCTGACTGACCTCATTTTTGACTTTGGCATTGTTTTCTATTTTTTCTACTACTCTTCCATTTCGTTTCCTCACTCTTTATATACATTAGTTGTTCACAGTTACTAGTTTTAAATTTCTATTACTAAATTTGATTAAGCTCAGTGCTCTTCAGTCATCTTCCTATGTAATCCCTTACTGTTAGTTCTTTTTATTCACTGTCAGTCAGAGGCGGAACTGGAGCGAAATGTTTGGGGGGGCTAACACAAATCTTTGTTAGGGGGGCCTGAACGTTTAATCAGTAGGCAGAGTGAAGCTGCAGGGGCTCTTAGAAGGGGTGAAACAACTGCAAGGCCTAATTAACATTCAAATGGTTCTTTAAAGACATGTGAAACGTTCAGGTGCGGCTCTGTGTGTACCTGGGATCTATCTTATCTTGGGCTGCCACACCCGACGGGGGGGGGGGGCTGAAGCCCTGCGAATTTAATGGGTGTTGCGTGCCTGCTGTCAGTTCATTTTTCTTATTCTCTTTCTTCAGTTTCTTTCTTTCAACTGTCAGTTATAGTTTTGCAACTATTTTTGGTATACTGAATAAATGGGATATAAAATGTGTTTAAAACAGACAGTAATTATTTGAGTGATTTGGAAGCGTTTTTATGTAATCTGTAAAGTTGGTTTAGAGATCGAGAAATGGTATTAGCAGAGACACAGATAGTGCAGGTAGAGAGAGAAATGGTAGATTACATGTGATACCGTCGTCATGTGTCTAAAATTACATAGTGAATTAAGTTTATTTTTAAATGAATGTGGATGAATAATTTTGTCAGTTGATGTGTTAAAAAGTCATTTTTTGAATTAAGTTACTCTTCGTGAAATTTACTGGTACAGAATGTTAGGCAGCATGTCTGTTAGGCCTGTTACTTGACAAAAAGAGGAAGGGTGTGGTGTTGAAATGAGAAAGGAATGTTTTTTTTTGCATACATATATATGGTGTATTTTTGCTAGTAAAGGTAGTGAGATGGTATGAGTAGAGATACATATAGTGTAGATAGACAGAGACATGGGACATTGCATGTAACATCCTGGTCATGTGTGTTAGATGAAACTGTGAGTGAAGTTTGATTTTAAATGAATCTGGGTGAATAGTTTGCTTAGTTGATGTGTTAAAAAATCATTTGTTGAAGTTAGTTAGGCAAGATGGTATGCACTGCTTGAGAATTTTAGGTAGCATGTTTCTTAGGCCTCGTCGTTGTCAAAAGATACATGGTAATTCTTTTTAGCAAGTAAGAGGTCTAACAGACTGTCGCAGGGATTCCGTGCTTAGACAGAACTGTGCATAGAGGCATGGAACCTCAGTGAATTACGATGTCCCAAAACTCACCTTAGTACCCAAATATTCTCCACCAGACTAGCATTCAGTGACTTATTAGTCATCATAAACTGCCAATGCTTAAGGTACTCATAAACTTTCTCTCGGAGGATAAATTTACAGTGTGGTTTTTGGCCGAGGGCTGCACTGGTGGGGGTGGGGTGAGAGGGGGAGGGGGCCGAGTAAAGTAAAATGAAAACTTGTGACCATGAGGTTGTTCACAGGTCCGTGGAGTAGATGCCTTCATACATTGAGGTACCAGACCGAGTATACATAGATCTCTCTCCCTCCTGACGTCTGTCTCCATCGTTATCGCCCTCCTGCCTTCCGTCTCTGTCCCCCTGTGTTATCTTAGTGTGTGTGTGTCTGCCTGTGTCTGCCTTCAGTCCGGGTTGAGACAGTTTTCTCTGCAGGCACATACAGATAGTCGCATCAAAGTACTTGGCAGGTGTTTAAAAGACCATTTATATAATTGAGATGCTTTGTTGAAGCGCCAGTGAATCTCCACTTTCACAATTACCGCTCGCTCGGCTCCACAGAGCAGAGGGTTTGTCGTACTTCACATCTTAGTGCCTCTACATTTCCACTCTGTTCTGTGGTGGCCGGGGGAGAAGTGATTGTCAGAGTGGAGATGCAAGGGCGATAAGAAGTGAAATACGGCAAAGCCTCTGCCCTGTGGAAGTGGGGGAGCAGTGATTATCAGTCTGAGTGAAGCGCTGCTGCGGCGGTGTTTGGTAACACTAATAAATTATTTTATTAGCAGAGGTACGATTGTCTGCATGGTCCGCGAGCCACCAAGAAAGGCTTGGCGGGCCGTCACAGGTCCGCGGGTTGTACTATGAGTAACTCAGGTCGACAAAGCACAACTGAACTTAGTACAGCTGAGGTTACGTGGAACACATGAATACTCTTTCAGTATACAATAATTTCAGTCCAGAATATGGATTAAAAGAGGGAACGTGCATATTTGAAATGTTTATTCACTAATGCAGTGCTTTCAAGCGCAGTATCTTATCTAATACGAGTAAACATATTATAAGAAACAAAGTAATCGGCATAGTTACTAGTCCATAGAACACAAACAGTGCAAGCATAGTATGATGCCAAATGAATAGGGTTTAACAAAGCTTATTCCACACCCTCCTGAGCAAGTATATTATATTATATTATATCTAAGAAGGTCTCTTTTGACTTTAAGTAGAGCGACCATAACTGAAAATGCTAGTGGTTAGAGATCACATCATTAGCAACCAGCTCTCTGCATGCGAAGCACCATCAAGTTTGTGTTATGCTCTTGTGTAAGGAAAGAAAAAACGCTCAAAAAGCGAGAACTTGGCTGCAGCTGCATGTATGTTATCTGTAGGGACGTTCGAAAATCGGTGTTCATAACAACTACTGAATTGAGATATCTTTGAAGGTTTCAGTAGTCGCTGTACAGATACAGCTCGGCAAGCAAGGCTGATATCAGTGTAACAACATATTATTCTCGTATGAATCAAAAACATTTCACTAGGCAGAAAAGTAAACTAGCAGATGTGTGTCAGGCGCAAAAAAGAAGCAGAAAGGAAAAATGGCGTTTAAACTCATAAAAAACTCATGCTAACTTAACACAGTAATCAGGGCACATTTATCCATATATTACCCTGCCTTGCTCCGAGTACATATCAAATAAGATAAGATAAGATAAGCAACTCAATTGTTGAAATCAAAGTTCAATGAAATGTTTAGTTTGAATTCGAGTAGGAGAGGAAAAAAATGTAGTCCACATAAAAAACTAAAATCTCACCAGCACGAAATTGTAATGTCCACTGTTAGTAAAGCCAATAGGTCTGTTTTTATAAAAAAGAAGTCCATTAAAGGTCAAAAAAATAGTGAGAGAAAAAAAAAATTAAGACGTCAATGGCTTCCATAAGAGTCAGCTTAAAACTGAGTAGGCGAAATAAGCAGCAACCGCTTCTAAAAGGAAGTCACTGTTATCATCCGAAAACAACTCAGCCATCCAATTCAATAAAGGAAAAGAACATACATACTCTTCAATTACCGGAGCCTCTAGTACCATCAGAGGACAACTCGGTGAGTTTTCAATGTAGCTGTGTGCCAAGAAATCTTGCGCCACTGTGAATATATTCCAACGACCAAGAACTCCATGTATCGCTGCAAAGGCCATAATCCCTCCGTCAGAACAAAGCAGTTCATGATCAATTAACGGATTCATGAGATGATTGTAATTCAGTTCAGGAGATACCAAGTTGCAGAGACGTAAGTCCAGGGCCCACATGAAATCACAGCTCAGGCAATGAAATACAGGCTGCACACAGGTGAAATAGGAAAATCGAAATGATAATCCATATGATGCACTCAAAGTCGCGAGTGGCAGGATCCCATAGTACTCAAGCATCCTGTGGCGAAACAGTCCTAAGTGCTCCAGCTCGTTTGCGAAGACAGGACGGACATCCATTTTGTAATAAACAAAATAGGAACAAAAAACCAGCAGCCAGTGGTAGTAAAACAGGAAGCAGGACGTCCACAAAATAGACCGGAGAATATGGAGTGAAGAGTAGCAGGAATGACTTCAAATATTTTTGGCAAAGAAGTCACTAAACCATTGCTCAGTACTTATAAAAAAAATGAGCCAGCCCTGAAGTGGAGGATGCGTTAAAGATTATGGGAGTCACCTCAGCAAATTGTAAAGGAAGGTCACTATTTAATAAGGCATGCACTTCTCTGCGAGTGTTAGCTAAGTGAAGGAGAAATGTTTGCGAGCAGATGTCAGGGTAACTTGTTTTTGTGACAATAAGGCTCTTGTTCATCTCATGTGATTGAACTTTGAATTCAAGGCCGGAATTCGCGGCCAGATGGAAACATCAAGGTTCCCATACGGGGGTGGATAAAGTACATTCTTACAGGAAAGCATATGCTGAGTGACTATTACAACGTAAGTTGTGTCGTTTAATAACTCATAGCAATTCTCATTGCTTGAAAATAAATAACCTCGTTGACCAATAAGGTAAAAGTCGGCATTATAGCAGGCACCGGTGTACATGCTACATTACAGCGGTTCTGGTTACATAACTCATGCAATTGGAAGTGCCTACACATCAACAAGTGATCCCGTGTTTCGGTACACTCATCTCTATACAGATATAATTCTTTGCCATCTCTAAGTCATTTATAAGTGAAAGGGAGCGAACTGGGTTCATGCAAGTAGGAGGTACTGAGCCGCTCGTATCTACTCATGTGAAAATAATTTATGGAATTTGAAAACTGAAAAAGCGCGAAAGGTAGAGTAATTAATCCGTGGATTAGCCACGTTGCAGCTGTGGCTTCTGATACTAAAAAGGGCAAAGTCTCTAGGCGTTGAATGTGGAACATCGAAAAAGAAGCATGTCTCATGGAAAGCAAACGTTGTTTCTCAGTCAAATTTAAGGGTGCAAAGAGAGAGGAGACATTAACATAGTTTCAGGGCTTTAAGTTGGCCGGGTCTCTTTGGGTCTGAGCACCAGCAGTTTTTTAAAGGCAGGCTCGAAACGGGTCTCTATCGGGCTCTATTTTGAACCCTGGCACAGGCAGACTGTTTTTTTTGCCAGCCTGCTGTTGCAGCAGTTCAAGAAAAAGTGCCAGGGCATAAAACAGAGCCCGATACAGACACATTCAGAAACTGCAGGTAGATTATGTGTGCTACTGATGCTGCTGACAATGCTTACTTGAGACTAGTGGAGAAGTGACGGCATGAGGTCATGCTAGGTGAGCGTAGTAAAGGAAGGGAAATCCTTTAAAGAGAGTCATTTTCTGTGTGGATTTCCCTTCTTTTTCTGAGACTCAGGTACAGCAATATTGCTGTGGCGTCACCAGGGCTGTAAGTGAAAGTTTTCTGAAAATTATTGACAGGCCAAAATTTCTGTTTATTTAACTTGTGCATCTATGAATCAGTGTTAAAGGCAATAGTCCTCATTTGCTGTAGGTATGATGTTACTTGTTGTATCATATTTACATGCAATGATATGGGGGCAACATTTACAGTGTGGTTTGTAGCCGAGGGCTGCACTGGTGGGTGAGGGGTCAGAGAGGAAAGGGGTGGGGCTAAAGGGAAACAAAGAGTTGTGACTATGAGGTTATACAGAAGTCCCTGCAGCAGATGCCTTCATGCACTGAGTTAGTAGACTCAGCATAGATACATCTGTGTTCCTCCTTCCCTTTCTCAACATCTCTCTCTTTGTGCTGGTCCCTTTATATATATCTCTCTCTCCGGCTCGCCCTCTGTATCTCTGTATATTGTGCAGTTCCTCTCCATGTTGCCTACCCTCTGCTTTCTACCCTTCCTCTGCCTCATGCATTTTCTCTCTATCCTGTTCTCATTCTCCCTCACTCTTTGTCCTACTCTTTCTGTTTCTCCTGCTCTCCCTCTCCCTGTTGTCCTTTTTTCTACTCTTTTTTTTCCTTCTGTCCTTCTTCTCCTTTCTGGCCTGTCTCACCCTCTAGCCCTCCCTCTCCCTTGTCATCTCTCTCTCCTTCCCGCGTTCCCTTTGTATCTCTCTCTGCCTCCTGCTCTCAGTCTTTCTCCTGCACTGTCTCCAAGCTGGTCTATCTCTCTCTCCCTCCAATTCTCCCTCCTTCTCTCCATCTCTCTCTCCCTTCTGCTCTGCTTCTCCATCTCTGCATCCCTTCTGCTCTCTCTCTCCCTCTTGTCCTGTTTGCCTGCTGCCCTCTCTCTCCCTGTGCCTCCTGCCGTTTGTCTCCCTCCTGCCCTGTCTGTTCCTCCTACTCTGTGACTCCCTTTCCATCTTCATCTTTCTCTTTTTTGTGCCTTCCCTCTCTCTCTTGACCTCTCTCTGCCTCCTGTCCTTTTTCTCCCTCTCCATTTGTGTCTTTCACTGCTGCTCTCTCTGTGCATCTTCCTCTCCCTCTGTGTCCTTCCTGCCCTGTGTCTCCTTCCTACTCTCCCTCTCGTTCCACCTCTGTCATTAGTTTTGTGCAACTAGTGATTGTCAAAATGTAGGAAAGAAAACAAATCCCTATAATTAGCAAAATCTAAATATAAATTTAGTAAGCAAATTATTCACCCAAAATCATTTAAATAGAAGCTTAAATCACAGTGTGATCTTGGTGTTCCATGGTGATTTCTTTTGGCAAGTAAGATGGGTAACAGATATGCTACGTAAGATTCTCTAGCAGTACATATATCGTAAAGATTGCATGTAGCATCCTGGAAATGTGTGGAATATCACACTGTAAATAAAGTTTGATTTTAAATAAATCTGGGTGAAAAATGTGGTTATTTGATGTGTTTAAAAATCAGTTCTTGAACTTAGTTAGGCTTTAGGATATCTAATGGTGGAGAATCTTAGGGAATATATCTGTTAGGCTTGTTATTTGCCACAAAGGCTGTATGTTGTGTAATAAATATGTGTGTAATATGGTAATAAAATTTGAGTATTTTTCTTTTTTATAGTGTTTGCTGCTGAAAAGCAAGAATCTGCATTGTACGCAATAGAGTTTTCAACGTTGAGTTGGTATTTTTCAAAGGGAATTTATTTTTGTGCAGATTAAAATAATAAGCAACATTTTTCTGAATGTTTGCACTATTTCTCTTCTGCTGTAGCATTTTATCTTCTATTTGTACCATGTCTGTATCTGCTTGCACTACATATGTATGTTGTCATACTATTTTACTGTCTGTTGGCTCTATCTTTTTATGGGCCTGGTCCATGTGTTCTGCTTCATCTATCCTTTGACTGTAACAGTTTACTGTCTGCGTGCATTAATTCTTGCTAAGTCTTCATTATCTCTCTAACTCATGCTGTACCATCTGTGTGCACTCGTTCTTCTGCATTTGCAGAGGCGTATTATGATATGGCTGTTGGTGTGTTGGGCATCTTCTCTGCATATCTGTGGCTGTACCATCTGTCTGCACCCTTTTATATGCATTTGCAAGGGTCTATTATGATATGGTTGCTCATGGTTAGCCTGAAATTTTTGTACATGCTGTGAAATTCAGATGCTGAGTGTGCTGTTGAAAGGTAAAAGCAACTGTCTCTGTGGCAAGTAGTAATCTGTTTAGTGATTTTTTTGATTTGTACATTGTGAGTCCCACCTTCAGACTGTATACAGTTTGAATAGCAGTTTATAGTGGTAAACTCAGAAAATCGATCCCTAGAAATAAATTATAAAGTCTTTCAACAGTTCTACAGTCCAGAAAACCTAAAAACAAATTTCACAGTAAGATGTCTTTTCACTGCAGTAATTATTTAAAAAAATTAAAAGGGATAGTGTTAATGTCTAGGATCACAGTGTCAGTCTGTTTTCAAAGAAGAGGAAGGTGCTACCTTAATCTATGTAGTTAATGTGTTTCAAAGTATGATATTGTATGTACTTAAAAAATTAGTAAAGGTACTTTTTAGTTATCTATTCATGAAAAAGATATAATTTAGTCTTTATATTTTTTTGAAAGGACCAGCAAGAAAATCTAATTCGTAAAATGGAAAATCATTCAGAGAGCATTGATTTGCATTTCGAAATTGCCAATGATTTAATAGAGGAATTAATTGATGGAGTTTTTGAAGAGGATATTGACACTGAAAATGAGGATTTTATGGATGACACTTTGGACAGTGCATATTTAGAAATGGTGAAGAATTAGAAGGGGAAGAAGAGATTTTGGAAGATCAGAATTTGGATTATGAAGGAGAAGTACCTGATGAAATTATGTTACAAGTATTACTAGAATATGAATTTTTAAATGAATAAAATTATTTTTGATATAAAAACATTCTTCAAGTCATTTTTTTTCTACTATTCATCGTTGATCTGCTTCATGAGAATGAGAATAAATGTTTTGATGAAGTGTGTTAGAGATTATAGTCAAAAATATTAATTGCACTATGATCACCTACAGCGCCTGAAAATCAGTGTACTGTTCTTAAGCCTGAAAAATTATTATCAGAAAATACGTCTATAATGTTGACACAGCTATGGACTGTCATAAAGTCAGAAACCGCATTCATTACATGATTTCCTAATCTGTTCAGAGACTGTTGCTTTGTCTTTATTTTACTTATAAAGTAACCCAGTGGTTATAATTTCTATGTTATATGCTAGTAGAGGTCTATAACATTTTTTTACTTTTTTCTAAACAGATTGTAATTTTCATCACAAACATAAATCAGTATGCCGACCAGAAATGAAAAAAGAAAGCAGTATAAACGGACATAACATTCGCAGAGAAAAGAATTAGAGGAATTACGTAATCAACAAAGGACGGATAAAAACAAGAGTGCTCCTGGTAAGAGAAGCAAGGATTTCATAAAAAAGTTGTCTCAAAGGAAAAAAAATTGGATAACGTTGAAAAGGAAAAACAGTTGTCAGTATCTACAAGGAGAAATCAGAGAAAAAAGAAAAATGTTTCTCAACTCTGCGGTGAGGAAAATATGTACAGTAAAAGACGTACTAATGAGTTTGCGGAAATCAGGAAGCGCATGTTTTATAATAGAGTAGTTTTGAATTTATTAAAAAAAGGAAAAACTTTCTAAAAGGAAACCAGCTCTTTATAAGAAAAAAAAATTGAGGATGTTGTTGAGCGCGCGTTTGAGACAATTTTTTTTAACTTATTTTAGTAATTAATAGAATAAATACACTGAATAAGGCAATCAGAGTTTTAAAAGCTAAGAGTAAAAGGAAGAGACACATAAATAGAAGTAATTTTTGTAAAGTTTTTTCTGGGAAATGGATGTATACTTCAAGTTCTGAGCCATTTTTTAATGAAGAGAGTTACTTTCAAAGTAACGATTTGTTGCATGCAGTTGACACCAGTGGTCGAGCATATAAGGTCAAGGGTGGTTGTCCTATTGAAAAAGAGAAAATTGTGCTTAGAAATGCAGAAGAGGTGATAGCTGAAGAAGTTTTAGAGGGACGTCCTAACGTTCCTGTTTACAGTTGGAATTGTAGTAGTATTTGCAGTGTACGACAGGATTCAATTGATTTCTTTCGCAATTTCTTACGTAAGTATACTAAGGAAAGTCTAAATAAAAAGATTGTAATGTTGTAAGAATTAGACTGCTGCAGAGTGAGAGAAAAAACAAGTCTGCAAGGCCATTCTCCGGCTTGTCTTTCTAAAAAAATATGCCAGAGTGTTTTTCATCACTTCAGGATGTTAGCAGTGCATCATACCAAAATGAGGAAATTAGTGAGAAAGTTGTATTATGCAAAAAGTCCAGCACTTAAACTTAAACAGTTAAATAGTGCTCTTTTGCATGGATGTGAATTGGATGTTAAGAAGATTTGTGCAGAAATTGAGGTTAGTTACTTTGGTCCAGAAGAAGACAATGCAGAAACTGATACAGTTATAGAAGGAAATGTTTTAGAAAATGTCGGAAATTTTAATACTGAAGATTTTGAACAGGAAATAATAAAGTTTAAGGTCATTGCAGGTGAAAAACCAAATTTTCCTTGTGTGTGTTGTCGACGCATTCATTACAAAAATCAAACTAGGTTAGTTTTTATATTTAAAAAGTGAAGAGGAAAATAATAGTCAGTGGAAAGATTTTGCGACTTATTTGTTGGCAGAAAACTGTTTTGATTTGGGTTTGATCAACATATTTGTAAATATTGTTATAATAAATTAAATGAAAATAGAATGTCTGCTAGAGCTGTACATAATAATCTTGAGTTGATAAATATTCCATCTGAACTGAAGGATTTAAATACTTATGAGACTATTCTGATTCAATGTGTACATCCTTTTCAGGCTTTTGTTCGTATGGAGCCTAAGACTGGGAAATTAAATCCTTCAGATTTACAAAGAGGATTAAAGGGTAGAGTTGTATGTTTGCCACTTGATTTAAAGAAAAATATTGAGACAATTGGTGTTGAAAATGTAGAAGAGGAACCTCTAGTTATTCTAGTTAATGGTGTACCTACAAAGAGTAAGAAAATCTGGCAAGATTTAGTGGATGTTAGAAAAGTCAAAAAGGCAATGTTGTATTTAGTCAAAAACAATAAATACTATAAAAATGTACACGTAGAAGAAGAGGAAGTAAGTGAAGAAGAGGATAATGATTTGTCTATTGGACAAATTGAAAAAGCGGATGTGTCCAGAAGCGAAGAAATTTATGAACATTACAGTGCTCATCCACTGCATTCCAAAGAAGCAATGGGGAATGCTATTGAATTATTTCAGATGAAAAAAGCAAAAGGAAGTCCTATTAGTGTATGGTAAGAAAGTTTGGAAGGTCGTTGTTTTCCACAGTTATTTCCAACAGGTCAAGGTGCACGATATGATGATCGGCCTATGCAGATTCCTGCATCTGAATACCGGACAACAAGATTATATACAGAAGATCCGAGATTTCCTCAATGTATTCCATATTTGTTTCATCTTCTGTTTGAGAGTGACTTATCTGGACTTTCTTATGCAGTAAACCATATCTTAAAAAGTGGAGTGCATCTGCAAAATGTTTCAGCAAAGGACAGTGTTTTGGATTCTCACCTAATTAATTTAATGGCATGCCAACGTGGTACTAATGAGTATTGGTACCGTTGTCATGGAGATTTGAAATGCATGCTAAGAAACTTAGGAGCACCTACATGGTTTTTAACTCTAAGCTGTGCTGAGTATGCTTGGGAAGATTTACTTGAATTTCTTCGGGAGGCGTATGCAAATATAGAAAATGTAGACTATAAGACACCTGGAGAACTGTGTTAGTTGGATCCTGTTAATGTTTGCAGATATTTTAATCATATATTTGAAGCTATGATGTCTTTTATTACAAACAAGAAAAATCCACCTCTTGGCGAAGTTCTAGATTTCTTTTGGAGAAAAGAGTATCAAGCAAGAGGTGCTCCTCATATTCATATGCTGTTATGGATCAAGGATGCTCCCAAATTTGGAACAGACTCAGATGACACTGTACTGTCTTTCATTGAAGAATATGCAACATGGGAGATACCTAAAAGTACAACTGATAAGGACTTAAGAGGAAAAGTATTACGATCTCAAAGCCATCGTTGTGGAAAATATTGTCGGCGAAAATTCAAATCAAAGGATAAATTCTATACCAAATGTCGTTTTGGATTTCCACGACCGGTACTTTCAAAAGGAAGACTCAACAATTTTATGTCATCTTTGCGACATAATATCACAAGAAGATCACCCAAAAATACCTACAATTTAAGAAGAGGTGAAGAGTACAAATATATAAATGACTATAACCCAGTCATTTTGTCCATGTGGAATGCTAACATGGATATTCAATATGCTGCAGACAACTCTATTGCTGTGGCTCGATATGTAACGTCTTACATCACCAAATCTGAAAAGACGGAACTGAAGGAGATGTGGGAAGACATTTCT
Organism: Lissotriton vulgaris; assembly: GCF_964263255.1. Lineage (NCBI taxonomy): Eukaryota > Metazoa > Chordata > Amphibia > Caudata > Salamandridae > Lissotriton > Lissotriton vulgaris. Next base: position 467,497,237 of record NC_141699.1, on the reverse strand, counting down.
CATGAAAAGAGCCTAAGCAAGAAATTGTATATGTACAGTTTGAAGATGTTATCTCATCGAGAAATTGGAGCATATGAATGTTGTGATCGATTATCATCAGCAAGTCTTTATGCAAAATCTAGAACAATCCTGTGGGTGAGTTTAGGTCTTGCAGGAACACGAAACCGTGTTTTGAAACTTGTTCAAGAAATTGAATATTTAGCACAGAAAGAACCAAACAGTACAGACATTCTGAAGACAAATATGTAGGATACATACTATCCAAATAGAAGTACTCTGCTTGAAAACATTTGTCTGTATGAAATACTGCAAAACTACACTTTTAAAAGGAATATTACGGAGAATATTGATAAAGGTGTATACGCTGTGATTGGACATGAAGGATGTCTGGTCAAACAAAGAAAAGGACACTTGATTAATCACCGTAAACTGAGTTGTGAAACTCTTGACAAAAGAGAATTTTACTATTTAGCTCTTTTGCAACTCTTTAAACCATGGCGTACAGAAGAGGAACTACTTGGTGAGTTTGATAGTTATGAAGATTCATTCATCACATCTAAAAATAGTATAGAATGTCCTGTTTTTAGTAATTATCTCCAAATGTTGAACGACAAAATAGAGCAAGAAGCAACAATTGCAGCAGAGATTGCTAGAGACAGTTCTCAAGATAGTCAAAGTTCTACTTCGTTGAGTCAAGATCCACTGGGACAACCAATTATCCAAAATGAAGCAGCCAATGCCATGGATGAGGTGGAAAGAGCAATGGAGCAAGCTCAAGAGGATAAAATAAACTTAGAAGAATTGGAGAACAAACTTAATCTTGAGCAAAAACAGATATATGATGAAGTGACAGAGCAGATTGAGCATGGTTTTCGTCATGAGAAAAAAGAATGCTCATGTATGTCATTTGAACCTGTACGACTATATGTAAGTGGAGAAGCTGGAACTGGTAAAAGTTTTCTAATTAAAGTAATTACCACATATCTACAGCAAAGAACTCAGTCAACACTCTCTTGTGTTGTTACTGCTCCAACTGGATTGGCAGCACTTAATATTAAAGGTAATACTTTACATCGTTTATTGATGCTGCCAGTTGAACATGAAAATAAATTATAATATCACAAGCTATCTGGAGAAGCTTGTTGTGAAGTTTCTAGAGTCCTTAAAAAAATGAAACTTCTCATTATTGATGAGGTAAGCATGGTATCAAATGTAATGCTTGCCTTTGTGCATTTAAGAATGTAACAGATTCTTAAAACAGAGTATGATGTGTTATTTGGAGGCAAACATGTCATAGTTTTTGGAGATCTACTGCAGCTAACTCCTGTAAAAGGACAACCTGTATTTGAAACTGCTACAGATGAAGACACCAGAAAGTGCCTGGGCAGTATTGGAAATGTTAATATATGGTCACATTTCAAATATACTGAACTCATTCAAAATATGCGACAGGCAAAGGATACTAAATATGGAAATATTCTTCAAGATATAAGAACTGGAAAACTAAGTGAAGATGCAAAAGAAACTTTACAAACACGATTACTTTCCAATTTGTTTCCCAATGAAGATAATGTAGCTGAGAAAATATATACTAAAGAGGCAGAAGATAAGTCAGTCATATGTTTGATGCCAACTCTACAAGAATGTTCGGTGTTCAATGAAAAAATGTTGAAGTTAGAAAATCAACAAATTAAGAAACTGGAAGCTAAAGATAGAATAGAGCATGAAGGAAGTACTATTATTTTGTCCGAAAGGTTGAAGTTAAAATTGGAATCTCTACAGAAATCTATATCTAAAACTGCTGGCTTAGAAAAGAATCTGTATGTATGTTTAAATTTTCGGATTATTTTACGGAGAAATTTACATGTAGAAAGAGGTTAGGTGAATGGAGCAATGGGTAATGTTGTTGGTTTTGTGAATTACCCAAATGGAGATGAGATTGAATTTTTAAGAATCAAATTTGATGGAATTGAGGAAGTTCAACAATTCAGTCGTTGTTCAACTCGTTTTTTGCTTGTGAAAGACTTATATGTCCGTCGGAAGCAATTTCCTATTTGTTTGGCATATGCAGTGACTATTCACAAATCTCAAGGTTTAAGTGTAGATAGTGCTTTGGTAAATATTAGAAGCACTTTGTTCAAAGAGGGTATGGCCTATGTTGCTTTACCTCGAGTTAGAACTTTATCTGGACTTTATCTAATTGATTTTGATGAGACAAAGATTAGTGCAGATCTAAATTGTGTGAAGGAGTTTAATAGGTTAAGAACAGAATATGTTCCAAGTTTACCTCAATATCCTTTAATTGAAAAGTGTGTGGTTGGTCAAAAAAGGAGATATGAGGAAAAATGTAGTGAAGTAGTAGAGAAACAAAGAAAAAAAGATGAACCTGTCATTGGTAGCAGAAAGAAAAAGGTTACTATTAACGAGATTGTTGGATTTAAATTTGAAAACAGTTCTGGTGTCAACTGCTATGCAAATGTAGTGGTTAATGTTGTTTTTTTCTTAAAACTTTACAGCAACAGATTGTACAAAATCGGGGGCAAACATTTTGTTGTTCATTAAATTCTGTCTTTGAAAAATGTAGCAGTGATAATAGTGAAGTAGCAAGTGTTTCAGAACTACGGAATGTTTTAGACATATGTGCTGGACTAAAACAATTTTCTCAGAATATTCAACAAGATTGTCAGGAATTTATTATGTATATGCTTACAGTTTTGGAAGATGAAGGTGTAGATATTGATAGTCTTTTTGGCCTTTCTTATAAAGGGCAACATAATTGCGATAATTGTTCATTTTCAAGTAGTACTGACATACACACAGAAAGATTTATATATTTAACATTACCAGACTGTAAAGCAGTGTCCTTTAATAAACTAGTTAAAGATGCGCATCAAAACATGGTCTGCTCTCAATGTAACTCAGAAATGTTATCAACATTATTTATCCACAGATATGGACAGTATGTAATTTTAATGTTTCAACGATGCAGAGCTGATGGAAGTAAATTGTCAACTTTAATTAAAAATTTTGTGGCTTCTCAAATATCTCTTTCTAGAAGAACATTTGTAACTGTAGCAATTATCTTTCATGAAGGTCCTTCAACATAATAAGGACATTACACAGCTTATTTGAAGTCTCCAACAGGCTGGACGCACTGCAATGATAGTCAATTGACTTTTAAGAAACGTTTGCCTTTTGACTTTACAAATTCTTATCTGCTGTCTTTGCAACCCAAATTTCAGTAAAATTACTTGGTGTAGGAAGATTAATACTGTAAAGAAAAGAAACTCTGTTGTTTAGAAATATTGTGTGACTGAGGGTGTGCAAATTTAGAAATGAAACTTGTATTTGGTATAGTGATAGTATCAGGTCCGGGTTTAATTAATGTTTGATGGTACAGAACACGTTGGAATTTTCACTCGAAAGGTCGAGAAAAGAATGGATAAGAGTACAATTAAGTAATTTGGGAAAATAAGGAGTTTACTCATGCTATTTGGCCACGTGGAAAAGTATGAGACAGCAAAATGAGTACTTGAGATAAATGTTCTTAGAACATACTTGCTCGGAAGTTTATTGAGAGGTATTTAAAAGTAAGTGGTATGGTTTTATTAGTTTGTAACTGTTGAAGATGTAGTGTCCTTACTCAAGAAATTGCGAATTAGAGGAAAACCATATAAGACATTATGTATACAGATGTTGTACGGGTTTTTTAAACACAATCATTTTAATTGTGTTTTTTTTTGCCCGCTGTCATATGATGAGTACTATTGAAATCACTGCTTATAGTAAAAATCAATATATTCTGAGGACAGCAAAAATAAACCATGTAATATGTTGTCCAAGTTATTTTGTTAGATTGGATTTAGAAATATTTATTATAACAGATTTGTTTATTGTCTTCCACAGATATTACATTTATAAGGTAAGTACGACTAATAAGAAAAAAAATGTCATTTGTTTCTTATTTATATTTCTCCCTATAGTTCCCTCTCTCCCTCTCTCTTATCCTTACTGCTTTCATCCCCTTCCTTTGTCAGTGCCGTCCTCTCACGCTCACTCCCTTTAACTCATCCACATTTTTGGTTGTTTAATTTTCTTTCCTGCTTCTCTCACATCTTTTCTGTCACTATTTCCTTCACTCTGTATATCTCTTCAGTTTGTTACTCCCGTTGTCTCATGGTGACTAACCTTTATCGACCCTCTATCTCCTTTGTTTCCTCAATCTTAATTCCTTTCTCTTACCGTACCTTAAAATTTGTTCCCTTACTCTGCTTCCATCACTTATGCTCATTTCCCAAACTTACATCTATACTTCAGTTCCCTTACCCTACTTCATTTCTGTTTATCTGTCCCTTACAGTCCTTGTCTGTTTCTACCCCATTCATCCTCTGTTACTCACCCTTTTTCACTCTGTTTCTCTTAGTGTTTTTCCTTTATTTTATCTATCTCCTTAACACATTCCCGTACCCTTAGTCTGTTTGTTTTAGAGACTGTTTGTTTCGTCTACTATCACTTATCATACTCTCATTTTCTCTCTCACTATACTTTCCTTTTCACAGCCATTCCTAGAGTGCCATTATCTCTTTCAATTAATTATCTTAGTCATTGATTTATATACTACACATTCTGTCTCTGTCTCTCTCTCTCCCTCACTCTTCCTTTCTTTCACTTTCTGTTTCATTCACTCCTACTTTGTTTTGTTTTATGAAATGTACATTATAACCCTATTTTTACTTTTCTTCCACAGATACTATGTTTTTTAAAGAAGTTTACTATTACTTTGTTACTATTTCCTAGGTAAGTATGACAAATAAAAATACTTTTCCATCACTGTCTTACTTCTTTTTCTATCCTGGTCAAACCAGTGTCATGTTTCATGTGAGCACTTCCACGCAGGACTGGCTGTTCTGTCACAAGAAGCCCCTTAAAAAGTGATTTCATGAAATCTTCAACATTTTACTGAGTCACTTCACCAACGCTGATGTGTGAAAACATTGGAGCTATTGACGTAACTGTAAAGGTTGATGTACCACGTTACAGATAGACCAAGTTTGAAAAGTGCTGGAGTTGCGTTGTGCATGGAACACAATTTAAACACTGTGTCAACTTTCAGCCCTAGATCTGATACGCATCTGTTTATTCCTCCGACATGATAAAACTGATTTGGAAATGCGGTCCATCATGACTGGTGCAAAGATTAACTTGTATGTCCCGTTTTTCCTGGCGTATCTATGCTATTTTTCATAGATGTGTTGGGTAATATAAATCTGTGTCTCTGTTGTATTCCATCTCTACGGTTTCCTAAGTCCCTTCATTCCATTAATCAATTTTAAATCAGTTATTTCCCACTCTTCACTTTCACTTACCTCCTTTTTATCATCCTCAAATCTCCTTCCTTCAACATCTTTCTATGTGTTTTACTTTCACTCCCCTAACCCTACTCTATATATCTCTCTTTCTACCTTAGTCTTCTTCCATATGTGCATCCTCAGTCCCCTTTTGTGACTTCTTCACTTCTCCTTTCTTTTCCATACTGCTTTTCTCCTAATTCTTCATTTCCCTTAATTCACTACTCTACCTTTAGACATCTTGGGGCACATTTACAAGTCCTTTATGTCTCTTTTGCGCCGCTATTGCATCACCTTTGTGATGCAGCAGCGGTGCAAAAGATGCACCATGGTGTGGAATATATACAACTTGATATATCTATGAGATGTGTCATGTTGTAAAGACCTGTGCCTTAAGGAGGCGTTCTGGTACAGGGGGGGACGTTCCTGCGCAGGAACGTCTGCTAAAAGTGGGTGAGTGAAATCTACAAGATTTTACTCAATCACTTTTAGGCCAATGCTATGTGAAAACTCTGCACATGCTTGAAGCAGGCGTAAGGCTTGAAGCAGCATTAGTTGAATGGGCGCGCCAGGAGCATTGCTGAAGCTACATTGCTCATGTGATGCAACTCCAACAATGCAACACCTTTACGGCACAGATGTTCTGTTTTTCCCCATGGTGTGCCACTTTGTAAATTAGATACATCAATGGTGGTGCACGGGTGGTTTTTCTTGTTGTAGGTCACTTGGTGCATCCTTGATGATTTGCAGAGATGCGCCATGTAACACACATTAGCCCCCTTGTTTTAGTCACTCTTTTACTTCACTTTCTTCAATCACTACACTTCTTTTACCTTACTCATTTCTTCAGGCCCTTACTGTATTTTTTCTCATTAATTTCATTTACTTATTTAAACACTAAACATTCATTGATAAGAAAGATGACACAGGGGCATATTAGCAAGATGTGTGTTAAAGAACGCACATCGCACATTTGACTATCGCCGGCTATCGCCGGATTTTTTCGCGGTGTTAGCGCGTTATTATCAATGCAAACACATAGGCGATAGTAAATCCTGTAACAGCCGGTGGTAGTTATCATTACCACGCGAAAACAAGCGTTGCTTTCACGCGCTAATGTGTGCCTTGTTAATAAGGGGGGGTGGATTCAGTTTTATGATCCACACCCCCATGTTAACGATGCGAAATGGTTGATCAGAGCAGGCCTTAGAAGACCGACGATAAACAAGTTTATTCCAGCTCTTTTTCTCTCAACACCTGTCTTTGTGATAGGGTGTTTTCACCTCCAACCACATTTTGCATGTGGTTGGAAGTACGCCCACTTTGCATGTCATTAACGATCTGTGCCGCAGACATGCAAAGTGGTCTTATGGCAGGCGTTGTAATGCCCTTTTTAATAAGGTGCTGTGGGGCATATTACCAAGGATAGGCAATACATTATCGCCACTTTTATCGGCAGGAAACTGCCGATATAGCGGCGATAATGGCCTTGATAATATGCTCTATGAATTGCAATCGAACCTAATGTTAGATGTAAACACATCTAACATAGGTTTCGATTGGAATTCATAGAACATATTATGAAGGCCATTATCGTCACTTTATCGGCAGTGTCCTGCCGATAAAAGTGACGATAACCTATCACGTCTCCTTGATAATATGCCCCAAGTATCGCCGCTTTCTTGGGTTATTGTGCTGAGAAAGCGGCGATACTTCAGCTTGTTAATAGAGCTCTTTTTGGTACAATGAGTTAGTTCTGAAAATAACTTTTTTTTCTTTTGTTGTTTTATTTATTTATTTTATTTTTTTGACAAGTTTTATATTGTTTTTGATTTTTTCAACAGGCACCGAAATCTTCAACTGCAAAACTGTTCAACAGGAAGAAAATAGATCGAAACTTTGGAAAAGTGTATCTTCTCTGGGAGCATTGATGTTCATTAACACTTTTCTCAATCAGAGTGAGGCTCTGCTCCCCGTACACAATAATTTGAGAACAAAAGTTGCATTTCATATGCACTCTTGACAAGAATGGTCTTAAGTCCAACTGTGAAGTGGATGGAGATGCAGGTTGTCCTCCAGATGATGTGCTGGCCACAGCTGGTGGTAGTTGTGTTGCCAGAGCTCTTGTAGATGCCTGTGCAAATTGCACAGGGTGCACTTGTCTGACATGCCTCATCATTGTATGTATCAAAAAGGAATACTTTTTTGAAGGGCTTCCTCTTGAAAGAACAGCGTTACATAATGTGCAAGTGACTTTCGGGGCATTCACTTTTTTTTGTTCCTCAGGATAAGTAAAAAATTTTCAGATGAAAGATTCCTTCCTTTTTGTTAGAGGCAACCGATAATTTTCCTCAGATTCAGAAGATGAGTTCTGTGCTGCAGCCATTTCACAAAAGTTTCCGGAAAGATGTAAAGGGTTCTTCTCCCGTGAGAGTAAAAAAGATAGTGAGGGAAGTAGGTGGGGTTGTTGAAAATTCCAGAACAGAAACTACTATGAACCAATAAAAAGTGTTGTTTTCGAGTCACATGACTTGACATGCGCGCACCAGGACGTCTACGCGGTGAGATTACCCGGTCACGTACGTCGTTTGGAAATGGCGTATCGCTCTAATTAACATAGAAGTTTCAAAACGTGAAAAGGAGGCAAGGTAGACACTCCCTGACCCCGTACACCTTCTCAGGGGGTCCAAGAAGAATCTCGATAAACCATAAAACCTTTTTTATTCTTAAAAATATAGCGGGGTGCGCGCACCTGGTCGCGCACAACAGTTTATAAAGGCGTTCTGCTCCATTTACTTAAAAGTTTCAAAACGTTAAAAAGAAGGCAAGGTAGACACTCCTTGACCTATTACAGCTTCTCAGGGGGTCTAAGAAGAATCTCGATGGGTCGAAAAACCCAATTTTATTTTAAAAAATATAGCGGGGTGCACGCACCCGGTCGCGCACTCCGGTTTAAAATGGCGTTTTACTCTAATACCATAAATGTTTTAAAACATAAAAAGGAAGCAAGGTAGACACTCCCTGATCCCCTAGAGCTTTTCAGGGAGTCCCTAAACAACTCCGCCAGTCAAGAAAACTTTTTTTTCTGATGAAAACATTTGCCGAAATTCATTGAAAAAACTATAGGTTGCAGTCATGATATAGTTAGGAATTAGCATTTAAAAAACCTTTGAAATTCACTGAAAAAACCATAGGTTTTATACACGTTATAGTTAGGAAGTAGCATTTAAAAAACCTTTGAAATTCACTGAAAAAACCATAGGTTTTACACACTTTATAGTTAGGAAATAGCATTTACAAAACCTTTGAAATTCACTGAAAAAACCATAGGTTAGACACATGTTGTAGTTAGCTGGACATTTCACTCATATAAAACCATTGAAATTCCCCTGTTATAGTTACTTCAGCTAACTATAATTTGCGCGCCCGCAATGGACTGCTGATGACTTCACATATTACATCACTCATGACATGGTCAGTGACATCACTCATGACATCACTGATGACATCTCAAATGACATCACTGATGACATCATCCTTGTGGAAGAGTGGCAGACCTTCACTCACCTTAATTTAACCTTTATTACACACACTCAAAAATAAAAAATAAAATTTTCAATACAATAGCCATACCAATGCCACTTAGAACACACCTATTTAGTAATTTGAAGATCTATATACACAACCACTTATTCATCAACAGACATATACAGTCACTCATATATTATATACAGTCACTCATATATGTATTCAGTCATCATATGTTCTTATACACTGATACATCCTGATCATCCTGTTACACACCGACACTCAACCATAGAGTAACTCACACATAACTTATATGTACTAGTTTAAAACATATGTACTTACTCAGAAATACACTATTAAAACAGTTATTCATTCACTTAGACAGTCATATATACACTCATACAGAAAAAAAACAAATAATAACCTATATACATACTCACCACACACACTCATTCACCCATACAGTCCAGCACATATGCTGCCTACAACACATACAAACAGTAAGTCACTCATTCATGCATCTATGCACTACGTAAGATCTCCCAACGAAGCATATTGACACTTAGACACTCAGACACTCCAACTAATAATCAGACACACAATAACCTATATAGATATTATGTATCACTCCTATAGCTACTCACCAACACATGCAGCCACTTACACAGAAACTGAGAGACTGATACAGATATGTATATATTTAAACTTTACTCACTAACCCATGTACTCATTAAGATATACTTAATCAGTCAGTTATACAATCTATTTTTCACCAAAAAAGCAGCCATTTATACACTTATATACTCAATTCTTCTTCCATCAACCTTCAGATATACATATATAAAACATATTTATTTTTCAGAACTAACCCATTCACTGGATGATGTCATCAGTGATGTCATGAGTGATGTCACTGACCATGTCATGAGTGATGTAATATGTGAAGTCATCAGCAGTGCATTGCGGGCGCGCAAGTTATAGTTAGCTGAAGTAACTACAACAGGGGAATTTCAATGGTTTTATATGAGTGAAATGTCCAGCTAACTATAACATGTGTCAAACCTATGGTTTTTTCAGTGAATTTCAAAGGTTTTGTAAATGCTATTTCCTAACTATAACGTGTGTAAAACCTATGGTTTGTTCAGTGAATATATATATATATATATATATATATATATATATATATGGAGACTCTGGCACCAGCTGTTCGAGCTTCACCTAATTATCCAAGGAATTGGACCATCTCCTGCCCGCCTACGCTGCCGATAACGCCAGGGACCCTGCTAGCAGCAGCTCGCGACTTCACGAGGAGCCGTTTTTCACACCGGCATTGCGACTCATGGCCCGGCTGTACCATTGGTGACGCAGGTTGGGAGCTAGGGGACCCAGGGAGGCTGAACATCTTCACTGCTGTCTGGCACAGGTGATTTCCACATAACGCGCCTTTTCCCTACTAACTCTGTCCACTGCACCCACAGCCCTCAATATACTGCATTCTGGGAACTGGAGTCCAACTTGGGAGCAGTGGCAGTGCGAACATGTGACTAGGGGGCTGAACTTTGAACCTCCAATCGCTGCAAGCATAGGATACCTTAAGGCGTGGGTGGAGACACTACCAGACACACAGCGGTATCTGACGAAGGCTACAACGCCGAAATGCATCGTGCCCATGCTGTAATCAATTAAAGCCTTCCCTGCTGACCCCTGCTGTGGCCTCTCACCTTCTGTAACCGGAGCGGTGGTTTTTTTCATATATATATATATATATATATATATATATATATATATATATTACCTACTGGCGATAGCCAGTAGGTATATATAGTTAGGATTTTTTCTCTATGGAACTTTTGAAAATTCTATGCCTAATAACTTTGGCGTTTGTGGACGGAATCGGCTGAAATTTTCAGGAAAATGGCACATTTTGTTTCTGAGCAGCCCCTGAAAATTTGGTGGGGTTTCGTCAAGGGGGGGCTGAGAAAAAAGGGGGGTCCCAAAACGCGTTTTTTGCATTGAGTTTTCCATAGGGCGGTTGGACTCACTTTTAGCTCGAACGGCTGAATGGATTTGCACGAAACTTGGCAAAATTGTAGGGACTGTTAGCCCGATGTGCCTTTGCTAGGTCTCAATATATGTGCTTCAGTGGATTTTGAGAAATTAACGTTTAAAACAAGATATATATCTGTAACAGCGCTCCGGGCAGCGCTCCGGTTCGCGAACTTTTCGCGTATCGGAACTTTGCGAAGCGAAGCTGATTGGCTCTCCGGTGTCTGTCAACATTCTAAACAGTCCGGAGCGGCCGCCATCTTGTCTCTCGGTAGGATCGAGAGACAAGAGGAGGCCAAAACAAAGGGGGAAATGAAGGAAAGGGGGCAAGGTAGACCCCTTCTGACCCCCTAGGATTGATGAGGGGGATAATATAGAGCCACGCCGGGCCCCAAAAAAAAAATTAAAAAATCCGATTTTTTCGCCGTAGAGACGCGTCTTGGTTCGCGAACCGGGCAGCTAACCGGGCAGCTAACCGGGAAGCTAACCGTCAGTGTAACCCAAAAAAAATAAATAAATAAATTCCGATTTTTTCGCCGTAGAGACGCGTCTTGGTTCGCGAACCGGGCAGCTAACCGGGCAGCTAACCGGGAAGCTAACCGGCAGTGTAACCCAAAAAAACAAAAATATCCGATTTTTTCGCCGTAGAGACGCGTCTTGGTACGCGAACCGGGCAGCTAACCGGGCAGCTAACCGGGCAGCTAACCGGGAAGCTAACCGGCAGTGTAACACAAAAAAAAAAAAAAAATCAGATTTTTTCGCCGTAGAGACGCGTCTTGGTACGCGAACCGGGCAGCTAACCGGGCAGCTAACCGGGAAGCTAACCGGCAGTGTAACGGGAGTCTGAGGAGTAGCTGATTGGCTGTCAATATTGTAAACAGTCCGGAGCGGCCGCCATCTTGTCTCTCGGTAGGATCGAGAGACAAGAGGAGGCCAAAACAAAGGGGGAAATGAAGGAAAGAGGCCAAGGTAGACCCCTTCTGACCCCCTAGGATTGATGAGGGGGATATTATAAAGCCACGTGGGGCCAAAAAAAAAAAAAATCCGATTTTTTCGCCGTAGAGACGCGTCTTGGTACGCGAACTGGGCAGGTAACCGGGCAGCTACCGGGAAGCTAATCGGCAGTGTAACGGGAGTCTGAGGAGAAGCTGATTGGCTGTTATCATTGTAAACAGTCTGGAGCGGCCGCCATCTTGTCTCTCTGTGGGATCGAGAGACAAGAGGTGGAAAAAAAAAAGGTGTAAATGAATGAAAGGGGTAAGGCAGACCCCTCCTGAACCCCTAGGATTGATGAGGGGGCTATTAAAGTTCCCTGGGGGGTGAAAAAAAAAATTGCGATTTTTCGCGGTAAAGGTGCTTCCTGGTACGTTAACCGGGCAGCTAACCGGCAGCGTAACGGGAGTTCGACATATTGTGTTTTTTGAACGTTTGTGATATGTGCACGTGTGGATTTTGTCTAATTAAGGTTAAAAAAATATATATATATCTTTAAGCGTGTTCTGGCGCGCTTACGTTTTGGGTTTGGTTTGCGCTGCAGAGACGATACGTCACGGTTATGCGATGCATCATGAGGCGTCTCACGGGCTACGTGATACGTCACTTAATAAAGAATATATTTTACAGCTATAGATATTAGCTTTTAAAAAACCAATGAAATTCACAGAAAAAACCATAGGTTATAGACCATATATAGTTAGGAATTTGCATTTACAAAACCTTGAAAATTCACTGAAAAAACCATAGGTTATAGACCATATATAGTTAGGGATTAGCATTTAAAAAACCTTATTTTATTTGCACAAAACCATTGAAATTCCATATATAGTTAGTTGCACTAACTATATATCGCGGACCCGCAATCCACTGCTAATGATGTCACATATTACATCATTCATGACATGGTCAGTGACATCACTGATGACATCACTGATGACATCTCAAATGACATCACTGATGACATCACTGATGACAACACCCAGTGACTGTATGTTTCTGTAAAGTTAAAATATGTCTTACATATTGAAGAATGAGTGGATGTATAAGTGTCTGGATGAAGGATTTAGTAGGTGCATGACTGACTGTATGAGAGAATGATTAAATGTGTCTCACTGAGTGCATGGGTTAGTGATTAAAGTGTCTTAATTTGGCAATCAATATTTATGTTGTTCTGTAAACTGCTGCATGTTTAAATCAGTAGCTATATCAGTAACTATATGGGTTATTGAATGGTTGCCCAAGTATTTGTATGGGAGACTGAGTGTGTGTGTGGGTGGCTGGGAGGTGTATAACTCTGTGCATAGATGTGTGAGCGGTTGATTCCCTAGGTGTATGGGTTCAAAAGTGCATGTAGAAATAGCTGTATGGACAGTTGACTGTGTGCATGAGTATATTGGTGAGTGAATGGATATCTCAGTTCTACATGTCAAAGTAAGTACATATGTAAAACACACTCCATGTGAGAGTTGACATATATAAATAACTGAACATAAGAGTCAGTGAATGTGAGAGTGGCTGTATGAATCATTGTGAACTTGTATCAAGGATTGTATAAGAGAGTAAATATGTGTTAGTATATGTTTGAATAAGTAAGGTGTGTATAACTGTATAGTTAAGGAAATGGAGATGTGATTGATTCTTTGCATGACTGAATAGGTGTGTGAGTAACTCCATGGATGTGTGACAGTCTGTGAGTGCCTGTTTACACTGAGTGTATCAAAGGTTATATTAGAGTCTGAAGATGTATTATCACATAAATGATATCATCAGTGATGTAATCAGTAATGTCAAATGAGATGTCAGTGATGTCATCAGTGATGTCATTTGAGATGTCATCAGTGATGTCATCAGTGATGTCATTTGAGATGTCATCAGTGATGTCATCAGTGATGTCACTGACCATGTCATGAATGATGTAATATGTGACATCATTAGCAGTGGATTGCGGATCCGCGATATATAGTTAGTGCAACTAACTATATATGGAATTTCAATGGTTTTGTGCAAATAAAATAAGGTTTTTTAAATGCTAATCCCTAACTATATATGGTCTATAACCTATGGTTTTTTCAGTGAATATATATATATATATATATATATATATATATATATATATATATATATATATATATATATACATACATATATAAATATATTCACTTCATTTGAGATGTCATCAGTGATGTCATCAGTGATGTCTCTGACCATGTCATGAATGATTTCAATGTTTTTTTAAATGCTAATTCCTAACTATATATATGACCTTTTTTTTGTATATGATTACAGGGTCCGCGCACCGTAAACGCTCTGAGCTCTTACCCCGACAAATTTTTTAAATTTCTAAAATATAATATCTACGTTGATTTTAAAGGTAGACAATATCTGCTTTAATGTGGAAAATGGGTTTTTTAAACTTTTAACAACAGTATATTACTTTTTGAAGTAGTAACAAATCTCGCCACGGTACGTCGCACGTGCACGCAACGTAAGAGCCCCGTCCGCGTACCGTAAAAGCTTCGAGCTCTTACCCCCGAAGGTTTTATAAACTTTAAATCGTTATATCTACGTATTCATTGCACAATATAAAGGTACACATTATCTTGGATAATAAAGAACATGTTAATTTAAACTTTTAAAGACCATATATAACTTTATTTAAGCAATTTTAAATCCCGCGAGGGTGCGTACTACGTAAACGCATCGTAAGATGACGTTAGCGCTCCGTAAATAGACCGTAACATAAGCTTACGTATGTGCTACGTAAACTCTCCGTATGCGCTCCCTAAGCTTACGTCCAACCATGTGACCTTAAAACAAAAGATTTAATTGGTTTATAATACTTCCTACTCCAATTGTTGAAAGACCCCTCCCATGTTCATCATTCTTCTTTGGCTTTCAGAGAAGCAACACCTTTTTTCTACAGCTCCTAGCTACAGAAAAATACTTCCAAATGGCTGAACATCCACAGTCTGACCATTCTTCTAATGAAGAATTTGTTGAAGAGGACCCTCGCCCAAGTAAGAAGAAGGAGTCCATAGTCTGGAAGTTTTTCAGCTTTCCAGAACATCAGAAGAAAGTAAATGCACCACTGGTCACCTGCAAGATCTGTGACACAGTGTTATCTAGAGGAAATCCTAATAAGAAATATTCATTCGGAACCCACAGCATGGAACACCATGTAAAAGATATACACCCCAACAATTGGAGTAGAGCTGTGGTGCAAATATCTCAGGAGCAGGACTCTTCTCCTAGTACATCTACAGCAAGAACCGGAGTACCACCAATGCCATCTTCAATGGTGGCAAACATTCAGCCAGAGATGAAAAATTTAATGATGCAATGCATACATTGCAATAAATTAGTAGCCTTCGGACAACAGTCTATTGTAATTTTGCAGAAGAACAGGAACCACAGATGCAGCAATTGTTTTGTGTTAAAAGTACATTCTTCTACTTCATCTTCAGAAGAGTTTGTTCCTGAAACCCCTAGAACAGAGAGAGAGTCCATAGTACGGAAATTTAAAAAAAAAACAGAAAGAGAGAAAAAGGTAAATGCGCCTTTTGTCACATGTAAAATCTGTCACACAGTACTTTCAAGAGGGAATCCACAGAAACAGTACAGCTTTGGAACTTATATCATGGAATGCCATGTCCGGAATATACACCCAAACAATTGGAGTAAAGCTGTAATAAAAAGATCATCAGAGGAGCAGGGCTCAGCTCCCAGCACTTCTTCTGAAGAAACAGCACCACCAATGCAAGCATCAATGGTTGCAAATATCCAACCTGAACTTAAGAATTTGATGATGCAATGCATTCGTTGCCAGAAAGTAATAACCTTTGCACAAGAGTCCATTCAAGTTATCCTGCAAAAAAACAGGAAGCACATGTGCATTACCAGGAGCATTTTTTCTTTTCCCTGAAGATTGTCTTCTGGATGAATCTTCTTATTCAGTCCTCTTGATTGATAAAGCTTGCTTATAAACTCTTTGTTTGCGGTTCTTGGTAGACATAATCTATTATGACTCTGTAGATATTTACAATCTGTTGGAAAGAAAAATATAACATATTATAGACCACTACTAACATAGCACATAGCAATTACATTAACTAAACAATATAAACACTAGTTCACATCTCTCTTTGTGTGTCTCATATCACTCTCTGCCTGCACCATATCCCTCTTTGCATGCCTCATCTCACTCTCTCCTTCCACCATCTCTCTGTTTGTATGTGTGTATCATCTTAATCTCTGCCAACACCATCTGTCTGTTTGTGTGTGTGTCTCATCTCACTCTCTGTGTCTAAAACGATTTACCATTCTAAATGTTGTTTGGTTGAAATGTCTGGCTTTAAGTTTTTTGACAAGGAACACACTGAGTGTGTATGTGAATTAAGAAATTATATTTTCATCTTTTTCCATAATGTTAGCTGTGTGTGCTCACAGTTTGTATCTTTTAGCTTACAGGGTAGACTTCTTTTTAAAGTGTTTCTCATAGATTCAATGATGGTACAGAGATAGTGCTAATAGTTTAATTTGGCTTGTAAATATGCTCCTTTTTTACAAGCGCCTTGCGTAACCTTTAACATGGGTGCAAGCAGTGAATATATGGAGAGGGATAGGAATAGCAGATAGAAAACTATATGAAATTGTGTGGGAGATGCATAAAGGATTTCACTAATGGCATCAATTGAGATGGAATATAAGTTAAAGAGGGGCATATTTACAAGCCCCTTGCACAATGTTTAACCTGGGTACAGCAGTAAATGCATGCAGAGTGATAAAATTGGCACACAAACAAGAATATGAAATGCCTTGAGAGATGCGTAAAGGATTTTACTAATGGCATAAATTGAGATAGAATATACAAAAAAGAAAGGCATATTTACAAGCCCCTTGCGCAATGTTTGACATGAGTGCAAGCAGAAAATGCACGCAGAGTAATAAAATTGGCACACAGACAAGATTATGAAATGCCTTGAGAGATGCGTAAAGGATTTTACTAATGGCATACATTGAGGTACAATATACAAAAAAGAGAGGCATATTTACAAGCCCCTTGCACAATGTTTGACATGGGTGCAAGCAGAAAATGCATGCAGAGTAATAAAATTGGCACACAGACAAGAATATGAAATGCCTTGAGAGATGCATAAAGGATTTTACTAATGGCATAAAATGAGATACATTATACAAAAAAGAGAGGCATATTTACAAGCCCCTTGCACAATGTTTGACATGGGTGCAAGCAGAAAATGCATGCAGAGTAATAAAATTGGCACACAGACAAGAATATGAAAGGCTGTGAGAGATGCGTAAAGGATTTTACTAATGGCATAAATTGAGATAGAATATACAGAAAAGAGAGGCATATTTACAAGCCCCTTGCACAATGTTTGACATGGGTGCAAGCAGAAAATGCATGCAGAGTAATAAAATTGGCACACAGACAAGAATATGAAATGCTGTGAGAGATGCGTAAAGGATTTTACTAATGGCATAAATTGAGATAGAATATACAAAAAAAGAGAGGCATATTTACAAGCATCGTACGCAATGTTTGACATGGGTGCAAGCAGAAAATGCATGCAGAGTAATACAATTACCACACAGACAAGAATATGAAATGCCTTGAGAGATGCGTAAAGGATTTTACTAATGGCATAAATTGAGATACAATATACAAAAAAGAGAGGCATATTTACAAGCCCCTTGCACAATGTTTGACATGGGTGCAAGCAGAAAATGCATGCAGAGTAATAAAATTGGCAAACAGACAAGAATATGAAATGCTATGAGAAATGCGTAAAGGATTTTACTAATGACATAAATTGAGAAACCTGACTCATTTTCAAAATACAACAGTAATGAAGCCCAATATGCTTGTTATGCTTCCCAATACTGCAAACAGCACTCGCTCTATATTAAATGAAGGATTACACACCTGTAAAATCATTTTTGAAAATGTAGAACAGTGTGAAACATACACCAGATTTTCTTAAGCAGAATCCCTGAACTGCAGCACAGACCCACTCAATCTTCTCACTTATGTCTGCTCATAACCAATGAAATGTCTTCCCACACTATTTCAAAACTAAACTAACATTTCAATTGGTTCTACATTTCCACACTTTCAAACTCACATAATATTCACCCATCCCCCTACTGCTCATTCAACCTGTTACCATGGTAACTCCCACCTAAGGAAGAACAGAGTTTAAAAGTTCATCATACTATGTTGCAAATGAATCCAGAAAGGTTGTTAGAGCTTTCAATATAACAGCTAATCATGTGCAATGTTCCTTTCAATGACCTTTTCTGAACCATTAGAATTGCTTCTTTTAAAAAACAAAACTATGCACCCTAATATGCTCTTTTGCATTTTCAGAAAGCACCAATCATTTCTTAAGCTTCAAGTGCAATGAATGTCCTCCTCTTTTTTCCTAAACTGCAAGCTTTCCAACTGCCATTTCATTTACAGCATTCATCTGAGTACAACCAGATCTGCCTTGAACATGCTTTCAGTATGGTTTGTAGGACACAACTTTGTATTCTGGTCTAAAAAGTATGCAACAAAAAGAGGAATTTTAAACCTTGACTTACCAAATGTGGATATTTTATGGATTGGCCAGAGAGGATTGAGATGTCACCAATTGATACCATTGGTGAAATCCTTCATGCATCTCCCACACCCTGACCTCATAATTGTGCACTGTGGTGGAAATGACTTATGCACTTTGACTGGGGTTGGTCTGGAAATGCTATTGAAGGACATCTTTGGACAATTGATGTCACTTTTTCCTCAAACTGCCTTTGTCTATTCCAATATATGCCAAAGGCAAAAATGGAATTGGTCCAATCAATTTTGTCCGCAGATTGAGAAAGCAAGGAAACATGTAAATAAATCTGTTTCTGCATACATGAGAGACTATGGAATGGGTTGTATATACCACAACAACTTGTGTTACAACATGCAAGGCATCTATAGGACAGATGGTGTACATTTCACTGATGAAGGGAACAGAATCTATCTCTGTAACATCAGACTCTGCATTGGTACTTACTTGTAGGTACCAAAAAAAAACACAATGAACACAACGGCTCTTTTTAGAGCCAACTAACATGTAAACACTCAAATATGATTTTTAACTTTCTTTTTTGTATTCATTTTTACCGAGGTCCACGCACCGAGCACTCACCGAGCACTCCCCGAGCGCGGACCAATCGTGTTTTCTGTTATTTTTTTAAAAATAAACATTAATTCTTAACCTTAGGAGTCCTTGAAGGACCCCCTGAGAAGGCCTAAGGGGTCAGGGACACTCTACCCTACCCCTTCCCACGTTTATTAAGTTATATTTTTCACTCTCTTCTGAAACTACAAAATGACGGCGATAGGGTTCGCGCACCGTGCATTTACCGAGCACTCACGGTGCGCGGACCTATTAGAATTTTTTTTTAAAACAAAACTAAATGGAAATGGACATTGTGTCCTCTGTAGATACCTTGTATGTTGTAATGGAAGTTATTGTGGTATATTGAATCCATAATGTAGTCTTTCAGGAAAGCAGAAACAGATTTGTTCACATGATTCCTTCCTTTCTCAATGTGTGGTCAGAATTGGCGTAAGGGGCCATGAGTTCCTACTCCGGTGAAACACACTTGCTGTTCTATATACTTACTTATGTTGTAAACTAGTGAATTAGAGACAGTCAGTGAAAGAAAGGATGCAGGACATGAAGAATACAAAATTGTATCACTTTGCTACTACCTCATAAATTACATTTAAATAAGTATAATTTTCAAAACAATTTTTCTTTACTGAATTAAAATGTATTTATCAGAATTTTCAAAATCTAAAAGAACTTGTAGCATTTCTTCATCAGGAATTTTGTCCGTCAACGTGTCTGAAAATGATTCGTCAAACTCAACTCCTACGCTGCTTGTGCTTTTACATTCTTCCAGCTGCATTTCCATTGCGCCGCATTGTATTTTAAAAGTGCTCTGACCGTAGCGCTACTCCTACGCTGCTTGTGCTTTTACATTCTTCCAGCTGCATTTCCATTGCGCCGCATTGTATTTTAAAAGTGCTCTGACCGTAGCGCTACTCCTACGCTGCTTGTGCTTTTACATTCTTCCAGCTGCATTTCCATTGCGCCGCATTGTATTTTAAAAGTGCTCTGACCTGCTTTGCTGCTTTATTCATTGCACTGTGCTCAATCTCATAGCGCCGCCTGATACTTTTAATGTGCTGTGCTCATAGCGCTACTTTGTCTCAGCCATTTCATTTGTAAAATAACTGTTTTTGTAATAAGCGCTCCACTGCTCACCCCAACCTCTCCCTGCGTTAGGTTGTTGTTATTGTTGCAGCCATTTGCTTCTTGTGACGTCCAAGCCCGTCCCTCCAATCACGCTCCCGCCTCCCAGCTGAGCCTGCCTCCCACAGATAGATTAGACCGACCCCTCCCCTCCGAGAGCTGTGACCGTCCTGACTCGTGCAGATCCGGTTGCTCCCCTCTGTCCTCCTGGGTATCGTAGCGCTACTCCTACGCTGCTTGTGCTTTTACATTTTTCCAGCTGCATTTCCATTGTGCCGCATTGTATTTTAAAAGTGCTCTGACCGTAGCGCTACTCCTACGCTGCTTGTGCTTTTACATTCTTCCAGCTGCATTTCCATTGCGCCGCATTGTATTTTAAAAGTGCTCTGACCGTAGCGCTACTCCTACGCTGCTTGTGCTTTTACATTCTTCCAGCTGCATTTCCATTGCGCCGCATTGTATTTTAAAAGTGCTCTGACCTGCTTTGCTGCTTTATTCATTGCACTGTGCTCAATCTCATAGCGCCGCCTGATACTTTTAATGTGCTGTGCTCATAGCGCTACTCTGTCTCAGCCATTTCATTTGTAAAATAACTGTTTTTGTAATAAGCGCTCCACTGCTCACCCCAACCTCTCCCTGCGTTAGGTTGTTGTTATTGTTGCAGCCATTTGCTTCTTGTGACGTCCAAGCCCGTCCCTCCAATCACGCTCCCGCCTCCCAGCTGAGCCTGCCTCGCCCCTCCCCTTCCACTATCCACTTATGACAGAAGCTTTTGCGTGCAGCGTTTACGCGCAGCGATCGCGCCCTAGTTGCGCCGAAGGTGCGCCAAAGGTAAGCCCGTCTACGCCTGGACCGCGCCCAGCGCCAGACCCTCTGGTTCCCGTAATGCCCAGCCCACTCGCATCACTTACGATGCCACCTCCCTACTAGCCCTTAACCCCGACCGTTCCCCCAACTGCGTCCAAGCCGCCCCTGGACACACCCATGGACCCTTCTCTTGCAACTCCTGTAAGTTCAACAGCACCAAAACCAACTCCTCATCCACCATCACCAATCAGAGACCTGACACCAACCACCTAAAATGCATCCTGCTCAACACCCGCTCGGTCCACAGACACGCCATCGACCTCTGGAATCTACTAGACACCATCTCACCGGACGTCGCCTTCCTAACAGAAACATGGATGAATGCCTCTTCAGCCCTAGACATCACCATTGCCATCCCGGAAGGATACAAGATCATCCGTAAAGACCGCTTCAAGCAAACAGGAGGAGGCATCGCTATCGTCCATAAGAACTCCATCCGCATCTCAACCAGCTCAGACGTCAACCTCACTAGCGCCGAACACCTTCACTTCCAGATCCACACCGACCCCAAGACCACACTCAGAGGCACCCTCCTCTACCGGCCTCCAGGACCCCGGGCACAATTCAGTGACGACATCACTGACTTTATCACCCCACACGCACTCCCCTCCGAGGACTACATTCTATTGGGAGACCTTAATTTTCACCTGGAAAAAAGCAACGACAGCAGCGCCACTACCCTTCTGGACAATCTTACCAACCTCGGACTCAAACAACTTGTCACTACCCCCACCCACATTGCAGGTCACACACTCGACCCCATCTTCACCTCCAGCAAACATGTCTCATTCAGTCACACCACAGCTCTTCATTGGACGGACCACAGCTGCATTCACTTTACCTACAATAAGACCACAATCCACAACCATCCTCAACCCACCCTACGAAGAAACTGGAACAAAATCACCATCGACCAGATCTCCTCATCGCTTCTTCTCAACCCCCCCGCCCACTCCTCAAACCCCGACCAAGCAGCCATTAACCTCACCCAATGGCTATCCAACAGCGCCGACATCCTAGCACCGTTGAAAAAACGTCAAAGCAAACTAGGCAGCAAAAACGCCTCCTGGTTCAACGATGATCTCAAGAAATCGAAGAAACTCTGTCGCTCCCTCGAGAAGGCCTGGAAAAAAGACCCAAACACCAGCACCAAGGACGCCTTCAAAAACGCCACCCGCATACACCACCAACTAATCTGATCTGCCAAGAAAGCCGCATTCAAAGACCGACTAGATAACAACGCCCACAACAGCAAGGAATTATTCAACATCATCAAAGAATTTACCAACCCATCAGCTAACTCTAACGACATCACCCCCTCCCAAGCCCTCTGCGACTCCCTAGCTTCCTTCTTCCACAACAAAATCGCAGACATCCACAACAGCTTCGACAACCGACCCGGAAACCAACCCACCCAACCTTCTGCAGGACCTCCACCCCCCTTGAACATCCTTAACGACTGGATCCCAATCTCCTCTGAGGACACCATCCGCCTGATGAACTCCATCCACTCAGGATCCCCAACTGACCCATGCCCTCATCACATCTTCAACAAAGCAGACTCCATCATAGCACCACACCTCCGAGACGTCATCAACTGCTCCCTTAAATCCGGCACCTTCCCAGAAAGCTGGAAACACGCCGAACTCAGCGCCCTTCTGAAAAAACCCACAGCGGACCCCACCGAACTCAAAAACTACCGCCCCATCTCGCTTCTTCCATTCCTGGCCAAAGTCATAGAGAAAGCGGTCAACAACCAGCTTGCCACCTTCCTCGAAACCAACAAATCCCTCGACCCCTCACAGTCCGGCTTCCGAGCCAAACACAGCACTGAGACCGCACTTATCGCAGCAACAGACGACATTCGAACTCTACTGGACAATGGAGACACAGTCGCCCTCATCCTCCTCGACCTCTCCGCTGCCTTCGACACAGTCTGTCATAGCACCCTTCTACAGCGCCTCAAAAACGTCGGAATCCAAGGAAAAGCACTGGAATGGATCACCTCGTTCCTCACCGGAAGAACCCAGAGAGTCCGCCTCCCACCATTCAAGTCAGAGGCCTCAGAAGTCATCTGCGGCGTGCCACAAGGATCGTCACTCAGCCCCACCCTCTTCAATGTATACATGAGCCCCCTTGCGACCATCGCTCGCCAACACAATCTCAACATCATCTCCTACGCTGACGACACTCAACTGATCCTCTCACTCACCAAAGACCCTAACACCGCCAAAACCAACTTACACGAAGGAATGAAAGAAGTAGCCGAATGGATGAAGCACAGTCGTCTGAAACTGAACTCAGACATAACAGAAGTCCTCATATTAGGCACCTCCCCATCCGCCTGGGATGACTCTTGGTGGCCAGAGGCCCTTGGAAAAGCACCTATCCCGACGGACCAATCACGGAACCTGGGCGTCATCCTGGACTCCTCTCTCTCGATGACCAGACAAGTCAACGCCGTCTCTTCATCCTGCTTCAACATTCTTCACATGCTCAAAAAAACATTTCGCTGGATCCCCACCGAAACTAGAAAAACGGTCACCCACGCACTGGTCACGAGCCGCCTGGACTACGGAAACACCTTATACGCCGGTACTACCGCAAAACTCCAGAAAAAACTCCAACGCATCCAGAACGCTTCAGCCAGGCTCATACTAGACATCCCGCGTAAAGAACACATCTCTGGTCACCTGAAAAACCTCCACTGGCTCCCCGTAAATAAGAGGATCACTTTCCGCCTCCTTACCCACGCACACAAAGCACTTTACGAACTTGGACCCGAATGCCTCAACACACGACTGTCCTTCTACACCCCCCCCCCCGTCAGCTACGATCCTCCAACCAAGCCCTTGCCACTGTACCTCGCATCAACAAAACCACCATGGGAGGTAGATCCTTCTCCTACCTGGCAGCTAAAACCTGGAACTCACTTCCCACTCACCTTCGCCTTACTCAGAACCACCTAGCATTCAGAAAGCAACTTAAAACTTAGTTATTCGACAAGTAATTCCCCACCCTTCCTCAAGCGCCTTGAGACCCTATGGGTATGTAGCGCGCTATATAAATATCCTGACTTGACTTGACTTGACACATCTAGTGTTTCATCAAAAAAATCTGCCATGGTATCTCCTTCATGTTCTTCATGATTTGTTTCATCTATAGGATCAATATACACCACAGAATAAGTTGCCTCAATAAACGTTGCTGATATTTCAAAGAAGATGTTGGTAGGCTCCTCATTTTCATTCATCATTTTATGTTAGTGTACTATTAAAAGAAAGAGAAACAGCGCTTAGGAAGATTGAGATAGGGCAGAGAAAAACTATTAAATTCTATAAGAAGAGTCACTACTGTGTAAATCTCACACCGGAAATTGGACGCCAAAATATCCTCACAAAACTACCTCAGACACTATAGTCACAAAATGGCCGTGTTTTCCCTGGACAGTGTATAGTATCAAGCAAGAATTAGAAATATAAAGCGCTGCATCTAATGTTGCCCTACTCAATCCACAAGTATAACAGAAAAACATTAAATAACTAACAGAAAACATTTTTCCTATTAACTTAAAGTGAACAACAGAGTTCTCCTTACAAATTAACAACTCACCTTCTAGAAAACTGTTGAACAGTACATTCTGTCTCAATCTCACACCTCAGAAGTATACCTCAAAAACTAAAATCTCAAAATGACTGTGTTTCCCTCTCATTTTTCATACATATTCAAATACCCAGCCAATCACATTTTATCACACATAAAATGAAATCCAAAGTAACATTTTAATTGGTTCAAATTATCAACACTTTCAAACTCACATAATGTTCAACCTACCCCCAATGCTCTCTAACAATTACCATACTAACTCTCCACAAAACACCTACCTAAACCCAAAGGTGAAAGAGTCATCACTCAATGTTGCACTCAACCAACATCTAAACAGTGAAACTTGTTATTTTAATGTATTTCTTTTTTGTCTTTTTGAGCCGAAGTCTGCGCACGGTGCGCGAACCCCGCGATTTTTAAAAAAATCTATTTTTTTTTTTTTTAACCTTCGGGGTCCTTTACAGACCCCATGACAAAACCTAGGGGCTCAGGAATCTCTACCTTGCCTCCTTGTCAACTATTACACTTCTGTTTACAACCACTATTATCTGCCACAAAAACAACAGGTCCACGCACGTGCAAGGACAGTGCAAGGACGGTGCAAGCCCGTGCGCGCACCGTGTCCCGCCCATAGATATATAATTTGAAAAAAGTCGATTTTCTCAACAATTACTGAAGGGATTTTCACCGAATATACAAAAGGCACTTCTGCATACCAGGCTCTACCATGTTGTCAAGTTTGCAGTAATTCCATTCAGCCGTTCGGGCTGTAGCTGTGTCTAAAGGTCCTATGGGAAATTGCATTGGACTCAATTTCACATTCAATTTTCTCAAAAACTACTGCAGGGATTTACACCAAACATACAAAAGGCACTCCTGCATACCAGTCCCTACCATTTTGCCAAATCTGGTGTAATTCCGTTCAGCCGTTCGAGCTGTAGCCTTGTCAGAATGTCCCTATGGAAATTAACATGGGAAAACACGTTTTTGGAACCCCCCTTTTTTCTCGGCCCCAGCTTGACGAATCCCCCCGAAACTTTCAGGGAAGGAGCGGAGCACAGCGAGGCAAATTTAAGGAAAACTACAGGCAGATCCCTCAATCAGCGCCAAAGTTATTCCCAATAGAATGTTCAAAATGTACTATGGTAACTAGGTCCTAACTATATATACCTACTGGCGACCACCAGTAGGATATATATATATATATATATATAGCTGGATGTATGCCATGAGTTGGGGCCCTAGGCCCACCCATTTCAAAACCTCAAATAAGTACTGCTATGTGTGACAGGATAGGTAGGAGGTCAAGGTATGATAGGGAGTCAAACTAGAACACTGTGGGGTTGGAAACCCAATACATGGGATTTGCTGCAACGTGCAGCACATCCAAACCGGTACTGCCATGTATTTATGAACGAAATGAATGGGGGGTCCATCTGGCTTGAAATATGCCCCTAAGGTCCTCAAGCGGGGGCCCCATTACGTTGTGTGTCTGGCACACGGGGGTGCCTTGTGCAGATGCGTGTAGTGCATTTTATCATTGCCGGCGTAATATGTGGTGTGGTGCTACGAGATGTGATTGACTACTGGAGTCCTTATAGCTACCGGCTCACAAGAACTTTAAATGAGTGTGTCTGCAGTCTGTGGTGGGACCTTTGGCAGGGTCCCAGAGATCTCGCCAGAGTCACTGCAGTCGTTTGGGTCCTCTTCAGGTGTGTAGATGTGTGGAGTGCCGTCCTGGTCCGATGTGGAAAGATTTGTCCCCAATTCCGCTGCTGCTTGTATTGCCTTCCCGCGGGCGGTCAGCTATGATCTGTTCCAGGTTTGGGGATGTCAGCGATTTGTGGAGTGACTGCATGTCAGAGTGGCTTTGGGATTGCTGGATACGGTGCTGCGGAGGCTTGAACGACTGGAATCTAGGTGTTCTTGTGTTCCCCCGTAGCGGATTGAGTCACAGGTCTAGTTCCATCCAGTTAGTGGCTTCTTGTGGATCTGTGAAGAATATTGCAGTGTCTTTGTAGATGATTTTGAGTCATGTTGGGAACAACAGTAAATATTGAACATTCTGGCTCCAGAGCAGTCTCTTTGTATCAACGAAGGACACTCGCTTTCGCTGCACTGCTCTGGAGTAATCCGGGTAGATCATAACATGTCTCTCTAGGAGCCCGCAGTTTGGCATCTCTGTCTCGGAAGTGGAGTAGTTTTACAAGCATCGGGAGAGGGAGCGAGCCCGGAGGAGGGAGGCACGCCGGCACCCTGTGCGCTCTTTCAATGGAGAAATAGGGAGAGAGTTCATCACGCAGCATGAAGGATTGAAGCCAGGGTTCCATGTAGAGGAGTTGGCCTAACGGCTAGGGCGGTCGACCTCGAATCTGGGGAACTGGGTTTGAGTCTCGGCAATGACGCTGAACATCCTGTGATTCTGGGCAAATCACTTAATCTCCCTGTGCCTAACAAAAATTAATGTGTGTCCTCATGTAATGGAACTGGTGCTATGTGAAGCGCTCCGATACCCGATTCGGGTCAAGTTCACGCTATATAAAACTCTGCAGAAAAAAAATGTATGTGATTAGGTTCCTGGCCTCCACGCCCTCCAGCAGATTCAGTATTTGCAGGTTGCTCCTACTGGAGCGCCCCTCCAAATCGTCTGTTCTTTCCTCCAGGGTTGTGACTTGAACCTGGAGTTCTTTGACAGAGTCTTGTTGCACTTTGGTTTGAGGTTGTATCGTTGCCAATGCTTTTTCTCCATCCGCTGCCTAATCCACTAGTTTGCGATGATCATCCCGCAGCAGGCTGAGGTCTGTGATCAAGATCCCAAAATGTTCCTCCATTGTGACGCATGAGTGCTCTATTGCAGCCAGGACTCTGTCCAGTTTTTCTGACATGGTGGCGCTAGAGTCTGTGTCCACCTTCAAACATGCTGGGGCGGGGACGTCGACCTAGCTTGGTGAGCTGTTTGGGGAGCCCCGGTTGCCTTAAGGCGTCCCATGGCTGGTGACAGTGTATGAATCACTTTGAGGCCCGATCACGTGGCGCAGCGTATGCCCATACCAGTCCTCGGGCCTCTGTCTGCTTTCCTCTTCGCTTCCGCGTTAGGGGCCAGGCAGTGAGCGCACCGCAGTCTCGACCCACTCAGGGGCACACAGTCCTGTCTCTTCCCTGGTGGGTACTCCCGGTCCCACTGAACCGCTCCTCCACAGTTCACGGCCATCTTCCCCCGTGACCCGCAACCTAGTGCCTTGTTGCTTGTCCTAGGCCATTGTCTCAGCGAAGGGATGGGTCCGTGAGGCCTCCCCCTGCCAGTTGAGCGCTGCTCTCGCCCTCTCCTGTGTTTGCGCTGGCTGCTCGTTATTCCTGCTGCACTAATATGCCTTCCACTTGGGCCCCTTCCAATTAACAGATGGGCTCCCCGGTGACGAGGTGAGGCCTGTGTCAGTTCTTCCCGTGATTGTAGACCTCCATGACTGTGGGCGCCATCCTCTCTCAGCACGCGCCTGTGGAGTGCTCTGTGCCGGAGCGGCGCTCCCTTTGCTAGTACTGGTATGGTTTCTGGGGGGCAGAGGGGAGGCCAGAACGCCCAAGGTATGGGCCTCGCTTCTGTCTTTTCTCCCCGTTAGCCCCCCCAGCTTGTTATCTCAAGGGCAGAAGGTCACACGAGGCCGCCCGGCACCTGTAGTCTTTGTGATGGTGGAGCCTTTAGGCCGGCCGGGTGGTTTGTTGTGAGAGAGGAGCATAGACCCTGCGTTCAGCCCCCCCTTTGCACCGACTAGGGCACTGGGTAGTCTAACTGTTTCTGGGGGGCTGATTTCCTCCCTTGTGGGGGTGCCCTACGTATCTCCCCCTTACTTGCAGTTTATTAGTGAACTCCTGTCCGGGACATCGCAGTGCATTAAGGGCTTCCTTCTTCGCCCTCTCTTCCCCCGCCTAGATGCGGACTGAGGCTTCTCCGGTGCAGTAACAGAACCGGGCTTCACCACGGCTTACCCCGCAGTACCCCACCATCAGCCCCTCAGTCTTCTGTGACTGCCTTCTCACTCCGCACTCACGTCTCGCTGCTGGGTTTACATTCTCCGGTGTACCCTGGAGGTGTGGGCTGAAGCACCGGGAATCACAATGTCGACGCCATATTGGAGTCAGGCGTGCTGGATTGTCACCGTCCCGAATGGTAGCCTACGGCTCTCAACGCCCTGTTACCAGCATTTCACCAGAGTCGCCAGTGATTAGGGACTCATCTGAGACTGTCCTGTCGTCCGTCTGCACCCCTCCACCTCGCCTACATTTGTCGGGACCCGCACTCGGAGCCTCAGCAGTGCATGTACGCCATCGTGGCCAGCCAAGCCATGTCCCTGCCTTCTTTTTCTGATTCCATGGCAGTGCAGATCCTCAGTGCTACAAAAAATATAAAATGGGGGTTGGGCACCCAACCCTACACTGTTCGCAGCCTTTGGCTGTGCTTGACAGGGGTGGGTGACTTAGGCCCTCAACCTCAAGCGGTGCACTGCAATAGATGTCATACTTTAAGCTAAAAAATATAGAAATTCAATTTGAAGAAAGAAATGATAAAGTGACATTAGTATTAGGAATTGTAATAATGTCTTACTTTGCAATAATAAAACCTCAATGAAAAAAAACAAAGGTTAAAGGGACATTAGAGTTAGGTGGAATTGTCAGTTAAAACAAGGTTTTAAATGTTTTAAACAAACCACTGAAATTCATTAGTTATAGTTATCTAAAGTAACTATAACTCATGTCCTACAGTAACTATAAGTCACAGCCTCACTGTTCACTGCTTATACTCACACATATTGCAACACTAATGACAACCTGAAACAACACATTACGTGATGTAAGTTTTAGTTACTTTGGGGAACACGCTGTAGTTTCTTGTGATAACTATAACTAATGAATTTCAATGGTTTTATTAGTTTAAAACATTATGTTTTTACTGACATTTTCACACCTAACTATAATGACCCTTTAACCTTCTTTTTTTCAATGAATTTATAACTTTTTTTGTGAATATATATATATGTATTTATATAAGTGTGTGTGTGTGTGTCTTGTGTACTACACATTTATGGATGAAGTTTATTCGAATAAATAGATTGACTGAACAGTAGTTACAGCAAAATGAAATGACAGATAGCTGCAATCCCACTGTTGTAAATGAATCTCAGACCCTAGTATACATTTCCCGATTCATGCCCTTATATAGGTATACTTTATCATTTCCTTATATAGGCATAGAAATCATTATCATATTTGGCCTAAACCATACAGCCCAAATACGGCATGGATACTTCCACTAAGCTCCAAGAATTAACAATGTTTTCTTGGAAAAACCCGCCCTCAGCAGCTCAGGACTTCCCCCAGCTTGAATATTAAGTTCTCCTAGAACTCCCAGCGTTTTCCAAGAAATAAGCCTTTGAGTGACGTTATTAAGTACAAACATGCGTCAAACTCCGCACCTTCAAAGTATAAATATGCCTTGATTTGCCTAAACAAACACACGGTGGTTTGGAGCAGATCGACTATCTACTTGCCCGACGCCCTGCAGCAGCATGTGCCGAAGGAAGCCGACCCTCCAGCAGACGCACTGCGAGACTCTGTCATTTCTCCTGCTGAGAAATCCAGCTCCAGTGTTTCCAGGCTACCCTTGCGGGTATCTGGGAAATCGAGTCCCGAGAACGAGATACAAGACCTTCTTCATTCTAGAACAAAGGTACGGAGCTGATTAGACCTCTTAGAGAATTATTGGAATCAGATTCCTGGCAGAGAACTCTTAGACTTAAACTCCTCCTCTTATACTCCCTCCCTCTTACCAGACTTAGGTTAGGTACACCGGGGTAGGCGCATTCTAGAAGCACCAGTTGAGTATTTTAGTCATCCTTTTATCATTGTATGCATTTTATGTATTTTATACATTTTATGCACTTCATGGCTTAGAAACCATATCATGCTTTTACAGTACTACTTTATAATACTGTTCATGTTATATGCATTGTACTTCATAGTAAGCTTTACTATTGTAGCAGTTCATTTTCAATGCTTGAGAAAGAAGACTGTTCAATAAATACCTTTTTATTGAAAACGCCCGTCTCTCTATTTCTCTTGCACCTCTGGTGAAACTAAGCATGCACGATTGACTGAGTGAAATAGTTTTCTATTGTTTCCGCGACTCTAGAGATTTGATTTCTTATTCTTGGGAAACAAAGTTGCCATGTTTTATGCGGTTGTCAGAAACTAATCCCTTCTTGTTTATTCGAGAAAGTTTCTAGTGCCCTCTGAGCTAGCTGGCACTCACAATTAAGTCTAATATAACCGGTAGAGACCTAGTAGACCTCAGACCTACGTCTAAGCTACAGGATATATTATTCCAATGCGCAGAGCCTATTGGGAATATAGGAACTACACTACACCACTTGCTACATGAAAAATAAGCAAGAATTATACATATTTTCCCACCGAAGTATGTCATTCTGATTTAATAATTGCAATAACGATTTTCTTATTATTGTAAATACTTTCGGAAATATTAGTTTACCTTTTGATCATTTATTTGCCTTTTTGCGATTACTTTGGAGTCATTATACATGTAGAGCAATCTTAGGCAGCATTCTAGTGTAACAATTGAAAACATACTCTTATTACTTTTATGTATTATTTATTGTTGTCTATCCTTTCCTCAATAGCTTTCCTAATTATTCCCTGCCATCGATATCAATCATCATGTTCATCATTTTTATTAGTACGAAGACCATAGAACGAATTTGCAGTTGGGTTGATGAGGAGTTGTACTCCGGGATTTTGAGATGTGCAAATGCAAACTTGACCATTTTTTAATCATTTGCATGTTGATGTATGCCCAGAGGCATCTTACTCCAGTTCCTTCCACCTATTTCATCTAGAGTGAGGTTCAAGGGCTTATTTCTATACTCACTAGAATATATGGTGCTCAACATTTTTTAACTCAGGAATTATTTGGGTGGAGCATTCTTCTTTATCGGAATTGAAGCCATAAAAACTTGTCTCAGTGATTTTGCAAAGATTTGCCTATTGGCGTTACTGTGCTAAGGTTGAGCATGCCCCAAAACCTAAAGTTATATTCCAATTTTTTGCTCCTCAGATTCTTCCTTATGACACTTGCATCCTTCTATTCATGCAATACAAATACCATATACCCCTGTCATATGTAAAAGAAAGAGGGTCCGTGCCAGATTCTAAAGGGATGGACTACATGTGTTCTGCTGTTGGATTTTGAGCAGTCCGCCCTTCTATTGAGGGATCCCACTGCACATGTTTGCTTCAATGGCGTTCTTCCTAAAGCTCCTGCAACCTCATGTGCCTACAGCTTCCTCATGCCATGATTTACTGGGACACAGCCATTCAACCCCATCAGATGGCAAAGCCTAAGGTTCAGAATTCAGATTTCACAAAAGAGACTTTATATGCCTGTATTATCATTTGGAGATTGGACCTTTGTCAGTTGACTAGGGTGATGGTATGCTTCCAGAATCTTTGTACTACTGTCTAATACCTAAGATATGCACCCATGGAACAACCTGGGATGCAGCATTCCGCATTCAAGCATCACTCTTTCGGCAACATTGATCCCCAATACCTCTGGTCCACCCCGCAAACGCTGTCAGCATACTTCACCATGATTTGTTGCAATTTGGTAGCATGACCTTTGTCATATGACTGTGAAGGAGAAGGACTGAATGCAAGGTTCATACGAACGACTTTTTCCAACATGTCCAGTTATTCCAAACTTGATCTGAGAAATACCAAGAACATGAGGTTTGTCAACTCACCATTTCATCTGATCCCTCTCCCTCATTACTGCAGTGTCTGCAATCTTTGTTGCTTATCGCCACCTCAAGTCCAAGAGTCATTGAAACACTGTCACATGACAACATCTCTTGAGGAAATCCTTGCCTTTTTAGATGTGAACCTCCTTCTTGATCCCTCACAGGTCAGTTTCAGAGCCACACACTGTACAGTATCAGCTATGAAGATGGTGATTGATAAGGGGGGGCAAAGCCGCATTGATTTTATTAGCTCTCTCTGCTGCTTTTGACACGGTTCATCATGCGCTCCTCATAAACCAGCTCCAGCGGCTGGGCTTTCAGGACTCTGCACTGGCTCTGCTGAGCTCGTTTTTAGATGGTAGGCAACAGCGAGTAGAGATGGGTGATGTTAGTTCCCCTCCTTTTTCCCTCCCCTGTGGGTTGCCCCCGGACTCCTCGCTTAGCCCTACACTTTTTAACATCTATGTTACCCCCTTGATCAATCTCATCTGAAGCCATGGTCTTGCAGCGTTCTCCTACGCCGACGATATGCAGATTATGGTGTCTATATCTTCTCACATCATAAAGGAAGCAAACAATTTCACAGCTGCATGACTCATTTAGCAAGCTGGATGCAGAGGAACTGCCTGAAATTGAACTCAGAAGAAAACGAGGTTCCACTTTTTGGAAGGGAGACCACCTTCTGGAATTCTTCTTGGTGGCAGGAAGATTTTGAAAGACAAAAACCTGTGCACACTCTAGTTGCAAAACAATGTTGTCATGGTAGACAAAATTCAAACGGTTGAGACAAAGCGTTGTATTCATCAACAAAACACAGATTCCTTGTAGTCAATTGATGGATAGTGTGTCTTTAATGTTCATCAGAACCAGCCGACACGTGTTTTGTTGCGTGTGGGACAATCTTCCTGCGACTCTTCAGGGCTGGGGAGGATACAAGGGAAGTGATGAGGTACATGATGCTCACATACATCTCTTGACCCTTACTAAAAACCCTTTCTTTGACGCTTCTGGCAGGAAGATCTTGGCCTGCCTCCAGCGCCGGTGCAAAAAGCGAGAAACCTGGATGTTATCTTTGATACTAAACTTGGATTCACAACACAAATACATCAAATCACCTCTTCGGGTTTCTTTTTCCTTACTGTCCTTAAGAAGACTTTTCAGTTCATCTCCCAGGAACTACAAAAGACAGTGATGGTGGCACTTGTCATCTCCAAGATTGATTGCTGTAATGCATTATACTTGGGCGCCTCAAAGCAACAGGTGAAAAAACTGCAATCCTTACAAAAGCAATGGCCAGAATGCTCTTAAAGATTCATACGTTTGCATCTATCTCCCTATCATTGCAATGTCTGCATTGGTACCTGTCAGGAAGAGGATCATTTTTAAGGCACTCTGCCTGGTCCATGAAGCGCTTCACTGGGCAGTTCCTGTTTACTTCCATAATCTGTTCGCTTTGTATACCCCCAGAAGGCATTTAAGATCTAGCCCAGCTAAAATGATAATCGTCCCCAGAATGGGGTGGGAGGATGTTCTACTGTACAGGGAATCTCTAGAATTCTCTTCCTCTAACTTTACGCTGCCAACCCAGACAGTTGCTATTCAGGAAGCAATTGAAGACCTGGCTCTTTACTGAATCTTTCATTTCGATGCAGGTGCTTAGCTCCTGTCTACTGCTCCTCACCTGAGGGGTATTTGCGCGCTATATAAACCATTCCATTTACTTACTGACTTACATGGAAGATGGAGAATCTGGGCCATCATTTTGAAAAAAGTCCTTTTTCCAACTTGGAATATTCCACCTTTGATGATCTGCTGACAATATTTTCTGCTTGAATTTAGTAAGCCATTCCTTGATGCTGACCTTCTTTGTCATTACCACACGCCCTTAAACATTCTTGGTTGCATATAGTGTCCTAAAAGTAGTGGCATAAATACATATATTCATATAAATATACATACATACATGCATAATTGTAAAGATAAACACCAGCCTACATACAAATGAAAATGCTCTTTTACTAAAATATTAACTAAAGTCCAGGTTTGCATTCTGGAATTTTCTACGTTAATTTATTGAACAAATAATAAGAATATTAGCATTTCAAAAATGCATGTGGGAATCGGTAGCACTTGAAATGCAGGATGTTCAAAGATGTCACGAAAGACCCGTCCTGCTCTTGTCAGTCTAGATTTTTAGAAATACATCAACCAACGTGTTGAGAGCTGTCATTTTAAGACCTTTGATGAATGAAGCATTCCCTAGTCTTGTGCTTGCTGGAATTTGTATTTCACATCAGAGTGAAAATATGTATTATCGCTCGGACATTATTAATACTGTATACTGAAAATACTTGCAAACCAAAAATAAACACAACTTTTTGAGGGTGAAATTAAGGCAGCAAACACAATTTTTCCGTTAACAAATTAACTACGAATTCCAGCAAGCAATGGTCTTAGATCTCAAAATGTTGGTCAATGCACTTCATTTAATAAACTGACAAGAGCAGAATGGGGCTATATTGTGCACTGCTGTAGATTAACCAATACAATAAACGTTGGATATCTTAAAAATAAGTCTCATTCTTAAGATGGCAGCAATAGATACAGCTGACAACTGGCCTCTGAAATATGGTAAAAATATTTTACATTAAAAAGCAGACGCACGCCAATGTTTTAATATGTTGTTATCCAGCAATATGCTTTTAGGTATTCCCGGATACAGGTGTTTCCATAATTCAATTGTCCAGTCAGTATGTCTCCCTCTAGTACAGCTCTCGATATCTGTGGGTAGAGTTTGATTAACTTTCTTAAATGGGTAACATGGAACATTACAACCACATTTATTTGATCGTCTGTAAACAATTAGGGCCTCATTTATGAGTCTGTGCGTCACTTTTACGCCGCCGGTGCGTCACTTTGTGTGACGCACCAGTGGCGTAAAAAATGAGCCTTGTTGCGCCATATTTACAAAGTGACGCATCTAGGTAGATGCGTCACTTTGTAAACCCCTGCGCACATTATACCTGTGCCAGGTATAATGTATGCAAGGGGAGCGTATTGATGCAAGAAAGGGTCATGGAAGTGACGCAGTGAAATCTATGAGATTTCACTGCGTCACTTCTAGGACTCAAATGCGTCAAAATCTTACGCCTGCCTCACAACAGTTGTAAGACTGACGCAGGCCCTTTCACATGGGGCTTTCCCCATGTGAAAGGACACATTGCTGGAGTTGCGTCACTTTTGTGACACACTCCAGCAATGCGTCAGTTTTGCGCCATACAGATACGTCAGAAATACTGAGGTATCTGTAACTCCTTGCGCAATGATGCATCATATTGTAAATATGACGCATCATTGGTGTCGCAAGGTGGGCGCAATGAAAAGTGCTGCATCGCTGTTTTCACGCAGCAATGCGTCACTTTTCATAAATGAGGCCCTTATTGATTTATCACTAAGAATTTTGGAGACGCAGCCTGATTAGCTTAGTCTTTGCCTCAGTGTCTAGGAACATTATCTCTGCTATTCCATTTTGTGTTGGAGCCAACTTTGATTCACACCATTCTAAATGCCCCCAATGCATGCCCACAGAGGCGAAGTTGCTCGACTTTCTATCCACCTGCATTAACAAGTGTACATTATCAGCGCAGGGATGAAAGAAATGCGATGACAAATGTCTACTTTAGTCACTAAGGGCCAGATGTAGGTGGCTAAATACCGGTCGGTAACCCCCTAAATTCTGTAAATGTCAGCATTACCGACCGGTATTTAGCCATTCCTGATGTAGGTAAGGAATCGGTAAATAAGGATTCGGTAAATATCGATTCCTTAATACCGAT
Source organism: Lissotriton vulgaris (assembly GCF_964263255.1). Classification (NCBI taxonomy): domain Eukaryota; kingdom Metazoa; phylum Chordata; class Amphibia; order Caudata; family Salamandridae; genus Lissotriton; species Lissotriton vulgaris. Next base: position 467,460,884 of record NC_141699.1, on the reverse strand, counting down.
TCCTTATTGCTCTTGCATTTAAGGAATCGGTTATAGCGATTCCTTAAATGCAATGTAGGAAGCACATTAAAGAGTGCTTTTGAGCCTTAAGAAATTGGTAATTACCACCAACTTCAAGTTGCTGGTAATTACCGATTTCCCTTAAAAAAACACTTTTTTGCTTTTTTGATAGTGCCATGTGGCACACATCCATGCCCTTAGGGCATGTATGTGCGCCACATGTGCAAACATGCACATTTTCAGGGGTGCAACAGGGTGTCCTTTGGACACCCTGGCACCCTTGAAATACCTCCCAGTATTACAGATTCGGTAATACCAAATCGCTAATACTGAATGTCTTCACATTCATTCCTATGGGCCTCCAAGCATGACAGGAGAACATAACGGTGGAGCTAGAGTATAAGCAGAAAGAAATAAGTACACGTATGGTGATGACAAACATTGAGACACATAAACCCAAAACAGAAAGGTAGGAACCTAAAAATGATGAGATAAACATAACCAGAACAGTTGGGAAAGATAAGTAGAAGTATGTCTATGAGGAAGAGGAGAATAAAAAAGGCGAACACAGGAATTTCGAACAGTCTGAATTGAGCTTTTTAAATTGAAAGGAAGGCCAGCATACAAAGATGAACAGTTCATAAAGCATGAAAGAACTAGAGTTTGAAGAGGCAGTTTCAAAGAGGAGGACAGGAAAGAGGCGAGTTTATGAATATTTAATAGAGGAAAACAACAGGATTTGGCCAATGATAAACTGTAAGATAAATAAATGGACAATGAACTGGTTATAATTGCAGGCTAAAATGGAGGAAAAGGGAAGTTGGGAAAAATGAATAAGTAGTGTGGAGGATGTAGAGGGGTTAGTGGGGAATAACCTACGTTTTCTTAAGTTCTGTTTAAGAAGTGAGATTAGATCCAATTCTCCAAAATTAATGAACAGATGGAGACATGTTCTTAGAAGAAAAAAATGTCTGTCATCACTATAGAAATGAGAACAATAGCAGAATTAACAGTGGAGGAAAAAGGGAGAAATAATTTTAAAAAGTAACCCAGTAGTGCAACTAATTGGGGAAAAATAGTTTTTACCAGTGATGATGGAAGGGGTTAGTGGGGGAAGCTTAGTTCTGTTGAGGAACACAATAAAAAGCTGACAATATTGGTCCTTATTTAGAAGAAATGAATCGCAGCAGTAACGCATTGATGTGTTAAAATGTATGTGCGCCTGCAACAAAAATCCTTACGATACCATTTATGCGCTGTATTTACAATACGGAGTTCTATGGCACAAGGACCTACGGATGTGTCGAAATACTGGTGCATATATGGGAAGGATGCAGCAAGGCATGAGGCCCAAAAGCGGTGAATCGCTGTATTTGGTCATAAGGTTGATGCAACTTTAGCAATGCATCAAAAACAGAGGCGATGCATCAGTATTGATTGACTCAAGTAGCCTACTGTATAGGGGACCAATATAAGGGAGTCGAAAAGGTGAACAACTCACCTTGGACTCTATTATGTTGATCCTGTAGGTTCTGCATACAAGTGGGCAAAGTGTCCTTTTGTGTACCAGTATATCTACATATGTGTGATGTTTTGTGTTAGACTACTATGTGTGTGGATACAAGTCATTAATGTTGTTTAATGTGACATTTACTGTGTTACCTACCTTATGTGTGACTAACCTGTTGAGGAGACATGCTTTGATATCCTTGCAGCTTACATTGTTAGAAGTGACTTCAGCTGGTTAGTTTCCTATGCTACAGCCAATGTGTCACCTATATGCCTGGGTTTTAGAGGCGTAGGAATGTTGATGCTTTGCAAGCACAACAGCCCGCTTCCTGACGATGCATTACTATTTCAAAAAGTCATAAATACCACTGTCAGTCTTATGCCAGATTTTACGTGGGAATGCCTACCTTACATATATTAATTGTTATGCGACGTAGGGGATTCTAACGAAGGCAAGAACCGACACAGGATGACGAAAAGTGACGCATCTGCCTCGATGCGTCAACTTGTAAATATGAAAAAAAGAAAGCGCCGCTGGTGAATCAAAACAAAATGATACAATGGCGGCACAAGCTCTGTATAAAGAAGCCCTCTAATGACCGAGGAAAGGGAGAATGAACTTACAGAGGGCTCGATAGCTGGGATATAAAGTAACCCCAGTTACAGTATGCATCCAGAGTATCAAATGCTCATGATCCCACATACCGTTTGCAGTGAAGAAATCTCATAACATGAAAATCCTAGTCCACATTAATTGTAAACTGGAGAAGGATTGTCATCAACATGAAGTAATTCATTCTCTGTCCCATGGCCTGGATTCCTGCCAGAATGTTGTATTTATTCATGTGTTCTTGCAGCTGTGAGACAGCCAGTGTTTCCAAACATCTACCAAGAATAGGCAGAGTCTGAAGGATCTAGGGTATGCTTTTTCAGTAGTAAGATAATCACATACCACTTGAACAGCACTAAGCAACTTCTATTCTAGAAAGATAAGTTAGCCAATGTGAAAATAAAAGTGGGGTGGATGTGTATTCTGGAATGTGTGTGAAAAGAACCCTGGAGCAGGGTCACATACTAACTGGACATGCTTTAGTGTTTCACCAATATCTCCTCAAAAAATTAGGTCATTATAATCCTGAAGTAAATGAATTTAAATCCTAGCAGTCACCTTCAAGCTGCCTCAGAATTTATTTCATTTTGTAGACAAAAAACTAAAGATGTATCATTTAAGTTATTTAGGATCTGTCTAGTTTTTGATTTCCAGTACTTTTTATTGAAGTATTTACAAGGTACAGTATACATGGGTACAGTACAAACTCGGTCACCCAGGGGGGGGGATAGCAGGTTTGACAAAACATTATATGCCGGTAGGGTTACATACGGCCTTTGTCGGAGCATGCATATTACTTCCGTATGCTTTGTGTATGGCATTAACGGTGGCTCGTGTGAGTACCCCTAGGTGACTGGGAGGGGAAGTGAGAAAGGAAAGGAGAAGAGGAAGTGAGAAGATGGGAGAGACACTAGTGCGCGTTTTGTTGGCTTTGGACAGGCTTTTCCGCCTGCTTTGCGCCGGTGTATTGTACCGTCTGGGTGGCCGTCTAGGGGAGCTTGTGAGAAGACAGGTAGTTGTCCAGTGAGAGCCACATTTCAGCTCTTGTGTGTGTTGCTGCTGTTCTATTTGATGTTATGGTGTCTGCCCCTCGTAGGAAGGTGATCCAGTTGAACCAAATCTTGAAAGTTGCTTTCCCCGTGTCCTTCCAGTTATTTAGGATCGTTTTGACCGTCGCAGTTAGTAGGAGGTCAATCAGTTCTTTGTCTTCTTTGGATTGGATTGACGGTGTCATAAAGGCTGTGACCAACCCGTGGAAGTCTAGTTGTATTGAGAGGCCTAGAGCGTTGTTTATAAAGTCACTTATTCTGTTCCAGAATCGTTTGACCTTAGGGCAATGGAATATTAGGTGTGCAAGGTCCCCTTTGTCCTTGTTGGAGTACCGATTTAACAAAAAGGGGTAACCCTGTGTCCCTCAGAACCTGGGTATATGTGGTTAACAAACAAGTGGTTCTGTTGGGTAGTGATAACAATTCCTTTGTGGGAGGCTGAAGACAGCTCCAAAACATACAACAAGCAAACACTCTCTGATAGGTAAAGTTTTTATATATTAAAAAACAAGAGAAAGACAATATACTGGAATTACTTCATTCCACTACATTATTAGTAAATACTTCAAATTCGTGAGTTGAGACTGTGGTGATTAAAGTGACCAGTGCAATGCATATAGTGACACTTATATACAAAACAATTATTTACAGTAAAACCACAAGGGGAAAGGACCGGGGGAAGGAAAAACGAACTATTTTCTGTTGTTAGGAGGCCAGTATTGTACAAGTAAATATTCCAAGGAAACCAAATGGTTAATGTCCAAGTTCCTGGAGTTTAGCTTGGCCAAAAAAGAGCGTCGACATTTCGACCCTGGTTGCGCCCCAGTTGGTGGTCGCGGCGGGTCTTTATCAAGACAGGGGGGCTGGAAGGAAAGGGATAGGTATTAGAGAGATGATTGTAAATTACGTCAAAAAATGACGAGAGTCACTCAAGGTTACTTACAAGGGGATCGGTCAAATGATGAATTATTCCAGAAGGTAGCCCATTGGTCAACCTAAATGAAAAGAGAGCTTTTAGAAACGTGTGGTATAGAATTTTCGCAACCACATTTCTGTCTCTCATTAAGGTGCCTAGGTAATTACCTAGGGTACAGAATTAATTAAGTGGGTAAGAATATTTAAGTGCCTAGGTAGTTCGGTCCTGGCAATGGGAGTGACTAAGTGATTCTAAAAACATGGTGCAAATCCGGGCATGGAAATGCAATTAGAGTCCTGACAAGGGGAATTTAGTTAATACGGATATCACTCGGTGGAAGTCCGAGATCAGAAGTCCATACTGAACCATTCAAGACAGTCAGTAGGCTGGCTTACCCTCGAAGTAGTATCATCCGCGATATAACTCAGCGGTATAAATCAGCGATCTGGATGTGAGCGCCAAACAAGCTGTCCGTAAGAAATGCTCGAACTAATGGGCTCGAACTGGAACGTTAAGTATACTCGTATCCAGGCAACCCAAGCCAGGAATGAGGCTGGAGCCGGCTTGGCCAATCAAAGTGGAGGCGTAGCCTGGGACGACGTGAAGCCTGTGTCCTCGAGGACGCACAGTGCGTCGGTTACTAAGCAACGTTTACAGAGTAATGACGGGCCGGGGTAAACCCAATCATAGAGGGGGCGTAATCTCTTGGATAGGTAGTTGCCGTGGCAATATCACAAGTTTTAAAACAGAGAATGAAGCCATTTTTTCAAAAACACAAAGCACACAAATAAACACATTGCATGAAATTCTTGGATAGGTAGTTGCCGTGGCAATATCACAAGTTTTAAAACAGAGAATGAAACTATTTTTCAAAAGCACAAAGCACATAAATAAACACATTGCATACTCTTGGATAGGAGGTTGCCGTGATGTCGAATGGCAATATCGCAAGTTTTGAAACAGAAAATGAAGCCATTTTTTTCAAAACAAACCACACAAATATGTACACGTTGCATGTTCTATGGAAATAATAACAACGATATTTATGTGTTATCAAATGAGAAACAGAGGTTGAGAACAAATATGGCTATTGCAGAAAACCTGGTTAGAGTAAGGCCATCTGTTTCGAAATTTCCTCATGTTCATTCAATCCCTGACTCACAGAGTTCAAAATGTGGATCCATTTACACTCTTTTCTGCTAAGTGTAGCGGATAAAGAACCACCTCTTGGATTCACATTGATTTTTTCTAGGATGCGCCAGCGCAAACTTACAGGATCATGATTCTGAGTAAGGAAATGGTCTACCATAGGTGCGCCCTGTACCTTACAACGAATCCTGCTCATGTGTTGTAATATGCGGGATTTCACTTTCTGTGTCGTTTGTCCTACATAGAGTTTGTTGCATGGACATAAGATGATATATACGACATTAGCAGTGTTGCAGTTAGTCAAAGTGGGCAGATTATATGTCTTGTTGTTGTAAGCAAAAGATGGTCCATCCATGCACATGGGGCATGCTTTACAGGTTCCACATCTGACATGTCCTTTTATGGGTGGTAGACCTAAGTGGTCTCTGAGGGTTACTGGTTTGGGTGGTTCCAAGAAAGCTTTGACCACATTGTCCTTTATATTCCTACCTCTTTTGAATGCAAAGAGTGGAGTTGCTTCGGCATTCAGTTCAGATGCCACTAAGTTCCAATATTTCTTTACTGTTTTTTTCACCACATTGCTCTTTGCATGGAAGGTGGTGACGCATACCAGGCCAACAGTGTCGTGATTTTTCTCTTTTGGAGTCAGTAGTTCTTCTCTCGGGCAATACCAAGCTCTTTTTTTAGCCCGTTTCAAGAGTCCTAATGGATAGCCACGTTCACGTAGGCGCTTAGTAAGAGTCTCACATTCATTAAAGAAATCCGTTTTCTTGGTGCAATTGCGTCTAATCCTCAAATACTGGCCAAAGGGCAGATTGTCTCGTAGATTGCGTGGGTGATGAGAATCATATTTCAGTAGGGTATTTTTCTCCATGGGTTTCCTATAGAGATCACAGATTATTATACCCTCTTCTGATTTGAAAGAGAGATCCAAAAATGCAATGTTCCTTTTATCATAGTTCATGGTGAATTGTATGTCTTTGCACCTTGCATTGAGCCAGAGAAAGAAATCTTTTAAGTCAGTTTCAGAACCAGTCCAAATCATAATCACATCATCGATGTAACGTTTCCATATCGATATAGAGTTAATGAATGGATTGTCTTCTGTGTACAGGTGACGTTCCTCGTATTGGTCCATATATACATTAGCCAGGCTCGGGGCATAAGTCGCTCCCATTGCTACCCCTTTACATTGTAGGTAGAATTGTTGCTGGAACACAAAGTAGTTTCGCTTCATGGCGATCTCCAGAAGACCAATCAAAAAAGAGGTAGGTATCCAATGGGGTGCAGGCCGTTTCTCCAATATATCTTGGATACCCTTGATTGCATTATCTTGGGGTATCGATGTGTACAACGACGCAACATCTAGTGTCACCATGAATTGTGTAGCTTCGTCATATGGTTGACCTTCTAGAAGTTGAATGATGTGCATTGAGTCCCGCACATAAGATTTCGTTTCAGGTACCAGTGGTTGCAGGAAATGATCAATAAATTGATTTACCGGTTCTAAAACAGATCCACAGCCAGATATTATTGGTCTTCCAGGTGGGTTGTTTAACCCCTTATGCACCTTGGGTAAGGTGTAGATGGTCGGAATCCGGGGCTCCTTTTTGATCAAGAAGTCTCTTTCAGGAGGACTCAGGAAGCCTTTGTTAACCCCATCCTCTGCCAAGGTCTCGATCAATGTTTTTATGTTAGTGGTCGGATCCCTGGGTATCGGCTGGTAGCTTTCCTTAACAGCAAGTTGACGTTTGATTCAGCTACATAGTCATCCGTATTTTGTAGTACCACCGCTCCACCCTTGTCTGCTGCTTTGACAATGATTGAGGTGTTTTTGCTGAGGTCTTTGAGTGCAAGGGACTCTTCCTTGGTGATGTTGTATCTTATGTAATGCCTCTCTTCAATGCTCATCATCACCTCTTGCATTACGATTTGTTCAAATGCCAATATCCGCTGGCTCATACAGTAAGAACCAGGTGTAAAAGTCGATGGAGGTTTGAACGGTGTGGCAGCCATTTTGGGGGTGTATTCATTCCTTCCAAAGTAGTACTGTAACCTCACTTTACGGAAGAATTTCTGCAGTTCTAGTTTTGTAGTGAAGGCATCTGGTCGATTACTCGGCACAAAAGAAAGACCTTTATTCAGAATACTTCTTTCTGCAGGAGACATCTGATGGTTGGAGAGATTGATAATGGAGTCATCAGGTGGTGGAGGGTCCACGTGAATTTCAGAGTTATTCTGTATGACTTCTCCCACTACAGCCATAGGTGGGGTTATTTGTCGAGATGGTTCCGTTCCCAAAACAGCTTGGTTCATGCGGGGAATATTGCAAACAACCCGCTGTGTAGTGTGTGCCCCAGCCATTTCCGAACTTCCTTCTTCAGGGGGGATTACCATCTGTATGATTGTTTGCGGGTTGAGATCTCCCCATGTAGCTCTGGTTGGTAGAATCTCACTCTCGTGTTCCCTCTCGGGGCTCCTCTCGAATTGTTCCATGTTCTTCTGGGTGTCCAACCTCGCTGGGCAGTGCCGCCTCGGTTGGATGGACGGTAGCCTTGCTCTAAAAAATGTTGCTGCGGGGCATCCGATGATTGCCTGCTGGTTGATGCTCCTTCTTGCTCTGACTCAGATCCACTGCCTGCTGATGAATCTGAGAATGTTGTAAATCTTCTGGGGCCTTGTCTGCCTCTGTTGGTATAGAAGCCTTGGTCGTCCTGTTGATAGTATTCGTCTGCCAAATACGGATAAGTGACTTTTTTATCGTATGTGCGGATATCTTTACTGAGTTTATTCAATTTTCTGTTCAATGTCACTGTATTAAACTCTGCCAATGTCTTTTCCGCTTTTTCCAATGCCTCTTTGGCGTTTGCAAGCGCACCGTCTTCTAAGATTTCTTTTTTTAGGTCAGCGATTTCTTGTGTTAATTTCTTAACATACTCTATGGCCGTTTCCACCCCTAGCACCATCCAGTGCCTGGAGCAGTTATTGGCCACAAAGCTGAAGCCTTCTCTGAATTTTGGTACATCAATAAAGATTCAGGGCTCGTTTCTTACTTGCAACCCTTTTGGAATTATGTTGGATGCCAGATATTTAGTAAGCACATGTCCATGAAGTCGGGAAAGGATTAATTTCTTTTCCAACCGTTCTAGTTTGATCAACTTTTCATTAAGTGTTACATCAGAATTTGCTTTGTCTGAACCAAGGAGAAAGCTAGAGGAATTTTGGTCATCTATTAACTTTGCTATGTACTCCTCTGTGTAAGACAAGGTTTCTTTATCTGACATATCTCAGTTTAGGTAAGGTGCATTAGAGACAAATATTCTAGTGCGAATGACTCAATAGAAAGAACCCTCGCAAGTCAGCACTTGCAAAAGAATGATTTAACAAAAAGGGGTAACCCTGTGTCCCTCAGGACCTGGGTATATGTGGTTAACAAACAAGTGGTTCTGTTGGGTAGTGATAACAATTCCTTTGTGGGAGGCTGAAGACAGCTCCGAAACATACAACAAGGAAACACTCTCTGATAGGTAAAGTTTTTATATATTAAAAAACAAGAGAAAGACAATATACTGGAATTACTTCATTCCACTACATTATTAGTAAATACTTCAAATTCGTGAGTAGTGACTGTGGTGATTAAAGTGACCAGTGCAATGCATATAGTGACACTTATATACAAAACAATTATTTACAGTAAAACCACAAGGGGAAAGGACCGGGGGAAGGAAAAACGAAGTATTTTCTGTTGTTAGGAGGCCAGTATTGTACAAGTAAATATTCCAAGGAAACCAAATGGTTAATGTCCAAGTTCCTGGAGTTTAGCTTGGCCAAAATAGAGCGTTGACGTTTCGACCCTGGTTGCGCCCCAGTTGGTGGTCGCGGCGGGTCTTTATCAAGACATGGGGGCTGGAAGGAAAGGGATAGGTATCAGAGAGATGCTTGTAAATTACGTCAAAAAATGACGAGAGTCACTCAAGGTTACTTACAAGGGGATCGGTCAAATGATGAATTATTCCAGAAGGTAGCCCGTTGGTCAACCTAAATGAAAAGAGAGCTTTTAGAAACGTGTGGTATAGAATTTTCGCAACCACATTTCTGTCTCTCATTAAGGTGCCTAGGTAATTACCTAGGGTACAGAATTAATTAAGTGGGTAAGAATATTTAAGTGCCTAGGTGGTTTGGTCCTGGCAATGGGAGTACCTAAGTGATTCTAAAAACATGGTGCAAATCCGTGCATGGGAATGCAATTAGAGTCCTGACAAGGGGAATTTAGGTAATACGGATATCACTCGGTGGAAGTCCGAGATCAGAAGTCCATATCGAGCCATTCAAGACAGTCAGTAGGCTGGCTTACCCTCAAAGTAGTATCATCCGCGATATAACTCAGCGGTATAAATCAGTGATCTGGATGTGAGCGCCAAACAAGCTGTCCGTAAGAAATGCTCGAACTAATGGGCTCGAACTGGAACGTTAAGTATACTCGTATCCAGGCAACCCAAGCCAGGATTGAGGCTAGATGTTGCGTCGTTGTACACATCGATACCCCAAGATAATGCAATCAAGGGTATCCAAGATATATTGGAGAAACGGCCTGCACCCCATTGGATACCTACCTCTTTTTTGATTGGTCTTCTGGAGATCGCCATGAAGCGAAACTACTTTGTGTTCCAGCAACAATTCTACCTACAATGTAAAGGGGTAGCAATGGGAGCGACTTATGCCCCGAGCCTGGCTAATGTATATATGGACCAATACGAGGAACGTCACCTGTACACAGAAGACAATCCATTCATTAACTCTATATCGATATGGAAACGTTACATCGATGATGTGATTATGATTTGGACTGGTTCTGAAACTGACTTAAAAGATTTCTTTCTCTGGCTCAATGCAAGGTGCAAAGACATACAATTCACCATGAACTATGATAAAAGGAACATTACATTTTTGGATCTCTCTTTCAAATCAGAAGAGGGTATAATAATCTGTGATCTCTATAGGAAACCCATGGAGAAAAACACCCTACTGAAATATGATTCTCATCACCCACGCAATCTACGAGACAATCTGCCCTTTGGCCAGTATTTGAGGATTAGACGCAATTACACCAAGAAAACAGATTTCTTTAATGAATGTGAGACTCTTACTAAGCGCCTTCGTGAACGTGGCTATCCATTAGGACTCTTGAAACGGGCTAAAAAAAGAGCTTGGTATTGCCCGAGAGAAGAACTACTGACCCCAAAAGAGAAAAATCACGACACTGTTGGCCTGGTCTGCGTCACCACCTTCCATGCAAAGAGCAGTGTGGTGAGAAAAACAGTAAAGAAATATTGGAACTTAGTGGCATCTGAACTGAATACCGAAGCAACTCCACTCTTTGCATTCAAAAGAGGTAGGAATATAAAGGACAATGTGGTCAAAGCTTTCTTGGAACCACCCAAACCAGTCACCCTCAGAGACCACTTAGGTCTACCACCCATGAAAGGACATGTCAGATGTGGAACCTGTAAAGCATGCCCCATGTGCATGGATGGACCATCTTTTGCTTACAACAACAAGACATATAATCTGCCCACTCTGACTAACTGCAACACTGCTAATGTCGTATATATCATCTTATGCCCATGCAACAAACCCTATGTAGGACAAACGACACAGAAAGTGAAATCCCGAATATTACAACACATGAGCAGGATTCGTTGTAAGGTACAGGGCGCACCTATGGTAGACCATTTCCTTACTCAGAATCATGATCCTGTAAGTTTGCGCTGGCGCATCCTAGAAAAAATCAATGTGAATCCCAGAGGTGGTTCTTTATCCGCTACACTTAGCAGAAAAGAGTGTAAATGGATCCACATTTTGAACTCTGTGAGTCAGGGATTGAATGAACATGAGGAAATTTCGAAACAGATGGCCTTACTCTAACCAGGTTTTCTGCAATAGCCGTATTTGTTCTCAACCTCTGTTTCTCATTTGATAACACATAAATGTCGTTGTTATTATTTCCATAGAACATGCAACGTGTACATATTTGTGTGGTTTGTTTTGAAAAAATGGCTTCATTTTCTGTTTCAAAACTTGCGATATTGCCATTCGACATCACGGCAACCACCTATCCAAGAGTATGCAATGTGTTTATTTACGTGCTTTTTGCTTTTGAAAAATAGTTTCATTCTCTGTTTTAAAACTTGTGATATTGCCACGGCAACTACCTATCCAAGAATTTCATGCAATGTGTTTATTTGTGTGCTTTGTGTTTTTGAAAAAATTGCTTCATTCTCTGTTTTAAAACTTGTGATATTGCCAAAGCAACTACCTATCCAAGAGATTACGCCCCCTCTATGATATGATTGGGTTTACCCCGGCCCGTCATTACTCTGTAAAGGTTGCTTAGTAACCGACGCACTGTGCGTCCACGAGGACACAGGCTTCACGTCGTCCCAGGCTACGCCTCCACTTTGATTGGCCAAGCCGGCTCCAGCCTCATTCCTAGCTTGGGTTGCCTGGATACGAGTATACTTAACGTTCCAGTTCGAGCCCATTAGTTCGAGCATTTCTTACGGACAGCTTGTTTGGCGCTCACATCCAGATCGCTGATTTATACCGCTGAGTTATATCGCGGTTGATACTACTTCGAGGGTAAGCCAGCCTACTGACTGTCTTGAATGGCTCGGTATGGACTTCTGATCTCGGACTTCCACCGAGTGATATCCGTATTAACTAAATTCCCCTTGTCAGGACTCTAATTGCATTTCCATGCCCGGATTTGCACCATGTTTTTAGAATCACGTAGGCACTCCCATTGCCAGGACCAAACCACCTAGGCACTTAAATATTCTTACCCACTTAATTAATTCTGTACCCTAGGTAATTACCTAAGCAACTTAATGAGAGACAGAAATGTGGTTGCGAAAATTCTATACCACACGTTTCTAAAAGCTCTCTTTTCATTTAGGTTGACCAACGGGCTACCTTCTGGAATAATTCATCATTTGACCGATCCCCTTGTAAGTAACCTTGAGTGACTCTCATAATTTTTTGACATAATTTACAAGCATCTCTCTGATACCTATCTCTTTCCTTCCAGCCCCCCTGTCTTGATAAAGACCCGCCGCGACCACCAACTGGGGCGCAACCAGGGTCGAAACGTCGACGCTCTTTTTTGGCCAAGCTAAACTCCAGGAACTTGGACATTAACCATTTGGTTTCCTTGGAATATTTACTTGTACAATACTGGCCTCCTAACAACAGAAAATACTTCGTTTTTCCTTCCCCCGGTCCTTTCCCCTTGTGGTTTTAGTGTAAATAATTGTTTTGTATATGAGTGTCACTATATGCATTGCACTGGTCACTTTAATCACCACAGTCACTACTCACGAATTTGAAGTATTTACTAATAATGTAGTGGAATGAAGTAATTCCAGTATATTGTCTTTCTCTTGTTTTTTAATATATAAAAACTTAACCTATCAGAGAGTGTTTGCTTGTTGTATGTTTCGGAGCTGTCTTCAGCCTCCCACAAAGGAATTGTTATCACTACCCAACAGAACCACTTGTTTGTTAACCACATATACCCAGGTTCTGAGGGACACAGGGTTACCCCTTTTTGTTAAATCATTCTTTTGCAAGTGCTGACTTGCGAGGGTTCTTTCTATTGAGTCATTCGCACTAGAATATCTGTCTCTAATGCACCTTACCTAAACTGAGATATGTCAGATAAAGAAACCTTGTCTTACACAGAGGAGTACATAGCAAAGTTAATAGATGACCAAAATTCCTCTAGATTTCTCCTTGGTTCAGACAAAGCAACTTCTGATGTAACACCTAATGAAAAGTTGATCAAACTAGAACGGTTGGAAAAGAAATTAATCCGTTCCCGACTTCATGGACACGTGCTTACTAAATATCTGGCATCCAACATAATTCCAAAAGGGTTGCAAGTAAGAAACGAGCCCGGAATATTTATTGATGAACCAAAATTCAGAGAAGGCTTCAGCTTTGTGGCCAATACCTGCTCCAGGCACTGGATGGTGCTAGGGGTGGAAACGGCCATAGAGTATGTTAAGAAATTAACACAAGAAACCGCTGACCTAAAAAAAGAAATCTTAGAAGACGGTGCGCTTGCAAACGCCAATGAGGCATTAGAAAAAGTGGAAAAGACATTGGCAGAGTTTAATACAGTGACACTGAACAGAAAATTGAATAAACTCAGTAAAGGTATCCGCACATACGATAAAAAGTCACTTATCCGTATTTGGCAGACGAATACTATCAACAGGACGACCAAGGCTTCTATACCAACAGAGGCAGACAAGGCCCCAGAAGATTTACAACATTCTCAGATTTATCAGCAGGCAGTGGATCTGAGTCAGAGCAAGAAGGAGCATCAACCAGCAGGCAATCATCGGATGCCCTGCAGCAACATTTTTTAGAGCAAGGCTACCGTCCATCCAACCGAGGCGGCACTGCCCAGCGAGGTTGGACACCCAGAAGAACATGGAACAATTCGAGAGGAGCCCCGAGAGGGAACACGAGAGTGAGATTCTACCATCCAGAGGTACATGGGGAGATCTCAACCCGCAAACAAACATACAGATGGTAATCCCACCTGAAGAAGGAAGTTCGGAAATGGCTGGGGCAGACACTACACAGCGGGTTGTTTGCAATATTCCCCACATGAACCAAGCTGTTTTGGGAACGGAACCATCTCGACAAATAACCCCACCTATGGCTGTAGTGGGAGAAGTCATACAGAATAACTCTGAAATTCACGTGGACCCTCCACCACCTGATGACTCCATTATCAATCTCTCCAACCATCAGATGTCTCCTGCAGAAAGAAGTATTCTGAATAAAGGTCTTTCTTTTGTGCCGAGTAATCGACCAGATGCCTTCACTACAAAACTAGAACTGCAGAAATTCTTCCGTAAAGTGAGGTTACAGTACTACTTTGGAAGGAATGAATACACCCCCAAAATGGCTGCCACACCGTTCAAACCGCCATCGACTTTTACACCTGGTTCTTACTGTATGAGCCAGCGGATATTGGCATTTGAACAAATCGTAATGCAAGAGGTGATGATGAGCATTGAAGAGAGGCATTACATAAGATACAACATCACCAAGGAAGAGTCCCTTGCACTAAAAGACCTCAGCAAGAACACCTCAATCATTGTCAAAGCAGCAGACAAGGGTGGAGCGGTGGTACTACAAAATACGGATGACTATGTAGCTGAAATCAAACGTCAACTTGCTGTTAAGGAAATCTACCAGCCGATACCCAGGGATCCGACCACTAACATAAAAACATTGATCGAGACCTTGGCAGAGGATGGGGTTAACAAAGGCTTCCTGTGTCCTCCTGAAAGAGACTTCTTGATCAAAAAGGAGCCCAGGATTCCGACCATCTACACCTTACCCAAGGTGCATAAGGGGTTAAACAACCCACCTGGAAGACCAATAATATCTGGCTGTGGATCTGTTTTAGAACCGGTAAATCAATTTATTGATCATTTCCTGCAACCACTGGTACCTGAAACGAAATCTTATGTGCGGGACTCAATGCACATCATTCAACTTTTAGAAGGTCAACCATATGACGAAGCGACACAATTCATGGTGACACTAGATGTTGCGTCGTTATACACATCGATACCCCAAGATAATGCAATCAAGGGTATCCAAGATATATTGGAGAAACGGCCTGCACCCCATTGGATACCTACCTCTTTTTTGATTGGTCTTCTGGAGATCGCCATGAAGCGAAACTACTTTGTGTTCCAGCAACAATTCTACCTACAATGTAAAGGGGTAGCAATGGGAGCGACTTATGCCCCGAGCCTGGCTAATGTATATATGGACCAATACGAGGAACGTCACCTGTACACAGAAGACAATCCATTCATTAACTCTATATCGATATGGAAACGTTACATCGATGATGTGATTATGATTTGGACTGGTTCTGAAACTGACTTAAAAGATTTCTTTCTCTGGCTCAATGCAAGGTGCAAAGACATACAATTCACCATGAACTATGATAAAAGGAACATTGCATTTTTGAATCTCTCTTTCAAATCAGAAGAGGGTATAATAATCTGTGATCTCTATAGGAAACCCATGGAGAAAAACACCTTACTGAAATATGATTCTCATCACCCACGCAATCTACGAGACAATCTGCCCTTTGGCCAGTATTTGAGGATTAGACGCAATTGCACCAAGAAAACGGATTTCTTTAATGAATGTGAGACTCTTACTAAGTGCCTACATGAACGTGGCTATCTATTAGGACTTTTGAAACGGGCTAAAAAAAGAGCTTGGTATTGCCCGAGAGAAGAACTACTGACCCCAAAAGAGAAAAATCACTACACTGTTGGCCTGGTCTGCGTCACCACCTTCCATGCAAAGAGCAATGTGGTGAAAAAAACAGTAAAGAAATATTGGAACTTAGTGGCATCTGAACTGAATACCGAAGCAACTCCACTCTTTGCATTCAAAAGAGGTAGGAATATAAAGGACAATGTGGCCAAAGCTTTCTTGGAACCACCTAAACCAGTAACCCTCAGAAACCACTTAGGTCTACCACCCATAAAAGGACATGTCAGATGTGGAACCTGTAAAGCATGCCCCATGTGCATGGATGGACCATCTTTTGCTTACAACAACAAGACATATAATCTGCCCACTCTGACTAACTGCAACACTGCTAATGTCGTATATATCATCTTATGTCCATGCAACAAACCCTATGTAGGACAAACGACACAGAAAGTGAAATCCCGCATATTACAACACATGAGCAGGATTCGTTGTAAGGTACAGGGCGCACCTATGGTAGACCATTTCCTTACTCAGAATATTGATCCTGTAAGTTTGCGCTGGCGCATCCTAGAAAAAATCAATGTGAATCCAAGAGGTGGTTCTTTATCCGCTACACTTAGCAGAAAAGAGTGTAAATGGATCCACATTTTGAACTCTGTGAGTCAGGGATTGAATGAACATGAGGAAATTTTGAAACAGATGGCCTTACTCTAACCAGGTTTTCTGCAAAAGCCATATTTGTTCTCAACCTCTGTTTCTCATTTGATAACACATAAATGTCGTTGTTATTATTTCCATAGAACATGCAACGTGTACATATTTGTGTGGTGTGTTTTGAAAAAATGGCTTCATTTTCTGTTTCAAAACTTGCGATATTGCCATTCGACATCACGGCAACCACCTATCCAAGAGTATGCAATGTGTTTATTTACGTGCTTTGTGCTTTTGAAAAATAGTTTCATTCTCTGTTTTAAAACTTGTGATATTGCCACGGCAACTACCTATCCAAGAATTTCATGCAATGTGTTTATTTGTGTGCTTTGTGTTTTTGAAAAAATGGCTTCATTCTCTGTTTTAAAACTTGTGATATTGCAACGGCAACTACCTATCCAAGAGATTACGCCCCCTCTATGATTGGGTTTACCCCGGCCCGTCATTACTCTGTAAACGTTGCTTAGTAACCGACGCACTGTGCGTCCTCGAGGACACAGGCTTCACGTCGTCCCAGGCTACGCCTCCACTTTGATTGGCCAAGCCGGCTCCAGCCTCATTCCTGGCTTGGGTTGCCTGGATACGAGTATACTTAACGTTCCAGTTCGAGCCCATTAGTTCGAGCATTTCTTACAGACAGCTTGTTTGGCGCTCACATCCAGATCGCTGATTTATACCGCTGAGTTATATCGCGGATGATACTACTTCGAGGGTAAGCCAGCCTACTGACTGTCTTGAATGGCTCGGTATGGACTTCTGGTCTCGGACTTCCACCGAGTGATATCCGTATTAACTAAATTCCCCTTGTCAGGACTCTAATTGCATGTCCATGCACGGATTTGCACCATGTTTTTAGAATCACTTAGGCACTTCCATTGCCAGGACCAAACCACCTATGCACTTAAATAATCTTACCCACTTAATTAATTCTGTACCCTAGGTAATTACCTAGGCACCTTAATGAGAGACAGAAATGTGGTTGAGAAAATTCTATACCACACGTTTCTAAAAGCTCTCTTTTCATTTAGGTTGACCAACGGGCTACCTTCTGGAATAATTCATCATTTGACCGATCCCCTTGTAAGTAACCTTGAGTGACTCTCATCATTTTTGACATAATTTACAAGCATCTCTCTGATACCTATCCCTTTCCTTCCAGCCCCCCTGTCTTGATAAAGACCCGCCGCGACCACCAACTGGGGCGCAACCAGGGTCGAAACGTCGACGCTCTTTTTTGGCCAAGCTAAACTCCAGGAACTTGGACATTAACCATTTGGTTTCCTTGGAATATTTACTTGTACAATACTGGCCTCCTAACGACAGAAAATACTTCGTTTTTCCTTCCCCCGGTCCTTTCCCCTTGTGGTTTTACTGTAAATAATTGTTTTGTCACTATATGCATTGCACTGGTCACTTTAATCACCACAGTCACTACTCACAAATTTGAAGTATTTACTAATAATGTAGTGGAATGAAGTAATTCCAGTATATTGTCTTTCTCTTGTTTTTTAATATATAAAAACTTTACCTATCAGAGAGTGTTTGCTTGTTGTATGTTTCGGAGCTGTCTTCAGCCTCCCACAAAGGAATTGTTATCACTACCCAACAGAACCACTTGTTTGTTAACCTTGTTGGAGTACCAGCACACATCGCTGTCTCTTATCCCTAGTGTAGCTAGTTTGGATGGGGTCCAGTATGTTCAGTGTAGGAGCCAGAATTTGGTTTGTGCTAGGGTGGTGGTGAATTTTTTGTGTGACGCTGCCGCCCATAGGTTGGATTTTTCCCCCTCTGTGAGGCGTCTTTGGAGGAGAGACTCCTAGTATTCTACTGCTTTGTTGTTGAGATTTGTGTTCCTGGGCTTAGTAATTTGTAGAGGTGTGATGTTTGGTGTCCGACCTTATTTAAGTTTGCTGCGTATTGTAGGATTGAGGGGGTCGCTTTGTTGAGTTCTGCTCTTGTGATTGCCACCTTTATTTTGAGGAAGTTGTAAAGCTTGATGTTTCCTAGTTTGTGTGTGTGTTTTATGGCATCAAAAGTGATGTGATTTCCTTCAACACCCCCTCCCGCCAGCTACGCTCCTCCAACCAAGCCCTGGCTGCTGTACCTCGCATCAACAAAACTACCATGGGAGGACGATCCTTCTCCTACCTGGCAGCCAAAACCTGGAACTCACTTCCCACTCACCTTCGCCTCACTCAGAACCACCTAGCTTTCAGAAAGCAACTTAAAACTTGGATATTTGACAAGTAATTCTCCACCCTTCCTCAAGCGCCTTGGGACCCTCTGGGTATGTAGAGCGCTTTATAAATTATTTGACTTTGACTTTGACTTTATGTGGGTGTCTTGGATCCCTAGTTGATTAGTGGTGGAGATGCCATGTTTGTACCAGGAGGCCATGTTTAGCGTTTTCTCACGGTATTTTATTCTGGGGTTAAACCATATCGATTCCCACTTAGTGTTTTTGATGCTTGTATCCATTTTTTTGTCTACTTTAAGTAGGGCGTTCCTGGTGTTCTTGAGTATATGATTGGTGGCGATCTCTGGGTGTTTGCTTGCTGTAAGTAGGGCTGCTGGGTTGAGGCCATTTAAGATTCTTTTCTCTAGAGAGAGCCATGCTGGCGTGTAGTCCTGCTTTGGGATTAGCCAGTACAGTCCTTGTTTGGCAATGCATGCCGTTTGGAATGTCTTGAAATTTGTTACGTTTAGCCCTCCTAGGTTCTTGTTTAGCCTGAGTTTTTGTAGGCTGATTCTGGGTTTCTTGTCCCTCCATAGAAATTTGTTTATTAGTTTGTCTAGGCGTTTGTGGAAGTCTTCTGTGTTGATCAGTGGGAGCATGTTTAGCATGTAGGTTACCATGGGTGTCAGCATCATTTTGATTGTTTCAACTCTACCCTACCAGCTGATGAATCTGGGTGACCACGTCTCTAGTCTTTCTTCCAGTTTGTTCAGTAGCGCCATTTCGTTGTAGTCTACCGTGGTCCTGAGGTCTCCTCCAAAGTGTAGTCCAAGGTATTTCAGGGATTTCTTCTGCCAGGCCAGTCCGGAGTTCCCTAGCACGTCTCTGGTTGTGTGTACGTTTAGCGGCTTGCATTCCGATTTGTCCTTGTTCAGTTTGTATCCTGAAGCTTGGGTGTATTCTTCTATGGTGGACATGAGTGCCGCTATGGAGGGACCCGGGTCTTCCGTGATGATGAGGATGTCATCTGCGTATGCCGCTAACTTTACTGCCTCGCCCCCGATTGAGATTCCCTTAATGTCTTTGTTGTTTTGAATCATGGTTAGGAGTGGTTCCGGGGCTAATAGAAAGAGAGCTGGGGAGAGTGGGCAGCCTTGTCTCGTGCCTCTTTCCAGGGTGAGTGGATCAGATGTGCTGCTGTTCGCCACTACTCGCGCTTTAGGCTCGTTGTATAGTGCCAGCACCATCTTCCTGAAGTTGGCTCCTAGACCGAATTTTTGCATGCAGCAATCGAGGAAAGGCCATGACACTCTATCGAAAGCTTTTTCCACGTCTAGGGCGATCATGACCGCCGCGTTGGTGCTGTTGAATGCGTGATTTATTAGGTGGCATAGGAGTCTGGTGTTGTCGTGGGACATCCTATTTTTGAGGTATCCTACCTGTGAGCAGTGTATGAGTTTGGGCAGGAGCGTGTTCAGTCTTGTTGCTAGGATCTTTGCATATATCTTGCAGTCCACGTTGATTAGTGAGATTGGCCGGTAGTTCTTGGGGTGTTGTGGGTCTTTATCTTCCTTTGGGATCACAATAATATTGGCTTCCGCCATTGTGGGCGTCATTTTCCCTTTTTGGATGCAGTTTGAGAAAACTTCAGCCATTGTTGGTCTGATTATGGGTAGGAATTGCTTGTAGAATCTCGCTGTGTAGCCGTCTGGGCCTGGGGTTTTGTTGTCCTTCTCTACTTCACCTTTGTGAATTCCCATAGAAGCCCAGGTTCTGGTGTTAACCTGGGCTTCTTTGGGAATTCACAATGGATATTATCAAGCCCATTATTGCCGCTTTAGCTGCAGTTTCCTGCCGATAAAAGCGGCGATAATGTATTGCCCTTTCTTGATAATATGGCCCTAAATTCTTTAATATACACAGAATCTCTGAGATTGGTTTGGTTTGGCTTCACTTCTGAGAGCTACTTTCAGGGTGCTGGTGAGCTACCAGTAGCTACCAAGCTACTAGTTGGAGACCCCTGGTATATATAGTGAGTGGGGAATTGTAGTCCTCAAGCATAAATGTAAAGGGTATTACACCACTACATGCCTAATACATAGCACTTTGAATCACTGCATTTTCTAAAGCCTGCCTCACTGCATGAGTACATGCTTACTGAGTGAATGATTACATTAATATATGATAACAAAGAGAAATAAAAACGGGGTTTCAGCCCCCACCCGTTGTGTGTGTCTCTTCCACGTTTTAACGTCCTTTTTTTCTCTCTTTCTTACTGTCTCTCACATCGTTTTTCTTTCTTTTTTAAAGTTATGGACGCAGCTGTCTCCACTGTGCCGTATAGAACCTTACCTGAGTTTAGGTGGTGAACTCTGTTGGCTACAGTGAAGCCTGCTTCGAGACGTAGAGCACCCTCTTTTAATTATGCATATGGCACTAGGTGAGCAAAGAAACTTCTTTCCGAAACCACAACAAATTATCTGTGAAAGGAGAGAGTGGGTAGTGTGCAGTATCTTGACTGCGTAGAAATATACAATTACCTCCGAGCAGTGAGAATAGATAGGTTACAACAATCTGAGGAAATATTAAAATATTAGAGTTTTTTCTCCAGTATTAACTGCTGCATCTATAACTTTCTCCCACAGTTTTAAAGTTGTTTTCTCTCTTTATCTCTCTCACTCTCTCTCACATCATTTCTCTTCCTCTTTTAAAGTTATGGATGCTGGTGTCCTCTCTGCCGTGTATAACCTTAGCTGAGTTCAAGTAGGGAACTTTGTTGGCCACAGGGAAGCCTGCTTTGACACGTAGTGCACCCTCTTTGAATCACGCCAATGGCATTAGGTGAGCAAAGAATCTTGTTTCCGAAACAACAACAAGTTATCTGTGAAAGGAGAGAGTGGGTAGTGTGCAGCAGCTTGACTGTGTAGAAATATACAATTACCTCCGAGTAGTGACAACAGATAGGTTACAACAATCTGAGGATCTGATCTACAAGCTTATTGCACTACTTTTGTGTCACTTTTACATGGGAAAAGTGTCGCAAAGAGCTTGTAAATCTGCATCTGACTTCTCAAGAAAAACTCTCAACTCCAGACTCTGCGAGTCAATATGGTGCAACAGTCCAGGTATGCAATATTAAGAACTGACCGCTATGCAGCGGGAGTGTATGGGATATATAATACTTTGGAAGAAAAACAACACACAGACACCTCCTTACAGTGGAACTTGTTGTAATATAGAATCCTGAGTATATATAAAAATACAGCAAAAATATATGTGTGCAGTTGTAAGGACTATGCTATAATAACTCTTTATACTATCTTTCAGATAAATAAACTTGAGGGTGCACTCTGAAGCAGCACATCCGTGGACACACAACGGAGGCAAAAGGTGAGCTATGAGTATTTTCTCCAGTATTAACTGCTCCATCTATAACTTTCTCTCACAGTTTTAATGTTGTCTTCTCTCTCTTTCTCTCTCACTCTCTGTGACATCATTTCTCTTTCTCTTTTAAAGTTATTGCAGTGTTTATACAAGGTAAGCACAGAGGCCTAGATATACAAGCCTCCAATTAAATGCATTAGAAAAAAATCGGCGTATTTACAATCCTGCTGTGCCACTTTTGAGTCACTAACGCAGTAGGCACTTCCATATAGACACCACTTGAACGCAGATGTACAACAGACGTGAAATGTACCAGCCACACTGTATACGTAAAATCCAAGTGTTTCCTTGACTTGTAATGTTTGACTTCATTTAGTCACATCAACGTAATCTTAAACACTCATTTTCTTTTTTGTTTTGCAGATTACCTATCGTACGTCTATTGGAGTCCATATCATAATGTGTTTATAATATTGTTTTATTAAAGTTATTTTTCTAGTTCTTTATTATATTGTTATCTTTAAGTTACGTTTCCAGTTATTGTTGTTTTACTAAAATTTAATTTAAAAAACTTTATACGTCTTTTTTTGGGGGGGGGTGACGGTCCACAATAGAAATAATATTTATAATTTGAAGTAATTTAGTAAGCCGTTTGAGAGTAGGGTTGAAAAGTACTGGCTGTACAAAAAGTTATATTTACTCTAGATCCTCTACAAGACAGAAAGGAAAGCGAAGTAAAACAAAACACTGTGCACCAGATTTATAACCCCCTACTTAGCAGGCAAGACTTGGAACTCTCTCCCCACCCACCTCCGCCTCACACAGAACCACCTCTCATTCAGAAAACAACTAAAAACTTGGATTTTCGATAAGTAAGTACCCCCCCTCCCTCAAGCGCCTTGAGACCCTGGGTGAGTAGTGCGCTATACAAATTTTAAACTTTTTAAACCTACTTTCGCGTGCAAAGCCACCCCACTACAAAATTAAAAGTTTGTGGGCCTCAATGACGCCCCTCCAACCCGGAAACAATCACTTCCCGGAGATTTCTATATTGTGTGAGGGGAGCTGCGTGGCCCTCTGCCTGGTGCCGTCGAGAGCCCTGGAGACCGCCACGCTCAGACCCGGTTCCTGCAGTGTCCTGGGGGGGGGGAAACAGCCATTGCAACGTGGTCATAACCGCGCTTGACTGTCACCACGAAGCCATTAGCACACATATGGCTTTACCACGCATGCCTTTATCAAGCATGCCTTTACCACGCATGCTTTTACGACGAGTATGCATGTACCACTCATGATAAAGGCATAAGCGTGGTAATGGAAAGGGGCGACCAATCGGTCCCCCCGAACTTATGGCAGAGTATCACGATCCCCCCGGGAGGCCATCTTGGGCGGGAGGCGAGTCTCGGCTGGTATGCCCGAAGCGGCGTAGCCGGGGCGCGCCTTTTCCCGCCCTAGAGTGGGTTGGCCTAGACACTGACGCGGCTGGCCACGCCCTTGGGGCAGGCAGGGGCGGGTTTACGCCCGCCCTGAAGACGGATAAAAGGAGGAACGAGACCAGAAAGCATCCTCTTGTTCCTGTGCTCTGAAGCTGCACCTCCTCGCTGCACGTGAGCTCGAGACGGAACGAAGAGCCAATTTTGAGCGTTGTAATCTTTCTCGTTTGTTTTGCAGATACTCTGTAGGAGAATGCCGAAGAAGGCGGGAAAGCGAATGACTACCGAACAGATGCTGCGTGTTCTCATGAAGGAGATGACCGACCTAAAGAGGCGGATGGATAAAAATGAGGAAGGAGGCCCGAAACGTCCTTTGGAGGGTACGGCCCCGGGTGGAAAAGGCAAGAGGCCCAGGAGAGGAGCATCTGGGGGAGATACCCCGGGTCCCAGTGTCCCGCTCGAAGCACCCACTCCTGTGCCGGAGGAAGGGAATCCGATTCCCGTGGTGGTCACCCCCGTGTCCGAGGAAGATATGCCGCCCGAGCTGGCAGCACAATTAGCAGCGTGGTTGGGTAAAAGTAGCGAGGGCGCCACGGCTGTAGACGCGCAGGTGTTGATGAAGCAACTGCGGGAAACTCGTGAAGCTGCGAGGGTGCCCACGCCGGCCGCGGCTGTAGGGAAGCCTCAGGGGACGGTTTTAGTCGCAGAGACAGCGTCCAGTTCAGGTAAGCGGCCATTGCCGATTGCGAGGGAGGAGTCGGCACCCTCTCGAAGGGAGAGGTTGGGTCAGCATGTTCCTTTAGCTATTAAAGAAAAGATATGGGCAGGGGAATATGTGAACATCTTCTCGTTGCTTACTGATCATTATGAGATGGAGCATGTTAAAAATCAGAAGGATCTCATGCATCCGAGTGTTTGGCGCGCAAAGATGGCCGCCTTTAAGGTTAATGAAAACATTGGCAATTGGGGCAAGGCATGGGGGATTTTCACATCGATCTTGGGTGAACGGAGGCCCGAATTGCTACCCGAATTGCCGAGTTATCAGTCACGGATCATGGGGTACTCGGTATCACACGAGGGTAATCATTGGTTTTGCTATGATAATCTTTTCAGGAAAGCAAAAGAACATGATAAAAACTTAACTTGGGATTGTTATGACTCTGTGTCCTGGTCCAAAATGAAGGAGACTGGTATGTTGAAAGTGCCATTGGTAGGGAGTAATGTGGGCGAATCCTCCCGTCAGTATGCGGGGACGCCCTTTCGATCAGGTACGGGTACCGACAATCACTCGAGGCCTACCGGTAATACAGGTAAAAAGGGGGTGTGTTGGAATTTCAACAGGGGTAAATGTACTAGGCCCCAGGGATCGTGCAAGTTTAAACACGAATGTAGTGGGTGTGGGCAATCATCCCATCCTGAGTCCACGTGCAGAGCCAAAACGGGTGATAACGGGGGTAGAGGAGGCGCCAAACAGGTCTAACATAGTCCGAGGGGCGCCTTTACCTACCCCGATTGATACCTTGGCGATGATTCCCTGGCTCAGTGAATACCCGGATCGTGCTTCTGCTGGGGTGTTGCGGAACGGGTTTTCATATGGTTTCCGCATCCCAGTAGGGGACTTTCAGGGTGTGGAAAGATGCAAAAATCAGATATCGGTCTTGCAACATACGACCGTGGTACAGGAAAAGATCCGGAAGGAGGTTACTCGAGGTCGAGTCGCTGGTCCGTTTAGTGTACCCCCGGTGGCTAACTTTGTTTGTTCGCCTTTAGGAGTGGTCCCCAAGAAGGACCCGGGTGAGTTTCGGCTGATACATAATTTGTCAGCCCCACGTGGTCTTTCCGTAAATGAAGCGATAGACCCAGAAATATGTTCGGTGCGGTACGCATCTTTTGATGAGGCCGTGGCCATTTTGAATCGCCTGGGGCCCGGTGCGCTGATGGCAAAATCTGATATCGAGTCAGCGTTCCGGTTGCTCCCGGTACATCCAGACGATCAGCGGCTACTGGGTTTCACGTTTCAGGGACAGTATTACATGGATAGGTGTATGCCGATGGGATGCTCTATTTCTTGTGCCTATTTCGAGAAATTCAGTTGTTTCCTACAGTGGGTCTTTACTAGGAAGACGGGTTTTCAACATGTTATGCATTATCTTGATGATTTTTTGTTCCTGGGGGCAGCTGGGGATTCGGAATGTGGACAAGCTTTGGATGCATTTTGTGTTTTAATGAATCAGTTTGGCGTGCCATTGGCACCAGGTAAGACGGTGGGTCCTTCGACCTGCCTCGAGTTTCTGGGGATCGAGTTAGACTCCAGAGAAGGTTGTTTCCGTTTACCAGGTGATAAAGTGTTAAAATTCAGGGCATCCCTGCAAATGTGTATGAGTGAAACTAAGGTTAAACTGCATCAGCTACAGCAGTTAGTGGGGCAGTTGAATTTTGCCCTAAGAGTTATACCAATGGCCCGCCCCTTTTCCCGTTCGATCGCTCAAGCCATGGTCGGACTGAGGGAGGGCCATCATCGCACAAGGCTCTCGGCTGAGGTCCGCCAGGACATGCGCATTTGGTTGGCATTTCTGGCGGATTTCAATGGTCGAGTCGTCTGGAACAAACCAGCCGTGTCCTCCGAGGAACTGGGGCTATGGACAGATTCGGCAGGGAGTATAGGTTTTGGTGCCATTTTCGGTACTCGATGGTCTGCACAAAAATGGCCAGCATGGTGGCGAGACAGTGGGCTGACAAGTAACATTGCCTTCCTGGAACTCTTCCCCATTTGGGTGGCCCTGAGAACGTGGCCTGAAGGGTTCAGAGATCACTCTGTGGTATTCTGGTCTGACAATATGACCGTGGTTGAGTGTATCAATAGCCAGGCAGCACGATGCAAATGGATTTTGAGACTGCTCAAGGAAATTGTATTATTATGTATGCAATTGAATGTACTATTCAAAGCGAGACATCTCCCGGGGATAATGAACCAGGCGGCTGATGCCCTTTCTCGTTTTCGTATGCAGGCTTTCTGGGGTTTCCTTCCCACAGCGGACCCGGAGCCTGCACCCTTTCCCGAAGCTCTCTGGTCTCTCGGTGCCCCGAGCTTCGTAACCTCGTGGGAGAGAGTTTAGCACCCAGGACGAGGAAAGGCATATGAAGGGGCGTTCCTTTCCTATTTAGCCTTTTTGGGGACTGCTAGAGGGGAGCTTTGGGGACAGGAGGAATGGGTAGTGAATTTTTTGATGTCTTTACATCGGGCAGGGAAATCGGTGGCCACGGCCCAGAGGCATCGGGCTGCCATTTCTTTTGTTGCTAGGGCTCACGGGATACAGGACCCGACAGCGTCTTTCACTGTGCAAAAAGCGCTACGAGGGTGGCAACGCCTTGAGGGTAGCAGAGTAGACGAGAGGCGCCCGATAGGTTTGGATAGGTTGGCCCAGTTATTATCCAGACTCCCTACAACATGTTCATCTCACTTTGAGACAGTGTTATTCCGAGCTGCCTTTACGCTAGCATTTCATGGAGCTATGCGGGTAAGCGAATTAGTGGCGAGGAACAAGCAGGATGTTACGGGAGGGTTGTGCGCAGAGCACGTTCAAATCAGAGGGGAGACGATGACGGTCTCGTTTGTAAGGTCCAAGACCGATCAAAGTAGGATGGGCGACGGAATAATTATACACAGGATTCCCGGGTCGTCCATGTGCCCAGTGAGGTGTTTAGAGGATTACTTGACACAAAGGGTGGCATCATGGGGGGGGACCTTGTTGAGACACGCAGACGCCACCCCACTGACAAGGTTTCAGTTTCAGCGGGTGCTTGCGATGTCAATTACAGCTGCGGGCTTGAACCCGGGCGAGTTTGGGACCCATTCCTTTCGGATAGGGGCTGCTACTGAGGCTACAGCCAGGGGTCTGAATGTGGAACAAGTTAAACGTGTGGGGCGTTGGTCCTCCAACTGTTATAAAAGGTATGTGCGTTTGCACATGTTGTGAAGCTGTAATGATGTACTCACGCTTCTTGTTTTTGTTTGGTTTTCAGTTACGCAAGCCTACGAGGCGGGGCGGACTATGCAGTCGACCCAACACCGGGCCAGCGGTCAGGCATCACCGGCTGTTAAAAAGGAGGTGTGGGTCGTGGGCCACTCATACGTGAGGCGTGCCGCGGACGTATTCAAGGCAGGTGACATGGTGCACGTGGCTGGGGAATACGGGTACAGTGTGTCCTTCTACGGAAAGGGCGGTCTCTGTATTGACCAGTTTCAATCAATTTTTCGAGGGTTTGCTAGGGCGGATGAGGTCACCGCCGTCTGTAGTCATAGTACATCTTGGGGGCAATGATTTGGTCACCACTGGTAGACGACTTCTCCTGGAGGCGATGCTTTCCACTGTAAGTTGGTTAGCGAGGAGAGTTCCAGGGTGCACGATTGCGTGGTCCCATATGATCCCACGAAAAGTGTGGCGGGGGGCTTTTTCTGTTTCTGCTTTAAATCACTCTGTGAGGAAAATTAATAACAAAGTAAGTAGGTTGTTCCGTTCCAATGCACTGCATTCTATCGCGCATGGATGTATTAATGATGACAGTATGTACTTGGGGGATGGTGTTCATTTATCTCGGATGGGGAATGAGTTACTCATAGGAGACTACATAGCTTGGCTGAAGACGTTAAAACATGACCTTTAGGTAGGAGTGTGGTGGGGGGTCCGGATAGCCGGTCAACTATCCGGACCTGTGGCGGTAAGGTCATGATCGGTGAGCACTAATTGGAAGATCCCTATGAGTGGGCGTCACCCATTACGGATGGGGGCGCTCGGGGGAGGTGGCCATTGGCCCCTCAACGGGGAGGCGGTCCCTTCTAAGGATGGGTCGCCGAAAGGAAAGGGAAGGCGGTCAAGGCCCCTTCATGGGTAGGAGGGGTTACAGCCCCCTCCTGGGGAATTTCCCGGGGCCAGGACGTCTGCGACGGCAGATGTGGTAAGTTGTGTGGGGTTTGGGGGGGGGTCTACGCTACCTTCTAGATACCTCACACGAGTCCTCGTACGACCTTTAAGTGGCGTCGAGTTTTATTGGTGCCCCCGTCAAGTCAAGGGAAATTGGTAGTTGCACTTGAGGTATGCCTCCGTGCCGCCCCTCTCAAGTGAGGGGGATATGTCTGGGTTAGGGATCTTGACACCGGTTACGACCTTGCCGTTGGCCCTTAAACGTTAGGATGTACAATTTCAAAAGTTAAGTAAATGTTTGGTAGGATGTTAGTTCGGCTAGGAGAACCTTTGTATTAGAGGATATGTTAAGGTTAGCCAAACATCGCAATGTGGTAATGAAATTGTACATAATATGAAACTGTTGATGTAATGTTTTAATTTTGTTTCATATTTTAATAAATACGGCCCGGGAGGGTCACTCCCTCCCGTCTCCAAAAACTTCAGATCTGTTTCCGGTTTCCCATCCTTGGGGATTGTGTTGAGAGGGGGTGGCGGGTATCTCAGCCATATGGAAAGGGGCGACCAATCGGTCCCCCCGAACTTATGGCAGAGTACCACGATCCCCCCGGGAGGCCATCTTGGGCGGGAGGCGAGTCTCGGCTGGTATGCCCGAAGCGGCGTAGCCGGGGCGCGCCTTTTCCCGCCCTAGAGTGGGTTGGCCTAGACACTGACGCGGCTGGCCACGCCCTTGGGGCAGGCAGGGGCGGGTTTACGCCCGCCCTGAAGACGGATAAAAGGAGGAACGAGACCAGAAAGCATCCTCTTGTTCCTGTGCTCTGAAGCTGCACCTCCTCGCTGCACGTGAGCTCGAGGCGGAACGAAGAGCCAATTTTGACCCACCCACCAGCCCCTGAAGACAGCGAGTGGTTTTGAATAAAGTTTGATGGATAACTCTGATGTTCGTTTACAGGTTGTGGTATTATCGTGAAGATGTTGAGTAGGCAATAAAGAATGATCGATTTGTGTTATGTTTTGCAAATAAAGTACTTGTGCTTTAGTGTTCATCAGTAAGCATGTTTTGAATAAAGTTGTTGTTGATACTGTCTGTTATATTTAGTCTTTAGTTATTTAGTTATCTTTGTCGTATTTATTTTGGTCGGGCGGTAAGGTCATGATCGGTGAGCACTAATTGGAAGATCCCTATGAGTGGGCGTCACCCATTACGGATGGGGGCGCTCGGGGGAGGTGGCCATTGGCCCCTCAACGGGGAGGCGGTCCCTTCTAAGGATGGGTCGCCAAAAGGAAAGGGAAGGCGGTCAAGGCCCCTTCATGGGTAGGAGGGGTTACAGCCCCCTCCTGGGGAATTTCCCGGGGCCAGGACGTCTGCGACGGCAGATGTGGTAAGTTGTGTGGGGTTTGGGGGGGGGTCTACGCTACCTTCTAGATACCTCACACGAGTCCTCGTACGACCTTTAAGTGGCGTCGAGTTTTATTGGTGCCCCCGTCAAGTCAAGGGAAATTGGTAGTTGCACTTGAGGTATGCCTCCGTGCCGCCCCTCTCAAGTGAGGGGGATATGTCTGGGTTAGGGATCTTGACACCGGTTACGACCTTGCCGTTGGCCCTTAAACGTTAGGATGTACAATTTCAAAAGTTAAGTAAATGTTTGGTAGGATGTTAGTTCGGCTAGGAGAACCTTCGTATTAGAGGATATGTTAAGGTTATCCAAACATCGCAATGTGGTAATGAAATTGTACATAATATGAAACTGTTGATTTAATGTTTTAATTTTGTTTCATATTTTAATAAATACGGCCCGGGAGGGTCACTCCCTCCCGTCTCCAAAAACTTCAGATCTGTTTCCGGTTTCCCATCCTTGGGGATTGTGTTGAGAGGGGGTGGCGGGTATCTCAGCCATATGGCTTTGTGGTGACAGTCACACGTTGTAATGGCTGTGGCTTACATGCTTCAAATTAGTTTTCAGGTATGCGTGTGACCAAGTCTGATAAGATCGGAGGCATAGGACAAACAATGTGGTGTATGCGGCAGGAAATCTCATGGCTCATAGAGAAGGTTGGCGGGACAAAAATAAATATGAAAGTGGCAGGTATAATAAAAATGAGGAAGGAAAACTACTAAAATGGCGGAGGATGGAGTATGTAATCAAGATTTGGCGCCCCAGGCAACACGTTTCAAAAAAATATAGAAAAATATGATTATTAATATTATTATATTAGAAAAGTGTAGCAGCGGATGAGGCACACAGCCCGGGAGAACAAAGCAGCAATTTAATACCTGAAATGAGGAGAGGGTGGCTTTACGAACTTGAAGAAAAAGAAAGAAGCGTGGTGTTGGAAATCAGGCTGCGCATGCGTAGAGACTACAACTGGTGCAGAAAAAAGACGGAAAGAAACAATCTTGGAGGTGTACACATGGACCATAGAGGAGCATACCTGGAACGACGGGGTATGTCACTGTGAAGGGTAGGTGAATCGGAAAGAGAGGGGAGTATGGATGCGAGAGTGCATATTTGACGCATAAACAGAAATGTAGAGAGGGAGTAGAAGAACTGCCCAGAGCGAAAGTTTAAGCGCTATAGGTAGTTTAGCACATACCATATGCGTGGTAAAGGCATGCGTGATGAATGCGTGTGTTGTTATATGATACATTCAGAACCCGGGAAGCCGGCAAGACTGTGCGGACATAGTGGCTCCCTTCACGGTCCCCAACATTTTTTATAAGACCCGGAGGATAAGATCCCAAGAAATATTAGAAAGTTCTGAGAGAGGCTAATTTTTTAACAAGTTCCGCACCTAGGTCATTGCAGCTCCCTGTTGTGCATGCCCTGGATGCACGACTCATAACCCAGTGATTAAAAAAATATATATATATTTTGTTTTTTTGGCCTTGGGGGTCCTTGTGGGACCCCCTGAGCAGGCCTAGGGGGTCAGGGTGTTTCTACCCTGCCCTCTTTGTGTGTTTATTTGCGTTTCTTTTGCTGCTTTCTTGTGCCTCGGTTCGGAATTAGCATTTAAAAAAACCTATGGAATTCACTGAAAAAAACATTGGTTTCACACACGTTATAGTTAGGGATTACCATTTAAAAAACCCTAGAAATTCACTGAAAAAACCATAGGTTTCACACATGTTATAGTTAGCTAGACATTTCACTCATACAAAACCATTGAAATTCCCCCATTATAGTTAGCTCGCGCCCGCAATGCACTGCTGATGATGTCACATATTACATCACTCATGACATGGTCAGTGACATCACTCATGACATCATTCATGACATCTCAAATGACATCACTGATGACATCATCCTTGTGAAAGAGTGGCAGACATCTTCTAACCCTAATATAACCTTTGATACACACATTCAAAAATAGAAACAAACATTTAAAAAAAAAATGGAGATACCAATACCAGTTACAACAACGTATTCAGGAATTCCATACACATCCACTCATTCACCAACAGTTCTATATAGTCACTCATACATGTACTCACTCATCATATGTACTCATACATCTATACATCCTGTTACACACCGATACTCATCAAACATCCATTTACTTGCATATAAAGCTATACACACACCACTACACTTACTTCTACAGAAAAGTACACATACTTACTCTCTTAAACAATCACTTATAGAAACACACACTTATTTATACAGGAACATCCTGTTACACACCGATACTCATCCATAGAGTTACTCACACACATACTCACACATACAAATAAACTATCAAACATCCATTTACTTGCATATACAGCTATACACACACCACTACACTTACTTCTACAGAAACGTACACATACTTACTCTCTTAAACAATCACTTATAGAAACACATACTTATTTATACGGGGAACTCTTCTAAACTCTCACTCTCACATATACTCACTTATATACATCAATACTCACATATACTAGTTTAAAACATATGTAGTTACTCATAAAGACACTATTGAGACAGTCATTCACTCACTAACACACCCATACACACACTCATCCACCCATACAGACCTGCACACATGCTGTCTTCAAAACAAATACAAACAGTGAGTCATTCATTCATGCATCTATATGCTAAGTAATATCCCCCACTGAACTATACAGATACTCATACTGATACTCAAAAACAAACTAATAACCCATATACCCACTCATGTAGCTACTCACCAACCCATGCAGCCACTTATACACAAAGTGAGACACTGATACAGATATTTAAATATTTAAACATTACTCATTAATACATGTATTCACTAAGATACACTTAATGAGTTATACAATTATACAATCAGTTATACAATCAGTTTTACAAAAAAAATCCATTTAGACACTTATTTACCCATTTATTTTTCCATCGACCTTTAGATATACATATATAAAAAAAGATTTATTTTTCAGAAAGACACACATTCACTGGATGATGTCA
This sequence comes from Lissotriton vulgaris, assembly GCF_964263255.1. Taxonomy (NCBI): domain Eukaryota; kingdom Metazoa; phylum Chordata; class Amphibia; order Caudata; family Salamandridae; genus Lissotriton; species Lissotriton vulgaris. The sequence continues at coordinate 467,428,269 of NC_141699.1, read as the reverse complement.
TCAGTGATGTCATTTGAGATGTCATCAGTGATGTCACTGACCATGTCATCAGTGATGTAATATGTGACGTCATCAGCAGTGCATTGGGGGCGCGCGAGTTATAGTTAGCCGAACTAACTATAACGGGGGAATTTCAATGGCTTTGTATGAGTGAAATGTCCAGCTAACTATAACATGTGTGAAACCTATGGTTTTTTCAGTGAATTTTTAATGCTAATTCCGAAATATAACATCTGTGAAACCTATGTTTTTTAAGTGAATATATATATATATATATAAGGCTTGGGATGCGAACTGTGTTGCGTTCCACAAGTGTGCGGCCCCTGTGCTCAAACAGCTCGCAGTCGCTGGATCCTACTTACTACAGGTTGAACAATGCTCTCATAAAGACACTTGAACAAAGAGCCTACTAAAGGTTTAAACTTAAAATGTCACCATTGAAACCACAAGTACCACATTAGTTTTCTTTCTCTTTTTGACTTCTTTTTTCATTCTCCCGAGAGAATTTTTCCAGAGTTTGTTCAGCGGATGAAAGATCAGTGAAGAAAACCGCTTGGCCATTTCGAATGACCTTAAGGCGAGCAGGTTCTTGAAGATAGGCCTTACAACCTAGATTTTTGAAAGCATCTATCATCTTCCGAAGCTCCCACCGTTTATCCATTGTACTCTTGCTTAAGTCCGATTTCACAAAGAAAGTGAGATTATCAACGGTGACAGGGTTGTTGGGCTTAGCCTTAAATGCTACTGCTTGACGCAAAAGAAAATTACCAAAGTAGATCAAAAATGGTCTAGGAAATTTGCTATTTGTGTTTCTTTGAATTAAGGGAAGTCTATGCACTCTCTGCAACTGGGAGTCCCAATCCCAATCAGCAAGGTCCATAAAGGCTCTTTGAAAAAGTTTCACCATGAATGCTCTCGGGTCGGACCCCTCCATACCTTCTGGTATACCAAATAGTCCAAGGTTTTGTCTTCGTGCCTGATTTTCCAAATCCTCCACTTTAGCTTCCAGCTGAGAAACTCTTGATGTATTCTGTTTAACAGTTGACGTAGTCTGGTTCACATCTTCTTCCACCTCCACAGTTCGTTGTTTTATATCCTCTACATCTTTCGTCACTCCTCCCAAGCCTTGACAAATATCTCTCATAGTTCCTTGTAGCTTAGTATTGTCTTCTCTTAGCTGTAGATATTGCTGTTGGATCTCCACTCTTTGTTCTAAGAGAGTCTGCATAATTGACTCCATTGATATACTCGTTGGGACTGAGGAGTTTGAAGTATCTAGTGAGACCAATTGAGAGGTTTTTTGAGCGGGTAAGGATATAAGACCAGTTAATGTTTTTTGAGGTTTGAGATTTGCATCATCCTTCACCACCTCTACAGATTCTTGTTCTAAAGTTTCACCTGTATTATCAACAGAATTCCCAACTGGAAGTGGTTGAGTTTTCCTCAAGCTAGAAACTATAGATTCCATGACTTCGCTTGACTGGTCAACGTTATAGGCTAATAATTCGAGGACATGATCATCAGCTTCCTTTACCACTTCATTGTGTGTGGGAGGAATCAGAGAAATAACGGAGGTGAAGGTAGGGGAAATTGTTGAGGTTACCGGGGAGGTCCCTGCTCTTGGCTCGCCAATCGCTTCTGTGTTAGCTGTGTTCATGTATCTAGATGTCTCTTGGTTTATAGATAGTGCACTTGGACTAGAGTCTATTAAAGGATCCGTGGAGTTATTTGCGTTTTTTGCGTTATTTAAGTTGTCCCCCTGAATGTTATGCACCTGCACATGCACCTCGTCGGGACTGGCCCCAGAGAGTCTTAAGGCCATATTCTTAACTCCCCCTTTTGCCTCTATCCATCTTCTCAGAGGGCTGTCGTCTATTAGGCGACTTTTTTTATTTCCTGCCAATTCTTTATTAGTTGTCTTTAGTAACAGTTTTTTTGCTTAGTTTTGACCTTCCTCTTGATTTTCCTTGATACAGATTTTTTACTTGTTAGAGCTTTAGGTGTTTCATCAAGCCCCTCTTCTTCTTCTGATAATTCCTCGTATTCTACATTTGAATCTTCATCTGATTTGGTCTCAGATTCCTGAGACAAACCGCCTCTGCATTTCTTCTTTTTTGCTTTATTCTTGTCCATCTGTGAGTGAGCATTAATATTAGTGTTCAGATCCTCAAGGTCTGCCCTTTGGTTTTGTACCGTATGTTGTAGCTCCTCTGTTGTTTTTGTTATCAAAGTATCCATTTTGTTTCCACTTTCGCTCGGTTTAGCCAAATTAAGTTCATTTGTTTCTGAACCTATAATCACCTTAGCATTGGGAAGCTTATCCGAACCTTTCTTTCCAATCCTCATCTCAACTCCCAGCCCTGTATCTTGAGCCACTCTCTCGATACTATTTTCTACCAAAGTTTCCACAGAGTTATTAACTGGTAGAGTAGTTGTTGTGTTCACATGGATCTCCTCATCTTTATCGTTCATTTTCCTTTTTGTCTTAACTGCTAATGATAACTCTGTTCTTGGCTTGAGCTCAGCACTGCCACCGCCCTTCATAGCTGGAGCACATTTCACGTCATGGCGCTTGTCAGCTTCGCTTGTAATAAGAGTTTTTACATTGTTATGCTTAGATATGCCACAGTTGTTAGTTAAACTCATAGTTTGTGCTTGTGGGATCTCGGTGTTATCACCTGGAGACCCTGCTGCCACTATCCCTGTAACCGCTGCTGCAGCCGCCATCGTACCTGTGTGAGCTTGTTTCCCCGTCTGAGCGGTCTTCCGACTCCGTGTAGATCTTGTCTGCCGGGTGGACATCAGCTCTTGCGCTGCCTCCGTTTCCTCCATCTCCTCCGGTCTTCGCAGCGTTATCCGAGCAATTGGGTGTTTCGTCAGGTGAGCACCCAGCTGCAACGGAGTTGGAGACGCCCAGCTAGCTGCAGTCGCCGGCGCTCGAGTAAGGGTCACTGCGTAGCTCCAGGAGTGAAGCAGACTCCTGCTGCAATGTCGAAGCAGAACCCTCAGCATTGGATCCGTTTGTGTCCAGTAGTCCTCGCAAGCTCTCCTCGCAAGGAAAAAAGAACTGGGCAGCGATGCAGACAGAAAAAGAAACAGCTCAGCAATCCAAATCTGCGAGCTGTAAGTCTCTCTTTTTTTTTTTCTTTCCTCCGCTCACGTGAATGAAACTTTCGTAGCGCTTCTCCAAAACTTTTACTTTGCTAACTCTCCATTTTAGCAGTTAGAAGCAGTTAGAAGCGACAAATGATGTTTCCATCGGCAGTAGCGTTCTTAGGCAGAGCAGAGCAACTCATGCAGCAACTTTCACTCGGCGGAGTCAGCCCGCCATCTTGACTCCTCCCTTCCCCAGATTAGCCCCAAAAAGAAAAAACAGAAGCGCATTCAAAGATAACACTATCTAGCGTCTCGGGTTTTTTTTTTCTTTTTTTCTCTTTTTTTTTCCCGCAGAGTACACTTCATTGAACTTGTATTTAATGAGCAACTGGCCATTTTCTGTTTACTCGTACAACCACACATCTTTTTCGCTTTCTCGGCGGGTGGGCTTAACCTCTCTTTTCCTTTTCTTTCTTTTTCTCTCTTTGGGTGTGAGCAAATATGGATAAAATAAGGATCAAATTAAGATGAGGCATGAGCAGTCTCTCATGTATGCACTTTTACTACGCTGCCCCTTCAGCGGCAGCAAATGCTAGAGGGGTGCTCCCCCCTAAGGGACGGGTTGCTGCGAGGGAGGTGGTGGGGTTGTTGCAGGGGAGGGTGCGACAACTGATGTCGAGGGTGGTGGGCGGAAATATGGTGGAAAAATTTGATTGCAGGATTCGACTTTCTCTTAAGGAGTAGTAGGAAGAAAAACTTAACTATTGAGAAACGAGTAAAGGTAGAGGGGAACAATATGTATAAGAGTAACATTACAATAGATAAATGCTTAAACTAAGAATACTATGTTGGAATGTAGATGGCCTAAATAGCAAAAGTAAAAGAAATTTGGTACAAGAAGAGATTAAATTGTACAATCCAAATATAGTTCTGGTTTCAGAAACCCACATAAAATATCAAGACAGAAAGCTACTATCACAGCTAAGTTACGAATTGGTTGTATGCTCTACTTTAAACAAGACTATAAGGGGGTAGCTATTCTAAAACAAAGAGGAGTCCCATTAGAAATAACCAAAACTGCCTCAGACACTCGAGGAAGGTGGGCAATAGCACAGATGCAAGGCGATAATGTGAAACTGGTATTATGTGTAGTATATGGACCAAATATTGATGATCCCAAAGTTTTCGAAGAGCTAAGTCTAGAACTACTTGAATGGGAAGGAGAAACTATCATTGCCGGGGATTTTAATTGTGTCATGGATTACAAAATAGATTCTACGGGGCCAAATAACTATAAAAGAATGTACAAAGTTAGAGCAGCAATTTTAGAACTAGCAAGATTGAATAATGTCAGAGATTTATGGCGGTCTAAGCATCCTATGTTGGCAGGCTTCACTCACTACTCTGCGCCACATAGATCTTGCTCTAGAATTGATATGATATGGGCCTCTGATCAAACTTTAGACAACTGCGAGATTTAAATTTGCCCTAAAGTCACATCTGATCACAATCCCCTGTTATTGGAAGTTACAATTAAAGATCAAAATAAGAAAGAACCACGAAAGTTCACTTTTCCGAGACACTTACTAGTTGATTTAGCATTTATTACATTAGTCAAAAAGCACATACAGGAGTTTATCACATTAAATATTAACTCGGCTAGCATAAACACCGTATGGGATACATGTAAGTGCAGCATTAGGGGGTTTGTCCAACAGTATGTATTCAGGCTTAATGCTGAGAGTCGTAATAAAAATAAAAAATTGACATCAAAAATACTAGACTTGGAAGTACAACTGGCTGAGGCAACACTGCACTCAAAAAACAATATAGAGAGGATTAGAGCAAAACTGGCGGAACTACAAGCAGGACTAAAAAATACTTTGAGAGAAAGATATATCTCAAAACTACAAAAATATAAACTTGATCAATACGAAGGCGGCGATCGTATTGGGAAAATATTAGCTTTTAAAACCGCGGATAGAAAAGCTAAAACAAAAATCAAGGAAATAATAGGATCAGATTCAATTACTTATGAACGAGAGGATCAAATATTGAATCAATTTGTTAAATTTTATCAACAACTCTATACACCAGAGGCTATACCACACAAAGCAGATATTTTACAATATCTTGACAAATATTTAATTCCACCGCGGGCTTTAAATCTTGAAGTACTCCAACAACTAAACTCAAAAATAACACTTGATGAGATAAAACGAGCAATCTATCATTTACCCCTAGAGAAGGCGGTTGGAGAAGATAGCATACCCGTGGAATTTTACAAACTTTGCTCACAAGAACTGCTGCCGCTACTACAAAACGTGATAAACTCAATTATTGTTTCTAAGCAAGCACCTGCATCATGGAAAATTGCCAAAATAATCTTTTTTTTGAAAAAGGGAAAACCCGAAAAAGAGTGTGGATCGTATCGGCCCATATCTCTACTTAATTCTGACGTAAAAATCTTTGCTAAAATTTTAGCCAACCGTCTAGCTCCCTTTATGCCGGACATTGTCAACCCCCAACAACATGGTTTTGTAGTGGGCAGAGATACTACTATGCATGTAAAAACTTCAATTACAGCCTTTGATGTAGCGGAAACCACCAACACCCCACTCGGTATGATAATGTTAGATGCGGAAAAAGCATTTGACCGAGTGGGGTGGGAATATCTGTGGGCAGTATTAAGTAAAATGGGCATTACAGGCTCCTACTTAGAATGGGTAAGGTCACTTTACGATGAACCACGGGCCATGATAAGTTATGGAGGCAAAGATTCAGTCAACTTCAAGATAGCAAGAGGTACAAGACAAGGTTGCCCCCTTTCCCCATTACTTTTTGCTTTGTCTTTAGAACCTTTTTTAAACGCTCTAAATGACCAAATCAATATTATCCCAGCTTATCATGGAGACATAGCTCTTAAACTAACCGCCTTTGCTGATGACATAGCAATTTATACAACCGACATTAATAAAGCTATGCCAGAAATTATAAAGGAAGCACAAAATTATGGGAGAATATCTGGGTATAAATTGAATGTGAGTAAAACCCAAATTATACTTAACTATACCCCGGATACACATATCTTCGACACTTGCAAAGAAGCCGTTTATTTAGGTATTAAACTCACTGCTAAAGTGGGGGAAATTTTGGAAATAAACTACGAGACATTCTTAAAAGAAACTACCGCTAGTCTCAAAAAATGGCACAAAATACCTCTCAGTTTATTAGGGCGACTTAATTTGATAAAGATGAAAATTTTACCTAAGTTACTTTATCTGTTTAGAGCCATACCCTTGCAACCAAATAAACTCTTTTTTAAAAAACTAGACGGTATATGCAGTAGTTTCATATGGGGGTATAAAAGAGCACGAAGGGCGGTTAAATTCTTGACACTGCCAATTTCTAAAGGGGGACTTACTCTTCCGGACTTTAATTTATATTTTTTAGCTACTTTTTTTCTTCGAATAAGGAGCTTACTAAAAAATATGCCTTCTTTATTTTTTTACCATCAGTATATGTTAGGCGCCGATTCTAATCAATTCCTACTACGCGTCCATGATCCAAACTACTTTAAGCGGGTCAAATTTAAGACTGCAAAACACGCTATAAAAATTTGGGACAAAATTCTACACATTAGTAACAGTTCATTCTATAACGCCGAACTTAGAATATGGAATAATCCTGGTCTCCCGGGTATATTCTCGGATGGCTTGGCGAATCGCTGGATTAGACATGAAATAAACACACTAGGAGACCTTTATGGTACCAATGGTTTGATTGACTTCGAAAACCTGAAAATTACTAACGGGCTCACAGATGATATGCACTTTAGATATAGACAATTGAGAGATTTTTTCCATAGCAAAATGAGAATAACGGAAGCTAAACATTCAGATATTCTCGAGTGTATTTATTCTGATAAAACCAAATCATTAATAAAACTGGGATACCAATGGTTAATTAAAGATAAAGGAGAAAACACTACCCAAATTGCAGCTAAATGGTCTCGTAGACTAAATCTAGATATAAACTCAATACAGATCAGAAATGCTTTAACACATTTAAGCGATATAGTACATTCCTCTAACCTCAGAATGCAATTATATAGGACAATTACTGAGCTGTACTATACACCACAAAAAATATCCATTTGGGCACAAGGGAACCCGATTTCAGACAAATCTATATGTGTCAAATGTAATACAGTTGCGGCTGGAATCGAACATATGCTATTTTCTTGTCCAGCATTTTCTACTTTTTGGAACGGAATATCTGATTATCTCAGAATTAACCAGATAACCATACCGGAGCTCACAGCACACTTGGTCTTACTAGACATTCAGGAGATTAATATTCCCAATAAGGATCTTATAACGATTTTGTTAGCATGCGCAAGACTAACTATAGCTAGGGCATGGATCTCTAAGGAACCTCCAAAAGCGGCTGAGTGGCTTGCTTTGGTTCATGAAATCAGAACCATGGAATTTGCACTAGCCAAATATAGAGGTCCAAAAGCCCTTATTAGAAAAGAAAGGATCTGGAAGCATTTCTTTGAAGGACAAGAAGTGGGGATTGGCGTCTAAAGATTTTTTTTTTACTTTCTCAATTCTTTTGGTAAAATGTACATCTCTTTTCAAGTTTTAAACTGTTTCCTTACCTCTACTCTACTGCTGTATTCTTTCGTATACGTTTATCTCTTAAAATGGTACCAGTGGTATTCTTTTGTTAAAAATTGATTTACATTACGGAATTGAAATGTAATGGCTATTGTCGAATCTTGCAATAATAAAAACTACTTAAAAGGAAGAAACCACAAGTACCAGCATGCCACTAGGCATTCTCAGTGTGTCACGCCCACTATGGGTGGTGTTTTCGTTCTAATAAAGATGACGATCAAGCTAACACTGGTGACAAGTCGTTGTTTCTGTCCAGCAGCCCATGAAGAAGAGGCGTTCTGCCTCGAAACGCGTTGGCAAATGGAGATAAGAAATGGATCCAAAGAACTGCGAGCAGCCTCGAGGTGCATAAAGGTTGGAAGGGACTGTAACGTGTGCCCTCTCTGAAGCTTTAGGGCAATTGGAGTGAACATTTTCAGCGCGGCAGTCCTTGCCGTGGGAGAGGAGCACCATTTCCGAAGGTGTGTTGGAAAGGCTTGGGATGCGAACTGTGTTGCGTTCCACAAGTGTGCAGCCCCTGTGCTCAAACAGCTCGCAGTCGCTGGATCCTACCTACTACAGGTTGAACAATGCTCTCATAAAGACACTTGAACAAAGAGCCTACTAAAGGTTTAAACTTAAAATGTCACCATTGAAACCACAAGTACCAGCATGCCACAAGGCATTCTCAGTGTGTCACGCCCACTATGGGTGGTGTTTTCGTTCTAATAAAGATGACGATCAAGCTAAAACTGGTGACAAGTCTTTGTTTCTGTCCAGCAGCCCATGAAGAAGAGGCGTTCCGCCTCGAAACGCGTCGGCAAATGGAGATAAGAAATGGATCCAAAAAACTGAGAGCAGCCTCGAGGTGCATAAAGGTTGGAAGGGAATGTAACGTGTGCCCTCTCTGAAGCTTTAGGGCAATTGGTGTGAATATATATGCTGCTGAGAAGGAAGTCGGGGCAGGGGGGCCTGAGGGAGCAACAACGAGCACTGCCAGAGACTTGTTTAAGGAATTAGAAAAGCTTAAAAGAAACGAACAGTCTAAATGGTGGGAAGCACGCTCCCTCAAGAGATATTTGGATGTTGGGAGAGTCCCTAGAGGACTGCGCATCATGCTGGCCCCCAGCTATGAAAACCCAAACCCCTTAATGATGGAAGAATGGGGGCAGTGCAATCTTGAGTCCTCGCGCAAACTAATGCAGATCCTAGTGAAGTTTGCTGAAATTGACGGTGAGGAACTTCAAACCAAGATAGATACTCTTGAAGAAAAAATAAAAGCACTGCAGGGTGACAAGGAAAACCCGCAGACTACCAAAATGAGGAGTGAAATGTTAACCAGACTTTCAAAGGAGGAAGAAAAAATCAAAACAAGAAAAATTTATAAATTCAAAAGAGATCGGGACGACTACGCAAATGGCCAAATATTCACATTTGCACGTCGATACGACAACCTAAGAAGAGCCACAGTAAATAAGAGAGGAGCAGCCAGTGCAGGGGCAGTGCTGGTGGAATCTGAGGAAATATCTACATACAGCTCAGCTGCAGAGAGTGGCTCAGACAATGAAGGGGCAAGAGGCAACGTTGTTCTAACGATGGGGGAAGAGTTGGCGGTCTTGAAAGATGGCAGAAAGACAACCCTAAGATCGCACTTCCAGGGAAAATTGTCCCAACCAAGTCCCAACGCAGGAGGGGCAGAAGAAAAGCAGCCAAACAAAGGTGAGCCAACCAAGCGGGGACGAGGTCGGGGACGCGGAAGGAGCAAGAAACCCCAGATTTAATCAAAGACAGCACCATGGATTCTTCAATAACTGAGAGCTGTGATGGAGACCAATCCAGCAAAAAGAAACAAATAAAATCAATAATTAACCTCAGCTCAATAGAACTATCAGCTGCGGAAGAGCAACTACTAAGCTTAGGCCTAAGCTTCTGTCCTGAGTCCAACTTTTCGTATACTACCACGAGGGCAGATACATACAGATTCATAAGGAAACTAAAATTGAAAAAACAATTCCTTAATAAGACAACCAGCACAGAAAATGCCCCAACTAGATCCACTACTAGCACCTCTGAATTGGCAGTCAGTGACCTGAACCTGTATCGTGACATCTGCCAGCTGGGGATTGATGAGGCTTTGGGGACACAGGAGATAATGGCGTCCAGTGGTCAAAGGAAACCAATTACCCCATTCAAGCCCAAGTCAAAATACATTCCCCTGGCGGCACGGGATGGTTTTGACTCATTTAGTGATGTTGTTGTGCAACAAGTGAAAAAGATGGCCTTAAAGACTGACAAGAATAAGCGTCAATTTACGAACCAGGAGAGAAAAATAAATCAATTGTCCATCAAATTGAAAAATGCTGAAGTTATTGTTCGAAATTCAGACAAAGGTGGGAACATTGTTTTATGGCCAGCTACGGAGTACCTGGTGGAGGCCCATAGGCAATTAGATGACCCACAATGTTATTCCAAGAGTACCCCCCAGAAATATAGGGTGATGTTGGAGGTCTTATCAAAGAACCTGGTGGCATGGAAGGGCCTTGGTATGCTAAGTGGAGATGAGTTTAAGTTCATCAAGAAAGATCATCCACTCACTCCATATATTTATTTCATACCAAAAGTCCACAAGAATATCTCCAAACCTCCAGGAAGACCAATAATCGCAGCATGTGGTGGCCCCTTGGAAAATCTATCAAGGTACATTGACTATTTTTTGCAGCCACACATGAAGTCTTTAAAGTCATATGTACAAGATTCAAGTGACTTTCTGCGAAAGTTGGAGGATATAACATGGAGCCCCGACTTGTTGTTGGTGACGTTGGACGTCAGTTCATTATACACATGTATAAAGCACAAGGATGGCCTGCGGGCATGTGAGTAGGTGTGGGCGGAAAATCCGTTCCGCTCGCGGATTTTGCGGATTTTCGGGAAATCCGCAATCCGCGAGATTTGCGAATTTCCCGCAAAATCCGCAAATCCGCGAGCAGCGGATTTTGCTCGCGCTGCTCGCACTGTTAGCGTGAGTTCGCGCCCCGCGAATAAGTGCGAAATTGCAGAAATACGATCTTGGCAAAACTGAAAGTAACTACTTACCAGGTTCAAAAGTTCAGGCACATCATTAGTAGCCATTTCCTGTAGGGCTTCCTGAGGGGCCCCTCCAGAGTTCAGTTGCCAGTTGAAACTATTATGTGACCCTGCTCTGAACCTCAGAATAGTTACACATATGCCACAAAGGTCCTGAATTACAGCTAAGGGAGACAAGCAGGAGCCAGGCTGGAAGTTAAAATCCATTAATCAGCCCCTAATTCATTATTGTCAGTTGGGGCAGGGCAGGTGTTGTAACTAATTTTGCAACAATGAAAGCACTTAGCAAGTGCAAAAGATCACTAATCAGGGCGCACTAAGGAAGCAGGTGCCAGCTAAAAAAATATTCTGTGACACATTAATCAGCCCCAAATTAATTCAGGTCACTTGAGGCAGGGAAGGTGTGCTTTGCTTTGCCGAAAATAATGTACACTGGACAACCAGAGGGTGTAGTGATGAAACAGAGGGTGGCATGGGTGGGCCAGAGGGTGGCATGAGTAGTCAGAGAGTGGCAGTGGTGACAGAGAGTGGCAGTGATGAAGAAGAGTGTCCCAAACAGGCTGGACACGTAGAAACAACAAGTTCGCAAAACTTGCGACCCGACAGGTAAGTTCGCAAATTGCGAAATTGTAAAAACCCTCGCGAACTGGCAGAAACACGGGCGAACACAAAAAAAAAAAAAATCCGCAAATTCGCGGGAATTCGCGGATTTTGCGGATTGCGAATCCGCAAATCCGCAAAATTCGCGGATTGCCAATCCGCAAAATCCGCTCATGCTTACATGTGAGTACTATCTTAGCCGCAGGCCCATTGAACTGGCCCAACACACCAAAATGCTCTTGGATATGTTAAAATTTTGCCTCAACAATAACTTTTTCATTTTTAACGGTCAAATGTACCAACAAGTGCAAGGTGTAGCAATGGGGGCCAGTTTCTCCCCGAGTTATGCGTGCCTCTTTATGGGGTGGTGGGAGGAACTGGTCCTCCAGCGCAAATTTGAAGAAAATTGGACTACTAATGTTAATTGTTGGCTCAGATTTATTGATGACCTATTTATTGTATGGCGTGGTTCCGAGGAAAGTGTTTTAAATTTCATACATGACATCAATGACAATGATCTTAATTTGCATTTTACCTCTGATGTAAGCAGGGAATCGGTAACATTTTTAGATGTACAGGTTTTTATATGTAATAGTGTGATTTCCAGTACTCTCTTTAGAAAACCGACGGCAGGTAACACTCTTTTACATGCTACGAGTGCCCATCCCCAACATCTGATCAAATCAATACCCTATGGCGAAATGCTACGCATCTGCCGTATTTGTAGCAATCAGGAAGATATGATTGTTAAACAACAGGAAAGTTTTCACAGATTTGTAGATAGGGGTTACACTGCCAAGATAGTGAACACTGCTATAAAGAAATCTAGGGTCAAAGACAGAGGTGATTTGCTGACTAGGAAAGTGAAACAAAGTGACAACACCAGTGAAGCTAGACTCATTCTGACCTACTCCAAACAGGAGAAAGAACTTAGGAGTATCGTCAGGAGAAACTGGCATTTTGTAAAAGATGATCCCACGATTGGTGATGTGATGCCCCCTAATCCATCTATTACTTTTCGAAAAAGTCTGAGTATGGGCTCCATCCTCTCCAAGAATAGCCAAGACTACATAGGCAAGGAACCTTGGAGACCAATCAGTAGGGGCTTCTACAAATGCCTGGCATGTAAAGCCTGCCAACATGGTGTCAATACCAAAAAATATACAACAGTAATCCCCAGAGCTACTAGGGAAATAAAACAACACCTAACCTGTAGAACGGAATACTGTGTGTACATTTTAGAGTGCGACTGCAAACTCAAATATATTGGTAGCAGCAAGTTGCAAATACATAAGCGTATTTTACAACATCTGCGCGCCATTGTAAATAAAGACCAAAGTTATCCAGTGGCCAGACACTTTGAGGCGTGTCACAACAGCAAGCCTCAGTGTCTCAAATATTTTGCCATCGAGTCTGTAGCACTTACCAGAAGAGGAGGCGACAGGGAGGCATGTATGCGCAGGCTCGAAACCAAATATATTTTGGAGTTCAATTCAAAGTGGCCGGGAGGTCTTAACACCACGGAGGACCTCCACACATACCTATAACCACTTCAGGATAATGTCACTTGTAGCCATATAGTTAACACCATGACATAACCATAGTCTAAACTACAAGAGGAGTAGGTCCGCACCGTGCACTTTTTTTATTCATGTTTCTATTGCAATATACTATGTATAATATATATTTATATATTGAGTGTACATAATTTTGGTGTGTGTAAATATATGAATTGATTGATTTTAGCCGTCGTTTTAATTATTAGGGTAATGTGTTTTTTATCCTGATTTTTGATGTGACAGCTGATTTTAGTCATGTTACCGATTCCCTCTTTTTTAGACTGTTTTTATGGTGTGAATAATTTTTCTATATGTGCAATATTGATGATGTATGTAAGTATCTTCTTTTGAAAATGGAGGCAACCCCCTGTTCTAAACAAGGTTTAGACTTCCCTTCCCCTTTACCTCAGTACTGTATAACCTCCTGCACCAGCCACTTTAACTGTATTTGCACTTTTGACTGCACGATGTCACTTTAGAGGAAGAAATTATATTCATTTTTTCCAATTGACACGAGGTCACTTTAAATATAAGTGCAATAACATAGCTAAAGATAAGAGTGATATAATGGAACCGGAAGTAAGTCAAGGCTCCATATTCTCTCCTCTTGAGTCTTATTGGGCTGACACAATCTACGTCATGAATTCATTTCTTCTTGTTTCCCTTTTTTTTAAAAGCAAAGAGATCCACATAGATATAATTAACTCTTTTTCTTTTTTTGGATCTTTTTTCTTTCACTGCTATTATTAAATAGCAGTGATCAATAGTTGCAATTTTTGTATTATACTTTAATACACAAGGGTGAGCACTATATATTTTTTACACAATAATTTCTAACAGACTTGATGGACTATATGGTATACTTCTTTCTCAACACCATCTAGAAGAGTTAAAGGCATTTATGCAGTTATAATTAATTTTTATCAAATTGGTATTACTCTTCGCACAATGAATTGAAGTATTATATGTATAATTTTATATCTTTTGATACATTATGCAAATGGTGACTCATTTATGTATTTATACAGTTATTTTCACTTTTGTACTGGTACTAGGAGAAAGTATAGGCAAAATGTATTCAAACATATAGTATTTTTTCTATGGCCATCAATTGTTTGACATGTGACTGCACACTATCACTTTAAATGGGCAAAAAGCAATCTGTATCGCCATGTGACCAAGGCCGCTGGGACGGCCGAAACGCGTCATGACACACTACCCAATGGCTGAATAAAGAATGCTGAAGGAAAGTTGGTCCTTGCCTCGAGTCTCTTTGCAAGGAGCGCTGCTGCGAGGTATTTGCAGATATATATATATATATATATATATATATATATATATATATATATATATATAGTTGCACTAACTATATATCGCGCACCCGCAATCCACTGCTGATGATGTCACATATTACATCATTCATGACATGGTCAGTGACATCACTGATGACATCACTGATGACATCTCAAATGACATCACTGATGACATCACTGATGACAACATCCAGTGACTGTATGTTTCTGTAAAGTTAAAATATGTCTTACATATTGAAGAATGAGTGGATGTATAAGTGTCTGGATGAAGGATTTAGTAGGTGCATGACTGACTGTATGAGTGAGTGATTAAATGTGTCTCACTGAGTGCATGGTTTAGTGACTAAACTGTCTTAATTTGTGCATCATTATGTCTGTTGTTCTGTAAACTGTTGCATGTGTTGATAAGTAGCTATATGAGTAACTATATGGGTTATTGATTGGTTGCCCAAGTATTTGTATGGGAGACTGAGTGTGTGTGTGGGTGGCTGGGAGGTGTATGACTCTGTGCATAGATGTGTGAGCAGTTGATTCACTAGATGAATGGTTTCAAAAGTGCATGTGGAAACAGCTGTATGGGCGGTTGACTGTGTGCATGAGTGTATTGGTGAGTGAATGGATATCTCAGTGCTACATGTCAAAGTAAGTACATATGTAAAACACAGTACATGTGAGAGTTGACATATATAAATAACTGTGCATAAGAGCCAGTGAATGTGTGAGTGGCTGTATGGATCATTGTGAACTTGTATCAGGGATTGTATAAGAGAGTAAATATGTGTTAGTATATGTTTGAATAAGTAAAGTTTGTATAACTGTATAGTTGAGGAAATGGAGGTGTGATTGATTCTTTGCATGAATGACTAGGTGTGTGAGTAACTCCATGGATGAGTGACTGTCTGTGAGTGTCTGTTTACACTGATTGTATCTAAGGTTATATTAGAGTCTGAAGAGGTTCATCGTATTATCACATGAATGATATCATCAGTGATGTGATCAGTAATGTCAAATGAGATGTCATCAGTGATGTCATCAGTGATGTCATTTGAGATGACATCTCAAATGACATCACTGATGACATCAGTGATGTCATCAGTGATGTCACTGACCATGTCATGAATGATGTAATATGTGACATCATCAGCAGTGGATTGCGGGTGCGCGATATATAGTTAGTGCAACTAACTATATATGGAATTTCAATGGTTTTGTGCGAGTAAATTAAGGTTTTGTAAATGCGAATTCCTAACTATATATGGTCTATAACCTATGGTTTTTCAGTGAATATATATATATATATACTACTATAATAAAGCAGAAACTTTCAGGCTTTGAGGCGGGTAAACTCAGGAACCACTGCGCCAATCTACACACCAGATACACTGTTGAAATCGGCAGGGTGTGTAGATGGTTATAGGCTACATAAATGTAAAAAAAATTTTAGATGAAAAAAAAGTAGTCCCTCAAAAGTAGCACCGGCCGCGACGTGCGTGGTCACCTTAGGAGCACGGGGAGGAGCGGTGTCCGAGGAGCGGTGGACATGGCGTGGGGGAGAAGCAGTGACATCAGGAGCAGAGGACCGGCGGCGGAGGAGGAGCGGCGGACATGGCGCAGGGGAGGAGCGGTGGTGCGAGCGGACAGGTGGGAGCAGTGCCGGCGGAGGTAACGGCACTCATGTAGGGGCAGGTGGGGAACGGGACAGGCCAGGCGGGGGACAGGACGGGATGGGCCGGGCCGGGCGGGGGACGGGACGGGCCGGGCGGGGGACGGGACGGGATGGGCTGGGTGGGTGACGAGACCGGAAAGTAAATTACAGGAGGAAAAAGTGACGTCTGCAGGTTACAAAAGCTGGGCGGGAGGGGGCCCTGAAGCCTAAGTGCTCCCGGACAACGTCGGGACGGGCTGCTAGTATATATATATTCACTGAAAAAAACATAGGTTTAACACCAGTTTTAGTTAGCTGGACATTTTACTCATACAAAACCCTTAAATATCCATGTTATAGTTAGTTGGACTCACTATAACTCGCGCGCCCGCAATCCACTGCTGATGATGTCACATATTGCATCATTAATTACATGGTCAGTGACATCACTGATGACATCTCAAATGACATCACTGATGACATCACTGATGACATCATCCATGTGATAATACGATGCACCTCCTCACACTCTAATCTAACCTTCGATACACCCAGTGTTAAATATAAACTACCATTCCTGAAATTATTGACTCACCAATACCAGTAACTACATACGCACTCACTGATTGCTAGGTCTACACACACATCCACTCATTCACCCATACAATCACTCATACATACGAACACTCATCAATAGAACACTATCATATCCAGTCACATACCAATACAGACACTTACACACTGACACTCTTTCACAGACTTACTCAAACACCTAGTCAGTTATGCAGAGAATCAATCACACTCCCATTTCCTCAACCACAAAGTTTTACACACCAAACCTTACTTATTCAAATATATAGTAACACATACTTACTCTCTTTTACAATCACTGAAACAAGTACACATTGAACTATACAGTCACTTACACAATCACAGGCTCTCATGTATAGTCATTTATATATGTCAACTCTCACATGCACCGTGTTTTACATATGTACTTACTTGGACATGCAGCACTGGGATATCCTTTCACTCACCAACCCACCCATGCACATAGTAAACCGCCAATACAGCTGTTTCCACATGCACTCTTGAACCCATACACCAAGTGAATCAACTGCTCACACATCTATGCACAGACTCACACACCTCGGAGCCACCCACACACACTCAGTTTCACATACAAATACTTTGGCAACCAATCAATAACCCATATAGCCACTCATATAGCTACTGATCAACACACGCAGCAGCTTACACAACAACAGACCTACTGATGCACACATTCAGACAGTTTAGTCACTAACCCATGCATTTAGTAAGAAACATTTAATCACTCACTCATACAGTCAGTCACGCACCTACTAAATCCTTCATCCAGACACTTATAGATCCACTCATTCTTCAATATGTAAAACATATTTAAACTTTACAGAAACACAGAGACACTGGATGTTGTCATCAGTGATGTCATCAGGGATGTCATTTGAGATGTCATCAGTGATATCATCAGTGATGTCACTGACCATGTCATGAATGTTGTAATATGTGACATCATCAGCAGTGGATTGCGGGCGCGTGAGTTATAGTGAGTCCAACTAACTATAACGTGGGAATTTCAATGGTTTTGTATGAGTAAAATGTCCAGCTAACTATAACTGGTGTTAAACCTATGTTTTTTTTCAGTGAATTTCAAAGGTTTTTTTAATGCTAATTCCTAACTATAATGATTGTGAGACCTCTGGTTTTTTCAGTGAATTTCAAAGGTTTTTCCTGGGGCGCTCTGGGTGCGCGCACCGGTAAGCTCCCCGGAGAGTGCACCCAGAGCGCTATTTCTGCGTTCGTGTAAAAAAATATGTATGAAAAATAAATATTAACGCAAGAAATTTAGTACCATACTTATAAAAGCAGTATTTTTGATTTACGAAATGAAAATGATTTTGCATTTCCGTGAAACTATCAAAACGTCACTTAGGCGCTACGCGTAAGCGCCCCCGAAGTGCCTATGTTTGTGCCGCGTATGCACCCCCGGAAGCTCCTACGTTCGCGACGCGTAAGCGCCCCCGGAAGCGCTTCGGTGCGCGCATCAAGTCATATGACCTTAAAATAACTCTTTTCATTGGTTGCTAACAGTTTTTTTACAAAGAATGAAATCCCACCCATTTCCTTCACTTCTTCTTTCACTTTTGTGACTGCAAGACCTGCCTTTTTGCTCTCGGTTCTTTGTTGGATATCTTGGATTATCATGGCTGCCAGACCATCCAGCAGTGAAGATGACTCCAACGAATTCCTTGATGAAGAGGTTCCTCAGCCAAAAGTAAAATAACACTTAATTTGGAAGTTTTTTTCAATTCCTGATGACCAGAAGAAAGTAAATGCTCCAAAAATGGAGTGCAGGATTTGTCACACAGTCCTGTCACGGGGTGACCCCACTAAGAAGTATTCTTTTGGGAACTCCACAATGATTCGCCATGTGGAGAGGAGGCACCCCCAGAATTTTGCCCAGGAAAGTGTCAGGGCTCTCACACGGGAGGGTCCCAGTGATGGGGCCTCTACATCAACCAGAGGACCAACAATATCGGTGAGGGGGTGGTCGCAAGAGCTGGTTCCAAATATTCAGCCTGCTTTTAACAAAGGCGTCATTAAATGCAGAGACTTTGATCAGCTACTTTGCTATGGGGAACAAAGTGTTCTGCCTATGGTTCGAGCATTGGAGAACCATCGCTGCCGTTCCCAGCCCTAAATTTGTTTTTGTTTTTTGCTCCTGTTGAGCAGCTTCCATTCCCTGTTTTTGTTTTTGTTCTAAAAAAAGAAAAAAGAAGAAAAAAAAGTTATTTTCAGAACTACCTCCAATTCTCATCAAAGAGCTATTTTCTTAAAAAAATGAAAAAGAGTAAGTGAAGTGGAGTGCATTGATAAAGGAGAGGAAAATGAGTAAGAAAGCACAGAATGGTATGAGAGGAGAAAGGAAGTGAAGTAGGGGGACTGAAAGAAGGTGAGTGTGGGGAAGGAGAGTGAGGAGAAGGAGAGTGAACATGGGGAATGTGGATATTCAAAGTAAATGTAGAAAGGGAACGGGGGTGTCGAAGGGTAAGAAAAGATGCATTGCTGGAGTTGCATCATTTTTGTGACACACTCTAGTAATGCATCACTTTTGCGCTTACAGATATTTCTGAAATACTGACGTATCTGTAAGTACTTGCAACATAATGCGTCATAAATGAAATATGACGCATGAGTAGAAGACTGAAGGTCTCATTTATGAGGCTATGCGTCACTTTTACGCCACCGGTGCGTCACTTTATTTGACGCAAGAGTGCTGTAAAAAATGCACCTTATTCAGTCATATTTACAAAGTGACGCATCTAGGTAGATGCGTCACTTTGTAAACCCCTGCGCCACATTATACCTATGTCAGGTGTAATATATGCAAAAGGGGCGTATTGACGCCAGAAAGGGTCGTAGAGGTGACGCAGTGAAATCTATGAGATTTCACTGCGTCACTTTTAGGACACCGTTGTGTCAAAATCTTTGGCCTGCCTCACAGCAGGCGTAAGACTGATGCAGGCCCTTTCACATAGGACTTTTCCCATGTGAAAGGATGCATTGCTGGAGTTGCATCATTTTTGTGACACACTCCAGCATTGCATCACTTTTGCGCTTACAGATACGTCTGAAATACTGACGTATCTGTAAGTACTTGCGACATAATGCGTCACATATTTAATATGACGCATGAGTAGGAGACTGAAGGCCTCATTTATGAGGCCATGCCTCACTTTTACGCCACCGGTACGTCACTTTTCATGACGCACCAGTGCTGTAAAAAATGCACCTTCTTGAGTCATATTCAAAAAGTGATGCATCTAGGTAGATGTGTCACTTTGTAAACCCCTACACCACATTATACCTACGTCCGGTGTAATGTATGCAAAAGGGGTGTATTGACGCAAGAAAAGGTCGTAGATGTGACGCAGTGAAATCTATGAGATTTCACTGCGTCACTTTTAGGACGCCGTTGTGTCAAAATCTTGCGCCTGTATCACAGCAGGCGTAAGACTGATGCAGGCCCTATTACATGGGCCTGGCCCCATGTGAAAGGATGCATTGCTGGAGTTGTGTCACTTTTGTGACACACTCCAGCAATGCATCACTTTTGCGCTTACAGATACATCAGAAATACTGACGTATATGTAAGTACTTGCGACATAATGCGTCATATATTTAATGTGACGCATGAGTAGAAGACTGAAGGCCTCATTTATGAGGCCATTTGTCACTTTTATGCCACTGGTACGTCACTTTTCGTGATGCACCAGTGCTGTAAAAATGCACCTTCTTGAGTCATATTTACAAAGTGACGCATCTAGGCAGATGCGTCACTTTGTAAACCCCTGCACCACATTATACCTACGTCAGGTGTAATGTATGCAAAAGGGGTGTATTGACGCAAGAAAGGGTCGTAGAGGTGACGCAGGGAAATCTATGAGATTTCACTGCGTCACTTTTAGGACACCGTTGTGTCAAAATCTTGCACCTGTATCACAGCAGGCTTAAGACTGATGCAGGCCCTTTCACATGGGCCTGGCCCCATGTGAAAGGATGCATTGCTGGAGTTGTGTCACTTTTGTGACACACTCCAGCAATGTATCACTTTTGCGCTTACAGATACGTCAGAAATACTGACGTATCTGTAAGTACTTGCGATATAATGCGTCATAAATTAAATATGACGCATGAATAGAACACTGAAGGCCTCATTTATGAGGCCATGCGTCACTTTTACGTCACCTGTGCGTCACTTTACGTGACGCACCTGTGCTGTATAAAATGTACTGTTTTGAGTCATATTTACAAAGTGACGCATCTAGATAGATGTGTCACTTTGTAAACCCCTGCGCCACATTATACCTATGTCAGCTGTAATGTATGCAAAAGGGGTGTATTGACGCAAGAAAGGGTTGGAGAGGTGACGCAGTGAAATCTAAAAGATATCACTGCGTCACTTTTATGACGCTGTTGCCTCCAAATCTTGAGCCTGCTTAACAGCAGCCGTAAGACTGACGCAGGCCCTTTCACATGGGACTTTCGCCCATGTGAAAGGATGCATTGCTGGAGTTGCGACACTTTTGTGACACACTCCAGCAATGCATCACTTTCCTCTAAACACTCAACATTATTTTTTTACTCTATTTTTTTACACTTTTTTCCCCGTGGTGCACTTAGGGTGCGCGTACCAGAGAGCATACCGTGGAGCGCCGCCAGCGCTTACCCCGCGAATTTTATTTTACAAAAAAAAGGTTTTTTAGCCCTTCAAGGTCCTTCTAGGCCCCCCTCAGAAAACCTAGGGGGTCAGGGGGTGTCTACTCGGCCCCCTTTTAATTATATCTCCCTTTCTTTTTTCACCTCTTGTGTCTTGATTCTACCGAGACACAAGATGGCGGACTCTCCAGACTGTTTAGAATATATGTGTTTTTGAAGTTAATTTTCATAAAAACCACTGGAGCAATTTTCACCAAACATAGCAAAGGCACATCTGCGTACCAGTCCCAACAGTTTGGCGTAATTCCGTTCAGCGGTTCGGGCTGTAGACTTGTCAGACCGTCCTATGGAAATTAATATGGAGAAAACACGTTTTGGGACCCCCTTTTTTTCTCAGTCCCCACTTCACCGCCAGTAGGTAATATATATATATATAGGAAGATTGCTTGGTTCAGCTTTTGAATAAAAAACTGTGCTTATACTTACTGGATCCGCGTGATTTCCTGGGTCGCTGTGGTCGGAGGTCGGAGCTCGGGAGGTTGCATTTGTTCGATGTTAAATTCGGAAGGTGATTGCTTCCGAGGTGGATCCACTCTCCAAAAGTTGGCTGTCGTGTTCAATCTTCAAAAAGCCTTTCCTGTCAGGAAAATTCGTCAACGACAGCCCCTGTGCCTGCGGAGATATCAGCTGCATGTTGGATAATATCGGCAGCGTTTTTTTGAAATTTTGAAAAGACGCGTTGGCGCCAAAAGCGCCTGACCAGCCGGAATCCAACGGAAAACGCTCCAACATTTCGGCGGCACGGTGGAGAGGAATACTAAGCACTTGCCCGTTACCCTGGGAGCAGGACTGTCGAGCTCGGGTAGTTCGGTGCAAACTACATCTTCAAGCAATTTGAACCAGGCGCCATGTCAGAGGAGACCCTCCGTGGCAGGGAAGCGGCGGCGGCCGCTCTATACTCCAACTTACCCAAGGTAACAGCGGGTGTGGGAGGAGGCAACAACAAAGCCGATCAAACTGGCGGCTCCAATACAGTAGAGACTCAAATACGTGCTGCGTTAAAAAGACTCGAGAAATGCATGTATTCGGAAATGTCCAAATGGTGGGAGCATAAATCTTTGACCATGTATTTGGAGGAAAATAGAGTTCCCAGGGGTTTGCGTATCTTATTGGCACCTAGTTACGACAGACCTAACCCCAATATGCTTAAAGAGTGGGGTCAAACCAACCTGGAATCGTCTGCGAAATTGTTGCAAATTTTGGTTAAATATGCAGTAATAGATCGTGAGCAGCTCATGAAAGAGATAGCAGAAATCAACGAGGAGCTAAGCAAATGGGAACCACATGATCTAATAACCAAATCGAGAAAGGAAATTGATGAGCGCATTGCCAAGCAAGAGGAAAAAATCAAAGCCCGCAAGATTTATACGTTTGCGCGTGATAAGGAAGACTACGCGCAGGGGAGAATATTCACATTCGCGCGCAAGTTTGACAATGTGAAGCGCTCGAAATTTGCACAACAAACACAGCAGGCTAAACAGGGAAAACCGGATGGACAGACATCTACCTCTGTACAAGCGCATGGCACGGCAATAGCTGGAACAAGCCAAATACACAGCGACAACGAGTCATTGACAAGCGCTCCCACCTCAGATGACGATGCCAGTAGCACTTGGGAGGCAAGCTCGGTCATTCTTGATTTAGGTGAGGAAGTGGATTTTTTATCCAACGAGAGACTACAGTCACTAAGACCCCGGAACAAACAGCAGACAAAGGGGCAGCAGCAGCAGCAAAGCGTGCCAGGAACAACAGAAGACGGGGCCAGCGCCGGAAAAAACACAAAAGTGCCCAAAAAACCAAAGCGGCAATACTGGCGCAAAAACAAGTGAGTGATAATACTGTAGTAAATCTTTCTTCCGTTGACCTTACTAAGGCTGAGCAACAACTCTTAAGCCTTGGTCTTTCATATTGCCCAGCTACTGATTTCAACTATGCTAAGACCCGCATAGATGTCTACATGTACATTAGAAAATGGAAGCTTAAGAAATTCTTTGAGATCAAGGAAGGTCTAAATAATAAAACAACACAAGGAGTTGGAACGACCATTACTGTTCTTCCCAATATGCCTATGCTTCCAGCTAGTGACACTCGAACAGCACTCACTGTACTAAACCTTTTGGGCAATGACGCTCTCACTGATGAACTTGCATCCACACAGGATGAATTGAGGGCAGCTGACATTCCCCAAATTGGAGCCAACACCAGTCCTTTCAAACCAACGTCTAAATTCAACCCTACCATGCCCAGAGACTCTATTGATGTGTTTCAGAACGTGGTAGTAGAGGATCTTAAGCGATTGCATCATCAGATAAAGCATAAAAAGCGATATAGAAGCAAACAGGAAACGGACTATCATGCTTTGGTAAAAAAACTAAGCAATGGTCACAATATTATAGTGACCATGGCCGACAAGGGGGGCAATGTGGTCATCTGGCCCCAAGAGGAATATATCAAGGAGGCAAAACGACAGCTTGGTGATGATACTTGCTATTCGATCACCAATATGAAACACTTTGAAACTTCAAGGGAATCACTCAAGAAACTACTTTTCAAACATAAAAGGGAAGGTATGATTTCCTCACAAGAATTTGAATTCCTCCACGTCGAATTTCCTGTATTGCCCAAACTTTATTTACTCCCCAAGATACATAAACTATCAAGACCAGTGCCAGGCCGACCAATCATTTCGGCCATTGCAGGAGTGGCTGAACATGTCACTGAATACATTGATTACTTCCTGCAAAACCTGGTCCAAGAATTACCCACATATGTTAGAGACACTGGTGATTTCCTGGCCAAAATCCAAAACATCCAGTGGACTGAACAAATGCTCATGATCACTTTGGACATAGAGTCGCTCTATACAAGTATAGAACATTTGTGTGGTATCAAAGCCCTAGAGTATTTTCTTGGTAAAAGACCTATAAATTGTTACCAACACAACAAAGTATTGATCGAGCTAACATCCTGGTGTCTCAACAATAACTTCTTTCTTTTTGGGAGTGATCTATATCTGCAAAGACGTGGGGTCGCAATGGGGGCATGTTTCTCTCCCAGCTACGCGTGCTTGCACGTGGGCTGGTGGGAGGAACATGTCCTCAGACGGCAACATGCTCAAATTTATTCTGATCATGTTTTACTTTGGCTCCGTTACATTGACGACGTTTTTTTGTTATGGCAGGGTGACAAACACAGTGCACAACTGTTCATTGATTCTATCAATGTGAATAATGAAAATCTGAAATTCACTAGCTCTATCAGTGAATGTGAGGCAGAATTCCTGGATGTTAAAATCCAGATCCACAATGGCCGGTTTACTACTAAATTACATCGTAAAAGTACTGCTGGCAACAGTATTTTGCACGCCAGCAGTGCACATCCGCGCCATGTGGTAGATAACATTCCCCTAGGTGAACTACTGAGAATTAAGAGAATCTGCAGTACAGACTCTGATTTGGTATCTTGCACCAATGAAGCTTTGGCGAGGTTTCGTGCGAGGGGGTACCGTGAATCAGTCCTTACAACAGCCGTGGCTAAAGCCAAGACTAGATCCCGTGCTTCCTTACTTGAAACCAACAGAAGTGCTAACACATCTTGCACTTCAGATGAGGATACTACGAACCCTAGGTTCCTCACACCATACAGCAGACAGGCAAGGCAAATAAAATCTATTCTATCTAAAAGATGGCCAGTCCTTGCTACAGATCCTGTACTCAAACCCCAACTAGCAGAAGTTCCCATTGTCACCTTTAGGAAGGGTCCCTCTCTCAGATCTCACGTCTGCCATGAATTTCCTGAATAAAGAAAAAAGCAGGAATGGCTGAAAACCAGATCTGGCTTTATACGCTGCACCTCCTGCAGGGCTTGTAAATTTGGCAAAAGTACTCGGCAATACAACACGCCATTCAGTCCGAACCCTATTCAAATCAAGGGCCAATACAACTGTAAGACTGAATTTGCCATATATGTTTTAACCTGCACATGTGGACTCAGGTATGTCGGTAGCACACGACAACCAGTACACGTCAGGATCCTCCAGCATGTACGTGCCATTGTCAACAACGACCCAGCCTACCCTGTAGCTAGGCACTTCAAGGCAATGCATAATAACAATTTGGAGTGCCTCTCATATTTTGTCATCTCCGCAATAGATAAACCTAGAAGAGGCGGAGATAGGGTCAAGATGCTGAGAAGAATGGAATCTCATTTCATTCTTGAACTAGACAGTAGATCCCCGAATGGTCTTAACAATACGGAAGACCTACATGTGTTTCTGTAACTTAAGCCCTGTTTTGTCCACTACGCTTTGTATTACTTTGGGTGGTGGGGTTTAGTTGGCTCATTCCCCCGCCCCCTCTCCACGTGTCCAACAATTTGTCTCCTTGTTGGGTTGTTGCACGTATTATTTATTTATAATTTCACGGTGATTTATCATTTAGGTATTTGCATTTTTCTTTTTGGGTACACTCATTCGAGGACATAGACATAAAAGTTTTTTTCTGTAATCCATATAAAAATATGTTCTTTCAACAGTTCGTTTTTTGACTACGATATTCCCATGATTAGATGCCAAATAGCCCATGCCCTACAACTATGCTGCTACAGTCATATGTTTACTTATGATGCTGTTTTGCACTTTGATAGTTACAGATGTAACATTATACTGTTTACATTTAAGCATATTTTGCACATAACCATTAATATCATTGCTGGTTTTTAATTGCATCTGTTATAACAACAACTAATAATTTTAATGCACGTTGCACTTTAAAATGCTAATTTGCACTATTAACATCAAATATAGGCGAGGGCTATCTGTATATATGAATATTTGTTATATACAATCTTTTGGTATTTGCATTTTATGCTGTGTATAGAAAAAAGTTTTCTAAATCTTTTTCACTTTTATATCATGGGTTATTATCTTTGTCAATTTAACATATGGATTTTAACCTGTTAATGAATTTTTCGAACTGTTGCCATTTTGATATTGTTTGGAAAACAGACTAGGCTATCCTTCACTAGTAGTTTGTCCTCGCTGTTTATTATCACGAGGTGCATGATGCAAAAAAGAAAAAAAGAGAAAAAAATGCACTTTTTTCACTACTCAGTGGTTACTATTTAAAACGCATGCATTACCAACTCTGACTGTCTGTGAGCAAGGGCGGATGCCCGAAACGCGTCAGATTGCTTGGTTCAGCTTTTGAATAAAAAACTGTGCTTATAAAAAAAAACAAAAAAAAACAAACAAAAAAAAAAAAAGATTGCTTGGTTCAGCTTTTGAATAAAAAACTGTGCTTATACTTACTGGATCCGCGTGATTTCCTGGGTCGCTGTGGTCGGAGGTCGGAGCTCGGGAGGTTGCATTTGTTCGAGATATATATATATATATATATATATATATATATATATATATATATATATATATATTCACTGAAAAAACCATAGGTTAGAGACCATATATAGTTAGCTGGACATTTTATTGACATAAAACCAATGAAATTCCATATATAGTTAGTTGCACTAACTATATATCGCGCACCCGCAATCCACTGCTGATGATGTCACATATTACATCATTCATGACATGGTCAGTGACGTCACTGATGACATCACTGATGACATCTCAAATGACATCACTGATGACATCACTGATGACATCTCAAATGACATCACTGATGACATCATCTAGTGTCTGTGTGTTTTTATAAAGTTTAAATATGTTTTACATATTGAAGAATGAGTGGATGTATGGAAGACTGAGTGTGTGTGTGGCTGGCTGGGAGGTGTGTGACTCTGTGCATATCAATGTGTACTTGTATCAGTGATTGTATAAGAGAGTAAGTATGTGTTAGTATATGTGTGAAAAGTATGGTGTTCTGTGTTTAACTGTATAGATGAGGAAATCGAAGTGTGATTGATTCTTCACAGGACTGACTAGGTGTATGAGTGCATATGATAGTGTTGTAATAATGAGTGACTGTATGTATGAGTGATTGTATGGGTGAATGAGTGAATGTGTGTGTAGACGTAGGAATCAGTGAGTGCGTATGTAGTAACTGGTATTGGTGTGTCATGATGTCATCAGTGATGTCATTTGAGATGTCATCAGTGATGTCATTTGAGATGTCATCAGTGATGTCATCAGTGATGTCACTGAAGTATGGTGTTCTGTGTTTAACTGTATAGATGAGGAAATGGAAGTGTGATTGATTCTTTACAGGACTGACTAGGTGTGTGAGTAACTCCATGGATGAGTGGCAGTGTGTGAGTGTCTGCATAGGTGTATGAGTGCATATGATAGTGTTGTAATAATGAGTGACTGTATGTATGAGTGATTGTATGGGTGAATGAGTGAATGTGTGTGTAGACGTAGGAATCAGTGAGTGCGTATGTAGTAACTGGTATTGGTGTGTCATGATGTCATCACTGATGTCATTTGAGATGTCATCAGTGATGTCATCAGTGATGTCACTGACCATGTCATGAATGATGTAATATGTGACATCATCAGCAGTGGATTGCGGGTGCGCGATATATAGTTAGTGCAACTAACTATATATGGAATTTCATTGGTTTTATGTCAATAAAATGTCCAGCTAACTATATATGGTCTCTAACCTATGGTTTTTTCAGTGAATTTTCAAGGTTTTGTAAATGCAAATTACTAACTATATATGGTCTATAACCTATGGTTTTTTCAGTGAATTTCATTGGTTTTTTAAAAGCTAATATCTATAGCTGTAAAATATATTCTTTATTACGTGACGTATCACGTAGCCACGTGAGACGCCTCATGACGCGTCGCATAACCGTGACGTATCGGTTCTGCAGCGCAAACAAAACCCGTAACGTAAACGTGCCGGAGCACGCTTACAGATATATATATTTTTTTTAACCTTAATTAGACAAAATCCACACGTGCACATATCTTGAGGCCTTGCAAAGGCACATCAAACAAACAGTCCCTACAATTTTGCCAAGTTTGCTGGAAATCTATTCCCTTAATTTTTTTTTTACTGTTTCTCTTGGTTTTCCCCTTGTTACGCTTACCGGGACGCTACCAGGTACGCGAACCAGACGCTCCAAAAACACAAGATGGCGGACTCCCGTTACGCTGCCGGTTAGCTGCCCGGTTCGCGTACCGGGAAGCGCCTCTACCGCGAAAAATCGCGGGGGACTTTAATATCCGCCTCATCAATCCTAGGGGGTCAGGAGGGGTTTACCTTGCCCCCTTTCCTTCATTTCCCCCTTCTTTTTTCACCACATCTTGTCTCTCGAACCTACCGAGAGACAAGATGGCGGCCGCTCCGGACTGTTTACAATGTTGACAGCTACGCTGCCGGTTAGCTGCCCGGTTAGCTGCCCGGTGAGCTGCCCGGTTCGTGTACCGGGACGCGCCTCTACGGCGTAAAATCGCAAAATTTTTTGCCCCGCGGGGCACTTTAATATCCCCCTCATCAATCCTAGGGGGTCAGGAGTGGTCTACCTTGCCCCCTTTCCTTCATTTCCCCCTTTGTTTTTCACCACATCTTGTCTCTCGATCGTACCGAGAGACAAGATGGCGGCCGCTCCGGTTTGTTTAGAATGTTGACAGACACCGGAGAGCCAATCAGATTCGCTTCGCGAAGTTCCGTTACGCGTCAGGTACGCGAACCGGGGCGCTAACCGGAGCGCTGTCACAGATATATATATTTTTTTAAACGTTAATTTCTCAAAATCCACTGGAGCACATATATTGAGACATAGCAAAGGCACGTCGGGCAAACCATATCTACAATTTTGCCAAGTTTCATGTAAATCTATTCAGCCGTTCGAGCTAAAAGTGAGTCCAACCGCCCTATGGAAAAATGAATGGGAAAAACGCGTTTTGGGACCCCCCTTTGTTCTTGGCCCCCCCTTGACGAAACCCCACCAAATTTTCAGGGGCTGCTCAGAAAAAAAATGTGCCATTTTCCTGAAAATTTCAGCCAATTCCGTCCACAAACGCCAAAGTTATTAGACATAGAAATTTCAGAAATCCCATAGAGAAAAAATCCTAACTATATATACCCACTGGCTATCGCCAGTAGGTAATATACATATATAAACATATGTAATCTGCATATCTATATAAATATAAATGCATGCATACATATACATATATGCATACATATGCATGTTATTTACATGAAAGTTTTAAAAACACTAATAAAAGCAAAGCTAAAAAGCCACCTCATTACAAACAGAATGGCTTTAACTTAAACGAGGGCGAGATCTATTGCATTTTCAATGCTTGTTTACTTTGGTTCTATCAAGAAGGCATTCAGATGTGTCACACATTTGCCATAAATTCTGAATGTTAGCACTCTAGTTGCTCATTAGATCACTGTAGTAAAGCTAGTGCTCACCAGGGAAGTCTGCTGCTAATCATGGTTTGCAGCCATTTTCCCGCATTTTTTATCCCGCAGACTTTCAGTCCGCATACCATTATCCCGCAAGGTCATTGAGCTCGCATACCATTATCCCGCATTTTTTCAAAACGCATGTGCATTTATCGCGCATGCCTTTACAAAGAATTACGTTTTAAAGGCATGTATGGTAAATGCATTTGCGTTGTGAAAACCACGATGACGAGAGAGGTAAGTGGGTTTGTGTTAATTTTTTCGTGGGTTAGTGATTGTGTAGTGTAGTGTAGTGTTGTGTAGTGTAGTGTTGTGTTAGTGTAGTGTAGAGTTGTGGTGGTTGTTTAGTGTAGGGTCATGCTGGGGGTAGTGTTTTAGGGTTTAGGGTTGTGTTGTAGTGTTTGCGTAGTGTAGGGTCATGCTGGGGGTAGTGTTTTAGGGTTCAGGGTAGTGTTGTAGTGTTTGCGTAGTGTAGGGTCATGCTGGGGGTAGTGTTTTAGGGTTTAGGGTTGTGTTGTAGTGTTTGCGTAGTGTAGGGTCATGCTGGGGCTAGTGTTTTAGGGTTTAGGGTAGTGTTGTAGTGTTTGCGTAGTGTAGGGTCATGCTGGGCGTAGTGTTTTAGGGTTTAGGATAGTGTTGTAGTGTTTGCGTAGTGTAGGGTCATGCTGGGGGTAGTGTTTTAGGGTTTTGGGTAGTGTTGTAGTGTTTGCGTAGTGTAGGGTCATGCTGGGGTGTAGTGTTTTAGGGTTTTGGGTAGTGTTGTAGTGTTTGCGTAGTGTAGGGTCATGCTGGGGTGTAGTGTTTTAGGGTTTTGGGTAGTGTTGTAGTGTTTGCGTAGTGTAGGGTCATGCTGGGGGTAGTGTTTTAGGGTTTTGGGTAGTGTTGTAGTGTTTGCGTAGTGTAGGGTCATGCTGGGGGGTAGTGTTTTAGGGTTTTGGGTAGTGTTGTAGTGTTTGCGTAGTGTAGGGTCATGCTGGGGGTAGTGTTTTAGGGTTTTGGGTAGTGTTGTAGTGTTTGCGTAG
This sequence comes from Lissotriton vulgaris, assembly GCF_964263255.1. NCBI lineage: Eukaryota > Metazoa > Chordata > Amphibia > Caudata > Salamandridae > Lissotriton > Lissotriton vulgaris. The sequence continues at coordinate 467,397,583 of NC_141699.1, read as the reverse complement.
TGTAGGGTCATGCTGAGGGTAGTGTTTTAGGGTTTTGGGTAGTGTTGTAGTGTTTGCGTAGTGTAGGGTCATGCTGGGGGTAGTGTTTTAGGGTTTAGGGTAGTGTTGTAGTGTTTGCGTAGTGTAGGGTCATGCTGGGGGTAGTGTTTTAGGGTTTAGGGTAGTGTTGTAGTGTTTGCGTAGTGTAGGGTCATGCTGGGGTGTAGTGTTTTAGGGTTTTGGGTAGTGTTGTAGTGTTTGCGTAGTGTAGGGTCATGCTGGGGGTAGTGTTTTAGGGTTTAGGGTAGTGTTGTAGTGTTTGCGTAGTGTAGGGTCATGCTGGGGTGTAGTGTTTTAGGGTTTTGGGTAGTGTTGTAGTGTTTGCGTAGTGTAGGGTCATGCTGGGGGTAGTGTTTTAGGATTTAGGGTAGTGTTGTAGTGTTTGCGTAGTGTAGGGTCATGCTGGGGGTAGTGTTTTAGGGTTCTGGGTAGTGTTGTAGTGTTTGCGTAGTGTAGGGTCATGCTGGGGGGTAGTGTTTTAGGGTTTTGGGTAGTGTTGTAGTGTTTGCGTAGTGTAGGGTCATGCTGGGGGTAGTGTTTTAGGGTTTTGGGTAGTGTTGTAGTGTTTGCGTAGTGTAGGGTCATGCTGAGGGTAGTGTTTTAGGGTTTAGGGTAGTGTTGTAGTGTTTGCGTAGTGTAGGGTCATGCTGGGGGTAGTGTTTTAGGGTTTAGGGTAGTGTTGTAGTGTTTGCGTAGTGTAGGGTCATGCTGGGGGTAGTGTTTTAGGGTTTAGGGTAGTGTTGTAGTGTTTGCGTAGTGTAGGGTCATGCTGGGGGTAGTGTTTTAGGGTTTAGGGTAGTGTTGTAGTGTTTGCGTAGTGTAGGGTCATGCTGGGGTGTAGTGTTTTAGGGTTTTGAGTAGTGTTGTAGTGTTTGCGTAGTGTAGGGTCATGCTGGGGGTAGTGTTTTAGGGTTTAGGGTAGTGTTGTAGTGTTTGCGTAGTGTAGGGTCATGCTGGGGTGTAGTGTTTTAGGGTTTTGGGTAGTGTTGTAGTGTTTGCGTAGTGTAGGGTCATGCTGGGGGTAGTGTTTTAGGATTTAGGTTAGTGTTGTAGTGTTTGCGTAGTGTAGGGTCATGCTGGGGGTAGTGTTTTAGGGTTTAGGGTTGTGTTGTAGTGTTTGCGTAGTGTAGGGTCATGCTGGGGGTAGTGTTTTAGGGTTTAGGGTTGTGTTGTAGTGTTTGCGTAGTGTAGGGTCATGCTGGGGGTAGTGTTTTAGGGTTTAGGGTAGTGTTGTAGTGTTTGCGTAGTGTAGGGTCATGCTGGGGTGTAGTGTTTTAGGGTTTTGGGTAGTGTTGTAGTGTTTGCGTAGTGTAGGGTCATGCTGGGGGTAGTGTTTTAGGGTTTAGGGTAGTGTTGTAGTGTTTGTGTAGTGTAGGGTCATGCTGGGGGTAGTGTTTTAGGGTTTAGGGTAGTGTTGTAGTGTTTGTGTAGTGTAGGGTCATGCTGGGGGTAGTGTTTTAGGGTTTAGGGTAGTGTTGTAGTGTTTGTGTAGTGTAGGGTCATGCTGGGGGTAGTGTTTTAGGGTTTAGGGTAGTGTTGTACTGTTTGTGTAGTGTAGGGTCATGCTGGGGGTAGTGTTTTAGGGTTTAGGGTAGTTTAGTTGTTTAGTGTATGCTAAAGGCATATTCGTTCTAAAAGTTTTCGTTATTTTAATTTGCGGCCTAATAGTACATGCAGGATTTTTTTTGCGGACTGATGGTATGCGGGATTTCGTCATATATTCGCTAATCATACTTTCTATGGCAAAATGAACCCCCTCATTTTGTTCCTTTTTAAATTAAATGTTTTAAGAGTTACCACTTTATTCCAATCAAGATGGCTTCAGGTGTGCCATACCTTTGTAATAAGTAGGACTGTTAGCACTCTAGTTGTTCTTTAGAACACTCTGGGACAATCTGTCATTGGGCTATAGTTGGGCTACATCTGGCTGATATTTGGGCTACATTTGTTTTTTTTTTGTCTCTGGTGGCCATCTTTGGGCTACATTGGGCTACATTGGGCTACATTGGGCTACATTTGGGCTCCAACATATATATAGCCCAATGTAGCCCAATATATATTTTTCAAAGTTAATTTTCGTAAAAACCACTGGAGCCTATATCTTGAGACATAGCAAAGGCACATCGGGCTACCAGTCCCTACAATTTTGCTAAGTTTGGTGTAAATCCATTCAGCCGTTCAGGCTAAAAGTGAGGCCAACCGCCCTATGGAAAATTGCATGGGAAAAACACGTTTTGGGACCCCCCTTTTTTCTCGGCCCCCCTTGACGAAACCCCCCCAAATTTTCAGGGGCTGCTCAGAAACAAAATGTTCCATTTTCCTGAAAATTTCAGCCAATTCTGTCCTCATAAGCCAAAGTTATTCGACATAGAATTTTCAAAAATCCCATAGGAAAAAAATCCTAACTATATATACCTACTGGCTATCGCCAGTAGGTAATATATATATATATATATATATATATATATATATATATAAAAAGCAAAGCACAACTGCAATTCCGGAGCCCCAGAGACAGAAGGGAACACGAATCCCAAAATCTAGGCAAATTCTTCTTTATTTGGCAAAAAGCAGCAAACGAGACTGACGCGTTTCGGGCAGTTGCCCTTGTTCACAGTCACACATTACCCAAAATGCCTGTTTTTTTAAATTGCTTGTGCACACCATGTGACATCAAAAGGCATAGAAAAAATACTACTACGGTCTTTCTGCGCGTCTCTGAGTACAAGGGTTATATTTTCATACTCCTCATTTCATGTTTGCATATAAAAATAAACATGCATATTTCTGAATAAATTCAATGGTTGAAAACAAGATTGTATCTGCATAAATGCAAAAGTAAGGTCTAAACAGTCTGATATTATTAGTGCAAAGTTTAAAGTGCAAAGTAACATGAGATGTAAACATTTCACTTGGTGCAAGTAGGCAATTTCAGTTATAAAAGTATAAATACTTAAAAACCTCCAATACAAAATTAATTATTATATCTAAAAAATTACCATATACACATGTTAAAAAATGCTAAATTTGTAAACTTTTACACTCTGTGCAAATCGTGCAATATAAATACAAGTACTGTAAAGACCAAATAAATACTATTTACAATCCTGCAGGGACATCTCTAAGTGATGGCAACCCTGTAATTCCTAACCAAACTATGAGGGACATCTAATAATGATGGCAACCCTGTTGTTCTCATTGATTCACAACCCGTCTGGTAGATCTCTATGCAATAATCCTGAATGTGCTAATAACACCATAATTCAACGTGTTAAACTCAAAATGGAAAGTAAAACGTTCCATTCTTAATTGAGTAGCCCCCAGTGCAAAAATGATATAAAAAAGGGAAGGGAAAAATGACTGGAATCAACAATGGGAAAGGGCGAGAAACTATACAGGGAACTCCACAGGGTGAAGGAAGACAAAGATATTAAAATATGAATCCATCTACTGATAATTATCCAGACCAACTTAAAGAAAATGATAAAGATCTTCTGTGGTATTGAGCCCATTCGGTGCCTTGGTGTCAAGCTCCAATATCATTTTCGACTCCATTTGACGCAGAAGCTTGTCCCTATCTCCCCCTCTTCTATATATATCTCTCTATATATATATATATAAAAACCTACTGGCAGTCGCTACGTAGTTATAGTTGGGATCTTGTTTATATTCCAATAGTGTTTTTTTCTTTTTCCAAGATCTTTGGCGCCGGTTGATGAATCTTCGCGAAATTTTCAAAACTAATGGCCTGCTCTACTCAGCTCCTATCTTGGAAGTTTTGAGGTGATTCGTCAAGTGGGGGCCAAGAAATAAGGGGGTCCCAAAACACGTTTTCCCCATGTGAATTTACATAGGAAAAATTGGAACAGGCTCCAGCCTGAACTACTGAACAGAATTTCACCAAATTTGGCAAAAAGGTAGCCCTTGGTTCAGAAAGAGCACTTTTTAGGTCTCACCTGAGCCAGCACGCATGCGCTGCTCAGCAAGGCTTTAGTAAGGGCTTTCAAATTCTAAACACACGCTCGTGTGTGCACTTTTTTTATCACCTGCAATTGGCCTTTGCATGCATCTTTTTAAGAAGGACAGCACACAATTGGTCCAAGACTGGTGATTGTCCCACCTTCTTTGTTCCCTGGCCTAGGGTGATCGGGAGCGAGCATTAATGCCATCTTTTTCCAATTATTGCGTTCAAGTTAATTGGAAACAGATGGCTCGATGGTGGACAGCTCTGGTTGCGCTGGTTTTTCACCTGCTGCGGGGGGCACAAGCATGCGCGCGCACCTCTCCCGGGCTTGATGGTTTTGTGTTGAGCAGCAGTTTTGCTTCTTATTGCAGGGCGCGAGGGTAATCTTTTTTGGCTCGCATTTTTAAGTCATGTATTTGCACCATAGGCCATTTTTGGTGCCGCTCCAGGTTAGATGGCACATCTAACTTGAATGCTTTAGATTGTTTTTTAGCTACAGTGGTTTGTGGTAGTTTTCCCTAGCAGAATGTAGCTCCACCTAGCGGCGAGGCTTTGGCCGCATCCCATCTGCTTGCCAGCCACGCCCAAACTTTTGGGGGCATGGGGCATGTGGCATGTATGATGGAACAAGATGGAAGATGGTGGAGAGAGAACAGACTGACAAATTTGAACTTCTGCCCTTTTTATGGGCATGACACAAAACTGGTAAGATACTTCCACCGATAATTTTATTCAGGTTTTTAAATAAATAGCTCCAGAAAAGTGTTTTGTCAAATCAGTCGTTCGGAGTCAGAGGTCACTGGCGATAGTCTGGTACAGAATAACGGGGATATGGGCTGCTTTAGAGCCATGCAGTGTGGGGGGGATATGAACTACCCCACTGCCATACTTTACAAGCCCTTCCCTCTGTTGTTGCCTCTTTCTCCTCTGGTAATGGCGAGTAACCAGATTTTTGTTATGAAAACATTGTTTTTCTGTGTCAAAAAATATTTAAAGGTGCATTTAAGAACAGACTTTAGAATGCATTTGTGAGTGTGTGCAAGAGGGGATTGTTAGGGTGTTGGGAGACTGATGGAGGACACTGGTGGCCTTTGGTCTGTGATGAACTGTATATTGCCATTGATGGGTGTTAGTTATGGGCAGTTGATGGCAAGATAGCAGGAACCAGAGGGAGAATTTAAGTGTGGGGCATTTGTAAGAAATGATTGATCATTGATTCCTGCTTTAAGCTTTCCTAAATATGGTCTTTTTTAAGTTTACGGTAGTGAGAACAGATTTGTTACCACTTTTGTTCCCGGCTTGCATCCCAAAAGTTGAGGTGACAAACCCAACTAAGAAATACAATCTCAACTGATCTACCATAATTAATTCTCTTAATAATCTAGCTCCTCCGTAATCTACATGACAGCGTTCTGTAGGTAAATATGCACCATGGTTCAATGATAAACTTCGCTCCCTAATGAAAGCACTGAAAAAGACAGAGAGAGTATGGAGGCAATCTAACTATCATTCTAATATAATGTACTATAAGGAAGAGCAACAAAAGCAGTCCAGAAAAAACATTTTTCCAACAGAATCTTAACAGCACCCATCACTGAAAAGTTAGTATTTACAAACATAAAATAATTTTACTCTGAGGTTCCTCATTCTAATCAGTCTGGTACAATTTGCGAACAATTAAGTGATTCCTTTCATAACCAAAATTGTAAAAATTAGAACTTCTATTGCTAACTCTGCTTCCATAAAAAACTAGAATTGATATGTCATTACACACATAAACAAGCATTTGCATAGCCAATAGGTCTAGCCTTTGGGACATTATAAGTGTTTAACCATGCCACAGTTAATGTTGCACCAAAGACATTGTGCTGCAAAATTAAATACTTATAAGGTCCCAAAGGCAAGGCCTATTGGCTATGCCAATAATTGTTTGTAAATGGTGTAAATCCGTTCCATAGTTCCTGAAAAATTAAACAAATAGAAAATATCGATATCTGAGCTCCGAGGAGGAGTCGGGACTCCTCCCGGGCACGAGCTTCACTCTGATTGGTTGCCAACACTCCAAACAAGGAAGTGTTGGCAGCCATATTGTGACTCGGTTGGTGGGCTAGTTGGGCCCCAGGGACCCTAAGGATTCAAGGGGACATAATCCCCCAACATAAAACGTGCCACGGGGCACGTTTGCACAGTGGTGAAGGCAGTGGGCGGGGCCTGATTTGACAAGTGTGCAAATGCGCTCTGTGGAGCGTTTTAAGTTGGCGGATTAAGGCCACTGTATGGGTGAATGAGTGGAAGTGTGTCTGTAGACCTACAAATCACTGAGTGGGTATGTACTAACTGCTAATGTTCTGTCTATGGTTTCGATATTGATAGTCTGTATTTTAGAGTGGCTGTATAAAAGGTTTTATTAGGGTGTGAGGAGGTGCATCAGATTATCACATGGATGATGTCATCAGTGATGTCATTTGAGATGTCATTAGTGATGTCATCAGTGATGTCACTGACCATGTCATGAGTGATGTAATATGTGACGTCATCAGCAGTGCATTGCGGGGGCGCAAGTTATAGTTAGCTCTACTAACTATAACAGCCAAATTTCTCTGGTTTTGTACGAGTGAAATGTCCAACTAACTATAACGTCCCTGAAACCTGTGTTTTTTTCAGGGAATTTTAATGTTTTTTTAAACGCTAATTTCTAACTATAACGTCCCTGAAACCTATGATTGTTTCAGGGAATTTCAATGGTTTTTAAAACAAAATTTCTAATTATAATATGCCTCTATCCTATGTTTTTTTAGTTACTTTCTAAGGTTTTATAAATGCTAATTTTTATAAATGCTAATTTCTAACTTTAACATCGCTATTATGTCCCCTTGAATCCTGAAGGTCCCTGATGGCCAAATAGCCCACCAGGTAACTCCAGTAAGTGCCACAGAGCTGTGTTGGAGAGAGGTATTCCTAGGCATGCCCCTTTTTACACCACACAGCCAATCAGAGTGAAGCTTGTGCCCGGTAGCGTTAGCAAACCCTCCTCGGTGCTCAGATATCGAAACTTTCTTTTATTAATTTCTCAGCAACTACTGAATGGATTTACACCATTTAACTAAAAGGGCTCTATCTGAACCAAGATCTACCTTTAGCCAAATTCGGAGTAATTCTGTTCAGCAGTTCGGGCTATAGCTTTGTCTAAAGTTTCCTATGGAGGTCAGATATCAAACCTTTTCTTTTTAAAATTTCTCAGGAAATACCGAACGGATTTACACCATTGAAAAAGAAGGGCTCTTTCTGAACTAAGACCTACCTACATTTTTGCCAAATTTGGTGTAAATCCGTTCAGCAGTTTGGGGTGGGGCTTTGTCTAAAGTTTTCTATGGAAATTAACATGGGTAAAACGCAATTTGGGACCACCCTTTTTTCTCATCCCCGCAAGAGGATTCACCGCGAAACTTTCAAGACAGAAGCAGACTGGAGCGGGCCACTTTTTTGGGAAATTTCACGAAGATTCATCAACCAGCGCCAAAAATATTTGGAAAAGAAAAAAACGCTTTCCTATGGAAACTAGGTCCTAACTATAACTACCTACTGGCGACCATCAGTAGGTAACATATATATATATATATATATATATATATATATATATATATATATATATATATATATATATATATATATATATATATATATATATATATATATATATATATATATTTTAGAAGTCTAATAAGAAATGTACCTTATGGAGAGTACCTGAGACTCAAACGAAACTGCTCTGGAACTGAGGATTTCAAAAAAGCTCAGGAAGATGCGAGTGACAGATTCCAAGCAAGAGGTTATTCTAAAAACATCTTAGAACAAGCCCACATCAAGGCAGATACTGTTGACAGAAGGGATCTTCTGATTGTGAAGGAATCGAGGAAAGAAAACGAGCAGGTCAGAATGATCACAACTTTCAATAACCAATCTGGAGAACTGGTCCAAGCATTCAAAAGAAACTGGCACATTTTAAGAACTGATACCATCTTGAAGAAAACATTACCAGACAGACCTATGATAACTTATAGGAGGTGCCAGTCTCTGTCGGACCATCTGGTCCATAGCCATTACTCCCCCAACAAGGCCAATCAGATGACGAACAAGATAGTTGGCTTTTTCCCTTGCTTACAGTGCAAAGCTTGTAAATTCAGCAAAAAAGTCAAAGAGTACCCTTGCAGAACAGGTGAAGATAGACCAAGCAGAAATATCACAAAACACCTAAACTGTAATTCAGACTTTACAGTCTACTGCCTGGTCTGTCCTTGTAACAAACGTTACATAGGGAGCACCATAAAACCGGCACAAATGAGAATCTTAGAGCATATGAGGGCTATCGTGAACAAGGACAAGACATATCCGATAGCCCGTCATTTTGCCGAATACCACAACAGCAATAGGGATTTACTAGCATATTATTGCATAGACCAGGTCCCAAAGAAAGAACGAGGGGGGGATAGAGAAAAATCCCTACGGATACTGGAATCCCGTTATATCTTAGACCTTAAAACGATGACACCATGGGGTCTGAATAACAATGCTGAAATGTGGGTGCACCTGTAAGACAATCTGGGATTTGTAAGAAGATGCTAGATCTGCAATTAGAACATGGGTATACTCCTTGTACATATGTAAATAATATCTGCTGCTAGGCTTGTAAATTTAATTTCCCTTCATATGGACAAATGAGAGCAGTGAAACTAGTGTAATGTAGATACCAGAACATCAGGTCAAGTGAAACTGTGGCACAATTACAAGTCAATATGATACCAAACAAAAACCCAGAAGTTCAGCGGAAGAATATAATTTCCTCAAAAAATGTAAATATTTTGTAAATATGTATATTTTGCTGACATGGGGTTACCACATTGGTAAATTGTATACTTGTATATTGTATATATAACATGCACACATTTTAACAATGTTTCAACTCGGGGATACACCCCTGCACAACCGGAGAGATGTTCAATATCTAGACGCTGTGGGTCTAACATCGTACCACATGCAAGATTACAATCTGCATAATGCTATCATAACAGCCTAGGGGATACACCCCCGTATTAACACTTATGACAGAGTTGCTGAAACACTGCTCTCAGTATCAAATTATTAACTAATGTATATACGTGACAGTCTCAGAATATATATACTTTTGTCAATTGTCAAACGTCACTTTATTTTATATGCACTGAGCACTTTTTTATGAACCGCCAAGCTTAAACCATGTAAATAACTATGTGTATATAGACACACTACAAGATGTCCGCCACGATTATGTGCCTAACACCATTGTTTATGTCTATGACTGTCAAAAAGGGCGGATGGTTTAAATATGGCGAGTAGGTTTGAACACTGACGACACTGACGAAGCCCTGTGCGAAACGCGTCTGTCGAGGGTGCTGGGGGGTTTGGAAATAAAATAACTAAAGAACACTGACACTGGAGTGCTGGCCGTTTTTTGTCCTGGAGCCGATTTCTAGGAGTGTGTTGCGATATATATATATATATATATACACATCCAAAAAACACAGTTGTCATAAACAACACGCTGAGGCCTATAATCGCTCCTTAGTGAGTTTTTATTCTGCAAATTCCACCCGACGCATTTCGCAGCGTCCGCTGCTTGTTCACGGGTACGGGTGTAATAATCATCAATAACGTTATATTCAAAACATGCATCATGTGACATTCTTTTCCACAACCAGTGAAAACAGACTAATATAAATACATTGCACTCATAATGTGATAGATATAAACTCAACATTCATTTTTTGAGCAAATCAAAATGTCCTTAACGCTGTACAAATTAAAAGGACGCGTTTATGACGAACATTCCATTTACAAGTCATTGCTTTCAATATTTGATTTCAAAACTTGAGAGCTGGACTCCATTTCCCATGGATCCCCCACTAAATCATGGAGATCTGATTACACTCATGACCACATACAGTTTAGTGACAGATACTGTACAAAATATCACGCCAAGTGGCACATATTCAAAACAATGGTGCTAACTCTAATCGTAGTACCGCATACACATTCGTCACTTTGTATGGTACCTAAGAAATTTTTCGACAGAGTCAGATTCCTCAAAGACTCTATTTCCCATAATGCTGTGTTTACAGCTTTGGAAACACAATTCTGTGCAACATAATTACACCATACATCCAGCCCAAGTGGGCTTTCTCTGAACTTAGTCATATCCAAATTATAATACTAACTCTGAACCTAGTACCCGATATACATTATTCACTGTGTATTGTGCCTACGGATTTTCGGCAGAGTCAAATTCGTCAAAAATTCTATTTCCCGTAATACTGTGTTTACAGCTTTGGAGACACAAGTCTGTTGGTTAATGTGCAACATAATTGCACCAAACATCAAGCCCATGTGGGCAATTCATAATTAATAGTTTAACTTAAAGGAACTGTCCTAATCAGTGGTAGTTGACTTTCAATGTAACAAATATTAACAGTGATTGCATACACATATTGCATACACATATTCTACTTACATATGTATTCGCATATACATACACACTTCTAAAAAAAACTGCTATGATTCAAAGATATCTCTCTTGCACGTTTAAATGGACATACCTTACACTGGTCCAGCCATAACTCTGTTGAATTGAATAAGCAAATTATAACAATGGCTTACGATTTAATCTTAACGTGTCTGCGGGAAACTCCATCCTATGATAATACTTTGTGGGCTTTTTTAGAAATCACCCGGATTACCCAAAATCTGCTAACAGTGGAATCAAACGGCTCACAATCCTGAAATAACGGCTGGTTCGACACTCATTGTACAAAAACGTACACATGTCCTAAAGAGGCCTTACATAGGGCCGTGAGAGATCAGGAGGACATCCGAGACTGTTGAAGGAAGTGTAATTTGGCCAGAAAAACCAGGTAGACAGAGCTAAAAGATCTAGCCTGGGATGCTCTACATGAAGCATCTCGGAGCAAAGATAGCTCATCATTCTGGAGGGCAGTTAATGCTCCATTCTTTACCAAGACTGACATTGCAACATTAGCGGTCCCAATCAATGAGAATACTTGGATAGATTTGTCCTCAAATGTTTATAAATTACAGGATAGTGTAGATAGTACTATGGACATTGTGAATATCCAGGGGGGTGACATTTCTATGTTTTTGCCAATTGAACTTAACTTTACTCATCAAGAGTTTATTGGTGCGATCAACGCAAGCAAGGGTGGTAAGGCTCCCGGCCCGACAGGGTCCCTATTGACTTGTTTAAGGTAACACCTTCATTATAGGCCCCCCCTATTAACACAGGTTCATCATGCTTGCTGTAAGAACGGTTTTATTAACACTTGGCCCGAATCCGTAATTGTTCTGATTTTTAAAAAACGGGACAGGGAAAACCCAGCATGTTACCGCCCGAGATCCCTACTTGACTCCCTGATGAAGGTAGCAGGAAGGATAGTATTAGATAGAATGCAAACCTGGGCAGAGGAGAATAACAGTTTAAGTGATATCCAATATGGTTTTAGAGAGGGCCTTGGAACAAGTGAGCAGGTTTTAAATGTAAGCATAGTAGGAAAATACACCCAGGCAAAGGCTGGGAAATTTTACCTGGCAATTGTAGACCTCACAGTCGTCTTTGACTGTGTTATACACAGTAAATTAACAGATATTTTGGCAGATGTTAGAACTGGGACTTATGGTTGGCTAAGGCTTACGCCAAAGCCAGGCAGAAACCACCATTTTAGTCAGGACAAGGGAGTCACACGCCAAGATAACCCCTGCTCACCCCCTTGGTAGCTTGGCACGAGCAGACAGGCTTATCCCGGAGGCAATGTGTAAAGCATTTGCACATGCACACAACAGCAACAACATCCTAGGCACACCACAAAAGGAACTCCACACAAGGTTATATAAAAATAACTTTTGTATTGTCAAAACACATCAGATAGTAATCCCACAATATACATTGTGCCAACTGGCACGGGCAATATTCACAAGGGATTATTTACACCAGGACAGGGCCACGTGGGCCACTGTCAGAATCAGTACTTAGTAGAACTAGCACTTAGAATAACTGTCACACCAAATAACAATTATAGATCACAACCAGTAACCACTGGTAACAGGTAGGTACACACTACGCAATACTAATAACCATAGGCCTAGATCACGCAGGGACACAAGCTCACTAGTATAACGTACTAGGCAAAGCAAACTTCTAAGCATGAGCACCTTTAGAAGTATATTACAAGCATAAAGGCAAAGCACATTACGCAGCAATCACATTTAGGCCTAAATAGTATAACTACAGTAGGCCATCTCTCACTAGTCTAAACACATTAGACTCTGCCTCCTCAGAATAAATCACATTTAGGGGCGTAACTCACAGTGAAACATAATCTCACTAACACAAACGTCCACAGGAAAAACCATCTCTAGAGGTATCAATACAGGGTGCGTAAAACATACTAAATGCATTACATTTCCTAGCACCACTTTTAAAGCACATATCACCTTTAGCACATAAATTACATTAGGCAAGAACACATTACACATGATGCATCACAACATTCAGAGGTGTAGGGAAGGAAAACACTTGATGCATAAACATGCATTCAGCGGTGTAAGAACAAGGCACATGATGCATCAAAACACATTCAGAGGTGCAGCATAAACTAATACGCAGACATTACGTAAGCCACGACCTGTGGCAGTCCCAAATGTCAGGGAGCCTAAACAGAGCAGCTGCCCACTAAGTGCTGGGCAGCTGGGAGCTCGAGCCTGGCTCTTCTGTGGGCTCAACCAACAATGTGGGCTGGGAGCCTCTGGGCTCTGAAATACAAATGTGCCCCCTGAGCCCTCGTGGGCTCTAAACACAAAATGGCCCCACCATTGGAGTCCCCCTCCAGGGGACTCGAAATCTAATAACTGCCCCCAGAGCCTCGCAGGCTCTAACAATGAAAATGCTGCCTCTTGGAAACTCTCAGGCTCGTAAAACAAATATGCCCCATAGCCTCTCAGGCTCGTAAAACAAATAGGCCCCAGGAGCCCTTTCAGGGCTCTTGATCACAGACTGGCCCTGTGGGCTCTCCTGCTGCCACACTGCCCAGGACTGAGGTAGCCCCACTGTGGGGGGAAGCGGGCACCGGCAATGTGCCCCGACGCCCCCCTCTCTCCCCTTCTGAACACCACGGGTCTCCACACACCCGGACCTGTGGCGGGGCTCCTCCTCCGGTGCTGCGGGACTCTCCCGGCCTTGCTCTGGGCTCTGTCGGCGGCGTCTATGGTTGGGAAGAGAGCAGCGTGTCTCTTCACTGGCCACAGGCGGGGCTCTCCCTTCCAGACGGGAGCCTCGCTGGGTGCTGCATTTCGGCTCCTGCACTACGGGGCTCTCCCTCCTCCTGGGAGCCCCGGGGGAAGTATGCCAACTTCCTGTTGTCCCGCGGTCCCGCCCCTGGCCTACCTGACTTCCGGCTGCAGGCCAGGCGACGTCGGGGACAATCTCGGGCTTGATCCGGGTTAGGCTCCCATGTACTTAAATAATAAAAATAGCGGCAAGGTCCCTGGCGGGTTGGGTACCTGCCAGGGGATTTTCCACAGCGGATCTTGCGGGGAAAATGCCGGTTGGGCACCGGCTACAAACAGAAAGAGTTCCCAAGCGCTAGGGCAAAATAAAGCGCTCCCAGGCGCTAGAAGAAAAATAAAGTGCTCCCAGGCGCCGGAGGATCACAAACACCCAAAGTAGCAGCAGGAAGGCTACAACAAGCCTTGGCAACTTCCAAAAAGGACAAAATGGGTCCCAGAGGTCCAGGATAAAAGGTGGAGCACAGCAGCTCCCAGAAAAGGAAAGTCCATCAGGTGTCCAGGAGCTGGGCAGGGCCCAGGGACGCAAGACTTCCCCTGGGCCCCAGCAGCAGCACACCCCTGGTTGATTCCAGTCAGAAACAAGAACATTTTACAAGAGGTCACAGCCTATTTTTATACACAAAATCCTTTGTCTAGCAGGGTGCCGGCAATGTGAGAACCAGCTACAACTGGTTATGGGGAACTCCTTTCACTGGCCAGGCTAGGGACATCAGGCGCACCACAGGGGGTGGAGCCAGAATTGTGGAGGGAAAACCCAGCCCTATTCAGGTCCCAGGTGTACCCCTCCCTCACATCAGCATGCTAATCTCTCCATTCACCACCGGGGCAGACCCATCCTGACTCCTGGAGCCAGGCTCATCAGGCAGCTCCAGCCAATCACACGCCAGACACAAATTACACAAAAATGCCAACTTCTAGAAGTGGCACTTCCACACTAGACACAATCATGCCGCATACATCATTGCGCAGCATTCAATCTCACGATTTGGCACATACCAAACTCGACCCTGCACTCCCCTCACATCAGGAACTACCATGGTCACACATATTCCCCATGCATTCCTATGGGAGGGCAGGTCACTCTCACCACACATTATGTCACAAAATAAGGTCCCCTTTGGACAGATTCTAAGCAGACAAAAAACTTGCAACTTTAACACACATTAGTCAGTTCACACTTTCGATTTCGAGCAGCAATCAAAATGATGTAAAAATAGTCAAAAATCATACAAAAGTACACAATTTATTAAAAAATTCACAATAAAAAGTATAAATGATATATCCTAATCTAGTACAAGCAAATAATACTCATAGAGTGGGCACATAACAACATATTGGTTAAAAAATATAATGGGATACTATAAGCTGACTTATGTAAATCATCCTCCAATCTAGTATAAACATCTTTGGTTTGGAGACGTTGTATAGTCCAATGATTTTAGTGTATCCCAATACACAAGGGCATCGACGCGTTTCGGTTTTGGCCACTTGATTTACAAGCCAACACCTTCATCAGGATAACATTATAAACATTCCCACAATATAAGGAAAATCTCGTTATTATGGTATCAGGCCTATTTAGGTCCGTGTATCTGGGGTTCTGTAACTCAACTTGAGTTACAGAACCTCAGATACACGGAGGCGTGCTACCCATAAGCAGACTGCTGGCGGTCTCGCATTCGTGAGGGTAAGCTGTATCGGAAAAGAACAGCCTTTGCGTGCATACAAATATATAGCAAGAGCTCCGACAGGGTATCTACAGTTATACTCCCGGCTAAGCCCTGAAAGACGACAACTATACCAAAGTCCCTACGGGCGGCAACAGGTGGAAGTGCATTATTTTGTCGTCTAACTCGAGATCAATTGCGAAAAGGACCTAAATATAGATAGCAGGGTTGCCTCCACCAACATCTTCACATACCTTGGTGTTGTGTTCGAGCAGTCAGGTTTATGCGGGCCAGCAGTTAAGGTGAGGAGCCTTCTTTTTATGAAGTCGACTGCGGCCCTGGTAAAGTTTTCGCGGAAAACAGGCAAAAGACCTTTGGGGGCCCTCCTAAAGATCTATCAAGCAAAATGCGTGAGCATCGTGACGTTTGGGGCGGGAGTCTAGGGCTTTTATGACGTATCCTCTATACAACGCGTGGAAAACGCTTTTTTAAGGTATATTTTAGCAGTACCTGCCAGTTCCCCAGTTTTTAACTGCCACAGTGAGTTGGGTACTTCTTATATTACAGATTTGATTGAAGTACAAACAGTGCTTCTTTGGCACAGTGTTTGGACCTCCAGTTTTACTGGCCTGAATAGGGAAATTATCAAGGACTCAATGAATTTGGATCCTGCAATTAAGATTAACTGGTTGAAATATGGCAAAAATGGCATATTTGATTTGGGGCATCAAGAATATTATACTGTCCCAGAGTCAATGAATTCCATACCAAGGAAGGTATGTAAAGTAATTTGCATGTCCCATCTGGAGTCGCTTAGAATGGCCCTTGAGATGAATAAACGTATGGTTGTCCAACATCAAATGACCTTGATCACTTATGAAATACAACCGTATCTTTTATGTTGTACTGGGGGACATGTTTGATATCTTTTAACATGCTTTAGGTTTGGTATCTTTCATAGTTTAATCAGCTACCCAACGATGAATGATTGGTCCAGTAATCTTAGCCCTTGTCCTTGTGACAATATCTCCCCATAAACTACCATCCATAGGATTTTATTGTGTAAATACTATGGTAAGGAAAGATCAAGATGGATTGTGCCCCTATTAAAGATGGGGGGATGGAGGCAATGTGGCCCTGCCTTTTTATACCTGCAGTTGCTGGATGGTGTTTTGTATGGGTGTCATGACCGGCTTTCTAAAGAACATCTTAAAAGCTAGGAAAAGCAAAAATAGCTAAAATTGTAATGTAGATAAATTTGTCTGTACTATTAGTTGATGGATTGCCCTGTTCTTAATGTATTAATATGATCAGTTTAGCATTATTTTTATTTAATGGACTGTGAAATATTTGTATATCTGTATTTTATCTGTCTGCTTTTGTGATTTTAATGGTTACAATTGAATAAAGCATATTTTGATTTGATTTGATATACACACTTTTACTTCTCAAATAAGTATTGGATCATGAATAAGGTGGTTCTCAATCAAGCATTGGATCATGGCTAAGGTGAAGTTCCTGTATGAGGGCTTTTACAGCACTTATGGGCTTTAAACTAAGGGAAAGGCTTAAATGTGTGCAAATTCTATGGCAGGTGACAAACATACTTCTTACTTTCTGAGGAGGTCCTGCACAGTAAAGTTGATACAATGAGCCAAACAGCTCTGTCAGGGCTCTGACAACATTACTGCCTTTGGCAGAAGCAACATATCCATTTCTGGTAAACTAGATTCAAGCCATTCCTAAACTTTAGTATTTAATTCATTCAGTATATTGGCATGTGTTTCCTTTTCAATGGAAAGCATTTCAACTTGCATACTGATGAATGCCTTGAAATGTATCACTACCGGTGGGAACCAGGTAATTGCTTTATCTAGCCCCCTTGAAGAAGAACCAAAGAGCAGTGATGCACATAGTCTTAAGCTGGACAACTGGTCCGCATAATTGTAGTATGGTACGGAACCTTCTATTTTAGTCAAAAGTGAGCATACAAATTCAGGAAACCCATCTCCTTCCATCAAGAAAAAGATGAGGAGATTAAATATCACCTTTTTGGCCAGTTTCCCATTGTGTAAATGGACTGCTTTATTGGTTCAGTGGTACAGTGTATCCTGGCTGAACATAGCTATGCTGATGATTTTTTGAGGGTTGAAGCTGACAGTTCTATCTCATGTGATGTCCCTGGAGAGAGACTGCTTGGACTTCTTGGTGAGACCATCTTATCCTGCTTTTCCTTGGGACAAGCAGAAATTGCTGCTTGTGCAGAATACACACTAAGAGTGCAGGGTTCCTTGTCCTTCTCCTGACGATGACTTTGTCATCAGTTTTTGATAACAATCTTCTATTAGTTATAATTTTTCTGTATGATTATCACACCCATAATTTAGGTGCTGTTCCTGTAGGTTTGAATGTCTTTTTTTCTATGGTACCGTGATCCCTGCCTTGCCTTCCACCACACTCTGGTTTGCAGCCAAATATGCTGCCTTTAGGGTGTTCCTCATTCGGCCTAAAGGTAAGAAAGTCCTAAAACTGGAAGAACTTCCTTATGGAGCTAAACCCAGAGGAACGTTTGGTGGAATTAGGCTGTGTTTAATTTTGCTAAGGTAGGTATGGGACTACAGTGAGGGTTGGGGCATGTTTTGTGAATGTTGAGAAGATAGAAGCAAGTGGTGGTGGTACAGGACCAGGCTGAAAAGAGATGAATTGCACTTCCTTAATGCCACGGCAGGCATGTACCTTGAGTGGTTCATGTACCTCACTGCCAACTATGCGTTTCTGGAAACTTCCTTTAGTCTAGTCTCCCATGGCTAGGCAATGGTCACCACTTCACCCGCTTTCTGCAGGAGATTTAAATTTATAGAACAGCGCTACAATGGCTTGGTGATTTCCTCTCCAATAAAAATCAAACCATCATTCTAGGTTCTTATAAGTCTCGTACCATGATGTTGGACAGGGGTGACCAGGGCTCGTGTGTTAGCCCCACATGTTCAGCATCTATGTTGCCCCCAGCCAAAACTGTCAGAGCTATTGGTTTTGAAATAACATCCTAAGAGGAGGATATGCAGCTATTAATATCCTTTGACAACAATTTGGACAAAGTGAAATAATCTTTTTCAGCTAGGATGAAGGCAATTGCCACCTGGATGTCAGAAAACTATCTCCAGGTAAATGCAGGAAACACTGAGATTATTTTGTTTGGTAAGGACCAGCAATTGCCACATGGATGTCAGAAAACTATCTCCAGGTAAATGCAGGAAACACTGAGATTATTTTGTTTGCTACGGACCAACAGCTTTGGAATCCTGATTAGTGGCCTTCAGAACTTGGCACAGCTCCAATAGCAAAACAGGCAGTGACATACTTGGCAGTCCGAATAGACCAATCCCTTAGCATGAAAGAGCAGGTTTCGTCCATTATAGGCTGTTGTTTTCATATGATGTGTTTGCTGAGTAGAGCCTTTCCTATCCTACCACTTATAGCAAAGAAAATGTTGGTCCAGGCTCTTCTCATCAGCCAATTGGACTGTGGGAATGGCCTTCTGGCTTCAGCAAATGAGACGTTGCTATCAAAAGTTCAAGAGGTTCAGAATACTACTGCTCCTCTTATCTGTAATCTTAATTCTGTGGTCACTTCATTCACTCATTTGTGTGCATTGCACTGGTTACCTGAACACAACTGAATAATTTTCAAGATCTGCTGTGCAACCCACAAGGCCCAGATAGGGTAAGGTCCTAGCTATGTACCTTTGAAACTTTTTCATTAGCACCCTCCATGTGTGACTCTCCGACAGCGATAAGGGCTTGTAAATATGCTCCTTTGTTATGTGAGCCACCAGGAAGTAATCCTCCATGGAAGTGGATCTTGGGTAGGGATGCACATGATCAAGCATGAAAAGCTATGATTTTGACAACTGATAGGTTGGCTGTGTTTATCAAAAAAGAACCAATCCATAAAAAGAACTTATGTAACTCTGACAAGTACGTGAATCACGCCTCATCAGGGAAGTCATGTTTCCAGACTTTGCTGAGGCTCATATAGCTGCAGAAGTCAGCCAAGGGCAATGTTTGAGGGACAGTCAAAAGAATACCTAACCTATCCGCTGTATAGCCCGTGACTCTATTGAAGTCAGCAACCAGTACTGTCAAACTAGCCGATGTCTCCAGCAACACAGATCCCACCAGAGATAGAAAACCATTTATGGGGAGTGGGTTGGAGCACAGACCAAGCAGAATATAAATGGTGTATTATAGAGTATCTATTGCCATACCATAGCGTCCAACAGGATAATGTCAGGAACGTGTAATTACAAAATGAAGATGTCTGTGCATCAGTATGGCCACACCTCTAGATCCACTAATAAATCCAGCATGTACATCAATGGAGGAGGAATAGTGGTTCAGGCATCTGCAGGTTCTGCCACTCAAGTGCGTTTATTTTAGGAGAAAATATATCTGCTTGTAGAGCTTACAGGTCATAAGTACCACCTCCCTTTTTTTATGTAGTAGGTGTAGGAAAGTAGGATCTGCTTCTCATGGTTACCCCAACTTATTGCTTTATGTGATGCTGTTTTTGACTAGTCTGACTGGGATCCTGCTAATCAGTACCCAGTCTATCTGCTTTCTCCCTAAACTGTTATGGTATTACCTAGGTACAATCCCAGAATGGATTCTGGGGTACCCTTATCAGTCCCTAGTAAAAGGTACCCATGTACCCAGGGCATAGGTACCACAGAGTTCTCCCATGGGCTTCAGCATATATTATGCCACCTATGAGAGACCATTCAAAATGGAACTACAGGCCTGCTATTGCAGCCTGTGTACGTTAATGCATGCACCACTTACTAAAGATATAGGTTTACTATATCTAAGGATCACTGCACTTAAAACCTATAGGTCACCCCTATAACAGGCCTTGACAATCCTGATGGCAGGGTGTCTGATTCTAAATGAGAGGGTGCCCCTGCATGAGCAGGACACCCCTGCAACCTATGGAGTCCATTCTCCCGGGTTGTCAGTGAAGCAGCCATATACTAATATAGAGGGGCATTACATGACCGCACGATGACCATCTCGAAAACGGCTGCAATGAACCCTATCGAGTTTGGTGTTAAACATGTTGGAATCATACCTCCACACCGTTACCGTGTGGGAGGTATGATTTCACCCACCAGGAGAGCTCTCCATTGGGTTCTCAGTGTTCCCAGTACCAGCCTTCGAGTCCCGGACAGCACAAAATGGTTGCTGCTGACCAGAGACACATTTCTGCCCTCCTGCTGCTGAGCCAAGCTCGAGCAGGGGAAGGCAGAACAATAGGCTTCCTGTCACAGGGAGGTGTGACCACCCCCCGGCAGGATTTAGTGTATAAGGGTTGGGTGGTTCGCTTGCCAGCACCTGAAAGTCTTCATGGGGGGGGGCACATTTGGTGTCCCTGTGCATAGTCCAGGTCAAACCAGTCCTGGGAGCCATTGGCTCCCACTCTGGCACAAAACTGTACAAAAGACATGGGAGTAACCTCCCCGCTGTCCAGACCCTCCCCTGGGAGGGTCCCCTGAATCTTCCCAACCCACTCCGTAAGGAACTTAAGGGCTTACCTGGGTGTAGATCCCTAGATTCATCATGGACAAGATTCAGAACTGAAACTACTGCACTTCTACCGTCTGGGCACTCTGGCGCTTGCTGGACTTCGTTTGGGCCTGACTTCATCTTTCTTTCAGTCTCCTGCCTCGTCTGTGCCTGTGCACCATCCAGGATCCATGCAGGACCTGTGGAGCATCCAAGACACTAGAAGATAATCTCTCTTGGAGTGAAGGAGTCACTCCCCTCCATTTGCAGGCACCTCAACACTGCTGACCGGTCTGATGATCCCGAGCTCCTGCGTACTCCAAAGGGGTCAAACAACACAAGGTGGCAGTTATCTATGGCTCCTGAGGCCCGAGCTGCCCTCTCACCAAGTTTGAGGACAGAATCCCTCGTGGGGGCTGCATTAACCGAACCCCTGTACAACGTGTACTTTTATAAATGCATATGCTTGTTGGCAACTTTGCGACAAGTGCATGGGACTCCAAGTAGCCCCAACCTCCAGCAATTTCTTCCACAAAGATCTTCAGCCACATCGCCTCGTGGGCACTGGGACCTGCTACTTTTGATGAGCTGCTTGAGGTCCTCTCGCGACTCTTGTGCCTCCAGCCTGTGGGTCCAATTGAGGTTCACCTTTGATTTACTTGGCTCCCCTGATTGCTTGGGCCCTGCCCTGACTTCCCTGCTTGTGGTGAGTCTTCCGGACCTTGCTGGTCCCAACCATGCACCTTCTTGACTTCCGGCATGGGTTGCCATTGCCAAGGCTTGTTGGTGCTCCTGCCAGACAGCGACCAATCAGCACTCAACGTCCTTTGTGGGGCAGCTCATATCTGGCTCCTGGTTACCCTCAGCATGCCCTAGTCTCCACAGCTGCAGAGTCAAGGTCACCGTCATCATCCCTGAAGCACCCAACATCGGAGGGAATTCGTCTTCCAAGTTTCCTGGTCACTCCTGAGTGACATAGACTCTGTCCCCTTTGCTTTCAGGTACTCTTCAACAAGAATCCACATATCCACATTTGGATTCCAACAGACACTTCCTCCTCTTCCAGCAACAGCACTTTCCTGAAGTCCTCCATTGGGTTCGACTGAGGTTTCCGACGCCACTTCACACCTATGCACCCAGTTTCCCTGGGGTAGGAAACTTGGGTACTATGGTATCCACAGGTGGGGTGGCTCTCCGACCTCCTGTCCTCCATGGGGTTTCTTCAGGGTCCACTGGGAAGGGTCCCTAATCTTTAAAGTTCCAACTGTGACTTTCACATAGACTTGTACGGAGCATGTGGTTGTGTTCACACACTGCACACGCTCTCCATGGGGTCCCTATCTACTCACCTTGGGTGGTTGCTTGGGGTCCCAGCAATTCTACGTCCTCTAGACATTGTCCTGACTCGATTTGTGTTTCTTATACAACTTTTTTAGTATATGGTTTGGTCCCCCCAGGGCCCACTGCGTATTAGTGCTATTTTCTGTGATTTATTTGCTAAGGTGTTGTGTGCTTTGTGTCTATCTCCGTGTAGGAGATACTATAACGCACTAAATAGTGTTATATAATAAATACATATTTTTATAAAAACTTTGTGGGGTTCTTTTTCATTTAATCTATGCTATAAGATTTCATTCTGGTAAAACATGCTGCTTTACACTCCTTCAAGACTAAGCCTGAAGGCTGCTCTCCAAAGCTACCACTTAGATAGCTTCCTAAGGTTGTCTGAGACCTCTTAAATCACCATAAGGGTTGTCTGTACTGGTGCAAGGTGCCCACTTACATCGTATACCAGGCCAGCTTCTCACAGTATGCCACTTACATTCCAGGAAATTAACTTTACAAGTACCTGTTACATCAGGATCTTGAGATGCATGCCTTTGTGTAGGGTGCCTAAACTGTTGAAATATGTAACACACTAACCTATTCCCCCAACCCTCTCCATACTTCAAACTGTGAAGCATCTCTCTCATAAAATAAGGCTAGATGGCCAAAAGTGTGAGAAAGAAAATGTCTAGGACCCTGTCCCTACCTCTAATTATCCTGTTCTAATTCTCTCTGAAAAAAGGAAAGTTGCCCAAATTTAGTTCAATTAAATAATTAGACAGAGGGTGATTAGCTGAACCCCTTTTCAGGCTAAGTTATAATAGCAGACAGGAAGTGCAATTTACGCATTTGGGTGACTGAATGAATGGACAAATATAGTGCCAAGGGTTGAGTCATATGTTGAATCCAGAAAATGTGGTCTTCCATATATGAGGGTTTGAGTAAGTGTGATGGCTATAAAGCTTCTGCATGTGCTGGTCGTTGTGAATCTTAATTCTTAGCTTCAGACCGTTCTAGCAGTTGGGGCAGTGCAAAGATCTCCCAAGATTCAGATACACTTCCACCCATTTCCATGGCTTGTGGGGGGCGTCAAAGAAGTGGCTCTGATTTTGGTATATAAACTTAAGTTTTTCTGTGTAAATTAGCATATAATGTGCACAACAGAGCCACACTCTATAACAGGGTGTAGGATTTCATATTTGTCTTTTCAGTTGAGTAGATGGGCAATTATGGGCATAGGCGAAGAACTAGGAATGTGTTCTCCGAGGTTTTATAATGAAACATTGGGAGAGCCTGTCCTCTGGGACCCAACTCCTGATCTATTGTTCTTGAAAAGTTCTACCCAATCTAGTTTCTGCAAACTTTATGCATTCCACTGCCTGTTTGAGGTCTTGGTGGATTAAGGATATCTCTACGCCACTTCCCAATCCTGGCCTCCAGAGAGTCTTTTGAAGATTGACTTGCCTGAAGTAATATCTCAATAGGCAGTGGGTCAATATAGTTTCAGATGTCATTACAGCATTTGCTTCTACTGAATCTGTCACACAGTGCAACTGCATGGTTCCTGGGTGTGCACATTCACCAAGTGTGCCCTGCCTAGAGGGATGGGCAATCTCATCCTAGACCATTTATTTAAAAAAACGTCAGCTGTGTATCTATGAGTACTCATGACTCTCTGTTGCCAGGTCCACTACTTTCTGAGGGTTTCACACAATATAAACTTACATTCATTTGAAATGGTGAAGATGGTAGGGCAGCAGAGTGAATCAAAAAGTATAATGTTCAGAACCGCCAGCCCATTAGTGAAGGATGATTCAGGCAAACGCTATGTGGCATGGGTGTTTATGTGAGGCTAGGCGAGAGAGCACCCTCCTTCTCATTGCTGTTCAGGCCTTCCTTTCATTTAATTGAGTAGAACTATACATCACCAACAAGGCCCTCCTCTTTTCTCTTTCCCAAGGGAGGAGGTCAAAGGAAAGCCATGGGCCTCTGTCATCTCACTCCCAGCTCCTTCATGCCTAATCTCCCATCAAGATCGCCACACACTCTTGGCTCCCTCTCAGTGGCGATTGGCAAGGGCTGATCTGACACAAAGACCCGTTGGCCATGTTTGATGTAGGCAGCTGGTTTTGTGGCTCCTCTAACTCTAGACAGCAGGTTTCTTCAGCCACCTCTGCTCCTTCATACCCTTCTCTCCAAAGTTAGGCAGACATTGGGATCAAATATATCAAGTTGACACCAGTATGTTTTAGTATTATGGAGCAAGAAGCAGAGCTCCTTCAAAATACATCCGCCATTTTGGCTCCACAATTGTGAAGAATTAATAAAGAATCCTGTTTGAACTCTGAGAATCCCCAATGTAACTAGGAATTAAACGAGAAATTAGCCATTTAAAGTTTGTTTCCCTTGGTAATTCCTCATTCACCCACACAATTTTCTTCGGAGATTTCAGCCGCTTGCAGCAGCCTTAATCTTTGGTCCATAAATTAGGAGGGCCACCGTAAATTCCATGAACCTGATAATTTCTGATGGGGCTGCTAACATGGTAAAATGCCTCATTGGGCATAATGGGCCTCTTGTAATGAGGGTCAGAGAGGTGTTGCATAAGAGGAAGGGTGTTGAGACATATTTTTAAAGGCACAGTAGTTGACATTTGTTGCAAACGTTGGGACAAATGCTTGAGACCGAGAAATGTGTTTGCAATCCTGCCACTTGAAATACATCTTAAGAAGAGAGATTTTATAAGAAATATAAAATCCGTGCAAAGACACCCAGTGAGACATTCTGAGATTTAATTATGATAGCACAGTTTCACTGATTGTGGATATAACTGTACACTTTGCTTTGTAATGGTTTGTATGAAAGGTGAAAAGCAAATACCTTCACAAATAATTTACTTATTTGTCTTACCTATTTCTGGGGGACATTACAGTATATATATTTCCATGTTATCATTAGTTACCTTTATAAAGCTGTGAAGAAAGCACAATATACCACTCTGATAAGTAGTTGATGTTATAGGTTACATTGAGATCACAGACAGAGACAGGGTCGAGGGTTGCAACGAGGCATCAGTAGGTAACAATAATATTGAGGCATCAGAAACATGCAAAATTTGATGGTAACAGTAACGCCTATTTCAAGCATCATGTTTGATGTTTGATGTTTGATGTTTTAGGGTTTTTATATGGCGCACTGTCACTCCAGGGAGCATCCTGGCGCTGCGACTTCATTGCTAGTAGATTATCATTATAGATGTTGTATGTAGTTTAAACAAGAGATTTGCACGTTGATTCGGCTAATCCATAAATCCAAGTTTTTAGGGATTTTTTGAAGATCTGTTCTGATGTAATTAAGCGAAGGTGTGCAGGGAGTGTGTTCCAGGCTTTAGCTCCTAGAACTGCCAGTGATTTTCTGGCCTTGGTGGCAAGTCTGAACTTGGGGACAGTCATCAAATTGACCGTGGCTGGCCATGTGTTCTCTAATGGGGTGGTATCTGTAAAATTTGTTGGACAGATATTTTGGGCCGCGCTTGTGAAGACATCTAAATGTAATCACGAGGATTTTGAATAGTATACGTTTCTGGATGGGAAGCCAGTGCAGCATGTCTAAGGCGGCTGACGCTGATGATTTTCTGGGCCACCTCAGGACCAGCCGAGCCGCCGAGTTTTGAACCATCTGTAATTTATGCAGGGTAGATTTTGCCACCCCTGCATACAAACTATTACAGTAGTCAATTCTTGATGTGATTAAAGCAATTGCTACTGTGCGGCGGGCAGACAAAGGCAGATAATCAAAGAATTTGCGCAGGCCTTTTATGATGTTGAAACAGACGGCAGCTACTTCTTTAGATTGTTGCTTAAAGGAAAGCATGTCATCGAATTTTATGCCCAAGTTTCGAGTTGCATTGATGGTGTTTGGGGGAGCTTCCGCATCAGATGGCCAGCAAGTGTGTGGAGAGAAGAGATTGTTTTTCCCAAATGGTAGGATCTCTGTTTTAGCAGAGTTGCATTTAAGGTGGTTATCATGCATCCAATTGAAAGTCGCAGTCAGACACTCTTTCAGAACCTGTTCGGCCTTATCTGGATCATCATCCAGAACCAGGACCAATTGAGTGTCGTCTGCGTATGCAATAGTGCTCACGTCATAGGAAGCAATTAGGTTGATCAGAGGTGCCATATAAAGATTGAATAGAGTGGGGCTCAAACTTGAGCCCTGAGGCACCCCTGAGCCAATCTCCTTCTCCTCCGAGTGGAACTGTCCTAACATAATTATCTGTTTTCTATGTAACAGAAAGTTTTTGAACCAGTTCAACACGGTGCCCCCTATGCCAGCCTCAACCAGGCGATGTAATAAAATGGCATGGGACACCGTGTCGAATGCTGCAGATAGATCAAGGAGGATTAAAACTGCCTTCCTCCCTTGATCTAGTGCAGCTCTTATGGTTTCTGTTGTTGATAATAGTGCTGATTCTGTAGAGTGGTTTGCTCTGAAACCTGCCTGATTTGGGTGTAAGATGTTGTTTACCTCCAACAATGTTGAAAGCTGTTTATTAACCAGGGTTTCAGCACATTTACATAGAGCGGGGAGTTGAGAAATGGGTCGCAGATTAGTTAGAACAGAGGGATCATGTAGGGACTTTTTTTGCAATGGTTTTACTATCGCAGTCTTCCAGGTAATGGGGACTTCTCCAGATTGGAGTGATGCGTTGACAATAGCATTGATCATAGGGTTCACCTCATCTTTAATTACATGGACCAGTGAGGGGGGACAAGGGTCGAGTGGCGAACCAGATTTAATTTTTGACATGGTTTGTAAGGTGTCTGCCAGATCGATCATAGCGAAAGTGTTCCATCTGGTTGTCCCGGGATTATTCTCTTGTACGATGTTTTCATCATTTAAAGGGATAGCTGGAAAATTTTTCGTAAGATTAACAATTCTTTGTTCAAAATAGTTTGCAATCTCATCGCTCTTTGAAGGATTTTGCATGTTCGGAGGAATCATCTAACCCTCTGAGAACTCTATAGGCTTTCGCTGCATGACATTCAAGACTAGCTACACTCACCATAAGGCATAAGGGTTGGAAATAGTCATGCTGTTTCCAGCTGTTTTCCATTCAGTTCCATGCAGTTTGTTGTAATCTTCTCATGTATGTGGTTGCAAGATTCTGCAAAATATATATATGATGATATTTTAATATGTTCCAGTTATTGCGATGTTTTGCACTATTAGCAACATTGTCATGCATAAGATACTAGTTATGGTTTTGTGATCCACTTGTCATTCCACTTGTATACAGTTTTTTTTATAGGATAGTTATATTGCAGAACATAAGGGGGCTCATTTACATTTAGGCAAAGTAATTAACACGGGCATGGCAGAATGCTTTACTCCTGCCATGGTGAAGGAACTCTACCCGCCAAATTTAGAGATGTCGGCTGTCACTGTGGACATCTCTTGCAATTCAAGGAACTCCTGGCTCGAAGGTTCTTTGAAATGCATTGTAAGTTTTGACGGACGGCTCCATCGACATGGCAAAGTCATACATCAAACTTACAATTTTTCTTTTAGTTTCAAAAAGAAAATCCTAAAGTTGGATTTTCTTTTTGAAAAAACAAAAAAACAATGACTCTCTCACCATAGTAGCATTTTCCCATGGCGTGTGAGTCATTTTGCAGTTTTCACTGCCCTTTAATGCCACTTTTGTCATGGCAGAGAAGCAAAGGGAACACTGGCCATCTGTCTGCCCAGTCTAAATATGGTGGGCAGACACATGGCCAAACCTCCGACGACCCTTACATCGTCGGTCCATCAGAGGTGTACTTAGACGGAGGAGATAGAGTAGTCTACGCCATCTATACACTGAAGGTCCGCACAACTTTAAGTAAGGCAGGAGACCTTCAGGTTAGTGGAAAGGGTACTCCCTCACCATTGCAACAGAGTACCCTTTCTGCTGACATTTAAATCAGGCCCAAAGTTCCAGTTAGCCTTAAGAGTATAGACATATAAACATATAGGGGCCTATTCACAAATTGCATTTTGCAGCACATTTAGTAGTACTACAATAATACTACATGCTACAGAATGCTAATCACAAAGCTATGAATGTAAATCTCCACCTCTCCTATATTTACTATGGAGTGATCTCACACATCTAAGTTTACTACTCATTGGTTAATGTGGGAGGGAAAAGAGAGAGTGGCCAGAAAAAGTGGCGTACCTACTACTAAATGTGAGGGGTTTTAGAGAGAAGTAAGGAGGGGCTGAGTAAAAGTAAGGGAGGGACTTAGGGAGGGACATGCACCCACCCACAAAACAGTAAGCCCATTGTTATTCACAAACTGCACTTCTAAGAAAATGTAAAAATATTTATTAAACTTTGCAATAAATTAGTACAAACATTTTTATGTTAAATATAAATGTAAAATATTATACATATTGATTTATTTTAAATGTAGCACAAAATACAAAAAATGATCAGTGTATTACCTTAATTTTGAATTAAATCTATAATTAATTTAAATATAATAAATTAAATTAACAGTATCTTTCTGAAGCTTCAATTAATAAATACATTTCCACCTATATAAAAGCAATTACATTTCTTTTATTGATTGATCGATTGATAGGCTTTATTTCGATATGTAAAAATATCATAAAAGCTTTACATAATATTTAAAAAGACACAATATTTACAACAGTCACAATACAAATATATGATCCTAAAAAAGGGCAATATTTACAGCAAACACAGTGTATTACAAATGTTAAAATAAGGTTGGATAAAACAAGAATTAAATTGCCAATGAAAGCCTTCTTAGTCGAATCAACCAAAACCACTTTAAAAATGTTGACACACCACAAACAATCAAGGATGATGTGTCAGACATTAGAATACAAAGTGCAACAGTATGCTGGCGTGTTCCTAACCGTCTGCATAGAGGTCTGAGCCATCGCCTCCTCGGTGCCTGATAATCGGGACATTCAAAGAGAATGTGGGCTACAGACTCAATTCGATTGGGGCAGAGTGCACAAAAGGGTGAGAGATGATGAGAGGATTTCCATCTGGAAGTCAGTTCGCCTACTGGTAAGGTCCCCACTCTGAACTTAAAGTACAGAGCCCGGTCGAAAGGGATAGAAATCATATCCAAATATGGCTCGTAGGCTACCACGTCTTTAACCCTCACAAAAGCCACAGTGGAGTTACAATGATTGGTTTTGGTTATAAGTTTGGTATGAACCCAACTCCAATATAGTTTTTTTAGGGTGGCTTTAGGGGGGGCAGATCTCGCAGCCCACGCATCACCAAGCCCGAGCTCCGCCAACAACCTTTTGACCTCCCTCAACCATTTGATCTTAGACCAGCCCTCTAATTCCATAACCTCTCGAAGCGCCTCTGCATAAGAAGCTATCTCTGGAACACGCCATAGACGTGTCCAGAGTAACAGGGGGCGCAACTGAGCTTGATCCGAAATCGACCTACAACCTAGATCTAGGATCACAGGGACTGTAGGTGTACTCAATGGGAGAGCCATCAGGTCTTTCAAAAATTTGCTCTCCGCTTTTGCTAGTATGTCCAGGTTACAGGATCCCCACAATTCTGCCCATACAACGCTGCGCTTACCCCTCTAGCTTTGTATATTTCTACTACTGGGGCAATAGGTTTGGTTGTGGAGGAGCGTTGTTCCCTAAGAAGAACACCCCCCACCCTTTTATGGGTTAGGAGCATCTTCTGGATGTGGGGATTCCAGCTCAGAGTGTCATTGAGCCGGATACCCAAATAGTCGAACTCAGCCACCCTCTCCAATTGAACATGATTCAGGGCCGGGGGGCGCCCAGGTTTCTTTGGGGGATTCATAATCAAATACTTGGTTTTGTCAGTGTTAATTACCAAGCCCCTTAGAGTGCAAAACTCCTGGAAGCTGTTCAGGAGGTTCTGCAGGCCCGTGGGGGTTTTTGAAATGAGAAGGGTATCGTCTGCAAATAGCAGGGTGGGGATCCGTTTGCCCGCCGGAGACGGAGCATCTGCAGGAGTTTTTAGCAGATGCTCAACCACTCCGTTCACATAGAGTGAGAACAGAGTGGGAGCTAGCACACAACCCTGGCGGACACCTCTTCCCACCGGGATTTTATCTGTTTTTTTCCCCGTTCATACCCCATCTCACCTTTGCAAAATTGCCGGCGTGAAGACTCACAAGAAGGGATAGGATATATGGAGGCATCCCTAATTCAGACAGGACCTTCCACAGCCCCTCCCTTGAAACCAGGTCAAAGGCGGTCTTAAGGTCTATAAATGCTAAATAAAGGCTGCCCTTGCCTAGCACCACAACCTTCCAGTACAGAAGGGCCAATATAAAGGCCTGTTCGATGGTCCCAGTACCAGAACGGAAACCCGCTTGCAGGTCCGATAGAATGTTATTATCATCCACCCACTGAAGCACCCTTCCCAGGATCACCTTACCCGCCACCTTCTGGGTAGAATCCATAAGGCTAATGGGCCTGTAATTAGCTGGGCTGTCCCGACACCCTTTTTTGAATATCGGGACAACCTCGGCCCCCTTCCAGGACTCAGGAACGGACGCGCCACTCCGGATGGCATTTAACAATGCTGAAACCAATTTTCCCCACTCTTTCGGATTAGCACGTATCAGATCACCCGGAATCCCATCTGGCCCAGCTGCCTTTAATGGCACTAGAGACTTGATAACACCCTCCACTTCTTTAGGAGTGAAGGGGTCTCCCTCTAGATCACCTAAACAGTCAGCTAGTAAATTGGTGGTATAGGATGATATTGGTGGGGACACCTCATTGGTAGTATAAAGGGCCAGGAAATGATTGTACCAGCTCTGGGCAGTGATATTACATGTCATCGGGGTACTGTCTGGCCTATCCATGGCGCGTATACGATTTCAGAACCCTCTAGCATCTCTGCCTGCACTTGCTTCCATAAGGTCCGACCAGAAACTATCCTCCCATTCTTTCTTTGCTGCAATAGTTGTCTGGTTATACTCTTTCCTAGCAAACCTTACTGCAGCCGGGGATTTGCTTTTAACAGCACTAATTAGGGCACTCTTCTTTTCCCTACATTTCTTAGTAAACCAGCCCATGGGTTTCATTTGAATCTTGTTCTTGCCTGCTCTGGAAGCCTTACTAGGAAGAGTAAGAAGATCGCTCAAGGCATTCATCATTTTAGTGAAAAGCTCGGCAACTTCCCCAGGTAATGTAATCAATAGGTCCACTTTGGACAGGGCTGAGGATAATAATAACCCAATAGCAGACACTTTCTCATCATCTAGGATAAGCTTACTCCACTTCATTCGTCTACCGCAATTGGAGGGGTGCGATTCAGGGAGGAGAGGTGCTATACGGGGAATGTTTACCCCCTGGTCCCAAGTCCATAAAGGAAACATTGCAAGAGAGAGAAGATTATGATCACTCTCTACAGATGGAATGACCTCCATATCCCGCATAAAGCTCCATAACTTTGTGTCAAGAAGGATGTAATCTGTCCTTGATGTGTGGTTAACTCGGTTATATGTGTGGTCTCCAGAGGAATCAGAGGCCGTCCTGCCATTGGCAGCCCTAAGACCAAATTCCATGGTTATTGAGTTAATTTGGACCACCACTTGGGACCATCTCCTGATGGGGGGCAGGGCAAGGGCTGGTATCCTGCACCTAGAATCTTCCTCATCTGTACCCAGAGGGTCCTCCGTCCCGAGAGGCTCGAATGTACAGTTCAAGTCCCCCGCGACCAGGACATAAGATTTAGCCTGACTCTGTCTAAGTGAATGTTCCAACCCTGAAAAGATGGGTGATTGAAACCCTCCCTTGGTACCCCTGGCATAAATGTTAATAATGTCCAAGGTCAGCCCCCTCCGAGGACCTGATATCGAGATTTTAAGTAGGTCAGGGGAGTTTGTCTCATGCTGGGTAACTTGACAATTGAGTGATATAGAAACCCAAATGAGGAGGCCGCCTGAAGGACGACCCCTCCCAGCAGTGGGGTACACAGCTGGGACAAAGAAAGTTGAATAGCCTACCTTGTGGCAGGGTTCCCTAGTCCAAGTTTCTTGAAAAATGCATATTTGATATATTCCCACTAGGGTGTTCCAATCAGGTTGATCCAGCTTTCTACCAATACCCACAACGTTCCAGCTGAGAATCCTCAAATCGGGATCCGCCACAGCTAGTTCTCTGCGGGACTTGGGGCTGGATACCCTCACTGTCTCCCGTACTGTTGCTGGTGAACTATCACATCTTTGACTATTTAGGGGATCGTTTCCGGCGTCACCTCCATATTCAGTACTGGCTCTACATTGAGGTCCAGTAAGGTGCAACAGTTGTCAGAGCACTGCTGTACTTCCCTGGTAGATAAATGAGCGCTATCTGTCTGCTTAACATCCCTACTTTCCCCCTCTGGTAACTGACTGACTAAAGGGACTTGATGTTTGTAATATACCCCCCATGATTACTCACAATGTCCTGTGGATCTTTAAGTTTTGTCTGAGGGACAAGTACAGTACTATAAGATATAGATTCTGCAATTCCAAGGGGAAGCTTTTGGATGCTACCCATATCATCTGATCCTGTGTCCCCTATAGAAAGTCAATCGACTCCTTCCATGCCTGCCAACGCTGCATAGCGGTTGAAAACGGGGATGGAGTAGTCGGCCGGATTTTGGAAAAAGGGCCTCAGGTAACTTTCCTGCGCTTGATATGGTGGCCTAAAACAAGACATCTCTCCCCTTACTAGCGGCCTGGCGATATGTTGAGACAGGGGCCTTACATTTGTTACAGAGTCTATCAAACCTCTCGGGTAAAAGTAGGTAAGGTCACGCACAGCAATTCCACCGCTTCCTTTTTGGGGGTACCAGTTTACAATATGGCTAACAGCCCTACCATCCCTAAAGTTTACTATGATAATGTCACCTGGTATGTCCTTAATTCTTTGGCCCAGCCAGGGAAGACGCCTGGCAAGTAGAATTTCCCCGTTAACCCCTGGTGGTAGCGGGCAGTTCTGCCTGAGCCAGAACATGGCTTTATTTTTCAACTGGAACTGCTCTTCTCTACCTCCCTCCGCTAAGACAGGCACTCCAGTTAAAACCACCACATATGGGACAGCTTCTGGAGGAAGCTCTGCCATACGCCTCTTTGGTGGAGATGCCCTGGTCAAATTAGCATGGACTTGTAATCTAGGAACCTTTCCTTGGATATTAGACTTTCCTGCAAAGTTAGGTCTTCCACCCGCTTGACACACTTTACCTACACTTTTTACATTATCCACTAATGGTTTGGAAATGGTTATTACTGGTGGCTTTGGTGCAGCAGTTGTTACTTTGCAGGTAGCCACACTAGGGGGCTGTACAGGATTGCGGGGAGATGGTATAGGCTTTGAAAAATCTTTAATTGCCCTTTTGATTTCCCCAGTTCCCTGTTCTAAATTACCCAGTTGTTCAGCTACTTTCTTTAGCCTCTCAATCACTGGCAGTATGAGCGATTTAATTAGGTGCTCCATATTACCCATTATCTCTCTAGTAAGTGAATCCTGTATGGGCGAAGCAGGTGGTGTAGCATTTATATTTACAATTGTATTTGGAGATGTCGTGAGTGTACTAGATGGTGTACATACTGCATTCCCAAAAGTAGTATGGCTGAGCTTATTATTCTGTTGGGCATTGCGCCTTTTCCTCCTTTTTTTAGGTGGGGGACCTTGGGCTCGAGAAGTGTCAGAAGAAGTGACTTTTGCTGGGATTTGCTCAATATGTGATGACAGAGTTCCTTGCAAGGCCTCAAGCTCTCCAGTTAAGTTACAAAGGGAAGCAGACATATTTATAGCTACATCGTCAATAACAACTAATGGCGGGGTTCGTTCTTGAAAAGGAAGCAAGATGCTACTGTCAGGAGAGACCTCGCAACTCTCGATATCATTCTCATAGGGTGTAGAGGGGAGTGGTGATAAGGCTAGCTGCATGGGACCCAATGAAGAGCGCTTATTTTTAATTAGTTCGATAGAGCGACGTCTATCTGACCTTCGCTCTGCAAGCACAATTTCTTTATCAAGACCCAGAGTGGACCTAATGACAAAGTTATCAAGTGTTCCTTGAATTGCCCCTCCAGGGAGTATTGTTTTGTCCTTGAGAAGAGACTCCATCCTGGTTGTTATAATGACGCAAAATAAACAACAAATTACCAAGCCCTTAGAAAAATATGCAAATGCACACAACAAAGTACAATTAGGCAAGTCGGCTTACTGGTATGCTGAAGAAGGAGTAAGTCCTTAAACTGGAAGTCTATTTTAATGGAGGGGGGCCCAGCCCGGCCACCTCCGGCCTCTGAGGGCCTAAGAAGGCCCGCCCTTTGCCCAAGCTTAGCCCCGTGCTCAGTCCCGCACGCGTCCCACGTGCGCGTTGAGGATACTCCTATTAAGGGGGAAAATGCAAGAGGGGGCTGGAAGAGGACCAGCTGCGGCCGATCGGCGCCGCTGGGCAGGCTGGTCCTCGCAGTCCCGCCTCTGTCCGTGCACGGTGCAAACAATGGCAGCAGAGTCCTCTGGGTCCCAGGCAGGGGGAGACAGCAGAGATCCTGGGCCGGCGAGCGGCTCCCGCGATGCGGGGGCCGCGAGAAGTGGCGTAGCGGCCAGAAGAGCAGTACAAGGAAGCAAGATCCGTTTCACCAACAGCCCTCCGTCGAACACCAGAGGCACCCACCGGATTCACCTGCAACCAGATCTCATATGCAGGAGGGGGCGGGAAGAGGACCAGCTGCGGCCGATCAGCGCCGCTGGGCATGCTGGTCCTCGCAGTCCCGCCTCTGTCCGTGCACGGTGCAAACAATAGCAGCAGAGTCCTCTGGGTCCCAGGCAGGGGGAGACAGCAGAGATCCTGGGCCGGCGAGCGGCTCCCGCGATGCGGGGCTGCAAGAAGTGGCGTAGCGGCCAGAAGAGCAGCACAAGGAAGCAAGATCCGTTTCACCAACAGCCCTCCGCGAACACCAGAGGCACCCACCGGATTCACCTGTAACCAGATCTCATATGCAGGAGGGGGCGGGAAGAGGACTAGCTGCGGCCGATCAGCGCTGCTGGGCAGGCTGGTCCTCGCAGTCCCGCCTCTGTCCGTGCACGGTGCAAACAATAGCAGCAGAGTCCTCTGGGTCCCAGGCAGGGGGAGACAGCAGAGATCCTGGGCCGGCGAGCGGCACCCGCAATGCGGGGGCCGCGAGAAGTGGCGTAGCGGCCAGAAGAGCAGCACAAGGAAACAAGATCCGTTTCACCAACAGCCCTCCGTCGAACACCAGAGGCATTTCTTTTATTAAGCATTAATAATTGTAACTAATATAGTATATAAAAATAATGTTAAGATTGAATGAAAACTAATTTCTTAGATTTTAATAAAACATTATGAAATGTTGTTATGAATTAAAAAAAGGTTATTAACATATTTTATAATAAAATATTAAGGGCCTTATTATGAGTTTGGTGGTCAGTGGACTGCTATCTTGGTGGTGGCGATCCGACGGCTGTGAGCCGTCTGCCTTGATACAAGTTGTACAAAAGGGGGTGGTGATGGACAGAGCATCGGAATCAATTAAACACTCACACCCAGTCAAAAGATCTGGGTTTAATCCATCACCGTTTTTTAGCCCACTCTGCCACCCCAGTTCAGACATGGCTATATGCAAATCAGTCTGACCCTGTGCCTCATGGGAACAGTCCAGCCCGAACTGCCAAGCCATGTGTTCCCTGGACCGGAAACAAGCTTCCGAGGACCAGTTTCTGGCATTCCAGCCGTCTTCAGCCCGGCTTGCTTGAATCCAGTGGCAAAGTGAGCAAGGGAATCACGTCTGAGCTTACCCTGCCACACTTATGGCGACCAAAAGCGGTACAAAAGGGGGTGGTGATGGACAGAGCATCTGAATCAATCAAACACTCACACCCAGTCAAAAGATCTGGGTTTAATCCATCACCGTTCTTTAGTCCACTCTGCCACCCCAGTTCAGACATGGCTATATGCAAATCAGTCTGACCCTGTGCCTCATGGGAACTGTCCAGCCCGAACTGCCTCGGAAGCTTGTTTCCGGTCCAGGGAAGACATTGCTTGGCGGATCAGGCTGGACTGTTCCCATGAGGCACAGGGTCAGACTGATTTGCATATAGCCCTGTCTGAACTGGGGTGGCAGATTGGGCTAAAGAACGGTGGTGGATTAAACCCAGATCTTTTGACTGGGTGTGAGTGTTTGATTGATTCAGATGCTCCGTCCATCACCACCCCCTTTTGTACCACTTTTGGCCGCCATAAGTGTGGCAGGGTATGCTCAGACGTGAGTCCGTTGCTCACTTTGCCACTGGATTCAAGCAAGCTGGGCTGAAGACGGCTGGAATGCCAGAAACCGGTCCTCGGAAGCTTGTTTCCGGTCCAGGGAAGACATGGCTTGGCGGTTCAGGCTGGACTTTACCCATGAGGCACAAGGTCAGACTGATCCATGTCTGACCTGGGGTGGCAGAGTGGGCTATAGAATGGTGATGGATTAAACCCAGATCTTTTGACTGGGTGTGAGTGTTTGATTGATTCAGATGCTCCGTCCATCACCACCCCCTTTTGTACCGCTTTTGGACGCCATAAGTGTGGCAGGGTATGCTCAGACGTGAGTCCCTTGCTCACTTTGCCACTGGATTCAAGCAAGCCGGGCTGAAGACGGCTGGAATGCCAGAAACCGGTCCTCGGAAGCTTGTTTCCGGTCCAGGGAAGACATGGCTTGGCGGTTCAGGCTGGACTGTTCCCATGAGGCACAGGGTTAGACTGATTTGCACATAGCCATGTCTGAACTGGGGTGGCAGAGTGGGCTAAAGAACAGTGATGGATTAAACCCAGATCTTTTGACTGGGTGTGAGTGTTTGATTGATTCAGATGCTCCGTCCATCACCACCCCCTTTTGTACCAAATATACAAGTTGGGCAGATTGGCTGTGCGAAGACCGCAGCTGTACCACAGGCACTGCCAGCACACCACCGACCACCGGGGGCACAGTCGGGGAAAGGCAGCTTCCATTGGGCGGTACAGAGACACAACACCGCCATCCGTATTACCAGTTGACTTCCAGAGGAGTCGACAGCAGCAGTCTGACCACCGCCTAAAGGTCGGAGGAAACAAAGGATTTTGGGTGCGTACTCACCCCTTTCTAGTTCTTCTCAGTACATTTTGATGGGGATACCCTTTTCCAGCCCCCCCACCCCTACACAGGAGCATCTTCATCCCGAGGAATACAACCTTGTCTTTGGCGAAATACAGGTAAGTGCTTTTGGTATTATGTACCCATTGCAGGGACTGCCCACATATGGGTTTAACTCCGGCAATGGGTAGGTGGTAATTTTCCACAAATATAATGTATGCGTGTGCATTCATCACATATGCAGTCAAAATGTACACGCAATCATCGATATATATGGAAATACATTTTCCACCACAGCAAGACTGCTGCAGTTGCACTGCTGGCCCCACTGAAAACTTGCAATATGGCCGTTGGAAGACCATGGGCTCAGAGGTCTCCTAACGGTCTCTGACACGGTCCTTCAGCGGTTGGACCGTCCAACTCGTAATAAGGCCCTAATTGTATTTTATTTTTAGATTTCTTTATAATTAAGTTATATTTATTTATATTTTTAGCAATTTTTTATGATTTAATTTAAAATGTCTTGCTCTGGAGTTTTATTTTAGGACACTTGATCCATTATTTTCTATGGGAGGGTGTTGTAGGGCTCCTGATTGGCCATGTGTGGTGCTAGACGTTTATTGTTTCTTTTTTTGGCAATAGTATATACTCGTAACTTTGTCCCCACACGATTTTTTCGAGGGTCTGGAGGCAAGTAAGTCTGCACTTTTAAGTAACTTAACACTCTGATTTTGTGCCTAGCCAAAAGTAGTAAAGTTACTCAAAGGTGTACGAGTAAATTACACTTGTAAATTAGTAACACATGTAAATTAAGTTTGTGAATTGCCCCGATAATATAGATTTGTGTTTCATGTGATAACACATTCGTAAAATTTAGGAATGTTCATTCGTAAGTATTTTACTAATGCAAATTCTAGCAGGGCCATATTTATACAGACATATGTGAAACAGCGGATGCATGACGTTAGCACGCATACTATTACCACGCATACCTTTACAACGCGGTATTTACAACGAATACCGTTACAACGCATAGCGCTTTGAGGTGCTGGATAGTGGTAAGTATAATTTTATATTCCAACTCCAGTCCCCGTGGACACTAGGGAAGGTGTTGGATATAAAATTAAACTTATTCCCTATCCTAGAGCGCCCCCCAGCGCAATGCGTTGTAATGGTATGCGTGGTAATGCCTGCGTTGTAATGGTAGTGCGTTGTAACAAATGCGTGCTAAACGTTGTATACCGAAACGGCAGTGGATTACAGTAACTTTTGCGGTCCAACAGCCAGCTGTAGATAACTTTTTGAGACGTCATTTGAACAAGTTAGCAGCCGTTGGTTTTATAAGTCGAACCATCCAGTCTACTGCCAGATGTGTGACTTCTGATCTTAACTTCCACTGCTGTAAATTGACACAAGTTATTAGAACGTGAATCAGTGATATAATTGTGTTGGCCTCTGAAATTCGGTCACTTACAATGTGTTACGTCCTCCTATCATTGATTTATCGTGGGATTAACTATGTCCTCGGGCACAGAGAATCCTCGAACCCTGCATCATGGTGACCTGCGCGTTTATCTTTCTCCCTGATGTCATTATTACCTCCTTGCCGTTTCCTGCACTGGCTGCGTTAACTCTATCAAAACAGTATTAGACAGTAAGTAGATAATGTCTGCGGCCAGGTGCCGGGAATCTATCGGCCCTTCAGTTCCCTTGCAGTCCAGTTAGGGTGAGCAGCGGGATTTTTGCTAAACCACTCGTAAAACAGTGAAGGAACGGCAAAAAGTGTCATTATTCCTGATTTTATTACAATGAGAGACAGCACTATTCTGACCAAACATGTTTTTTTTTGTCTTCTGGTAAATAGATACTTCTTTGCATTCAGGAAATATCATTACACTTTTATGTTGTATATTTATCAGGCTGCATATGAGAAATGACATGCAGATGTACTAAGATTACTTTCACATAAAGAGGTTTCAAATTTCTCTTTGTCTTTTTGCGAATGTAAGCTGATTTTGAAACCAAACCTATGTACAACTCGGTTGGTTCACAAAATGCAGAAAGGCAGGGCGTCGCAGAATGACCTGCCTGTTTAATATTCACCAGACAGGTCACAATTTATGACTCACCTTTGATTTGCAACTACTACACTGATGCCAAATGCTAGGGACAGGAGACCAACACCGCTGTGATTGGTTTTCCAAAACGAAAAGCAGCCCAAGTTCACTAAACCAGGTCTGTTTAAAAAAAATGCCATTTTGGTAAACTTCAGTGGGATCACTGACATAATATCGAGGGACATAATATCGAGTACCAAAAATATCGGCGACAAAATATCGACAGACAGAATATCGCCGTTGTATCTACAAACAGGTAAGTACAAAAATATCGAGTAAAAAAATATCGTTTACAAAAATATAGTTTGTAAAAATATGGACTTTATTAAAAACAATGTTAAATTAAATTAAAATTAAAAATTATTTACTAAAATATACTTAAAAATACATAAATTACCTTATAATAATTAAATAATTAATTAAAGTTATAAAACATTTTTTACAATCATATTTGTTAAAACATATATATATAGTAACATAATATAATTAAAACACATCCAATATTATTACCGTATGATAGCGGAAGTATAAAATCACTATTTCCACTCCAGAGAGTGCAACAGTAGATAAGGCGTTGGATAGCGTAGAGATAAAAATTACTATTCCCACTCCAGAGAGTTCAACAGTAGGGAAAGCGTTGGATAGCGTAGGGGTAAAAATTACTATTCCCACTCCAGAGAGTGCAACAGTAGGGAGAGCGTTGGATAGCGTAGGGGTAAAAATTACTATTCCCACTCCAGAGAGTGCAACAGTAGGGTTATCCATCAGTGTGTATTCTGCCTGTGGATACCTTGCCCCTTGCTACTTCCTTGTGTAATAGCACTGTCCCATATGTCAGCGTTTACCAAAGCCCAAGGGAAGCACGTCACAAAGTCTGGGCCGGTTGGTACTAGTATTCTGGGAGATGTTGAAATTAATACCATGCAGGCACGCCGAGACCTAGGTCCCGAAGACACCCCCCCAGTAGGATTTAATAATCTGGGGTTTGCCAGCCTACTGTGATTGATCTACCCCCATCATGTGCTCCTTACTCTGTGGTCCTGTCAGGGGTACCTGTGCCTGCCTGCCCATAAAGAGAAATCCACAGTCCAACTAATTAATAAAGCCTTGCACTGGTTGGGCACGCATTTCGGGTTTTTCACAAGGGATCACACGGATATTTTAATGGCACGGAGGGTGAGGTGGATATGCCCATCTAGGTAATGCTTCGAGAGGAACTGTGTTATCATTTAGGTACGGCACCCTTGAGTTAGCTCGTAAAATCCTGTTTAGTGCCTCTAACTCCTTCTCCCTAACCTCTTTCATTAAGTTGCTCCCATTGGGCTTTTTTTATAGACCACATTTGAGCAGACCGGGGGGAAACCACCTGCAGGGGGCGGGTGGGGCGAGGGAGGCTTGGAAAGGGTGTTGCCCCTTGCTAATTCATTTGCCCCCCTCGTCGATCAGAACGAGCTGGATTGACTGCAGGTGGTTGAGGAGCGGTGCAATTGTTCCTCCTGGACGAATGATACGTTGAGACAGAGTGTAGAAGAAGTTGGTCCTGTGTTAATATGTAGCCCGATGGAGACCTTGGCCATTCCATCACCTCATGAGTCCCCGGTGATTAGCCACATGTCGCAAGTGAGGTTCGAGCCACCATCCTTTACATCCCCACTCCGGCTAGTGTCATCCACTCCACCGGCAGAGACTTTAGCCTCATATCCTGGAACGTGGCGGCGTTGTCTTCTAAGTTCGCTAATGAATGCTGGCTACTGTATGTGAGGGCTTACAAAATGATATGTTTACAGCAGACCTGGGAAACCAAGATTTTTTTTCCTGGATGGGTATAAGACCATCTTTTGCCCCGCAATAAATTCAACAATGGGTCGAGCCAGTGGAGGTCTTCTTATATTTGTGGCCTTAGAATTTTGTAAAGATCTAAACATATTGAAATGGAACTCTCAGGTATTCCAGGGCATAGAAGAGCACTCACCTGTGTGATTATCAGCTTTTATAATGCCAAGAAGGGTGAGGGGGGACCCACTAATTTCAATGCTCTAAACTGTGCAATTGATGAATTAAAGGAAGAGGGACACGGGCATACAAATTTTATTCTAGAGGGTGATTTTAACTACCATTTGTGTCCAGCTTTATTAAAGAACTAGGTGAAAGTACAGCCATGCCCAATTTCAGATGAGCTCCATATGGAACACATACTTGAAGAGAAGGCCCTAAATAACTCGTTATTGACCCAGAATCTGATATACCCTAGATATTTGCCCCCCTGGGCCCATTTCCAACTTGACCCCGTCCTATAAAGGTAGGGGTGCAGCAACCATCATCGATTTTATATTTTTAACAGCATCACTGGGGGTGGCCCCTGGATCATGCAATATAGGTGACAGTGCCTTCAGCTACCACAATACACTGACACTGGTACTGACGGAACTGGGCTGCCCAATGTCAGGTCTTGGTCAGCCACAAATATCCTTAGCTCCCACAGATCAGGGCAGGTGCCGTAGATGGGTGAGCGTAGACGCAAAGGCTTTGAATCGCACCCTTTTCTCCTCATGCCATATTGAGATAGGTGCTTGATTGAACCCAAGCACCCTGAGTGAGGAAATTTTAAGCTTGTTTTCCTCCATTTCCCAGAGAGTTGCAGGCCTTTAAACTACACAGGAGGGGGGTGGGCTCAGGATGTCCCCTCATGGTTTGACCATAAGCGGTCGCAGGCTTTCAGGAGGCTAAAAGCAGACCTGAAGCAGGTGCCACGGATGAAAGCTAGGGTGTCTTTGTGCCATTGCTTGTATAAAGAGGCGACAAGAGAGCGCAGGCATCATCTTCAAAAGCAGGCATGGAAGGACTTAGCCAAAGCTAGCGAACTGAGGGATTCTTCTTTATTTTGAAAAATTAATAGTCCCTGTTTCGCAGAGGCATCTACCCCGTCAGTATGTCACCATATCACTGCAGAACAATGGTTGTCCCATTACGCAAGAGTCTGCAGGGAAGACTGCATTAGTGAGTGCAATGTTGACATCCCCTTTTGTGGGGCGGCTCCCCTGATTAGTTTCACCTTGGAAGAGGTAACCCTCAGCATTCAGCTTTTGGCCCCAAATAAGGCCCCTGACCCTGATGGCATTCCTCCAGATCTCTTTTGTGACAACCTAGAGGTCTGGGCCCCCCTACTCACCCAGGTCCTAAATTTAGCAGGCTTGAAAGAAATATTGCCCTCCGGGTCCACCATCACGATAGTGACAATTTTCAAGAAGGGGGATAAGGACAAGCCATAATCCTATAATCCAATTTCCCTTATTGACGTTGCAGTCAAGGTGCTGGGCCGAGTTCTTCTCTCTAGATTGTCTATGTGGGCCATAGATAATCAGATCTTATTGGAAGTCCAATATGGCTTTCGGGAAGGTCTATCAACCTCAGGCCAATGTCTTAAACTGCATCTTTTAATTTCAACGTATACTGTGGCCCAACAGGGTGACACGTAGTTGGCCTTTATGAACCTTACTTCCGCATTCGACTGGGTCAACTGGTCCAAGTTATGGGACATTTTATCCTCGTTTGGAGTGAATTCCCTTATTGTACACCTTCTCATATCACTCCATGCCAATACATCGGCAGCAGTGAGTGTCACATGATGGTGCCCTCCCCAAACATTTGAATTGTACATGGGGTGCGTCAAGGGTGCATCTTAGCCCCTTTATTATTCTCGGTTTACATTAACGGCCTTGAGGCGGCACTCCTGGGCCTTCAGTCAGACTCCCTTTAGAGCAGGCACAAGAGTTTTGCCTTGCCTACTCTACGCAGACAATGGTGTGCTTATAGCCTGTATGGGCTGGGTCCTGCAGGTCCTAATAGATGGTTTTGTGGCATTCATGAATGGGCTGGATCTGTCAGTAAACTTTACCAAATCGTATGTACTGGTGGTGCGCCCATGGAGGTCTGGACAAAAAGCTTTAAAGCTGGAAACCATACTCTTGGTAGGGTACCGCCCTTCCCCTATTTGGGAGTGTTATTCAATGATAAGCTAAAGTGGGAAGCCCTCTTAGAAGGGAAGCTGATTGAGTTGAATAAATCTTTGGGAGCATTCACTAGTTTTGCAAACAGATTAGGCTCAGGGGCCCCGGAGGTGATCCTCAAACTTTATAAATCCAAGGGCATCTCAAGAGTAATATATGGGAGTAAAATTTGGGGGTATGTGCCCACACATAGGCTCCAGGTGGCGGAAAGTAAATTTCTGCGTCGGATCTTACTAGTCCCCCCGGACTGTACACGAAGAGCTAGGGGTGGGTTTTCTGGCAGACCAAGTAGCAACCAAACCCCTAGTGTGCTGGATAAAGATTTGGACCTCCGAGCACAAGCATTTAAATCGTATGATGGTATCGGACTGCTTGAAATTGGTGCATGGTAATAAAATACCTTGGATACATCATAAAAGGAAGTCCTTTCAGACGACAGGTAGGCCAGATGATTTCTTTGCACATGACACTTTAAATAAGGGGGACCTTAATATTATAAAAGATTTACACTACATATTTTTAAGCTTGAACCGTGAAAATCTGGAGCTCAGCAAACCTTCAGTCAGGGCATATGTAATGTTACAGTCGGTATGGAACCGTACATCCTGGCCTTAACTAGTGCTCACAACAGATTTTTAATCATGCGTTTTAGATTTAATCAACTTCACCACATCTTAGCATCCCTGTTTTTTTTTTCCCTCACCAGATCTTCGAGGTCCCTGTGGCTGCGATCTTCGTTATCCTCAGGACACATTACATTGTGTCCTATTGTGTAAATATTTTTCACTTCCCAGAAAACGCTTTCTCCAGCCCCTGCTCAAATGTTTGAAGTTCAGGCATGCTAAAGTGGCCCTTTTGTATTTACAGCTGTTACCTAATCCTTTGACTCTCTGTGCAGTGTTAAGTTTCTTGCGGACCGCTTATAAATCCAGATTATCTAGATTGGATTGATTAAGTGATGTGGGTTTTATTTATGAGTACAGTTTTTAAAATGTTACTGTAATTCATTTTTTAGATGAATAGTGTGTTTATTTATTACATGACGTATTGTATCTTATATGGTTGCTTGGCACCCAGGTAAAGAAATGTATATATATATATATTCACTGAAAAAAACATAGGTTTCACACCAGTTATAGTTAGGAATTAGCATTTAAAAAACCTATTAAATTCACTGAAAAAACCATAGGTTTCACACCAGTTATAGTTACCTGGAAATTTTACTGGCATAAAACCATTGAAATTCCCACGTTATAGTTAGTTGGATTCACTATAACTTGCGCGTGCAATGCACTGCTGATGACATCACATATTACATCACTCATGACATGGTCAGTGACATCACTGATGACACCACTGATGACACCATTCAGTGAATGTGTGCCTTTCTGAAAAATAAACATGTTTTATATATGTATATGTAAAGGTCAATGGAAGAATAAATGTTTAAATAAGTGTCTTAATGGATGTTTTTTTTTTTTAAATGATTGGTTAACTGGCTTATTAAGTGTATCATAGTGAATACATATATTAGCGAGTATTGTTTCAATCTTTAAATGTTTGTATCAGTGTTTCACTTTGTGTATAAGTGGGTGCATGGGTTGGTGAGTAGCTACATGTGTGTTTCTATGGCTTATTAGATGTTTTTTTTGTATCAGTATAAATGTCTGTATGATTTGGTGGGGGTGTTACTTAGCACACAGATACATCAATGACTGACTCACTGTTTGTATGTGTTTTGAAAACAGC
This sequence comes from Lissotriton vulgaris, assembly GCF_964263255.1. Lineage (NCBI taxonomy): Eukaryota > Metazoa > Chordata > Amphibia > Caudata > Salamandridae > Lissotriton > Lissotriton vulgaris. Next base: position 467,352,599 of record NC_141699.1, on the reverse strand, counting down.
ATATGTGCCGGACTGTATGGGTGAGTGAGTGTGCAAATGTATGTGTTAATAAGTGAATGACTGTCTTACTAGTGTCTTTATCAGTAACTACATATGTTTTAATCTAGTATATGTGAGTATTGGTGTATATAAGTGAGTATATGTGAGAGTCAGACATTGAAAGAGTTCTTGTTTAAATAAGGACGTGTTTCTATGAGTGATTGTTTAAGAGAGTAAGTATGTGTAAGTTTCCTTAGAAGTAAGGTGGTAGTGTGTGTATAGCTGTATATGCAAAAAAATGGATGTTCAATATTTTATTTGCATGCGTGAATATGTGTGCGAGCAACTTATGGAAGACTGTCAGTGTGTTAACGGATGTATAAGTGTCTCACTACATATGATGAGTGAGTATATGTATGACTGACTATATAGAACTGTTGGTGAATGAGTGGATGTGTATGTAAATGGTGGAATTACTGAATTGGTTGTGGTAACTGGTATAGGTATCTCCACTTTTTTTGAAAATGTTAGTTTCTATTTTGTAATATTTGTTTCAAGGGTTACTTTACAGTGAAAGGAGGTCAGTCTCTCTGTCACAAGGATGGTGTCATCAGTAATGTCATGAGTGATGTCACTGACCATGTCATGAGTGATGTAATATGTGATGTCATCAGCAGTGCATTGCACGCTCAAGTTATAGTGAGTCCAACTAACTATAACGTGGGAATTTCAATGGTTTTATGCCAGTAAAATTTCCAGGTAACTATAACTGGGGTGAAACCTATGGTTTTTTCAGTGAATTTAATAGGTTTTTTAAATGCTAATTCCTAACTATAACTGGTGTGAAACCTATGGTTTTTTCAGTGAATTTCAAAGGTTTTTTTAATGCTAATTCCGAACTAAAAGTCTTACTTTATAAGTAAGACTGTTACTGCTCTAGTTGTTCTTTAGAACACTCTGGTACATACTATCATTGGGCTATAGTTGCGCTACATCTGGCTGATATTTGGGCTACATTTGTATTTTTTTGTCTCTGGTGGCCATCTTTGGGCTACATTGGTCTACATTGGGCTACATTTGGGCTACATTTGGGCTCTAACATATATAAAGCCCAAATATAGGCCAATATATATTTTTTAAAAGTTAATTTTCTTAAAAAGAACTGGAGCATATATCTTGAGACATAGCTATTAGTCCTTACAATTTTTCATAAAAAAAAAAAAATATATATATATATATATATATATATATATATATATATATATATTTTTGTCTTGGAGCGCTTCCGGTGCGCGCCCCGGTGAGCGCCCCGGAAAGCGTACTATTTTGAAGCGCCCCGGTGTGCGAACCGGGAAGCGTCCCGTTAGCGCCAATGTCGCGATCAAAAACAACATCGTGACGCGTCGCGTAAGCGTGACGTATTGCGTGATGCGTCTTATGACCCCGGAACGCAACCCGGAAGCGCTCCGCGGCGCGGCCCGGAGCGCGTAACGTAAGCGCGCCGGAGCACGTAACGTAAGCGCATCGGGTCATGTGACTTGAAAATAACACTTTTCATTGGTTCTCTTCATTTTTTTTCTCCAAATAATGAAAGCCCCCTCCTTTTTTCCTCATTCTTACTTTCTTCATTGAGAGAGCAAGAGCTATTTTGGAGGAGACAATGGCTTCACTTGTTGCTGCAGCTGGTCCACCCCCACCACCACCCCCACCACCCAGAAAAGAAGGTCCACCACCACAGTTTCTTGGAGGACAAGAAGAAGAGGAGGAAGAAGAGGAGGAGGATCAACATCAAAGGGTCTACCTCCCAGAAGAACCAAGACAAAGGCACGTCAAAGTGCACTTCATTTGGCAATTTTTTTCTTTTCCTGATAATCAAAAAAAGGTGAACCCCCCCAAAGTCACCTGTCTCATCTGTGACAAAGTTCTCTGTAGGGGCAATCCCTCCAAGAAATATTCTTTTGGTAACTATACCATGATCCGCCACATGGAGAGGTGGCATCCCAATAATTTGGCCCAGGCTGAAGTCCGGGAACTTCGGCACAAACCACCCCCTGTGGCCAGCACTTCCTCTTCAGTACCCTCACATTCTGGACCAGAAGAACGGCAAATGGTGCCAAATATTCAACCAAAATTTGGCAAGGTCAAATTTCTTTGCATTTTGTGTGGCAAAACTTTATGCTATGGTGAACTTAGCGTCACCTTAATAAATACTGCTATTGACAACCACAAATGCAGCAAGGAAAGAAAACAGTAATTCTTTTCTTTTTTTTTGCTCCTGTTGAGCCATTTCCAATTCCCTGTTTTTTGTTTGTTCCCTCAAAAAAAAAAAATATATAAAATTGTTCAAAAACACAAAAAAATTAAAAAAATGTTCAGAAAAATAATTTCAAAAAATATAAAACAACAAAAAGAATAAAAAAAAGTTCTTTTCAGAACTACCTCCCATTTATAAAATATTGCCAACATTTTTTAAACTCTGGCATTCTTTTTTCTCTGTTGTGCGCTTACCGGGCACTCCCCACGCAAAAATCGAATTTTTTTTTTTTTTTGCCCCGCGGGGCCCTTTTAAAGCCCCCACATCAAACCTAGGGGGTCAGGGAGGATCTACTCTGCCCCCTTATGGTCAATTCCCCCTTTGTTTTGGCCACCTCTTGTGTCTCCATCCTACCGAGACACAAGATGACGGCCGCTCCGGACTGTTTCGAATGTTTACAGACACCCGAGAACCAATCAGCTTTCTGCGCGCAAGTCGCGTGGCACGCCCGGTGCGCTCCCCGGTGCGCGTACCGGGGCGCTGCTATAGATATATATATTTTTTTGAGCCTAAATTACTCAAAATCCACTGGAGCACATATCTTGAGACATAGCAAAGGCACATCGAGCTACCAGTCCCTACAATTTTGCCAAATTTGGTGTAAATCCATTCAGCCGTTCGGGCTAAAAGTGAGGTCGACCACCCTATAGAAATTAACATGGGGAAAACGCGTTTTGGGACCCCTTTTATCTCGGCCCCCGCTTGACGCATCCCCCAAACTTTCAGGGAAGGACCGGAGCTCGACGAGGCCATTTTGAGGAAATTTTAAGGCAGATTCGTCAACCGGCGCCAAAGTTATTCCAAATAGAATTTTGAGATTTAACATTGAAAAAAATCCTAACTATAACTACCTACTGGCGACCGCCAGTAGGTAATATATAGATATATATGTATAATACTCAATATTATTATAGACACTATTTTTGACACGATATTCTGATGTCCTAACATTGTTTATGATCTTGTGTTATACAACTGTTATTAGATAAGGTGTTATAGCAAAAAGCATATGAGTTTGCATCAGAATGCCCATGTACCACCCATGGAATGCCACATTGATGCACAATTATGCAAATAAGCACAGAGCCAAGTTTTGAACTGGAAAGTAAATTCCATAAACATTTTGCACTGGTTTGAGTCTCTTTTGTGATGCAAACCCGCTGCAAATTGTTACTAAACCTCCCCTGTGACTTTTATCGTGTTACTCAATACAGTAAGCTAGTGTTATGTATTAAACTGGAGTGCAACGTCAACTGTTTTGTGATTGATTTTTCAGTGGCAATACTCATGACTTTGCTGTTAGGCCCAATCCAGATCTCTGGGTGGCTTTGGCTTTGCTCTTTCTAGCTTTGCCACCTCCAAACAAGGGGCCATATTATCAAGAAAGGGCGATACATTATCGCCACTTTTATCGACAGGAAACTGCCGCTAAAGTGGCGATAATGGGCTTGATAATATGCCCTTGTGAATTCCCATAGAAGCCCAGGTTAACACCAGAACCTGGGCTTCTATAGGAATTCACAAGTGCATATTATCAAGCCCATTATCGCCGCTTTAGTGGCAGTTTCCTGCCGATAAAAGCGGCGATAATAAATCGCCCTTTCTTGATAATATGGCCCCTGGTTCTGTTAAAGACTCAAGGGCATATTACCAAGGCGGGCAATATGTGATTATTGCCGTTTTCGGCCGCTAAGCGGTGATAATTCTATCGCCCTCTTAGCAAGCTGTCGCTAACAGCGGTTAGCGACAGCTTGTAGGCGATAGCGAGCGGTTTGGGGCCGGCTTTGCATGTCAGCAATATTTATCGCTAATGACATGCAAAGTGGGTGCACCCAACCTGTTAGCGAATGAAAGCAGTCGCTAACGTCGCTATCGCCTATTAGCAAGGCAGGCGTAGCGATGGAAATATTTGCGCTAAGCGCGACTATCTCCAAAAACTAACGCCTCCTCAGACCAGATCTTAGTCATTATATCCAATGGGAGGTGGATATAATGGCTAAGACCCTGTTAGCGTAATGCGTGAATATCGCTGTATTCTCAGCGATATTCATGGATTTCGCCGCTATCGCCGAAAATATTATCGCTTTTGAGATAAATGCTGCTAATAGCACGTTATCTCAGCGATAATATCCGGCGATGCGCGGCGATAAAAAAATTGCTGCTAAGCCTACTTAGCAATAAATATCGCTAGTTGTTGGTAATATGCCCCTCTGCTTTTAATAAATTACTGAACAATCTCAAGTTATAGTCAATTTTATTGTGTACTTTTGGCTTTATTAGGATCTCACAGTGCTAATGCAAATGCAGCCTACATTACAATTTGCCTCCTGTTGTGGCTAACATTTAAATCCTAGCAAAGGAGATAAGACGAGGAGCGAGATTTTTAAATGAATTGTGAATTCTGCACAGTAAGCATCACTGCAGAGATGGTGATGAAACCCATTGAGTCGGGGGTAGAGGAGGCTGCAGCCAGAAGTAACGTAAAAAACGTGTTCGTAGGCTGTCAGCTGAAGCTGTCCATGCACGAGGGGGGTTCTTGTTGAAAACCATATGTAAGCAACTATATGTAAGTCTAGTCTAACAATCTTAAAATTCATATCGTAAGTGGATCATTTCCCATGCGTTTTCGGAGCCCCTGGTGTAAACGTTTGGCGTCGAGCATCACGATCAGTTCACGTGTACATACTCCTTGAATATATATCTGTCTGTTTCATTTTCTTTGCATCATTACCAAGCAGTGTTTATGACACCAAATGTCAGTAAAGGCCACATTTATAAAAATTGAAAGTATAATTGTATGTGGTGTAAGCTTTACGCTGAATCGCCTCTAACTGCTAGGGTATTTGTGCTTGTGAAATATAAGAAATATACTTAGGTCGTTGGAGGCTCCACTCCAACGTGCCAGTGTGGGCTACCTTCCTTTAATGACATCATTATGGGTGGCCTTTGGGGGTTATCTCAATGTCCTCAACCTCAGGTTGAGTTTTGCCTCCATTTCAGTGCTTTAAGTCTTGCAAGCATGTGCCACGATGCACATTGAAAGTCCAGACTGAATGAACTACTTACACCTGCGTGGGAGCTCTACTTTCCTATTGTGCCTGTGCAGGTGGCCTCCTCTGGAGTGGAATTGTGTAAATCTAGGCAAAGTTTGGATGTACAGATGACTATGATTAGGATTTCTCTTAAGTTCTCGGCTACAGACTGCTTTAGTTGTTTATTGGTTTGTCCCATTGTTTCCAATGAGTGAGTTTTGAGGCAATCGCTTGCTCGTGATTGGATGGGTTGTTGTTTATCTCATTTCCTTGCTCCTGATTCTATGGCTTTCCTCTCTGTTCTTGAGTGTGTTCCACTCAGGAACATTTCAGTTTGAGAAGGTTCTAATTGGATTATGTATCCTAACACTGCTGATGTCAGACAGTTTGAGGTGGCTGGGAAGGACTTATTATCTCTCTCTTTCTCTCTGCTGTCCTTCCTCTCTCTTTCCACCCTCCCTATCCTCTTCATCCGAGCCTATTTCATTTTAAAACTTGTTGTTTTAAACTTTTGCCACCTGCCACACTTTCAGCAGAAGACCAAATATACAAGCATGAGTGGCTGGTACCTACAAATGGGTATGCTTTATTTTAACAAATCCCATTTAAAGATGGATTCCTGGGTTTGAGGGTAGACATAATGGCCATCTTTGCATGAGATTTATTTAAAATATGCAAAAATCATGCAAAGATGGTCGCTGATGCTGTGTGCGCATCCACAGGGGCCACCTTAATTAAACATGTGTTAAAACAGTACAAATGCATTATAAGATGGGCACCTGAATACACGTTCACCCATGGTGGCCATCTGTTAATGCATTTGTAATGTTTCAAAAACTTTTTCCAATGTGGTTGCAATGGCATCTTAATCCATAACACATTGACAAAGCCAGTAAGTAGGCTTCAATGCTGAGACAGATTAGATTTGGCAATGGATGTTTAATATGTCACTTAATGCTACTGTTCAGCCTATTATCAAGTGAACAGTTTTGCCAGACAATGACATTAAGGGCATGTGCATAACAATGGTTTGTCCAGAATCATACAAAAATTAAACGCCTTGTCTCCTATGTCAGGTGTGAGAAATGTACCCACTTATCTAAATCTAGGTTGAAGCACCGTTTGTCTAGTCACGAGAAAAGAGCCTCTGTCAATTTCAAAATCGGTCATACATCTTGCAAAATATTTAGTGGATGGGCATGACTAAAGAGGCTGTCATCTGTCAATACTCTTGTTTTTTTATTTATTTAGGAGGTGAAGTACCTCGCTTTGTGCTTTAGGAATCTGTTGTGCGCCAATGCACTTCTTAAGGCAAAGAAACTTCAAGGTAGCTGGCAAGATCTTGTGTATGAGGTAGCTGAAACTTTGAAGTTGATTGAGAAAGATTGTTCGCGATTTAAACTGTTATAAACTGACAAAGAAAGTGCACTTGAAACTAGTGCAAATTCACAAAAGAAATAAATTCATGTACAAGACGTATGCAATGGATAATTGTTCACATGCATCTGCCCCTGCAAAAGAAGGTACTCGTGGTGAAAGAAAGAGTGTTGTACACATCAACACACACTCCTCATTCACAAAGTGATGCAAACCTTCTATGTTGCCCGTTACATTATGGGAGCCCTTACCTGTCTCAGGTCTAAGTGCAGTGCATGCCTTAGAACCCCTTGTACATTAATGTTCATGCTAGAGAAGAGGGCTGAGTTGCAGGATTACATTCCAGTCCTGATGCAGTTGTAGGCATTCGATGCCAGCTGCCCGAATATCACTGCCATCTTGTCTGCAAGCCTGCAGTGCACTTAATAAAGACTGGGATTCCTTATCAGCTGATTTAATTTACCACAAAGAAACTGACGAAAATGCATGTAATGTTTTATCTGAATACACAGTGGTAAACCTAATAACCAGTAATCACTGGACTGACCACTAATCCTGTTAATCGGCGTAACGCGCATAAAGGCCTCGCCAGGGGTAGTTTATGCTATTTAAATGCAAATACAGCGCAATACAATGTTGCATGAAGCGAAGTCTGATCTAAACGTTATGGAGATTACGTACATGTTTCTTTTACTTACGAACATTACATAAGCATCGCTATTTAAGAAAATGGCGTAAGAGTTGCAAGACTTGATTTTCTTCTACATAAATAAACAAAGGTCTTTTCTGTTATTTTCACTCCTGCAACTTGCGCTGTGTGCTGTGTACTGACAGAGAAGAAGACTGCCTTTGAAAATACAGTGTGCCTGTGAAGACAGTGCAGAGGAACGCGGTTATTAACAGTGTCTCCGAAGACAGTTATTTTTGGCGGGGCCTCTCAGGAGCCGACCTCTTGTGAAAGGGAGCTCATTTATCCTGCATCTCACTGTCCTGCCATTTCCTGCAGAGAGAGGGAGAAGGGGGGAAAGTGAAACCACATGTTTTGAGGAGCGAACGCAGGAAAACCCCAGCCGAAGACAAACGACTACCCCTCTCCCCTGGCAATTAGTCAACCCCGGGCAGCGTGCCAGCCCAGGTGTTCCCGCCTCGTGCAGGGCCCTGCCAAGAACAATGCAAAAAAAGCAGCTGATTTTGCTGACAGACCCTCTTGGTAATTTCCTGTTGTTTTGGCATCTTTAGGTTACTTTCCCACAATTACTGCTTTGCAGATGAAGTATTGCCTTCAGAACCCACCCCTAGAACTGTAAAAAATGGAGAGTTTATATGTTTTGGCCGTTCATTTTTAAACTGTCTGTTTTGTTTACCACTCCAGACAGCTGCTTTGAGTGGAGTGACTGCGCAGCATCGATTTTTTTTCTGTGCAGCATTGATTTTTTCTCGAGAGCTTATTTAAATATTTTCACCTGCCATTGGAACATAACTCCTCCTCGGGCTTTTACGCCTGAATGTCTCGAAACACCAAGTACTATAACGTCTTACTTCAGGTTTGCATTATAATGTCAATATTGGCGCACCCTCTATTTTGCGGTACAAAGTAAGGATGCACCATACAGTAGAAAGGGGATAGTGCAGGTGGTGGATAGGGCAGAGGAACATACAAGGGCGAGTTATCCACTGGCAGTGCGCCCAGGGCAGCTTGAAAGTAACACTTTCCATACTGAGGCTAACTGAAGACAAGGAACATTCTGCAGGGCATGGTTGGGTTGGAATAAAAAATCGGCCCGGGCACAGCAAAAAAAGTGGCCCACTTTTGCGTATTGCCTTTCTGCAAAACACTGCTCCAGCGAAGTTGTCTGAAAAGAAAGGGGGTGGGGGCATGTTTTATTAACTTCACTTAGATAAAAAAAAATGCACAGATTAGTTCACACTGCTGAGCCACACATGAATGCAAGTGAGACCACTTCTGCTCAGGCCCACTGCCCCCTCTCAATCAGCATACATTAATGGCCGGCCCAGCAAGAGAAATGGAATGATACCTCCTCGCATCTGCCTCTAGAAAGGCCACTCAGGCACCCACTGGGCCGCTGGCGGCATCATAACAGCACAGACAGCCCCCAGGTTGCCCAAAAAAGCCGCCCACAGCTAGAACTCGGCAACCGGCCCTTCGGCCATTTCCCGAGTACCTATGCTACCAATCCGACCCTGCTGCAGGGATAATATTTTAAGTGGTGGCTGGCAGGAAAGTGGAGAGGGACAGCATTACACCTACCCTAATAGACATAGAGGTGGACAAGCCGGCACATTCAAAGAGAGAAAGCCTGAATCCAACCCCGGGCCTGGCTTGGTTCTAAGAGCCAGAGAACGAGCAAAATGATCAAAAGAATTATGCAACAAATGTCATCAAACATTTGCTAAATTCTTTTTTGAATGAATAATATGTCTTCTAACATTTCAGAGTGTCTGTTATGATATAAGTGTTTTTATACTAAGCTAATCACCTGTGAGGGAATCCCGGCGGCTGTGGCAGGTGTGTGAGGTCAGCTCTGAGGGCTTACTCGAAAAGCCAGGTCTTCAGCTTCTTGCAAAAGTCAAGAAGAAAGGAGGAGGCTCTGATGTGTTGTGGGAGGTGGGTCCAGGATTTGGGTGCCAAGTATGAGAAGGCGCACCCCTGTGCGCTGCTTTTATGTATGCGTAGGGTGTGCGCTTTTGAGAGACCGGAAGAGCGGAGGTGTCTGAAAGGTTGGTGGAAGTGAATGCTGTGGTTCAGTTCTCAATGAAGTACATATGATTACATCATTGCACAGCTACATTTATTAAAAATAATAACCGTATGTGGTGATATTAACTGGAGTTCCTTTCCTGTCAGGTGAGCGAGGTGAAACATTCCCCGAGCTGAAGAATAAAATAATTTTTTGGTTGAACAAATATAGACCACTAATGGGATCGGGGCAGGGAGAAATATTATTCGCTAGAAGAGTCAGCTGGCTGGGGACTAAACCTAAGGATATTGTAGGGGACTGCGTGATTGTTAATTTCAGGGATCCCGGAGTGGTTAAACACGGTAAACAGTCAAAATATCGAGTAAAAAATATCGAATGGACATAATATCGAGTTTAAAATATTGAATGGACAAAATATCGAATGGACAGAATATAGACATCAAAAACATCGTTTTTGTAAATAAATGTAAATGTGGGATCTTTGTAAAGCGCACTGTTACTCTACCCGAGTGTCCTGGCGCTGTAGACCGCTGGGGAACCCGTCCTGGTTTTCCCTGTGAGATGGTCCCTTTCTGGGTATCTCCAGGGTGAAACCAGGCATCCCCGGCGTCTGTGGGGGGCCGTTGTAGAGATGAGGCAAGCTTAATGGCCAGAGTTTTCCGAGTGTGCTCCCTGGTTAGAGTAGGCACTGAGGCGAAAAATATCGAGTCCGTTGACCCCTGGTCCACGACCCTGCCGCATCGGGAATTGAACCCTGGCCCCTGGCCGTTCTCTGCTTACAGGTCTGCCGCCTCTAACCAGTGAGCCACACCTCTCCACTAAGGTAAGTAATGTAATATTGAATGTTAAAAATATAGAAAGTTAAAATATCGAAGTATATAATATAGGTTATTAAAATTATCGAATTTTTAATAATATCACATTTTTTATAGTGTTTTTTATGTTATTATATGTGTGAAAAGTGTGTATTTATGTTATAATTTATTTTAATTAATGATTTTTTTTTAATTTTTGCGTAATTTAATTTTGTAGTGGGTTGTGGGTTTATAGGGGAATAGGGTGGGACGTAATTTAATTATAATTAATTAAATATGTAAATTTATTTATTGGTATTCGTTTTTAATTAATTGTTAATTAATTTATATTTGGTAATTAATTAAATTTTAATTGGCAATTAATTGTAATTAATTGATTAATTGCTAATTATGTTAATTTTACTAATTTATTTTCTGTAGCGGGTTGTGGGTTTATAGGGGAATAGGGTGGGAAGTAATTTATTTATAATTAATTAAATAATTCAATTTATTACATTTTATTTAATTTGAATTAATTGTTAATTAATTTTTAATTGTTAATTAATTAATTGTTAATTTGTAATTAATTTGTATTAATAGGTAACTAATTGTAATAATTTATTTTAATTTGTAATTTTAATTGATTCATTATTATATTATATTAAATTGGTAATTACTTTTATTAATTTTTTATAGATATTAATGTATATTTTTTATATAATATATGAAGTATTTACTTTCCCTACTGTTGCACTCTCTGGAGTGGGAATAGTAATTTTACCCCTACGCTATCCAACGCTTTTCCTACTGTTGCACTCTTTAGAGTGGGAATAGTAATTTTTACCCCTACGCTATCCAATGCTTTCCCTACTGTGGCACTCTTTAGAGTGGGAATAGTAATTTTTATCCCTACGCTATCCAACGCTTTCCCTACTGTTGCACTCTTTGGAGTGGGAATAGTAATTTTTACCCCTACGCTATCCAACACTTTCCCTACTGTTGCACTCACTGGAGTGAGAATAGTAATTTTTACCCCTATGCTATCCAACGCTTTCCCTACTGTTGCACCCACTGGAGTGGGAATAGTAATTTTTACCTCTACGTTATTCAACGCTTTCCCTACTGTTGCACTCAGTGGAGTGGGAATAGTAATTTTTATCCCTACGCTATCCAACGCTTTCCCTACTGTTGCACTCACTGGAGTGTGAATAGTAATTTTTACCCCTACGCTGTGCAACGCTTTTCCTACTATTGCACTCTTTGGAGTGGGAATACTAATTATTACCCCTACGCTATCTAACGCTTTCCCTACTGTTGCACTCACTGGAGTGGGAATAGTAATTTTTACCCCTACGCTATCCTCCGCTTTCTCTACTGTTGCACTCATTGGAGTGGGAATAGTAATTTTTACCCCTACACTATCCAACGCTTTCCCTACTGTTGCACTCTTTGGAGTGGGAATAGTAATTTTTACCCCTACGCTATCCAACGCTTTCCCTACTGTTGCACTCTTTGGAGTTGGAATAGTAATTTTTACCCCTACGCTATCCAACGCTTTCCCTACTGTTGCACCCACTGGAGTGGGAATACTAATTTTTACCCCTACGCTATCCAACGCTTTCCCTACTGTTGCACTCTTTGGAGTGGGAATAGTAATTTTTACCCCTACGCTATCCAACTCTTTCCCTACTGTTGCACTCACTGCAGTGGGAATAGTAATTTTTACCCCTACTCTATCCAACGCTTTCTCTACTGTTGCACTCACTGGAGTGGGAATAGTAATTTTTACCCCTACTCTATCCAACGCTTTCCCTACTGTTGCACTCACTGAAGTGGGAATAGTAATTTTTACCCCTACGCTATCCAACGCTTTCCCTACTGTTGCACTCTTTGGAGTGGGAATAATAATTTTTACCCCTACGCTATCCAACGCTTTCCCTACTGTTGAACTCATTGGAGTGGGAATAGTTTTAACACTCTTGCTATGCTACGGTAATAATATTGTATATTGTGTAATAATATTATGTTAATATATATATATGTTTTAACAAATATATTTTTTTATAAGTTAAATTAATTATTTAATAATTTTAAGGTTATTTAAGTATTTTTAAGTATATTTTAGTTATTTATTTTTAATATTTTTTAATTTTACATTAATTTTAATAAAATCGATATTTTTGCAAAGTACATATTTTTAAACGATATTTTTGATTCAATATTTTTGTACTTACATGTTTGTAGATAGGACTTCGATATTTTTGTAGTCGATATTTTGTAGTCGATATTTTAAATGCCTATATTTTTGTAGTCGATATTATGTCAGTGATCCTTTAAACACATTCTTGATTGGGGAGGTCCTTGCCAACTGGGTACAATCATCCCACTCCCTCTGGGGTACTTTTACCCACAGGAATTAGCACCTGGTGGATTTGGATCAACCTATTCTCACCAAGACGGACAGGAGGTAGAATATAACTTACCTGTAGTCAATAGATTCAGCGCCTTGAATAAAGTAGATTGACTACACCATCCACTAAGGTTTAATGAAATAGTTTTTAGTGTAACTGGGTGTTCTGTGGAAGAGTGCCATAGGGTTGAGGAGGGTCCACCCCAGACGGCTTTTGGGGCCCAGGAGGATGGAATATTAATGACTCCATTAAGTATAAATCCACGCCCTCAAGGAGGTGGAATTGAGCTGGACAACCTGGCAAGAACGCCCCTCTTAATGTGTTTACATCTACTCTAGCTAGTCCTTCTAGGGCTGAAATCCTTAGATCATTGATTGGGTCATGGAACCTAGCGGGGATAGGTTCTAAGTTAGCCCATCCAGAATGGGGTGAGCTGGTGGACCAGTACGATTTGTGCTTGTTCTAAGAGACTTGGATGTTGACCGCCCCCATAAGGGTTGGCTTTGCAACATTTTATATACCTGCTGTACAGGAACCCAGAGGGAGACCCTGGGGGGGACTTTGCATTTGGGTAGCTACGCACTTGGGGTGCTCAGTGAAGGTCATAGACTCCCACTCCCCGGATATTCTTTGTATTGCTCTTAAATACTTGGATGGTTCGAGTGTGGTGGTTTTTAATGTTTATTTGCGCCCCACACGTTGGGGCCATCTATGTTATATGCTCTAGATGAACTCCTTACATTATTTCCCTCACCGACACATAGAATTATCGGGGGTGATTTTAACTGAGATTTTGAACCTTTGGCCGGGATCCCTTCTGTAACGCAAGATGAGGATTCTACTTGGCACATTCAGGAATGTTTCATGTACCCGGCAAAGCGCTTGTCGCCACTGGCTCTGCAGATTAACAAGCTCTTCTTAACTCACTCCCTCGGAGTTTGTAATGGCAGACTCCCTCCCGATGTGCCAGGTAAGATCACCTATAACAGAGTTGGGAAAAGCACAACCATCGATTATATCATGGTTAATGTGGAATTTTGGTATCAAATCAGGGCCTTCAATGTAATCCCAAGGGTAGACAGCGACCATAATCTTATGTCACTAGAACTAAAATATACACTGGGTTAACGAGATTGATTGGGGGAGCTGGAGACCCACGCTGACATGATCTAATCTTAGCTGCGGGTGGCAGACGTATTAGGTGGGCCACGTTTGCGCTAGCTGCAGATAAAATAGCTGAGCTATACCAACAAGCTGCCTGCTCCCTTGTGGAGGCTTTCGATCTCCCGGTTGCTAACTATGATTCTTCCTATTTACAGGCATTTGAGTCCATTCACTCTAATTTAACCACTACTCTGGCCGCCTAGTTCTACACCTCAGTTAACAAGAGGCCACGGCCAAAAAATCAGGCCCAATGCTTCAACAATCCCTGTAGGGTGGCTAAATGTGCACTCGTTAGGGAGGTTAAAACTGGTTCTGTACCGAGCATTAGAGCAGCTAGACTCACTTACAAAAGTATAATTGCGGATTCTAAGTCAGAATGGGAGGCTTCAAGGTGGGCAAGTATAAAAGAAGCCTTGGACGGACGCGACTACATGGACTTCTGGAATTTAGTTAGAACAGGCTCGCCAGAAGGCACGTCTGCTTTAATACTTAACCTGAGCAAAGAGGTGTGGATATCACACTTTAAGCCTTTGTTCTCTCATACCGATACCGCATCTTCGTTAGACCTAGTCCCACCAATGAAGGGTACACTCGCCCTAGAAATACTGGATGCAAAGGATTACGATTATCCACCTTGCACCATGCTGGAAATCCAGGTGGTACTTGGGAGCTTGCCCTCCGGGAAAGCTCTGTTGGATTGGATAGAATCCCTGGAGACCTATTCTAGAGTGAGCAGAAGGTGTGGGTCTCCTATATTTGGTTATATTTTAACGCCATCCTTCATGGTATGGAAATCCCCCCACATGGTTGGGGGCAGAGATCATCCCCATCTACTAAAAGGCCTCCCCTCTCGACCCGGCGAATTACCGCCCGATTAGCCTGATTGACGTCCTGCAGAAATTGTTTGCCCGCCTTTTACTAGTGAGGTTGCAGAGCTGGATTGACGAACATCACATCCTGACCTCCCTCCAAGCGGGCTTTCATGCTAAGGTCTCCACCATCGACCAACTGTTTAGACTATAATTGGTCTACTGGAAGACGGTGACTATGGGAGCTGGTAGACTCTATCTGATCTTTGTAGATCTCCGATCTGTATTTGATTTGGTCCAGAGGGATAAGCTTTGGGCCATACTGTTAGAGATGGGTGCCCCAGTATACTTGTGCCAATTGTTTAAATGCTTACATCAAAGCACCTTTGAGAGGGTGAGGTATGGGAGGAATGGGGAGCTTTCGGACCCCTTCCCGGTGGAAAAGGGTGTTAGCCAGGGGTGCGTGCTGGCCCCCAGGCTCTTCTCTTTGTTTCTTAATGGACTGATTGACCATCTTTTGGGTGGGAGGGATTTAGATTCTCCTAGTTTAGCTGCACGTAAGATACCGGCCCTGATGTTCACTGATGACACCCTTTTGTTATCAAAATCTTTTATGGGCATTCAGCGAACTCTGGAGGCGTTCTGCTCCTTTTGCAGAACTAGAAATCTGGAGATCAATCGTTCCAAAACATTAGTTTTTAACGCTAAATCATCCAATTGTCCTCACCCCCATTTGGATGGCTCGGTGTTGGAAAGAGTTTCTACCTTTGACTACTTGGGGGTAACATTGAACGATAAGATGGAATGGGGGTCGCACATGGCCAAGGCAAATATGAAGTTGGCCCCAGCTTCCGGTGGCATTTTAAAGGTTTATAACGAGTGCTCACTTAAAACCTCGGGACCGCCAGTGGAAATCTATAAAGCCCAGGCGAGAGGCAGTGCGCTTTATGGAGTAGAGCTGTGGGGTCAGGCTAGCGCCACCTCTCTGTCCACCACCAAAAACAGCTTCACTAGGCGCCTATTGAGACTTCCGCAGAGCACACCTTTGATCCCACTACTTTTAGACTTGGGTTTGGCCCCTATGCAGGAGGTTATGTCTAATCGCCCTCTGTTGTACTGGAGGCAACTCTGGACTACTCCAGAGCTGCTAAGTTTTTAGGGAGGACCTAAGGGATCTACTGACTATAAGGGGAGTGGGAAAAATGTCCTGCTTAAAATATGTTAAGCAGCTTTGTCACGCATTGGGTAGGGAAGACATGTGGCGTCTCCAGAGCAAACTTGCGCCTTAATCCCCAAAAAGCTTTTGGTTAATGTACTTAAGCAATACTGAATGGATCTTATACTACTTGGTCCTACTCTGGGTAAATTGACCAATAGATTACTGGAGGTCAAGGACAACTACCATTTTGAGCAATTCCTGAATGATATTCAGCCCCTACTGGTGAAGAAATGATATGTACAATTTAGACATGGAATATTCCCAGTTAGGGCAGTGACAAATAAGTGGTCGAATGTTCCTTTTGCAGTTAGTCCATGCCCAGGGTGTGAAAGTAGCGAAGAGATGGATCTGCACGTTCTGCTCTTCTGCCCCTTTTACTCTAAGGCAAGATCTAAATGGATCGTACAACTATGCAAGAATATGGGTCTCAGGGATTATAGCGAAGTATTTAGAATTTTAAAATATGACACTACCCCTTTGATTGTGTTCGCGACCTCCAGATACCTCTTGTCTATGTGTGGTGCCAGAGGCGCGAAAATTAAAAAATTTCAAACTGCGAGATCTGGGCTATCGTGACTACTGTAACCCAGAAGGATTTTTTTTTAAACTAAAATGTGAAGAAACGGATCTCTTTTTAAATTGTACAAGGATTCCCCTTTGCTTTAATGCTGTATCTCAAAATTGTTTTCTGGAGTATCGTTCTTTACTTTGAGTACATTGTATTGTTTTGTATCGGTATGTTTTTTATCCAAAAATTTTGTATACATGTGCTTTTATGGCTTGCAGCCGACAATAAAGCTTTTTGACTGACTGACTGACTGACTGATTAAAAATAATTATTTTTAAACATGAAACAATAAAAAGCACCCCAAGCACAGGTGACCTTCCTTGATTTTCCTAAGATGTGTCTGTTTGTCATGTTCTCTCTATCTAGGGCCTTTATTATTATTAAATCTGAAACTAGATTATTTTTTGTTAACCATATGCAAGTGAAGTTTATAGCACAAACCCTTAAAATATGTACTTCAGTGTGCTCTCAAATTGGTTGGTCAATGAAAATAATTCAAAGTAAAGTGATTTGTCTCGGAACACAGAATTTAGTCAAGGAGTGAAGCTAACCATCTATTGTCCATTTGACACTAACAAATAATGCTTTGCGCTGTTATTTCATAAATTAGTATCAGTACATAGAGTTCAATAAATACACATATGACACCATAAATCAATCTCTCTCTCTCTCTCTCTCTCTCTCTCTCTCTCTCTCTCTCTCTCTCTCTTTCCCCCCATCACCCTTCCCACCCCCGTTCCTTTATTTTATGTTTGGAATCTCTTCACAGACACCGGAAAAATCACAGTGACAGGACATGTCTGGCTGAAGCCATGCTTCACTCTTTGAGTGTGTCTCCTTGAAGATCTGTAACCGAAGGAGGAAACTTTATGTGTGCTACATGACCTCTTCGTTTTGCCAAATATGATTTTAAATGCTTTTATGGTTACAAAGTAAAACATGAGAAACCACTGAAATTCCCAAGTTATGATTAGCATCACAATCCATCACATGCACAACAGCCATGCAAACCATATCTCGCACACCAAATGCAACATTTATTGCCTCACAATATTTATGCCAATAAATAACACCTAAAAGCAAAATGTAATTAAACAACACAAATTAATTTTAATAAATGGTAATACTTTCATAGTAGTTTCTGTCGAAGTGGTTATATGTGATATATAATTTAATCAGTAAAATGATATACAGCACTTCTATTTGCATATGATGTCACAAGCATTGCATTTGGTGTTGGGGTTATTGTTTGAATGGCTGTCATACTGCCCAAGGTACCCAAAGATGGCGTGCCTCAAAGTGGTGGGTGTCAAAAGTTGAAATAAAAAACATGGTAAGTCACAATAGAATTGGAAAATAGCTGTCAACATTTTTATTCCTTGAAAAGTACCAGAAATGTTGTCACTTTCCTTGCAGTTTGGAAACAAATTTAGAAATGATTTACAGCCTCATCTGTTGTCCCGATGCATTGAAAGTTTAATAACTGTCCTTGTCAGCGAGTAAGCATTTACAAAGTGGAAGCTGTCCATAAGGGACAGTTTTACACTGTGTGAGTGCAAGCTGTGGGCACTGGCAGAGCAGAAAATGGTCCACTGTTTTGCTAAATGCCAATCCTGATGCTCCTTTCTCAATAGTCAACACTTGTTCTGGAATTGCAGTCTTCCCCCTTTTAGTGACACTATATTTGGCTCTACCCTTTCTCATTTTTCTTCCTGTCTCTTTTGTTGTGGATCAAAGTCTGATGAAAAAATAAATCTGGATCTCCAAAAATGAGTGTTGGTGCCCACCTACTGTGGCCACTGGTTCAAATTAAGGACTGATCACTTGCATTGCCAAACATGCACACACATGCATGTACATATAAATTACTTACCCGTACACTCCTGGGCCCAGATTTACTAACATGTTGTATTTGACTTGGCTCACAAAAGTGAGTCAAACTGACGCACAGTGTTGAATTGGGATTTACTTTCTCACGCAAAACGTGCTTTGCTCTTGAAAGTAACCCCAAGGCAAAGCAAAAGAGCACTATTTAGCTGCTACTTTGCATAAAGGGGGGTAACATGGGCGGCACATGGTCATTCCCATATAATCACCCCTAAGTTTTGACTAAAAGTGCTATTGATTGAAAAATCTAGACAGGACTTTTCGCCAAAAAATCACGCCTCCTCGAGGCAGGCGTAATTTTGGAGTAAAGTTTTATTTTCTCCAAATCTTTCCAGCTTTGCATGTGTGCTACACTGTACAGTACATAAACAAACATTAAAAAGTTTTAAACTATGTGGAAGCGTGGGGTTTTGTACTGTAAAGGTATCCTTCCAGTACAATGCTTGTGCTAGACCTCACTCACACACCCTTGCATTAGAGCTTGTGGGTGATGCAAGTCTGCCTAAAGTGCCAGTGCAGGGGGAGAGAGAGATATGGCACTGTTCTGCTCTACCTTTCACGCAATGCAGCCCAGCAACTTTAGTTGCTGCATTGCTTTGTATAAAAACGTGGTAATTTTGACCCTTGGTGTACAGGACCTATCATTTACTCAAGTCCTTCAATCACTTAGTTGAAAAAACCATTCTCACGTATGCCCTGGTACGTCACTGGGCACAGAGTTGGGCAGAGAAGCGGAGTTCATTTTCCTAAAAAGTGAGCTCTCTGCAATGGCTCAAATGAGACCTCTTGAAGTCATGCATGAAGCGTATGTCCCTCATTCCCAAGATAAAGCTCCATCCTGACCCTCAGACACAGCACTGAAACACTTCACACATGGACCAGCCACACACCTACACACAACATACGGAGTAGTGTGCTGCCCAACCACTATCATCAGGGGTGAGAAATGTGTTAAAAAAGCAATTGGAATGCAATTGAAATAATTTTAGCATCTGTAAACCTGAAGCAGTAGCGGCTCTTGGAGGGAGTGCTGCCGGGCCGTGACGCAGGGCAGGGGTGGGGCAGGGTGAGGGGTAGTAAACTCCAGATTATGGCAGAACGGAGGTATGTATACAAATAAATAAATAAAATGAATTTGGTTGTGTGCGCTGCATCGCCAAATGCGCTCATAGCCAAATGCAATCTGATCACTGTTTGTACCCGCCCGAAAGGGCGCCCCCAGGGAAGGGCGGGAAGGCTCAACCCCGTTCCCGCCTAAAGATGGCGACTTCGCCGTGCTCGACCTCTCAATTTTTTGCCAGAAAATGGAGTCGAAACAATCCCACGTCAGAGATGAGTCGTGCTCCTTGGACTTACGAAATATGCTATCATAACAACACCATTGATTACCCCCGTACGTTTCATAAAATTCCATGATACGTGTCTGATAAACAGGCAATTCCACCAATAATTCAGGCCTACGTTCCCCCATAATTGCAGTGAACATTCCAAACGCTCTGGCCCAATTGGCGATCGTTTCATCTACTCTGAAACCCGCCATCTTTGCACGCCATACACTAGGATGCAAAAACTCTTTCTGGTTTTTTACATGCTCAATCTCATAGTGATCGGTCAACAAGGAAAACATGTTCACATATTTATCCGCCCAAATCCTTTCTTTCACCTCAATCGGAATATGTTGAACGACTTTTTCCCTCCTCGAGGGGACCGATCCCTCCCCCGCCATCGGCAGTGGTTGCTTACCTGAACCGGTAGCTGTGACCGTTGTTGCTGCCGAACCCACGCCCGATACTGATTGTTCCACGGGAACCTGTGGGGGAACAAGAGGACACGGTGCTTTCGCAGCATTCTTCGATTGCCGCAACTGCTTCATTATCGACCTGGCTTCATCCGCCGTGGCCCCCTCATTCTCTCTGCCCAACCATGCCGCCAACTGGGCAGCCAGCTCAGGAGGCATATCCTCCCCATTCACAGGAGTGACTACCACAGGGATCGGTTGTCCCGCGTTTGGGACCGGTACTGGGGCCTCGGTCGGGGTGACCGGGTTCGCTGGAGGTGTTTCGGGAACCGGGGCCTCCCCACCCGATGCCCCCTTCTTGGCTCTTCTACCTCTCCCGTTAGGGACTACTCCCGGCAATGCTGGTCCGATGACTCTCTTTGGTCCACCCGCACCATTCATTGCCGCCATCTGTTTCTTCATGTCAGCCATGTCCTTCATCAGCATACGAAGCATCTGGTCGGTTCCAACCCTCTTTCCGATCTTCTTGCCCAGCATCGTCTAGGTCCGAAAGCTTCGAACTGACTGAAAGAAGAAACACAAAATTAATTCTTCAAAATTGGCTCTTGTTCCGTCAAGGGCTCACGTGCAACGAGGGGGTGCAGCTTCCAAGCACAGGAACAAGAGGATGCTTTCTTGTATTGCTGCTCCATTTATTCTTCTCCGGGAGGGCGTGGACCCTCCTCCGACCACCTACAGGGCGTGGCCAACGGTGTAGGTGTCTAGGACAGCCCCTCTTGGGCGGGAAGAGGCGCGCCCCGGCTACGCCGCTTCGGGCATACCAGCCGTGACACGCCTCCCGCCCAAAATGGCTTCCCGGGGGGATCGGGGCACCCGACCATACGTTCGGGGGGACCGAGTGGTCGCCCCTTTCCATTCTTTGCTGTCTGCTCTACGAAGCCTTGTTTTCTCTGCTGTGTGTGTGCGCATGCCGCCTCCCGGTCAAAGCTTGACTTCAGTCTGACATTATGACCCTCACAGAATGAACCTCCCCACTGTCTTTGCTACTTCTTGTACGTTGTACACTCACAATTGTCACTATTGCCTCAGGTATTGTAACTTTTGCTTCTGTAATTTGTTCAATTGTAATGTTCTCTTATATCAGCTCTGTTGCTTTTGTCGAGCGCTCTGTCACCTTCGGGTAAAGTCTGCGCTATATAAAAAAGCATAAATAAATCCACCGACTTCGCACCTCCCCTCCCTGTTGTCTCATCACCTATGCTGCCACCAATGCTAGCTGCCTGCTAACTGACTAGCTAACTGCCTAGCTAACTGCAAAAAGTGCATGCCACTGCCAAGCATAAATGACCACGCACATGCCACTCTCAAGCTCGCGTGACCACATGCACGCTACAACACCGAAATACCCACAGCAGTCACTGGCGACCTCTCAGAAACTTGACATTTATTGCTGACTCTTTATTCAGAAAGTCGCGGTGTGCAATAGAATTATACTACTCGGATTTGTATAGTTCTAAAGACTCGTGCGGGTCTCCAGGCGCTGTGAGATGAAATGATTTGCCAGAATCACAGGATTTCAGCCGATGCCGAAACTCGGACCTGGACACCCCAGCTCCAAAGTTGGCTGCTCTGGCAGTTATGCCACTCCCCTTAAAGACAGTTTGGGCATGACATGTCATCATGCGCTTGGAGTGCACTGCAGACCCGCCCCTTCCAGGCACCTCGGGTTGCTGTGGTTTCCTGCCCCTTGTGTGGTTCTCGCTATTTTATGTGTTTGTCTCTTCGGGTGATGCTGACAGACAGACAGACCGCACTGCCTCCTGACACACTTTGGTTTTGCTTCTTCCTCAAGATGCCGCAGCCCCTCCCCTCCGGTGTTCCTGCTCCTGATGTTGAGTTGAGAGGGATAGAAGGTGTTCCGATGTCTGGAGCAAGTGTTCAGAATCCGTCCTGAGATGAATACGCTGCAATGCTGCTCTGTGATACTCTGGGAAACGTTCAGGTTTATACCACAACTGTCTTGTTTCTGATTTCACTAATGGTTCATGTTTAAAAACAGTCTGATAAATAAGTACTTCCCAGTGCATTGATATAATGTGACATATTATTGTCACAGCTTCTACATGTTAAAGAAATGGACTTTTTAGTGCAGAGTGTGAGTGGGTGCAGAGTGTGAGTGAGTGCAGAGTGTGAGTGAGTTCAGAGTGTGAGCGAGGGCAGAGTGATAGTGAGTGCAGAATGAGTGCAGAGTGTGAGTAAGTGCAGAGTGAGTGCATAGTGTGAGTGAGTGCAGAGTGTGAGTGAGTGCAGAATGAGTGCAGAGTGTGAGTTAGTGCAGAGTGAGAGACTGCTGAGTGTGTGCAGAATGAGTGCAAGTGAGTACAGAGTGAAAGTGAGTGTGAGTGCAGTGTGAGTGTGAGTGCAGAGTGAGTGCAGAGTGTGAGTGCAGAGTGAGTGCAGAGTGAGTGTAGAGTGAGTGCAGAGTGAGTGTGCAGAGTGTGAGTGTATAGTGTGAGTGCAGAGTGTGAGTGCAGAGTGTGAGCAGAGTGAGTGCTGAGTGAGTGCAGAGTGAGCGTGAGTGCAGAGTGAGTGTGAGTGCAGAGGTAGTGCAGAGTGAGTGAGTGCAGAGTGAGTGAGTGCAGATGAGTGCAGAGTGAGTGTGAGTGCAGAGTGAGTGTGAGTGCAGAGTGAGTGTGAGTGCAGAGTGAGTGCAGAGTGAGTGTGAGTGCAGAGTGAGAGTGAGTGCAGAGTGAGTGCAGAGTGAGTGCAGAGAGTGCAGAGAGAGTGCAGAGTGAGTGTGAGTGCAGAGAGTGAGTGCAGAGTGAGCGTGAGTGCAGAGTGAGAATGAGTGCAGAGTGAGTATGAGTGCAGAGTGAGTGCAGAGTGAGAGTAAGTGCAGTGAGTGCAGAGTGTGAGTGCAGAGTGAGTGCAGAGTGAGTGCAGAGAGAGTGCAGAGTGTGTGCAGAGTGAGTGCAGAGTGAGAGTGAGTGCAGAGTGAGTGTGAGTGCAGAGTGTGAGTGCAGAGTGTGTGCAGAGTGAGTGTGAGTGCAGAGTGAGTGTGAGTGCAGAGTGAGTGAGTGCAGAGTGAGTGAGTGCAGAGTGAGTGCAGAGTGAGTGTGAGTGCAAGTGCAGAGTGAGTGTGAGTGAGTGTGAGTGCAGAGTGAGTGTGAGTGCAGAGTGAGTGTGAGTGCAGAGTGTGAGTGCAGAGTGAGTGCAGA
This sequence comes from Lissotriton vulgaris, assembly GCF_964263255.1. NCBI lineage: Eukaryota > Metazoa > Chordata > Amphibia > Caudata > Salamandridae > Lissotriton > Lissotriton vulgaris. The sequence goes on along the minus strand of NC_141699.1, from coordinate 467,329,369 downwards.
GTGATTGCAGAGTGAGTGCAGAGTGAGTGTGCATAGTGTGAGTGCATAGTGTGAGTGCAGAGTGTGAGTGCAGAGTGTGAGTGCAGAGTGTGAGTGCAGAGTGTGAGCAGAGTGCGTGCAGAGTGAGTGAGTGCAGAGTGAGTGTGAGTGCAGAGTGAGTGCAGAGTGAGTGTGAGTGCAGAGTGAGTGTGAGTGCTGAGTGAGTGCAGAGTGAGTGTGAGTGCAGAGTGAGTGTGAGTGCAGAGTGAGTGCAGAGTGAGTGTAGAGTGAGTGCAGAGTGAGCGCAGAGTGAGTGTAGAGTGAGTGCAGAGTCAGTGCAGAAAGAGTGCAGAGAGTGAGAGTGAGTGCAGAGTGAGTGCAGAGTGAGAGTGACAGCAGAGTGAGAGTGACAGCAGAGTGAGAGTGAGTGCAGAGTGAGAGTGACAGCAGAGCGAGTGACAGCAGTACAGGAGCACTAGTCCCAGCAGTACAGAAGCACGGAACACACAGTACAGGAGCACTGGTCCCAGCAGTACAGAAGCATGGAACACACAGTACAGCACCACTGGTCCCAGCAGTACAGAAGCACGGAACCCACAATACATGAACACAGGTTCCAGCAGTCCAGGAGCACTGGTCCCGGCAGTACAAAAGCACGGAACACACAGTACAGGAACACTGGTCCCAGCAGTACAGAAGCACGGAACCCACAGTACAGGAACACTGGTCCCAGCAGTACAGGAACACTGGTCCCAGCAGTACAGAAGCATGGAACAGTACAGGAGCACTGGTTCCAGCAGTACATGAGCATTGGTCCCCGCAGTACAGGAACACTGGTCCTAGCAGTACAGAAGCACGGAAATCTCAGTACAGGAGCACTGGTCACAGCATTACAGGAACACTGGTCCCAGCAGTACAGGAACACTGGTCCCAGCAGTACAGAAGCACAGAACCCACAGTACAGGAACACTGGTCCCAGCAGTACAGGAACACTGGTCCCAGCAGTACAGAAGCATGGAACAGTACAGGAGCACTGGTTCCAGCAGTACATGAGCATTGGTCCCAGCAGTACAGGAACACTGGTCCTAGCAGTACAGAAGCACGGAAATCTCAGTACAGGAGCAATGGTCCCAGCATTACAGGAGCACTGGTCCCAGCAGTACAGGAACACTGGTCCCAGCAGTACAGGAACACTGGTCTTAGCAGTACAGAAGCACAGAACCCACAGTAGATAAACACTGGTCCCAGCAGTACAGGAACACTGGTCCCAGCAGTACAGGGACACTGGTCCCAGCAGTACAGGGACACTGGTCCCAGCAGTACAGGAACACTGGTCCCAGCAGTAGAGGAACACTGAGCAGTACAGGAACACTGGTCCCAGCAGTACAGGAACACTGGTCCCCGCAGTACAGAAGCATGGAACCCACAGTACAGGAACACTGGTCCCCGCAGTACAGAAGCATGGAACCCACAGTACAGAAACACTGGTCCCAGCAGTACAGGAACACTGGTCCCAGCAGTAGAGGAACACTGGTCCCAGCAGTACAGGAGCACTGGTCCTAGCAGTACAGGAACACTGGTCCCAGCAGTGCAGGAACACAGAACCCACAGTACAGGAGCACTGGTTCCAGCAGTACAGAAGCACAGAACACACAGTACAGGCGCACTGGTTCCAGCAGTACAGAAGCATGCAGTGTGTGAGTGTGCAGGGTGAGCAGTGTGTGAGTATGGAGGGTGATCAGTATGTGAGTATGCAGGGTGATCAGTATGTGGGTGTCCAGGGCCAGCAGTATGTGAGTGTGCAGACTAAGCAGTGTGTGCATATGCAGGATGAGCAGTATGTGGATGTCCAGGGCCAGCAGTGTGTGAGTGTGCAGGGTGAGCAGAGTGTGCGTATGCAGGGTGAGCAGTGTTTGAGTATGCAGGGTGATCAGTATGTGAGTATGCAGGGTGAGCAGTATGTGGGTGTCCCGGGCCAGTAGTGTGTGAGTGTGCAGGGTGAGCAGTGTGTGAGTATGCAGGGTGATCAGTACGTAGGTGTCCAGGGCCAGCAGTGTGTGAGTGTGCAGGGTGAGCAGTGTTTCAATATTCAGGGTAATCAGTATGTGAGTATGCAGGGTAATCAGCTTTTCAACAAGCTCACACACACCACCAGCCATCACTGCACGCTTTCACCAGGTGCACACACACACCACCAACCATCAGTGCACACTTTTACCAGGCATACACCACCACCCGTCAGTGCACACCAACAGCCATCACTACACACATCAATTGTTAACGAATCCACAATTAACTATTGTACCAATAGCAGTATTGCAAACTTTACTTTTAAACATAATCATCTAAAGCTCAGCATGCTACCATTGCTCCAATTCCAATCCAAACCACATAATTCCATTACACACCACATGCATACACTCCATAACACATGGCGAAAAGACATTGTCATTTACAACGCCATTTCCTCTAACTCAAATAGATCCGAGACCTATTGCATTTCTAATGCTTGTTTAATTTACAATTGTTAATCTATTGAAATCCTAGGGCTCTGTTATTCCGAAAGTATGTCTAATTCACGACTCCTATCTCTAATAGGATAATAAATGCCTGTGATTGTTGAATACCTTTGAGCTTATATGTTTCTGGGCATGATTTACATCTTGGTGGACGGGTTACTTCATCACAACAGTGACGGATGTTCTGTCCGCCGAAACATAATACCCATAAATTATAATGGGATTTTTACTTCAGCGGATGAGATATCCGTCACCTTTGTGACGAGCAGCTCGTCCGCCAAGGTCTGAATCAGGAACTCTGTCTAAAATCTCTGCTTTTCAAGTGATAACACTGTAGCATACGACATTGCTCCGAGCTTTGCTAAAAACATTGAAGAGAAAAGATTGTATTCTTCTGTGAATATATCTATATCCACACGTGCTTATGCCTTAGTCCAGGAGTGAATAATCTAGAAGACATGGCTACAGTGATAAATTACAGTTGAGTCATCACACACAATTCTGTTTTCTTTTGCGAAGTTTTATCAGGAACCCAAGCAGTCTTTCAAATATGTTTGCTAAATTGGCAATATGTTATAAAAAGTGGTCATATTAATAGGAAAAGCTGATCTTTTTGCAATTAACTCTTTTATGCAGACATCGTCTAACGTACTCTGCGGCTTTTCCAGCTCGGTGTGTTTTATTTTCAACAATATAATTGATGTTCGCACATTAAAGGTGCCACTTCACACACATGCTGGCACACATATTCAGATTACTGAGAAAAGACTACGCGCCCTGTTAGACTCCTAGAAAAAATGTCCCCGCTGCTGACGTTTATTCATCGTCTACAATTGGATTCTCCAACGAAACCCCGCCAAAGTGTCACGATTATTGCTAAATCAGGATTTCCTCCACGCATTTAGCTAGCAAGTAATGATAATCAATTTGTATTTCAGTGTGTTTTTGCTCTAATTGGCTACTTTTCGTCGTGTTGCTACATGCACGTTTATCTTTAATATTCCGGGATAATTTATCATGGGTTTGCCTGAAGATGGCCGGTGTCCAAACAACGGGGTGGTAATTGCTTCCCCAGTTGGGCGTAATAACGACGACATTCATTTTATGTTATTTCATAAGCATACATGGTGTGTGAAAACTGGGAAAGATGTGCGGAATGTCTCAACTAGGTTTGGAAAAATGCACTTGTCAACTAGCCAAGGACTAGCAAAAATTGTTATCTTGAAAATGAAATTTTGATCCCAACAAATTAACTATGCTGTACGAAAAATCATCCAAATTCTGTGAAAAATTAAAAATCCAGATGATGATTCCAGTGGTTGAATAATCTACCGCCATAGTATTAGTTTGAGGATGGAAAATGTACTCTTGATTTTAGTCAAACATCTGCTCCTGAAATTAGAACATTTTTCAATACCACCCAACTCTAACTAAGCCATCCTTTTGTGAAAAGTTATCTGATCTTAAAGAGGCTGAAACAATGTTGAACTGTTTTTTCGGGCAATCTGGCACTGCAAGTGGGACAGCTTAGAAAGCAAAGGTGGGCAGGTTGTTTTAGTCCCGTCATGCCCCATGAGACCCGGAAAATATGGCCCACACACTGGGCCTTTCAAGCTGGCCCATCTGGCAGTGTAATGCTGAGACAATGTCTGAAAAGCAAGTCCAAAAACTGCGTTGAGATGTAATAAGTTGTCTTACATGTTTTGGCAATGCTGTTTTAGATGCATGAATACATGCAAGCTAATGGTACATGCGCAGGCCTCCAGACCTTTCCAGTCTGTCAACTTCTCTGCAAGTTGGAACATAGTTACATAGTTAATATTCATGAAAGCATTACATGAGATCTATCAAACCGGACTTTGAGGCACTGTGTTCCAGCCCAAAACAAGCATAAACAAAGCCAAAAGAACTGACCTTGGCTTTCCTTTTTGGGATTGTTAATTTTGTTTTTGAAAACATATGCATTAGGCAACACACATTTTGAGGTAGCAACAAGTAAAAATGTAACAGTCTATAGTTGGCATACACATCTTATGGCACTGACGTGGACTTCTTTTAGGTGGATGTGCACATACACACATGCATATGAATCAACTGACCCATTTCCTTATGCTGTATGCTCTTAACGAAAATGACACTGTAACAGAACTACAGATGAAGAGTTCTTACCAAAAGTAAGTATCTGTCTATCTATCTATCTATCTATCTATCTATCTATCTATCTATCTATCTATCTATCTATCTATCTATCTATCTATCTATCTATCTATCTATCTATCTATCTATCTATCTATCTATCTATCTATCTATCTATCTATCTATCTATCTACTACAGGGATGTTATAGTTAGGAAACAACAGTAAAAAGACATTAGAAATTCAATGAAAAAAGTAAAGGTTAGAGTTTGTACAGGTTATAGTTAGGCTCAGGTTTCACTCGTACAAAACCATAGAAATTTAGAAGTTATAGCTACCTGAGCTAACTATAAATTATGCCCCCGCTATCCACTGCTGATGACCTCACATATCACTCATGACATGGTCAGTGACATCACTCATTACATCACTGACATCGCAAATGACATCACTGATGACATCATTGATGACATTAGCCAGTGAGTTGTAAGTGTTTTGTAAGTATTTCTGAGACTTACAGATATATACTAAGCTACACCATAAGTTACATTTCTATTCTTTCTGTGCTACTAACACTGATACTGTTTCTAACATATGTCTTATGAGTGGCTTTGTGACTGTCTGTATCAGTATGTGAGTGGGTGTGTGGCTGTGTGAGTGGCTGTATGGCGTGTGACTGGGTGTGTATGTAGGTGTATGGGTGAATACATGGGTGTGTGAGTAGCAGTATGGGTGAGTGAGTGGCTGTATTGGTGAGTGAGTGTTTGTATGAGTGGCTGTTTGGGTGAGTGAGTGGGTATGTGAGTGATTGCATGGATGAATGAGTGGATGTGTGACAAGTTGTATGGAAAGGTGAATAGGTATGTGAATGGTTCTGTTGATGCGTGAGTGAGTGTATGAGAGACTGTATGGTTGTGTGAGTGGGTCTGAGGATGATGTAATTTGAGATTTCATCAGTGATGTCAGTGACCATGCCATGAGTCAAGTAACATGTGAGGTCATAAGCAGAGCATTGCAGGGGCGTAAGTTATAGTTAACTCAGGTAACTGTAACTGCTGAATTTCAATGGTTTTGTACAAGTGAAATCTGAGCCTAACTTTAATGTCCATGTAACTTTTGTTTTTTTCAGTGAATTTCTAAGGTGTTTTAATTCTATTTCCTAACTATAATGTCCCTGTAACCATTGGTTTTTTTCCGTGAATTTTGAAGGTTTTTAAAAATGTATTTCCCACCTATAACATGCAACCTTAGAACAACTTCTTTGTTTGGTGGAACGCTGTTACCCTTTTGGTAAGCTGTCCATAATCCTGGCATATGTCCGGAAGCCCTTTGCAGACTACTAAGGTCGGCGGGTAGGTCTGCCCAATTATTAGAAGGGGAGGGGAGGTGGCCTTAACTGAACAGGGGAGGGGGTCCCAAATTTACCTTATTACTATTCAACAGTCCTGCAAGGTACCATGCATCAGGGGTTAAACTAACGCATTTTAGTGATGGTGTCCACATCACCGCACTAAAATGGATTAGTCATGAAATTTAGCTCCTGCTTAAAGGGATGAGATGCTCTCTAGGAGGTCAGTTGCACAGCATTAAGGGTTCGTTCAAAGGTCTGTGCTGTGCTTGCATAGTGTGCTGTTTTTACTTGTTTTTTAATATTTGCTTAGCAGCGGCACTAACACTACATGATGCTAGGAACTCTGGCGCCCCACAGACATATCAATTAAGAAGCAGAGTCGTCTGAGCCATTCTGGACCAGGAAGACAGCGCTGCATGCGGATCTCGGGAGGCGCCTTGCTGGTTGTTGTTTTTCTGGCAAAACGTCTGGCCCACTGTGACCACCCAGGTTCTGATTGGCCAGAAGAAGACACTGGTGCCAGGTGTCAGTTTTGTTTTTCCTTTTTTGCCACACCCAGCGCTATTGTCACACTAGATCTGTTTCTTACTGAGGGTTAAAGCAGCAACAGCAGCATTATGAACTCTACACCGAGCTGATCGGGTGACAAACGCTATTCACCACAAAGGGAACATTTAAAACTGTAAGTCAACAAATCATTGTTGAACCATGTGAAGCTGGAAAACAGAAAATATAAAAAAAAGATAGCATCCAAGTGAAAGATAAAATGCAACTGGTTGCTGTTTGTTTAGAGCCATGGAGACACTCTGCTGCTTTCTGAGCCCAGGAGGCACTTGACAGGTGTACTTGGAGACAGCTGCCACGCCACTTGGGGCACCTCACATTTTCAGCTGACTAACTGACCCTGATTTACCTCAAGAGTATGAAAGGTGAGTCTGGCAACCCATCACTGCTCGTGATATCGTCAGGTCTCACCTTTCAAGCTGCCGGGCCACAACGTTCAGCTCCAGCTGAACTGTGTGCCCCGGCTGCAGCCTGAGAGAGCTTTGGGTGATGACAGTGTTGGATCCCAGGGCTGGCCATAGAGCTTCCTAGTGCCCAGGCCCGTGACTGTGTGGAGATTCTGCTCCCTGCTTCACCACTTTGGTGGTTCTTCTACAGGGTTGGGGAGCCTAATCCATGAAAACCCTGAGTGCAGCCAGGGATTCCCACGTACTTCCCAGGTAAATGTTCATAACTCCACTTCATCCTGTTTATATTTTTCTCCTACTCCAATCACTTTAAGTATGCCACAATGGGAGAAATTTGTTTAATGGCTTACCCTGTGAGTAGTTGTTTTGTTGACATTGTTTTCTTGGATGGCTAGGGGTGTTCTAGGGGCATAGATCAATGTTATTGTTGCGAGCAGGCAGATTGACGCCTCATGGGTATGATTTGTTTCAAGACAGCCATGGGATTTTGCACGCACTGACAATTTCTCCCTGTTCTTTTATCTGTCATGTGATTGTTGGGACCAGTATTAACGATTTGGCCCTCATCCTCGCTCTGCAGTGCATAGTTGGACAAAGGGAGTTATGAGTTCCTGAGTGGGGTGAAAGGCACATGTACTAGCATTTCTTTTGTGCTCATCATCATATTGCCCATATGCAAATACAAAAGCTAACACAATAAATTAGACAAATAGCGTATTTTTTCTAATATGGTATCTTTTCCAGTCAAACCACTCCTTGAGTGGTTTGTCATCAACCTTGAAATTGTCAGCACATTTTTTTTAACAATGTAGCTTTACAGTACTCACTCGATAACTAGGACGATTAGGTTCACAACAGAGTTTTTTCCTTTAAGTATCATGACTGTGTGTGTGTGGGTGTGTGTGTGTGCGTGCATCCATGTTTGTGCTCTTCATCATTGTACCCATATGCAGATGCCCCAGCTATATGGGAAATTTGGTAAGTATCTTTGTTTTCTAATGTTGCATACTTTACAGAGGCCAGTGATTCTTTTCATAGTATTTCAATGCCTGAATTTTCAGCAAATCTTTTAATATACACAGTTTTAAATGAACTAATCAGTTATTAGACCGTTTTTATGCTCACTGTAGGGCTTTTTGTCTTAGAGTATAAATACTGGCTGTACTTAAGTAGTTTAGGTAGCTCATTGTTAATTTATAAACCAATTCTTTTCCAAAATGTGATGGGGAAGGGAGCCGTGCGGCCTCCCTTCTACCTGGCCGATTTCAGCCCTGGGCCTTGGCCATGTGTCTTTGGGTGCCTTAGTCCCAGCCAGGGTGCCCAATGTGCACAATGGGGACCGCTGGGGAATCCCCAAGGCCCCTGCAGTCCAAGCTGGCTTCCTGTCTCCTATGGGAGCCGACCTTGCTGCTGCTTGCAGGGAGATGTTGGAAATGCAGCTCCCGTGCAGGAGCAATAGTTTAATCTCTCTTCTGATGGGCGGGAGCATTTTGAGAGCCTCTGCTCGCTGGTACCAGAGTGTTTGCTTGGTGGGAGTCCATGCAAAAGCAAACAGCTATGTCCCGCGGGTGGGCACCCTGGGACATAGCAGGTGCTGGCCCTGGGGGGTGGGGGAGGTGTCAGAATTGACTCCAGGAGGGGGCTATGCGGCCTACCTCCTTCTCTGAGGCCAGGCCAGGCACGGGCAGGTGGTGGTCCATGGGGCCGTATATGGCCAAGGAGGGGGGCCATGAGGCCAACCTATCAGTATTATTTAATCCTTGGGGAGGTTGTGGCTCCATGGTCAGGAGCTACATGTGACCCCCACCAACTCATTTTATTGCTCCTGGGAGGAGGTGGTCCAGAGGGGTTCTTAGAAGCCCGGGGGGGGGGGTCATGTCTGGCTTCCCTCCATTATTTAAAACAAAGCCCCAAGGAGGTTGTGGTTCCTGGGCTCAATGAGCCTTAGGAAGAGGGCCCCACGCACCCCCTCTGTCTTAAACAAATTTCCCCAGGACCTGGTCCACTGGAGGCTCTATTGAAAACAAGCCTGGGAGCCCACACTTGTTTTTTTCTTCAATTTTTGCCATTGATTTGCGGCTCCATCGTGTTTCCACTGCAATTTGTTTGTTTTTTAAATGCTTTTTTGCCCTAGAGGGGTTTCTCTGGGACCCCATTATCAGAACTAAGGGGTCAGGGTATTTTTTAAAATGTTGTTTGTGGGACAGACTGCTTTCAACACTTCCTGGTTGAAATGTTGGCTTCTAGTCAGATTTAAGCACGGGGATTATTGGATTCTCAGAGGATCCAACAGTCCCTATATATACAAATATGGATTTATTTTAATAAGTAAAAAACTACAGAATGGATTGACACCAAACATCAAAAAGGTTTCTTTCTGGACCAAAAGATACCTTTTTTGCCAAATCTTGTGTGATTCCGTCTAGAAGTAGTCATGTCTAAAATCTCTATGGAAACTAACATGGGAAAAACACTTTTTTTGCCGGCCCACTTTTTTTTCGGTCCCAGCTTCATGGATCACCCAAAACATTCAATGCCCAACAAGAATCATGGCACACATTTTGTGGGAAGTTTTCATGAAGATTAGTCACCTGGCGCCATAGATATATTCATCTGAATCCCCCCAAAAATGTTTTAAGAAAAGAAGAAAAGGGGTCAGGGTAGGAATATACTGATATCTTAACTGTAGTTCATTCTGGGTGTCCGGAGGAAACCTGCCAGGGTGAGAAAGCACTTTTAACAAAAAATGTTTGCCGCAACCTCTCAACGGATTTGTGAATCCGCTGCAATTAAAAAAAAAAACAAGCGCGGTCTCCTGTGCTTGTTACATTATAACTTCTGGGTGGGCTAGGTCCAGGAGACATGCAGCATAAAAGAGAAAAGGAGGGGGGATGCGTGCCCCCCTCCTGAGGCTCCTTGAGCCTCGGAGATTGCCACCTCTCTGGGACTTTATTTAAAATAAGCAGGGGGGCCATGCAGACCCCCATCCATGGGCTCTTTTGAGCCCAGGGACCACCAGTCTCCCTCGGGTTCTTCTTAAAATATTGGAGAGGGGCCACATGGACTCCCTTCTAGGAGCTCTTTAGAGCCCTGGGGAACCCCCCCCCCCCCCCCCCCCAGGGCTTTGCAGTATTAATTAGCCGGGTGGCCATGCAGACCCCTTGTACCCTGGTGACCACCACCTCCCCAAGGCGAGCTATGAAAATATATGCCATATTCAGCCACAGGGACCACCACCTTCCAGGGCTGGCCCATGAAAACAGTGGCCTGTGGCCCAAGAATAATCCCGGGAGATGGGGTCTCAGGGGCCGAAATCAGAAAGAGGACTCCTGCAGCCCCCCTCCTCATTGAATTGACCAGTTACCTGTGAGATGGGGTCCCTGGGACCGAAATCAGTGTGGAAAGTGGGCCACATGCCCTCCCCATTAAATTTAGGCCAGGCCTTAGTGGATATGGTCCACAGGGCTTAAATCAGCCTGGGAGACGGGGCTGCATGGTCCCCTCTCCCCATTAAGTTTTGGCAGGCCATTTTGGCTATATTGCACATTTCATAGAAATAAAGCCTCAACAGGAGGCATTTATAAACATAAACATAGCAGATGCCCCCGATGAAGCACCACTTCTGTAAAGGACAAATGACCGTAGCTCCTAGGCTTGGTGAATGCAAAGCAAGTCTGTTTTCTCTGCAATTCCATATTGAAAAACTATCTGAAATACTTTGTGGAGGTGAATGCATATTTGATCTATTGGAGCACAATCTGTATGTGACAGTGAAGAGTGGGTTCTTTCTTATCCTCTCTTGGTGAGAGCAGAGTCCATTGTTCTCGCTTTAAATTACTACGAATATAGAAATGTTTGGTGGAGATTTACCTCTTTGTTCTCTTGTCGTCTTCTCTATAGATTCATGTTATCAAAAATGTCTAGATAAAGATGCATGAGGAACAATCATAATTCCAAAACACACACAAGGACACTAGTGCCATTTATTTGTGCTCCGTTACTCAGATATAGTGCAGAATATGTACTGGGCATTTACCCAAGGAGATAGCACTTAGTAATTAACCAGTAGAAACTACTCCACTGGGTAAATATATTGTACAAAACCTTGGACTCTTTTTGGATAAAGGGGCAGGTGTGGTTGCTTTGTGACCCAGTCTCTGACAAAGTTACTGGCACAATCACACAGACACTTAGACAACCACTCATATACTCAGGTACTCAAGTACCCACTGACAGACCCACTCAGGCACTAATATGCCTGCTCATAGACCCACATAGTCACTCACATACCCACTCACAAACCAAACCATATACCCACTCACCGACCTACTCAGACACTCTCACGGTCACTTATTAAACCCACTCAGACACTCTCACATCCACTCATAAACTGACTCAGGCACTCATGTACCCACTCACAGAACCACTCATACACGCTCACAGCCACTCACAGACCCATTCAGCCACTCATGCACCCACCAAGACACCCACCAAGACACTCATGCACCCACTCAGGCACTCATGCACCCACTCACACACCAAGTGAGACAGTTATGCAGTGGCTGCCAGGCCCACTCAGACACTCACACTCACACACCCATTGAGACACTCATACACTCACTCATACACCCACTGAGACACTCATGCACTCCTTCACACACTCACTCTCAAAGGTGATATCATGAGGGATGTTACTGACTCTGTCATGACTGATGTAATATGTGAGGTCATACGCAATGCATTGTAGGGGCATAAGCAATAGTTGGCTTACATACCTATAACTGCTGAATTTCTGTGGTTTTATACAAGCGAAATCTGAGGCTAACTGTAACATCCCAGTACCCTTTGGTTTTCTCCACTAAATAAATATATACATATATATATATATAACCTACTGGCGGTCACCAGTAGGTAGTTATAGTTTCCATAGGAAAAGGTCATTTTCAGGTGCCTATATCTGTGGCACAGTTTGATGAATCTCCATGAAAATTTCTAAATAATGGTGCCCGGAACTTCAGATGGAGTCTGGAAAGTTTCGGGGTGATCCGTGAAGCAGTGGCTGAGAAAAAAGGTGTCCCAAAATGCATTTTCCCCATGTTAATTCCCATAGGACCTTTGAAGAAGCCTAAAGCCTGAACCACTGGACGAAATTACACCAAACTTGGCAGGAAGGTAGATTGTTAAAATCTAGATTGCGACGTTAACATTATCAGCGCCATCTTGTCCCTTTTAGGCTCATATGTGCGCGTAAGTAGCAGCCATTTTGAAGGCCATGGCCTCTCTGCCCACTGCCAATAGCCAGCGCGTCTCTCTCTCTCTGACCTCACAAGCATCCTCCGCGCACTGACAGCCCCCGTTCTCACATGCTTGGGCCATAAACCTCCCCTTCAGCGCGGCTCAGCCTCAGAACCACATCCCGTACCCGGCTAACACCTCCCTCCATCCCTTTTGTGATCACACATCCTTTGATGAACCCCCTTTCCTCTGTGCCCGATTGTCCGGACCCGATCCCAGGCCACCACTCGGTCCCGCGGATACAGTTTATTGCCCCCTACAGTAAGAAGCTGTCCCTCTTCAAAGGACCTACGACTGATCAAAGCCCTCACCCAATGAGATCCGATCAACCGCACACATTATGGGAACCGACGGAATGTCCAGCTGCACGACAGTCATCACCTACTGAGATCTATGTGGGGACTTCTACTGTAAATGTGTGTGGGAACGGGCTTGAAGCGGGGATTCCGAGGATGTCTTTCCGTACATCAAAGTATTGACAAGAATGTGTGTCATGCAATAAAGCCATAAACCTGTGTATTAGAGGCCAGGCCTCAGAGATGCGGTTAGAGCACTTCAAGAAGATACCCTGTTGTCTGATTTGATGTGTTCTGCTCCGTCGGAATAAACTTATGTTTCCTGCCTTCCAGTCTCCAGCGCCTGCCTCTTTGTTTGATAATTTCGAGTGGTATGAGAGGCGACTAACGCCGGGCAATGCTTAAAGGTTATCGGTTGAAATCTGCCTACCCTTTTACAATTGGTGTCCCAAGCGTGGGGCCCATCAGCCACACGTGGATTCAGTGGGAGAGGTCCTGACAACAGAGTGAACGACTGCAATGATCGGGACTGCACCTGCCTGATAGACCCTCGTCTGGCAGCCGATCATCCGAACTTCACCAGTTCCGAGCAGACCTCTCTCGAGTGATCTACGGTCCTGACTGGGAACCATCAGGAGTGCGGCGGCAATTACGGAGAATAGTGGAAGATCGGGCGCTGGAAGCGGAAGACGAGAAACTGTCCATGCGGTCTGGGTAAGGTCATGTAACACGACAAATTGCGAAACGATTGTTTGAAAAATACTAGTATTGCTCATTGATTGTTTTTGAGATATTCTCTGCCTGCAAACGGGGAAGAATAGGAATATTCTCTCTTCCTTTGCAGATAGTGAAGGGTAGGCAATGCAGACGTTTGTCCCCCTTTGTAATCTGTTGTGCCTATTTTTCTCCCCACTGATTGATTGATTGTCCGAACATTGATTGTTCGAAGTTTGTTCTTTTGAGATATTCTCTGTTTGCAAATAACGTAGAATAGAAATATTCTGTCTAGTCTTTGCAAGTAGTGAAGGCTAGGTAGTGCGGACCTTTGTCCCCCTTTGTAATCTGTCATGCCTATCTTCTCCCCACTGATTGGTAGTTGGTTCAGCCCGGACCGCTTATTAGAGATGAACCATCCAGCTCCACTGGAAGGCACCCCTAATAAGGACATGTTCACTAAATATGGATTAGTCGCCGTGGCTTATAGTAAGCTATGGCATAAATATACAAGAAAAGATCAGGAAAGTCAGTGGCCACTGATAGGATCCTTTGATGACGATAAAATAAACGTGCTGGAAACAGCCCTTCGTAACAATAAGACAACGCCCACTATGCTTGATAGTCTCTGCATGTGGCGCAAAGAAGCAGAGCAACGGAAGAAGAGAAATGAAGTTAGATTAGAGAAAGAGCTACGGAAAGCAGCTCACCTAGCTGCTAAAAAGTTAGAGGAAGAGATAAAGGAGAAGGAGGAAGCCAAGCAGAAGCAAGAGTCCGAAACATCGGGCCAGTGTCCCATTAGAACACCCTCTACGCTCTACCCTGAGTTACCCTCGAAACAATGAGTGAACGATGTTTATTACTAGGTCCCCCAATCATCTACATGCCCCCTCCATGTGCCCCTTCCCATCCCTTAGTACAGCACCCGCAGCCCCCAAGTGCAGGTGAGAATAGTGCCAGGACTTCGGTCCTCACGGCCTCCTCGCCGGCCCAGACCCTTGTACTCAGCGCAGCACAAGCAGCAACATTAGATGACCCTGACGCTAGAAAGGAAGACTCCACTAGAATGAACCGATTAAGCAAAGATGAACGAGTAGGGATCGATAAGATAGTGAAGACACTGGTGGAACGAAAAGAGAGTGAGGAATACGTAACGGATATGTACAATTCATATGCCAATAGCCACAGACGACACTCTGTCGTGCGATTTTGTTATCATACCCTTAATACCTGTGAAGACCGATACCAAGACAAAGGTCCTGAGAGCCTAACGACTCTGTATAGGAAAGTTGACATTGGGGATGAAGGCGAGTGTGAGGTGACGGACCTCTTCATACGTACGCTTGAAGTTTTCCGCCACCTCACTGACAGAGATTAGAAACTAACACTACAACTCCTGTAGTGACCGAACCCCGAACAGAGAAAACTGACATGATGATGCCTATAAAGGAGGCCGATCCCTACTGGGTTCCCCCACGAGGACAGGGAACACATGATGACATTAACCACCAAGATGCGAGAGGGAGGGTAGTTTATAACTGGGTCTACCAACCATGGGATCGGCAAGACATCCTGACTTTCCGAAAGTCCTTGCCTGATTTACGGAAGAACCCCACTGCCTTTTATACGGAATTAGGCACAGCCTTAGGTTCGACGATTATGACCCTAGCGGACATCGATTTGTTTTTCGGGCTATGTCTGCCAGCTGATGTGTGGAAGATAATCCGGAAAGTCGACCACCTTGAGCTGTTTGGACATACCTGGTCACAACTCGATGGCATAGATAGACAACCAGAGCCTGGACAGAAACCTTTAAAATCCATTTTAGACCTCCCAGACAAGATCGTGCAGAAATTGAAAACCCTGATCCCAGAGAAGAAGGTGGACTGGTCGATAGTAACGGCCTGCCGCCAGAAACCCCGGGAAGACGTTTCAGAATACTTCTCCCGGTTTGAGACGGTGTTTTCTGATTACAGTGGCCAGGACATGACCACTGCAAACGGACATCATCTGTTTGTCCAGAATTATGTCAAAGGTCTGTCACAGGAAGTCTCGCAGAAACTACAGACTAGCGAGAGTAGTTGGGCGGCCTCCAAACCTGTGGCTATCCTTCAGATGGCCCAGTACTATGAGCATCAAAAGAATGAGAACAAAAGGGTGATGATCGCTCAGCTGCAAGGGGTGACTATAGGAAGGGAGCAGTACAAAGGAAGTTACCAATGGAATGCTCCTAGAAATCCACCCCCTAGAGACCGTACGTCCGCACCCTACGCTGGATGTAAAGACATCGACGAGAACCAGTGTGCGTTTTGTAAAGGATTTGGTCATTGGAAATCCCAGTGCCCTGGTCTGCAAGAAACAAACAAGAATAGGGACAAAAGAGACGTAGCGGGTGGGCCAAGAAATAGAGGACAGGGACGAGGGTACATGAAAGACACCAACAACGACAGGCCAGGCAGACCGAACACGTTTGACCGTCCCCGACAGAACCAGTACCAACAGTCTGACTGCGACGACACCCACGACTTCGCAAAGGACTGCCAAGGGCAAGGGAGTGATCCAGTCGAGCTCTATGTTGACCAGCAAGGTCCTTATGTCACCGCTAAGGTCCTGGGTACGAAGTCTCCATTTTTGGTAGACACTGGCGCAACACGTTGTGCATAATCTAAACGACTTATTCCAAGGGCACTCTTGTCTGGCTCACATGTAACATCAATAGGTTTTGATGGAATGCCCTCCACTAATCCCTTGTCCACACCGATCTCCTTTGACTTGGAAAATAACACCACTGACACAACGTTTTTGCTCTTATCCAACACCCCCGATGCCATTATGGGATTTGACTTATTGAAGCATTTCCAAGCTACTATTAGGTGTTCGCAAGACGGAGTTCGAGTCATTTTATACGACAACCCGACTCTGCTCAGACTTTGTCCCACATGACGCATGTTTTCCATCACTGATGCTGACCTGTCCCTACTCGACACCCTACCTCTGTATCTGTGGGCCAAAACTGACTCAGATGTAGGACGCATGATGATTGACCCTGTGCATATAACTGTTCGACAGGACGCTGTGCTCCCAAAACTTCCACAATATCGGATATCGCCCGAGGGCGAGAAGGCATTGGTAAAGATCATCCAGTCCCTGATAGATGCAGGAGTGGTAGAGGAAGTAGTTAGCAATGTTTGCAACAGCCCTATCCTACCCATTGTAAAGAAGCAGGGTGAGGGAGATGAGAAAGCGTACCGCTTCATCATCGACCTATGAGAGGTCAACAAAGTAGTTGTACCTCAGTACCCCGTAGTCTCAGACATCACCACCATTCTGACTCTGATTCCTTCCACTGCCACCACCTTCACTGTAATCGACCACATATTACATCACTCATGACATGGTCAGTGATGTCACTGACCATGTCATGAGTGATGTAATATGTGATGTCATCAGCAGTGCATTACACGCGCAAGTCATAGTGAGTCCAACTAACTATAACGTGGAATTTCATTGGTTTTATGTCAGTAAAATTTCCAGCTAACTATAACTGGTGTGAAACCTATGTTTTTTTCAGTGAATTTCTTAGGTTTTTTAAATGCTAATTCCTAACTATAACTGGTGTGAAACCTCTGTCTTTTTTCAGTGAATTTCATAGTTTTTTTTAATGCTAATTCCTAACTATAACTGGTGTGAAACCTTTGATTTGTTCTGTGAATTTCATAGGTTTTTTAACTGCTAATTTTTAACTTTTTATAGGGCTTCATACCTATGTACTTTTTAGTGAATTTCTAAGGTTATTTTTTCGCAAATGTCTTTAGCTGAGAAAGGTATGTTTTTCTAAAAATGAACCCTATATTGTATATTAAGATAATTTTGAAATAGTATTTTCTTTTTTTTTTATATTTGACTCTGGTGCGCTCCCGGTACGCGTACCGGTGAACGCCCCGGTGCGCGTACCGGTGCGCGTCCCGTCAGTGCACCTACAAAAAAAAAGAAAAAAAATAATGAAGGAGTGAGCATGAGGAATGGGGTCAGAGAGAGTGGTGTTAAGAGAAAGAGAGCTAGAGGGAGGAACACAGAGGGACTGTGTAATAGATAGTAAGACAGAGAAAAGGTGTAAGAGGAAGTAACTGAGAAAAAGAAAATGAATAAGGGAGCAAAAGAAGAGAAGAAAGAGGAAGAAGACTAAAGCAGAGGTTCTGGGAAATTGTGAATGGGTGATGAAAGTAAAAGGAAGGAGACTTAAGTATGGGGAATGACAAGTAGCGACGGAACCATAGAAAAAAAAATAGTAGTGATGGAGGGAAAGAAAATAGTAGTGAGTGTAAGTAAAGAGGAGTGAAAGAGGGTGGATATAAGTGAATAAGGGTAAGACATGGGGAGTGACAGAGAGAAAGAAGAGAGAGAGTAAAGGAAGGAGTGTCAGAAAGGGATTAAGTGAACCAGTAAAAAAGGTAAGTGAAGGAGTGTGGATAAGCAGAGGTACTGAAAGAAGTTGAATGTGGTAGGAAGTAAACATGGAGGATAAGAATAAGTGAGGGAAGCAAAGTAAGGAAATAAGGGTGAGGTAGGGTGAGAGAAAAGTAGTGAGGTTAAAACAAAGGGTGATAACAAACTACATTTTGTAAACACACTTACCATATAATTAATGAAAACTTACTTGTATCTGTGATTGACAAAAGAAAAAACACGTTATAATTAGTAAAAAATATATATTAAAATAGAAGAAACAGTTCAAGAGGTAAAAAAGCTAAAAAAGTTTACTAAAGTAATGTAGCAAGAGAAAAAAGAAGGAAAAAGAAATAGAAAGAGAACACATTACTGAAGGTAAGTAAGATACTAAAAGAATGTGAGATACCAAAACGAAATCAGGAAAGATAAGAAAGAAAAAGGAAAATGAGTGAAAAGGAGAGGAGTCTGAATGAGGAACTATTAATAAAAAAGAGGAATAGAAGATGACTGAGAGTGAGTGAAGGGGAGTCACAGAGTGAAGGGATGAAGGGAATGAGGTTAATATAGAACGATGGATGAAAAAGGAGTGAGAGAGTAAGTACACAGAAAAACAAAGAGAAGGACTGAGTGAACTACAGTACAATGAGTGCGAAAGAAAAAAAAAGGAGAAAAAGAAAGAAAGAGAGGGGAAGAAAACTAAAGCAGTGGTACTGAGAGAATGTGAAAAAGATAAAAAGTGGTGGAAGGAAGACAGGAAATGCAGACAGTTCAAATTGGATTGAGAAGTTGTGAATGAAGTGCAGTAAAGGAACAGCAATGAAACAAAGTTAAAAAAAGGCAATGTAAATGAGTAAAGAGAGGTAAATAAGGGTGAAAAAGGAAAATGAGTGTGAGAAAATGTGAATACAATATAAATTACACAATGCAATTTATAGAATAACTTCTACAATATGTTACATTGTTTATTTTTGCTGTTCTCAGAATATATTGAATTTCACTTAAATTAGTGAGTTCAAAGTCTTCATCATATAACAGCGGGGAAAAAAAACACAATCTAAAAGATTGTGTTAAAAAAAAAACCATTCAAACTTACATCTCATGTATGTACACTAATCTTTGATTCACTTACTTTTCCGTGAGGCCAAATAGAAGATAGTGAAGGTCCTTTTGGTGGAAAAAAAGTCTGCTGCGCTCTATAACTTCCATTTCATCGACTTCCTATGAAAAAATATCGAAGAACATCATACCTTACACTTTCCTCACGGCCAATTTGTGTCAGATATATCAGTATTTTTTACTATGAGATCCGCTACAGTACCTATATGAGATAAATAATTTTAAACATTAGATTAACTAACTAACTAACTTGTATTAACTGCACCCGTCTTCAAAAGCCAATTCCCTTTACTAAAACTTTGGTTTTAAAAACACTAGGAAAGAATTTTTAAAGTCATAAGGCAAACGTTGTTTATAAGTCAAATGAGAATCATTGCAGTAAGTCCAACCTTTTTTACATTTTAAGTAGCATGTATAATGTCCTGATGTTGTTGAAGGACCGTCATGATAAATAATAGCTTCAGTTGTAAAGGTTCTTTCTGAAATTGATAACTAAGAAGCCACAACATTTTTGATAGAAGTTGTCAATTTAGTTCCCTCAGGACTACATCGTTCGAAAACTAAAATGATATACTGACCATAACTTTGTATAAACAATGTGGATAGCATTGGACATTTACATTGGGTACACACCATATTATGATCTGCTGCTTTAACTAGATTTTTAAATAACACTGATTTACAGTCTGGTAAAGTCAAATATATAAATCTTTCAGTGTCTATTCTAGTAGTACTTGATGAACTACAGTTGTGGCATTCATGCTGTCATTGATAAGAAAGGCTGAAAAGATTATCTACATCTACACCTTCATCTTCCAAAACACCAAACATGTACATTAAAAATTACTGACAATCCTGCTGAATGTTCTGTGAAAATTTATCTTGACCAGAACACATATCTAAAATATTTCGAATTTCTCTTACACTTTCTATTTTTGCTCTATCACTGCTACATTTATCAAACACAGAATTCAATAAACCACACAATCTTTGATCCCGATTTTCAACAATCTGTTCTTGTAAAGTTTGAAGAAAAAAAACAACATTAACCACTACATTAGCATAGCAGTTGACACCAGAACTATTTTCAAACTGAAATCCAACATTTTCATCAGAATCCTTTTTCTTTCTGTTTTGAATTACAGTTTCATCTACTTTTTGTCTTTTTGCTACTACCTCACTGCAATTATCCTCATTTCTTCTTTTTCGGCCTACCACACGTTTTTCAAACAGAGGATATTGTGGCAAATGTGGAGCATACTCTCTTCTTAACCTATTGTATTCTTTAACACAATCTAGATCTGCACAAATCTTTGTCTCATCACACGCAATCAAGTACAATCCTGATAAAGTTCTGACTCGGGATAATGCCACATATGCCATACTCTCTATAAACACAGATCTTCCAATGTTCACTAAAGCATTATCTACACTTAAACCTTGAGATTTATGAATTGTTACTGCATATGCCAAACAAACAGGAAACTGTTTTCCTATCTAGCAGAACAACAACTGATTTGTTGTACTTGCTCAATACCATCAAATTTTATTTTTAAAAATTCAATTCCATCTCTATTTCTATAATTCACAAAATCAACAACATAACCCATTGCTCCATTTACCAGACCTCTTTCAACATTTCAACTGGAAGACCTCCTTTCCTTCCGCAAGGCGATAAAAACTTTCCTGTTTTAATCTTGATCTCTCCTCTTTTAGCTGTTGTGTTTCCTGTGGTTGTTGCGTGTTACCTTGATATGCGCCGGGACGCCCCTTGGCTGGGGCAGCTGTGCGCAGTACAAATTCACGTAACATAACATAACATAAATTCCTTCTCAAAATGATACGACAATTTAAACACACATTCAGAGTCTTTTCAAAACCAGCTGTTTTAGAAATACTTTTCTCTAATGAATCCAATTTGGTTTTCAAATTTTCGGACAAAACAATTGTTGCACCCATATGCTCTATTTTATCTATTGCTTCCAGTTTCACAATCTCTTCATTTTCTAACTCTAACATTTTGTTGTTGAAGATGGAACATTCTTGCAGAGTTGGCATCAAACATATCCCAGATTTCTTTTCAGTCATTTTTTAAAAAATATTCTCTGGAAGAATGTTTTCATTTGGATACAAATTTGAAATTAATCGAGCATGTAAAGCTTCTTTCCCAAGCTCACTTACTTTTCCAATTCTTACATCTTGTAGAATATTTTTATAATCTTCATCCTTTGCCTGTCGCATATTTTGAAGCAGTTCAGCATATTTAAAATGTAACCATATATTAACGTTTCCAATACTTCCAAGGGACTTCCTGGTATATTCATGCGTGAGCATTTTAAACACTGGTTGTCCTTTTACTGGAGTCAACTGCAATAGATCTCCTAAAACAATAATGTGTTTTCCTCCAAATAACACATCATACTCTGTTCTAAGAATTTCTTGCATTCTCAAATGCACAAAAGCAAGCATTAGATTTGAGACCATGCTTACTTCATCAATGATAAGAAGTTTCATTTTCTTCAAGACTCTTGAAACTTCAGAACACGCATCTCCAGATAACTTGTTGTAATGCAATTTATTATCATGCTCAACTGGCAGCATCAGTAAACGATGTAGAGTAATCCCTTTAATGTTATGTGCTGCCAGACCAGTTGGAGCAGTTACAACACAAGGCAGCGGTGAATGAGTCCTTTTCTGCAGATAACTTGCAATGGCTTTAATTAGAAAACTTTTTCCTGTCCCCGCTTCTCCACTTACGTACAGTCGGACAGGCTCAAATGATGTACATGAGCACTCTTTTTTCTCATGTCTGAATCCATGTTCAATCTGTTCTGTGACTTCATCATATATCTTTTTCTGCTCAACGTTTAGTTGCTTTATCAAATCTTCTAAGTTAACTCCATCCTCTTGAGCTTGTTCCATAGCTCTTTCCACCTCATCCATGGCAGTGGCAGCTTCATTTTGGATAATAGGTCCTCCTAGTGGATCCTGACTCAATGAAGTAGAACTCTGACTGTCTTGAGAACTGTCTCTAGCAATCTCTTCAGCAATTGTGGTTTGTGCTCTATTTCTTCGTTCAACATTTGCAGATAATTTAGAAAAATTGGACATTCTATGGTATCCTTAGTTGCATTAAAAGAGTCTTCATAACAGACAAAATCTCCAAGTAGTTCCTCTTCTGTACGCCATGGCTTAAAGAGTTGCAAAAGAGCTAAATAGTAAAATTCTCTTTTGTCTGGAGCTTCGCAACTAAATTTTCGATGATTAATCAAATGGCCTTTTTTCTGCTTCACTAGACATCCTTCATAGCCAATGACTGCATATTTTCCATTATTGATATCTTCTGTGATGTTCCTCTTATAACTGTAGTTTTGTAGAACTTCATACAAACAAGTGTTCTCAAGATGAGTACTTCTATTTGGATAGTATGCATCCAACATATTTGTCTTCAAAATATCTGTACTGTTTGGTTCTTTCTCCGCCAAATATTCAATTTCTTGTACAGATTTCAAAACTCGGTTTCGTGTTGCAACAAGACCTAGACTCACCCAAATGATTGTTCTTGATTTGGCATAGAGACTTGCTGATGATAACCGATCAGAACATTCATATGCTCCAATTTCTCAATGCGACAACATCTTCAAACTGAAACTGTATAATTTTTTGCTTAGACTCTTTTCATGTGAAATGTCCTCCCACAATTCCTTCAGTTCTGTCTTTTCTTTTTTGGTGATGTAAGATGTCACATATCGAGCCACAGCAATAGAGTTGTCAGCAACGAACTGAATATCCATGTTAGCATTCCACATGGACAAAATCACTGGGTTGTAATTGTTGATGTACTTAGATTCTTCGTTTCTTTTTAAATTGTATGTATTTTGGGGAGATTTCCTCGTCACAGTATGTCGTAGAAATGACATCAAATTATTTACTCTTCCCTTAGAAATCACTGGTCGTGGAAACGCAAAACGACATTTCGTGTAGTACTTTTCCTTGTTTTTAAATTTTCGACGACAGTACTTTCCACAACGATGAGATTGAAAACGTAAAACTTGTTGCCTTAAACTGTTTTCTTCAGTAGATTTTGGAACAGCACATGTTGAATACTCTTCAATGAAACTCATCACTGTTTCATCCAAATCTGATCCAAATTTGGGTGCATCTTTAATCCATAACAACATATGTATATGAGGAGCACCTCTCGCTTGATATTCCTTCCTCCAAAAGAAATCCAAAACCTCTCCAAGGGGAGGATTTTTTTTGTTGGTAATAAAAGACATCATAGCTTCAAATCTATGATTAAAATATCTGCAAACATTCACTGGATCCAAAGAACACAGTTCTCCAGGTGTTTTCAATTCTATATTTTGTATGTTTCCATTTGCCTCTCGTAGAAATTCAAGTAAGTCGTCCCATGCATACTAAGCACAGCTAAGAGTGAGGAACCATGTAGGAGTTCCTAAGTTTCTTAGCATACATTTCAATTCTCCATGACGACGGAGCCAATACTCATTGGTTCCACGCTGACATGCCATGAGATTGATTAGCTGAGATTCCAAAATACTATCTTGCAGATTGACTTTCTCCATAAAGTCCCTTGCAGAAACATTTTGCAGATGAGCTCCACTTTTCAATATATGATTAACTGCATAAGAAAGACCAGACAAATCACTTTCATACAGTAGATGAAAAAAATACGGAATGCATTGCCAAAACCTTGGATCTTCAGCATATAAACTTAAAGTCCGGTATTCAGCTGCAGGAATTTGAACTGGTCGATCGTCATATCGTCCACCACGACCTGTTGGAAATAACTGTGGAAAACAACGAGCTTCCAAACTTTCTTCCCATACACTAATGGGACTTCCTTTTGCTGCTTTCATTTGAAACAAGTCAATTGCATTCCCCATTACTTATTTAGAATGCAAAGGATGAACAGTATAATGTTCATATATTTCTTAATTTCTAGAAACATCAACTTTTTCAATTTGGCCAACTGAACAATCACTGTCTTCTTCTGTAGCTGTTTCCTCTGCTCCAACACTTACATCTTTATAGTACTCATTGTTTTTGACCAAATACAACGTTGCCTTTTTGACTTTCCTAACATCCACTAAATCTTGCCAGATTTTCTTACTCTTTGTCGGAACCCCATTAACTAGAATAACTAGAGGTTCCTCTTCCACTCTTTCTACACCATTTGTATCAATATTTTTCTTGACATCTAGAGGCAAATAAACAACTCTTTTATCCTCTTTGTAAATCTGTAGGAGGTAATTTCCCTATCTTAGGCTCCATGCGAACAATAGCTTGAAAAGGATGGACACATTGAATCAAAATTGATTCATAAGTATTTAAATCCATCAATTCAGAAGGAATATCTATCAACTGAAGATTATTATGAACTGCTCTAGCAGGCATTCTATTTTCATTTAATTTTTTAAAACAATAATTACAAATACGCTGATCAAAACTCAAATCAAAAAAATTCTCCACCAACAAATAACTTACAAAATCCTTCCATTCACTATTATTTTCCAATTCACATTTTGCATATAAATCAACTAACTTAGTCTGAATCTTATAATGAGTCCGCCGACAACACACACAAGTTAAATTAGGCCTTTCACTTGATTTCACCTTAAACTTGGTAATTTCCTCGTCAAACTTTTCTGTACTTGAAATCTGTCCATTGTCTTCCACATTACCATCCATTACTATATCCATTTCTACACTGTCCTCTTTGTTCCCAAAATAACAAAACTCAGTTTCTTCACAAATAGTCTTCACATCCACTTCAGATCCATGCAAAAGAGCACTGTTTAACTGTTTAAGCTTAAGTGCTGGACTTTATGCATAATACAACTTTCTCACTAATTTCCTCACCTTATTATGATACACTGCTAACATCCTAAAATGATGAAAAACACTCTGACATACTTTTCTAGAAAGACAAGCCAGTGAATGCCCATGCAAACCTGTGCTTTCTCTCACTCTGCAAGGATCTAACTCTTGCAAGATCTTCATTTTTTGTTTGAGACTTTTCTTACTATATGTACGTAAGAAATTTCGAAGCAAATCGATTGAATCCTGTCGCACACTACAAATACTACTGCACTTCCATGTGTACACTGGACCCTTAGTACGTCTCCTAAAACTTCATCAGCTAACACCTCTTCTGCATCTCTAGACACAAGTTTCTCTTTTTCCATCACACAACCATCTTTCACCTCATATGCTCGACCACTGGTGTCAACTGCATGCACCAAATCATTTTCCTGAAAGTAACTCTCCTCATTGAAAAATGGCTCAGAACTTGAACTATGCATCCATTCGCCAGAAAATACTTCACAAAAATTAGTCCGATTAATAATTCTTTTCCATCTACTGTTCGATTTGAAACCATCAATTGCCTTATTAAGTATCCTAATTCTATTGATTACTAAAATAAATAATTTTTTCTTAACTTCAAAAGCCTGATCAACAATCTTCTCTGCACTTTTCTTTTTCTTATAAAAAGCAGTTCTCTGTTTACCTTTCTTATCATTTTTAGCAAATTTAAAACTACCCTATTACGAAACATTCGCCTACGAATGTCCCTAAATTGATTTACCCTTCTATTGCTATCCATTCTCTTCTCTCCTACTCCAATCGAGACATTTTTTTTAGGCCTCTCCTTCCTTTTTAGATTTGCTGTCTCCTTCTGAATATTCACATTACCAATATAATTTCTTTTTGTACGACATATGTTGCGAAGAAAAGACTTAATTGTCTTACCAGGAGCTTTTCTGGTGTTTTTTGAAGTAGTTGTTGTAGAGGATTCCATAAATTCTGTTGCTGATGCTTTTACGTATGGTATTTTTGATACTTCTTTGCCTTGAAGGCATTTTTGCTTGCTTTTCAAAAGTTGATTTGAATCTGTTGTTCTGAAAAAAAACACATTAAAGACCACTATTAGCAAACAACAAAGTAATGACAAAAAGCAAACAATATAAACAATAAATTGCAACATATTTAAGTTTATACAACAGCAACTCAGGGCCTTATTTATGAAGGCCTTGCGCCACCAGTGCATCCCATGTTAAAAGAGACATACCGGCGCCACAAGACAATCATAAATAACAGCCAAATATAAATTCCATTGATTGGCCCCCCAAATCGTTTTTTGATTAACATTTAAAAAACACAGGGCAGAACCTGTGTACAAGCACAGAATTTCACTTTTGAAACATCACTGGTTCCCAAAATACAAATCCTCTACCTTGCAAATGTTGATATCAAGCATTATCAAAAAGCAGAACACAAACCAAGAGCAAAGAAACTCAAGGCCTTATTTATGAAGGCCTTGCGCCAGAAGAGCGTCATTTATTTCCCATGTTTAAAGTGATGCACCGGCTGCACAAGGCAATCATAAGTAAGGGCCAAATGAAAATACCATTGATTTGCACCCAAAATCGGTTTTTGAATAACATTTAAGAAACACTGCGCAGAACCTATGTACAAGCACAGAATTTCACTTTTGAAACATCACTGTTTCCCAAAATACAAATCCTCTATCTTGCAAATGTTGATATCAAGCATTATCAAAAAGCAAAAAACAAACCAACAGCAAATAAACTCAGGGCCTTATTTATGAAGGCCTTGCGCCACAAGAGCATCACTTATTTCCCATGTTTAAAGTGATGCACCGGCTGCACAAGGCAATCATAAATAAGGGCCAAATGAAAATACCATTGAATTGCACCCAAAATCGTTTTTTGAATAACATTTAAGAAACACTGCGCAGAACCTATGTACAACCACTCATATGGCTGAGATACCCGCCACCCCCTCTCAACACAAATCCCCAAGGATGGGAAGACGGAAACGGTTCTGAACTTTTGGAAGGCGGGAGGGAGTTACCCTTCCCGGCCGTATTTATTAAAATATGAAACAAAATTAAAACATTAAAATAACAGTTTCATATCATGTACAATTTCATTTATACATTACGATGTTCTTGGCTGACCTTAACACATCTCTAATACAAAGGTTCTCCTAGCCGATACTAAACATCCTGCAAATGCATTTCTGAACATTGAAATTGTACATCCTAACGTTACGGGCCAACGGCAAGGTCGTAACCGGTGTCAGATCCCCAATACCAATTCCCCCCTCACTTGTGAGGGGCGGTCGCACAGGGTCTGTACCTCTGTGCCTACTTCCAATTTCCCTTGTCTTAGCGGGGGCCCCCTGTTAACTCAACGCCATCTTAGTGGTCGTCCGAGGACTCGTGTGAGGTGTCTAGAAGGTAGCGTAGACCCCCCTCCCACCCCACACAACTTACCACACCTGCCGTCGCAGATGTCCGGGCCCCGGGAAATTCCGAGGAGGGGTCCGTAGCCCCTCCTCCCCAGGGAGGGGCCTATGGCCGCCTTCCCTTTCGGCGTCCCCATCCTTAGAGGGGACCGCCTCCCGTTTGAGGGGCCAATGGCCGCCTCCCCCCGGGCGCTCCCATCCATAATGGGTGACGCCCAAACCTCTAGGGATCTTCCAATTACTGCTCACCGATCATGACCTTACCGCCCGACCAAGACTAAATACGACAATTTGAACTAAGCTAACGAAAAGAAAAAATTACATTTAAATAATTTTACGTAGAACTCTACTGAGCATCACCATTGAAATTAATTGCAAACATTTCTGCTAAGAAAACATGTTGAAAACGAAAATCATCACTTTATTACACAACACATTATCAACTTTATTCCAAAACAACCTGTAAGAGAAACCAAATCACGTCGTTCAACTTTATTAAAACAAATCGCTGTCAACAGGGGCTGGTGGGTGGGTCAAAATTGGCTCTTCGTTCCGTCTCGAGCTCACGTGCAACGAGGAGGTGCAGCTTCAGAGCACAGGAACAAGAGGATGCTTCCTTGGCTTGTCGCTCCTTTTATCCTTCTTCGGGCGGGCGTAGACCCTCCTCCAATCCGCCTCCCGGGCGTGGCTGGCGGTGTCGGTGTCTAGGACAACCCCCTCTTGGGCGGGAAAGGGCGCGCCCCAGCTACGCCGCTTCGGGCATACCAGCCGGGACACGCCTCCCGCCCAAAATGGTTTCCCGGGGAGATCGGGGTACTCCACCATACGTTCGGGGGGACCGAGTGGTCGCCCCTTTCCATATGGCTGAGATACCCGCCACCCCCTCTCAACACAAATCCCCAAGGATGGGAAGACGGAAACGGTTCTGAACTTTTGGAAGGCGGGAGGGAGTTACCCTTCCCGGCCGTATTTATTAAAATATGAAACAAAATTAAAACATTAAAATAACAGTTTCATATCTTGTACAATTTCATTTATACATTACGATGTTCTTGGCTGACCTTAACACATCTCTAATACAAAGGTTCTCCTAGCCGATACTAAACATCCTGCAAATGCATTTCTGAACATTGAAATTGTACATCCTAACGTTACGGGCCAACGGCAAGGTCGTAACCGGTGTCAGATCTCCAATACCAATTCCCCCCTCACTTGTGAGGGGCGGTCGCACAGGGTCTGTACCTCTGTGCCTACTTCCAATTTCCCTTGTCTTAGCGGGGGCCCCCTGTTAACTCGACGCCATCTTAGTGGTCGTCCGAGGACTCGTGTGAGGTGTCTAGAAGGTAGCGTGGACCCCCCTCCCACCCCACACAACTTACCACACCTGCCGTCGCAGATGTCCGGGCCCCGGGAAATTCCGAGGAGGGGTCCGTAGCCCCTCCTCCCCAGGGAGGGGCCTATGGCCGCCTTCCCTTTCGGCGTCCCCATCCTTAGAGGGGACCGCCTCCCGTTTGGGGGGCCAATGGCCGCCTCCCCCCGGGCGCTCCCATCCATAATGGGTGACGCCCAAACCTCTAGGGATCTTCCAATTACTGCTAACCGATCATGACCTTACCGCCACAGGCCCGGATAGTTGACTGGCTATCCGGACCCCCCACAAAAACTCCTACTTAAAGGTCATGGCTACAAATTCCTCAACCAGGCTATGAAGTCTCCTATGAGTAAATCATTCCCCACCCGGGACAAATGAACCCCGTCCTCTAGATACATCTGATCCCCCCTGATACACCCATGCGGAATAGAATGCAATGTATTTGTACGAAACAATCTACCAAGTTTGTTATTCACTTTCTTCACAGAATGATTTAAAGCAGACACAGAATTAGCCCCCCGCCACACCTTCCGTGGGATCATGTGGGACCATGCAATTGTGCACCCCGGGACCCTTTTCGCCAACCAACTTACAGTGGATAATATCACCTCGAGAAGTACTCGCCGACCAATGGTCACCAAATCATTGCCCCCAAGATGCACTATGAGTATAGATGGCGGTGACCTCGTCCGCCCTAACAAACCCTCCATAAAATCCTGAAACTGGTCAATACAGAGCCCGCCCCTTCCGTAGAAGGTCACACTGTACCCGTATTCCCCAGCCATGTGAATCATGTCACCTGCTTTGAATACGTCTGCGGCACGCCTCACGTATGAGTGTCCCACGACCCACACCACTCTTTCCACAGCCGGTGTCCTTTGACCGCTGGTCCCCAGGTGTCGGGTCAACTGCACAGTCTGCCCCGCCTCGTAAGCTTGCGAAACTGAAAACCGAACAAAAAACAAGAAGCGTGAGTTCATGACATTAGCTTCACAACATGTGCAACCGCACGTACCGTTTATAACAGTTCGAGGACCAACGCCCCAACTGTTTTACTTTTTCGACACTCAGACCCCTGGCTGTGGCCTCCGTAGCAGCCCCTATCCGGAAGGAATGGGTCCCAAACTCGCACGGGTTCAAGCCTGCGGCTGCAATTGCCATCGCAAGCACCCGTTGGAACTGAAACCTTGTCAGTGGGGTGGCGTCGGCGTGCCTCAGTAAGCTTCCCCCCCATGTTGCCGCCCTCTGCGCCAAATATTCCTCAACGCATGCCACCGGGCACATGGGCGATCCGGGAATCCGGTGGACTACTACACAGTCCCCGTTCGCTCCCTGATCGGTCTTGGACCTGGCAAACGAGACTACCATTGTCTCCCCCTTAATTTGGATGTGCTCTCGGCACAGTCCCCCCCCCCCCGTATCCTGCTTGTTCCTTGCTACCAGCTCGCTTACCCGCATAGCCCCATGGAATGCTAATGAAAAAGCGGCTCGAAATAGTACTGTCTCAGATTGAGATGAACATGTTGGAGGGAGTACGGACATCCACAGGGCCAACCTTTCCAGACCTATCGGGTGCCTGTCGTCCACTCTGCGACCCTCAAGGCGTTGCCACCCTCGCAGCGCCTTCTGTACCACAAAAGACGCTGTGGGGTCCTGGATACCATGAGCCCGTGCCATGAAAGAAATGGCGGCCCGGTGCCTCTGTGCCGTGGCAACTGATTTGCCTGCCTGATGTAAGGATAACAGAAACTTCAGGACATACTCCTCCTGGCCCCAAAGCTCCCCCCCAGCAGAACCCAAAAAGGACCAATAGGAACGGAACGCCCCTTCGTATGCCTTCCTTGTCCTGGGCGCTAAACTCTCTCCCACGAGGTCTTGTAGTCCGGGGCACCGAGAGACCAGAGAGCTTCGGGAAATGGTGCCGCCACCGGGTCCGCTGAGGGTAGGAAACCCCAGAAGGCCTGCATACGGGAACGAGAAAGCGCGTCAGCTGCCTGATTCAACACCCCTGGCACATGTCTTGCCCTAAAGTGGACGTTCAGCCTCATACACAGCAGAACAATTTCCTTCAGCAATCTCAAGATCCATCTGCAGCGGGCAGCCTGACTATTGATACACTCAACAACTGTCATATTATCCGACCAAAACACCACAGAGCGGTCACGAAACCCCTCAGGCCATGTTGTCAGGGCCACCAGAATAGGGAACAGCTCTAGAAACCCAATGTTACCTGTGAGCCCATTCACGTGCCACCATACCGGCCAGGTTTGTGCTGACCAATGATTACCAAAAATTGCGCCAAATCCAACACTCCCTGCCGAGTCCGTCCACAACCCCAGTTCCTCAGAGGAAACCGCGGGTTTGCTCCACACCACTCGACCGTTGAAATCCGCCAGGAATGCCAACCATATGCGCATGTCCTGGCGAACCTCTGCCGAGAGCCTTGTGCGGTGGTGGCCTTCCTTAAGGCCAACCATGGCCTGAGCAATAGAGCGGGAAAATGGGCGCGCCATTGGGATCACTCTCAGGGCAAAATTTAGTTGACCCACAACCTGCTGCAACTGATGCAATCTCACTTTTGTCTCGCTAATACATGTTTTAAGCGATGCCTTAAATTTCGTCACCTTTTCCTTGGGCAAGCGGAAGCACCCCTCTTCGGAATCGAGCTCTATTCCAAGAAACTCGAGCGAAGTAGACGGCCCCACTGTCTTGCCGGGTGCCAATGGCACGCCAAAGCGTCTCATGAGATCACAAAATTTATTCAAAGCTTGTGCACACTCTATGTCCCCGGCTGCCCCCAGGAACAGAAAATCATCAAGATAATGCATCACATGTGTAAACCCTGTTGTTCTTGTGAAAGCCCATTGCAAAAAACAACTGAATCTCTCAAAATACGCACAAGAGATGGAGCAACCCATTGGCATACATTTATCCATGTAATAGCGACCCTGAAACATGAAACCAAGGAGACGCTGATCCTCTGGTTGTACCGGGAGCAACCGGAACGCTGACTCGATATCTGATTCAGCCATCAGCGCTCCGGGCCCTAGGCGATTCAAAATGGCGACGGCCTCATCGAAAGATGCGTAGCGCACAGAACAAACTCCCGGGTCAATCGCATCGTTCACCGAAAGACCCCTTGGAGCTGACAAATTATGTATCAACCTGAATTCCCCCGGATCTTTTTTGGGGACTACACCCAGGGGTGAACAAACAAAATTAGCAACTGGCGGGATGTCATATGGTCCAGCAACCCGACCTCGGGCCACCTCTTTACCAATCTTTGCTTGTACCACCGCCGCGTTCTGCTGCACCGATAGTTGATTCTTACAATGTGCTGCACCCTGAAAATCCCCCGCCGGGATGCGGAAACCATATGAGAAACCATCTTGCAACACCCCAGCGGAGATATGATCTGGGTACTCGTTTAGCCAAGGGATCATTGCCATGATATCAACCGGGGTCGGTAGAGGCGCCCCTTGGACTATTTCAGACCTGTTTGGCGCTTCCTCTATTCCCCGTATCACTAGCCTTGGCTCTGCACATATTCTCAGGATGGGAGGACTGCCCACACCCCGAACATTCATGCCTGAACTTACAAGAACCCTGTGGCCTAGTACATTTCCCTCTGTTAAAGCCCCAGCAGACCCCTTTTTTCCCTGAGCTGCCACTATTCCTTGAGTTCCGGTCATTGCTTGAACCTGCCCGAAAGGGCGCCCCTGACGAATGGCGGGAATACTCGACCACCTCACCCCCCAATGATGGTGACTTCCCCACGCCTGGCTTTTCCATTTTTTTGCCATGAAATGGAGTCAAAACAATCCCATGTCAGGGATGAATCATGTTCCTTGGATTTACGAAATATATTATCATAAGAAAACCATTGATTCCCTCCATAAGTTTCATAAAATTCCATGATACGTGTCTGATACACGGCCAATTCCCCCAACAATTCGGGCCTACGTTCCCCCATAATTGCAATGAACATTCCGAACGCTCTGCCCCAATTGCCTATCGATTCATCGACTCTAAAACCGGCCATCCTGGCTCGCCATACACTTGGATGTAGAAACTCTTTTTGATTTTTTACATGCTCGATTTCGTAGTGATCGGTCAACAAGGAAAACATGTTCACATATTTGTCTGCCCATATCCTCTCTTTCACCTCCATCGGGATATGCTGCACAATCTTTTCCCTCCTTGAAGGTACCGATCCCTCCCCAACCATCGGCAATGGCTGCTTACCTGAACCTGCCGCCGTAACTGTAGACCCCGCCGTACCAACGCCCGATCCTGGTTGACCCACGGGAGCCTGCGGGGAAACAAAAGGACAAGGTGCTTTTGCGGCATCTCGGGATTGCCGCAACTGCCTCATTAATTGTTTGGCCTCCTCGGCCGTGTCCCCTGGAGCAACGGAACCCTCATTGTTTCTGCCCAACCACGCCGCCAGCTGGGCGGCCAACTCCGGTGGCATATCCCCCTCGTTCGCAGGGGTAACTACTACAGGGATCGGCTGCCCCGCGTCGGGAACCGGCACAGGAGCCTCCACCGGTCTGGGAGGGCTCGCCGGGGGAGCCTCCGGAACTGGAACCTCGTCTCCATTTGCCCCGTTCCTGGCCCTCTTTCTTCTCCCGGCAGGGACCACCCCTGGGATGATTCTTTTAGGCCGTCCTGTACCGTCCCTGGCCGCCATTTTTCTCTTCATCTCCGCCATGTCTTTCACCAGCATACGGAGCATTTGGTCGGTGCTAACCTTCTTTGCGACCCTTTTGCCCGGCATTTTCCTCACGATAGATGAAAGGTCCTGGACAAGACTTGTAGCGCTAAAAGAGAAAAAAAAAAAGAGAAATTACAAATTTCAAAATTGGCTCTTCGTTCCGTCTCGAGCTCACGTGCAACGAGGAGGTGCAGCTTCAGAGCACAGGAACAAGAGGATGCTTCCTTGGCTTGTCGCTCCTTTTATCCTTCTTCGGGCGGGCGTAGACCCTCCTCCAATCCACCTCCCGGGCGTGGCTGGCGGTGTCGGTGTCTAGGACAACCCCCTCTTGGGCGGGAAAGGGCGCGCCCCAGCTACGCCGCTTTGGGCATACCAGCCGGGACACGCCTCCCGCCCAAAATGGTTTCCCGGGGAGATCGGGGTACTCCACCATACGTTCGGGGGGACGAGTGGTCGCCCCTTTCCATATGGCTGAGATACCCGCCACCCCCAAAGCAGAACACAAACCAAGAGCAAAGAAACTCAAGACCTTATTTATGAAGGCCTTGCGCCAGAAGAGCGTCACTTATTTCCCATGTATAAAGTGATGCACCGGCTGCACAAGGCAATCATAAATAAGGGCCAAAAGAAAATACCATTGATTTGCCCCCAAAATCGTTTTTTGAATAACATTTTAGAAACACTGCGCAGAACCTATGTACAACCACTCAATATCACTTTTGAAACATCACTGTGTCCCAAAATACAAATCCACTATCTTGCAAATGTTCATAATAAGTATTATCAAAAAGCAAAAAACAAATCAACAGCCAACAAACTCAGGGCCTTATTTATGAAGGCCTTGCGCCACAAGAGCGTCACTTATTTCCCATGTTTAAAGTGATGCATCCGGCTGCACAAGGCAATCATAAATAAGGGCCAAATGAAAATACCATTCATTTGCACCCAAAATCGTTTTTTGAATAACATTTAAAAAACACTGCACAGAACCTATGTATAAGCACGCAATATCTTTTTTGAAACGTCACTGTTTCCCAAAATGCAAATGTTGATATCAAGCATTATCAAAAAGCAGAACACAAACCAAGAGCAAAGAAACTCAAGGCCTTATTTATGAAGGCCTTGCGCCACAAGAGCGTCATTTATTTCCCATGTTTAAAGTGATGCACCGGCTGCACAAGGCAATCATAAATAAGGGCCAAATGAAAATACCATTGATTTGCACCCAAAATCGTTTTTCGAATAACATTTAAGAAACACTGCGCAGAACCTATGTACAAGCACAGAATTTCACTTTTGAAACATCACTGTTTCCCAAAATACAAATCCTCTATCTTGCAAATGTTGATATCAAGCATTATCAAAAAGCAAAAAACAAACCAACAGCAAATAAACTCAGGGCCTTATTTATGAAGGCCTTGCGCCACCAGAGCGTCACTTATTTCCCATGTTTAAAGTGATGCACCGGCTGCACAAGGCAATCATAAATAAGGGCCAAATGAAAATACCATTGATTTGCACCCAAAATCGTTTTTTGAATAACATTTAAGAAACACTGCGCAGAACCTATGCGCAGGCATTCAATTTCACTACTGAAACTTAACTATCTGCTTCCAAATATTCTCCATAGAGCAAACAAGTCCCTATCTAAATTAAATAAATCATTACTTACCTTTACAAATGCTTTGGGAGTTTGAGAACAGTGTCAGACACACACACCAATTTTTCTTTAGCAGAGCAAAAGGTGTGCACTCAATACACTGAAACCAAGACTGGCATAGAAAATCTCTAACTTTGCACACATATGCCTTATTTCAACCAATCAAAAGTCTTCCCTCACTATTTTCAAACCAACACCCTTCCCCCTCTCAGATCTTTCTATCTGTTACCATAGCAACTCCCTCCTAACTGAACTCTCAGGTTCAAAAGTTTATTCTACAATTTTGCAAATTAAGTCAGCAAGAATGTTTGACCTCGTAATACACCAGCTTATCCAGGGCATTGTTGCTTTTAGTGACTTTTTCTTAACCATTCAAATTGATTCTTACACACAACACAACCATGCACCCTAACTTTCTGTTTTCAACTAACTGAATCCACCAATCATTGCTTGTGATTCAACAGCAGCGAAACTCCACAATTATTTTTTTGTAAACTCCTACTGTTCCAACTGCCATTTCATTCCCACACTTCATCTGACTGCACCAGAACCTTCTCACATCATGTATTCTGTATGGATTATTGGACAAAGCTACATCCACTGGGCTCAAAGGTATGCAGCAAGCAGAAATTATCACAACCTTGATTTATCAAATGTGGAAATCAAGTGGATTGGCCAGAGAGGATTGAGATGTCATCAATTGATACCATCGGTGAAAACCTTTTTGCATCTGCCAAACCCTGACCTCTTAATAGTGCACTGTGGAGGAAATGATTTGGGCACTATGACTGGGGTTGGTCTGGAAATGCTTTTAAAGGACACCTTTGATCAATTGATGACACTTTTTCCACAAACTGCCTTGGTATATTCCAATATATGCCAAAGACAGAAATGGAACTGGTCCAACCAATTTTCTCCACAATTTGAGAAAGCACGGAAACATGTGAATAAATCTGTTTCTGATTACATGAGAGACTGTGGAATGGGTTCAATTTACAATAATAACTTGTGTTACAACATGCAAGACATCTACAGAGGAGATGGTGTGCACTTCTCAGATGAGGGGAATAGAATATTCCTCCTGAATTTAAGACTGTGCATTGGAACCTACTTATAGGTACCTAAATCAGCCACAGAACCCAAAAGCTCTTTTCAGAGCTACCCTCCCTCTGATCACTCAAAACGATTTTCTTTTTCTAACATTTTTCACTATTTTTCACCAGGGTACGCTCCCCGGTACGCTCCCCGGTGCGCGTACCGGGCGCTCCCCCCACGAAATTTAAAAGAATATTTTTTTTTATTTTGGCATATATGCCCCTCCTAAGCTCCCCTCAGAAAACCTAGAGGGTCAGGAAGTGTCTACCGTGCCCCCTTCTACCCATTCCCAACGTTGTATGTCCTCCATTTTGTGTCTCGATTCTACTGAAACACAAAATAGAGGACTCCCGTAACGCTGACGGTGCGCTACCGGGGCGCGCACCGGTAAGCGCTCCCTAAAAAAAGGTGGGAAAGTTATTTACAGAAAAACCACTGGAGACACTTTCATCAAATATAGAATAGGCCCCACTACATAGCAGTCCCTACCATTTGCCCAAATTTGGTGGAATTCCATTGAGACATTTACGCTACAGGCCTGTCTAAATATCCTAAGGTAAATTACATGAACAAAACACATATGAAGTGTTAGAATTTACAACCAATTAAAAAGTTTCTTTCATTTTTTACGATTATTTCCTGACATTTGATTGGTTATGTACATGAATAAATAAAAAAAAGAAGGAAACACAGCCATTTTGACTACTACTTCCTGAAGTACATTTGAAAAGAAATTACACTGACAACTTCAACTGCTTTCTCAAAGGTAAGTTGTTATTTTGGAAAGTGAAGTATGTTGTGCATTTTAAGTTAATTTGAGAAAAAATATTCTGTTAGTTATATACTATCCCACTGTAATAGTTTGAGATTAAGATAGGCGTCTCTGTAATAGTTATAGATTAAGTTACACTTCTCTTATATAATTATAAATTTACTTAGCCTTTATCACATACACTTTTTTATATTTGTAATTCCAGCCTGATACCATACACTGCCCAAAGATAACTTCACTGTTAAAAAATCCAAACTACATGTCTGAACTTAAACCCAACAGTGCCCTATCTCTACTGATATAATTATTTTTATGCAATTTACAGCAACAAAATGGAAGGAGAAAAGAATATTTCTTTTGAAATTGTTTTGGACAACAACCATGATGGAAAAAATGCTGAAAATGATAACATTGACTTTATGGATGAGTCTCTGGACCTTGAATTACCTGAGTGTGTGGAATCAATGGAAACACAGATTGTAAATGAGGACATTCCAGACAATATATTATTAGAAGTTTTATTAAATTATGAAAAAGAATCAGAAGAATAAATTTATATTTAATAATCAAAAATTGTTTGAGCCATTATTCATTTTTATATGTAATTCATCAAGTAGATCAAAAAAAATTTAAATATAAAGTGAGACTTATAGTATACTGTGCAACTTTTTTGTGTTACATAGAAAGTTTGCTCATAGTTACTTCCTTTCTCCCACTATATTATCTCCAATGTGTATTTAACATCTCTTTATCATCTCCTGCCTCCATGTTGTTTCTGCTTTCCTGACAGACTACGCTATGAATTCCATATACCACAATAACTTCTGTAACAACATGCAAGATATCTACAAAGGAAACGGTGTATATTAAATTATAGACTCTGCATTGGTACCTACATGTTGGTACTTAAATAAAAAAAAGAAAAACAACGAAAAGAACAATTAATAAACATACAATTTTTAAAAGTGATTCTTTTTTCCCCATAGCACGCTCCCCCGTGCGCTCCCCGGTGCGCGTACCGGGCACTCCCCCCACGAAAATCGAAAAAAAAAACAAATGTTTTGACCCCGCGGGGCCCTTTTATGGCCCCCACATCAAACCTAGGGGGTCAGGGGGGGATCTACCCTGCCCCCTTATGGTCAATTCCCCCCTTTGTTTTTGCCACCTCTTGTGACTCGGTTTTACCGAGAGACAAGATGGCGGCCGCTCCGGACTGTTACGAATGTTTACAGACAACCGAGAGCCAATCAGCTTTCCGTGCGCAAGTCGCGTAGCGCGCTTGGAGCACTCCCCGGTGCACGTACCGGGGCGCGGCTATAGATATATATATTTTTTTGAACCTAAATTACTCAAAATCCACTGGAGCACATATCTTAAGACATAGCAAAGGCACAGCGGGCTACCAGTCCCTACAATTTTGCCAAGTTTGGTGGAAATCCATTCAACCGTTCGGGCTAAAAGTGAAATCGACCGGCCTATGGAAATTAACATGGGGAAAACGCGTTTTGGGACCCCCTTTTTATCTTGGCCCCCGCTTGACGAATCCCCCCTAAACTTTCATGGAAGGACTGGAACATCGCGAGGCCATTTTGAGGAAATTTTCAGGCAGATTCGTCAACCGGCGCCAAAGTTATTCCAAATAGAATTTTGAGATTTAACATTGAAAAAAATCCTAACTATAACTACCTACTGGCGACCGCCAGTAGGTAATATATATATATATATACATATATATATA
Source organism: Lissotriton vulgaris (assembly GCF_964263255.1). Lineage (NCBI taxonomy): Eukaryota > Metazoa > Chordata > Amphibia > Caudata > Salamandridae > Lissotriton > Lissotriton vulgaris. Next base: position 467,290,892 of record NC_141699.1, on the reverse strand, counting down.
TAAATATATATATATATATATATATATATATATATATATATATATATATATATATATATATATATATATATATATATATATATATATATATATATATTACCTACTGGCTATCGCCAGTAGGTATATATAGTTAGGATTTATTCCCTATGGGATTTTTGAAAATTCTATGTCTAATAACTTTGGCGTTTGTGGACGGAATCGGCGGAAATTTTCAGGAAAATGGCACATTTTGTTTCTGAGCAGCCCTTGAAAATTTGGGGGGGTTTTGTCGAGGGGGGGCCGAGAAAAAAAGGGGGGTCCCAAAACGCGTTTTTCCCATGTTAATTTCCATAGGGCGGTTGGACTCACTTTTAGCTCGAACGGCTGAATGGATTTGCACGAAACTTGGCAAAATTGTAGGGACTGTTAGCCCGATGTGCCTTTGCTAGGTCTCAATATATGTGCTCCAGTAGTTTTTGAGAAATTAACGTTTAAAACAAGATATATATCTGTAACAGCGCTCCGGGCCGCGCTCCGGTTCGCGTACTTTTCGCGAAACTGAACTTTGCGCGCAGAAAGCTGATTGGCTCTTCGGTGTCTGTCAACATTCCAAACAGTCCGGTGCGGCCGCCATCTTGTCTCTCGGTAGGATCGAGAGAGAAGAAGAGGTGAAAAACGAAGGGGGAATTTAATGAAAGGGGGCAAGGTATACCTCTCTTGACCCCCTAGGAATGTTGTTGGGGTTATTAAAGGGTCCCGTGGGGAAAATAAAAAAAAAAAGATTTTTCACGGTAGAAGCGCTTCACGGGCCGCGAACTGGGCCGCAAACTGGTAGCGAAACGGGAATTCGCCATTTTGTGTTTCGTTTTAATTAAATTACTAGGTATAAGGGGGTGCGGGAGACGTATCCTGACCCCTTATGTTTTCTGAGGGTGGCTGAGGAGGCTCATATATGTTGATACATGTCTTCCAGCGGCTGTGCGTGAGCTTTTTTTTTTTTTTTTGCTGCGTGACGTCTGTTAACGTTCGATTCGATGGAAATCAGGAAGTGTTGATCGCCATTTTGACACTGCGAGTAAATATTTTGTTATAAATGAATCCTTATTGATAAACATTGTCTGCGCCATCTTGCCTTTTTGTCCAATGCCACAATTTTGTCGTGCACGGCAGCCATTTTAGATGCCTTGACCAGACCCAGTCTCTGCACGCTGTCGATTCTCAGCACGGCTCCCCACCCTCGCAAGCATCTCCCCCACGCACTGGTCACCCCCGCTCTCTCTCTCATGCATGGGTCATATACTTCTCCCCATCTGCGCTGCTCTTCCCTGAGAATCACACCCTGTGCCCGCCCGACACCTCCCTTTCACCCTATTCACTACCGCACCCTCTGACACTCCTCTTCCTCTGTGTCCGATTGTCCAGGCCGGACCCAGGCTATCACCTAGCCCTGCGGATGTAGTTTATGGCCCCAGCTGTAGAGAATCCAGACATACCAACCCTCCCGATTCAGGCGTGAGACTACTGATTTCAGTGCTAGTCTCCCGCCTCCCGATTGCTGCAAGCAAAAACCCGGGGGCATATTACCAACAACTAGCGATAATTTTTGTCTCTAACTTGTTTAGAGACAAAAATTATCGCCGCACATCGGCGATTTTTATCGCAGATAAACCTTGCTATTAGCAAGGTTTATCGCAAATGCGATAAAAAACGGCCGCAATGCATGAATATCGCTGAAAAGTCAGCGATATTCATGCATTATCGAGCAAATGCTCTTAGCCATGTTATCCACCTCCCATTGGATAACATGGCTAAGAACTGCTCAGGGCAGGTGTTAGCTTTTGGAGATATTCGCGCTTAGCGCGAATATCTCCAAAAGTTGGTAATAGGAGATAGCGATGTTAGGGACTGTTTCCAGTCGGTAACATCTTGGCACGCCCACTTTGCATGTCATTAGTGATAAATATCACTGACATGCAAAGCGGGGCCCAAGATGGTCGCTATCTCCTTTTAGCTGTCACTAACTGGTGTTAGCGACAGCTTGGTAATAGGGAGATAATTTTATCTCCGCTTTCTTGGCTTTTAAAGCCAAAAAAGCGGAGATAAACCCCCTTGATAATATGCCCCACGATTCCTCGGGGGTTTCAGCTGACAGGGCTTGGTATTGTGTTACGTGGTAATTTTTCCAGGAAACGTCAGAGGGTCGATGCAGGGGTTCTAGAAGGGGTGATAAACCATTTAAGCCTCATGAACAAGCGCATGGTCTTTTAATGATCTGTGAAGTACTCGGGGCGGCGGTGTGTGTGTGTCCTCTTTCAGGAGCGGGCGGGGGGGGGGGCACTGCCAGCAACTTGCCAGGCCAGGCAGTGTTCAACACTTGCATCACCCTTTCTCTGCCTGCTATTGCGCTCCATGCTTCGGAAAGGTAAGAAAAAGAATGTGCATTTGAGTTTGAAATGTCCGATCCTGTAGCAGTACACTTGCAAAGCCCACACATGACAATAACCCGATTCAAGGCATCATTCACCCGATTTTTTAAAAATATATAGCACTCCAATAAAGTGGGATTATAAAACTTTATTAACTTTTAAATATAACGAACGGAACAAAAACTGTAACAAACATTTAAACATTTTTGACAAAAAAAGCAACAATGGTCAGAAGCTGTCTTTTGTGCGAATAGTCCCAAGGCAGCACAACGTGCTGAGTTCTGGACGGCACCCAGGTGATGTCACCTGGGTGCTGCACTGGTTTTTGGGATCCTACAATGCAGCAAAGAAAAACAGCGTGGGGCGTCCCGGGTGGTGCGGAGGAGGCCTCGTCAGTAGCGGTCTGTTGTGCGAATAGTTCCAAGGCAGCAGAACGCTCTGAGATGTTGATGGCACCCAGGTGATGTCCAGTAAACTGCTGCACTGGTTTTGGTATCCTACAATGCTGCTCCGAAAATTGGCGTGGGGCGGCCCGGGGGGGGGGGCGTGGGGGAGGCGGCGTGAACGGGCCTCCCCAGGTGGCGGCCATCCAGCTGAGTTGCGCCCGCTCTTGCGGCTACAGCGTCTCGCTCACCATGTTGTTGATTTGCTCCCACTCTTGCAGTGCAGCGATAGGCGGCTGCCACATGACTCTTAAAATGGCGGACGGCTCTTCGGTTTTGGGCCTGGTCCACTAAAATGGCCCTGGGACACCTTGGAACTCGGACGCTTGCCTGCTAGGGCTTGGGCTCCATTCTCGAAAGCGTCCCCTCAGCCGTGAAGATTCTACAAAAGTCTTGGGGGCCCTCGACTCCTGCAGGCTTCCGGTGGGGAGCGGCTGCCATGATTGCTCGCGGAATGACCACGACGGAGCCACGAGATGGTGGTGCTCTCATGCTGACGCCAGCTTCAGTCTGAATCATCCAGAAACAAGGTGGGGCTTTCATCGTTTGGGAAAATAAAATGTTCTAAACCAATGAAAAGTGTTATTTTTAGGTCATATGACCAAGCCTTCCATCTTTAGGAAACCAAAAGTAAAATGAACCAATGAAAAGTTTTATAAACAAGTCACATGACCTGTTATGCGGCATAGGGCTACAAAAAGCGTAAAAAATCCGTTGGCACGTGAGGCGGCGTCAGTAGCGGATCGATGTGCGAATAGGCCGAAGGCAGCACAACGCGCCGAGATCCGGATGGCACCGAGGTGGTGTCCAGCAAATTGCCGCACTGGTGTGGCTATCCTACAATGCTGCGCCGAAAGTCGGCGTGGGGCGCCCCGTTGGCCTGTGAGGTCGCGTCAGTCAGTGGGGGCTGTGCGTCTCCCCCAAGATGGAGGCTCCTCGGCTGCAGTGCGGCGCCCCTTAGCGTTTCACTCGCCGTCCAACTGAGTTGCGTCCGCACTTGCGGCTACAGTAGGCCAAAGGCAGCACAACGCGCCGAGATCCGGATGGCACCGAGGTGGTGTCCAGCAAATTGCCGCACTGGTGTGGCCATCCTACAATGCTGCGCCGAAAGACGGCGTGTCCAGCTGAGTTGCGGTCACTCTTGCGGTACAGTGACTCGAACGCGCAGAGATCCGGATGGCACCGAGGTGGTGTCCAGCAAATTGCCGCACTGGTGTGGCCATCCTACAATGCTGCGCCGAAAGACGGCGTGTCCAGCTGAGTTGCGGTCACTCTTGCGGTACAGTGACTCGAACGCGCCGAGATCCGGATGGCACCGAGGTGGTGTCCAGCAAGTTGCCGCACTGGTGTGGCCATCCTACAATGCTGCGCCGAAAGTCAAATGAATTCAAGTGAGAGGCCTAATTTCACTTGTGTGTGTTGTCGACGCACTTATTATAAGAATCAGACTAAGTTGAAGACTGTCTGAAGCTTATTTGCACCTGCTGCAGCTTCACTATTGCCCTGGTGTGGCCAAAGGTCGCACATGACATAGGCGGCCGGCTCCCGAGGTCCGACTGAACTTTTTTCCTTTTCCTTTTTGCTTCTTGTCCCACAATCCGTTTCATCTGAAGACATGACCAGGTCCCTTAATGTGTGCAGGGGGACGTTATTGATTGAATCAAAATGGCGGCTTGACACAAAGCTGACTCAAGCGTTGCTGTTGATGCTATACAGACAAAAATTGGTTTTCAGTTTGTACATTCTTCAGGATTTTTTTTTCCATCCAAGGCTGATTGAGAGTTTGTAGAAAAATGGCTTCAGATTTTCCACATACTACTCTTCAACATTCTTCCTAAATGTAACAATGTGAGACTCACTAGGAGAACGGCTGTTTATCTTTCCTTTCAAAATGCTGCCAACAATATTTTCTGAATGGAAGACACCATCTTGTACCATAAAGGGCCGAAAGGGGTTCTGGTCTGGCCGATGGTTGGTGGAGACATTTTGACTATATCTTGGACCTGCCCGGCCTCGCCCAAAATGGCGCCGGTATAAATGGGACTCGTAACTCATTGTTGTGTACTGGTTGAACAACCTTGATATCACGAGATATGAATGCAGTTTTGATTCTCATGGCGGGCGGGGACGAGAATTGATTGAATATTTCGACATCCCTATTGATATTAAGTTCTGATGTGTTATTGATTACTGTACTATTGAAAGTTCGAATTTCAGTTTGCTCCGTGGCCGGCCCACGTGGTTATAGGCCCGTATTTGTATGCTGACATTTTCACAATAAAGGTTTTTAAAACAAAACATGGTAGTAGTATTTACATTGGTAAAGTTTTTACTTTTAGTCACTGTTTTCGAATCAGTAAAAGGCAAGTGAAATAAAGCAGTCCAATTACATGACGGGTAAAAGGTATAATACGTAGGAACGCAGTAAAGATAAATGGTCAAGGGCAGTTGTGTTTTCCACTCCTGCAACATAAAGTTATCGATAAGAATCTGATAATCAGGCGTATCGGCGACTAAGACAGCAGGCTGAGCCTCTTTTACTCAACGGCCCCGTCATGGGACGAAGAAACGCCCTTTTTCTCGAAAAAGGAATATATTTTACTTGCAGGACAGTTGTAAATTTTCCGGGAAAGTACATTAGCCTGGAATATTATAACATATATGTTTAAAAAAAAAAAAGGTTCGAAATCAATAAAAAGCGTATTTTTTAGGTCATATGACCAAGCTTTTCATTATTAAAATAACAAAAGTAAAATGAACCAATAAAAAGTTTTATTAACAAGTCACATGACCTGTTATGCTTACGTTACGCGCTGCGCGCCGCGCCCCGGATCACTTCCCGGTGCGCTAACGCGGCGTGTCATATAACGCATTACGCGACAACGTAGGTCAAGAATATAGTCAAAATGTCTCCACCAACCAGCGTTCGGAACACAACCCCTTTCAGCAGTCCAAAAAGTTCTGTTAAATGACAACAGAGGGGACAGGCAACAAGAACCATCAGTCAAAGAGGGGAGGGCAAGTTCTTCTCTACCGGGTCATGTTGGGGCGCTACCGGAACTGATCGAATTGGTAGTCTACAGTGTTTCTGGATGTTTCAGACTAAAGCTGGCGTCAGCATGAGAGCACCACCATCTCGTAGCTCCGTCGTGGCCATTCCACGAGCAAACATGGCAGCCGCTCCCCACCAGAAGCCTGCGGGAGTCGGGGGCCCCCAAGACTTTTGTAGAATCTTCACGGCTGAGGGGACGCTTTCGAGAATGGGACCCAAGCCCTATCAGGGAAGCGTCCGAGTTCCAAGGTGTCCCAGGGCCATTTTAGTGGACCACTCCCAAATCTGAAGAGCCGGCCGCCATTTTGAGAGTCCTGTGGCAGTCGCTTATCGTTGCATCGCAAGAGCGGGAGCAACTCAGCTACATGGTGAGCGAGACGCTGTAGTCGCAAGAGCGGGCGGTAAACAGCTGAATGGCGGAAGAGCCACAGTGTAGCAAAAGCGGGCGGAATGGCAACTAAAACGGTAAAGGGGCGCCCCACTACAGCGTGTCTTCAGGTCAAACGGATTGTGGGACAAGGTCCAGAATAGAAGAGTCATCAAAAGGCAAAAAGTTCCGCCGGACCCCGGGAGCCGGCCGCCTATGTCGGGGGCGATCTCAGGCTACACCAGTGCTATAAGACTTGGGGAGGGGGTCGGAGCCAAGCGTCTTCTCCGAGTCCGTGCCATCACACCGCCCCTCGGGGGCCTCCGTCAAGCGGTTTAGGGAGGTACCATATCACATTGTTTTCAAATGCAGTCAGGTCCACAAACGACCCTCACTTACTTTGAGAATAGTGAAGCTGCAGTAGGTGGAAATAAGCTTCAGACAGTGTTACAAGCACTGCTCAGAACTCTGAACTATGGCACCCAACATCCAGAACTTATGCCATTTGAGAATGGCAGTGACATCGAAGCAACTCAGGGACCAAAACCATTAACGTACTTTCACGTATGAAAATCTTACTTGGGGAGGGGGCAGGAGCGAAGCGCCCCCTCCCAGTCCGCGCCACCACACCCTATGTTGAAAATCTGAAGCCATCGTTCTACAAAGTCAACCAACCTTGGATGGAAAAATCTAGAAAAATGTACAAACTGAAAACCAGTTTTGGTCTGCATAGCATCAGTAGCAACGCTTGCTATCAGAGTGCATGAGTTTCATGCTCGATCGATTGAGCTAGCCGGATCGGGCAATAAAAAGTATAAAATAGTTATGTAAATAGTTATTTAATAAAATGTTTTACCCTGTTTCTTTGCTGGTGTGTTGTCTATATTTTTAATATTTGCATAGGGTTTGTCGTTATTTTGGGCGGGGTGGGTGACGGAGCCGAGCTGTCTTGCAGCCCTCATGGTGTGGAGCTCAGTTCATCTCACTATTTTCGTATTTCTCATGAAGGGTTGTTCCTAATATTTCTATTTTAGCGAGGTCAAAAAGAGATCCAATTAGTGGCCTACTGATTTTGCTCGATTACTTTTATTTTTTTACACGATTTTTCACGATTTTTCACTATCTGCAAAGACTAAACAGAGTATTGCGACTTTGTGCTTGTTTGTAAATAGAGAATGAACCAAAGAGAATCAATTGTAAAACAGTAAATGCTTGGATAACAATCAATCAAATGGAGAGACAAGCAGGCACGACGGATTACAACGGGGGTAAAGGCCTGCGTTAACTACTCTTCACTATCTGCAAAGAGAGAGTACTACTAAGAGAAAAGAGGGGAGGGGGGGCAGCGTTCAAAGCACATCAGCGTGCATAAACACGAAAAAGTTTTTACCTATCACGTACTTGACATTTGACAGCTTTTGATATTTGCTATTAAAAAACCATTGAAATTCACAGAAAAAACCATAGGTTATAGGCCATATATAGTTAGGAATTTGCATTTACAAAACCTTGAAAATTCAATGAAAAAACCATTGGTTATAGAACATATATAGTTAGGAATTAGCCTTTTCAAAACCATATTTTACTCACACAAAACCATTGAAATTTCATATATAGTTAGTTGCACTAACTATATATCGCGCACCCGCAATCCACTGCTGATGATGTCACATATTACATCATTCATGACATGGTTAGTGACATCACTGATGACATCACTGATGACATCTCAAATGACATCACTGATGACATCTCAAATGACATCACTGATGACATCACTGATGACATCTCAAATGACATCACTGATAAAATCACTGATAACATCTCATTTGACATGACTGATCACATCACTGATGATATCATTCATGTGATAATACCATGAACCTCTTCAGACTCTAATATAACCTTAGATACAATCAGTGTAAACAGACAGTCACAGACTGTCACTCATCCATGGAGTTACTCACACACCTAGTCAGTTATGCAAAAAATCAATCACACCTCCATTTTCTCAACTATACAGTTATACACACCTTACTTATTCAAACATATACTAACACATATTTACTCTCTTATACAATCCCTGATACATGTTCACAATGATCCATACAGCCACTCACACATTCACTGGCTCTTATGCACAGTTATTTATATATGTCAACTCTCACATGTACTGTGTTTTACATATGTACTTACTTTGACATGTAGCACTGAGATATCCATTCACTCACTAATACACTCATGCACAGTCAACCGCCCATACAGCTGTTTCCACATGCACTTTTGAACCCATACATATAGTGAATCAACTACTCACACATCTATGTACAGAGTCACACACCTCCCAGCCACCCATACACACACACTCAGTTTCCCATACAAATACTTGGACAACCAATGAATAACCCATACAGTTACTCATATAGCTACTGATCAACACATGCAGCAGTTTGTAGAACAACAGATATAATGATGCACAAATTAAGACAGTTTAGTCACTAACCCATGCACTCAGTGAGACACATTTAATCACTCACTCATACAGTCAGTCATGCACCTACTAAATCCTTCATCCAGACACTTATACATCCACTCATTCTTCAATATGTAAGACATATTTTAACTTTACAGAAACATACAGTCACTGGATGATGTCATCAGTGATGTCATCAGTGATGTCATTTGAGATGTCATCAGTGATGTCATCAGTGATGTCACTAACCATGTCATGAATGATGTAATATGTGACATCATCAGCAGTGGATTGCGGGTGCGCGATATATAGTTAGTGCAACTAACTATATATGAAATTTCAATGGTTTTGTGTGAGTAAAATATGGTTTTGAAAAGGCTACTTCCTAACTATATATGTTCTATAACCAATGGTTTTTTCATTGAATTTTCAAGGTTTTGTAAATGCAAATTCCTAACTATATATGGCCTATAACCTATGTTTTTTTCTGTGAATATATATATATATGTATGTATGTATGTATGTATGTATATATATATATTACCCCTATTGGATTTTTGAAAATTCTATGTCTAATAACTTTGGCGTTTGTGCACGGAATCAGCTGAAATTTTCAGGAAAATGGCACATTTTGTTTCTGAGCAGCCCCTGAAAATTTGGGGGGGGGGTTCGTCAAGGGGGGGCCGAGAAAAAAGGGGGGTCCCAAAACGCGTTTTTCCAATGTTAATTTCCATAGGGCGGTTGGCCTCACTTTTAGCCCGAACGGCTGAATGGATTTGCATGAAACTTGGCAAAATTGTAGGGACTGTTAGCCCGATGTGCCTTTGCTAGGTCTCAATATATGTGCTTCAGTGGATTTTGAGAAATTAACGTTCAAAAAAAGATATATATCTGTAGCAGCTCTCTGAGACTGTTTTGAAACTCAAAAAGTATTTGCTAAGGTGAGAAAAGATTTATTTAATTTAGATAGAGAATAGTATGATTTAAGGAGAAAATGATGAAGAAAGCTGTGTTTTTAAAATGTGGCTTTGTCTCAAGTGATATACAAATAGATTTTGTTTCTTTGAGAAATTGTAATAGCATATTCTGTGTAGCAATCTGGCATGCAGTAACACAAGTTATTGTTGTACATGGAGCCCATTCCATGGTCTCTCATGTAAGCTGAAACAGATATGTTGTGTTTAAAAACGATTTTTGAAAACAATTACATTTCTGGATATGTTCTGCTAGAGCTTCATAGGTTGTTTGGGCCATATTTATAAGGCATTTGAGTGTCTCTGATGTTATTGTTCCCATTTTAATTGAAGAGCTTTCTTCATGGGGCTAGTTTCTTGTAAATACGCTCCCACCTGTGCTTGGTAAATTTAGATTTTGATTATGGGAGTTACATAGCCATGTTAAAAATGTCCCAAAAATGGTGCAAGGGCAATCAAAAAAACGCTTTCATGTGTCTTAAGGACATTTACAGTCATTTCCAACTGAATGTAGGTATACAATTGATTTATATGTTGTGTTTAAAAACGATTTTTTGAAATCAATTACATTTCTGGATATGTACTGCTAGAGCTTCATAGGTTGTTTGGGCCATATTTATAAGGCATATGAGTGTCTATGATGTTATTTTTCCTTTTTTAAATGGAAAGCGTTCTTCATGGGGCAAGTTTCTTGCAAATACGCTCCCACCTGTGCTTGGCAAATTTAGATTTTGATTATGGGAGTTACATAGCCATGTTAAAAATGTCCCAAAAATGGTGCAAGGGCAATCAAAAAAACGCTTTCATGTGTCTTAAGGACATTTACAGTCATTTCCAACTGAATGTAGGTATACAATTGATTTATATGTTGTGTTTAAAAACGATTTTTTGAAATCAATTACATTTCTGGATATGTACTGCTAGAGCTTCATAGGTTGTTTGGGCCATATTTATAAGGCATTTGAGTGTCTATGATGTTATTTTTCCCTTTTTAAATGGAAAGCGTTCTTCATGGGGCAAGTTTCTTGTAAATACGCTCCCACCTGTGCTTGGCAAATTTAGATTTTGATTATGGGAGTTACATAGCCATGTTAAAAATGTCCCAAAAATGGTGCAAGGGCAATCAAAAAAACGCTTTCATGTGTCTTAAGGACATTTACAGTCATTTCCAACTGAATGTAGGTATACAATTGATTTATATGTTGTGTTTAAAAACGATTTTTTGAAATCAATTACATTTCTGGATATGTACTGCTAGAGCTTCATAGGTTGTTTGGGCCATATTTATAAGGCATTTGAGTGTCTATGATGTTATTTTTCCCTTTTTAAATGGAAAGCGTTCTTCATGGGGCAAGTTTCTTGTAAATACGCTCCCACCTGTGCTTGGCAAATTTAGATTTTGATTATGGGAGTTACATAGCCATGTTAAAAATGTCCCAAAAATGGTGCAAGGGCAATCAAAAAAACGCTTTCATGTGTCTTAAGGACATTTACAGTCATTTCCAACTGAATGTAGGTATACAATTGATTTATATGTTGTGTTTAAAAACGATTTTTTGAAATCAATTACATTTCTGGATATGTACTGCTAGAGCTTCATAGGTTGTTTGGGCCATATTTATAAGGCATTTGAGTGTCTATGATGTTATTTTTCCCTTTTTAAATGGAAAGCGTTCTTCATGGGGCAAGTTTCTTGTAAATACGCTCCCACCTGTGCTTGGCAAATTTAGATTTTGATTATGGGAGTTACATAGCCATGTTAAAAATGTCCCAAAAATGGTGCAATCGCAATCAAAAAAACGCTTTAATGTGTATTAAGGACATTTTAAGTCAATGAGGAAACACAGGTGATGTAATTCTGAAATGAGGAAAAGAAACTCCACATTTTTCAATTACATCACTAGTGTTTCCTAAGTTTATGAATGACATTGTGCAGATGAAGTTTAGGTCTGACCACAGATTCAAAAGAGGTCTGCCCTTTGTTCAAGAGTGAAGTGGACATAACTTACTTCATTGGTAGGCCTTCACATGTATTATCTCCTTTGTTTTCTTCAACAAGTGAAAATCTCATCTGCAACCGTGTGTTGGCCTCACCTCAAACAAACAAAACAGGTGATGGACCGAATGTGGATCAATGTCACACATTCACCCCAGTCCAAAGATCTGGGCCCAAACAAACCTCTAGATAGGCCACACCTTATCGTCATCCTGAATCAATCATTTAAAATGTTAGGGAGAGATTTATGAAAGGTGTATGCCTGTTTTGTACCACTGTGCGTCACTTTTGTGACGCAGTGGTGGTGCAAAAGATTTGCTATGTTAAATAATAAGTAGGGTGTTAAGTTTTTGATGACTGTTATTCATTTAATGTTTGGTAATAGTGGTTAATAACATTTTTTATTATATTTTTCCACAGATTCAACTGTAGATCATTTCAAAATTTGAAAAATGCCAACTAAGAATCGAATTAGAAAGGCTAGAAAACGTCAAAGACAGCAGGATCATCTATTATTGCAGCAGTCCTCTCCCCAAAAAACTTGTGAAATCACCAAGAAAGCTCCGGGTAAGAGCACGAAATCATTCATAAGAAATATTTGTAGTAAAAAAAGTATTTCAACAAAAAATGTTTCAGTCCAGAAAAAGAGAAGCAATTTAAATGGAAAGGAAAGATCAATCAAAAATGTTACTGCTAGAGCAAGAGATAACTCTGTGCATGATAGTAGAAGGAAACAACAGTTTAGGGACATTCGAAAACGAATGTTCCGCAACAGGATAATAGTTAATTTATTAAAAAATATTAAGAAAGGCCAACAGAAAGTGGCATTTTATAAGAAAAAGAAAAATGTAGAGAAAATTATTGACCATGCTTTCGAAATTAAGCGAAAGTTGTTTATTTTGGTAATCAATAGAATTAGGACACTAAACAAGGTAATTTCTGATTTCAAATCAAATAGTAGATGGAAGAGAGTAGTTAATCGTAGTAACTTTTGTGAAGTTTTTTCCGGAGAATGGATGCATAGTTCAAGTTGTGAGGCATTTTTTAATGAGGAGAGTTATTTTCAGGATAATGATTTGGTGTTTGCAGTTGACACCAGTAGTCGAGCTTATGAAGTGAAGGATGGTTGTCCAGTTGAAAAAGAAAAACTTGTGACAACAGAGACAGACGAGGTGTTAGGTAATGAGGTTTTAGGAAGACGTCCTAAGGGTCCTGTGAACATTTGGAAGTGTAGTTCTATTTGCAGTGTGCGACAGGATTCCATCAATTTGCTTTGTGATTTTGTACGGACATTTAATAAGAAAAGTCTGAAGCAGAAAATGAAGTTGTTGCAAGAATTAGATCCTTGCAGAGTGAGACAAATGACAGGTTTGCGTGGTCATTCACTGGCTTGTCTTTCCAGGAGAGTATGCCAGAGTGTTTTTCATCATTTCAGGATGCTAGCAGTGCATCATAATAAAGTGAGGAAAATAGTGAGAATGTTGTATCATGCTAAGAGTCCAGCAATTATGCTTAAACAATTATGTGCTGCTCTTTTGCATGGTTCTGAAATAGATGTCAAGAATATTTGTGAAGAAATTGAGTTTTGTTACTTTGGAAGTAAAGATGAGAATGTTCAAATTGACCCAGAAGTAGAGGGTAATGTTGAAGATAATGTACAGGTTTCCAGTACAGATAAATTTCAGAAGGAAATTGCCACGTTTCAGATGAAATCAAGTGAGAGGCCTAATTTCACTTGTGTGTGTTGTCGACGCACTTATTACAAGAATCAGATTAAGTTAGTGGATTTATATGCAAAAAGTGAAAGGGAAAATAACAGTGAATGGAAGGATTTTGCCACATACTTGATGGTAGAAAATTATTTTGATTTGGGATCGGATCAACGTGTGTGTACTTATTGTTGTAACAAATTAAACCAAAACCAGATGCCTGCTAGGGCGGTTCATAATAATATGGAATTGGTTAAGATTCCTTCTGAATTGAAGGATTTAAATACTTATGAATCTATTTTGATTCAAAGTATCCATCCCTTTCAGGCTATTGTAAGAATGGAGCCAAAGACAGGGAAGTTGCCTCCATCAGATTTACAGAGAGGATTAAAGGGAAGAGTTGTTTATTTGCCTCTAGATTTGAACAAAAACATTAACACAATTGGAGTAGAAAAAGTGGAAGAGGAACCTCTGGTTATCTTGGTTAATGGGGTTCCGACAAAGAATAAGAAAATATGGCAAGATTTAGTGGATGTTAGGAAAGTCAAAAAGGCAACATTGTATTTGAAGAAAAATAATAAGTACTATAAGAATGTATATGTTGCAGAAGAGGAAGTAAGTGATGAAGAGGATAGCGATTTGTGTGCTGGCCAAATTGAGAAAGTAGAGGCCTCTAAAAGTGAATTATATGAACATTATAGTGTTCATCCTTTGCATTCCAAGGAAGTCATGGGGAATGCTATTGAGTTGTTTCAAATGAAACAAGCCAAAGGGAGTCCCATTAGTGTTTGGGAGGAAAGTTTGGAAGCTCGGTGTTTCCCACAGCTATTTCCAACAGGTCAAGGAGGAAGATATGATGAGCGACCTCATCAAATTCCTGTGTCTGAATACCGGACTTTACGATTGTATGCAGAAGATCCTAGGTTTCGTCAATGCATTCCCTATTTGTTTCATCTCCTGTTTGAAAGCGATCTGTCTGGACTGTCATATGCAGTGAACCACATCTTAAAAAGTGGTATACAGATGCGAAACATCTCGGCAAGTGACTTTATGCATAAAGTCAATGTCCAAGACAGTATTTTGGATTCTCACCTAATTAATCTCATGGCGTGTCAGCGTGGTACTAATGAGTACTGGTACCGTCGTCATGGTGATTTAAAATGTATGCTGAGGAACTTAGGAACTCCAACATGGTTCCTCACTCTGAGCTGTGCCGAGTATGGCTGGGAAGACTTACTTGAATTTCTACGAGAGGCAAATGGAAATATTGAAAACATTGAATTCAAGACACCTGGAGAACTGTGTTCTTTGGATCCAGTGAATGTATGCAGGTACTTCAATCATAGATTTGAAGCTATGATGTCTTTCATCACAAATAAGAAGAATCCACCTCTTGGAGAGGTGTTGGATTTCTTCTGGAGAAAGGAGTACCAAGCAAGAGGTGCTCCTCATATACATATGTTGCTGTGGATCAAGGATGCACCTAAATTTGGAACAGATCCGGATGACTTAGTGATGAATTTCATAGAACAGTATTCTACGTGTGCTGTTCCAAACGCAACGGAGAAGAAAAGCCTAAGAGAACAAGTTCTACGTTTCCAAAGCCATCGTTGTGGAAAGTACTGTCGTCGTAAATTCAGAAACAAGGACAAGTTCTACACCAAATGTCGTTTCAACTTTCCACGACCGGTGATTTCTAAAGGAAGAGTGAACAGTTTGATGTCTTCTCTGCGACATAATGTGACGAGGAAATCACCCAAAAATACATACAATTTGAAAAGGAACGAAGAGTCCAAGTACATCAACGACTACAACCCAGTGATTTTGTCCATGTGGAATGCTAACATGGATATACAGTTTGTGGCTGACAACTGTATGGCTGTGGCTCGGTATGTGACATCTTACATCACCAAAAAAGAAAAGACAGAATTGAAGGATATGTGGGAGGATATTTCCCATGAAAAAAGCCTCAGCAAGAAGTTGTACAGTTTCAGTTTGAAGATGTTGTCGCATCGAGAAATCGGAGCTTACGAATGTTCTGACCGGTTGTCTTCAGCAAGTCTCTATGCCAAATCCAGGAGTATCGTTTGGGCGAGTCTTGGTCTTACTGCAACGCGAAATCGAGTTCTAAAACCTGTCCGGGACATTGAGTATTTGGCGGAAAAGGAACCAAACAGTACCAACATTTTGAAGACCAACATGTTGGATACATATTATCCAAATCGAAGCAGTCACCTTGAGAATGTTTGTCTATATGAGGTTCTACAAAATTATATATTCAAGAGGAACATCAAAGAAGATATTGAGAAAGGAGTGTATGCTGTAATTGGAAGTGAGGGATGTCTGGTCAAGCAAAGAAAATGCCAATTAGTAAACCATCGAAAATTGAGTGGCGAATCTCCAGAAAAAAAGGAGTTTTTCTATTTAGCACTTTTGCAACTTTTCAAGCCTTGGCGTGCAGAAGAGGAACTGCTTGGAGATTTCCTCTGTTACGAAGACTCTTTCACTGCTGCTAAGGAGACCATAGAATGTCCTGCTTTTCCCAAATATCAAGAAATGTTGACTTTGGAAATTGAGCAGGAAGCAACGATTGCAGCCGAGATTGCCAGAGACAGTTCTCAGGACAGTCAGAGTTCTGTTTCATTGAGTCAGGATCCACTAGGAGGACCTATTATCGAAAATGAAGCTGCCACTGCTATGAATGAAGTGGAAAGAGCCATGGCACATGCTCAGGAGGATGCGGTTAACTTAGAAGACTTGGAAAAACAACTCAACGTTGAGCAGAGGAAAATATATGACGAAGTTACCAAGCAAATTGATCATGGATTAAGTCATGAGAAGAAAGAGTGCTCATGTACGTCGTTGAAGCCTGTCCGACTGTACGTGAGTGGAGAAGCGGGAACTGGAAAAAGTTTCCTTATTAAAGCAATTTCTTGTTATTTGCAGGAGAGGACTGAGTCATCGCTGTCTTGTGTTGTTACCGCTCCTACTGGACTGGCAGCACATAACATTAAAGGTATTACTTTGCATCGTCTACTGACGCTGCCAGTGGAGCATGACAACAAATTACAATACCACAAGTTATCTGGGGATGCTTGTTGTGAAGTTTCAAGAGTCTTGAGGAAAATGAAACTTCTTATCATTGACGAAGTAAGCATGGTTTCCAATGTCATGCTTGCCTTTGTGCATTTGAGAATGCAAGAAGTTCTTAAAACTGAGTATGATGTGTTATTTGGTGGCAAACACATCATTGTTTTCGGAGATCTTCTGCAGCTGACACCAGTAAAAGGACAACCTGTGTTCAAAATACTCACGCATGAAGATACCAGGAAGTGCCTAGGGAGCATTGGCAACGTCAATATATGGTTAAACTTCAATTATGCTGAACTGCATGAAAATATGCGTCAGGCAAAGGATGAAGATTACAAGAATATTCTACAAGATATTAGAATTGGAAAAGTGACCGAGCATGGGAAAGAAGCTTTAAATGCACGATTACTGTCAAATTTATATCCAGAACAAGACGTTGTGCCTGAGAATATTTTTCAGAAAATTACTGAGAAGAAATCCGGAATATGTTTGATGCCAACTCTTGCAGAATGTGCCATCTTCAACAACAAAATGTTGAATTTAGAAAAGCAAGAGATTGTGAAACTTGAAGCTATTGACAGAATAGAGCATATGGGATCAACAATTATTTTGTCTGAGAATTTGAAATCAAAATTGGATTCATTAGAGAAGACTATATCTAAAACTGCGGGTTTTGAAAAGACTTTGAATGTGTGTTTAAATTGCCGAATCATTTTGAGAAGGAATTTACATGTTGAAAGAGGTCTGGTAAATGGATCAATGGGTAATGTTGTTGATTTTGAGAAATACAGAAGTAGAGATGGTATTGAATTTTTAAAAATTAAATTTGATGGCATTGAGGAAGTACAGCTAATTGGTCGTTGTTCTGCTAGGTTTTTGCTTGTTAAAGACTTATATGTTCACCGTAAACAGTTTCCTGTTTGCTTGGCATATGCGGTGACAATCCATAAATCGCAAGGTTTAAGTGTAGATAGTGCATTGGTGAATATTGGCAGTTCTGTGTTCAAAGAGGGTATGGCATATGTGGCATTGTCACGAGTTAGAACTTTATCGGGATTGTACTTGATTGATTGTGATGTCACAAACATTTGTGCGGATCTAGATTGTGTTAAGGAATACAATAGGTTAAGAAGAGAGTATGCGCCACATTTGCCTCAATATCCTTTGTTTGAGAAACGTGTGGTAGGCCGTAAACGAAGAAATATCACTAATAGTAGGGAGGTTGTAGCAAAAAGCCGAAAAGTCGATGAACCGAAAATTGTAAGCAGAAAGAAAACGGATTCTGTTGAAGATGTTGTCGGTTTTCAATTTGAAAACAGTTCTGGTGTCAACTGCTATGCAAATGTAGTGGTTAATGTTCTCTTTTCACTAGAGACTTTAAAAGAACAGATTGTGTTCAATTCGGAACAAAGTTTATGCTGTTTGTTGAATTCTGTGTTAGAGAAATGTAGCACTGATCGAACAAAAGTAGAAAGTGTGTCTGAAGTTTGTTATCTGTTAGATGAATGTTCAGGTCAAACAGACTTCTCTGAAAATAATCAGCAGGATTGTCAGGAGTTTTTAATGTATATGCTTGATGTATTGCAAGATGAGGGTGTAGATGTAGATCACCTGTTTGGGCTTTCTTATCAATGGCAGCATGACTGCGAGAACTGTACATTATCAAGTATTACTAGTGTAGACTCAGAAAGATTTATATATTTAACTTTCCCAGACAGTAAATCAGTCTCCTTTAATAAGCTAGTAAATGCAGCTGATCACAACATGGAGTGTAGCCAATGTAAATCTGAAATGATGTCAACATTATTTATACGAAGATATGGCCTGTATGTCATTTTAATGATCCAACGATGTAGGCCTGATGGATCAAAATTGTCAACTTTAATAAAAAATGTTGTTGCTTCTCAGCTGTCAATATCAGGAAGGACTTTTGTAACTGTAGCAATTATCTATCACGATGGTCCTTCAACAACATCAGGACATTACACAGCTTATTTAAAGTCTAGAAACGGCTGGTCATTCTGCAACGATTCTGTTGTAACTTTAAAAATAAAATTGCCGTTTGACCTTAAAAATTCTTACCTGGTGTTTTTAAAACCAAAATTTTAAGGAAAGAATCTCGGGATTTCCTCTGAGGAATTGCAAAAGGTTCATGAAGTAGAGGGAATGTAAGTCTGCAATGCTGTCTAGATTATTGGTCCAAGACTTTTAATTATAATGTCATTTTGAAAATCCAACTATATAAACCTGATGTAAGTAAGTCTGCTTCATAGTAAGCAGTATCAGTGTCATAGGAAAAGTAGAACATGAGTGAGCAAGAAGGGTAAGATATTAGTAGTCCAGGATTGTGAAAGTAATCTTAAATGTTTTCTTTTTGAAAGTTGCAAAAATAGAAAATGACGGGATTTGATTACAAGAATTACAAGAGTTGTAAATCGCTGCAACATGATTTGGCCAAGTGGAAACATGTGGTAGAATGTGAGAAGTCTTTTATTGTATGTAACATATTTTTCAAAACGATGGAGGTTTTCTTTCAGAAAGTGGCGGGCTGAAAATATTAATAGCACAACAGAGTGTACGCTGTTCAAAGGACATCCTTCGACGTTATGGAAAGTAAGTTAATTTTAAGGAGTTTTGAATTCAGATTTCTTATGTTGTATGGGTTTTTTAAACACAATCATTTTGATTGTGTTTTTTTTTCACCGCTGTTACATGATGAATACCTTCAAGTCACTGATTTAAGTGAAATTTGATACATTCTGAGAACAGCAAAAATAAACCATTTAACATGTATAATTAATGTTCTACTTTTTGTACTTATGATATACATTTAGAAATGTGAGGTAGACATGGAGAAACTGAGGCTTCTGTAAATATCAAAGTTAATGCATACACTGCTGCACTTCTGGGTACTGTTTTTTTATCCTGGACTACATCTGCACTATGAGATACCTAAGCAAAGGCAACACAGGTGATGTGATTGTGAAATGAGTAAAAGAAACTCCACGTTTTTCAATTACATTACTTGTGTTTTCTAAGTTTATGAATGACATTGTGCAGATGAAGTTTAGGTCTGTCTATGGACACAGAAGAGGTCTGGCCGTTGTTTAAGAGTGAAGTGGACATGTTTTACTTCAATGGTAGGCCTTCACATGTATTATCTCCTCTGTATTCTTCAACAAGCATAAATTTGAAATGCAACCCTGAGTAGGCCTCACCTTAAACAAACTTTTGGAGAGGCCACACCTTATCGTCATCCTGAATCAATCATTTAATCTATCACATTTAACATCTATTAGTTCTACTGCTTCATTTCTTTAATCCTTACTTTCCTGCGTTTGCTACTTCCCTCATTCCTTCCCCTATTACTTAATTATTCTACTCCTTCCACTATTTTTCTCAGTCCCTCTCTTCTCATACTTCTTCATTCTTATTCACTCATTCTGTCTCTATTAATGTTACTGTTTCTGATTGATCTCAAAATTTTTTTTAAAACAAGAACAGTAAGTATAAGGGAAGGAAACAGACAGTTATGTTACAGGAAAGACAGCTATAGGAAGTAAACAAAAGATACTGTTACTCGCAATCCACTGCTGATGATGTCATTGACCATGTCAAGAATGATGTAATATGTGACATGATCAGCAGTGGATTCAGGGGCGTAGCTAGAGCTTGTGGCGCCCGGGGCTATCCTTCAGATTGCCGCCCCCCTGGGGGGGTGCTGGGGAAAAAGGACGGCAAGCACCTGAAAGAGGTCCGAGAGACACGTTGTATCGCCACTAATAGTTACCTCAATCATGCAAGTTACATGCACAGATATGACACGGTCCAGGGCTAAACAGCCCCCGTCCACAAAATAGCCGCCCCCACCTAGCTACGTCGCTGAAGGAAAAGCAGCAGAAGGACACCCAAAACTTACATCAGCTCTACCTACCCTGTCTGTGACATCTCACTCATAACATCACAGCTTGTGCAGGGACCTTGTCCCCTGTCTCCTATCTGCCCCGTCTTTGACCTCAGCAATGTCTGCAGACCGGTCCACCACACTGGGTTTGACCATGGTTCCCCTGGCAGCACCTTCAGGATACTACAAGTAAGTCCTTTACACCTGATCACTAGACTAACTTGAGTTCTGCAGTTGGGGCAGTACCAGGCCGGATGATGGGATGCAGGATCAGAGGCGGGGGGAGGGGCTTCTGAATCTGAGCCATGGTCATTCAGCGCCAGGGCCCAGGAGCCACCTTGAAGTCACTTGACCCGCTCCTTGACCCACTCCTAGGAGAGAAGAATCTGAACCAGATTAAAAGATTTTCCAGATACTGCACTGAAGAGGCCCTGCCTGCCTGACGGAGGACACGGATGTGTCCGGCTCCGCCTTTCACTGCTGGGTGAGGACAGGCGGGAAGCTGTCTCAGACAGCCAGACCTGGCACACACGACGGGAGGGATGTCGGTGGGGGGGTGGCTGAAGCCCCTTAAACACAATGAACGTTGCACGCCTGATGTGAGTAATCTCATGCCAACAGATTGTCCTGGCTGCAAGTTAACAATTACACCACATTCTTTCTGAGCCTGGAGCATTTCAAATATGCTTCAGGTGAGAGTGTCGCTGTCTGTAGCCTAGGCCTTAGATTTTTGTTTTATTTTCATTTTCCAGCAACTGCATGCAGATACCGCCTGTCCACCGTCTGTGGCTGTTGCATTGCGAGTGTGCATGCATGTGCAAGGGTCTGTCATGTGTGCGTGTATGTGCACATCTGCTTTTGAGCCTGTGTTGGTTTGTGTCTGTGTGCGTGTGCAAGTGTTCGGCCTGCTCTACATGCATGTGGGAAAAGGTGTTGCAGACTGCAGTCGGGGACCACTTAGCACAAGAGGAACGTGCCCACCTTCACGCACCCCCCAAAGGGGCATCTATTGCTTGCCCATTGGAACAGTGTTTACGAATCAGGGAATTACTTTCTGATAACACTGTGGCTGTTGAATTAGTGATTGGACTGCGTCAGCGTGTTGGGGATTGCATTGCAGGAAGGACTGCGCTCAGGAATGGTGCTGTATCAAAGGAGACTGGTGCTGCGCCTTGAAAGGGGTGGGGGCAGCAGACAGTTGTGGAGGGACATGTATTAAGATTTTACAGTACGTGGTATGTTGCTTTAAGTTAATATATGGTGGTGCAGTGCCATGGCTCTGTATCTGGGAAGTGCTGTGTCAGGAGTGCAGATGCCTGTATCTAAAGTTGCACATGGAACTCTTGATTCAGGGGATGCAGCTTCTCAGGAAGCCATCCAGGGGATTTGTCTGTATTCTTCAGAAGGTGATAGCGTTTGTTAGAGAAAGTGTGAAGGGTTTTAAAGTGGGATTCTGAAATTATAAAACTGCATCACAAAATAATCAATCATAGCCCCACCACCCTGGTGTCTGCCCCGGTCCGGGGCCCCCATCTGACTGGACTCACTCGACTCCGACGTCCGACCCGAGTTTCTCACCTCAATCAACGCGCAGAGTGCCGCCCGCCCGCAGCCACAGCCAGCCCACAGAGAGACAGTACTGAGTTAAGTACTGTAAAGCTGAGCAGCAGGGCCAGGCAAAAAGAATGATGGTCCACACTCCTCGACTGCTCGACACGACAGGAGGGGCGCTGGGGTGGTGAGGTGAGTGCGTAACGCATCACAGTCCACTACGGTGCAGCGGCAAGGGCTGGCCCAAAAAATGTTACAGGGCTGTCATTGGTTAAGGATGTGCGCACCGTGCACGCTACTTATTGACGGCCCTGTGAGCGTGAGGCTGGGAGGAGGTGGGGGCCCCCCAACAACGGTCGGCTGCACAAGGAAGTCGGAACCCATTTATAAATGATTTATTGTCGTCATTGTGTGCCTACTGCTTAGCCTTAGTGCTGCGTGCTACAATCACTTCCGATATTGAAATCAGATGGTGATGAACCTTACCGACGGTCCGGCAGGTGACGGGTCACAGGCAATCCGCCAACGGAGCATGCATTTATTTCAAAGTGCACCTATAAATATGCTACCCTGATGTTAGCAGTGAAGCACCTGGAGCAGGGTCTGGAAAAATAAACAGGTTTAGGAAATAGGTCCGTACCAGGAGCGCGAGGACGTGTCTGCATCGGGATCTCATTTAAAAGCGAAGCAACATACCAGCATCCCTGGTATGTAAGCAGACAAAGGACTCCAGCCTGCAATGATTTAGTTAGTCCGCTCGATAAACAAATGAGTTACAGGTGCCTATCTGTTTTGCTCCTCGTGAGCCTCCGTAGGTGCCTGTCCATGTGAGATACTGTACGAGTTTCTTACAAATCAGCTGCCGGTGATAATAATATGTGTGCATGCATGTACCGCCGACCGCCCTACAGTCACTGTCACTGACTCACAGGCCGCCTCGGCCGGGCCTCCTCAGTCAGTCAGTGAGTGACTGTGCCGCCGCGGCCGCCTCAAAAAAGGTGCCGCCTGGGGCGGACCGCCCCCCCCTAGCTACGCGGCTGAGTGGATTGCGGGTAACAGTATCTTTTGTTTACTCCCTATAGCTGTCTTTCTTTTAACATAACTGTCTGTTTCCTTCCCTTATACTTACTGTTCTTTTTTTTTTAAAAAAATTTTTGGTTCGCTCCCGGTTCGCGTACCGGAGTGCGAACCGGGAAGCAAAGTAAAAGAAATAGAGGTTGGCAGAGTTTCAAAAATTCTACCAATTTTTTTTATAATGGGGAGGTAGTTCTGAAAAGAACTTTTTTTTTTGTTTTTGTTGTTTTAAATTTTTTTATTATTTTTCAGAACATTTTTTTAATTTTTTTAGTATTTTCTGAAAATGTTGATATTTTTTTGTTTTTTTTGGGGGAGGGGGGAAACAAAAACGATTCATTGAAAAGGGCTCAACAGGAGCAACGAAAAAAAGAAGAATTTATTGTTTGGGGCGTTTCGGGCAAACATGATTATCAATAGCTTTCATAATTAGAGTAATGCTACTTTCTCTGTAGCAAATGAGTTGATTACAGCGCACGCACACTTGCTTCACTTCCCCAAACTTCATTTGAATGTTTGGGACCATCTCCCTCGCCTCTGGTCCCGACACTTCTTGAACAACCGATCTTCTTGCCATCGCAGGGGGATTTTGTTGCTCATCACGTAGCTGGGCAGCACTATAGTTGTTTGGATGCCACCTACTCATATGCCGATGCATAGTGTAGTTGCCGTAACTGTATTTTTTATCAGTCCCCCTTGACAGTCTATCATCGCATATACGGCAAAACACGTAGCGTGCATTCACTTTTTTTTGCCCCTCAGGAAATTAAAAAAATTGCCAAATGTAGATCTCTTTTCGATTATACCTCCTGGGCTCCTCTGGCAAAAACTGTGTCTCTTCCTGCTCTTCCTCCTCTTCCTGTTCTTCCTCTTCTTGTTGTATAATTACTTCAGCAGGTGGTCCTCTCTTCCTTGGATCTGGTGGAGGTGGTGGGTTAGAACCAGCTGAAGCTACTAATGAAGCCATATCACAATATTAATAAAGGGTCTTTCTCTCACCAAGATGAAAGTCAGAGTGAGGAAAGAAGGAGGGGTTTTCATCATTTGGGAAAAGTAAAAGTTCTAAACCAATGAAAAGTGTTAATTTTAGATCACATGACCTAGTATTACATCATTAGGAAACCAAAAGTGAAATGAACCAATGAAAAGTGTTATTACCGAGTCACATGACCTGCCGTGTTTACGTTTCGCGCTTTGCTCCGCTTTCCGGTCCGCTTCCGGGTCCGCTAACTTGGCGCGTCAAATGACGTATTACGCGACAACGCAAAACGTCATGCTAACGTAACAGTTACGCTAAAGGAACGTTTACCGGTTCGCGGACCGAGTCGCGGCTTTAAATTGAGCTAACGGGAAGCTGACTGGTTCGCGGACTGGGAGCGAAACAAAAAAAATCTTTTTTTAAAAATTGTATAAAAAACATGTAAAATATATTTTAAGATTTAAAGAAGAATACATTTTACAGCTACAGATATTAGCTTTTAAAAAACCATTGAAATTCACTGAAAAAACCATAGGTTATAGACCATATATAGTTAGGAATTAGCATTTACAAAACCTTGAAAATTCACTGAAAAAAACATAGGTTATAGACCATATATAGTTAGGAATTAGCATTTACAAAACCTTATTTTACTCACACAAAACCATTGAAATTCCATATATAGTTAGTTGCACTAACTATATATCGCGCACCCGCAATCCACTGCTGATGATGTCACATATTACATCATTCATGACATGGTCAGTGACATCACTGATGACATCACTGATGACATCTCAAATGACATCACTGGTGACATCACTGATGACATCTCATTAGACATTACTGATCACATCACTGATGATATCATTCATGTGATAATACGATGAACCTCTTCCGACTATAATATAACCTTAGATACAATCAGTGTAAACAGACACTCACAGACTGTCACTTATCCATGGAGTTACTCACACACCTAGTCAGTCATGCAAAGAATCAATCACACCTCCATTTTCTCAACTATACAGCTATACACACCTTACTTATTCAAACATATACTAACACATATTTACTCTCTTATACAATCCCTGAAACATGTTCACAATGATCCATACAGCCACTCACACATTCACTGGCTCTTATGCACAGTTATTGATATATGTCAACTCTCACATGTACTGTGTTTTACATATGTACTTACTTTGACATGTAGCACTGAGAAATCCATTCACTCACCAATACACTCATGCAGACAGTCAACCGCCCATACAGCTGTTTCCACATGCACTTTTGAACCCATACATATAGTGAATCAACTACTCACACATCTATGCACAGAGTCACACACCTCCCAGCCACCCACACACACACTCAGTCTCCCATACAAATACTTGGGCAACCAATCAATAACCCATATAGTTACTCATATAGCTACTTATCAACACATGCAACAGTTTACAGAACAACAGACATAATGATGCACAAATTAAGACAGTTTAGTCACTAACCCATGCACTCAGTGAGACACATTTAATCACTCACTCATACAGTCAGTCATGCACCTACTAAATCCTTCATCCAGACACTTATACATCCACTCATTCTTCAATATGTAAGACATATTTTAACTTTACAGAAACATACAGTCACTGGATGTTGTTATCAGTGATGTCATCAGTGATGTCATTTGAGATGTCATCAGTGATGTCATCAGTGATGTCACTGACCATGTCATGAATGATGTAATATGTGACATCATCAGCAGTGGATTGCGGGTGCGCGATATATAGTTAGTGCAACTAACTATATATGGAATTTCAATGGTTTTGTGTGAGTAAAATAAGGTTTTGTAAATGCTAATTCCTAACTATATATGGTCTATAACCTATGGTTTTTTCAGTGATATATATATATATATATATGTATGTATGTATGTATGTATGTATGTATATATATATATATATTACCTACTGGCGTTTGTGGATGGAATTGGCTGAAATTTTCAGGAAAATGGCACATCTTGTTTCTGAGCAGCCCCTGAAAATTTGGGGGGGTTTCGTCAAGGGGGTCCGAGAAAAAAGGGGGGTCCCAAAACGCGTTTTTCCCATTCATTTTTCCATAGGGCGTTTGGCCTCACTTTTAGCTCGAACGGCTGAATGGATTTACACTAAACTTGGCAAAATTGTAGGGACTGTTAGCCCGATGTGCCTTTGCTGGGTCTCAATATATGTGCTCCAGTGGATTTTGAGAAATTAACGTTTAAAAAAACAGATATATCTGTGACAGCATCCCGGATAGCGCTCTAGATCGCGTACTTTTCGCGTAACGGAGCTTTGCGAAGCGAAGCTGATTGGCTCTCCGGTGTCTGTCAACATTCTAAACAGTCCGGTGCGGCCGCCATCTTGTCTCTCGGTAGGATCGAGAGACAAGAGGAGGAGAAAAATGAAGGGGGAATTTAATGAAAGGGGGCAAGGTAGACTCCTCTTGACCCCCTAGGAATGATGTTGGGGTTATTAAAGGGTCCCGTGGGGCAAATTAAAAAAAATTGATTTTTCGCGGTAGAAGCGCTTCTCGGTTCGCGAACCGGGTCGCAAACTGGTAGCGAAACGGGAATTGGCCATTTTGTGTTTCGTTTTAATTAAATTACAAGATGGAGGAAAAGCAATGTGAGTATTGGGTATAAGGGGGTATGGGAGACGTATCCTGACCCCCTATGTTTTCTGAGGGTGGTTGAGGAGGCTCATATTTGTTGATACTTGTCTTCCAGCGGTTGCGCGTGAGCGTTTTTTTTTTTTTTTGCTGCGTGATTTCTGTTAACGTTCGATTCGAAGGAAATCAGGAAGTGTTGACCGCAATTTTGACACTGCGAGTAAATATATTGTTAAAAATAATTGTTATAAATTAATCCGTATTGATAAACATTGTCTGCGCCATCTTGTTTTTTTTCCAATGCCACACTTTTGTCGTGCACGGCAGCCATTTTAGATGCCTTGACCAGACCCACTCTCTGCACGCTGCCGATCCTCAGCATGGCTCCCCACCCTCGCAAGCATCTCCCCCATGCACTGGTCACCCACGCTCTCTCTCTCATGTATGGGCCATAAACCTCCTCCCATATGCGCTGCTCTTCCCTGAGAATCACACCCCGTGCTGAGGAAAATTCAGCCCAGATTACAACCGATGTCCAGGCTGCTGGCACAAGACGCCACTTAGTTCCCATCTTGAACGGTTACCAAATAAAGAGACGGGCGCTGGGAGCAGGAACACAAGAACAGAGTTTTATTTTTCATGAGGAGAGCCTGTCATTTCACTCTACATATCATACAAGTACCACTCAGCCCCCTGGCCCCCTAATCCTGAGGCAGAATTGCCACTGCAACAAAGGACTTAAACTCCTGCAAAGAAAACCATGTAACATTTAATATCATTTACCACCAATGTTTTCATATATCAGTGTTGCTGAACTCACTCAGTGAAATGTCGCTCATTTCATTAAATCACTTTTAAAGCATGCCTTATAACAATACACCCAATCCTATGTGGAAGTGCTTATATTAAACATGACATTGCTTTAACCAGGATAGACAAAGAAATGACACAGTGATGTAAAAGTTTCTGAAAGAAATGCCAAGAACGTCCCATGTGAAAGTGAATTTTATCTGGCAATTTTTTTCTTTTCCTTCTCATGAAAAGAAAGTTAATGCCAGGTTCGTTACCTGCCTCATCTGCAAAAAAAAAACTCTCGAGAGGGACCGAAAAAAAATATAGCTATGGTAATCATACCATGCATCGGCACATGGAGAGGTGGCACCCTCTTAATTATTCTAAAGCACAGCTTCGAGATTTGGTGGATAATCCCCGACCGGCAAAAACATCCACCAATGACTTAGCAATAAGTGAGTCAGAGGCAAGGAAAACGGTCCCAAATCTGTAAAAGAACTTTAGGCAGATGAGATTGACTTGTGTAGCATGTGGAAAATTAATTTCATGCGGAGAGATGAGTATTACTTTAATAAATAGATCATATGAAAATCATCAATGTCCAAAACGTCCTAGAAAGTAATTTTTGTCATTTTTTAAGAAGAGAGATAACCTACAGTGGTACGGGGTCGTTTTCGTTCGTACTAGGGGGGCCAGGTGACATTCGTTCGGGGTGGCTTAGGGGCATTTAAAACAACTTCCCTGATACAGGTAGCATATAAAGTAGAGGCTAAATACCAGGATCTTTATCGATTGCTTTATGCTGTACAAAAATGAAAAACACATACAACAAACCTGGACCATTCATATTTTCAATGTTTCTGCGTACTATACTTTTTAACCCTTAACTAATTGAGCTGCTTCATTTCACCTGCTTTTTAAAAAAAAAAAAAGATCAGAAACAGTGGCCATTTATTCGAAACCTACCAATCTACGCGTTACAACTACGTTTGCTTTTTCAAAAACCTTTAATAAAAATGTTGGTGCCCAAATACGGGCCTACAACCCCGTGGGCCGGCCACGGAGCAGGCTGGAACTGTAAATGTGGCGGGGGGGTATTTATTTGTGGAAAACATAACAGAGAGTCAGTGGTCGTTGATTTCATAGTAAAAAGTGCGACAAGTGCAACAAAATCATATCGATAATTCATTGTGAGCAAGTACCAAAAGTGTCGACAATTCGAACCTTCAATAATAAATACAGTAATCAATGATGCATTAGAACTTAATATCAATTCATTGTTCGAACGTGTAATCAGTACCCGTCCCATGTCAATTCATTGTTCGAACGTATAATCAATACCCATCCTGGATCAATTCATTGTCCGAACATATAATCAGTCTTAGTCCATATCAATTCATGCGCTAAAAACTGCATACATATCTCATGATATCAAGGCTGAGCAATCGGGGCACAACAAGGAGTTGAGAGTTTCATTTGTACCGGCGCTATTTTGGGTGAGGTCAGGAAGGTCCAAGTATAGTCAAAATGTCTCCACCAACATGTGGTTGGACCGGGACCTCTTTCGGCAGTCCAAAAGTTTTCGTTGAAGGGTAGCAGAGGGGACTGCCGACATGAACCATCAGTCAAAGTGGGGTGGGATGCAACAATCTCTCCTACCGGGTCATACTGGTGTACCACTGGAACTGATCAAGTTGGTAGTCTTGCAGGATTTTGGTCATTTCAAGACTGAGGCCGGCGCCGGCATGAGCGCGCCGACGTCCCGCGGCTACGTCGTGGTCGTTCCGTGGGTGATCATGGCAGTCATTTCCCATCGGGGGTGTCTGCGGGGGTCGGGGGCCCCCGTGGCTCTTATAGAATCTTCAAAGTTGAGGAGAACGTTTCTGGACGCAGGACTCATTTTATAGTTGAACTCAGAAGCGTCGTTGCACCGGAACAGTGGACGAGACCCCCGCTGGGTGAGCGGAGCATCATTGCCTCGCAATAGTGGACGAGACCTTTTGTTGGGTGAGTGGAGCGTTGGGGGTGCAGCTGAGGGGCCCCCCCCTGGGGGGTGGGAGAGGCTCGTTTGCGCCGCCTCTCCCTCCCAGCGCACCCCACGCCGACACCTGGCGTTGATATCCGTGATGTCCGGACCAGGCGATAAGAGGGGGGGGGTCGGAGGCAGAGGCAAGACATCCCCCCCCTGTGGCCTGCAGGGCGACGCTTCAGGACCGAACGGCTCATACCAAGCCGGGGCCAGACCAGGAGATACGAGGGGAGGGGGGGGGTCGGTGGCATGTGCAAGACATTCCTCTCCAGTGTTGTCGCAGCCAAAGATCCCGTCGGCCTCGGCTCCTCTCCTTGTGCACCTTACGCGACGACCCTTTTGATGGGTGAGTGGAGCATTGGGGGTGCAGCTGAGGGGCCCCCACCTGGGGGGGGTGGGAGAGGCTCGTTTGCGCCGCCTCTCCCTCCCAGCGCACCCCACGCCGACACCTGGCGTTGATATCCGTGATGTCCGGACCAGGCGATTAGAGGAGGTGGGGGGGGGTCGGAGGCAGAGGCAAGACATCCCCCCCGTGGTCTGCAGGGCGCCAGAAGAGAAAGGGAGGACCAGTACATTCCGGGCCGACCATCCCACGACATCTCCGGCTGATGGCGGCTAGTCGGGCCCCGCCCTGCATGTGTCGAGGCCTCGTCTTCCGGATGGGCGTAACCGTGGACCTATTGTACTTCGGGAGTTTCCGGAATGGGGGTAGGTATCTGCTGATTTGTATCTATTTCATGTTACCGTTATTTGGCGTGGTGGGCGGTGGGACAGACATGCTTGGAGCAGTGGGGGGGTGGCGAAGGTTAGCTACCTCGTGGCTGCCGTAACGTCAAGCTTGGCTTCTCTCACCACTTCCATGTTTCTTATTTCTAGCGAAGTCAAAAACTCATCAGTGGCCTACTGATTTTGTTCGATTTCTTTCCCTTCTTTTTCAAGTGTGTTTCATTGTAAACTTTCTGTTTAACAGGATACAGTGATTACTTCGTATTTTACATATGTCTTCTTTATTAGGGGTACTCTCCGGTTGAGCCAGATGATGTACCTCTAATAAATGGTCCGGGTGGAACTAGTTTCTCAATCAGTGGGGAGTAGATGGGCATGACAGATTACAACGGGGGACAAAGGTCCGCATTACCCACCCTTCACTACTTGCAAAGACTAGACAGAATATTTCTATTCCACATTATTTGCAAACAGAGAATACCTCAAAAGAACTA
Organism: Lissotriton vulgaris; assembly: GCF_964263255.1. Taxonomy (NCBI): domain Eukaryota; kingdom Metazoa; phylum Chordata; class Amphibia; order Caudata; family Salamandridae; genus Lissotriton; species Lissotriton vulgaris. The sequence goes on along the minus strand of NC_141699.1, from coordinate 467,260,182 downwards.
TTCCTTGAACAATAAATGTCCAGCCAATCAATCAATCATTGGGGATAAAAACAGGCATGACGGATTACAACGGGGGACAAAAGTCCGCATTACCTATCCTTTACTATCTGCAAAGGGAGACAGAATATTCCTATTCTTCTCTGTTTGTAGACAGGGAATATCTCAAAGAGCAATAATCAATAAAAAATTAACAACTTTAAGGTAAATACTCACAATATGACTACTCAACGAAGTTAAAAAGTAACGGATATAGGTACTTGAGAGGTTTTCGGTGGCAGATAATCTACAATATACACTTGTACATATGAGTCTGATACAGAGCGGATCTCTGTATAACTATGGATAATTAGATATTAGGATGGCATACAAAGCTCCCAACCTTCTTACTTTTTCTCTTAAAGGGTTTCAAATTGGGGACAAATATTAGGCTTTGCTCTAGAGGTTGACGGTGTTGCTCCACTGGTACTCGGGCCTTCTCATGAAGCAGAAGGAGCCGCTCTCAATCGCCTTAACTCTTCCCTTGCAAAGTTGACCGGATTCTTAGTCTGCAACTGCTTCAGCATACTTGCAGTTCCACACAAGTCCTTTTTATTGGGGTCTCCTCTTGAAAGCAGTCTTGCATATGCGGCAAGTAACTTTTCTTGCATTCACCTTTTTTAAGACTTGTGAAAATTAATTTCAAAACATTCAATAAATACGGTGTTACTATGCATTGTGTCAAATACTTTATTAAAAATATGCAGAAAATGTTCCCTTTATTTGTTGTTAAGGTCTTTACAAGAGAATTTGAAAGGAGAAAGTAGGAGATGAATAACACATGTAGGACGTTATATCTCAAACTGCAAAAATTGATAAAAAGGGTGGACCAAAGTCTGCATGTACAATGCCAGTGGAAGCGTTTCAGGCACACTGCGAAGATTTAAAAAAATATAAATATTGTCAAGTTTTACTTTGACTTGTGATGTTTGATCTCATTTAGTCACTTCAATCTAATTTTAAACACTAATTTTCTTTTTGTTTTGCAGATTAACTACAATACTTATTTTGGACTCCATATTATATGTTGTTTATTATATTGTTTTGTTACTTATAGTTCTAGTTATTTATTGTAGTGTTATCTTTTAGTTATAGTTCCAGTTATTGTTTTAATAAAAGTTAATTAAAAAAGTACATACGTCTGTTTTTTGTGGGGGTAGTAGTCATCAATAGAAATGATATTTATAATTTGAAGTATAATGCTGAAGCTCACTCATTAGCAACATATTGTGGTGAACTTTTAACCAATGTGCTGACGTAAGTGTTCCATAAACTACTACTATGGTAACAGGCAAAATACTGTTTGGGGGTAGGGTATAATACGCAGGAATGCTGTAAAAATAAATGGGCAAGGGCTGTTTTGTTTTCCACTGTTGCAACATAAAGTGATCGATAAAAATCCGATAATCAGGCCTATCAGCGACTAATGTAGTAAATAAGTTTTACCTAAACAGTTTTTCCATATAATTATCAATACAAGACAGCTCATTAAAATGAGAGGCAGAGTCCGGGGTATCTGAGTCATACGGGCTTTAATATTATGCTTCGAAGCAAAGGATATCGGGTTCCATCACCACGCAGGTTCAGGAAGGGACATTTAACGTTTTATTAACATTACACATTATATATAGTAAATTGTTACACTTGAATCCAATACAGTAGGCATAACAGGTGAAAAGAGAGAGATAAGAACACATGTGCGTAAGAGGAGGCGTGAAAAGAGGCGTACACATGGGCGTGCACTGTACATGTCAGAGAAACGTCACAAGATACGTCACATGTGGGTGGAAGCAAAGTGAAAAGTTGAAGAATCAGCAGAAACTCTTCGCCTATATGCGCGCGCAACTAGTATGACGTGAAACTGAGGGCTTTGACTTTAGCACTAGTGGAGGAGACTGGTGTCTGGAGTGTCAGGGCAACCTGTACCTATAGCATATCTGATATCTGTTGTTTGGAGGATGTAGTGTCTGAAGTAAAGGTCTCTCGGGCAGGGGCCGTTCAATACCGAATGCTAGTGCATGCATACGTGTCTTGGTGCAATGCGCGGAGCCATGGGCCTACCATGGTAACGGGTTCAGTAAATCACTTGCAAGGAGGACAGGAAGGCCGGGCCCTTTGCTCTGCAGCCGGGAATATGTTTACCCATTTCAGTAGACTGGAATGTGTTTTCGAGGAGGCTGAGCAGATATCGGTAGGCAAAACATGAATTTGGCAGGCAGTCCAGGCCGAGCCGGGCACCGCCGCGCTGGCAGGAAGTAAGGCAGGGGTCAGGGATGCGTGCAGCTTTCGGAGACAGGAGAGATGAGGCAGAGAGGCCTCGTTAAGGGCCTAGCTCGACTGGGCCAAGAAACTATTCAAAAACGTGTGCGAAGTTCAGAAGTGCACCATATAAAGACGGTGGCACCGTATGCTTAAGAACATAATTAATGGGATTTCTTGGTATGGTTGGATAGCTAACATGTTAAAGATGGACGCAAATGCATTTGCGTCTTTCTAACATGAACAGAACGGAAGTTACACGACATACAAGGAACATGGGTGCATGGATAGGGTGCGAGTTGGGGGACACTTTGGCTACCTGGAAATTTCTATTACCTCATTCCCTCCTTGGACCCTACTGCACCCTTCAGGATATATCTATATTCATGAGACCATCTATCTGTTCATAGAGCATCATTTGTTCATCTTTCTTTATTCGGGAACGGGAACGTGTACTTGGTCGGGGAATACAGGCTGTGGCGCACAAGCTGCAAATCGCTGGCCCACATTGCAGACAGAGACAACAACTGAATACTATGGCCAATATTATTCCTAGGAACTATAGCAATTTCCATCCCCAGGCGGAGACCACACTCCAGAACCAACCGGACCAAGTCCAGGAGCCTGGATTCTGATGCATCTGATGGGCTATTTCATGAAGCCGAGTTATGGCCTTATACACAGATGGCGCTTTATTTGGAATAAAAACACAACAACTGGATCCGATGACTCTACAAGCCCCGCCCCTATCTGCCAGGATGACATCAAGGACAAGGCGATTTTGAAGAACAACAAGTCTCATAGCAGACTGTTCCTCGGTCAGGTTACCTAAAGCAGAAGCAGTCTCGTTCACTACTGCCTCAAGTATTCTTGTTAATTTGCGTATTTCCTTACTGTTCTGGACAGGACCTACAAAGAAAAAGAATCCTTTGTTGAAATCTGTATATTGCTCCCATGTTGTTTCGGTCTGGTCGACAATCGGGGTCTTGATCTCCCTTCTATGTCTTACATGAACGAGGTGTGGATTTCTGTGATAATCGGGCGGGGCTAGAAAAACGGGTGGCAACAGGAACGCAATATAGCACGTCCCATCCCAATCCAATGGCAGACGTACATAGGCTGTCTGACCACATATGAAATAAGAATGGCGAGAAGCTTTGAATGTAGACTTTCCTTTATCACTGAATTCAACAACAGTATTACAATCACTGTGTCCTAAATGTACTGAGCCATTCTTTCTGACGCATAATTCACCTCTCACTGGTAAAACTGTAATAGACGGCAAGTCCGAATTAGTCTCGGACTGGACGTTCAGGATCATGAGGTTGAGGGAGAAGTTACCTAGTGCATATACTTCATTTTCTAGACGGTCCCAGTCCTTTGTGGGAGACCGTCTGCATCTGGGAAACATGCTTTATTCATGACTGTATTCAGGTTCCCCCATATCCAATTGCCTTGAGAAACTTTGGACTTACTATCTAGGGAGGACATTAAAGTAAACCATGCACCACACGAACCATTATGTGTGAACGGGTAAGGAAAGAGGGGCAGAGCTCCCTTGTACTTCTGATAGGGAGGGAGTCGGCCACATATCCAACAATTAGTGGCATTGTTGGTTTGGTGTGAATGATGTAACATACGAATGAATGTATTGTTGCGCATTGCTAAACGATAGGACAGTTCATGGGGAGGCAGGTCGCTGAAAGTGTGTTCCATAGTGTCATTAGAGGAAACATGTACATGTGAATCAAGAGGAAAAAAGATGTGTAACATTAAACTTATACAGATTATCGTAAGACTCAGAAGAAACATTGAGATCAAGGCAATTATGCATCCGCCGTGCAAAACTTTACATTGCTTTTTCCATTTCTCGTTGCGCCTATCTCTCTGACTACTGGGGTCTATTCTATACATGTCAGAAACCTGTCTAACCGCTTCACCCAGGGGGACTTAAACAATTAAACTCTGTCTGACTTACTAGACCTCAGTTTCTCTCGATACTCCTCTTGGGGAGTTTTCTCTAGCAGGGGGAGTTTAGTATCAGTCTCTGAAAAGGGGCAGTCCTTAATAGGCAGGTCTGGACACAGTCCGTGAATCTTTTTTATATGGCTGGAGTGCACCCAGCCCTTCCTGCCCTCCAATTTCACTGCAGTTCTTGTAGATATTAAAACCAATTTCGGCTGCTTCCATCTGGGTTCCAGCGGACTCTTCCGGTCGAAATTCCTGATAAGCACCAGATCTCCTGGGCGGACTTCATGTGGCTTTACTTGGGTGTTGTCCGGGAAGGCAGCCGCGACCTGTGAACGACAAGATTGTAGTGCAGACATCAAGGAGGCCAGGTAATCTGTCAGCATACAACTGTCAACATCAGTAATTCTACGGGGCATAGGCGTCCCCCACATATTTGGAGGCCTACCAAAGACCACCTCATACGGGGATAGCCCTGTCCTGGAATGAGCTACCATTCGCATGTAAAAGAGTGCAACTGGCAAGGCAACTATCCAATCTACTCCTTTCTCGGCACAGATTTTTGCAAGACGGGTTTTCAGGGTCTGATTGTGTCTCTCTACGAGACCTGCGGCTTCAGGATGTCGGACACAGTGGAACTTCCATTGGTAACCTAACAAAAGTGAAACCTGTTTCATGAGCTCGGACGAGAATGGCTGTCCATTATCAGAGTACACGACACGGGGCAAACCATATCGTGGGAAAAATTCACGAACCAGCTGCTTGGCAGTGGTCGGGGCAGTGTAATCTGGGACTGGATATGCTTCTGTCCATCGGGAAAGAGCACATACGATTACGAGGACATACTTGAATCCTCGTCATCGGTCCATCTGGATATAATCCATCTGGAGGACTTCAAAAGGATGGTCAGGAGGATGAAATCCACCCTGTTCCACGGGGACACCTTTTCCGGGATTGAACTGACAACAGATCATGCAAGTACGCACTTTCTGTTTTGCTGCTGCTCGTAAATGTTTGCTATACCAGAGATTCTGTAAGCTGTCTAACATGGCTTTCTCTCCTAAGTGTGCTGGACTATGTGCTGTGTTAATGATTATTTGAACCATAGAGTCGGGGAGGAACCATGTGGCTCTTCCCTTCGTCATCCATCCCTGATCTGTTTGGATCCCTCCTTGTTCAGTCCATTTCTTGATTTCGTCTGGTGTAGCATGCGTCTGTATGTCGAGTACATCTAGAATGGGATCCTTAACCGTCAGGCAATGTGTCAGTGTAGTCTTTGTCATGTCAGTCGGGATAACTGTCTGAGCTGTGAGTTTGGCTGTACGATCCGCCAGGTCGTTACCCTGGGATATTCTGTCAGTGACTTTGGTATGTGCTTTGCATTTCATAATGGCTATGGCTGTAGGCAAGTGTATTGCATCTAACAGGGCTTGAATGAGGGGACCATGCTGGATCTTGGTACCGTGAGAAGTTAGGAAACCTCTCTCTTCCCAAAGGACTCCGAAGTCGTGAACGACTCCGAATGCATATTGTGAATCAGTGTATATGTTTACTTTCTTGTTCTTGGCTAGTATACATGCTTGGGTCAGAGCTATAAGTTCTGCAGCTTGAGCAGATAGTGTGTCAATACGATGCGTATCTAAAACTTCAGTTTCAGTGGTCACTGCATAGGCGGCCACTAACTCTCCTGCGTTTGTTCTCATACATGAACCATCCACGTAAAGTGTCAGGTCTGGATCGGGTAATGCAATGTCTGTCAAGTCCTGTCGGGGCTTTGTTACTGTATTAATGATTTCTACACAGTCATGTGGTGCGGGATCTGTTGTATTCGAGGGTAACAATGTGGCAGGATTAAGTATGTTGCAGCGTCTGATTTCTATGTGTGGCTGGAACAGTGTCAGTTCATAACCTGTCAGTCGTGCTATGGTCAAGTGCTGAGTCTGGGTTCGGTTCAGAAGTACTTCCACGGAATGTGGAACCTGTACTGTCAAAGGATGTCCTAACACTATTGAATCGCTTTGTCTGATAGCTAGAGCTGTTGCTGCAACTGATTTTAAGCACGCAGGCAGAGCCTGGGCTACTGGATCCAATGTACTGGAAAAATAAGCACAAGGCTTACGGTGTCCTGCTTGATCTTGTGTGAGAACGGACAGCGCTGTGCCATCGCGTTCTGTGACAAAAAGTGTAAAAGGTTTGCTGTAACATGATGTCGCTAAAACTGGTGCTTGACATAAAGCTTTCTTCAAGTCATTAAAAGCTTGTGTATGTTCCTGAGTCCAAGGGAGGACAGTCGAAGTCGCTGCCTCCTGTGTAGTCAACTGTATAAGTGGCTTAGCTAGAAATGCATACTGGGGAATCCATTGTCTGCAGTACGAAGTGAGGCCAACAAAGGCCCATACTTCCTTTTGAGTCTTGGGTTGTGGCAGATGTGCTATTAACTGGATACGATCTGGTGTCAACTGTCTACCCCTCCTGGACAGCAAGTGCCCAAGGTATACCACTTGCTGGGCACAGAATTGGAGCTTCGAAGGGGACACCTTGTGCCCCTTTTCGGCAAGAAAAAACAAGACTGTCAGTGACGCGCTCTCACAGTCACGTTCGGTCCGTGCTGTGATCAGTAGATCATCAACATATTGGAGCAGAGCAGTGTCAGTAGGCATGTGAATACTGTCTAGTTGTCGTTTCAGGGCTTGGCTGTAAATACTGGGACTTTCCGTGAACCCTTGAGGTGCACGTGCAAATTTAAAACTTCGGCCATTTAATGAGAATCCAAACAAATATTGTCTTTCTGGGTGAATGGGAACACTAAAGAAAGCATTCTTAAGATCAATTACAGTAAAGAACGCTGCTTCGGAATCAATGGCAGTCAGTAGTGACGAAATATCTGGGACCACTGGGTACTGTGGTACTATGCATTTGTTGAGTTCTCGGAGATCGATCACCAGCCTATAGACTGGAGGAGGTGCATTTGGGTCAGTTCGTTTAAGAATCAGAATTATTGGAGAATTACATACATTGGAGTCAGTTTCTACGACTACTCCCTGGGCAATGAGTTTGTCAATTATTTTCAATAAGGCTGCTACAGCCTCGGGGGGCAATTTGTATTGTCGGATACGGGGCAGTACAACACCTTGCTTGAGTGTGACACGATAGGGAGTAATGTGCATACAACCTACATCAGTTGGACCTTGCGCCCATAAATGCTGTGGAACATTTTGCAATCTGACATCAAAATCTCTCAAAACATAATGACCCTTAAAGTCACGAAGGAACAGTCTTACTCCTTTCGGAGAACAACATATAACAGCTCCTAGAGCTTTCAGTGTTTTAATACCAAGCAGGTTTTCAGGACATGATTTGGTAAGCAATAAATCTGTAGTACGGGACAATGGACCAACTGCAAGGGGAACTGGCTGTGATACTTCATTAACAATAGGTTTTCCTGAAAATCCAAGGGAAACATTCTGTGAGCCCGAGAGGGGTGCCCCTGGAACCTCGTCATGACTAATGGTTGTTCTGCTCGCCCCCGTGTCAATCAAAAATTTTCTGTCTTTCCCTAATACCTGACTATGTACATAGGGACCATCTTGATCTACAGGAACCTCGATAAGGGGCAAGCCAACCTCCCTCTCTAGGCTGTTTCATGTGTACTGCTGATAATCGGGGTAATCTGACTGTGCATACTGGTACATTTGTGACGTGACATGTTGAGTTGCAGCAATAGGTTGGGGTTGGGGTACAGCTACTGTCTGTTGCTGTACATGCTGTGGAGGTTGCGGATTCTGTGTAATATTCTGTTGAACATGTTCTGGTCTAGGCGGACGTGGTCTTTCTTTAGTTTTGCCTGTAGCAATATTGTGTCTGAGAACGGCACAATCACTTATAAAGTGACCTGGCTGCTTGCAATAATTGCAATTTCCTTTAACAGGACCTGTAGAATGACTTGTCTGTGAGTTCTGTGTGTTACCACCCTTCTGACCATTTGCTGGTACAGACTGGGCAACTAGTACTTTCATTTTCGTGTCTTTCATGCGTCTCTGTTCATGATCGTGCTCCTCTCTAATCCTGTTCTGGTGGTACTGTAACATCTGTAACATTTGGGAAGGCGTATTAGCTTGCCATGTACTTTCTACTTTCAACACTCTGTTTTTAACCTGAGGTAAAGAATTCTCGACTAATTTGGTCACAAAAAGATGTGGGAAAGACTCGCTACTTGTTTTCAGGCCACTATTGATAATGAAACATTTCTCGAATCTTGAATAAAAATCACTAGTGTCTTCATCTTGCTTTTGTTTGCAGGCTGAGATCGCATCCCAGTCTTCCTTTTTAACTGTCAATAATCTAGGCAAAACCTGTACCAATAATCCTGGTAATGCTTTAGCTTTCACCCCAGGGCCTACACCTGGGGTTCGTCCATTTTCCTCGTTTTCTAATTCAGTCCAAATAATCTTTTTATCTCCCACCTCCCATTCTTTTTCTTTCAGTTTTTCGTAAATCCCTGCTGGCAACAATACTTTTAGCATTTTAAGAATGTCGGGATACGTGTAATCTCCCATAAGTAACATGTCTTTTAATTCACGGTGGAAGCCTGCAGGATCTTTATCATGACAAGGTACAATTTTCTTCATTTCCAATAATTCCATTTTAGTCAAAGGAGTGTATACGAAAACGCGTTCAAAAGTATCATCTGGCTTCCGAATTGGATGTACTTCTCGTAAGGGGTTCTGTCTGTCTAGGTGATATGGCTGTCTTACTGGGGGTGGAACGGAAACAAGATGTGGAGTCAGGAACGTTCTGTATTTATGACGCTGTTCTAGAATAATATCAATTAAATCAGTACCTAGGCCTCTCCATCTTCTCAGGAGTAAGTCTTGCAATAGATTATACAATGGACCTGGATCGGATTGCTGATTTTCATATAGAGTGATGAGATGTTGGGTCATGTATATACCAGCTAGTCGCTGTTCTTCTGGAGTGAGGCTTAAAAATGTTTGCACAACTAAATCATCATTATATATACTGTCATCCCCGGCCCATTGAACTGCTGACCGGGCTAGTTCCTGATCACGTAAGGTATTAAGTTCATGATAACCTATCCTTTCTTTCAGTATTTTATCAGTAACTTGAAAAACATGTTCAAGAGAACATTGCTCTGGTATCGGGGAAAGGAATCGTTTCCTGTTTTCTGAACGAATGGATCTGTCAAAAGTTCTATCAGAAGGATACTGTTTAGGGAGTTTCACTCTACCTACGTACGCTATTGTACCCTGATTCTCTGTCCTCTGATTCTCTACAGGATTATCTATTTCTTCCTCCTCCGAGGATTCATTCTTGTCTGACCCGGCCTCAGCCTTCTGTCTTGTATGTATTGCTACTATTTCCTTACAAATCTTTCTGGTCATGGCATCTATACAGTTTTGTTTATCATGTTTACAGTCTGCAATATTTTGACCCCATTTTGTCAACACATCCATCTCTTCCTGAACAACACCTGTCTGATCTTGTTCCCTTATCAAACAATTAATCAAGAATCGTAATATAAAACCTTGTGTCTCAACTTTCTGGTATGCCATGGCTTCACGAATACATTCTGGTCTTTCACCTGTCCTAATAAAATGATATATATTGTCTAGATGTTCTGGCATTTCTGGTAATAACATCAGATAATCTGTAACACGTCGTAGACGTAACGAAGCTAACATCATGTCTTTTGTCTTGCCAGGTACTGGATCATATCTGCAATCCGTAAGATACTGTTTAAGTTTTTCTTGAGGCATAGCTTTCGGAGTACGCTGTGATGCTAATTCTCTCATTGTCACTCGATGTAATTGTGGCGGGGTGTGAAGTTGGCCTCCTATGGCACCTCCTGAAGCAGAACCATGAGCATGACTTGACGTCATGGTGTGTGGGAGAGGTACATGTATCGGGGACTGACTCTGGGTCGCGTCTGTGGAAAAAGGATTGTGAGGACCAATAGTAGGGGGACCAATAGCAGGGGAAGTGACAGTAGGTGCGGGAAGTGAATCTTGGCGTGGAGGGGTCGTGGCTAGAGCAGCCGGAACATGCTGCGGTACATTATTAGCAGGTTGTGCGGGTATATTAGTATATGCTGGAGCTACGTCATCTAAATAGGAAGAAAGGAAAATGTCTGCTGCGGTCTTTTTGTGACGGAGTTGGGTCGGGACCAATGGTGGTGGCAAGCTACGGGGTACTTCCGGGGTCGCCTTGGGCAGGCCCTCGGTTAAAACTGGATACATGCCTGTAATGAGTGCATTTCTTTGGCGATCTAATTGTTCTAATCTGACCTGTTCTCCTTCCTCTATTAGCTCTTTTTCTCTGGCTTTTTCGGATTCTTCTCTACTTCTCTCGGCTTTCCTGCATTCTTTTTCTGCTCGTCTATGCGATTCTTTACGCCACAATTCTATGGCATCTTTCTGGGATTGCCTGGATTTCTTTTTCCATAATGCTTCTTCTACTCTCATGATGCACTCGGCATCCCATGTCCCTGAGGCAGGCCATCTATACTTCTCTTCCAGATTCTTGGTGTACTCCACCCATAAGTCTAAATACAGCACGGCATCTAAGCCGTGTTTGTGGTACATAAAATATCCTGGAGTGTCCCGAGGTGGGACGGGAACTGCTTCCTCTAGTATCCCTTTCCTAGTACCTATCTGACGTAATTTTGAAAACAGCGGCATGATCGGATCACTTACAACGTGGACACAATAAAACACAGTAATGAATAGCAAAACAGTCACTCATACCACAACATTAAAACGCATTGAAAACATGTTACCTGATACATAGAAAACACATAAGAGCCGAACTGAAAACTTGAATTGCAACACTAGATACTGAATCACTGAATCACTTAGACTAGATGCACTGCTAAAACAGTACAGACCAGTCCCATAAAGAGACACGTTGGACCGCATCCATCTAAGTGAACACGTACGGACCAGGCCTGTGTACCCAGACCTGTCTTTACAGAGCACAAATTAATGAACCCGTCTAGATGCGTTCCCATCACCGGGAAGCAAGAAACAGAAGGCCTCGGAACGGAAACTGGACTGGACTGGACTGCGTCAGGTGACGATTCTCCTACGCATGCGCTTCGGAACAGGTGGGCCTCCGGACACCTCAGACCTTGCTCTCTCGACTAGGGCTCTGGTCGGGATCCTCCGCATTCCTCACCGCCTCGTCTGGACGCCGGTCCGCAGTCTCCGTCTCCCTCGTGGACCCGAGGGAAGATAGCAGGAAAACCCGCAAACGTGCACGGTTTCCGTCGGGGTTGTAGAAGGGGTCAAAGGCCGCGTGACTTCACCGGCGAGTGGGGAAGGGGGGTACCTATTCGGGCGCCAAATTATGTGGTAAATAAGTTTTACCTAAACAGTTTTTCCATATAATTATCAATACAAGACAGCTCATTAAAATGAGAGGCAGAGTACGTGGTATCTGAGTCATACGGGCTTTAATATTATGCTTCGAAGCAAAGGATATCGGGTTCCATCACCACGCAGGTTCAGGAAGGGACATTTAACGTTTTATTAACATTACACATTATATATAGTAAATTGTTACACTTGAATCCAATACAGTAGGCGTAACAGGTGAAAAGAGAGAGATGAGAACACATGTGCGTAAGAGGAGGCGTGAAAAGAGGAGTACACATGGGCGTGCACTGTACATGTCAGAGAAACGTCACAAGATACGTCACATGTGGGTGGAAGCAAAGTGAAAAGTTGCAGAATCAGCAGAAACTCTTCGCCTATATGCGCGCGCAACTAGTATGACGTGAAACTGAGGGCTTTGACTTTAGCACTAGTGGAGGAGACTGGTGTCTGGAGTGTCAGGGCAACCTGTACCTATAGCATATCTGATATCTGTTGTTTGGAGGATGTAGTGTCTGAAGTAAAGGTCTCTCGGGCAGGGGCCGTTCAATACCGAATGCTAGTGCATGCATACGTGTCTCGGTGCAATGCGCGGAGCCATGGGCCTACCATGGTAACGGGTTCAGTAAATCACTTGCAAGGAGGACAGGAAGGCCGGGCCCTTTGCTCTGCAGCCGGGAATATGTTTACCCATTTCACTAGACTGGAATGTGTTTTCGAGGAGGCTGAGCAGATATCGGTCGGCAAAACATGAATTTGGCAGGCAGTCCAGGCTGAGCCGGGCACCGCCGCGCTGGCAGGAAGTAAGGCAGGGGTCAGGGATGCGTGCAGCTTTCGGAGACAGGAGAGATGAGGCAGAGAGGCCTCGTTAAGGGCCTAGCTCGACTGGGCCAAGAAACTATTCAAAAACGTGTGCGAAGTTCAGAAGTGCACCATATAAAGTTGGTGGCACCGTATGCTTAAGAACATAATTAATGGGATTTCTTGGTATGGTTGGATAGCTAACATGTTAAAGATGGACGCAAATGCATTTGCGTCTCTCTAACATGAACAGAACGGAAGTTACACGACATACAAGGAACATGGGTGCATGGATAGGGTGCGAGTTGGGGGACACTTTGGCTACCTGGAAATTTCTATTACCTCACTAAGACAGCAGGCCGAGTCTCTTTTGCTCAACGGCTCCCTCGTGGGACGAAGAAACGCCCTTTTTCACGAAATAGGAATATTTTACTTGCAGGACAGTTGTTAATTTCCCGTGAAAATACATTAGCCTGGAACATTGTTAGTGATAAACTGTAAATGCATCTGGGTCCTTTGCTTAAAAAATAAAATATAAAATATATTTGTGAATTAGAATAAGAATATATGTTACAGCTATAGATATTTGCTATTAAAAAAACATTGAAATCACTGAAAAAACCATAGGTTTTAGGCCATATATAGTTAGGGATTAGCATTTACAAAACCTTAATTTACTCGCACAAAACCATTGAAATTTGCATATATAGTTAGATGCAATAACTATATATCGCACACCCGCAATCCACTGCTGATGATGTCACATATTACATCATTCATGACATGGTCAGTGACATCACTGATGACATCACTGATGACAACTCAAATGACATCACTGACAACATCACTGATGACATCAATCATGTGATAATACGATCAACCTCTTCAGACTCTAATATAACCTTAGATACACTCAGAGTAAACAGACACTCACAGACTGTCACTCATCCATGGAGTTACTCACACACCTAGTCAGTCATGCACTGAATCAATCACACCTCCATTTCCTCAACTATACAGTTATACACACCTTACTTATTCAAACATATACTAACACATATTTACTCTCTTATACAATTCCTGATACAAGTTTTCAATGATCCATTCAGCCACTCACACATTCACTGGCTCTTATACACAGTAATTTATATATGTGAACTCTCACATGTACTGTGTTTTACATATGTACTTACTTTGACATGTAGCACTGAGATATCCATTCACTCACCAATACACTCGTACACAGTCAACCACCCATACAGCTGTTTCCACATGCAGTTTTGAACCCATAGATCTAGTGAATCAACTGTTCACACATGTATGCACAGAGTCACACACCTCCCAGCCACCCCCACACACACACTCACTCTCCTATACAAATACTTGGACAACCAATCAATAACCCATATAGTTACTCATATAGCTACTAATCAACACATGCAGCAGTTCATAGAACAACAGATATAATGATGCACAAATTAAGACAGTTTAGTCACTAACCCATGCACTCAGTGAGACACATTTAATCACTCTCTCATACAGTCAGTCATGCACCTACTAAATCCTTCATCCAGACACTTATACATCCACTCATTCTTCAATATGTAAGACATATTTTAACTTTACAGAAACATACAGTCACTGGATGATGTCATCAGTGATGTCATCAGTGATGTCACTGACCATGTCATGAATGATGTAATATGTGACATCATCAGCAGTGGATTGCGGGTGCGCGATATATAGTTATTGCATCTAACTATATATGCGAATTTCAATGGTTTTGTGCGAGTAAATTAAGGTTTTGTAAATGCTAATCCCTAACTATATATGGCCTAAAACCTATGGTTTTTTCAGTGAATATATATATATATATATATATATATATATATATATATATATATATATATATATATATATATATATATTAACTTTTACATTCAGGTTTGCTCTCATACCCATTTAATTATCCATACAGATACTGTCACTTCCAGTTACATACCTATACAGAAACTTTCACACCCAGTATTATACTCAGGCAGACACTGTCACACTCATTCACAAACCTATAGAGTCACTTTTACACCTATTAATAAATCCATACATACAATGTCACACCCTTTCACATACTCATAGAGACACTGTTACACGCATTCACAAACCTTTACAGTCAATTTTACACCTATTCACACTCCATACAGACATTGTCATACCGGTTCACTAACCTATAGAGAAACTGTCATACCCATTCACATACCTAAAGAGACACTGTCACACCCATTCACATACCCATGGACTCTCTGTCACACCCATTCACAAACCTATACAGGCACTGTCTCACCCATTTAGAAACCTATACAAACACTATGATACCCATTCACATACCAAAACAAACACTTCCACATCCATTACCATACTGAGTGACACACTTGCACACACATATACAACCCCCTACAGACACTGCTACATCCATTTACAAGCCCATACAGACACTGTAACGTCAATTTACAAATCCATGCAGTCACCGTAACACTTAATCACATACTCAAACATATGTCACTCCCAGTCACATACTGATAGACACTGTTACACCCTTTCACAAACCCATATAGACACTGTTACACCCATTCATGTACCTAAACAGACAATGTCACATTCATTTATACACCCATAGTGACTCTGTCATTCCCATTTACAAACCCATAGAGGCACTATCACAGCAGTGGAAATATCCATAAAGACAGTGCCACACTCATTTACAAACCCATTGGACACCGTGACTCACATTGACAAAGCCATACATACAATGTGACACTCATTCACATACTTAAACAGTTACTGTCACACCCATTTACAAACTCATACAAACACTGTTATACCCATTGGAAGCCCCATACAGACTTTGGCACACCCATTCACATACTGATAGAGATACTGTAACACCCTTCCTTTTACATACCTTTACAGACATTGTCACAGCCATTTATATACCATAAAGACACTTTACACCTATTGAGAAACTCACTTATGCACCTAAACTGATACCCATTTAGACTCTGTTATCCCCACTGTGATATGCATTCAGAAACATTTACTAGAAATATTAAATTAACTCTTTTGCATTGAATGTGTGCTTTTGGTTTGCAAATCCCCAAGAGATCTGCAGATTCTGCAAATTTATTTAAAAAGAGGATTTACAGATAGAAATAACAATTGTTTGGGATATTGGGTGGCTCTTAGAAGAGGCTTTGTATTCATTGTGTGTATATGATGCCTATCTATACGAGCGAATGCAGAGTTTAAAGTTGTTCAGAAACACTCTGTGGCATTCAAATGTGAAGTGAACACCATCTGTTCTGTATATTTCATGCATGTTGAATCGCAAGTTATTATTTTAGAGAGAGCCCATGTTATGGTTTATGAGGAACGCAAAACCAGTTTTATTAACATGTTTCCTGGCTTTTTCTATCTGTGGACAGAATTCAGAAGACCAGTTCGATTTCTGCCTCTGACAGATGTTAAAAAACACAAGGGCGTGTGAGGGAAAAGTTGCATTAGTTGTTCAAAGGTATTTTTCATTAGGATTTCTAGTCCTACCCCAGTCAGTGCGCCCAGGTCTTTGCCACCACAGTGCACAATCATGGGGTCTGGATGTTGCTACTCCATAATGCCTTCAGCCAATGGAAGCAATTGAGGCTAATTTAGCCCTCTCTGGCCAAACCAGTTAATATCCACATTAGACAAACCTAGCTCCCTGTCAATACCTATGTTTCTAGCAAACTCAGAACACAAAACTGTGACCCACAATCCACACTCTAACCATTTTGAATGATGGAGAAGTAGTACACATGAGAAGTCTGCAGCTCAATGAGGCAGATTTCAACGTGATGTCAATCACAATAACTCTAGCAAGTAAAGTTTAATACAACACATTTTATTGGATGAGGTAGTGATATAAACTAGGTTGTGCAATAAATTTAAAATAAGAACATGTGTGATTGGTTATGTATACACTTGACCACACCTGTGAAATCGCTCTTGGAAGTTAGCATCCTGCTGTAGACACAGTTGTGAACATCTGACCTCCTACTAACAGAGAATGTTACATTGTGGGTTACCATAGAAACAGAGATACAGGAGCATGGGGGAAGGGAAGAAGAAAAGGATAGAATGTTAATGTGAGGCAACATTGTTTGTAAGAGAAATCATGAATAAGATTTGTTTGGGTCTAAATTTAGGGTTTGCTATGAAGTGGTGTGTAAGTAGTAGTGTTTGTGAGTAGTTTTTAAAATAGATCTCAATTTACCAAGCAGATCTGCATATTCTCCAATAGGTTACACATACGCGCTGGCACCACTGGATTCCTTCGTAAATCCACGGGTCCCACCCAAACTCACTACTGAATTGGGATCTCTTTAGAACAAAGGGGTAAGAAATGTGACCATTCAGAAGAGCTGTATGATTAGTAAGGAGAGGGAATACATTGAAATCACTGTTTCTATTTGTTTGCAGTCTCTGTAACCTTGAAAGCAAAGATGAATAGGGTGTCATTACTGGTTGCCTTGTATGAGAGTATTTTACCATTCTTCTGCTCGGTTTTACTGTGTTTTCTTGAGACAAGTTTGACAACCTGATATTGAGAAAGAAAAATACTCACCAACAATTACACTTAACAGGTATGTATTAAGCTGTAGCATAAAAGAAAGTTTACACAGAAGGATTGAGTGTGAGGAAGATGGATGAAAGTGGGCAAGATGCTTGGCAAAAGGAAAAGGAAATGTTCAGAGTGAGTAGAAGATTAAAAGAAAGTAAAGTGTATCAATCAGGAACTACACATAAAAATTGGTGAAGAAAAACAAAACAGAGGTAGACACCAATGTAGGGAGTGACACAAGGAGGATAATGCTAATGTATGCAGTGAGATATGAAGGTATTTTATTATGTATACAGTTATAGAATAACATATACTCAGATATGTAGATAAAAATTAGCTGGGTCAAACTGATACTTTTGGTAAGGGAGCACGATTTAGTTAAATATATTTACTTTTTACACATGATATAATTATGCATATGGTAACAGATCACAAGATACAATGATGCATATAGTTTGATAGTCAGAAGTAAGCGGAAGTGTACATGCTTTCCTTACTAATTTAGACCTCATTTATTCTAATTCACATGCTTATACAGACACTGTTATACCCATTCTTGTACTGATAGAGAGACTCTGACATCTTCTCGTATACCCAAGCAGAGGCTCTCACATACACATACATATACTGTTACACCCTCTCCCAAATCCATTCAGACTACCTTTATTCCCATCCATATACCTATATGGTCTGACACCTATTAACATACCCATATAGAGAGTCACACCCTCTCACATACCCATAAAATGACGTTCACATCCTCTCACATACCCATGTAGATACCCTTACAGCCATTTATATACTCATACAGAGACTCACACCCTCTCATATACCCATGTAGATACAGTTATACCCATTCACATACCCATACAGAGACTCTCACGTCTTCTGACATACCCATACACAGACTGTCACAGTCTCTCACATACCCATATAGAGACTCCTACATCCTCTCACCTACCCATGTAGACATGCTACATACCCATTGACATATGCATACAGAGGTTCACGCAACCGGACTCATACACATACAGAGACATTCACACCCTCTCACATAGCCATACAGAGAGTATGACAACCATTCATATAGCCTAATAGAGACTTTCACACACTCCAAGCTGCCCATGTAGAAACCTGTATCTCTATTTATATACATATACAAACACGCTATCACATATCCCTTCACAGACTGTCAGATCTATTCACATACCTATACAGACACTGTCACACCCATTCACATACATATAGAGATACTTTCACGCCCTCTTACATAAATATACATACACCCTTAAACACATTAACATACCTGTAGTTAGAATGTTACACTCTTTTCAAATATTCATAAAGAGTTCTTTTATGCTTATTGAAACAGTTATAGAGACTGTGACACCCATTTACATACTGATAGAGAGACTCTTGCACCCTCTCATGTACCTATTAGAGATACTGTAATACCCATTCACATATTGATACAGTAACCTAGACATCCTGTCACATATCCATAAAGAGACTCTTATATCCTCTCACACACTTATGTAGAGACCCTTTTACCCATTGAGATATGCATACACATATTTACACACCCTGGTACATACTATCATAAACAGACACTTAATCAATCAATCAATCAATCAACAGCATTTGTAAAGCAAGCTACTCACCCGTTGGGGTTTCAAGGCGCTGAGGGGGGGGGGGGGTCGCTACTGCTCGAACAGCCAGGTCTTGAGTTGATTCCTGAAGGAGAGATGGTCCAGGGTCAGCTGTATGTGAGTGGGGAGGGAGTTCCATGTCTTGGCTGCCAGGTAGGAGAAGGATCTTCCTCTGACGGTGGATTTGCGGATTCGTGGGACAGAGGCGAAGGCGAGGCTGACGGATCAGAGCTGGCTGGTGGGTGTGTAGAATATGAGGCGGTTGTTGAGGTACTTCGGGCCCGTGTCGTGGAGAGCCTTGTGTGCGTGGGTGAGGAGTCTGAATGTGATCCTCTTGTTGACGGGGAGCCAGTGCAGGTCTTTCAGGTGAGCAGAGATGTGGCTGTGGTGAGGGATGTCCAGGATGAGTCGTGCTGAGGTGTTCTGGATGCGCTGGAGTCTTTTCTGGAGTTTGGCTGTGGTTCCAGCGTAGAGGGTGTTCCCATATTCCAGACGGCTGGTGACGAGGGCCTGGGTGACCGACTTCCTGGTTTCGGTGGGGATCCATCGGAAGATCTTTTGGAGCATGCCCAGGGTGTTGAAACAGGATAACGAGACGGCGTTGACTTGCTTGGTCATCGTGAGGGAGGAGTCCAGGATGAAGCCCAGGTTGCATGCGTGCGTGGTCCGTTGGCTTGGGTGCGGTGCCCAGGGAAGGGGGCCACCAGGAGTCGTCCCAGGTGGAGGGAGATGGTCCGAGGATGAGGACTTCCATCTTTTCTGAGTTCAGTTTCAGACGGCTGATCTTCATCCATTCCGCGACGTCTTTCATTCCTTCCTGGAGGTTGGTTTTGGCGGTGGTAGGGTCGTTGGTGAGGGAGAGGATCACCCGGGTGTCGTCGGCGTTGGCGTATGAGATCATGTTGAGGTTGTGTTGGCGTGCGATGGCTGCGAGAGGGCTCACGTAGATGTTGAAGAGGGTGGGGCTGAGTGAGGATCCTTGTGGAACGCCGCGGATGACTTCGGTGGGCGCGGACCAGAACGGGGAGAGGCGGACTCTCTGGGTTCTTCCGTCAAGGAACGAGATGATCCATTCCAGGGCCGCTCCTTGGATTCCGGTGTTGCAGAGGCGCTGTATCAGGGTGCGGTGGCATTCGGTGTCGAAGGCTGCTGAGAGGTTCAGGAGGATGAGGGCCGCAGTTTCCCCGTTGTCGAGCAGGGACCTGATGTCGTCGGTGGCTGCGATGAGGGCGGTCTCGGTGCTGTGGTTTGCTCGGAACCCGGTCTCTGAGGGGTCGAGGGATCCGTTGGTCTCGAGGAAGGTGGAGACCAATGGTGGTGGCAAGCTACGGGGTACTTCCGGGGTCGCCTTGGGCAGGCCCTCGGTTAAAACTGGATACATGCCTGTAATGAGTGCATTTCTTTGGCGATCTAATTGTTCTAATCTGACCTGTTCTCCTTCCTCTATTAGCTCTTTTTCTCTGGCTTTTTCGGATTCTTCTCTACTTCTCTCGGCTTTCCTGCATTCTTTTTCTGCTCGTCTATGCGATTCTTTACGCCACAATTCTATGGCATCTTTCTGGGATTGCCTGGATTTCTTTTTCCATAATGCTTCTTCTACTCTCATGATGCACTCGGCATCCCATGTCCCTGAGGCAGGCCATCTATACTTCTCTTCCAGATTCTTGGTGTACTCCACCCATAAGTCTAAATACAGCACGGCATCTAAGCCGTGTTTGTGGTACATAAAATATCCTGGAGTGTCCCGAGGTGGGACGGGAACTGCTTCCTCTAGTATCCCTTTCCTAGTACCTATCTGACGTAATTTTGAAAACAGCGGCATGATCGGATCACTTACAACGTGGACACAATAAAACACAGTAATGAATAGCAAAACAGTCACTCATACCACAACATTAAAACGCATTGAAAACATGTTACCTGATACATAGAAAACACATAAGAGCCGAACTGAAAACTTGAATTGCAACACTAGATACTGAATCACTGAATCACTTAGACTAGATGCACTGCTAAAACAGTACAGACCAGTCCCATAAAGAGACACGTTGGACCGCATCCATCTAAGTGAACACGTACGGACCAGGCCTGTGTACCCAGACCTGTCTTTACAGAGCACAAATTAATGAACCCGTCTAGATGCGTTCCCATCACCGGGAAGCAAGAAACAGAAGGCCTCGGAACGGAAACTGGACTGGACTGGACTGCGTCAGGTGACGATTCTTCTACGCATGCGCTTCGGAACAGGTGGGCCTCCGGACACCTCAGACCTTGCTCTCTCGACTAGGGCTCTGGTCGGGATCCTCCGCATTCCTCACCGCCTCGTCTGGACGCCGGTCCGCAGTCTCCGTCTCCCTCGTGGACCCGAGGGAAGATAGCAGGAAAACCCGCAAACGTGCACGGTTTCCGTCGGGGTTGTAGAAGGGGTCAAAGGCCGCGTGACTTCACCGGCGAGTGGGGAAGGGGGGTACCTATTCGGGCGCCAAATTATGTGGTAAATAAGTTTTACCTAAACAGTTTTTCCATATAATTATCAATACAAGACAGCTCATTAAAATGAGAGGCAGAGTACGTGGTATCTGAGTCATACGGGCTTTAATATTATGCTTCGAAGCAAAGGATATCGGGTTCCATCACCACGCAGGTTCAGGAAGGGACATTTAACGTTTTATTAACATTACACATTATATATAGTAAATTGTTACACTTGAATCCAATACAGTAGGCGTAACAGGTGAAAAGAGAGAGATAAGAACACATGTGCGTAAGAGGAGGCGTGAAAAGAGGAGTACACATGGGCGTGCACTGTACATGTCAGAGAAACGTCACAAGATACGTCACATGTGGGTGGAAGCAAAGTGAAAAGTTGCAGAATCAGCAGAAACTCTTCGCCTATATGCGCGCGCAACTAGTATGACGTGAAACTGAGGGCTTTGACTTTAGCACTAGTGGAGGAGACTGGTGTCTGGAGTGTCAGGGCAACCTGTACCTATAGCATATCTGATATCTGTTGTTTGGAGGATGTAGTGTCTGAAGTAAAGGTCTCTCGGGCAGGGGCCGTTCAATACCGAATGCTAGTGCATGCATACGTGTCTCGGTGCAATGCGCGGAGCCATGGGCCTACCATGGTAACGGGTTCAGTAAATCACTTGCAAGGAGGACAGGAAGGCCGGGCCCTTTGCTCTGCAGCCGGGAATATGTTTACCCATTTCACTAGACTGGAATGTGTTTTCGAGGAGGCTGAGCAGATATCGGTCGGCAAAACATGAATTTGGCAGGCAGTCCAGGCTGAGCCGGGCACCGCCGCGCTGGCAGGAAGTAAGGCAGGGGTCAGGGATGCGTGCAGCTTTCGGAGACAGGAGAGATGAGGCAGAGAGGCCTCGTTAAGGGCCTAGCTCGACTGGGCCAAGAAACTATTCAAAAACGTGTGCGAAGTTCAGAAGTGCACCATATAAAGTTGGTGGCACCGTATGCTTAAGAACATAATTAATGGGATTTCTTGGTATGGTTGGATAGCTAACATGTTAAAGATGGACGCAAATGCATTTGCGTCTCTCTAACATGAACAGAACGGAAGTTACACGACATACAAGGAACATGGGTGCATGGATAGGGTGCGAGTTGGGGGACACTTTGGCTACCTGGAAATTTCTATTACCTCACTAAGACAGCAGGCCGAGTCTCTTTTGCTCAACGGCTCCCTCGTGGGACGAAGAAACGCCCTTTTTCACGAAATAGGAATATTTTACTTGCAGGACAGTTGTTAATTTCCCGTGAAAATACATTAGCCTGGAACATTGTTAGTGATAAACTGTAAATGCATCTGGGTCCTTTGCTTAAAATAAAATATAAAATATATTTGTGAATTAGAATAAGAATATATGTTACAGCTATAGATATTTGCTATTAAAAAAACATTGAAATCACTGAAAAAACCATAGGTTTTAGGCCATATATAGTTAGGGATTAGCATTTACAAAACCTTAATTTACTCGCACAAAACCATTGAAATTTGCATATATAGTTAGATGCAATAACTATATATCGCACACCCGCAATCCACTGCTGATGATGTCACATATTACATCATTCATGACATGGTCAGTGACATCACTGATGACATCACTGATGACAACTCAAATGACATCACTGACAACATCACTGATGACATCAATCATGTGATAATACGATCAACCTCTTCAGACTCTAATATAACCTTAGATACACTCAGAGTAAACAGACACTCACAGACTGTCACTCATCCATGGAGTTACTCACACACCTAGTCAGTCATGCACTGAATCAATCACACCTCCATTTCCTCAACTATACAGTTATACACACCTTACTTATTCAAACATATACTAACACATATTTACTCTCTTATACAATTCCTGATACAAGTTTTCAATGATCCATTCAGCCACTCACACATTCACTGGCTCTTATACACAGTAATTTATATATGTGAACTCTCACATGTACTGTGTTTTACATATGTACTTACTTTGACATGTAGCACTGAGATATCCATTCACTCACCAATACACTCGTACACAGTCAACCACCCATACAGCTGTTTCCACATGCAGTTTTGAACCCATAGATCTAGTGAATCAACTGTTCACACATGTATGCACAGAGTCACACACCTCCCAGCCACCCCCACACACACACTCACTCTCCTATACAAATACTTGGACAACCAATCAATAACCCATATAGTTACTCATATAGCTACTAATCAACACATGCAGCAGTTCATAGAACAACAGATATAATGATGCACAAATTAAGACAGTTTAGTCACTAACCCATGCACTCAGTGAGACACATTTAATCACTCTCTCATACAGTCAGTCATGCACCTACTAAATCCTTCATCCAGACACTTATACATCCACTCATTCTTCAATATGTAAGACATATTTTAACTTTACAGAAACATACAGTCACTGGATGATGTCATCAGTGATGTCATCAGTGATGTCACTGACCATGTCATGAATGATGTAATATGTGACATCATCAGCAGTGGATTGCGGGTGCGCGATATATAGTTATTGCATCTAACTATATATGCGAATTTCAATGGTTTTGTGCGAGTAAATTAAGGTTTTGTAAATGCTAATCCCTAACTATATATGGCCTAAAACCTATGGTTTTTTCAGTGAATATATATATATATATATATATATATATATATATATATATATATATATATATATATATATATATATATATATATATATATATATATATATATATATATATATATATATATATATATTAACTTTTACATTCAGGTTTGCTCTCATACCCATTTAATTATCCATACAGATACTGTCACTTCCAGTTACATACCTATACAGAAACTTTCACACCCAGTATTATACTCAGGCAGACACTGTCACACTCATTCACAAACCTATAGAGTCACTTTTACACCTATTAATAAATCCATACATACAATGTCACACCCTTTCACATACTCATAGAGACACTGTTACACGCATTCACAAACCTTTACAGTCAATTTTACACCTATTCACACTCCATACAGACATTGTCATACCGGTTCACTAACCTATAGAGAAACTGTCATACCCATTCACATACCTATAGAGACACTGTCACACCCATTCACATACCCATGGACTCTCTGTCACACCCATTCACAAACCTATACAGGCACTGTCTCACCCATTTAGAAACCTATACAAACACTATGATACCCATTCACATACCAAAACAAACACTTCCACATCCATTACCATACTGAGTGACACACTTGCACACACATATACAACCCCCTACAGACACTGCTACATCCATTTACAAGCCCATACAGACACTGTAACGTCAATTTACAAATCCATGCAGTCACCGTAACACTTAGGGCCAGATGTAGGTAAATTTTATTTTCCGACCTCTTAAATACCGAGTCATACCGACTCGGTATTTCAGAGGTCGGAAAATAAAAGTACCGAGATGTAGGTAAATGCAGATGTGCAATTACCGAATCGGAAACAGTCGGTATTTACCGATGCGGTAAATACCGACCAGTTAATGCCCATGCATTCCTATGGGCTTTGAAGCCCATAGGAAAGAACGGGCATTTACCGGTCGGTATTTACCACATCGGTAAATACCGATAGCCACAAGGGTGCAGGGGGTGTCACTTTGACACCCTCTGGCTCCCCCAAAAGAGGCTCGGGTGCCATGTGGCAGGCATACCTGCCCTAAGGGCAGGTCTGCCTGTCATATGGCATAGGTGTGCATGCACACATGTGCATGCACACCTGAAACGGTATTTTACCATCAAGTAGTATTTGATGGTAAAATACCGATTTTTTAATGCTTGTGGGACTCAGAAGAGTCCCACCTACATGTCAATTTTCCCTATTCCGTTAAAATACCGACTCGGTATTTTACAGACTCGGTAAATATACCTATCGGTAAATTTACCGAGTCTGTAAAATACAGGGACCTACATGTCAAATTGCTTTTACCGGTCGGTAACGGCCGAATTCGGCCGTTACCACCCGGTAAACGCCTACCTACATCTGGCCCTTAATCACATACTCAAACATATGTCACTCCCAGTCACATACTGATAGACACTGTTACACCCTTTCACAAACCCATATAGACACTGTTACACCCATTCATGTACCTAAACAGACAATGTCACATTCATTTATACACCCATAGTGACTCTGTCATTCCCATTTACAAACCCATAGAGGCACTATCACAGCAGTGGAAATATCCATAAAGACAGTGCCACACTCATTTACAAACCCATTGGACACCGTGACTCACATTGACAAAGCCATACATACAATGTGACACTCATTCACATACTTAAACAGTTACTGTCACACCCATTTACAAACTCATACAAACACTGTTATACCCATTGGAAGCCCCATACAGACTTTGGCACACCCATTCACATACTGATAGAGATACTGTAACACCCTTCCTTTTACATACCTTTACAGACATTGTCACAGCCATTTATATACCATAAAGACACTTTACACCTATTGAGAAACTCACTTATGCACCTAAACTGATACCCATTTAGACTCTGTTATCCCCACTGTGATATGCATTCAGAAACATTTACTAGAAATATTAAATTAACTCTTTTGCATTGAATGTGTGCTTTTGGTTTGCAAATCCCCAAGAGATCTGCAGATTCTGCAAATTTATTTAAAAAGAGGATTTACAGATAGAAATAACAATTGTTTGGGATATTGGGTGGCTCTTAGAAGAGGCTTTGTATTCATTGTGTGTATATGATGCCTATCTATACGAGCGAATGCAGAGTTTAAAGTTGTTCAGAAACACTCTGTGGCATTCAAATGTGAAGTGAACACCATCTGTTCTGTATATTTCATGCATGTTGAATCGCAAGTTATTATTTTAGAGAGAGCCCATGTTATGGTTTATGAGGAACGCAAAACCAGTTTTATTAACATGTTTCCTGGCTTTTTCTATCTGTGGACAGAATTCAGAAGACCAGTTCGATTTCTGCCTCTGACAGATGTTAAAAAACACAAGGGCGTGTGAGGGAAAAGTTGCATTAGTTGTTCAAAGGTATTTTTCATTAGGATTTCTAGTCCTACCCCAGTCAGTGCGCCCAGGTCTTTGCCACCACAGTGCACAATCATGGGGTCTGGATGTTGCTACTCCATAATGCCTTCAGCCAATGGAAGCAATTGAGGCTAATTTAGCCCTCTCTGGCCAAACCAGTTAATATCCACATTAGACAAACCTAGCTCCCTGTCAATACCTATGTTTCTAGCAAACTCAGAACACAAAACTGTGACCCACAATCCACACTCTAACCATTTTGAATGATGGAGAAGTAGTACACATGAGAAGTCTGCAGCTCAATGAGGCAGATTTCAACGTGATGTCAATCACAATAACTCTAGCAAGTAAAGTTTAATACAACACATTTTATTGGATGAGGTAGTGATATAAACTAGGTTGTGCAATAAATTTAAAATAAGAACATGTGTGATTGGTTATGTATACACTTGACCACACCTGTGAAATCGCTCTTGGAAGTTAGCATCCTGCTGTAGACACAGTTGTGAACATCTGACCTCCTACTAACAGAGAATGTTACATTGTGGGTTACCATAGAAACAGAGATACAGGAGCATGGGGGAAGGGAAGAAGAAAAGGATAGAATGTTAATGTGAGGCAACATTGTTTGTAAGAGAAATCATGAATAAGATTTGTTTGGGTCTAAATTTAGGGTTTGCTATGAAGTGGTGTGTAAGTAGTAGTGTTTGTGAGTAGTTTTTAAAATAGATCTCAATTTACCAAGCAGATCTGCATATTCTCCAATAGGTTACACATACGCGCTGGCACCACTGGATTCCTTCGTAAATCCACGGGTCCCACCCAAACTCACTACTGAATTGGGATCTCTTTAGAACAAAGGGGTAAGAAATGTGACCATTCAGAAGAGCTGTATGATTAGTAAGGAGAGGGAATACATTGAAATCACTGTTTCTATTTGTTTGCAGTCTCTGTAACCTTGAAAGCAAAGATGAATAGGGTGTCATTACTGGTTGCCTTGTATGAGAGTATTTTACCATTCTTCTGCTCGGTTTTACTGTGTTTTCTTGAGACAAGTTTGACAACCTGATATTGAGAAAGAAAAATACTCACCAACAATTACACTTAACAGGTATGTATTAAGCTGTAGCATAAAAGAAAGTTTACACAGAAGGATTGAGTGTGAGGAAGATGGATGAAAATGGGCAAGATGCTTGGCAAAAGGAAAAGGAAATGTTCAGAGTGAGTAGAAGATTAAAAGAAAGTAAAGTGTATCAATCAGGAACTACACATAAAAATTGGTGAAGAAAAACAAAACAGAGGTAGACACCAATGTAGGGAGTGACACAAGGAGGATAATGCTAATGTATGCAGTGAGATATGAAGGTATTTTATTATGTATACAGTTATAGAATAACATATACTCAGATATGTAGATAAAAATTAGCTGGGTCAAACTGATACTTTTGGTAAGGGAGCACGATTTAGTTAAATATATTTACTTTTTACACATGATATAATTATGCATATGGTAACAGATCACAAGATACAATGATGCATATAGTTTGATAGTCAGAAGTAAGCGGAAGTGTACATGCTTTCCTTACTAATTTAGACCTCATTTATTCTAATTCACATGCTTATACAGACACTGTTATACCCATTCTTGTACTGATAGAGAGACTCTGACATCTTCTCGTATACCCAAGCAGAGGCTCTCACATACACATACATATACTGTTACACCCTCTCCCAAATCCATTCAGACTACCTTTATTCCCATCCATATACCTATATGGTCTGACACCTATTAACATACCCATATAGAGAGTCACACCCTCTCACATACCCATAAAATGACGTTCACATCCTCTCACATACCCATGTAGATACCCTTACAGCCATTTATATACTCATACAGAGACTCACACCCTCTCATATACCCATGTAGATACAGTTATACCCATTCACATACCCATACAGAGACTCTCACGTCTTCTGACATACCCATACACAGACTGTCACAGTCTCTCACATACCCATATAGAGACTCCTACATCCTCTCACCTACCCATGTAGACATGCTACATACCCATTGACATATGCATACAGAGGTTCACGCAACCGGACTCATACACATACAGAGACATTCACACCCTCTCACATAGCCATACAGAGAGTATGACAACCATTCATATAGCCTAATAGAGACTTTCACACACTCCAAGCTGCCCATGTAGAAACCTGTATCTCTATTTATATACATATACAAACACGCTATCACATATCCCTTCACAGACTGTCAGATCTATTCACATACCTATACAGACACTGTCACACCCATTCACATACATATAGAGATACTTTCACGCCCTCTTACATAAATATACATACACCCTTAAACACATTAACATACCTGTAGTTAGAATGTTACACTCTTTTCAAATATTCATAAAGAGTTCTTTTATGCTTATTGAAACAGTTATAGAGACTGTGACACCCATTTACATACTGATAGAGAGACTCTTGCACCCTCTCATGTACCTATTAGAGATACTGTAATACCCATTCACATATTGATACAGTAACCTAGACATCCTGTCACATATCCATAAAGAGACTCTTATATCCTCTCACACACTTATGTAGAGACCCTTTTACCCATTGAGATATGCATACAGATATTTACACACCCTGGTACATACTATCATAAACAGACACTTAATCAATCAATCAATCAATCAACAGCATTTGTAAAGCAAGCTACTCACCCGTTGGGGTTTCAAGGCGCTGAGGGGGGGGGGGGGGGTCGCTACTGCTCGAACAGCCAGGTCTTGAGTTGATTCCTGAAGGAGAGATGGTCCAGGGTCAGCTGTATGTGAGTGGGGAGGGAGTTCCATGTCTTGGCTGCCAGGTAGGAGAAGGATCTTCCTCTGACGGTGGATTTGCGGATTCGTGGGACAGAGGCGAAGGCGAGGCTGACGGATCAGAGCTGGCTGGTGGGTGTGTAGAATATGAGGCGGTTGTTGAGGTACTTCGGGCCCGTGTCGTGGAGAGCCTTGTGTGCGTGGGTGAGGAGTCTGAATGTGATCCTCTTGTTGACGGGGAGCCAGTGCAGGTCTTTCAGGTGAGCAGAGATGTGGCTGTGGTGAGGGATGTCCAGGATGAGTCGTGCTGAGGTGTTCTGGATGCGCTGGAGTCTTTTCTGGAGTTTGGCTGTGGTTCCAGCGTAGAGGGTGTTCCCATATTCCAGACGGCTGGTGACGAGGGCCTGGGTGACCGACTTCCTGGTTTCGGTGGGGATCCATCGGAAGATCTTTTGGAGCATGCCCAGGGTGTTGAAACAGGATAACGAGACGGCGTTGACTTGCTTGGTCATCGTGAGGGAGGAGTCCAGGATGAAGCCCAGGTTGCATGCGTGCGTGGTCCGTTGGCTTGGGTGCGGTGCCCAGGGAAGGGGGCCACCAGGAGTCGTCCCAGGTGGAGGGAGATGGTCCGAGGATGAGGACTTCCATCTTTTCTGAGTTCAGTTTCAGACGGCTGATCTTCATCCATTCCGCGACGTCTTTCATTCCTTCCTGGAGGTTGGTTTTGGCGGTGGTAGGGTCGTTGGTGAGGGAGAGGATCACCCGGGTGTCGTCGGCGTTGGCGTATGAGATCATGTTGAGGTTGTGTTGGCGTGCGATGGCTGCGAGAGGGCTCACGTAGATGTTGAAGAGGGTGGGGCTGAGTGAGGATCCTTGTGGAACGCCGCGGATGACTTCGGTGGGCGCGGACCAGAACGGGGAGAGGCGGACTCTCTGGGTTCTTCCGTCAAGGAACGAGATGATCCATTCCAGGGCCGCTCCTTGGATTCCGGTGTTGCAGAGGCGCTGTATCAGGGTGCGGTGGCATTCGGTGTCGAAGGCTGCTGAGAGGTTCAGGAGGATGAGGGCCGCAGTTTCCCCGTTGTCGAGCAGGGACCTGATGTCGTCGGTGGCTGCGATGAGGGCGGTCTCGGTGCTGTGGTTTGCTCGGAACCCGGTCTCTGAGGGGTCGAGGGATCCGTTGGTCTCGAGGAAGGTGGAGAGTTATCTGTTGACAGTCTTCTCGATGACTTTGGCTGGGAAGGGGAGGAGCGAGATGGGATGGAAGTTCTTCAGGTCCGTGGGGTCCGCGGTGGGTTTCTTCAGGAGGGCGCTCAACTCGGCATGTTTCCAACTATCCGGGAAAGTGGCGGATGCGAAGGAGCTGTTGATGATGTTCCGGAGTTGGGGTGCGATGATGGAGTCGGCTTTGTTGAAGATGTGGTGTGGGCAGGGGTCGGCAGGGGAGCCGGAGTGGATGGTGTTCATCAGGCGGGTGGTGTCTTCGATGCTGACCGGGGTCCAGGTGCAGAGGGTGGTGGTGGGGGGCGCTGGTGCGGTGGTTGTTTCCATGGTCAGCACGCCGAAGCTGTTGTGTATGTCGGTGATCTTGCGATGGAAGAATGAGGCGAGTGAGTCGCAGAGGTCTTGCAAGGGTGTGATGTCGTTGTTGCAGGCGCTGGGGTTGGATAGCTCTTTAACGAGGATGAAGAGTTCTTGCTGTTGTGGGTGTTGTTGTCCAGTCGTTCTTTGAATGTTCTCTTCTTGGTAGTTCAGATCAGCTGGTGGTGTTTGTGGGTGGCGTTCTTGAGGGCGGTCACGTGTTCTGCTGTCTGGTCATGGTGCCAGGCTTTCTCGAGGGTGCATAAACAAAAAAGGAGGGAGAAGGAGGTTAAACCAAACCAGGTCGTCCTCCGGTCTGTGTACGAAATACAGGAACCCTATGTCAAGGGTCCAGAGACCTGGTAGGTGTTTGTATGGTCACTGCTTATTAAGTCAGTGTGTACCAAAGATGTGTAAAAAAGAAAAATTTCTTTTTATTTTTTAGAGTCCCCTCACTCACCGGGGTTGCCCCACGGTGACATGCTTCATCATTGGGGCCATCCCAGTTCTCTACGAAAAGGGGCGTGCTGCGGCAAGGCGACTACGCAGGAGCACTAGTTTTGTGAGATGACTATGTGTGGTGCATGTGTAATGATGATGGAGTGGGTGTGGAATTAAAATATACCGTGCTAGTGGGCCTCAACAATTTATTTCGCTCCTAGTGTGGTATAAAAAATTAAAAAGGGGTAACACTGTCTTCTAACTTTTACTGAGTTAGATCAGTGTTAAAGGTCAACATGTTTCAAGCTCCCCTAAGCTTTTCTTCAGGACCATACAGGGTCCAGCCCTGTATTGCCACTCCTGTTTTTCAAATGAAAAAGTATTGCTAAAAATACCTATTTACAGTGAACGCTGTTGTCAATAAACATGCGTGTTTTTATACATACGTTTTGTATTTCACTTCGATTTCTGTAAAATAGAATAACAGTAGTTATTTGATGGACAACCCCTTCCAAGAAGGGGAACAACTCACATGCATCTCATTCTAGCTAGGGCGTGAGTGTGCCCTTGACATCATATTGATGCGTGCTGGTTGTCATACCGGTGTAGGGAAATAAATCACTGTGAATAAAGTGGTTTAGTGGTTTTCACACAAAAAACACAAAAAACACACAGACTAAATGTGACTATTGACAAAACACACAACATATACACACGGAAATAGTATGGCAGATGGTTATATTTACATAAATGAGTATAGAATTACACCCCATGGTCTTAGGCAAGGGCAGGAACGCCTCGTGGAAACATTGCTGAAAAGGATTATCAAAGTTTAGAGTTAGAAGGCCCTTTTCTTAGTTGCCACTCGAAATTGCCGGTTTCCTTGCAGTCTATTGCCACTAATACACTTACTTCCTATCGGCAGACCCGCTCGGTACTACCTGGTGTCTCCTCGCCGGACCGCATACTGATCTGAACTCGGGCTCGCGGTGTGTTTAAACGCGCGTGCTTCCGGGTTGCCGGGAGACTAGAGCGCTCACCTTGTGCGGCCATCTTGATGGGATGTAATCGCGAGTGGCGCGAATGTTACCCAAAGGACGGGATTTCTACCGAATAAGGCTGGGTTGTGAGATAAGAAATATTTTACAGTGATACTGTTGACTGGGGCGTTTTAAAACACTAATTTAGAACACAAGTATTTTTTCTCTCGGTTAGATGAAGATTTTCACAAAGGGCTAGGCTTTATTCATAAAAAGGGTTTTGTTTACGTTTGAAAGGTGGGAAGGTTGGTAACTATCTTTACAGGGAAGTCTGTGCCTGGTCTGTATAAAAGGTGTTCAAGGTGATGGGTTAAGTTCTTAGGTAAATGGAGGTTCCAATGGGAAGTATTACTATGATATTACAGCAGGTGTGGTTCATACCATCCCAAATTTATTCAGGAACGAAGGGTGGTCTATGGGCGGAAGGCTCCCCATGGGATTTCATCATTAAGTCCCTGGGTGTCCGTATGTAGGCGAAACACCCATCTTTGTTCTTTTTCGTGGAGGACTCGTTCCTGATTGTCTTTATTCTTCACTGTTTCGATGACCACCCAAGTTAGATCATTTAGGGTGTGGTTGTGTTCAATGAAGTGGGTGGTCATTCTTGTTGTGGCTCGCTTGCACCGGATGTTGCTTCTGTGCTCTACAATGCGAGTACTGACCTTCCTAGTGGTCATTCCTACATAGTGAAGGTTGCACGTGCAGGTTATTAGGTATACAACCCCACTTGTATTGCAATTTGAAAATCCCTTTAGTTCCCATTTCGTAGTGTTGTTAAAAATTACGCTCTTGGTTGGGGAAGTCAAATGACAAACACTGCAATTGTTGCAAGGAAAATGGCCATCAGGTAGTGGTTGGGATCTCACTGTTTGGGTTATGGGTGCTGGACGGGTATGCACCAAATAATCCTTCAGATTTTTACCCCGCCTATGACTGAACATGGGAGCGGGTATGTGAAGGCCACCGCTGTTAAGTATTGGCCAATGTTTTCTGATTATTTTGGACACACTATCAGAAACTTGATTGTACGTGGTGATACAAATTGGTTTTTTGTCCTCAGGTTGCGTTCTCTCTTTTGGTTCCAGTAGTGCTTCCCTGTTGTTGTTTGCTGCCCGTTTTTTAGCCTCTTTGATTAGTTTATCTGGATATTTTCTATATCTCAGCTTCTTGCTTAAGTCTTCCGCTTGGCTTAGATAGTCAGATTTTTTGCTACAGTTCCTGCGCAAACGAAGGAATTGTCCAAATGGCAGGTTTTGTTTGAGATGGCGAGGGTGGAAACTGTCAAAAGTTAAGAGGCAGTTCCTTGCTGTCTCTTTAAAATGGGTTGTAGTCACCAGTCTGCCTGACTCAGCATGAATGTTTAGATCTAGAAAAACTAGATCGGTCTTGCTGATTGAGCAGGTAAACTTAAGGAAGGGATCCTGTATATTAAGCCAGGAGAGAAAGGTCCGCTCTTCTTCTTCTGTGCCCTGCCATATCAACAGAATATCGTCTATATAGCGTTTCCAATGTAGGATCTGGTGTCTGTGTGGGTTCCTTTCATTCAGTATCTTGTTTTTCTCCAGTTGATGGACGTACAACCCGGCTATGCTCGGCGCAAAAGTACTGCCCATACTGGTCCCATGCTGTTGTTTAGAAAGGGTAGATTCGAAGCGGAAGAAGTTTTCACACAGTGCTAGTTGGCAGCATTCGAGTACTACATGGCGAGGAGTATGGAATTCCCATTCACTTTCGTATAATACTTCCTCTAGAATCTGTAAAGTCTCTCTGTGTGGTAAGCTGGTATATAGACTTTCGACATCCAGACTTATCAGAAGGCTGGATGTCGCGTCAAAAGTTAAGTCTTGTAACAGGCACAGTACGTCCTTGGTATCCCTCAAATATGTGTCTGTTTTTTGCACAAGAGGCCTGAGAAAGGCATCTGCGAATTGTGAAAGAGGCTCTAGAATTGAGCCTATCCCCGAGACTATGGGCCTCCCCGGTGGGTTCTCCAGTCTCTTGTGTATTTTGGGGATAGTATAGAAGTATGGTATTGTAGGTTTTTTGTTTGTTAAGAACTCAATTTCTTTTTTACTTAGCCAATCATTGGCTTGACATTCCTCTGTCAGGTATGCAATTGAGATTCTTAAACGTTCTGTTGGGTCTTCATCCAGTTTGGCGTAGTTTCTTGTGTCCCCTAGTAAACGGAGACACTCATTCCTGTAATCCGTGGTGTTTTGTAATACAATTGCCCCGCCTTTATCGGCTGGTTTTATGGTAATTTGGTTGTTTTTTGACAGTTCCTGTAGCGCGGATTGTTCAGCTTTGCTGGTGTTATGAAATACCTTTATAGCTCGCGGGTCTAACTCCTGAACTTCTCTCATGACCGCTTTTTCAAAAGTTAATACCTCCACAGGTAGGTTGTGTGATGGAGGGACAAAGTTTGATTTTTTATGTAAACCTGTGTCACTCTTTGTTTGTTCTGTGGGATCTTTGTCTTGAAAGAATACCTGTAGTTTGATCTTCCTCAGGAATTCTTTCAATTCGCAGCATAGTTTGAACTTGTCTGTGGTTGGGGTGGGTACAAATCCTAAGCCTTTATTAAGCACTTGGATCTGTATAGCCGTGAGGCATAGTGAGGATAGATTTACTACTAAATCGAGCTGGTGCTCGTGGTTGGTTCCGGCGGGCCTTTGCTCCGCGTGTGACGTGTTGTTGTCACCACTGGTTCTGCCCATTGTACTCCCTGGTTGGGTTTGTTTTTTGCTCTTTGTGCCTGGCGGCCTCTCCCTAAAAAAGGTTTCCTTTGGTTTCCTTGGTCATTTCCCCAGTTTTGGTAGTTGGGTTGGTTGTACATGGGTGGGCCGTAGAAGAAAGGCGGGGGCGGAGGGCAATAATTATATGGGTCTTGATACATGGGCCACATCGGTGCTTGGTTTCCTCTGAAACCCCTTGTATTACCTCTTCCTCTTCTGGGTCTTCTGTTGGGGGTAGTGCTATAATTACTTGATCCCCCAGAGCTATTTGATCCTGTGTCCGAGCCATCACTGTCAGTGTTATATCCAGGGTTCTTATTGCTGGTTCTGTAATCGTCCCTAATGTAGGGATACACTTTTTCTAGGAAGGTCAGTACTCGCATTGTAGAGCACAGAAGCAACATCCGGTGCAAGCGAGCCACAACAAGAATGACCACCCACTTCATTGAACACAACCACACCCCAAATGATCTAACTTGGGTGGTCATCGAAACAGTGAAGAATAAAGACAATCAGGAACGAGTCCTCCACGAAAAAGAACAAAGATGGGTGTTTCGCCTACATACGGACACCCAGGGACTTAATGATGAAATCCCATGGGGAGCCTTCCGCCCATAGACCACCCTTCGTTCCTGAATAAATTTGGGATGGTATGAACCACACCTGCTGTAATATCATAGTAATACTTCCCATTGGAACCTCCATTTACCTAAGAACTTAACCCATCACCTTGAACACCTTTTATACAGACCAGGCACAGACTTCCCTGTAAAGATAGTTACCAACCTTCCCACCTTTCAAACGTAAACAAAACCCTTTTTATGAATAAAGCCTAGCCCTTTGTGAAAATCTTCATCTAACCGAGAAAAAATACTTGTGTTCTAAATTAGTGTTTTAAAACGCCCCAGTCAACAGTATCACTGTAAAATATTTCTTATCTCACAACCCAGCCTTATTCGGTAGAAATCCCGTCCTTTGGGTAACATTCGCGCCACTCGCGATTACATCCCATCAAGATGGCCGCACAAGGTGAGCGCTCTAGTCTCCCGGCAACCCGGAAGCACGCGCGTTTAAACACACCGCGAGCCCGAGTTCAGATCAGTATGCGGTCCGGCGAGGAGACACCAGGTAGTACCGAGCGGGTCTGCCGATAGGAAGTAAGTGTATTAGTGGCAATAGACTGCAAGGAAACCGGCAATTTCGAGTGGCAACTAAGAAAAGGGCCTTCTAACTCTAAACTTTGATAATCCTTTTCAGCAATGTTTCCACGAGGCGTTCCTGCCCTTGCCTAAGACCATGGGGTGTAATTCTATACTCATTTATGTAAATATAACCATCTGCCATACTATTTCCGTGTGTATATGTTGTGTGTTTTGTCAATAGTCACATTTAGTCTGTGTGTTTTTTGTGTTTTTTGTGTGAAAACCACTAAACCACTTTATTCACAGTGATTTATTTCCCTACACCGGTATGACAACCAGCACGCATCAATATGATGTCAAGGGCACACTCACGCCCTAGCTAGAATGAGATGCATGTGAGTTGTTCCCCTTCTTGGAAGGGGTTGTCCATCAAATAACTACTGTTATTCTATTTTACAGAAATCGAAGTGAAATACAAAACGTATGTATAAAAACACGCATGTTTATTGACAACAGCGTTCACTGTAAATAGGTATTTTTAGCAATACTTTTTCATTTGAAAAACAGGAGTGGCAATACAGGGCTGGACCCTGTATGGTCCTGAAGAAAAGCTTAGGGGAGCTTGAAACATGTTGACCTTTAACACTGATCTAACTCAGTAAAAGTTAGAAGACAGTGTTACCCCTTTTTAATTTTTTATACCACACTAGGAGCGAAATAAATTGTTGAGGCCCACTAGCACGGTATATTTTAATTCCACACCCACTCCATCATCATTACACATGCACCACACATAGTCATCTCACAAAACTAGTGCTCCTGCGTAGTCGCCTTGTCGCAGCACGCCCCTTTTCGTAGAGAACTGGGATGGCCCCAATGATGAAGCATGTCACCGTGGGGCAACCCCGGTGAGTGAGGGGACTCTAAAAAGAAATTTTTCTTTTTTACACATCTTTGGTACACACTGACTTAATAAGCAGTGACCATACAAACACCTACCAGGTCTCTGGACCCTTGACATAGGGTTCCTGTGTTTCTCGAGGGTGCAGCAGGTTTTCTTATATCCATTTGCATATGTATACACAGACTCTTACTACCTCTCAGATATCCAAATATAGAATGTCAGACACTGTCGCTTATCTATACAGACACGTCACAACTATTCACAGACCTATAGAGATACTCTCAAACTGTCTCACATATTCATATTGTAGTGTAGTTCCTATATTACTAATAGGCTCTGCGCATTGGAATAATATATCCTATAGATTTGACATAGGACTTAAGTCAATAGGTCTCTACCGAATATACTAAACTTAATTGTGTGTGTGCCAGCTAACTCAGAGGTCACCAGAAACTTTCTTGAATACAAAGAAGGGATTAGTTTCTGACAACCGCATAAACATGACAACTTTATTTCCCAAGAATAAGAAATATATCTCTCAGAGTCGCAGAAACAATAGATAAGTATTTCACCCCAGTCAATCGTGCATGCTTTGTTTCTACAGAGTTGCAGAGAAATAGAGAGACAGGCGTTTTCAATAAAAAGTCTTATTGAACAGTCTTCTTTCTCATGCAAGATAAGTGAATTGCTACAATCATTATGCAGACTGCAAAGTATAATGCGTACAGCGAAAATACTATTATAAAATAATTCTGTAAAAGCATTGTATGGGTTCTAAGCCATATAAAAATACATACATAAATACATTGACTAAAATACTCAACTGGTGCTTCAAAAATACACCTACCCCAATGTACCTAACCTAAGTCTAGTACGAGGAAAGAAGTAAGTATTGTGTAGAATAGGTTTTAGTTTACTTTGCCACAAATCTACCAAAGGTTTCTCTAGGTTCCAATCAGCTTCATACCTTAGTTAGAATGAAGGAGGTCTGGTATCTCTGTCTCGGGACTCGATTTCCCAACACCCCACAAGGGGAACTTGGAAACACTAGAGTTGGATTCTCGGCAGGAGAAAGGCAGCCTCTTGATCAGTGTGTCAGCTGGAGAGTCGGCTTACTTCGGCACTTGCTGTAGCGAGCTGCTTCGGGCAAGTAGATAGTCGAACTGCTCCTAACCACCGTAGTTTGCTAAAGCAAGTGAAGGTATATTTATACCTTGAAGGTGTTTAGGAATGCCATAGTTTGACGTAAAGTCGGGCATCAGAACATCATAATGAACCCCTTGGGAATAGTTGTACATTTTAAAACTAGCTGAGTTCTTGGAAAAATCAATATTCAAGCAAGGGGAAGTTCCCTGACTGCTTTAGCCGATTTCCCAAGAAATCGTTGTGACGTTTGGTACTGGTGGAAGTAGCCTTGCCTGTATTTGGGTAGCATGGGCTATGCCTAAATAAGGGCTTGATTTCTATGCCTATATTAGCCATTTTACGTGCAGGGAGTGGTATTAGGTCAAAGAATTTTTTGAGCCCTTTTATGATGCCGAAGCATGTTCCTGCCACCGTCACTGCTTGATGTTTAAAAGTCAGAGAGGAATCGAATCTGATCCCTAGATTTCGGGCTGACAGGATGGTGTTAGGGGGGACGGTAGCATCTTCCGGCCACCATAGTGAGGGGTTAAACAGATTCCCCTTTCCATATGGCACGATCTCTGATTTCCCTGAGTTGCATTTAAGATGGTTCGCGCTCATCCATTGGAAAGTGGCTTTTAGGCAGTTTTTGAGCTTCCTTTCAGGTTCATCTGTGTTATCTTCCATCACTAGGATGAGCTGCGTATCATCCGCATATGAAATGGTGTTGATGTTAAAGGATGATATGAGTGTGATCAGGGGGGCCATATATACATTAAAAAGTGTCAGGCTCAGACAGGAGCCCTGAGGTACTCCTGAGGTGAGCTGCTTTTCTTCAGACCTAAACTGGCCTAAGGTGACCACTTGTCGCCTGTTTGCTAAGAAGCTTTTTAGCCAGCCCAGTACATTTGCAGCTATCCCTGCCGCGGCTAGACGGTCCACCAAGATGACATGTGAGATCGTATCAAATGCCGCGGACAGGTCTAGCAGCACCAGGACTGCCTTCTTTCCCTGATCCATTGCAGCCCTTAGAGTTTCAGAAGTGAAATTCAGGGCTGATTCCGTCGAATGTTATGACCTAAACCCAGCTTGGTTAGGGTGCCATGTATTATTGGCCTCCAAAAAGGCGGTGAGCTGCCTATTCACGGATTTCTCAGTTAATTTGCTGAGAGCTGGGAGCAGAGAGATGGGTCGCAGATTTGTCAGAGTTGTTGGGTCTGGTAATTGTTTTTTCTGCAGGGGCTTTACTGCTGCAAGTTTCCATTCTTCAGGGACTAAGCCAAGATTGAGTGAGGAGTTGATAATGCTATTTATGATGGGTTGACAATGTCCACCATTGTGTGAAGCACAAAGGGAGGGCAGGGATCAAAAGGGGAGCCTGATTTGACCTTTAGAATTTCTGCCCGGGATTCCTCCAGACTAACCGCATGAAAGATGGCCATAGGGGAAGTAGTGGTTGTGACGGCTCTGTTTGCTGGCTCCTTATGCATTAGTGGATGGGAGAAATCATTTATGATCTTTTGAATTTTTTCATCAAAGAAATCTGCTTTTATGTTGCATAAGTTCTGGGAGGGGGAATGCTTTTCTGCATGGTTTTTGGGTTCATAAAGGTATTGACTATATTAAAAATGTCCTTCTGTTTGTTGTTACTTTTGGTTATAGCCTCAGTATAGTAATCCTTTTTTGCAGTTTTTATCATCCCATGATATCGGCGGCATGCAGCTTTATAGTAGTTATGATCCATTTCTTCATAGTTCATACGCCATTTGCGCTCTAAGGCCCTAACCTTTCTTTGTTCTTCTTTTAGAACCAAAGAGAACCAGGGGGCAGAGGGTTTCTGCTTCTTTCTGGCACCTAGCCTAGGAGCGGCATGGATATTTCCTGAACTTAATGTATTTATCCACTTCCTAAGGATATGACTGTCCCTAGTAGGGGAAGTTCCCGGACTGCTTAAGCCGATTTTCCAAGAAATTGTTGTGACGTTTGGTACGGGTGGAAGTAGCCATGCCTGTATTTGGGTAGCATGGGCTATGCCTAAATAAGGGATTGATTTCTATGCCTATATGAGGGCAATGTGAATTGTCCCTAAATAAGGGCATGAATCGGGAAACTTCACTCAGCTTAAAATGCCACACAACAATATATACAGCATTATACATATTTATATAACTTCACACTCATTTATTCATACATACAACGTTATACATATTTATATAGCTATACTTAGACTCTGACATCCTTTTAGATAATCATATAGATCTTCTTTATTTCGAATCATGTAGTTATACAGAGTGTAACATTTATTTACATAGTCATATAGAGAATTTTACACTCTCTCACTTACCAATACAGTAGTGTAATACCTATTCACATACTGATACAGTGACTCTGACATCCTGTCACATACCTATAGAAAGACTGTCACACTCTATCAGACACCCATACATAGACTGTCACAACCTTTCACAAACACACAAAGGTAGTGTCATAACTTTTCACACACTCATACATAAACTGTCATAGCCTGTCACATACCCAGACCGATAGTGTAAAAATCATCCTTATATGTAAACATAGACTCTCACATATTTTCGCATACCAAGTACAGAGCTTTATATCCATTAACAAACCCATACACCGACTGTCAAACCCTTTCACTTATGCATACATTCACTGTGAGACCATGTATATACCCATACAGGCACCCTTATACCCATTGATATACCTATACAGATACTCTCACACCCTCTCACATATCCATACAGAAATCCTTATACCATTCACATAGCTACATACATACTTCGAGACTCTTTGACATACATATTTAGACCTGCTTTATTCCAATTCACATACTTTTACAGACAGTGTAACACCCATTCACATGTTCATACAGATACTGTCCCACCCTCTCCCGTACCCGTACAAAGTCTCTCATACCCTTAGACATACATATTGAGAATGTTTTCTATTCCCATTCACATATGTATACAGACAGTATACCATCTATTCCCATACTCACACAAATACTCTTGCGCCCTGCCAGATATTCATAGTGACAGTTAGTAACCATTCACATACCGACACACAGACTTTGACATCATGTCACATACAGATAGAGAGATTGTCACACCCTATTACATTGCCTTAAAACAAGAAGAGGGGCTCTTTGGACCAAAGGGAATGGAGCACCCAGATACCATAAAGTAAAATAAAAAGTTTTCCCTTTAGTTTCATTCTATATATAGGCCAATAACGCCCCGCAGTTACACTCACATCCAACACACCTCTCGTGCCATTATCAGACTATTGAAGCACTTACAAAGAAGAAAACCGCTACTATATTTATGTAAAACACAACATTTATTTGTCATTAAAAACAATGCCCCTAGCACAAAAATTCATTATACTTTCTAAAACAAATACATAGAACCATCTACATAAACCAAGATCATATCATTTGGCTATAAAAATCAATCAGGAGAACAAACATAGACAATTGACTTTGTCTTGCGAATGTTAAATTGGATTGTCTTTGCACAACAGAGGACATGAGTCTTAATTCCCTGTCACCACAATGCTGTTGAACCTTCCAAATTTAACATAAAATAAGACGTTGACTGTGAGAAGTTACCATGGCATATGATGTCCACTAGTTCTAGTGGGCACCTCGCACCAGTCTAATCGACCCTTATTGATGGTGGTTTTAAAGCCAACCTTATGGAAAGCTATTCTAGTGGTAGCATGGACCAGAAGTCATCAGGCTAAGACTTCAGAGAGTGCATTAAGCAAGTTGTTTTACCAATTATAATCCCTTGAGTACCAAATGAAAGGACACCACACAAGGTATATATCAAATATATATGTATTTATTCTAAACACAACCCCTCTGCACTCTTTATGAGGTCAGAGGTAAAAGTACAATACAAGCTACTTCATTAGCATACGATAAGTTGCACAGTATAGGTTTTGCCCTAGGGGCCTCACAAACCATATACTAAAAGAGTTAGAGAGTTAGAAAGCAGGCCTGGTGCCTGTGGAATCGCTGGGGCTTCTCTAAACAACCAAAGGTTAGGAAGCAGGAGGCCCACGGGAGACGCGTGTAGTGTCTAAACAGTGTCTAAACACAGCCGCTGGTTACCGTTGACTTTCTATGGGAAACGAACAAGTTACAATTATACAATTTAGGAAAACTTCCAGATGGACTACGATGAAACCCCTTTAGACTTAGACACTAGGAGGGCCAATACCCTCGAAACTATCAGAGTACTCGTGTTACCTCACCCACGGAAGCCGGGTGCATAGGTGTCTTTTGATGTCGGGTTTCCTTGTCGATTTCAATGGAGAGCTGCAAAGAAGTGCTGCAGGCGACCAGAGGACAAGTGTCCGGGTGGATCCAAGGGTGGATCGGAGATCTGAAGAACCTGAAAGCAGAAGGGACAGAGTCTGGGTCACTTGCCAGTGACCAGGATGGCAATGGAAAGCTGCCAGCCAATGTCGGGTGATTTCAGGTGAAAAGGTGAAGCTTGTCTCTTCAGCCACGAGGTCCAGGAGGTGTCAACGATGACCAGTAGCTGGATTTGAGCTGTCCCACAAAGGATCTAGTTGACTGCGGTGTCGGTATCCAGAATGGACCCAACAACCCTTGGCAAACGCAATCCATTCAGGATGTCAAGATTGGATCTGTTGCAGACCAGCCAGGTCTGTGGTGCTTCTCCTTTGTAGGGAAGCTGGAGCAAGCCTTGAGCAACCAGGAAAGCAAATAAGATTAAAAATGGAGTCTCCAGGGGGCTCACTAGCCAACGGACCAGGAACTGAGAAGACACGTCAAGCTGAAATGCAAGAGCAGGTCCCACGGGACACTCGAGGAGTGTGGAGGCCTGAGCTTCAGTGCAAATAGTGCTCGGGCTGGGGCTTCTCGTACCCCAATGCACAACTGCAAGATACCTCGGGAATCGATGCAGTTAGCAAAATTCAGGATGTCCAGGAGTTCCGGTCCCACGTCTCTCATGTCCGCCACGGGTCTCAGCTTTGCTGGGAATGTCGAGCAGCATCAGAGATGTCTGGAAGTCTGTGTCCTGTGTCGCAGATTCTTCGGGATCCGGCGGGAGCCTCGAAAATGCAGACCGGCAAAGTTGCTGTTGGTGCCTGATCAGGGTGGTCTCTCCTTGACCACAAGGTAGATGTCTTCTGTCTTCCAGTTGAAATGGAACGTCGAAGGTCCAGGATTTATGTTTCAAAGTTTCGTCCAGGGTAATCGAAAGTCCTAGGGACACAGCTCCTATACTTATACTAAGTTTAGGGGTTGGACTACCTGTAAGGTCCCTCCTATGGGGGTGGTTACACCCCTTTCCCTTTGTCCAGTTTCGCTCCAGAGCTGGGGCAGAGTGCCCCAGCAACTGGTTTGAACTGGGAAATGCATGGAGCACCTAGTGTGCCCCAGACAGTGTCTGGAAAGCATTCACTGAATGCAGCCCTCCCTGCCCCAATACACAAAAGCCTGTCTGGGAAGGTGCCAGCACCTCCTTGGACAGGAAACCTATTGTCCAGGACTCCCCTGCCGGAGTTTCGTCCGGCAGCAGGAGGGCAGACTCGTGTCTGTGGCAGCAGCATCCATTTTGTGATGCTGAGGTTCTGTTTAACTTTAACCGGGTTTACCAGTAACTACATGTCTTCTCCCTCTAGAAGGGTGGAATGCTACCCCTGCCACCAGAACTGGTGGGGGGGGGAGGGGTAGTATTTCAAAGTGTTTGACACCTTACACAACATGTTTTGATAAAGCCAAACCAAAGTTAGCATTAACCGCGAGGATTATAATGCACTTAAGAGTATTTGGTATG
Source organism: Lissotriton vulgaris (assembly GCF_964263255.1). Taxonomy (NCBI): domain Eukaryota; kingdom Metazoa; phylum Chordata; class Amphibia; order Caudata; family Salamandridae; genus Lissotriton; species Lissotriton vulgaris. Next base: position 467,216,168 of record NC_141699.1, on the reverse strand, counting down.
GCTATATTATAGAACAGCTATAAGGATATGGTTATGAAAGCTGCAGAGGGGTTCATCTCATGCTAGGGCACCCTCTGACATAAAACCAAGCACTCTACCTCCAGGATTGTCGAGGTCTGCCTTAGGAGTGGCTTATAGGTGTCTATGTGTCTATATGTATATATCGATATAGGTATACTATATCTAAGTAAGGGATGATTACACCACCTTACCCAGGCTGTGTGAACAGACCTGTGGTGTCAGTTTTGAAAGCAAACCAGTGGTGGCACAATACATGCTGCAGCCCCTGGTAGGCCTGGGGGGCACCTATGCCCTGGGTACCTAGGGTACACTATACAGGGGCTCACAAGGGTGACCCAGTAACCAATCTGGTATGTACCTAAAGTACATGGTATCAATTTAGAGAGAGAACAGTTAGGCTGTGGTCCTGATTAGCAGGGCCACAGCCAGACTAAAGTTGAAAAACCAGAGAATCACAGCAAAAAGTGGGGGTAACCATAGGAAGCAGACCCTACTCTCCTACATCGACCCATTTCAGTGGTGATTTTTCGATAAAACCATCTTCATCAGGACAAAAATAATATGTTTCTCCTTACAAATGGATTTGGTGTCACGAAATACAGAATAAAAGCAAAATATAATTTTTAGTTGCTATCTTTTAAATAAAATCATTATGTGCACAGTTACCTCAAGGTTCATAAAACAATGGACAATCAAGCAGTTGAAAACACTAATGATATTTAGATATAATCAAAGAGTCACAATAAAATACATTCACTATCCATGCACTAAACCAATAGGCCAAACGCCACATAGTGGTTATAAACAAATACTCAAAGCTATAGAAGTACATATTGCATCACAGCCATGAAATCATGACATCAAATTCTTCCTGGTATTCTTTGTAAGCGCTCCAATCATTCATTCAATTACCAAAAGAAACAATCATTCCTTCTTCCAACCTGTTTACAGACATATATCATTGTTATGACTCACCAATGCAACCGCACATCTGTGAAAATCCTCCCAAATTATTTAAGGGTATTTAGTCCCAAAATTGGAATCTGGGAAATATAGCAAGTAAGCTATTAAGGAACTTATATTTGGTCTTTACAAAATATCTAATGAAAGATGATACCTGTTCAGGTCATAAAAATTTGTCCCAGCGTTGCTTACGAGAATCTGATGCCGGTTTTACCGCAAGCAAGCTAAAGTTATAGTGTAATTGGAGGTACAATATAGACCAGCCTAGATAGATATTAGCATGGAGGGTGGAATTATGGGCGATTTGATATTTGCAGAATGACTGTGAAGGTCTAATTTAAGAAATAAATAATAGCCTTGAGATGAGAGTAACTATCCCTCTCCCTTTATTCTTTTCCCGTATATATGGTATGATGGATGCAGCCATGACCAAACGATACCCCGTTTTCCAAGAATAAGAAAAACATATACAATCGCTTGGGGTCATTGACATGGTGAGGTATATTTTTTAAAAATAGCTGTGAAGTTATAAATTAATGGGTTTTTTTAAACTAGGGAGTAGAGCTTTAAAATAATAGTGATCCCTTTTTAATAGGTGGTTTTACCTAGAAGAAATTTGAGAAGAAACATCTTGCCTAATGGGGAAATTATAAACACCACTAAATAATCATAAGGTAATAGAATGAAACAAATCATTGGTTGAGGACGAGAAAATTTACTTTAAGTTAAAAACGTCTTTGAGCATGACCCTTATGTCTTTTTCCTTGGCCCATAGGGTTGGTTCCAAATAGTTCTCACTCATCCTCAGAATAAATTGAACAATAGTGAAGGACACATTTTTATGACCTGAACAGGCATCATCTTTCATTAGATCTTTTGTAAAGACCAAATATAAGTGAGAGTGTACAACTATCACATATGGATCCTTAATAGCTTACTTGCTATATTTCACAGATTCCAATTTCAGGACTAAATAGCCTTAAATAATTTGGGAGGATTTTCACAGATGTGCGGTTGCACGGGTGAGTCATAAGAATGATATGTGTCTGTAAACAGGTTGGAAGAAGGAATGATTGTTTCTTTTGGTAATTGAATTATTGGTTGGAGCACTTACAAAGAATACCAGAAAGAATTTGATGTCATGATTTAATGGCTGTGATGCAATATGTACTTGTATAGCTTTGAGTATTTGTTTATAACCACTATGTGGCGTTTGGCCTATTGGTATATTGCATGGATAGTGAATGTATTTTATTGTGACTCTTTGATTATATCTAAATATCATTAGTGTTTTCAACTGTTTGATTGTCCATTGTTTTATGAACCTTGAGGTAACTGTGCACATAATGATTTTTTTAAAAAGATAGCAACTAAAAAGAATGTTTTGCTTTTATTCTGTATTAGGTGACACCAAATCCATTTGTAAGGAGAAACATATTCCTTTTGTCCTGATGAAGATGGTTTTATCGAAAAACACCACGGAAACATGTCGACACCTTGTTTTTTGTTACATTTGGAAGGTTCAACAGTATTGTGGTGACAGGGAATTAAGACTATGTCGTGCAAAGACAATCCAAATTAACATTCGCAAGACAAAGTCAATTGTCTATGTTTGTTCTCCTGATTGATTTTCATAGCCAAATGATATGATCTCCGTTTATGTAGGTGTTTCTATGTATTTGTTTTAGAAACTATAAGGAATTTTTGCGCTAGGGGGCATTGTTTTTAATGACAAATAAATGTTGTGTTTTACATAAATATAGTAGTGGTTTTCTTCATTGTAAGCTCTTTAATAATCTGATAATGGCACAAGAGGTGTGTTGGATGTGAGTGGAACTGTGGGGTGTTATCGGCCGTTATATAGATTGAAACTAAAGGGAAAATATTTTCTTTTAGACCCCATTACATACTTGTATGTACACTGTTACAGCTTGCCACATATTTATTGAGACCTTCTTCTTTCCAATCTACATATGCAGACAGTCTCAGACCTATTCACATGCCCATGTAGAGACTCTCATACCCTCTCCATACCCATAGAGACTCTTACATCCTCTCACATACCCATGTAGACACTCTTATACCTATTCACATATTCATACAGAGATTCACACACCCTGTCACATACTCATAGATGGACTTTCCCACCCAGTCACATAGCTATACAGACAGTGTTACAACCATTTATATAGCCATTCAGAGACTCTCACATACTCTGATATACCCAAGTAGAGTCCCTTTTTCCCATTTACATACCCACACACAGCTTTTAACATCCTCTCACAAATTCATTATTAGACCATGAGACCCGCTCACATAGCTATACAGACACTGTCACAACCATTTATATACCTATGGAGATACTCTCACACCATCTGAGATATCGCTACAGATACTGTGAAACCCATTCACATACCTATACACAGGCTCTCACCCCCTCTCGTAATATGTTTAATTGATAAAGTAGTTACTTAGGGGCTCATAACAATATCGGGCGGAAAGCCTCGGCCCAACACCATATTGGATTTGGTACAGACCAACTTGCGGTTGGTAGTTCGAACCACCAAATTGCGATGCGAACGAACACTGTTTGGTCGGTTTCCCATTGTTTCCTATGAAAGTTTGTGTTATGCCAGTCGTAACACAGGCTCCTATGTAGAAATGGGGTGTGTGTGTAAAGCCCTGCACCCTGTGGTAGATACCCCATGGTGCCTGCCACACAGGGAAGGGTTTTACAGGGGGGCTTGGCCACCAACTGAAGGCTGCAGGGACAAGAGGGCCCTGCTCAAGGCCCCCAAAGTCACTTTTGACAGTGTTTTCGTGGCAGACATACCAAGACAGAAAGGTTGTTTGAAACCAACATCGTAATCTCGCGGGCTTAAACGCCTTTCATAGGGGGTCATGGTGTGGTTCCGACTGACTGGAATTCTCCGCGAGACAGTCGGAACCAAGTCGGAATGATCGGTCAGTTTACGTTCGAACCACAAACATCGTAATCGGGCGGTCAGACTGTAAACCAACTGAGTCGGTCGGAAAGGCCTCAAACACTGTTGTGAAGATTCCGACTGTCGGGTGTAGGATTTCCGCACAACATTATAATGAGCACCTTAGTGAATTAATAATTATATGATTTAATCTGACATTAATGTATTGTTTATTACTTTTCCAGGTATACAGTTTTGAAAAACAAGGACAACTACAATGCCTGACAAAGTACAAAAAAAGAAAGAAACAGAGGAAACAGTATTATCAACTTCAAAGTGAGAAAGACAGACAAAATAAGGTGGAGAATGTGCAGAGGAAAAAAAGAGAAGCTGGTAAGAGTACTCAGAAGTTTCTCAAAACATTATGTTGTAAAATGCAGAATCAGAGTACAGTCTTATCTAAAAATGGAATTTGCACATCAAATGGAAAAAAGGAAGGAATACGTGTTTCACAAAGTAGGGAATGTTCTAAGAAGTCAGAGTAACAAAAAAGGTGAAAAATTAACAAAAGAGACTCTTCTATTTCTTCAAGAAGAACAAATGTCATTTTATTTTCAAATGACGTCTTGGAAGAATCCATATTTAAATTTCAATGCTGGCTGATGAATTTTAATTTTCAGAGATGTTTGGCTGATGGTTCTTCTTCCTGCTTCTCTGTCACTTGAGGAACTTCTGGTGTCTTTAACAACTGTAACATTAGCACATGTGCTTGTGTTTTTACAACAAAACAAATGTAACAAAAAGGAATTAACAATAGTGTCCCTTCACCCTCTCCAGTATGGTGATATGGTTTATATTTCCTTTAAAAACACTTTTTTAGCATTGGAACAGTGAACAAGCATCTCTTTAAACTCTGCACAAATTGTTGCAATGGTGCTATTTGCAGAAGTTTGGTTGGGCGCACATGATGATACCCTAATGTCAGTAGAAGATGTTGCTTTCTCCTTCACCATTATTAAATATGGACATTCATAGTTGCTCTTGATGTCCTTGGACATTGAGCATGTGCTCTTACTGTTCTTTTCCATATGGTCCGGGATGCCCGCCACCCCTTCCACCACCAATCCCAATGGTAGGAGACAGACACATTTTTGAACTTTTTGGAAGGCAGGTGGGCCTCGCGACCCCCCCGGTCGTATTTATTAAAACATGAAACAAAATTTAAAACTTTAAATTAAAAACATTTCATTTATCATGTACAAAATTCAACTTTCCATTACATTTGATGTAGACAGGTATCCAGGCTAACCTTAACAAATCTCTAATACAAAGATTTTCCTAACCGAGTCTAACATCATGCATTGCATACGAATTTTGTACATCCTATCGTTAGGGGCCAATGGCAAGGTCTTAACCGGTGTCAGATCCCTATCAACAAAATTTCCGCCCTCACGTATGAGTGGCGCATGCGCAGAGGACTTTACCCTCGTAGCCATCCGTAACTTCCCTTGTCATGGGGGCCCACTTCCACTCGTTGCCATCATAAGGACGTCTGAGTTCCCTTGCGGGGTAACCGTAAGAAGGACAGCGTGGACGACCCCCCCCTTTCCCCGCACTACATTTCGCCGCAGCGGATATCCGGCCCCCGGGAAATTCGTGGGAGGGGCCTATGGCCGTCTCCCCCTGGGCGATCCCATCCGTAATGGGTGCCCCCCCCCGTGGGAGGGGCCAATGGCCGCCTCCCCCTGGGCGCTCCCATCCATAATGGGTGGCGCCCCCACTAGGGACCTTGAAATCACTGCTCACCGATAATGACCTTACCGCCCGACCGAAGACTAAATAAATATGACAGTTAATGACCTACTAGTGGGAAAAAAGCCTACGCATAATTCATACCATTGCTAGAGATATCCCTCACTGCTACTCCCGCCCTTGTAGAGCGGATGTTCCAGAATAATACCCAACATACTATCAACATTGCTACAAAGGAGAAAAAGGTCCTATAACAGAGAAACCATTTTATTGCATACAGTTTATCACCATTCTACAAAGGAAAAAAGGCCTAGAGACAAGTATTCCATTGCATACACAATCTTTAGTATCAATCTACAATGGGAAAAAAGGCCTAGACAAGATGTTTATGCATCACAATCAATTGCAAACCAGAACTTTATTTACTCCCAAACTTCTGCAACAGGGGCTGGTGGGTGGGTCAAAAAACTGCTGCTTGTTCCCTGGAGGGCTCACGAGCGACGAGTGGTGCAGCCTTCAGAGCGCGGGAACAAGAGGACGCCTGCCTGGACGCCCGGGCCTTTTAACTTGCAGCGGGAGGCAGGGCGGCATCCCCCTCTCGCCCAGAAGTGCACGGACTTCCGGGCAGGTGTGAGGACCTCCTTCTTAGGCGGCGGGGGCGTGCTCCACCCACTCACTTTGGGCATACCGGCCAGGGACACGCCCCGTGCCTGTAAAAGTTTCCCAGGCGGTCGGGGCGCCCAGCCATACGTTCGGGGTGACCGAGAGGTCTCCCCTTTCCATATGGTCCGGGATGCCCGCCACCCCTTCCACCACCAATCCCAATGGTAGGAGACAGACACATTTTTGAACTTTTTGAAGGCAGGGGGGCCTCGCGACCCCCCCCGGCCGTATTTATTAAAACATGAAACAACATTTAAAACTTTAAATTAAAAACGTTTCATTTATCATGTACAAAATTCAACTTTCCATTACACTTGATGTAGACAGGTATCCAGGCTAACCTTAACAAATCTCTAATACAAACATTTTTCTAACCGAGTCTAACATCATGCATTGCATACGAATTTTGTACATCCTATCGTTAGGGGCCAACGGCAAGGTCTTAACCGGTGTCAGATCCCTATCAACCAATTTCCGCCCTCACGTATGAGTGGCGCATGCGCAGAGGACTTTACCCTCGTAACCATCCGTAACTTCCCTTGTCATGGGGGCCCCCTTCCACTCGGCACCATCTTAAGGACGTCCGAGTTCCCTTGCGGGGTAACCGTAAGAAGGACAGCATGGACTCCCCCCCTTTCCCCGCACTACATTTCGCCGCAGCGGATATCCGGCCCCCGGGAAATTCGTGGGAGGGGCCTATGGCCGTCTCCCCCTGGGCGATCCCATCCGTAATGGGTGCCGCCCCCCCGTGGGAGGGGCCAATGGCCGCCTCCCCCTGGGCGCTCCCATCCATAATGGGTGGCGCCCCCACTAGGGACCTTGAAATCACTGCTCACCGATAATGACCTTACCGCCCGACCGAAGACTAAATAAATATGACAGTTAATGACCTACTAGTGGGAAAAAAGCCTACGCATAATTCATACCATTGCTAGAGATATCCCTCACTGCTACTCCCGCCCTTGTAGAGCGGATGTCCCAGAATAATACCCAACATACTATCAACATTGCTACAAAGGAGAAAAAGGTCCTATAACAGAGAAACCATTTTATTGCATACAGTTTATCACCATTCTACAAAGGAAAAAAGGCCTAGAGACAAGTATTCCATTGCATACACAATCTTTAGTATCAATCTACAATGGGAAAAAAGGCCTAGACGACAAGATGTTTATGCATCACAATCAATTGCAAACCAGAACTTTATTTACTCCCAAACTTCTGCAACAGGGGCTGGTGGGTGGGTCAAAAAACTGCTGCTTGTTCCCTGGAGGGCTCACGAGCGACGAGTGGTGCTGCCTTCAGAGCGCGGGAACAAGAGAACGCCTGCCTGGACGCCCGGGCCTTTTAACTTGCAGCGGGAGGCAGGGCGGCATCCCCCTCTCGCCCAGAAGTGCACGGACTTCCGGGCAGGTGTGAGGACCTCCTTCTTAGGCGGCGGGGGCGTGCTCCAACCAAGCCACTTTGGGCATACCGGCCAGGGACACGCCCCGTGCCTGTAAAAGTTTCCCAGGCGGTCGGGGCACCCAGCCATACGTTCGGGGTGACCGAGAGGTCTCCCCTTTCCATATGGTCCGGGATGCCCGCCACCCCTTCCACCACCAATCCCAATGGTAGGAGACAGACACATTTTTGAAGTTTTTGAAGGCAGGGGGGCCTCGCGACCCCCCCCCCCCCCCGGCCGTATTTATTAAAACATGAAACAACATTTAAAACTATGGCCGTCTCCCCCTGGGAGGGGCCTATGGCCGTCTCCCCCTGGGCGATCCCATCCGTAATGGGTGCCGCCCCCCGTGGGAGGGGCCAATGGCCGCCTCCCCCTGGGCGCTCCCATCCATAATGGGTGGCACCCCCACTAGGGACCTTGAAATCACTGCTCACTGATCATGACCTTACCGCCACAGGCCAGATAGTTGACCGACTATCTGGCCCCCCCACAACTCCTATAGGTCATGTGTCCTCAATCCCACTCACCAAGCTATCATGTCTCCTATCAATATGTCATTCCCCTCCCTGGAGAGGTGTACCCCATCATGTGAATAACAGTGGTCCCCCCAGATGCACCCGTGAGGTATACTTTGAAGGTGGTTAGATCGAAACAACTTCTCCATTTTATTGTTGACCCTCTTTACCAAATGGTTCAACGCTGTCGTGGACAACCCACCCCTCCACACCCTCCTCGGAATCATGAGGGACCAAGCTATTGTGCACAACGGGATTGTCTTTGCTAACCAACTACCTGCTGAAAGTATGTGTTCAATTAATGCCCGTCTGCCCAACCTCACCAAGTCTTTGCCCCAATGTGCACTATGACTACTGATGGCGGTGACCTGTGCCGCCCTCACAATTCTTCCACAAAATTTCGCAGTTGGTCAATACACAAACCGCCCTTCCCATGGAATGACACCCTGAAACCATATTCCTCAGATGGGTGAATCTCATCACCTGCCCTGAATATGTCCGCGGCCCGTCTCATGTATGAGTGGCCCACGACCCAGACCACTCGTCTTCTATTCCTTGCTCTTGAAGTGGTGGTTAGATGATACTGGGCCGGTCCCAATTTCCACCCTGCGTCACAGGCTCGCGAAACTGTAAGGAATCCAAATAAAAGACAACAAGCGTGAGTGCACTTCTCAAATAAGTTACAACGTGTGCAACCGCACATAACGTTTGAAACAGTCTGATGACCACCTTCCCATCTGTTTAACATTGTCTGCTTGCAGACCCCCGGCCGTCGCTTCTGTAGCGGTCCCTATCCTGAATGAATGAGTTCCAAAATCACTCGGGTTAAAGCCCGCAGCTGTGATCGTGATCGCCGGCACCCTTTGGAACTGAAACTTTGTTAACGGGGTGCCGTCAGCATGCCGCAGCAAGGCCCCCCCCCCACGTCATCACCCTTTGCTTTAGGTAGGCCTCAACGTGCATCACTGCACAACAGGGACTACCCGGAGCGCGCTGCAACACTATGCTACTCCCCTGGGCCTCCTGGTCTGTCTTTGACCTGGCAATCGTGATCAGCAGGGAATCCCCCCTTACTTGCGTGTGGTCCCTGCGCAGACCCCCCTCGGTATCCCTTTTATTGGCAGCCACCAGTTCGCCTAACCGCAGGGCCCCATAGAACGCCAGTGCAAATGCTGCCCGGAATAGGACAACCTCACTAGGTGAGGAGCACGTCTTCCCCAGTTTAGCCAGCAAGGCGGTCAACCTGTCAAATCCTATCGGATGCCTGTTATCCATTTTGCGCCCCTCTAAGTGCTGCCAGCCGCGTAGCGCCTTTCTAACTATAAAAGAGTCTGTCGGGTCCCTGATCCCTTGGAGCTGAGCCATAAACGATATGGCGACCTTATACCGACTGGCGGTTGCCGCCGACCGGCCCTCCTCATGAAGTGCCAGTAAAAATTGGGTAAAGGACCCCTCCTGACCCCATATATGCTCCCAATCAGGGCCCAAAAAGGTACAGTAAGAGTGGAACCCCCTTCATAAGCTTTCCTTGTCCTGGGCACTAAACTGGCTGCCACGAGGTTTTGTAGTCCGGAGCGCCGATTTGCCATAGCGCTTCGGGAAAGGTTGTTGCCACTAGCTCCGCTGAGGGTAAACAATCCCTGAAAGCCTGCATTTTGAAACGAGAGAGCGCATCAGCTGCATTATTCAGTACTCCCGGCACATGTTTTGCCCTAAATTGTACATTTAGCCTCAAGCATTTCAACACAATTTCTTTCAACAATCGCAATATCCACTTGCAGCGTGCTGCCTGCTGGTGAATGCACTCCACCACAGTCATGTTGTCCGACCAGAATATCACCGAGTGATTACGGAACTCTTCTGGCCAGGCCGACAATGCTACCCAGATCGGGAATAACTCTAGGAAACCAATGTTGCTCGTCAAGCCACTCGTCTCCCACCATGCTGGCCACTTCTGGGCCGACCATCTGTTACCAAGAATCGCGCCAAACCCCACACTGCCCGTGGAGTCGGTCCATAAACCTAACTCTGCTGACGAGGACGGGGCTTTGCTCCAGACTACCCGGCCATTGAAATCCGCCAGGAATGCCAGCCAAATGAGCATGTCCTGGCGTACCTCTGCCGACAGTCTCGTGCGATGGTGCCCTTCCTTGAGGCCAACCTTGGCCTGGGCAATGGATCGTGAGAAAGGGCAAGCCATCGGTATAACCCTCAGCGCAAAATTCAGCTGTCCCACTGTTTGCTGCAGTTGATGCAGTGTCACCTTGTCATTCCTAAGACATTGTAGCAAGGAGGACCTGAATTTGGCGATCTTCTCCGCCGGCAGACGGAAGCAACCCGCCACGGAGTCTAGTTCAATACCCAGAAACTCCAGGGAGGTAGTTGGCCCCACTGTTTTACCTGGCGCCAACGGAACCCCGAAACCCCGCATGAGCACGCAAAATTCCTGCAATGCCCGTGCACAGTCCCGAGAGCCCGCCGGGCCGAGAAACAGGAAATCATCGAGATAATGCATCACATGTTGGTGCCCTGAGGCCCTCGAGAATGCCCACTCCAGGAATGAGCTAAACATTTCAAAGTAAGCACAAGAAATTGAACAACCCATCGGCATGCACATATCCATGTAGTACTTCCCCTGGAATGCGAAACCCAACAAGTGCTGCCCTGGGGATGCACCGGCAGTAATCTAAATGCGGATTCAATATCCGATTTTGCTAACAGTGCCCCGGGGGCTAGGCGATTCAACATGACCACTGCATCATCGAACGATGCATACCTCACACTGCAAATGCCTGCATCGATTGCCTCATTCACGGAAGCCCCCCTTGGCGCAGACAGATTATGTATGAGCCTGAATTCACCCGGCTCCTTCTTGGGAACTACCCCTAATGGGGAACACACAAAATTGGCATCTGGTATTTCACCAAACGGTCCTGCAACCCGCTCCAAGCGAACCTCCTTTGCAATTTTTGTGGTGACCACAGTCGGGTTGTGCGTAACGGACAGTTGGTTCCTGCATATGGGGCCCCCCGAAAATCCTCCGGGACCGGGGCCTCGCTAGGACCCCTTTTCCCTCTCTTCTTCTTCCCCTTGTCCCCCTCTGGAGTAACGTGTGGCAAAGCAGGCCCCACAATCCTCTTAGGTCTCCCTGAGGGCCCAGCCTGAGCTTCCGCTTTCTTCTGGAGTTCCGCTAAGCTGCGACCCATTTGGGCCACCGTACCAAACCTCCTGTCCATTGCAGACACTTTGTTTACCAGTATGCGCAGCATCCGTTCCATCTCGGAGCTCTTCCCATTTTTCTTTCCAGGCATACCCGACGTTCTGTTTTTCTCCGCCTGTTTTCCAGCAGCTCCTCGGATCCCAGATACGCCTCGACAACTGAAACAGAAAAACAACGATTACTACGTTCTCAAAAAACTGCTGCTTGTTCCCTTGAGGGCTCACGCGCGACGAGTGGTGCAGCCTTCAGAGCGCGGGAACAAGAGGACGCCTGCCTGGACCCCCGTGCCTTTTAACTTGCAGCGGGAGGCGGGGCGGCATCCCCCTCCCGCCCGGAAGTGCACAGATTTCCTGGCGGGTGTGAGGACATCCTTCTTAGGCGGTGGGGGGGGGTGTGCTCCAACCATGCCACTTTGGGCATACCAGCCGGGGACACGCCCCGCGCCTGCAAAGGTTTCCCGGGCGGTCGGGGCACCCAGACATACGTTCGGGGTGACCGAGAGGTTTCCCCTTTCCATACTAGCTCTGCAAAGCTGTTTTCCACACAGCTTATATTCAACGTATCTGGCACTGGCTTTCTTTTCTCCAGAAGGCCCAATAAAACAGTTCCACAGGATCAAATTGACTGCTTTTGATGTGATTTTCTCAGAAGTTTCGTGTTTTTAAACCAGAACCAATATACATTAAGCTTTTAGTTTTATTATTAAGTGACCCCGTGAGTTCGGCTGCACATTAAAAAGTTTTAAATATGTTATGATAGTTAAAGTTATACTAGTTATAATATCTATATCCATACGTTTAAGTACAGTTGAACATTTTTAATGTTGTTTACTTGTTTTGTTCAAATACATTTGTTATTCTATTTATATTTGGTGCCACTGCTACTAGTTTGTTACCTATTTTTCAAGTCTATCTAATGGATTGCTTTCTACCTTTTCATGATTGTCACTGCTTTGAACTTTCCTATAATGTATTTTTTCCTAAAAATTTAAGTTCATCCTTTCCAGGTACACACTGATGTATATGCTGACCCAGCCAGCTAAACATTGATGTATACAGTAACACACCCAAGCACTGACACCCAGATGCACACTGATACATTCAGTCACATATTCACCAACTCACTCATACACACAGTGAGACACTCTAGGACTCAGTCATACATACTCTAATACAACTATGAACACACAAATCCATTCAATAACAAATACTCACACTCATTTCATGCAAACTCCCACACACCCTAGGAATGAGTGATACATACACTCACTCATGCATTAACTGACTTGCTAACTTACTTACTCATACATAGACTCAGGACCAAAAGGGGGTGGTGATGGACGGAGCATCTGAATCAATCAAACACTCACACCCAGTCGAAAGATCTGGGTTTAATCCATCACCGTTCTTTAGCCCACTCTGCCAGCCCAGTTCAGACATGGCTATATGCAAATCAGTCTGACCCTGTGCCTCATGGGAACAGTCCAGCCTGGACTGCCAAGCCATGTCTTCCCTTGACCGGAACCAAGCTTCCGAGGACCGGTTTCTGGCATTCCAGCCATCTTCAGCCCGGCTTGCTTGAATCCAGTGGCAAACTGAGCAAGGGACTCACGTCTGAGCATACCCTGCTACACTTATGGCGGCCAAAAGTGGTACAAAAGGGGGTGGTGATGGACGGAGCTTCTGAATCAATCAAACACTCACACCCAGTCAAAAGATCGGGGTTTCATCCATCACCGTTCTTTAGCCCACTCTGCCACCCCAGTTCAGACATGGCTATATGCAAATCAGTCTTACCCTGTGCCTCATGGGAACAGTCCAGCCCGAACTGCCAAGCCATATCTTCCCTGGACCGGAAACAAGCTTCCGAGGACCGGTTTCTGGCATTCCAGCCGTCTTCAGCCCGGCTTGCTTGAATCCAGTTGAAAAGTGAGCAAGGGACTCACGTCTGAGCATACCCTGCCACACTTATGGTGGCCAAACGCGGTACAAAAGGGGGTGGTGATGGACGGAGCATCTGAATCAATCAAACACTCACACCCAGTCAAAAGATCTGGGTTTAATCCACCACCGTTCTTTAGCCCACTCTGCCACCCCAGTTCAGACATGGCTATATGCAAATCAGTCTGACCCTGTGCCTCATGGGAACAGTCCAGCCCGAACTGCCAAGCCATGTCTTCCCTGGACCGGAACCAAGCTTCCGAGGACCGGTTTCTTGCATTCCAGCCGTCTTCAGCCCGGCTTGCTTGAATCCAGTGGCAATCTGAGCAAGGGACTCACGTCTGAGCATACCCTGCTACACTTATGGCGGCCAAAAGCGGTACAAAAGGGGGTGGTGATGGACGGAGCTTCTGAATCAATCAAACACTCACACCCAGTCAAAAGATCGGGGTTTCATCCATCACCGTTCTTTAGCCCACTCTGCCACCCCAGTTCAGACATGGCTATATGCAAATCAGTCTTACCCTGTGCCTCATGGGAACAGTCCAGCCCGAACTGCCAAGCCATATCTTCCCTGGACCGGAAACAAGCTTCCGAGGACCGGTTTCTGGCATTCCAGCCGTCTTCAGCCCGGCTTGCTTGAATCCAGTTGAAAAGTGAGCAAGGGACTCACGTCTGAGCATACCCTGCCACACTTATGGTGGCCAAACGTGGTACAAAAGGGGGTAGTGATGGACGGAGCATCTGAATCAATCAAACACTCACACCCAGTCAAAAGATCTGGGTTTAATCCATCACCGTTCTTTAGCCCACTCTGCCACCCCAGTTCAGACATGGCTATATGCAAATCAGTCTGACCCTGTGCCTCATGGGAACAGTCCAGCCTGAACTGCCAAGCCATGTCTTCCCTGGACCGGAACCAAGCTTCCGAGGACCGGTTTCTGGCATTCCAGCCGTCTTCAGCCCGGCTTGCTTGAATCCAGTGGCAAAGTGAGCAAGGGACTCACGTCTGAGCATACCCTGCCACACTTATGGCGGCCAACAGCGGTACAAAAGGGGGTGGTGATGGACGGAGCATCTGAATCAATAAAATACTCACACCCAGTCAAAAGATCTGGGTTTAATCCATCACCGTTCTCAGAGACCCCATGACACACTAATAGATATACTAATATACCCCTCCACACACTGAGAGATTTATAGACTAACTGAATCATTACACATTGCACATTGATACATACACTGACAAACCCATGAACACACAGATGCATACAATGACAAACCCATAGACTCACTTATGCATACTCTAAAACACACCGTTTTAATTGTGACATATACTGACACACCCCGGCATACAGTCATTAATGTAGTAACAGACCCAAACATACACTTAGACATACTCTGACACATAGAGAGAAATACCTAGACACACTCTGACACATACTGACACAGCTAAGCACAAAGTGATACATAAACTGGCACACCCACTAACACTAATTGATAGACTGAGATAGACAGCCAAACACATACATATACACTGACACACCCAGACAGACACTAACATGTAAACTGATAGGCAGTCATTCATTCAGTAAAAGACTAAAACACACACTGATGCATTCGCTATCAGCGTGGGGCATACACTTATTCATGTACTAACAGACCCAAACATACACTTACATGCACATTAACACAAGTAGGTGCACACCCAATAAACAGTGACACACACAGTGACCCAGGTAGACACACAGTGATACATACGTTGGCACCCCTATTAGCATACTGGTTGACTCACTGACATAGCAAGGCACACATCTACGGATACACTGATACATTCAGCCACACACTGAGATATACTCTGATGCACTCCTCATTCATTCACTGACAGACCGAAAGCAACACAGTAACGCATCGAGAGATACACTGACATGCAGACTGACACACCCATATACACATTTTGTCTGCAGGGGCAAATCCAAACATGCAGTAACACATACCTGACACATCAACACACACTATTTAAACACTGCGATACCCAGCCACAAACCGATGCATACACTAAGACACCCAGGTATAAAATTATTCATATAGCAATACACCAAAGCATACACTAACGTATATATATTTCTATATGTAGGCACACATAAACATAGACACTGACACTTCTATGCACATATTTATTCAAGCTTTACACACAGATCGATAGTAACATATGTAGTAAGACACTCACACACACACTTATTTAAACACTCATACAGCTTTAAAATAATAACAGCATTGACACAGATATTTAAGGCAATAGCAAAAAGGAGTCAAGAGGGATATGGAACGGTATAGGGGATCGCCCTCCACTCTAACCAGTAAATCAACAACAAGATCCCTATACCTGGGGCGCTAATAACTTAGCAAAGACATGAGTACACATCACTCGAGTTGCATTCATCTTTTACATATCGAGCTAAACCCCTGCTATCTATCGCAGTGTGGTATTGCTCCTCTAATGTCTAGTTGTCCCCACTCATTCTATGGTTCCGAAAAAATTAAATACTGCGGTCTCAATTCAAAAAGTGTCCAGCGTGATGTCCTATAGATGTCTGCCGTATAGACTAACAGTGCATCTATCCACACTTCACCACATGTGTACACTCCTTAAGAGGAAAAAATGTGTGGTGGAGAGGAAGGCACCTCACGGGCGAACACCCTCGGGGATGTTGGCAGATGTTACTAACTCAATGCCCCTTTCTCATCATCGGTTGCCTTCCAATCCGAACAGAAAACAGAAAAAATTACAACACACAAACTGAAATGCGTGTAAAGGTGCAACATAAAGAGTCCAACAACATTAACTCATAACAGACAGAGTGACATAAAATCAACAGCCACACCCACTCAATTACTTTATTCTTAGTATCAGTGTGAGCTGAAGAATTAAAAATGAGGTTGGTAGCTTAATATCGCCTACCAGTACCTGATACCGACATGTTTCACTGCCCCGTAAATTTCCGCAGATTCATCAGGGTATAGAACACTCGGTCAATGCACCAATCTGTTGAACATCCGTTTTGGACACTATTGAATTGAGACACAAATAAAAACCAGAGACGTGCCATATAGTCAAAGTAGGTTCATAGGTTTCCACATCAGTGTAATGGTGTGTAGGCATATATTTATTTATACAATTCTCATAATAATTACCCCTAGTCAGCATGTGTAACTCATACCGGCTGACCGAATCACGCTTTGACTCGATTAAAAACGATTGAAGTAGCAATCTATAGAGGGTACAAAAGGAGGAAGGAGGATGAGCACTGACATATTCCAAGCTCAAAACATTATCAAGCATGCCTAGCCTTGTATAGCACATTGATGACCTGCCACCACCTATAAATAGACAAGTAGGGGCGCGCTCCAACACCCGTAATGCCAGGTTTCCCAGTATCAGTAACCGGGGCGTCCGACACCCAATCCATTCTGTGCGTCAATGTTTCAATATTCTTCAAGTGGCCCCCAGCTAAGTCTCAGCGCGTTGTTAAAAAAGACTGCTCGTTGTTAATTTTAGCTAAATGCAGCTGTCTGCTCGCCCCCACTCCTCACCGTACGGTTTGGAAACCGGGACCGTATCTCATCCCAGGAACACCGCGCACCCGCCGGCGTTTGTTTTTAAGCAACCCGGCAGGGTCCGGTGATAACCCGCGCATGCGCATACGCCGGCGCTCCGGTAGGAAACGCGGGTGCCATCTTAGAGCGGCATAAGCCTGATGCTTAAGTTCAATTGCCCTGATATTAGCGACTTCATCAAAAGGCTGAAAACCGCTTGGACACTGTCCCAGTGCGAACTATTTATACATGTACGCAAAGAGTATTATTAAGTTTTGTACATCTTTTATTATTTTTCAATTTTTTGTTTGCCAAAGGTGATATGGGGCAAAGCCATAGAGTCAATGCAAGTATCATAATGCATTATATATGTATCCTAACCCGTAGATAAAACTATTCGGATGGGAGGTATGGGGGCCACTTGAAGAATATTGAAACATTGACGCACAGAATGGATTGGGTGTCGGACGCCCCGGTTACTGATACTGGGAAACCTGGCATTACAGGTGTTGGAGCGCGCCCCTACTTGTCTATTTATAGGTGGTGTCAGGTCATCAATGTGCTATACAAGGCTAGGCATGCTTGATAATGTTTTGAGCTTGGAATATGTCAGTGCTCATCCTCTCTTTTTGGAAACTGACTCGTCGGCAGACCCCCGGATGTAGCTGGCTATCATCAGCGTTCTCGGAATTGTTTTTATCAAGGCGGCATCACATACGTGCAGAAGTGAATGCGACCTCATTTAGAAGTGGCGCCCCCTTTTTTCTTAAACGCTCAAGGACTTATTTGGGTATTGATGCGCCCTTTTACACCGTGATAGGGCTTACCGCTCTGTAGTATCCTGACTCAAAACCCGGCGCCTTTCCACATTTATCGGTGTTGGCGAGGGCTACCACATCACATTTAGAAAGTTAGGAGCTTTGCAGCTGCCCAATCATACTACCGCAACTATTGCCTTCATATATAGCTGCTACCAACAACTACTGTCACTCCCCAGAGGTGACCTCCTCTTTCTCACACGGTAGCCCAAACAGCCCTTTAAGTAACTACTGTGCCTTCAATTTTAAAGTCCGGAATCGAGAGTGTGGGATCAATAATTCTCTAATTTTAGGGATTTATTGACCTTGTTCCAACAAGTTGAACATACTAAAGAACAGATTCAACACTTGTCCCCTAACATTGCAGTACAATAGAGTTTTTTCATGGTTAATGTCCTGATGAAGACATATTGTATATGTCGAAACGCGTTGACTGGAGACCACTTAACCTTCCTTTTATCTAATTTGTGAATACATATGTATCAGTCTTTTTATCAATTGTGATCAATGTGTTTAATTTTTATCCCCTTTTTTATCAAATTAAACTATAAATATTTTTTCTAACTGAACTAGTCTGTTTGTTTAATCTATTGTGTACTTTCCTCAGTTTATGCCTGGGATTGTTTTTTCAAATATCGTTTACCCTGTCCCAGGATATTTATCCTTATCAGGGGGTCCTTGCTACCCACAGTATATTGAGCTTGGAATATGTCAGTGCTCATCCTCCTTCCTCCTTTTGTACCCTCTATAGATTGCTACTTCAATCGTTTTTAATCGAGTCAAAGCGTGATTCGGTCAGCCGGTATGAGTTACACATGCTGACTAGGGGTAATTATTATGAGAATTGTATAAATAAATATATGCCTACACACCATTACACTGATGTGGAAACCTATGAACCTATTTTGACTATATGGCACGTCTCTGGTTTTTATTTGTGTCTCAATTCAATAGTGTCCAAAACGGATGTTCAACAGATTGGTGCATTGACCGAGTGTTCTATACCCTGATGAATCTGCCGAAATTTACGGGGCAGTGAAACATGTCGGTATCAGGTACTGGTAGGCGATATTAAGCTACCAACCTCATTTTTAATTCTTCAGCTCACACTGATATGAAGAATAAAGTAATTGAGTGGGTGTGGCTGTTGATTTTATGTCACTCTGTCTGTTATGAGTTAATGTTGTTGGACTCTTTATGTTGCACCTTTACACGCATTTCAGTTTGTGTGTTGTAATTTTTTCTGTTTTCTGTTCGGATTGGAAGGCAACCGATGATGAGAAAGGGGCATTGAGTTGGTAACATCTGCCAACATCCCCGAGGGTGTTCGCCCGTGAGGTGCCTTCCTCTCCACCACACATTTTTTCCTCTTAAGGAGTGTACACATGTGGTGAAGTGTGGATAGATGCACTGTTAGTCTATACGGCAGACATCTATAGGACATCACGCTGGACACTTTTTGAATTGAGACCGCAGTATTTAATTTTTTCGGAACCGTAGAATGAGTGGGGACAACTAGACATTAGAGGAGCAATACCACACTGCGATAGATAGCAGGGGTTTAGCTCGATATGTAAAAGATGAATGCAACTCGAGTGATGTGTACTCATGTCTTTGCTAAGTTATTAGCGCCCCAGGTATAGGGATCTTGTTGTTGATTTACAGATATTTAAGGAACATGTGGTGTTTTTTTTTATTTTGCTGAAAAAATACTCTATTTACAATAATCATGCAGAAAGTAAAATTCTGTTGCATATGAAAGAAACCCAACTGTTTTAAAACAGTAAAAAAGTTCAAAATTACCAAACGACTCTGTTTTATTTCTTGAAAAAGAAAGTAATGTCCTCAGGTTTCCAAATTTTGGGCCAACTGCTGTTTAAAGTTCACAGATGTTTGGATGATGGTACATCTTCATCATTCTTTGTCACTTGAGGAACTTCCACTGTGCTGTAACATTAGCACATATCCTTGAGTTTTTGTAATGATAGAAAGCAAACATGAAGAAATTAAAGTTGTTGCTGCTTCACCTTTTTGAAAATGGTGATAATGTCATCATTATGTTTCAAAACAAGTTCTTGACATTTGGAACAGTGAACAACTATGTCTTTGAATTCTGTACACGTTGGTGCAATACTGATATCCTGTGTCACTACAAGATGCTATCTCCTTCAGCTTTCAAAGACGGGCACATTTGTGATTACCCTTGATGTGCTTCCACATCAAGGATGTGCTGTAACTATACTTTTTCATGGTACCACTTAAAAGCTGCTTCTCACACAACTTACATTCCACATACCTGGCTGTGGCTTTCTTTTCTCCAGAAGGCACAAGGAACCAGAACCAAACATCACTTTCCTTCCGGCTGGATGTCACTTATTCTTCCACTATTCCTTCTTCCTCTTCTGGAGCTATAGCAGGTGATATATTTGCTTCCGCCATAATAAAAGGCAACTGACCATCTCTGAAAACACTTTCCTCAGAAACCTCATGTGTCTCCAAGCTTCCACTCCTATCATTCCCCTCCAATTGGACATGGGTGGTCGCTTTATAGAAGATCACGCGAGGCTCCGCCCCCTCCTCCTATGGGCTCGCATTTGGAGGGTGAAGGAACTTAGTAGCTATGCGGAGGGCTTGCGAGAAATCCTGTATTCCCCAAGTTTGGCGAAAGTGAAATGGCTTAGAGACATTAAAGCTCTATTGTTGAACTTAGGGCTGGGAGAGGCTTGGCACCAGCGGACTGCCCCTCCCAAGCTAGAACTCAAAAAACTTTATTGGTCTTGGATTACAGCCAAAAGGAACACCAACACCAACTTGTGCAGATCATCCAGGTCTTTTTTGTTGATTAAAGATGTCTCACTGCGCGAGATCTACTTGGATATTATCACAACCCCTTGGGACAGAGCCCTCATTTTCAAATTTAGAACTGGCATGCTCCCGGTAAGGGAGTTCACTTCCCGGTGGAAACCACCATACCAAACTGTTTCCTCTTGTCCCTTTTGTCCCACCAGGCCTGAATCCATTTCTCATCTGCTCTTCGAATGCCCTGCCTACAAGACACCTCGTGGGTGCTGGATTAAACCCGTGTGCCTGGTTTTGGGCACCAGGCAGTGCTGTGTTGCCCTAAGAATTCTACAGACGGACACTCGTTCGATATATGTATGTGCCATAGCCACGTTTTTAGGCTGGGCTTGGCGCATAAGGTCAAACTGGCTTCGCCAAATTGTTTAATTAAGGTCTGTATACTCAGACCGTCTTAGTTAATGTATTACCCCACCGTACTGCAGTTAGGATTGTGCTATTGATGCATACTGTGGGTTTCTTAACTCTTTATATGTGCGGGATGGTTCTTTTTTAACAATGTGTTTTTAACAATGTTTTTATGCTGTATGCTTTTTAAGTTATTTCGTATATTGAAATAAAGCCTCTTTGACTGACTAACTGACTAATAAAAGGCACCAATCAGCTTTCAATCTTTCTTCAATAACAGCCAAGATCAAAGTAACTATTTTATGTGTGGTTTTACCAAAATTTGGTTGTGGTATAAGAGGAATCAAAGTAAATGAAGGTTTGTTTTTTATTATCGAGCGACCATGGATTATGTAGCAAATCCTCGTATTCGGGTAATAATAAAACAGCTCACTTGAGCAGGAAATTCTAAAGAAATATTAAAAAAAGTTTCAAATATTTCCAACCTGATAATATAATGTAATTATAAAGTTTCTATACCCCTAAAATAATTGTTTAGCATTTCGCTGAATCCGAGGATTGGATCCGCAAGTTCGTTGCTATCACGTGATAGCAACAAAAAATCATACAGTTGGAACCGGAGAAGCCCGACGGTTCTGCAGGAAATCCGTGGATTCCAAATTTTACTTTAAAAAAACAAATTTATAATACCTATATATAAAATATTAACAGTGTTCAATTGATTTTTTCCCCCCAAAATGTGTTCCTTCCAAAGATTATCAGTTATCTTCCATCTATCTTTGCACTCTATGTAGTATATTGTTTCCTACCTTTTTGCATTATTGTCACCGGTTTCAACGTATTTTTGTTGTATCATTCAGAATACTTTCTCATTCTATTTCTCTACGAAATTAATACTTTCCCTTTTTTCCATATTCTGCACCTGCATATTCTTTGTTTGTTAATAATGTGTAAGCTAATATTAATCAACGGGATTGACAAAATATTGTGTTCGTAGCACACATCCTTTAAACAATCTACTACAGTATGAAAAAATCAGAAAAACTGAGTACACTTAGTGAATGGTTAAAAAAAAAAAGGATAAAACACTGTTATACTAATGAAATCTTAATTCAGAGAACTATAGAAATTCATTGAAAAACCAAAGGTTACAGGGACGTTATAGTTAGAAAATAAAATTTAAAAAATTTACAAATTCACTGAAAAAAACAAAGGTCATAGGGATGTTATAGATAGGCTGATGTTTCACTTGTACAAAACCAGAGAAATTCAGCAGTTCTAGTTAGCTTGGCTTACTATAACTTACGCCCCCAAAATGCACTGCTTATGACCTGACATATTACATCACTGATGACATGGTCAGTGACTTCAGTCATGAGATCACTGGTGACATCTCAAATGACATCACTTATGACACCATCCAAGGAGTGTAAGTGTTTTCTAAGAATCTGTGAGTGTTAAACATATGTACTCAGCTACTGCAAACTCATGACATCTCAAATGACATCACTGATGATATCACTGATGACATCATCCAATGATTGTGAGGCCTTTGTAAAAGTTAATTTGTGTTAAATATATATACTAACGTAACTGGCTATGGGATTGCTTATATGGGTGAGTGAGTGGGTATATAAGAGAATGAATACATGAGTGAGTGGATGTGTGAATTTTTATATGGGTGAGCAAATGGAGGTGTCAGTGGGTGATTTTTTTGTATGGGTGAGTATGTGTGTAAGTGGTTGTAATGGTAAATGAGAGGGTGAATCAGTGCCCGTATGCTTGAGTGTGCGAGCGTGTCAGTGACTGAAGTGGTGAATGAGAGGGTGCATGACAGACTGAATTGGTGACTAAGCAGGCACATAAGTGTCTGTATGGGTGAGTGACAAGATACATGAGTGGCTGTATGGGTGCATGAATGGGGGTGTTAGTTGGTGTATTGGTGAGTAGGTGGATGTGTTACTGGGTGAATGGGTGCATGAGTGGTTGTATGGGTTGTTAAATGATTTTGAGAGAGGTTGTATGGGAGAGTTTGTGCTTGTCTCAGTGATGGCATAGGAGAGTGAACACATGTGTTAGTATATGTACAGTAAGTGAGTGGCTATGTTAGTGACTGTATGGGTGACAGAGTAGGTGTGTGGGTAGATGGCAAGTTAACTGACAATGTGTGAGTAGCTGTATAGATATATGAGTGGTTGTGTAAGTGTCTCTATCTCTATTTGAGTGGATGTGTGACTGGGTGTATTGGTAGGTGCCTGACTGGCTGTATATATGAGTTAGTGGTTACGTTAATGTCTGTAAGGGTAAGTTGATGTGTCAAGTCAAGTCAAGTCGGTAATTTATATAGCGCACTACATACCCAGAGGGTCTCAAGGCGCTTGAGGAAGGGTGGGGAGTTATTTGTCGAATATCCAGGTTTTAAGTAGCTTTCTGAATGCTAGGTGGTTCTGAGTGAGGCGAAGGTGAATGGGAAGTGAGTTCCAGGTTTTAGCCGCCAGGTATGAGAAGGATCTTCCTCCCATGGTGGATTTGTTAATGCGAGGGACAGCAGCAAGGGCTTGGTTGGAAGAGCGTAGCTGGCGGGAGGGGGTGTAGAATGAAAGTCGTGTGTTGAGGCATTCGGGTCCAAGTTCGTAAAGTGCTTTGTGTGCGTGGGTTAGGAGGCGGAATGTTATCCTCTTATTGACGGGAAGCCAGTGAAGGTTTTTCAGGTGACCAGAGATGTGGTCTTTACACGGGCTGTCTAGTATGAGTCTAGCTGATGCATTCTGGATGCGTTGGAGTTTTTTCTGGAGTTTTGCGGTGGTTCCGGCGTATAGGGTGTTACCGTAGTCCAGGCGGCTAGTAACCAATGCGTGGGTGATCGTTTTTCTGGTTTCGGTGGGGATCCAGCGAAATGTTTTTTTGAGCATTCGAAGAATGTTGAAACAAGAGGATGAAACGGCGTTGACTTGTCTGGTCATCGAGAGTGAGGAATCCAGGATGACGCCCGGGTTACGTGCGTGGTCTGTCGGGATGGGTGCAGTTCCAAGGGCCTCTGGCCACCAAGAGTCGTCCCAGGCGGAGGGGGAGGTACCTAAGATAAGGACTTCAGTTTTGTCTGAGTTCAGTTTCAGACGGCTGTGCTTCATCCACTCAGCTACTTCTTTCATTCCTTCATGTAGGTTGGTTTTGGCGGTGCTGGGGTCTTTGATGAGCGAGAGGATTAGTTGAGTGTCATCTGCGTAGGAGATGATGTTGAGGTTGTGTTGGCGTACGATGTCCGCGAGGGGGCTCATGTATACGTTGAAGAGGGTGGGGCTGAGTGAAGATCCTTGTGGTACGCCACAAATGACTTCAGTGGCCTCTGACTTGAATGGTGGGAGGCGGACTCTCTGGGTTCTTCCGGCAAGGAACGAGGTGATCCATTCCAGTGCTTTTCCTTGGATTCCGATGTTTCTGAGGCGTTGTAGGAGGGTGCTATGGCAGACTGTGTCGAAGGCTGCGGAGAGGTCGAGGAGGATGAGGGCAACTGTGTCTCCATTGTCTAGTAGAGTTCAAATGTCGTCTGTTGCTGCGATGAGGGCGGTCTCAGTGCTGTGTTTGGCTCGGAAGCCGGACTGTGAGGAGTCGAGGGATTTGTTGGTTTCGAGGAAGGCGATGAGCTGGTTGTTGACGACTTTCTCGATGACTTTGGCCGGGAATGGAAGGAGCGAGATGGGGCAGTAGTTTTTGAGTTCGGTGGGGTCCGCTGTGGGTTTTTTCAGAAGGGCGCTGAGTTCGGCGTGTTTCCAGCTTTCCGGGAAGGTGGCGGAGTTGAAGGAGCAGTTGATGACGTCTCGGAGGTGTGGTGCTATGATGAAGTCCGCTTTGTTGAAAATGTGGTGAGGGCATGGGTCGGTAGGTGATCCAGAGTGGATGGAGTTCATCAGGCGGATGGTGTCCTCAGTGGAGATTGGGTTCCAGTCATTAAGGGTGTTCAAGGGGGGTGGAGGTGCAGCCGAAGTTTGTGTGGGTTGGACTCCGGGTTGGTTGTCGAAGCTGTTGTGGATGTCTGCAATTTTGTTGTGGAAGAACGAAGCTAGGGAGTCGCAGAGGGTTTGAGATGGGGTGATGTCGTTGGAGTTGGCAGTGGGGTTGGTAAACTCTTTGACGATGTTGAATAATTCCTTGCTGTTGTGGGCGTTGTTGTCTAGTCGGTCCTTGAATGCGGCTTTCTTGGTAGTCCGGATCAGTTGGTGGTGTATGCGGGTGGCGTTTTTGAAGGCGTCCCTTGTGCTGGTGTTTGGGTCTTTTTTCCAGGCCTTCTCGAAGGAGCGACAAAGTTTCTTGGAGTTCTTAAGACCATCGTTGAACCAGGAGGCGTTTTTGCTGCCTAGTTTGAATTGACATTTTTTCAAAGGTGCTAGGTTGTCGGCGCTGTTGGTTAGCCATTGAGTTAGGTTAATGGCTGCTTCGTTGGGGTTCGAAGAGTAGGCAGGGGGGTTTTGAAGCAGCGATGAGGAGATCTGGTCGATGGTGATTTTGTTCCAGTTTCTTCGCAGAATAGGTTGAGGATGGTTGTGGGCTGTGGTCTTATTGTAGACAAAGTGAACGCAGCTGTGGTCCGTCCAATGGAGAACTGTGGTGTGACTGAAGGAGATATGTTTGCTGGAGGTGAAGATAGGGTCGAGTGTGTGACCTGCGTTGTGAGTGGGGGTGTTGACAAGTTGTTTGAGTCCGAGGTTGGCGAGATTGTCTAGAAGGGTGTTGGCGTTGCTGTTGTTGCTCTTTTCCAGGTGAAAATTGAGGTCTCCCAAAAGAATGTATTCCTCGGAGGGGAGGGCGTGTGGGGTGATGAAGTCAGTAATGTCTTCACTGAATTGTGCCCGGGGTCCTGGTGGCCTGTAGAGGAGTGTGCCTCTGAGTGTGGTCTTGGGGTCGGTGTGGATCTGGAAGTGAAGGTGTTCGGCGCTAGCGAACTCGACGTCTGAGCTGGTTGAGATGCGAATGGAATTCTTATGGACAATAGCGATGCCTCCTCCTGTTTGCTTG
Source organism: Lissotriton vulgaris (assembly GCF_964263255.1). Taxonomy (NCBI): domain Eukaryota; kingdom Metazoa; phylum Chordata; class Amphibia; order Caudata; family Salamandridae; genus Lissotriton; species Lissotriton vulgaris. The sequence goes on along the minus strand of NC_141699.1, from coordinate 467,190,088 downwards.
ATGCGGTCTTTTCGGATGATCTTGTAGCCTTCCGGGATGGCAATGGTGATGTCTGGGGCTGAGGAGGCGTTCATCCATGTTTCTGTTAGGAAGGCGACATCCGGAGAGATGGTGTCTAGTAAATTCCAAAGGTCGATGGCGTGTTTGTAGACCGAGCGGGTGTTGAGAAGGATGCATTTAAGGTGGTTGGTGTCCGATCTCTGTTTGGTGTTAGTAGATGTGGAGTTGGTCTTGGTGCAGTCATACTTGCAGGAGTTGCAAGTGAAGGGTCCATGGGTGTGTCCAGGTGCAGCTTGGGCGCAGTTGGGGAGACGGCCGGGGTTTAGTGCTAAGAGGGTGGGGGCGTCGTATGTAATGCGGGAGGGGTGGGTGGTACGGGAACCAGGGGGTCTGGCTCTGGGCGCGGCCTTGGCGCGGACGGGCGTAGACGGGCTTACATTTGGCGCACCTTCGGTGCGGCCGCGCGCGTGGACGCTGCGCGTTGGATCATCAGCCTTAAATGGATAGTGGAGGGAGGCGGAGCGTTGGAGGGGGAGCAGGGAGGCGGGGGTGTAGGGGGAGGGACGGGCTGCAGGCACAACAAAATGGACGGGGAGACAACAACAGGACCGGGAAATGCGAGCTGGCGCTGGAACACGGGCAGAATAACACTTTCAATTAAGTCAAAGCAATGCACAGCGTTCCTAAATGCGATATGTAAATCAGGCTAAACAATGCGGAGTAATCACAGTTCAAGCAGAGTAATGCTGAGCGCTACGCAGGCAGAGCGGGTGCAGATCCAATTAGTAAAATATGCCAGAGCAGCGCTACGATACCACAAGCAGCGCTATGGATCCAGGAGGGAGGGTGGAGCGGCCGCCTCACACGGAGTGGCTGTATGGATCAGTGAGTAGGTGGAGTAGGTGTGTCAGTGTTTGTATGGGTCTGTGAATGGGTATATCAGTGGTTGTCTGGGAGTGGGTGTATGAGAGGTTTATGGGGGTGTGAGTAGGTATGTGAATGACTGTGGATGATGTCATCAGTGATGTCATCAGATGTCATAACATATGCCCCACAACTTACTGCTTATGACCTCAAATATTACATCACTCATTACATGGTCAGTGACATCACTCATGTCATCACTGATGACATCTCAAATGACATCACGGATGGCACCATCCAAGGATTGTAAGTGTTTTCTAAGAATTTGTGAGTGTTAAACATATGTATTCATCTACTGCAAAAGTTTAATTTGTATACTAGGTGTACTACTAACGAATGATACTACTTTTAACATATAATATGTGAGTGGCTGTGTGCATCTGTGTGTGAGTGGGTGTGTGAGTGGCTGTATGGGTATATAAGTGGGTGTATGAATAGCTGTGTGGGTGAATGAGTTGCTGTGTGAATGGCTCTATTGGTGGGTGAGTGGTGCTATAAGTGACTGTATGGGTGAGTGAGTGGGTGCCTGAATGGCTGTATGAGTGAGTGACTGGTTGTATAAGTGTGCTGTATGGGTGAGTGAGAGAGTATTTGAGTGGGCGTTTGGTTAAGTGAGTTGGTGTGTGAGTGGCTGTATTGGAGAGTATGTGTCTGTCTGAATGGCTGGATGGGTGAGTGAGCGGATATGTGAGTACTTGTAAGGATGTATGAATGGGTATGCAAGTTGTTGTGTAGGTATGTGAGAGATTATGTGATTGGTTGTATGGGTGAGTGAGTGGCTGTGTTGAGAGACTGTATGGGTGAGTGAGTGTGTGTGTGATAGGCTGTATAGGTGAATAAGTGGGTGCATAGCAGCTGTATGGGTGAGTGTGAGGCTGTGTGAGTTGCTCTGTGGGTGACTGACTGGTTGTATGAGTGACTGTATGGACGAGTGAGTGGTTGAGTGAGTGGCTGTATGAGTGAGTGAGTTGGTGTGTGAGTGGCTCTATGGAGAGTAAGTGGATGGATGAGTACTTGTTTGGGTCTATGAATGGGTATGTGACTGGTTGTGTGGGTATCTGAGTGGGCTTACGAGAGATTGTATGGACTGTGAGTGGGTGTGTAAGTGATTCTATAAATTATGTCATCAGTCATGTCATCAGTGATGTTACTGACCATATCATGAATGATGTGATATGCGAGGTCAAAAGCAGGGCATTGCGGGGGTGTAAGTTATAGTTAGCTCAGGTAATTATAACTGCTAGATTTCTACGGTTTTGTACAAGTGGCATCTGAGCCTAACTATAATGTCACTGTAACCTTTTTTTCACTGAATTTCTAAGATTTTTTAAATTCTATTTCTTAGCCATAACATCCTTGTAATCTTTGTTTATTTGAGTGAATTTCTAAGGATATCTTAAATTCTATTTCCTAACTATAACGTTCTGTAATATTTGACTTTTTAAGATAAAAGGTTGGGGCCTTCAAAGACCTCTGGGGAGAGGTTCTTGGCCCCAAGGACCTCAGCATCCAAGGGGAATTCATCCCCCAAGTTGTGCACAAGAAGGCCCCTTTGCAGAGTGGTTGATAAAGGGGGTGGGGCCTCCAGCGACTTCCCCTGAGCAGGCCTTTTCCAATATTTTAATTTTTTTATTAGGGAAAGGTGGGGCATGTGGCTCCCCTCCTTTGGTCGATTTTGTCCCTGGGTACCCCATCCCCCAATGTCCAGCCTATTTGTAGTAGGGGAGGAGGGTTGCTTGGCCTCCCTTGCCCCAGGGACCCTATCCCCCAGGGCCTGGCTATTATTACTGAGTACCCCCACTGGGACCTTGAATGGAGCCTGAATGCCCCCATGGTCACTGCCGGCTACCCGTCTTCTGCCGGAGCTGGCATTGCTTTCGGACACAGGGAGCCCCTTGTGCCTGAAAGCAATTTAGCTGTTTCCCTGCTTGCTTGACAATGGGCAGAGAAACAGATAAATGCTCTGCTTCTTGTAAGCAAGTGCATTTTATCACCTCTCAGTCGCTGGAAGAAGAGCATTTGCTGTGATTTGGGGGTAGCGCTAAAGATACCTCCAAGCCACAGCAAACTTATGTGCCAGGGGTGACACCCTGGGACATAGCAGGAGCTAGCCCTGGGGGGTAGGGGTCCCCAGGGCCAGCTATGGTTCCAGGAGGGGGACAGGCGCCGGGCGCCTCTCTCCTTTTTGTTGTAGGGCTGATCCTGGGGAGGTGGCGGTCCCAGGTGCTGAGAACGGCCGTTCCATTAAAAAAAAAAAACGTTGGCCCTGGGGAGGTGGAGGTCCTCGGGGCCCAGGGGGGTGCCTGAATCCCTCTATTACAAATTTGAAAGCCCCAGGGAGGTGGTGAACCCCGGGGCATGGGGTTTTACAAGGCCCCCTGATTTATTATTGGAATGTGGCCTCATGAGGATTCGTATAATGATGCCATAAATATTGGCAAATGAAAAAACACTCTTCCTATGGAAACTAGGTTCTAACTATAACTACCTACCGGCGAGCACCAGTAGGTTTTAGATATATGTATACACATACACACACATATTGTAACCCACAAATGTTATGTATTTTTATATTAAATTATTATTTTGGGGCAGTTGGCTTTAAAAAGCTGTTTCCAAACACTGCACACATATTGGAATTAGAATATTTTGGTTTTGTTTACCTTTCTTGAATACATTTCTAGTAGGACTATAGTTAGGTTTAAAGGATCTAGGCAATTCTGTGCCTGCAGCAGCATGTACCAAATAGTTATAGTGTACTGCACTTGCCACATAATCTGCTACATAATCTGAAAATTTACAAATTTAGCCAAAAATGTTCTTTCAATTTTAAAAGAAACATGTAAGACAAAAAATACATAGTGGGTACCAATTTTCAGTAGGGTCTTATGTTACCATCTGGGTACTGATGACATAACAAACAACTTGGCCTTCAGTCACACGGTCTGTGATGTTATCAGAGTCCCTTAATGGCAATATTAAACCATTTTAGAGAAGTATCGATTTTATTGTAATTGCAATTGTATTTACATTGCACATACTACCCCTGATGAGGCATTGAAAAGCTTTCAAAGAGTAGCATTCTACTTCGGGAACCAAGGTGGATTAGTTAGTGGTGGATTAGTAGAGGGAAATATAAGTTATTACTGGGAGTGCTGGTAGTGGTGGAAATGTATTTAAGCCTATTAGTTGGATGAATAGAATTTTTATTTATTTTATTTATTTTGAGAGTTTTATATAGCGCTGGCTAGACCCGGAGGTATCACAGCACTTTACATAAGGTTCCACAGGAATTACAAAATGGCATCATTTACACGTTACATCAGTTAATAGAAAAACATTTCAAGAGCGTAGAAGACGAAAAAAATGGAGTTTAGAATGGTAAGGGGGTGGGGTAAAGGGGTAGGAGGTAGATAGGATGGAGAGATGAAGGAGAGTCTTCCCAAAGTCTGGCTTGGTAGGTGACAGCAGAGGAGGAAGTCCACAGCCCATCTCCTCTTTAGCTATTGGGTAGCTCCACCGGGCATCAGCCAAACAACTACGTCTCAACAGGAAAACAATTAAAGAGCAAAGAGGAGGGAAAAAAACAGATCATGGAGAGTAGGAAGAAGACAGCAGAGGAGAAGACGAGACAAATGTCCGAAGACCGGCTGGGTAGGTGAAGGCCAACGCGGTGTGCCAGAGCCAGTCTCCCTTATAGCTGTTGAAGCAGCTCCACCGAGGATCGGCCATGAGTTTAGAAAGGGTTATTTGGGAGTTAATAGTACTAAAAGAGGTTTGGAAAGAGTCAGAATGCCTGTTAGTGGATGAATAGGAAAAAAGATGGAGAGAGGAGGGAATACTCTGGAAAGGATCGTTTTGGAGTTCATAGTAGTAAAATAAGTTTGGGATGGGTCAAAGAGTGAAGGTAGGGGATATTTTGAAAGAGAAATAGGATGCATTATAGTGTAATTGTTTGGCGAGATTTGTTTTTCTCTCTGCAGTGGGAGGAAAATATATAATTATGTAGATTCCAAAAATATACACCTAATAGGTATACATATATTGAGATTTTAACATGATACACATATACAAAATAAGCAGGAGATTTCAAATGTACCAGATGAAGACCCATATTGACATGCATCAATACATTTTTACAAACTCAGGCATTCCATTTTTGCTGTAATTATTTTTTTTGTTATAATTTTTATTTTATTTTAATTATATTTTCATTTGTTTAATGTATATTTGTCATCCAATATTTCAGTATTGAGGGACATATAAATACAACTAATATAATCATGTGTAAACATTGTGACAGTTGTGTTATTAAAGGGAAATAAACCCATACACATTCACTCAACACCTCTTTATTAATGTATTATTCTACTTATGTATGGATATAATTTTAATATAATTAAATGTATGTATTTCCTTTTTTCCATTCCTCTAGTAAGTACGGAAATATACATAGAGAGAAACATACCCATATTATTTTAGTTTGTTTGTTATTTTCCATTAATGCATTAGTATTATTTTATTTTATTATTTAATGTTATGATTTATGTATTTATGATATTCTTAAGTAATAATTGTATTGAGTAGTTAACATTTACACATACTTTCTGTATAAACATGTACTTACTAATGCTGTACAGTCATAGCTTAAATATGGTGGTCATGTAGGGAGGATGTCAGCTGTTGAGCAATTTTCGGAAACTAACATCATTATCTGGGGACTAGGGGGCAGAGTTACAAGCCCCTTGCTCCACTTTTGCGTCATTTTTCCCATGTTAAAAATTACACAAAAATGGTGCAAGGGGCTTGTAAATCTACTCCCATATTATTTGGGGGTAATGAATTGCATAGTTTGGCTGCTTGAACTGAGAAAGATGTTTCCCTCATGGTTTTTTGTATGCTGGTATTTTGCGGCAGGGTGCCAACCTAGAGCAGAGGTCCTTCTGTTGTGTGCATTTTGTTATTTTCATTCTCATGAAAAGTGGTCTTGTGCCATGTGTTGATTTATGGGTGATTTAAAGCAGGCTGAAGGGAGATCTTCTGGCAACTAGTAACCAATAAAGGGCCCTTAAGGCTGGGAAGATATGGGCGCCTGGCTTTATATGTAGGAGGAGTCTTGGAGCAGAGTTTAGAATTTGTTGTGGTCTTTTAAAAGGTGAAAGAGGTGATCCATGGTAGAGACCATTGATGTAATTAAGCTTAGACAAGAGAGATAGCAGCTTGGACCTTGTGTGGAAATCCTAAGTGAGGGAAGATGCGTCTCATAGTTGTCATACTAATGAAGCTTGATCTTGCTAGCGTCTCCACTTGGAAATTCATTGATAGTATAAAGTGCATGTTAATTCTGAGGTTTCTTACTCCTTGGATACTTTAGGGGGTACTCCCAGATTGGTAGGCCAGATGGAGAGTGGGTCATATATTTCTTCCAGATGCCACAGGTGAGTATTTCCCGGCGGGATCGGGCTTAAATTCCTCTGACTGGATATTCTCGCCTCAGTGCTGAATCTAAGCATGGGCCCCACGCTGCAACTCTGGGCAATAGCTTGCTTAGTCTCCACAACGGCCCCCGATACACAAGGGATGCCTGGTTTCACCATGGGATGCCCAGGAGTGGACACCTCACAAGGAAAAGCCAGGAGGGGTTCCCTTGTGGTAGGAGTACAAGCGCCGGGATACTTACGGGTGACTGTTCGCGCTATACAAATACAACACATTTACATTTACATTTCAGTTTTGGACTCATTCAATTTGAGATGGCTCCATATCATCCAGTGATCAATGGCTGAAATTCACTGATCATTGCCGGTAATGACTTCATGTAGATGTTGAAAAGGATAGGTGAGATGATAGAGACTTGAGGTGCGCCTGCTTTTATGATGTAGGATATAGATGAGAAAGGTGGGATATGGGTGTCATTTGGTCTATTTTGAAGGGAGGATGTGACCCTCTATTCCAGCTTCACAGAGGCTTTGGATTAGAATGTCATGATCAACTTTGTTGAAGACAGCTTAAAGGTCCAAGCTTGGTAGTGTAGTGACCCTGTTGTGATCTGTGTTATTAAGGTCATTCAAGATGGTGATTAGGGCAGATTCTGTGCCTCTTCCTGTATGGAATCCTGATTGGCAGTTGGAAAGTATGGAGTTATTTTCAATGAATTGAGAAATCTGGGAATGCTGCTCTTTCTATTAGTTTGTTGAGGAATGGTCCCTTTGCAAGATGTCTGTAGTTGTTTGTGTCTCCAGGGTCCAGGTTTGTTTTCTTTAGTAATGGGTATATGTATGTTTTTTTCAATTCTTTGGGAAAAATCTCTTGTTGTGAAGGAATAATTAATGAATGTTCTGACTAGGCTGGCTGCAGAGGTTGTTAAAAGGATATTCATGAAGATTTTTGGTGGCCAAAGGTGAGAGAGGCAGCAGGCTGGCCTGCTTGTATTTGACAAGATCCATACATTTGGTTTCTGATAGTTGTTTGAAGGAATGAAGAGGCTGGGGATTGCTGGAAAAGAGCTGGTGGTTTTCTTTTAGTTTAAATAGGAATCCAACATGTCTGCTTTGGTTATGTAGAAATTTGACGATTTGTCATAAAAATCTTTGGGAATTTTTAGCTTTTTTGATAGATGACTTGTATATTCTGTTATATTTCTGTAGGAGAAGTTTGTCTTGAGTGTTGTTTATTTTTAGCAAGGTGCATTACAGCTCTGCAATTTGTTGTTCTATCTTTTTAGTTCTACACTCATCCAAGTTGCTCATTTTCTTTTTGCATGTTTTGTTTTTAGTGGAATTAGGATGCCGAAACTTCCATGGTCACATATAGCGTTTTGAAACAGAATATATTGTATCCAGATCTGTGTTGGATGTTAGTTGTGTTTCTTGGTCCTCAAAATTCAGTTTGTTTAGTGGTCTATATGTGCTTGCTGGTAAGGTAGCTTTAGGTATGGAGGGTTGTGGTGTTTTGTGCTGGAAAGCCACCAGGTGGTGTTCTGCCCATCTGACTAGAGTATTACTTTGGAAAGTGGCTTATTCTGGATTGACAAAGGTAACATTTAGGATGTGTCCAGTGATGTGTGTGGGTTTGGGGATGATCTTATATAGGTTCAGTGTGACTAACTTAGGCATGATAGTTCTGGAATGGGGCATATTAGATTTATCAAACCATATTTTTAAGTCACCATGGATGATTAGGTTGGAGTATAGTGTCTGAAGGTTTGCAACTATATATGGAAATGTGCTTGGAAATGTTCCATTGCTCAGAGGTGGTTTTTTAAAGAATGCGGAAGTTACAGGAGAATGTTGGTGTAGGGAGGCATCAGGTGATGAAGGCCTCACAACCTTGTATGGAAAGGTCACCAGCTCTGGTGAGATTCATTGTTACTTTGAATAAAACAGCTAATCCACTTCCTCTTTTGCCTATGTGTGAAAGTTTGATAGCCTGGAGGAGCAGCTTTGTGTAATATTGAAGCCATGTCAGCCCCCATTCATGATTTGGTTATGAAGAACAAGCCAGGTTGTATGTCTGTGAGTAGGTCTTATATGTGGTGCCTGTTTTTTTTAGAAAGGGATCATGCATTTATCAGTAGGTAGTATAGAGATTGTCTTTTGGTTGTGTGAATTTGGTTTCTGGAGGAGCAAGTGGCATCCATTGGGCTTGCAGTAGCCAAATTATTGGTGATTTTGTTAGCTGTATCAGAATAGCAATAGTGTTTGCCTATATTGTTATCCTTGTCCAACAGACTTAGAAGGCATTTTGTTGGGTCTGAGTTTGCAAGTGGCGGGGATATTGGTTGAGAGGGAGGGGGTGGGCGGTGCAGTTGTTTTTATGGTGTAGTCTTTTTGTGTAATAGGCAAGGAGACACAAAGTTGTGGTGTGTTGTTTATGATGTTTGTGTATGTTAAAGGTATATGTGTGGGGAGTTGTGGTGGAGCACCTGGGTCATTCTTTGAGGCTCTAAAATGTGGAATGAATGAAAGGTGAGTGTTTGAGTATTGTTGTGTATTGGAGGAGTTCATGTTTTGTGTTGTAAATGTTTGAAAATGTGTGTGCAAAGTTGTTTTAGGATGTATAATATTTGCGTGGCACGAGGGAGGGAGTGGAGGTTTGTATTTTGTGATAGAACATGTTAAGAATTTGTACATGGACTTTGTTTGTTTTTTGTAGAGTTTTTTGTAGAGTAGTCATATGATATTGGTATAGTGAGTTGATGCGTAGTATTTCGTTCTAGTAGTGTTGGGGAGTGTGTGTAAAGGGGAAATGAGGTGGTGATGTGTATTGGGGAGAGTGAATGTGCTGTGTGAGGCAAGGTCAACAGGGGTTATAAGTGTTTGCAGTTGATTTTGTAGCATGAAGAGGGGGTATTTATGGTGGAGTGGAGTGTGAGAAGTATTTGGTTAAGTGTTTTTGGTAACAAGAGTAGGGGGTGTTGTTGGAGGATGATATGAGAAAGGGTTGAGTATATAGAGTAAGAGTGCTATAATAGGATTAGTTAGGAGTAGGTAGAGAATGGAGTGTTTTATTGTATGAAAAGGGAAGGTGTGTTTGAAGGGAATAAAGTTATGGGTAACATGGTTTTCACTTCTGATGTGCGTGTTTGATGGTGGTATAGGACAGAGTAGTGGGTTGTATGGGAGTAAATCTACCCTTTTGTGGCAGTGGATGTAGAAGGGTATATAGATGTGTTTTGTCGAGTTATGTAGTACAAGTTATAGTTAGCTCAACTAACTATAACTGGTTTTATATGAGTCAAATGACCAACTAACTATAACGTCCCTGAAACCTATGGTTTTTTCAGTGATTTTTAAGTTTTTTTTAATTCTAATTCCTAACAACAACGTCTGTAAAATCTATGGTTTTTTCAGTGAATTTCAAAGGTTTTTTAAAGGTTAATTTCATATTTTAATATTTATAAAAACCTATATTTTTTCTAATTGTTTTTTAATATTTTACAACTTTTTTAAACTTTAAAAATTATTTAATCTTTTATATCTTCCCCAAAAATATGTATGTCATTATTTTTTTATTTTGAGAAAACTACAGTCCCGTACGGGTAGTCTACTAAGCTCGATCAGCACCCAAATCCTATCCACCATATTTAATGATGTGCATTTTGTATCCAACAGGTTTGTGGCACTGCGTCGCGTGTATCAACATATAAATATGAGGTCGCACCAGCTGCTACTATGGTATGCGATAGGTACGCACTACCAAGCCACGCGTTACGTCATGTACGTATAGAGTCGTGCCCCCTGAGCGTTGCATATGCGACGAGTGCACACTGCCACACTCTGTGTTACGTCATAGACGTACAGTGTCGCGTGCCGCATATGCCATTCCCTAATTTCTTTTGTCTCAAAACTATATCTAAATAACTTTAAAGTGTTTATGCGAACAAGCGATAATCAAAAATATTTTAAACATTTATATATTTCTAACTGTAATAAACTGATATTATAGTAAATATATTTTCTCAAAATCACGCTGGGTAAGGTCTCCTTATGCGCTGGATGCGCGATTGCCATGTGACCATAAAAAAAACCATTTAATTAGTTCATAACATTTCCCATTGTAACAGTTGGAAAACCCCAACCAATTTAGTCAATCTCTGTACTGTTGATGAGACACATCATCCCCTGTAGTGCTTCCTGAGGGGCCCCTCCAGAGTTCAGTTGCCTACTTGCAACTATTCTATGACCCTGCTCTGACCCTCACAGCAGGCTCATAGAATAGGTACAAGTAGGCCTCAAAGGTCCTGTGAAAAAAAATTGCACTGCAACAGAAAGTAAATTACAGATATGGAAGCAGGTGCCAGACTGGAAGTTTAAATTCAGCGACACATTAATCAACCCCAAATTCATTCATGTCAGTTGAAGCAGGGCAGGTGTGCTTGCTTTCCCCCCCATAATCTACAGTGATGAACCAGAGGGTGGCAGTGATGTACCAGAGGGTGGCATGGGTGAACCAGAGGGTGGCAGTGGTGAAACAGAGGGTGCTGTGAACCTGTGATGATGAACCAGACGTAGAAACAACATAGTCGCGACCGTTGCGAGCCGACAAGTAAGTTCGCAAATGGGGGCGAACTGGCAGAAACCCTTGCGAACACAAAAAAAAGAAAAAATCTGCAAATTCACGAGAGTTCGCGGATTTTGCGGATTACGAATTTGTGAATACGCAAATTCGCAAACCGCAAATTAGCAAAATTCGCACATGCTTACCAAACTACAGACCTCACAGCACTCCTACCCTCCTCTTTCCCACTTTTTTTGCCCTTTTTTCTCCTTACTCACTTCAACAGAATCACAAAATGGCGGCCAACACTTCCTAGTTGAAACTGCTCACAGCGCTCGCAACCAATCAGCAGCAAACTCGTGCTTGTAACGCCTCAGCCAATAAGATGGCAGAATTCCCAAATATCGATATCTGTAAATTTCAAAATTTCTCAAAAACTACTGAATGGATTTACAGAAAATAAACAAAAGCGTGCTTTCTAGACCAAACCCCTATGGCTGAGATACCCGCCACCCCCTCTCAACACACTCCCCAAGGATGGGAAACCGTTCTTGAACTTTTGGAAGTCGGGAAGGGAGTTACCCTTCCCGGCCGTATTTATTAAAATATGAAACAAAATTAAAACATTAAAATTAACAGTTTCATATTATGTACAATTTCATTACCACATTGCGATGTTTGGCTAACCTTAACATATCCTCTAATACAAAGGTTCTCCTAGCCGAACTAACATCCTACAAAACATTTACTTGAAATTTTGAAATTGTACATCCTAACGTTTAAGGGCCAACGGCAAGGTCGTAACCGGTGTCAAGATCCCTAACCCAGACATATCCCCCTCCCTTGTGAGGGGCGGCACGGAGGCATACCTCAAGTGCAACTACCAATTTCCCTTGACTTGACGGGGGCCCCAGTAAAACTCGACGCCACTTAAAGGTCGTACGAGGCTCGTGTGAGGTATCTAGAAGGTAGCGTAGACCCCCCCCCCACACCCCACACAACTTACCACATCTGCCGTCGCAGACGTCCTGGCCCCGGGAAATTCACCAGGAGGGGGCTGTAACCCCTCCTACCCATGAAGGGGCCTTGACCGCCTTCCCTTTCCTTTCGGCGACCCATCCTTAGAAGGGACCGCCTCCCCGTTGAGGGGCCAATGGCCACCTCCCCCGAGCGCCCCCATCCGTAATGGGTAACGCCCACTCATAGGGATCTTCCAATTAGTGCTCACCGATCATGACCTTACCGCCCGACCAAAATAAATACGACAATGCTAACTAAATACTAAATGACTACATCTAACCAACAGTAGCAACAACAACTTTATTCAAACGCATGCGTACTGATGAACACTAAAGCAGAATTACTTTATTTGCAAAACATAACACAAATCGACCATTCTTTATTGCATACTCAAAATCTTCACGATAATACCACAACCTGTAAACGAAAATCACAGTTATCCATCAATCTTTATTAAAACCACTCGCTGTCTTCAGGGGCTGGTGGGTGGGTCAAAATTGGCTCTTCGTTCCGTCTCGAGCTCACGTGCAGCGAGGAGGTGCAGCTTCAGAGCACAGGAACAAGAGGATGCCTTCCGGTCTTGTTTCTCCTTTTATCCGTCTTCAGGGCGGGCGTAAACCCGCCCCTGCCTGCCCCAAGGGCGTGGCCAGCCGCGTTAGTGTCTAGGCCAACCCACTCGAGGGCGGGAAAAGGCGCGCCCCGGCTACGCCGCTTCGGGCATACCAGCCGAGACTCGCCTCCCGCCCAAAATGGCTTCCCGGGGGGATCGTGGTACTCTACCATACGTTCGGGGGGACCGATTGGTCGCCCCTTTCCATATGGCTGAGATACCCGCCACCCCCTCTCAACACACTCCCCAAGGATGGGAAACCGGAAACCGTTCTTGAACTTTTGGAAGTCGGGAAGGGAGTTACCCTTCCCGGCCGTATTTATTAAAATATGAAACAAAATTAAAACATTAAAATTAACAGTTTCATATTATGTACAATTTCATTACCACATTGCGATGTTTGGCTAACCTTAACATATCCTCTAATACAAAGGTTCTCCTAGCCGAACTAACATCCTACAAAACATTTACTTGAAATTTTGAAATTGTACATCCTAACGTTTAAGGGCCAACGGCAAGGTCGTAACCGGTGTCAAGATCCCTAACCCAGACATATCCCCCTCCCTTGTGAGGGGCGGCACGGAGGCATACCTCAAGTGCAACTACCAATTTCCCTTGACTTGACGGGGGCCCCAGTAAAACTCGACGCCACTTAAAGGTCGTACGACGCTCGTGTGAGGTATCTAGAAGGTAGCGTAGACCCCCCCCCACACCCCACACAACTTACCACATCTGCCGTCGCAGACGTCCTGGCCCCGGGAAATTCACCAGGAGGGGGCTGTAACCCCTCCTACCCATGAAGGGGCCTTGACCGCCTTCCCTTTCCTTTCGGCGACCCATCCTTAGAAGGGACCGCCTCCCCGTTGAGGGGCCAATGGCCACCTCCCCCGAGCGCCCCCATCCGTAATGGGTAACGCCCACTCATAGGGATCTTCCAATTAGTGCTCACCGATCATGACCTTACCGCCACAGGTCCGGATAGTTGACCGGCTATCCGGACCCCCCACCAACTCCTATCTAAAGGTCATGTTTTAACATCTTTAGCCAAGCTATGAAGTCTCCTATGAGTAACTCATTCCCCACCCGAGACAAATGAACACCGTCCCCCAAATACATACTGTCATCATTAATACACCCATGCGAAATAGAATGCAGTGCATTGGACCGGAACAACCTACTCACTTTGTTATTAATTTTTCTCACCGAGTGATTTAAAGCAGAAACAGAAATAGCCCCCCGCCACACTTTTCGTGGGATCATATGGGACCACGCAATGGTGCACCCTGGAACTCTCCTCGCTAACCAACTTACAGTGGAAAGCATCGCCTCCAGGAGAAGTCGTCTACCAGTGGTGACCAAATCATTGCCCCCAAGATGTACTATGACTACAGACGGCGGTGACCTCGTCCGCCCTAGCAAACCCTCGAAAAATGATTGAAACTGGTCAATACAGAGACCGCCTATTCCGTAGAAGGACACACTGTACCCGTATTCCCCAGCCACGTGCACCATGTCACCTGCCTTGAATACGTCCGCGGCACGCCTCATGTATGAGTGGCCCACGACCCACACCTCCCTTTTCACAGCCGGTGATGTCTGACCGCTGTCCCGGTGTTGGATCGACTGCATAGTCCGCCCCGCCTCGTAGGCTTGCGTAACTGAAAACCAAACAAAACAAGAAGCGTGAGTACATCATTACAGCTTCACAACATGTGCAAACGCACATACCTTTTATAACAATTGGAGGACCAACGCCCCACACGTTTAACCTGTTCTACATTCAGACCCCTGGCTGTAGCCTCTGTAGCAGCCCCTATCCGAAAGGAATGGGTCCCAAACTCGCCCGGGTTCAAGCCCGCAGCTGTAATTGACATCGCAAGCACCCGCTGAAACTGAAACCTTGTCAGTGGGGTGGCGTCCGCGTGTCTCAACAAGGTCCCCCCCCATGATGCCATCCTTCGTGTTAAATAATCCTCTAAACACTTCACTGGGCACATGGATGACCCGGGAATCCTGCTTATAATTATGCAGTCACCCATCCCACATTGATCGGTCTTGGACCTCACAAACGAGACAGTCATAGTCTCCCCTCTGATCTGAACGTGCTCTGCGCACAGCCCTCCCGTCACATCCTGCTTGTTCCTCGCCACTAATTCGCTTACCCGCATAGCCCCGTGAAATGCCAGCGTAAAAGCGGCTCGGAACAGCACTGTCTCAAACTGAGATGAACATGTTGTAGGGAGTCTGGATAATAACTGGGCCAACCTATCCAAACCTATCGGGCGCCTGTCATCTACTCTGCGACCCTCAAGGCGTTGCCACCCACGTAGCGCTTTTTGCACAACGAAAGACGCTGTCGGGTCCTGGATCCCATGAGCCCTAGCAACAAAGGAAATGGCAGCCCGATGCTTCTGGGCCGTGGCCACCGATTTCCCTGCCAGATGTAAAGACATCAGAAAGTTCACTACCCATTCCTCCTGACCCCAAAGCTCCTCTCTAGCAGTCCCCAAAAAGGCTAAATAAGACTGGAACGCCCCTTCGTATGCCTTCCTCGTCCTGGGTGCTAAACTCTCTCCCACGAGGTCACGAAGTTCGGGGCACCGAGAGACCAGAGAGCTTCGGGAAAGGGTGCTGGCTCCGGGTCCGCTGTGGGAAGAAAACCCCAGAAGGCCTGCATACGGAAACGAGAAAGGGCATCAGCCGCCTGGTTCATTATCCCCGGGACATGTCTTGCTTTGAATAGCCCATTCAATTGCATACACAGTAATATGATTTCTTTGAGCAGTCTCAAAATCCATTTGCATCGTGCTGCCTGGCTATTGATACACTCAACCACGGTCATATTGTCAGACCAGAATACCACAGAGTGATCTCTGAACCCTTCAGGCCACGTTCTCAGGGCCACCAAAATGGGGAAGAGTTCCAAGAAAGCAATGTTACTTGTCAGTCCCCTGTCGCGCCACCATGCCGGCCATCTTTGTGCAGACCATCGAGTACCGAAAATGGCACCAAAACCTATACTCCCTGCCGAATCTGTCCACAGCCCCAGCTCCTCAGAGGACACGGCCGGTTTGTTCCAGACGACTCTACCATTGAAATCCGCCAGAAATGCCAACCAAATGCGCATGTCCTGGCGGACCTCTGCCGAGAGCCTTGTGCGATGATGGCCTTCCTTCAGTCCGACCATGGCTTGAGCGATCGAACGGGAAAAAGGGGGGGCCATTGGTATAACTCTTAGGGCAAAATTCAACTGTCCCACTAACTGCTGTAATTGATGCAGCTTAACCTTAGATTCACTCATACACATTTGCAGGGATGCCCTGAACTTTAACACTTTATCACTTGGTAAACGGAAACAACCTTCTCCGGAGTCTAACTCGATCCCCAGAAACTCGAGGCAAGTCGAAGGACCCACTGTCTTACCTGGTGCCAATGGCACGCCAAACTGATTCATTAAAACACAAAATGCAGCCAAAGCTTGCCCACATTCCGGATCCCCGGCTGCCCCCAGGAACAAAAAATCATCGAGATAATGCATCACATGTTGGAAACCCGTCTTCTTAGTGAAGACCCATTGTAGGAAACTACTGAATTTCTCAAAATAGGCACAAGAAATAGAGCATCCCATCGGCATACAGCTATCCATGTAGTACTGACCCTGAAACATGAAACCCAGGAGACGCTGATCGTCTGGATGTACCGGGAGCAACCGGAACGCTGACTCGATATCAGATTTTGCCATCAGCGCACCGGGCCCCAGGCAATTCAAAATGGCTACGGCCTCATCGAAGGATGCGTACCGCACCGAACACATTTCCGGGTCTATCGCTTCGTTTACGGAAAGACCACGTGGGGCTGACAAATTATGTATCAGCCGAAACTCACCCGGGTCCTTCTTGGGGACCACTCCTAAAGGCGAACAAACAAAGTTAGCAACCGGGGGCACACTAAACGGACCGGCGACTCGACCTCGAGTAACCTCCTTCCGGATCTTTTCCTGTACCACGGTCGTATGCTGCAAGACCGATATCTGATTTTTGCATTTTTCCACACCCTGAAAGTCCCCCACTGGGATGCGGAAACCATACGAAAACCCGTTCCGCACCACCCCAGCGGAAGCATGATCCGGGTATTCACTGAGCCAGGGAATCATTGCCAAGGTATCAATCGGGGTAGGTAAAGGCGCCCCTCGGACTATGTTAGACCTGTTTGGCACCTCCTCTACCCCCGTTATCACCCGTTTTGGCTCTGCACGTGGACTCAGGATGGGATGATTGCCCACACCCGCTACATTCGTGTCTAAATTTGCACGACCCCTGGGGCCTAGTACATTTACCCCTGTTAAAGTTCCAACAAACCCCCTTTTTACCTGCATTACCGGTAGGCCTCGAGTGATTGTCGGTACCCGTACCTGATCGAAAGGGCGTCCCCGCATACTGACGGGAGGATTCGCCCACGTTACTCCCTACTAATGGCAATTTCAACATACCAGTATCCTTCATTTTGGACCAGGACACAGAATCATAACAATCCCAAGTTAAGTTTTTATCATGCTCTTTTGCTTTCCTGAAAAGGTTATCATAGCAGAACCAATGATTACCCTCGTGTGATACCGAGTACCCCATGATCCGTGACTGATAAATCGGCAATTCGGGTAGCAATTCGGGCCTTCGTTCTCCCAAGATCGATGTGAAAACCCCCCACGCCTTGCCCCAATTGCCAATGTTTTCATTTACCTTAAAGGCGGCCATCTTTGCGCGCCAAACACTCGGGTGCATGAGGTCCTTCTGACTTTTAACATGCTCCATCTCATAATGATCAGTAAGCAACGAGAAGATGTTTACATATTCCCCTGCCCATATCTTTTCTTTAATCGCTAAAGGGACATGCTGACCCAACTTCTCCCTTCTAGAGGGTGCCGATTCTTCCCTCGCAATCGGCAATGGCCGCTTACCTGAACCGGACGCCGTCTCAGCGACTACAACCGTCCCCTGTGGCTTCTCTACGGCCGCAGCCGGCGTGGATACCCTCGCTGCTTCCCGAGTTGCACGCAGTTGCTTCATCAACACCTGCGCGTCGACAGCCGTGGCGCCCTCGCTACCTTTACCCAACCACGCTGCTAATTGTGCCGCCAGCTCGGGCGGCATATCTTCCCCGGACACGGGGGTGACCACAACGGGAATCGGATTCCCTTCCTCCGGCACGGGAGTAGGTGCTTCGAGCGGGACACTGGGACCCGGGATATCTCCCCCAGCTGCTCCCCTCCTGGGCCTCTTGCCTTTTCCTCCCGGGGCTGTTCCCTCCAAAGGACGTTTCGGCCCCCCTTCCTCGTCTTTATCCATTCGCCTCTTTAGGTCGGTCACCTCTTTCATGAGAACACGCAGCATCTGGTCGGTAGTCATCCGCTTTCCCGCCTTCTTCGGCATTCTCCAGCAGAGTATCTAGAAAACAAACAAGAGGATTACAACGCTCAAAATTGGCTCTTCGTTCCGTCTCGAGCTCACGTGCAGCAAGGAGGTGCAGCTTCAGAGCACAGGAACAAGAGGATGCCTTCCGGTCTTGTTTCTCCTTTTATCCGTCTTCAGGGCGGGCGTAAACCCGCCCCTGCCTGCCCCAAGGGCGTGGCCAGCCGCGTTAGTGTCTAGGCCAACCCACTCGAGGGCGGGAAAAGGCGCGCCCCGGCTACGCCGCTTCGGGCATACCAGCCGAGACTCGCCTCCCGCCCAAAATGGCTTCCCGGGGGGATCGTGGTACTCTGCCATACGTTCGGGGGGACCGATTGGTCGCCCCTTTCCATTCTCTCTGCCAAATTTGGGGTAATTCGGTTCACCCGGTCGACCTGTAGCCTTGTCTAAAGTTTACTACGGAAATTAACACGTTTTGGGATCCCCTTTTATGTTGGTCCCCCTTAACTAATCACCCCCCAAATTTCAAAATAGGAGCCAAAGTTATAATCAAAACAAAAAATGCTCCTTCTATGGAAACTTTGTCCGAACTATAACTACCTACTGGGAACCGCCAGTAGGTAATATATATATCTATATATATATTAACTTAAAAAAACATAGGTTTCAGGCCTTATATAGTTAGGAATTAGCATTTAAAAAACCATTGAAATTGCTCCTATATGGTTAGTTGTACGAACTATATTTCGCGCACCCGCAATCCACTGCTGATGATGTCACATATTACATCATTCATGACATGGTCAGTGTCATCACTGATGACATCACTGATGACATCTCAAATGACATCACTGATTTTAAAATGCTAATTCCTAACTATATAAGGCCTGAAACCTTTAGTTTTTTAAGTGAATTTGCAAGGTTTTTTAAATGCTAATTCCTAACTATATAAGACCTGAAACCTATGTTTTTTAAGTGAATTTGCAAGGGTTTTTAAATGCTAATTCCTAACTATATAAGGCTTGAAACCTATGGTTTTTTCAGGGAATTTGCAAGGTTTTTAAAATGCTAATTCCTAACTATATCAGGCGTGAAACCTATATTTTTTTTTCAATAAATTTCAAAGGTTTTGTAAATGCTAATTCTATTAGCGTATAAGGTTTATATATGTTATTATCTTTCTGGGACCACCTGAGCAGCCATCTCGTTTCTCAGGAGAAGTGAGGCACAAGAGAGCACAAAACAAGAGTGGAAAACGCAAAAAGGGAGCAGGGTTGGGACCCCTGACCCCCTAGCCCTTCTCAGGGGGTCCCAGAAGGACCACCAAGTGCAAAGAAAATTATTATTTTTTTAAATCGCGGGGTACGCGCATGGTACGCGTACCCTACGTGTACGGTGCGCGTACCCCGCGATTTTTTATTTTGCCCTTGGGGGTCCTTTTGGGACCCCCTGAGAAGGGTTAGATGGTTGGGGGTCTCTACCCTGCCCCCTTTTCGTGTTTTACACTCTTGTTTTGGGCTCTCTTGTGCCTCTGTTCTCCTGGAAAACAAGATGGTGGTCAACACTTCCTGGTTTGGACAGTTTGGAATGTTGACAGTCGACTGCCAGCCAATCAGAAACTCACTCGCGCTCGCAAGGGTACGCGCACGTACGTGTACCGTACGCGTACGGTGCTCATATGGTGAGCGCATATAGATATATAATTTGCTCAAATTCATTTTCTCAACAACTACTGGTGGGATTTTCACCAAATATAGAAAAGGCACTACTGCATACCTGTCCCTACCATTTTGCCAAGTTTGGTGTAATTTCGTTCAGCCATTCGGGCTGTAGCCGTGTCTAAAGGTCCCATAGAAAGTGCCATTTGAAAAATTTCAAATTCAATTTTCTCAAGAACTATTAGAGGGATTTACACCAAACATACAAAAGGTACTGCTGCATACCAGTCCCTACCATTTTGCCAAATCTGGTATAGTTCCGTTCAGCCGTTCGAGCTGTAGCCCTGTCAGAATGTCTCTATAGAAATTACCATGGGGAAAACATGTTTTGGGACCCCCCCTTTTTCTCGGTCCCCGCTTGACGAATCCCCCCGAAACTTTCAGGGAAGGAGCAGAGAGCAGAAGGCAAATTTAAGGAAAATTACAGGCAGATCCCTCAATCGGCGCCAAAGTTATTCCCAATAGAATGTTCGGAATATCCTATGGTAACTAGGTCCTAACTATATATACCTACTGGCGACCGCCAGTAGGTAATATGTATATATATATATTTCCAAAACCTCTCTGCCTGAGAAATGAACGAGCCGCACTCCTTCCAGTAATTAAAACATTTTATTTCAAAAGTGACATTTCGTAATGCATTTCAATCACATCTTGACCTTTGTCAGAGGGGACCCACAGCAACGAGGTAAAACCAGCACACCAACACTACAATTGCTGTTTAAATATACACTGTTTGACCCCTTGTGGGTGCCTCGTTAGGCTAATTTTGAGCATGCTGGACAACGTAGTGGGCTGTGAACCTCCTAATTTTTCCCCCCAGTGGGCGCTGCTGTTAAAGTTCATGCTCCAGTTTCCACATTTTTCTCCACACCGGAATCCCCAAGCAATATAATTTTGACATTGCTGGGGCCCCAAACCAAAGTTCAGTCTTTGGCGGTACCAAACACCCTGTGTCTTTCCACTTCACCAAAAACTGTCCATTTTCCGGTGATTTCTGGTGCTCTTGACAGACGGTGCGTAGCTCAGCGCTGGACCAAGCCACATAAACATTTTCAAAACCTCTCTGCCTTAGAAAGGGACGAGCCGCACTCCTTCCGGTAATTAAAAGATTTTATTTGAAAAGTGGCATTTCCTTATGCATTTCGGTCACATCTTGACCTTTGTCAGAGGGGAGCCACAGCAATGAGGTAAAACCAGCACACCAACACTACAATTGCTGCCTAAATATACACTGCTTGACCCCTGGTGGGTGCCTCGTTAGGCTAATTTTGAGCATGCTGGACAATGTAGTGCACTGTGAACCTCCTAATTTTTACCCTCCAGTGGGCGTTGCTATTAAAGTTCATGCTCCAGTTTCCACATTTTCCTCTACATCGGAATCCCCAAGCAATATAATTTTGCCATTGCTGGGGCCCCAAACCAAAGTTCAGTCCTTGGCGGCACCAAACACCCAGTCTATTACCACTTCACCAAAGATGGTCCGTTTTTGGGTGATTTCTGGCGCTCTTGACAGGGGGTGTGTAGCTCAGGGCTGGACCAAGCCACATAAACATTCCAAAACCTCTCTGCCTGAAAAAGGAACGAGCCGCACTCCTTCCGGTAATATCTCTCTCTCTCTCTTTTTCTTTCTCTCTCTCTCTCTCTCTATATATATATATATATATATATATATTACCTACTGGCGGTCGCCAGTAGGTATATATAGTTGGGATTTTTTTCCTATGGGATTTCTGAAAATTCTATGTCGAATAACTTTGGCGTTTGTGGACGGAATTGGCTGACATTTTCAGGAAAATGGCACATTTTGTTTCTGAGCAGCCCCTGAAAATTTGGGGGGTTTCGTCAAGGGGGGGCTGAGAAAAAAGGGGGGTCCCAAAACGCGTTTTTCCCATTCATTTTTCCATAGGGCGGTTGGAATCACTTTTAGCTCGAACGGCTGAATGGATTTATACGAAACTTGGCAAAATTGTAGATATGGTTTGCCCGACGTGCCTTTGCTATGTCTTAATATATGTGCTCCAGTGGATTTTGAGAAATTAACGTTTTTAAAAACAGATATATCTGTGACAGCATCCCGGTTAGCGCCCCGGTTCGCGTACCTGACGCGCAACGGAACTTCGCGAGGAGAAGCGGATTGGCTCCCCGGTGACTGTGAACATTCTAAACAGTCCGGAGCGGCCGCCATCTTGTGTCTCGGTAGGATCGAGACACAAGAGGTGGCAAAAACAAAGGGGGAAATGAGCATAAGGGGGCAGAGTACATCCTCCCTGACCCCCTAGGTTTGATGAGGGGGCTTTAAAAGGGCCCCTAGGGGGCAAAAAAAAATTATTTTTATTATCGTTTTTTTTGCAGGGGGAGCGCTCGGTACGCGCACCGGGAAGCGGTCCGGGGAGTGTAATATAGGGAAAATAGAATGAAAGAATGTTCAAATAATGTATGTATATTGATTGTTCTTTTTTTATTTTTATTTTTTATTTTTTTATTTAAGTACCAACATGTAGGTACCAATGCAGAGTCTAAAAATAAAAATACACCGTTTCCTTTGTAGATATCTTGCATGTTGTTTCAGAAGTTATTGTGGTATATGGAATTCATAGCATAGTCTGTGAGGAAAGCAGAAAGAATATGGAGGCAGGAGATGAAAAAGAGATGTTAAATACACATTGGAGATAAAATAGTGGGAGAAAGGAAGTAACTATGAGCAAACTTACTATGTTACACAAAAAAGTTGCACAGTATATTTAAAGTCTGACTTTACATTATAATCAATTTGGTACTAGTTTTAAAAATACATATAAAAATGAATAATGTCTCAAACAATTTTTGAATTATTAAATATAAATTTATTTCTCAGATTCGTTTTCAAAATTTAAAAGAACTTCTAATATTTGATTGTCAGAAATGTCCTCATTTTCAATCAGGAAATCTACTGATTCTACACATTGAAGTAGTTCATATTCCCGTGATTCATCCATGAATTCTGAGTCATTGGGTTCAATACCTTTATCTTTGTTGCTTTCCAGAACAATTTTGATGGTATTTTTTTGCTCTCCTTCCATTTTTGTGCTGTAATTTGAATTTAAAAAATATATCAGTAGAGATAGGGCACTGTTGGGTTTAAGTTCAGACAGGTAGTTTGGTTTTTTTAACAGTGATTTTATCTTTGGGCAGTGTATGGTATCAGAGTGGAAGTAAAAATATAAAAAAGTGTATGTGATAAAGCCTAAGTAAATTCACAATTATACAAGACAAGCCTAACTCCATCCATAACTATAAAAGAGAAGTCTATCTTATTCTATAACTATTACAGAGGGATAGTATATAACTATCAGAAAATGTTTTCCTAATTAACTTAAAGTGCACAACATACTTCAGTTTTTAAAATAACATCTCACCTTTCAAAAAGAAGTTTAAGTTGTCAGTTGAAATGCACTTGAAATGTACTTCAGGAAGTAGTAGTCAAAATGGCTGTGTTTCTCTCTCTTTCTTTATATATATTCAGGTACATAACCAATCAAATGTCATGAAATAATAGAAGATAATGAAAGTAGCATTTTAATTGGTTGTCAATTCTAACACTTCATAAGTGTTTTTGTTAGGTAATTTACCTCAGGATATTTAGTCAGGCCTACAGCATAATTTTCTCAATGGAATTCCATCAAATTTGGGTAAATGGTAGGAACCGCTAGTTAGTAGGGCCTATTCTAAATTTGATGAAAGTGTCTCTAGTGGTTTTTCTGTAAATTACTTTCCCACATTTTTTTAGCGAGCGCTCACCGGTGCGCGCCACGGTACGCGAACCGGCAGCGTTACGGGAGTCCTCCATTTTGTGTATCAGTAGAATTGAGACACAAGATGGAGGACAAACAATGTTCAGAATGGGTAGAAGGGGGCACGGAAGACACTTTGTGACCCTCTAGGTTTGGGCTTAGGACGCTCATATAGGCAAAAAAAAAAGAAATAATCGCGTGGGAAGCACCCGGTACGCGCACCGGTAAGCGAACCGGGGAGCGTACTTTGGTGAAAAAAATAAAAAAAAGTTAGAAAAAGTTTTGAATGATCAGAGGTAGGGTAGCAATGAAAAGAGCTATTGGGTTCTGTGGCTAATTAAGGTACTTACAAGTAGGTTCCAATGCACAGTTTTAAATTCAGGAGGAATATTCTATTCCCCTCATCGGAGAAATGCACACCATCTCCTCTGTAGATGTCTTGCATGTTGTAACGCAAGTTATTGTTGTATATTAAACCCATTGTAAATTCTCTCATGTAAGCAGAAACAGATTTATTCACATGTTTCCGTGCTTTCTCAAATTGTGGAAAAAATTGGTTGGACCACTTCCATTTCTGTCATTGGCATATATTGGAATATTCCAAGGCAGTTTGGGGAAAAAGTGTCATCAATTGATGAAAGGTGTCCTTTTAAAGCATTTCCAGACCAACCCCAGTCATAGTCACAAAATCAATTCCACCACAGTGCACTATTAAGAGGTTAGGGTTTGGCAGATGCATAAAAAAATTATATTACAAACATATAAAATATATTTTTCATTTAAAAGAATAATACATTTAACAGCTTTTGATATTTGCTATTAAAAAAACATTGAAATTCACTGAAAAAATCATAGGTTATAGACCCTATATAGTTAGGAATTAGCATTTACAAAACCTTGAAAATTCACTGAAAAAACCATAGGTTATAGACCATATATAGTTAGGGATTAGCATTTACAAAACCTTATTTTACTCACACAAAACCATTGAAATTCGCATATATAGTTAGTTGCACTAACTATATATCGCGCACCCGCAATCCACTGCTGATGATGTCACATATTACATAATTCATGACATGGTCAGTGACATCACTGATGACATCACTGATGACATCTCAAATGACATCACTGATGACATCTCATTTGACATTACTCATCACATCACTGATGATATCATTCATGTGATAATATGATGAACCTCTTCAGATTCTAATATAACCTTAGATACAATCAGTGTAAACAGACACTCACAGACTGTCACTCATCCATGGAGTTACTCACACACCTAGTCAGCCATGCAAAAAATCAATCACACCTCCATTTCCTCAACTATACAGTTATACACACCTTACTTATTCAAACATATACTAACACATATTTACTCTCTTATACAATCCCTGATACAAGTTTACAATGATCCATACAGCCACTCACACATTCACTGGCTCTTATGCACAGTTATTTATATATGTCAACTCTCACATGTACTGTGTTTTACATATGTACTTACTTTGACATGTAGCAGTGAGATATCCATTCACTCACCAATACACTCCTGCACACAGTCAACCGCCCATACAGCTGATTCCACATGCACTTTTGAACCCATACATCTAGTGAATCAACTGATCACACATCTATGCACAGAGTTACACACCTCCCAGCCACCCACACACACACACTCAGTCTCCCATACAAATACTTGGGCAACCAATCAATAACCCATATAGTTACTCATATAGCTACTGATCAACACATGCAGCAGTTTACAGAACAACAGACATAATGATGCACAAATTAAGACAGTTTAGTCACTAACCCATGCACTCAGTGAGACACATTTAATCACTCACTCATACAGTCAGTCATGCACCTACTAAATCCTTCATCCAGACACTTATACATCCACTCATTCTTCAATATGTAAGACATATTTTAACTTTACAGAAACATACAGTCAATGGATGTTGTCATCAGTGATGTCATCAGTGATGTCATTTGAGATGTCATCAGTGATGTCACTGACCATGTCATGAATGATGTATTATGTGACATCATCAGCAGTGGATTGCGGGTGCGCGATATATAGTTAGTGCAACTAACTATATATGCGAATTTCAATGGTTTTGTGTGAGTAAAATAAGGTTTTGTAAATGCTAATCCCTAACTATATATGGTCTATAACCTATGGTTTTTTCAGTATATATATATATATATATATATATATATATATATATATATATATATATATATATATATATATATATATATATATATATATATATATATATATATATATATATATATATATATATATATATATATATATTACCTACTGGCGATAGCCAGTACGTATATATAGTTAGGATTTTTTTCCTATGGGATTTCTGAAAATTCTATGTCGAATAACTTTGGCATTTGTAGACGGAATTGGCTTAAATGTTCAGGAAAATGGCACATTTTGTTTCTGAGCAGCCCCTGAAAATTTGGGGGGGTTTCGTCAAGCGGGGGCCGAGAAAAAAGGGGGGTCCCAAAACGTGTTTTTAACATTGAGTTTTCCATAGGGCGGTTGGACTCACTTTTAGCTCGAACGGCTGAATGGATTTCCACAAAACTTGGCAAAATTGTAGGGACTGGTAGCCCGATGTGCCTTTGCTATGTCTCAAGATATAAGCTCCAGTGGTTTTTACGAAAATTAACTTTGAAAAATATATATTGGGCTACATTGGGCTATATATATGTTGGAGCCCAAATGTAGCCCAAAGTAGCCCAATGTAGCCCAATGTAGCCCAAAGATGGCCACCAGAGACAAAAAAAAACAAATGTAGCCCAAATGACAGCCAGATGTAGCCCAACTATAGCCCAGTGACAGAATGTCCCAGAGTGTTCTAAAGAACAACTAGAGCGCTAACAGTCTTACTTATGACAAAAGTATGGCACACCTGAAGTCATCTTGATTGGAATAAAGTGTTAACACTTAAGACATTTAATTTGCAAAGGAACAAAATGAGAGGTTTCATTTTGCCATAGAAATGTTATATATTACCTACTGGCGGTCGCCAGTAGGTATATATAGTTAGGATTTTTTTGAATAGGGATTTCTGAAAATTCTATGTTGAATAACTTGGCGTTGATGGACGGAATTGGCTGAAATTTTAAGGAAAATGGCACATTTTGTTTCTGAGCGTCCCCTGAAAGTTTGGGGGGGTTTCGTCAAGCAGGGGCCGAGAAAAAAGGGGGGTCCCAAAACGTGTTTTTAACATTGAGTTTTCCATAGGGCGGTTGGACTCACTTTTAGCTCGAACGGCTGAATGGATTTCCACAAAACTTGACAAAATTGTAGGGACTGGTAGCCCGATGTGCCTTTGCTATGTTCAAGATATATGCTGCAGTGGTTTTTACGAAACTTAACTTTGAAAAATATATATTGGGCTACATTGGGCTATATATATGTTAGAGCCCAAATGTAGCCCAATGTAGCCCAATGTAGCCCAATGTAGCCCAAAGATGGCCACCAGATACAAAAAAAAACAAATGTAGCCCAAATATCAGCCAGATGTAGCCCAACTATAGCCCAGTGACAGAATGTCCCAGAGTGTTCTAAAGAACAACTAGAGCGCTAACAGTCTTACTTATGACAAAAGTATGGCACACCTGAAGTCATCTTGATTGGAATAAAGTGTTAACACTTAAAACATTTAATTTGCAAAGGAACAAAATGAGGGGTTTCATTTTGCCATAGAAATGTTATATATATATATATTTATATATATATATATATATATATATATATATATATATATATATATATATATATATATGCAAGCTCCAGGATGTGTCCATCAGTTTGGTTTGCACTCGACCAACAGCAGCAGAGAGTCGGACTCTCTTTAAGGTACAGGCGGTTGCCGCGCGAATCACTCCGTGCAGGTGTGCCTGACGCGTTTCGAAAGCTCCTCAGCTTTCTCTTCAGAGGCTTTCACGGAGATTCGCGCTCCCAATTTCAACAATGCACGCCCTCCAATGGGAAGATGATGTTGGCTGAGCATTGTGGGAGCGGTAGTTCTTATAGATGGACTCAGGCAGGGGGGTCCGTCTTGAATCCCTGCTGTTACCCCACATATTCGAAGAGGTGTCTTCTCCTCGAGTGGTCCCCTTTCTTTCGGGGAGGTGCACAACCCCGCGGCAGGACGGCCGCGTAAATATGCAAGCTCCAGGATGTGTCCATCAGTTTGGTTTGCACTCGACCAACAGCAGCAGAGAGTCGGACTCTCTTTAAGGTACAGGCGGTTGCCGCCCGAATCACTCCGTGCAGGTGTGCCTGACGCGTTTCGAAAGCTCCTCAGCTTTCTCTTCAGAGGCTTTCACGGAGATTCGCGCTCCCAATTTCAACAATGCATGCCCTCCAATGGGAAGATGATGTTGGCTGAGCATTGTGGGAGCGGTAGTTCTTATAGATGGACTCAGGCAGGGGGGTCCGTCTTGAATCCCTGCTGTTACCCCACATATTCGAAGAGGTGTCTTCTCCTCGAGTGGTCCCCTTTCTTTCGGGGAGGTGCACAACCCCGCGGCAGGACGGCCGCGTAAATATGCAAGCTCCAGGATGTGTCCATCAGTTTGGTTTGCACTCGACCAACAGCAGCAGAGAGTCGGACTCTCTTTAAGGTACAGGCGGTTGCCGCCCGAATCACTCCGTGCAGGTGTGCCTGACGCGTTTCGAAAGCTCCTCAGCTTTCTCTTCAGAGGCTTTCACGGAGATTCGCGCTCCCAATTTCAACAATGCACGCCCTCCAATGGGAAGATGATGTTGGCTGAGCATTGTGGGAGCGGTAGTTCTTATAGATGGACTCAGGCAGGGGGGTCCGTCTTGAATCCCTGCTGTTACCCCACATATTCGAAGAGGTGTCTTCTCCTCGAGTGGTCCCCTTTCTTTCGGGGAGGTGCACAACCCCGCGGCAGGACGGCCGCGTAAATATGCAAGCTCCAGGATGTGTCCATCAGTTTGGTTTGCACTCGACCAACAGCAGCAGAGAGTCGGACTCTCTTTAAGGTACAGGCGGTTGCCGCCCGAATCACTCCGTGCAGGTGTGCCTGACGCGTTTCGAAAGCTCCTCAGCTTTCTCTTCAGAGGCTTTCACGGAGATTCGCGCTCCCAATTTCAACAATGCACGCCCTCCAATGGGAAGATGATGTTGGCTGAGCATTGTGGGAGCGGTAGTTCTTATAGATGGACTCAGGCAGGGGGGTCCGTCTTGAATCCCTGCTGTTACCCCACATATTCGAAGAGGTGTCTTCTCCTCGAGTGGTCCCCTTTCTTTCGGGGAGGTGCACAACCCCGCGGCAGGACGGCCGCGTAAATATGCAAGCTCCAGGATGTGTCCATCAGTTTGGTTTGCACTCCACCAACAGCAGCAGAGAGTCGGACTCTCTTTAAGGTACAGGCGGTTGCCGCCCGAATCACTCCGTGCAGGTGTGCCTGACGCGTTTCGAAAGCTCCTCAGCTTTCTCTTCAGAGGCTTTCACGGAGATTCGCGCTCCCAATTTCAACAATGCACGCCCTCCAATGGGAAGATGATGTTGGCTGAGCATTGTGGGAGCGGTAGTTCTTATAGATGGACTCAGGCAGGGGGGTCCGTCTTGAATCCCTGCTGTTACCCCACATATTCGAAGAGGTGTCTTCTCCTCGAGTGGTCCCCTTTCTTTCGGGGAGGTCCTGGAGCTTGCATATTTACGCGGCCGTCCTGCCGCGGGGTTGTGCACCTCCCCGAAAGAAAGGGGACCACTCGAGGAGAAGACACCTCTTCGAATATGTGGGGTAACAGCAGGGATTCAAGACGGACCCCCCTGCCTGAGTCCATATCTGCATCTATAAGAACTACCGCTCCCACAATGCTCAGCCAACATCATCTTCCCATTGGAGGGCGTGCATTGTTGAAATTGGGAGCGCGAATCTCCGTGAAAGCCTCTGAAGAGAAAGCTGAGGAGCTTTCGAAACGCGTCAGGCACACCTGCATGGAGTGATTCGGGCGGCAACCGCCTGTACCTTAAAGAGAGTCCGACTCTCTGCTGCTGTTGGTCGAGTGCAAACCAAACTGATGGACACATCCTGGAGCTTGCATATTTACGCGGCCGTCCTGCCGCGGGGTTGTGCACCTCCCCGAAAGAAAGGGGACCACTCGAGGAGAAGACACCTCTTCGAATATGTGGGGTAACAGCAGGGATTCAAGACGGACCCCCCTGCCTGAGTCCATATCTGCATCTATAAGAACTACCGCTCCCACAATGCTCAGCCAACATTATCTTCCCATTGGAGGGCGTGCATTGTTGAAATTGGGAGCGCGAATCTCCGTGAAAGCCTCTGAAGAGAAAGCTGAGGAGCTTTCGAAACGCGTCAGGCACACCTGCACGGAGTGATTCGGGCGGCAACCGCCTGTACCTTAAAGAGAGTCCGACTCTCTGCTGCTGTTGGTCGAGTGCAAACCAAACTGATGGACACATCCTGGAGCTTGCATATTTACGCGGCCGTCCTGCCGCGGGGTTGTGCACCTCCCCGAAAGAAAGGGGACCACTCGAGGAGAAGACACCTCTTCGAATATGTGGGGTAACAGCAGGGATTCAAGACGGACCCCCCTGCCTGAGTCCATATCTGCATCTATAAGAACTACCGCTCCCACAATGCTCAGCCAACATCATCTTCCCATTGGAGGGCGTGCATTGTTGAAATTGGGAGCGCGAATCTCCGTGAAAGCCTCTGAAGAGAAAGCTGAGGAGCTTTCGAAACGCGTCAGGCACACCTGCACGGAGTGATTCGGGCGGCAACCGCCTGTACCTTAAAGAGAGTCCGACTCTCTGCTGCTGTTGGTCGAGTGCAAACCAAACTGATGGACACATCCTGGAGCTTGCATATATATATATATATATATATATATATATATATATATATATATATATATATATATATATATATATATATATTCACTGAAAAAACCATAGGTTATAGACCATATATAGTTAGGAATTAGCATTTACAAAACCTTGAAAATTCACTGAAAAAACCATAGGTTATAGACCATATATAGTTAGGGATTAGCATTTACAAAACCTTATTTTACTCACACAAAACCATTGAAATTCGCATATATAGTTAGTTGCACTAACTATATATCGCGCACCCGCAATCCACTGCTGATCATGTCACATATTACATCATTCATGACATGGTCAGTGACATCACTGATGACATCACTGATGACATCTCAAATGACATCACTGATGACATCTCAAATGACATCACTGATGACATCTCAAATGACATCACTGATGACATCACTGATGACATCACTGATGACATCTCATTTGACATTACTGATCACATCACTGATAACATCATTCATGTGATAATACGATGAACCTCTTCAGACTCTAATATAACCTTAGATACACTCAGTGTAAACAGACACTCACAGACTGTCACTCATCCATGGAGTTACTCACACACCTAGTCAGTCATGCAAAGAATCAATCACACCTCCATTTCCTCAACTATACAGTTATACACACCTTACTTATTCAAACATATACTAACACATATTTACTCTCTTATACAATCCCTGATACAAGTTCACAATGATCCATACAGCCACTCACACATTCACTGGCTCTTATGCACAGTTATTTATATATGTCAACTCTCACATGTACTGTGTTTTACATATGTACTTACTTTGACATGTAGCACTGAGATATCCATTCACTCACCAATACACTCATGCACACAGTCAACCGCCCATACAGCTGTTTCCACATGCACTTTTGAACCCATACATCTAGTGAATCAACTGCTCACACATCTATGCACAGAGTCATACACCTCCCAGCCACCCACACACACACACTCAGTCTCCCATACAAATACTTAGGCAACCAATCAATAACCCATATAGTTACTCATATAGCTACTGATCAACACATGCAGCAGTTTACAGAACAACAGACATAATGATGCACAAATTAAGACACTTTAGTCACTAACCCATGCACTCAGTGAGACACATTTAATCACTCACTCATACAGTCAGTCATGCACCTACTAAATCCTTCATCCAGACACGTATACATCCACTCATTCTTCAATATGTAAGACATATTTTAACTTTACAGAAACATACAGTCACTGGATGTTGTCATCAGTGATGTCATCAGTGATGTCATTTGAGATGTCATCAGTGATGTCATCAGTGATGTCACTGACCATGTCATGAATGATGTAATATGTGACATGATCAGCAGTGGATTGCGGGTGCGCGATATATAGTTAGTGCAACTAACTATATATGCGAATTTCAATGGTTTTGTGTGAGTAAAATAAGGTTTTGTAAATGCTAATCCCTAACTATATATGGTCTATAACCTATGGTTTTTTCAGTGAATATATATATATATATATACACATATATATATACATATATATATATATATATATATATGGAATAACTTTGGTGCCGGTTGATGAATCTTCGCAAAATATTCAAAACTGGTGGGGCGCTCCGGTTCGCACCTATCCTGAAAGTCTTGAGGTGATTGGTGAAGCGGGGGCTGAGAAAAAAGGGGGGTCCCAAAACGTGTTTTCCCCATGCAATTTTCTATAGGTACCGTTCATCGCGGCTACAGCCCGAACGACTGAACGGAATTACACCAAATTTGGCAAAGTTATAGTCCTTGGTTCAGACTCGCGCCTTTTGCTTACATGGTGTAAATTTGTTCAGTAGTTCCTGAGAAAATGACAATTAAAAATACATATATATCTATGGCCTCAGTGGGTGCGCGCATCTTGCGCGGGCAATAAGTGCACCGTTCCGATCACGTGTTGAATGCTGATTGGCTGTCAAGTGGTTGTCAACATTCGAAACCAAGAAGTGTTGGCAGCCATTTTGTGCCTCGGTAGAAGCAAGGATCTAGAAATTAGTGGAACAAGTGTTCAAACTGTATAAAGGGGGGAGGTAAGAAATATTTTTTCCCTCTAGACCTGCTCAGGGGGTCTCACAAGAATCCCTAGGAGCCCCTCAATTATTATTATTATTTTTTTAAATGGAGAAATGTGCGCTGGGTGCATGGTTCTCCGTTAAAAAAAAAAAACTAAGCGCGGGATCCTGTGCTTGTTTAAAAATTAGCTACCTGGGAAGGGCCAATCCCGTTGTCTAAAATATTGCATTTGAAGCAGGGGCAGAGAAAAAAGGAGGGTCCCAAAACGTGTTTCCCTCATGCAATTTTCCTTAGGAACCGTTCATTGCGCTACAGCCCGAACGATTGAACGGAATTATACCAAATTTGGCAAAGAGGTAGTCCTCGGTTCAGACTTGTGCCTTTTGCTCAAATGGTATAAATACATTCAGTAATTTCTGAGAAAATTACAAGTAAAAGTACATATATATCTATGGCCTCGGTGGATGCGCGTATCTTGCGCGCACACTAAGCGCACCGTCCCGATCACACGCTGAATGCTAATTGGCTGTCAAGTGGTTGTCAACATTCAAAACCAGGAAGTGTTGGCAGCCATTTTGTGCCTTGGTAGAATCGAGGGTCTAGAAATTATTGCAACAAGTGTTCAAAATGTATAAAGGGGGCAGGAAAGAAATATTTGGACCCTCTAGACCTGCTCAGGGGGTCCCACAGGGATCCCAAGGGCCCCCCAATTTTTATTTATTTTTTTAACTGAGAAATGTGCCCCCAATGCATGGATCTGCCGTAAAAAAAAATAAAAACGAAGCGTGGGCTCCTGTGCTTGTTTAAAAATTAGCTACCTAAGATGGTCAAATCCCGGGGTCTAAAATATTACATTTGATGGTGGTGCAAAGGGGCCCTGTGGTCCAGGGACCGTCATTCCTCGGTGCTACAAAATAACTGGGTGAGGGAGCATAATGGTCTGTCTAAGCCAAGGGGATTACCACCCTCCGGGGCTTTTTATATTTTGGGAGGGAGGCCGCGTGGTCTCCGTTCTGTAGCAGTTGAAAGCCTTGGGGAACACCACCTCCCAGGATTGACTCCTGCTGTGTCTCTGGGTGCTTACCCTTGGGACACTGCTGCTTGCTATGGCAGGGCATGAGTCGAGGTTCCTGCTGGGTCATTGCAAACTTGAGGGCATATTAACAAGTGCTATTTCATCGCAATTTTAAAAAAAAAGCCAAAATCGCGGTGAAAATTATATTGCCCTATTTATTAGGTAAAGCTAAAATGCATTAATGCATGTTAGCAGCCGGTTTGCTAAGGGCTTGCCTCGTATCTCCAATGATTTGCAATGTAGGCATTCCCAGAGGCAAGGTAGGTGTTCCTATGACAATATAACATGGAAGAGGGAGGTAGCACAACAGCGTTGTATTTACAAGGGGGCCCTGGATTTGAGGACCAATAGCAAAACTCTCGCTAATTGCGGTTTATGTCGGATCCTAACATCTGTTCTGAAGCAGACTTAAACATGTTTAATATGTGAGGTGTATTGATATGTTAAGTGCACAGTCTTATATTAACAAGGTTGTCACTTGCGAACATGAATTTTCAGTGTATTTCTCGCGATATTGGGGGCATATTTACAAGGACAGCATTAAAATTATCATTGCTTTAGCGTTAGGAAAGTGTTGTTAAATTTGTTGTGGTTTCCTGGAAGCGTATGTGGAGTGGGCTGGACTAACCTATGCCAGTGCTGCGCGAGGCTGTGAACCATGATTCCGGAGCTATGGGCGTGGTTCCGTAGTGAGCTATATGAGAAATCAACTGATTCGGGTGTCTGTGTTTTAGTGCTGACATCACCCTGGTCTTAAACGCAAAAGTGTCATTATATCTCTAAAGTACCACAGCATGGCCAACATGGAAGGTACAGGGTATCACTGACCCTATATTCATCCATAGTAGCACACATAAAAGATGGTGGACATGACACATTTGTGCAAATATGAATGTTTGTTGTACATTCAGTGGAGTGTTGTAGCTGTGGTAATACAGGGCTATGA
Organism: Lissotriton vulgaris; assembly: GCF_964263255.1. Taxonomy (NCBI): domain Eukaryota; kingdom Metazoa; phylum Chordata; class Amphibia; order Caudata; family Salamandridae; genus Lissotriton; species Lissotriton vulgaris. The sequence continues at coordinate 467,155,633 of NC_141699.1, read as the reverse complement.
AAGCTTTAGGATGCAATTTTTGGCACATGAAGGGCAGCTACTATATATACGTATGTGGTAATTCAGGCACACTGTCGAACTTGGTGCTGGAAATTAGTGTTCGAGCCTCTGAGTCACGTCCACATCCTGTTATTGAAGAGAAATGATGTAATCTACGCCTGCCTGTAAATGTACTATAAATACTGTGCTCATGTAAATTGCTGATATAGTTTTGGGTCGGCTACGCACTATTTAAATATGCACACACTCCCTTTATGGCCGGGATACCCGTCACCCCCTCCCAACACAATCCCCAAGAATGGGAAGACGGAAACGGTTCTTGAACTTTTGGAAGGCGGGAGGGAGTTACCCACCCGGCCGTATTTATTAAAAATATGAAACAAAATTAAAACATTAAAATAACAGTTTCATATCATGTACAATTTCATTTACACATTACGATGTTTATGGACTAACCTTAACATATCTCTAATACAAAGGTTCTCCTAGCCGATTCTAAAACATCCTGTAAATGCATTTCTCAAAATTCAAATTGTACATCCTAACGTTACGGGCCAACGGCAAGGTCGTAACCGGTGTCAGATCCCTAATACCAGAACTCCCCCCCTTACTTGTGAGGGGCGGGCGCACAGAGGACTGTACCTCTGTGCCAACTTCCAATTTCCCTTGTCTTAGCGGGTGCCCCATATTTACTCGACGCCATCTTGGTGGTCGTCCGAGGACTCGTGTGAGGTGTCTAGAAGGTAGCGTAGACCCCCCTCCCACCCCACACTGCTTACCACATCCGCCGTCGCGGATGTCCTGGCCCCGGGAAATTCCCAGGAGGGGCTCGTAGCCCCTCCTCCCCAGGGAGGGGCCTATGACCGCCTTCCCTTTCGGCGGCCCCATCCTTAGAGGGAACCGCATCCCCGTGTGAGGGGCCAATGGCCGCCTCCCCCCGGGCGCTCCCATCCATAATGTGTGGCGCCCACCTCTGGGGATCTTTCAATTACTGCTCACCGATCATGACCTTACCGCCCGACCAAAATTAAATACGACATTTTTTAACCTAATGAGGACGGAATACACAGTTATACTGGGCATTTCAAGTATAAACTTCTAACTATGCAATAACACTTCTTTCAACTCAGCTGCGATACTTCGCCTAAGTACATGCTAAAGGAGCAACCATTTTATTGTCACATCAAACATTCCCAACTTTATTAGAAACAACCTGAAAAAGAGATAATATTCTCATTAATGGACTTTATTGCAATACAAATCGCTGCCATCAGGGGTTGGTGGGTGGGTCAAAATTGGCTCTTTGTTCCGTCTCGGGCTCACGTGCAACGAGGAGGTGCAGCTTCCAAGCACAGGAACAAGAGGATGCTTCCTTGGATTGTTGCTCCTTTTATTCTTCCTCGGGAGGGCGTGGACCTTCCTCCAACCACCCGCGGGGCGTGTCCAACGGTGTAGGTGTCTAGGACAATCCCTCTTGGGCGGGAAAAAGGCGCGCCCGGCTACGCCACTTCGGGCATACCAGCCGAGACACGCCTCCCGCCCAAAATGGTTTCCCGGGGGGATCGGGGCACCCAACCATACGTTCGAGGGGACCGAGTAGTCGCCCCTTTCCATATGGCCGGGATACCCGTCACCCCCTCCCAACACAATCCCCAAGAATGGGAAGACGGAAACGGTTCTTGAACTTTTGGAAGGCGGGAGGGAGTTACCCTCCCGGCCGTATTTATTAAAAATATGAAACAAAATTAAAACATTAAAATAACAGTTTCATATCATGTACAATTTCATTTACACATTACGATGTTTATTGGCTAACCTTAACATATCTCTAATACAAAGGTTCTCCTAGCCGATTCTAAAACATCCTGTAAATGCATTTCTCAAAATTCAAATTGTACATCCTAACGTTACGGGCCAACGGCAAGGTCGTAACCGGTGTCAGATCCCTAATACCAGAACTCCCCCCCTTACTTGTGAGGGGCGGGCGCACAGAGGACTGTACCTCTGTGCCAACTTCCAATTTCCCTTGTCTTAGCGGGGGCCCCATATTTACTCGACGCCATCTTGGTGGTCGTCCGAGGACTCGTGTGAGGTGTCTAGAAGGTAGCGTAGACCCCCCTCCCACCCCACACTGCTTACCACATCCGCCGTCGTGGATGTCCTGGCCCCGGGAAATTCCCAGGAGGGGCCCGTAGCCCCTCCTCCCCAGGGAGGGGCCTATGACCGCCTTCCCTTTCGGCGGCCCCATCCTTAGAGGGTACCGCCTCCCCGTGTGAGGGGCCAATGGCCGCCTCCCCCCGGGCGCTTCCATCCATAATGGGTGGGGCCCACCTCTAGGGATCTTCCAATTACTGCTCACCGATCATGACCTTACCGCCACAGGCCGGATAGTTGACCGGCTATCCGGACCCCCACAAAACTCCTACTAAAGGTCATGGCTACACACACTCTTTAACCAAGCTATGAAGTCTCCTATGAGTAAGACATTCCCCACCCGGGACAAATGGACCCCATCCTCCAGATACATATGGTCCCCCCGGATACACCCATGTGGAATACAATGCAATTTTTCTGTACGAAACAACCTACCCAGTTTGTTATTAACCTTCTTTACCGACTGATTCAAAGCTGTCACAGAGAGGGCCCCCCGCCACACCTTCCGAGGAATCATGTGTGACCATGCAATCGTGCACCCCGGAACCCTTCTCGCCAACCAACTTACTGTGGATAAAATTAACTCGAGAAGTATTCATCGCCCAATGGTCACCAAATCATTGCCCCCAAGATGCACTATGATTACAGATGGTGGTGACCTCGTCCGCCCTAACAGTCCCTCCATAAAACTTTGAAACTGGTCAATACAGAGCCCGCCCCTTCCGTGGAAGGTCACCCTGTACCCGTATTCCCCAGCCACGTGAATCATGTCACCTGCTTTGAATATGTCTGCGGCGCGCCTCACGTATGAGTGGCCAACGACCCACACCACTCTTCCCTCAGCCGGTGATCTTTGACCGCTGGTCCCCAGGTGTAGGGTCAACTACACAGTCTGCCCCGCAAAGCCTGCTCGCGAAACTGTAAACCAAACAGAAAACAAGAAGCGTGAGTGCATGACATTAGCTTCACAACATGTGCAACCGCACATACCTTTTATAACAATTCGAGGACCAACGCCCCAACTGTTTCACCTTTTCAACACTCAGACCCCTGGCTGTAGCCTCTGTAGCAGCCCCTATCCGGAAGGAATGAGTCCCAAAATCGCTCGGGTTCAAGCCCGCTGCCGCGATTGCCATTGTTAACACCCGCTGAAACTGAAACCTAGTCAGTGGGGTGGCGTCGGTGTGCCTCAGCAAGCTTCCCCCCCATAATGCCGCCCTCTGCGCTAAATACTCCTCAACGCATTTTACCGGGCACATGGGAGACCCCGGAATCCGCTGGACTACCACACTGTCCCCGATCGCTCCCTGATCGGTCTGGGACCTGGCTATTAAGACTACCATCGTCTCCCCCTTAATTTGAATGTGTTCTCGACACAGACCTCCCCCCGTATCCTGCTTATTCCTTGCTACCAGTTCGCTTACCCGCATAGCCCCATGGAATGCTAATGCAAAAGTGGCCCGGAACAGCACCGTCTCTGATTGAGATGAACATGTCGCAGGGAGTACGGACATTAACAGGGACAACCTTGCTAGACCTATCGGGTGCCTCTCATCAACTCTACGACCCTCAAGGCGTTGCCACCCACGCAGTGCCTTCTTTACGAGGAAGGACGATGTGGGGTCCTGTATGCCATGAGCCCGCGCCATGAAGGAAATGGCGGCCCGGTGCCTATTGGCTGTAGCCACTGACCTGCCTGCCTGATGTAATGATACCAGAAATTTCAGGACATACTCCTCCTGCCCCCAATGCTCCCCCCTAGCTGAACCCAAAAATGACCAATAGGAACGGAACGCTTCTTCATATGCCTTCCTTGTCCTGGGTGCTAGACTCTCTCCCACAAGGTTTTTTAAACTGGGGCACCGAGAGACCAGAGAGCTTTGGGAAATGGTGCCGCCACCAAGTCCGCTGAGGGCAGAAAACCCCGGAAGGCCTGCATATGGGAACGAGAGAGTGCATCAGCTGCCTGGTTCAGTACCCCCGGCACGTGTCTTGCCCTAAAGTGGACGTTTAGTCTCATACATAGCAGGACAATTTCTTTCAGCAATCTCAAAATCCATTTGCAGCGTGCTGCCTGATTATTGATACATTCAACAACGGTCATATTATCAGACCAGAACACCACAGAGCGATCACGAAACTCCTCTGGCCATGTTTTCAAGGCCACCAGAATGGGGAACAGCTCAAGAAATCCAATGTTACCTGTGAGCCCACCATCGTGCCACCACGCCGGCCATGTTCGTGCCGACCATTGATTACCAAATATGGCGCCAAAACCCACACTCCCTGCCGAGTCGGTCCACAATGCTAGCTCCTCGGAGGAAGCTGGCGGTTTGTTCCACACGACGCGACCGTTGAAATCCGCCAGAAATGCCAGCCATATGCGCATATCCTGGCGAACCTCTGCTGACAGTCTTGTGCGGTGGTGCCCTTCCTTGAGGCCAACCATGGCTTGTGCGATAGAGCGGGAAAAGGGGCGAGCCATCGGTATCACTCTAAGGGCAAAGTTAAGCTGACCCACAGCTTGTTGCAACTGATGGAGAGTTACTTTTCTCTCGCCGAGGCACATCTCAAGCGAGGCCTTAAATTTCATTACCTTCTCCTTGGGCAAACGGAAGCACCCCTCTACAGAATCCAGCTCAATTCCCAGAAACTCGAGTGAAGTAGATGGCCCCACTGTCTTGCCTGGTGCCATTGCAAAAAAGTACTGAACTTCTCAAAATACGCGCAAGAGATGGAGCAACCCATCGGCATACATTTATCCATGTAGTAGCGTCCTTGAAACACAAAACCTAAGAGACGCTGATCCTGTGGGTGTACCGGGAGCAACCGGAACGCTGACTCGATATCTGATTTAGCCATCAGCGCCCCGGGCCCCAGGAGATTCAACATGGCGACGGCCTCATCAAAGGATGCATACCGCACCGAACAAACTCCCGGGTCAATCGCATCGTTCACCGAAAGACCCCTAGGAGCGGACAAATTATGGATTAACCTAAACTCACCTGGGTCCTTCTTGGGGACAACTCCCAACGGTGAACAAACAAAGTTAACAACTGGCGGGTTTCCATATGGTCCCGCAACCCGACCTCGGGCCACCTCCTTTGCAATCTTTGCCTGTACCACCGCCGTATTTTGTTGAACCGATAGTTGGTTTTTACACTGTGCTTCCCCCCGAAAATCCCCCGCCGGGATGTGGAAACCATATGAAAACCGTCTCGCAACACCCCAGCGGAGACATGATCAGAGTATTCGTTCAGCCAAGGGATCATTGCCATGATGTCAACGGGAGTAGGTAACGGTGCCCCTCGGTCGATATTAGACCTGTTTGGCCCCTCCTCTACCTCCTGTATCACCATTCTTGGCTCTGCATGAACTCTCGGGGTGTGAAGACTGTCCGCACCCTGCACACTCATGCCTGAACTTGCATGTCCCTTGTGGCCTAGTGCACTTGCCTCTGTTAAAGCTCCAACAGACCCCTTTTCTCCCCGAGTTCCCATTATTTGATTTGATTTGATTTGATTTGATTGGGGGTTTTATATAGCACTCTATCGCTCCGAGGAGCATCTTGGCGCTGGATGTGATTTGTGTGGATCAAAGGAGGGGAAAAGGTATAGTAACCCCAAAAGATGTTTCAGAATTAGACCAGGGCTTTGCAAATAGTGGCTGTTTGATTGTATATCCAGGTTTTGATGGCTTTCCTGAATTTACTTTCGCATGAGATTTCCCGGATTTGAGGAGGGAGTTTGTTCCATGCTCTTGATCCTTTGACCGTCAGAGACTTTCCCCCTCTAGTGGACAGTCGAAATTTTGGGATAATCATTAGGTTGGCCGTGGCAGATCTTAGGTGACGTCCGGGGTGGTAGCGGTTGAATTTTTTGTAAAGGTAAGTTGGACCTGTTTTGTGGAATGCCCTAAAGGAGATTATCAGTAGTTTGAATAATATTCTTTTTTGAATGGGAAGCCAGTGGAGAGTATCTAGTGCTGCCGATGCCGAGGACTTTCTCGATGTTTTTAGCACTAATCTAGCTGCAGCGTTTTGTACCATTTGCAGCTTATGTAGTAGGGCTTTGTTGGCTCCTACGTATAGACTATTACAATAGTCTAATCTAGATGTGATTAATGCCACCGCTACTGTTTTCTTGGCTGATAAGGGAAGGAAATCAAAGAATTTCCGAAGGCTCTTGATGACATTGAAACATGAGCCAGCCACTTCAATGGTCTGCTGTTTAAATGATAATGCCTCATCAAATTTGATGCCTAGGTTGCGGGCACTTTTTATAGTGCTTGGCGGGGCTTCGGCATTGGGCGGCCAGCAAGTTTGGGGGGAGAACAAGTTATTTTTCCCGAAGGGTAGAATTTCGGTCTTTGCGGTGTTACATCTCAGGTGGTTTAGGTTCATCCACTTAAAGGTGGCTTCCAGACAGTCCTTAAGGGAGCGTTTGGCGATTGCCGCGTCCTCATCTAGAATTAACACTAGTTGAGTGTCATCGGCGTATGCTATCGAACTGATAGCAAAGGAGGAAATGATTTTCATTAGTGGGACCATATACAGGTTGAACAATATAGGGCTTAAACTAGAGCCCTGAGGTACCCCAGATTTAACTTCCCTGGCCTCAGAGTGATATGGCCCTAGGATGATGGTTTGTTTTCTTTGTCTAAGAAAGTTGGTGAACCATTTCAACACGGTGCCCCCTATGCCTGCGCTACTCAGGCGATGAAGTAGAATATCGTGGGACACCGTGTCAAACGCCGCGGACAGATCAAGTAGGATCAGGACAGCTCTTTTGCCCTGATCCAATGCAGTCCTAATTGTTTCTGTTGTGAAGATGAGGGCAGATTCAGTAGAATGGTGAGAACGGAAACCCGCTTGGTTGGGGTGAAGAAGGTTATTGTTTTCCAGATATGCGGTGAGCTGTTTGTTTACACATGTCTCTGTGAGTTTACATAGTGCTGGGAGGAGTGATATGGGACGAAGATTTGACAGTGTCGTGGGATCTTGGATAGATTTTTTTTTAAGAGGCTTAACTACTGCGACTTTCCAACAGGTGGGGATGTCTCCTGTTCGCAGGGAAGAGTTCAGGATAGAATTGATCATTGGATTAACCTCATCTTTTATGGTCTTGATTAGTAGAGGTGGACAGGGATCAAGAGGGGAGCCTGAGTTCAGTTTTGAAATGGCTTGGGATGACTCGGTTAAATCAATCATGGTAAAACTGTCCCATGTTGTAGTACCAGGTGTATCTTTTGGGAAGATAGGGTCCATTGTGTTGGATGCTAGCTGGCTAATCTGTGGAAATTCTTTGGTGAAGTTAGTAATTTTCTGTTGGAAATATTCCGCGATTTTATCGCAGAGAGCTTGAGACGGTGGAATTTCCTGTGATAGTATTTTGGGTTTTCTAAAGCTGTTGACTAATTGGAATATTTCTTTTTGGTTGTTGTTGGACAATTCTATCAGGTTGGTATAGTAATTTGTTTTCGCTAGCTTGATAGAGGTGTGGTAATTCCTACTAGCGTTCTTATAGATTTCCCTATCTTCCTTCCTGTAATGGCGTCGCCATTGTCTTTCTAGAAGTTTAACTTCTCTCAGCGTGACTTTTAAGGATTTGGTATACCAGGGAGCGGATTTTTTCCTTTGTGTCTTATTAGATTTGGTTCCTCCTGTGGTCAATCTATCTCCAATGGATTTCATCCAGCTCTTATAATGTTCATAATCAGTGCTCACATTACCTACTGGTAGTAGTTTTTCTGTCTGTACCCAGTTCATTAGATCAGGGTGCTCGATGATTTTTTTCCACCAGGGGTTGAACTTTTATTGCAGGGGATAGGGTTAATGTTTTTGATGTCTTTATTATTGTCTGTTTTTATATTAAAGCTGATGAATTTATGGTCTGACCAAGTTTGGGTCAGTGGCGGTTCTACTGTTATTGTAATGGCATTAGAGCAAATGCAATCTAATATGTGCCCAGCATTATGAGTTGGTTCCTCAGTTAGAATTGTCAGATCCAGTATATTTAAAATATCTTTGAGGCATACGGTGTTAGGGTCATTGGAGTTGTCGAGGTGTATATTAATGTCTCCTAGTAGGGTGAAATTAGCAGATCGTAAAATTAGATTGGCAAGTGCTTCTCCAAGGCTTTCCAAGAAGAGAGTTGCTTGTCCAGGGGGCCGGTATACTAATAAACCGGAAAAAGTAAAAGAGTCATGGGCTTGCAGACTAAAGCTAAGGCATTCTGCCTCTTTTATTTCTGGTATTACCGCGGTGGAACATTTAAGGGAGTCTCGGTGAATTATTGCCAGTCCGCCTCGTTGAAGAGGTCGGTCCAGTCTTTGAATTAGAAAGCCCGGGGGTAGGGCTTTTACTATATCGGGATTGGACCAGTCTTTGAGCCACGTCTCAGTAATCATTAGGCAGTCAAGGTCATTCTCAGAAATAAGGTCGTATACGTGTTGGGCATTTTTGCACATGGAACGTGCATTGATAAGGCCTCCTTTGAGTGACCTGTCAATATTTTTGGGGCTTTTAGTTGTAAAGGGTACAATTGTTTGGTTACATTGTGGGCAGGTGAAATGTTCAGTCCACTTATCTACCGTAATGGTTTGAGGGCAGTGTGAGGTATGGGTATTCAGCGATAAGAGTTGTTGTTTACTGAATGACATATAGGGGGTGATTAGGGCAGAATTTCTGGCCCTAGGCCCGGACTCAGCGCGGACGGGCGCAGACGGGCAGGACTTAGGCTTGACTTCGGCGCCACTGCGGCGCCGCTGTCCGCGTCCGCTGCGCGGAGTAGTGCTCATCTCCTTTTGTAGTGTGGCGCTAGAGCGCGCTGACTACCTACTTCCCGCAATATGGCCGCCACAGAACCGCTAGTGAGTCAGGGTCTGTGAGCGAAGTTGTCCGAGGGTGGGGGAATGCAGGGATTGCAGTTGTTGCCTTTAAAAAACGGCGCAAATCAAAATATAACGAGGGTTTTTCAAATTTTAAAATAGGGGGTGCTGCAAGTGGCCTAACACCCGGCTTCCGCCTCAGGTGCACACAAAATACACAAGTCTCGCGGGGACTCGCGAGAGCTCCTTTTGTAGTGTGGCGCTAGAGCGCGCTGACTACCTACTTCCCGCAATATGGTCGCCACAGAACCGCTAGTGAGTCAGGGTCTGTGAGCGAAGTTGTCCATTATTCTTAGTGTGTTGATTATTGCTGGTGCCCGCCCGAAAGGGCGCCGCCGAATAATGGCGGGAAGGATCCGCCCCATTCCCGCCAAAAGAAGACGACTTCGTCGTGTTCGGCATAACCTGTTTCTGCCAGGAAATGGAGTCGAAACAATCCCACGTCAGGGATGAGTCGTGCTCCTTGGCCTTACGAAATTTGTTATCATAACCCATCCATTGATTGCCTTCATATGATTCATAAAATTCCATAATACGTGTCTGGTAACAAGCTAATTCCGGCAATACTTCAGGCCTACGTTCCCCCATGATTGCAGTGAACATTCCAAACGCCCTGGCCCAATTAGCGATCGTTTCATCTACTCTGAAACCCGCCATTTTTGCACGCCATACACTCGGATGCAACAACTCCTTCTGATGTTTAACGTGCTCTATCTCATAGTGATCGGTCAACAGAGAAAACATGTTCACATATTTATCCGCCCAAATCCTTTCTTTCACATCCATCGGGATATGTTGGACCACCTTTTCCCTCCTTGAGGGTAACGATCCCTCCCCCGCCATTGGCAACGGCTGCTTACCCGAACCAGTAGCTGGGTCTGTTGTCGCTGCTGTTCCAACGCTCGACGCCGGTTGTTCTGCGGGAACCTGCGGGGAAACAAGAGGACAAGGTGCCTTCGCAGCATCTCTCGATTGCCGCAACTGCTTCATTATTAACCTGGCCTCCTCGGCCGTGTCTCCCGGTGCCGCAGCACCCTCGTTGTTCCTGCCTAACCACGCCGCCAACTGGGCGGCCAGCTCGGGAGGCATATCCCCCTCGTTAACAGGTGTAACTACCACAGGGATCGGCTGTCCCGCGTTCAGGATCGGAACTGGGGCCTCTACTGGACTGACCGGGCTTGCCGGAGGTGACTCGGGGACCGGGGCCTCCCCTCCTGCCGCCCTATTCCTGGCCCTTTTACCTCTCCCGGCAGGGACTACTCCCGGCAATGCTGGTCCGATGACTTTCTTCGGTCTACCCGTACCATTCATTGTCGCCATCTGCTTCTTCATGTTCGCCATGTCCTTCACCAGCATGCGAAGCATTTGTTCGGTCCCAACCTTCTTTCCGACTTTCTTGCCAGGCATCGTCACGGATATTCGACTCGAGGTCCTGGATCCAAAGCTTCGGAATCACTGAAAGGAGAAACACAAAAATTACAAGTTCTCAAAATTGGCTCTTTGTTCCGTCTCGGGCTCACGTGCAACGAGGAGGTGCAGCTTCCAAGCACAGGAACAAGAGGATGCTTCCTTGGATTGTTGCTCCTTTTATTCTTCCTCGGGAGGGCGTGGACCTTCCTCCAAACGCCCGCACGGCGTGTCCAACGGTGTAGGTGTCTAGGACAACCCCTCTTGGGCGGGAAAAAGGCGCGCCCCGGCTACGCCACTTCGGGCATACCAGCCGAGACACGCCTCCCGCCCAAAATGGTTTCCCGGGGGGATCGGGGCACCCAACCATACGTTCGGGGGGACCGAGTGGTCGCCCCTTTCCATTTTCTCCGCAAACACTATTTTCTATTCAAATTTTTTTTAAAGGGTTGCCCCAAATTCTTATTAATATAAGAGGGCATAATTTACTTTCAGATAAAGTAAAATAGAAGTGCTACCACAAACACTCCTTTACTACTTCATCTTTCTTTTTTGTTTTTTGTACATTTCTATTCAAATACTCTTTATGAAAACATTGCGACTGTTAAAAAGGATTATTTTATTATTTGTTACTTGACATTAATTTTTTTATTCATGTTTACTGCTGCAACGATAAACTTCCAGTTCCTCATGAGTGAAAATATGTCACAGTACTGCACAATATACATACTTATAAATCTGTTTTCACTCTAGAAGAAAAAGAGAATTACTTGATCTTTTTTTATTTGTACATATTTCAAACCTTCTTTTTTCTGCCTCTTCGTAGTATTTTCAATTCGCGACAATAATACATGAACTGTTCTTACGTCATTTTGTTTCTAAAGTACAATTATGCTTTTACACACTACATTTAGAAATCATAATAATATACTTGCATTAGAAAAATATATAAAGCATAAACTTATACCATTAATTTACCTCTCTTTAAAATTCTTTCCTCCTTCCGTCGACATACATCCAACTCCTCTGGAGGGAACATAAGGTTTTATACATTACAATATGTACATTAACTTTATGTTCCCTCAGAGGAAATGGACGATAAACTGAAGATGAATCTGACGATCGTAAACTTTATCTTGTTCACAGTTTGATCATCCCTAATTAAATCACAGAAGCAAAACTAATCATCATACGGTGTGGTTTACATACGTTTTGGTTATTCAAGTCACTATGGAACCAATTTAGTGCTCCTCCTATTTTTTGTGACTTTTCTCAGTTGACACATGCTCGCATTTCCACTGTTTAACTTGCGCACGTGTTTTTGTAAACGTGAAACTTGTTAACTAGTTTTAGTGTTATTTTATATCCTCATACATATTCGCTCTTTCTTTTTCTTTTAATTCTTTCTCTCTTTTATTATACGAGAATTAAAATAAATACCTTTGTCTTTATTTTTTAAAACAAGTATATTTATTGGTTACTGTGTACAGTTTCTGTCCACAATTTTAATACACTTCCCTACCCAAAACCCCTATTATCCTTATTTTTTTTTAAAGGTGCAATTAGATTTTTTTTATTTATTCGAGTATTAAAATAAATACATTATTGTTGATGTGCGAGTTCCTTCCCTTATACACAGTTGATTGCCACATCTCTGAACATCTGAGGTACCTGGCGGGCTAGTTGGCCCCAGGGACCCACAGGATTGAGGAGGAATTAATTCTCTAACCTAAAATGCACCACAGGGCGTGTTTGCAGACATGTCACCTCAGGCCACGTCACCTTCCTTCACCACTGTACCCCGTTGCTGGTTATAAGTTGGGGAATTAATTATCTTTCAATACTGAGAGTCCCTGAGGGCCAAACAGTCCAACAGGTATCTCCAGTATGCACCATGAAGCTGCGTTGCAGACAGGTGTTCAGAGGCCATGCCCCTTTTTACACATCTCTGCCACACAGCTCTCTGGCGCTTATTGGAGGTGCCTAGTGGGCTAGTTTGACCCTAGGGAACCTCTAAAATCAGCCGAACTACAAATTCCGATTTACTCACCTGTTATCAGGAGATACCTCAGTGCTGCATCTTTGAGGCCAGTACTGATCCTGAAAAGTAATTCTAACCGTACTTACCAGTAACTTGAATTTACTTCCATTGGCTAACATTGACTGGTTTCACTTGGAAATTCTTCTAAGTGTGTAGTTTTCGAACTTTAAAATATCACCTAAAATCATTCGAACAACGAATTCCGATTTACTCACTTGTTATCAGGAGAGTACCCAGTGCTGCATCTTTTAGCTCAGCACTGACCCTGAAAAGTGTAATTCTAAGCGTACTTACCAGTAACTTGTATTTCTTTCCTTAGGAATCCATTGTCTGGTTTTCACAATAAAAGTTTCTAAGCGTTGATTTTCACAAACTACAAATATTGTTTAAAAATTGCCTGAATAACTTAAACGCATTCTTTAACTGTTTACAGGAGATGCACCAGTGCTAGATCCAGTATCCATCACTGAGTAAGTAAAAGTAACAATAACACTACTTACCTGCGAAGTGAATTTTCTCCCATAGGATAACATTGGTGATTCTATATGTAAAAGTTTCTAAGTGTCAACTTTTAAAATACAATAATATTCCTTAAAAATCACTACCATAACCAAAACGATTTTACCCAATTGTTTACTTTGAAATGTCCCAGGACTGAATCTAGGATCCAGTCCTGTGGTTAGAAAAGTAACCATAAAGTTACTAATTGCATTTAACTAGAAATTCACATTGAGCTCAATGTTGCATTGTGTTTGAACTTGTGTTGCCCATTAAAATAACTGTAACTACTGTACTTAAAAGTCTATTGCCTATTTGCAAAGTATTTAAACTAAAGTAATTCATTCTGAGAAAGTACATTTTGTAATGTAATGTATAATGTAATTATAATGTAATTTAAAAAATAAAATATCTAAAAATAAATTGCTTAAAAAAGTGTAGTAAGTATATAAAATAAATATTACAAATAATACATTAAAAATTGTCATTTACAAAATCTTTGAAATTCACTGAAAAAAACATAGGTTTCAGACATGTCATAGTTAGGAATTAGCATTTAAAAAAACTTTGAAATTCACTGAAAAAACTATAGGTTTCAGACATGTTATAGTTAGGAATAAGCATTTAAAAACCTTAGAAATTCACAGAAAAAAACATAGGTTTCAGGGGTGTAATAGTTAGCTGGACATTTCACTCATACAAAACCATTGAAATTCCTCCGTTATAGTTAGTTCTGCTAACTATAACTCGTGCACCCGCAATCCACTGATGATGTCACATATTACATCATTCATGACATGGTCAGTGACATCACTGATGATGGATTGCGGGCGCGCAAGTTATAGTTAGCTGAACTAACTATAACAGGGGAATTTCAATGGTTTTGTATGAATGAAATGTCCAGCTAACTATAACATGTGTGAAACCTATGGCTTTCAGTGAATTTCTAAGGTTTTTTAAATGCTAATTCCTAACTATAACGTGGCTGAAACCTATGTTTTTTTTCAGTGAATATCTAGTGGTGACCACCACTACATTTATATATATATATTTCTTCTTGGAGGAAAGTGGTTGGACATATATGTGTATATATATATATATATATATATATATATATATATATATATATATATATATATATATATATATATATATATATATATATATATATATATATATATATATATATATATATATATATATATATATATATATATATATTATCTACTGGCGATAGCCAGTAGGTATATAAAGTTAAGATTGGCTACCATAGGAAAATCCGAACATTCTATTGGGAAAAACTTTGGCGCCGAATGAGGGATCTGCCTGTAATTTTCCTTTAAATGGTCTCGCTGCGCTCCGCTCCTTCCCTGAAAGTTTCAGGGGGATTCGTGAAGTGGGGGCTGAGAAAAAAGGGGGTCCCAAAACATGTTTTCCCCATGTTAATTTCCATAGGACGGTCTGACAAGTCTACAGCCCGAACCGTTGTACGGAATTACGCCAAACTTGGCAAAATTGTAGGGAATTGTACACAGATGTGCCTTTGCTATGTTTGGTGAAAATTGCTCCAGTGGTTTTTATGAAACTTAGGTTCAAAAACACATAGATATCTATATGAGCTTACGGGTCCGCGCAACGTACGCGTATGTGCGCGTACCCTTACGTGTGCGAGCGCGATCCTGATTGGCTGCCAGTCGACTGTCAACATTCCAAACTGTCCAAACCAGGAAGAGTTGGCCACCATCTTGTTTCTCAGGAGAACTGAGGCACAAGAGAGCCCAAAACAAGAGTGGAAAACACAAAAAAGGGGCAGGGTAGAGACCCTCTAGCCCTTCTTAGGTTGTCCCAGAAGGACCCCCAAGGGCAAAAAAAATAAAAAAAATTTTTTTAATGAAATCGTGGGGTGCGCGCACGGTACGCGTATGTACGCGGACCTGTACACGTACCGTGCGCGCACCCCGTGATTTTTTTTTTTGCCCTTATGGGTCATTCTGGGACAACCTGATAAGGGCTAGGGGGTCAGGGGGTCTCTACCCTGCCCCATTTTTGCGTTTTCCAGTCTTGTTTTGTGCTCTCTTGTGCCTCAGTTCTCCTGAGAAACAAGATGGTGGCCAACAATATTAACATATAAAAACGTTATTCGCTTATATAATTTGCATTTACAAAACCTTTGAAGTTTTTTGAAAAAAAAATTGGTTTCAGGCCATATATAGTTAGGAATTAGCATTTAAAAAACCTTGCAAATTCACTTAAAAACCATCGGTTTCAGGCCTTATATAGTTAGGAATTAGCATTTAAAAAACCTTGTAAATTCACTTAAAAAACCATAGGTTTTAGGCTTACGTGATTTTATAAAAAAAAAAATAATAATAATTTTGCCCTTGGGGGTCCTTCTGGGACAACCTGAGAAGGGCTAGGGGGTCAGAAGAAAGAAGGTGGTCCAAGAAGGATAATAACATATATAAACGTTATCCGCTAATAGAATTAGCATTTACAAAACCTTTGAAAATTATTGAAAAAAAATATAGGTTTCACGCCTGATATAGTTAGGAATTAGCATTTAAAAAACCTTGCAAAATCACTGAAAAAACCATAGGTTTCAGGCCCTATATAGTTAGGAATTAGCATTTAAAAAACCTTGCAAATTCACTTAAAAAACCATAGGTTTCAGGCCTTATATAGTTAGGAATTAGCCTTTAAAAAACCTTGCAAATTCACTTAAAAACCATAGGTTTCAGGCCTTATATAGTTAGGAATTAGCATTTAAAATACCTTGCAAATTCACTTAAAAACCATAGGTTTCAGGCCTTATATAGTTAGGAATTGGCATTTAAAAACCTTTGAAATTCACTGAAAAAAGCATAGGTTTGAGGCCCTATATAGTTAGGAATTAGCTTTAAAAAAACCTTTGAAATTCACTCAAAAAAGTTTTAGGGGTGTTATAGTTTGCTGGACATTTCACTCATACAAAACCATTGAAATTGCTCCTATATAGTTAGTTGGACTAACTATATTTCGCGCACCTGCAATGCACTGCTGATGATGTCACGTGGATGATGTCATCAGTGATGTCACTGACCATGTCATGAATGATCTAATATGTGACATCATCAGCAGTGCATTGCGGGATATAATTAGGCCCAAGATTTTAACACAACGGCGTCCTAAAAGTGACACACTGAAATCTCATAGATTTCACTGCGTCACCTCTACGACCCTTTCTTGCGTCAATACATCCCTTTTGCATACATTACACCTGACGTAGGTATAATGTGGCGCAGGGGTTTACAAAGTGACGCATCTACCTAGATGCGTCACTTTGTAAATATGACAGAATAAGGTGCATTTTTTACAGCACTGGTGCGTCACAAAAAGTGATGCACCGGTGGCATAAAAGTGACGCATGTCCTCATAAATGAGGCCTTCAGTCTTCTACTCATGCGCCACATTTAATATATGACGCATTATGCCGCAAGTACTTACTGATACGTCAGTATTTCAGACGTATCTGTAAGCGCAAAATTGATGCATTGCTGGAGTGTGCCACAAAAATGATGCAACTCCAGCAATGCATGCTTTCACATGGGGCAAGTCCTATGTGAAAGGGCCTGCATCAGTCTTACGCCTGCTGTGAGGCAGGCCCAAGATTTTGACACAACAGCGTCCTAAAAGTGAGGCAGTGAAATCTCATTGATTTCACAGCGTCACCTCTACGACCCTTTCTTGCGTCAATACGTCCCTTTTGCATACATTACACGTGACGTAGTATAATGTGGCGCAGGGGTTTACAAAGTGACGCATCTACCTAGATACGTCATTTTGTAAATATGACAGAATAAGGTGCATTTTTTACAGCACTGGTGCATCACAAAAAGTGACGCACCGGTGGCGTAAAAGTGACGCATGTCCTCATAAATGAGGCCTTCAGCCTTCTCCCCATGCGTCATATTTAATATATGATGCATTATGTCACAAGTACTTACAGATACGTCAGTATTTCAGACGTATCTGTATGCACAAAAGTGATGCATTGCTGGAGTGTGTCACAAAAATGATGCAACTCCAGCAATGCATCTTTTCTTACCCTTCCACACCCCCTTCCTTTTCTACATTTTCTTTGAATATCCACATTCTCCATGTTCACTCTCCTTCTCCTTACTTTCCTTCCCCACACTCACCTTTGTTCAGTCCCCCTACTTCACTTCCTTTCTCCTCTCATACCTTTCTGTTCTTTCTTACTCATTTTCCTCTCCTTTATCAATGCACTCCACTTCACTTACTCTTTTTCATTTTTTTGAAACCATAGCTCTTTGATGAGAATTGGAGGTAGTTCTGAAAAGAACTTTTTTTTTCTTCTTTTTTTCTTCTTTTTTCTTTTTTTAGAACAAAAACAAAACAGGGAATGGAAACTGCTCAACAGGAGCAAAAAACAAAAACAAATTTAGGGCTGGGAATGGCAGCGATGGTTCTCCAATGCTCGAACCATGAGCAGAACACTTTGTTTCCCATAGCAAAGTAGCTGATCACAGTCTCTGCATTTAAGGACGCCTTTGTTAAAAGCAGGCTGAATGTTCGGAATCAGCTCTTGTGATCTCCCCCTCACCGATGTTGTTGGTCCTCCGGTTGATGTAAAGGCCCCATTCCTGGGACCCTCTTGTGCTAGACCCCTAACACTCTCCCGGGCATAGTTCTGGGGGTGCCTCCTTTCTACGTGGTGAATCATAGTTGAATTACCAAACCTGTACTGCTTTCGGGGGTCTCCATGGGAAAGTACAGTTTGGCAGATTTTACATTCAACTTTTGGTGCATTTACTTTTTTATGCCCATCAGGTATAGAAAAAACATTCCAGATGAAATGTTCTTTCACCTTCGGCTGAGGAGGCTCTTCATCGATGAAATCATTGGTGTCATCTTCACTGCTGGATGGTCTGGCAGCCATGATAATCCAAGATATCCAACAAAGAATCGAGAGCAAAAAGGCAGGTCTTGTAGTCACAAAAGTGCCCCACAGGTCAATAGAACAGTTTCAACCTGCTGGGGCATAATCTATGTACTGAGGAAGATTAGACACTATCTCTCTCAGCAGGCGGGAAAACAAGTTGTGGTTGCACTCATTGGCTCCCGTCTGGACTATTGCAATGCGCTGTATGCGGGACTAAACAAGGGTCTGCTGCAGTGCTTGCAAATGGTCCAGAACGCGGCGGCCAAATTTGTATTAGACCTGCCCAGAAGTGCCTCGGCCACCTCCGCCAGAAAATCGATACACTGGCTCCCCATCGAAGATCGGATCCTCTTTAAAACTATGTGCATGACCTACGGGGCCCTGGCCAGAGGCAGTTCTACTGGGATCGGATCCATCTTGTCTCCCTATAGCCCCTCCAGGAACTTGCGCTCTGCCAACAAATTTCTGTTATCAGTCCCCCGCAGAGCTAAATGGGGTGGCAAAGCCTTCTCCACTCTGGCACCTAAGTGGTGGAATATTCTTCCGGTGGAACTTAAGTCCCTTCCCACCATGCAGTCATTTAGAAAGGCTCTGAAAACTCGGCTTTTCGCGAAGTCATACTTGTAGTTGTGTTCTGCCTTTTTTGTTTTGATTTGTTTTTGTTAGGCGCCTTGATGCCTTCGGGTTTTAGTTGCGCATTATACATTTTATTTCATTCATTCATTCATTCAGGAAAAAATTATAATTTGTTTTTTTTAAAATATTATTATAAAAAAATTATTAATAATTCATACTTACACAAAACAGCAAATAAAAAAATAAAAAATCATAGGCTAGAAACTCGATCATTTCAAATGACATCACTGATGACATCACTGATGACATCTCAAATCACATCACTGATGACATCACTGATGACATCATTCATGTGATAATACGATGCACCTCCTCACACTCTAATCTAACCTTTGATATATCCAGTGTTAAATACAGACTACCATTCCAGAAACCATTGACACACCAATACCAGTTACTACATACGCACTCACTGATTCGTAAGTCTACACACACATCCACTCATTTACCCATACAATCACTCATGCATACAGCCACTCATCAATACAACACTATCATATGCACTCATACACCTATAGAGATACTCACACACTGCCACTCATTCATGGAGTTACTCACACACCTAGTCAGTCAGGCAAAGAATCAATCACACTCCCATTTCCTTATCCATACAGTTATACACACATAACCTTACTTATTCAAACATATACTAACACATACTTACTCTCATTTACAATCACTGATACAAGTCCACATTGATCCATGCAGTCACTTACGCAATCACAGGCTCTCATGTATAGTCATTAATGTATGCCAACTCTCACATGCACTGTGTTTTACATATGTACTTACTTGGACATGTAGCACTGAGATATCCATACACTCACCAACACACCCATGTACACAGTCAACCGCCCATACAGCTGTTTCCACATGCACTCTTGAACCCATACACCAAGTGAATCAACTGCTCACTCATCTATGCACAGAGTCACACACCTCCCACCTCCCAGCTACCCCCACACATTCACCCCCACATACAAATACTTGGGCAACCAATCAATAACCCATATAGCCACTCATATAGCTACTAATCAACACATGCAGCAGCTTACAAAACAACAGACATAATGATGCACAAATTCAGACAGTTTAGTCACTAACCCATGCATTCAGTAAGACACATTTAATCACTCACTCATACAGTCAGTCATGCACCTACTAAATCTGTCATCCATACACTCATACATACACTCATTCTTCAATATGTAAAACATATTTTATTTTTACAGAAACACATATTCACTGGATGATGTCATCAGTGATGTCATCAGTGATGTCATTTGAGATGTCATCAGTGATGTCCTCAGTGATGTCACTGACCATGTCATGAATGATGTAATATGTGACATCATCAGCAGTGGATTGCGGGCGCGCAAGTTATAGTGAGTCCAACTAACTATAACGTGGGACTTTCAATGGTTTTGTATGAGTAAAATGTCCAGCTAACTATTACTGGTGTGAAACCTATGGTTTTTTCAGTGAATATATATATATATAAATATATATATATATATATATCACAACAAAGTGCTCCGGTGTTTAGCCACAGACCCTGCAGGGTGGGTCAGTGCAGCGGACCCGAGCCACCCGCTCAAATATCCACAGATAGCCTCCCTTCTTCGCAGAAAGGTACACCGACACTGGATGCAGTTCGTAATATAAGCTTTAATTTCATACGGGAAGTCACACCGGTCATAAAACACCCAACGCGTTTCTCGTTATTCCAGGCTTGATCACGGCTGGAAGATTTCTGCATTTGACTGATGCGTGCTATCACGCTGCTTTATGCCTTTTTGCAGAGTCCAACTACAAACAGGCGTGTTTTTTTTTCTTCACCATTACCAGCAGCATGGCAAAACTTTATTAACACTCCCTTGCACAGCGGCTTCAACATGTAAATGCGTGAAGATAGTTTGTAGATGCACAGTTCATAAGACCTGTATTATTCAACTTTCCTCGCTTCTCCTTATGTTACGCAACTGTCATCAGCAAGTGGAAAACTTCCCTCTCACAACCCTTTCCTGCAAAGTGGTTAGCATTTTTCTTTCACATTTATTGAATATAATGACTAATTATTTGCTCAAATATGGCGACTTGTTGCTCAGACTTTGTGTGGAACCTGTGCTATGCACTACTCCGTGGTCACTGTTTATTTAAAAGCATATGTAAATGTTGTTGTCTGCTTCACTCATGAACCGTGACTAAGGTTATAGCTGAAACGCGTCGGAGAAGCCATACATAAAATTTTGGACATCCGCATTCAGGAGTGTCTGAGTATTCCTTTGAATAATGAGGAATCATTGCTGTTGTTTAGGGCTAACGGAGCCCAATTTGGACCACTGCTATTTGGAGCCTGGGATCTCCAGAGCTGTTAAATTCAACATAGATATATATATATATATATTATAGTAAATCCTTATTTCTAAGGAGCTCCTTCAGAATTCCACTTGTAAACTCTGTTAATTGTGACCTCTCCTGAAGCAGAGGAGTTGGCCTAACGGCTAGAGTGGTCGACCTCGAATCTGCGGAACTGGGTTCGAGTCTCGGCAATGACGCTGAACATTCTGGGAAAATCACTTAATCTCCCCGTGCCTAACAAAAATAATGTGTCCTCATGTAATAACTGGTGCTTTGTAAAGCTCTCTGATACCCGATACGGGTCAAGTTTGCGCTATATAAAACAAAAAAACAAAAAACGCCAAATTAGGAGCCTCAGAAGTTAAGTATTTCATTATTCTGGAAACCATTTTTTATAATACTGTGTGCCTTGTATGATTAAATGTTTGTCTATATATGTTATGAGTGCTGGTTTTTGTAGTACTTTATGTAATGACTCTTTATTATGCTGAAGGCTTATTGAGTGTATATGTCAATTTTCATGTATTTAGTAAACCTCCTTTAACTACTCTGCTAATTGATTAACCAAATCTACACCTTCCTTAATTTGATGCTGGGCATACACTGAATGCACTGTAAGATTGAAGTTTTGATTATGCCAGATCCTTATCTCTATTTTATCAGGACTTACCATTTATAAGGATCTCAGTCGACTGGATCTTTTTATCTGCTAAGAAGTGTAAAAGGGAGAAAACAAATAAAGTCACCTTCATCAAGATCCTCTGCAATTCAAACCTGGAAAAATCTCTCACTCTATCTCAGATTTAAGGGTTTTATAACAAAGCCAAAAACAACTGAACATACAAGCACCTCATTACGAGGTTGAAAAAGTACACAGGCAATAATACAAAGTTCATTATCCTGATTAACCTTATTCGATGCGAGGTAAAAAGAATAAGCAATCCCAAGAAGATTAAACAAGTGACATTTGAACCAATATCTAAGGTGGTCTTCATCGGATTTCAGAAAGGAACAGTTTAGTTTAGTTCTATCCCTACTCTAACACTAAGATGGCATCCCTACATAGCAGCCTCCTAAAACCCATGAAAGGTGTCAGCTTGTGAAGACTTCCTCAGAAGTACATTCAACTTGGGAAAAGCAGAACCTAAATTGTAACATCCAACTTCTTCCGGTTTCAAACTGTGATATGCTAATGACACTTGTAGGCAAGCTCGGGCTGAGTTGGGCCTAGCACTAAAATCTAGGGATCCTAGCAAAGTAAAGGTGGCACGAGGTAACTACAGGAAAACGCAGATTGGTGCAAAAAAGGTATGGGAAGAGTGTAAATGGCAGGAACTCAAGGAGGTGTGTGCATCTAAAAACTCAAAATCATTTTGGGATATATTTAAATGGTATAGGGGTGGGTGCCCGGATTGCCCGCAGAATAATGTTGCTCAAAGTTCGTGGATTGAGTATTTCAAGCCGCAATATGCTTGTAGAGGAGACACTGAAAGTAATGCATTTCCACTTTTATATTTTATAAAGATGCCGCTTTTAGCTTAGGGGATGTTGATAGGGCGTTAGACTCAGTAACAGAGGGACGAGCCCCGGGTATGGATTGCGTCCCCGCTGATTTGTTTTTAAATGTAAACAAAGATGCAGACTATATATTGTTTATCTAGCAAACGCCATAGCCCAAGGGATGGCTGCCCCCCCTTCTTGGAAGGGAGCAGAAATCGTGCCTGTATATAAAAAAGGGGACAAGTCTATAGCAGGCAACTATAGGCCTATTAGCCTAATCGACTCCATTCAAAAATACAAACCTGGATGGACGACATGAACCTCTTGAGCCCACTCAATCTGTCTAAGTCTTCATTCCTAGAATCAAACCGTTCTCTTACCCTCCTAATCACTCTCTACTCTCAACGACCCTCTCTGCCTCGTCTGCCTCTTCTCCCTCATCTGCATCTCCTCCCTCGGGGCACTGTCCCTAATACAAAATGCACAACTCCTAAAACACGCCCAACACACCTCCTCTGGATGCACATCTTCAGCAGGTGATTTTCCACAACTTGCACTTCTTCCTAAACTGTTGAGTTGCCTTTGGGTCCCAGGCTTCTCCATCGTGCTTCCAGTTATCGAGACTCCAATGTAACAGTGTAACAGGTCTCCTCCATACCTAGCTCCTAAAACAATGAGCATCTGTCTAGCTAACAAGGGAAATGTCCTTGCACCTGCAACGGAAAACATGAGAACAGAACAACCTTGCACATGAAATTCTGCTGACTATATTCTATTGAAACACTTCCCAAGGGGAAAAACATTTTCAGGCCTTCTCGACTCTGCTAACATAAGGAACCATGAGCAGGTCTTCCACGGCAAAACGTGAACTTTCATTTTATACTGGCCTCTACACGTATAAATCTACACAATGTTAGTAATTTTACATTTCTAAGCATTACATTTCTCATGTTTAAGGCACTATGGTCATTCCTAGACGTGCAAACTTTTATATGGCACATTTAAATCTACTAAACTATATAACATGAATTAATTTGTAAAACACTAGCAACTAACAATCACATTTTAAATGTAAAAGTAAATGTACAGGGATTTATATAGTGCAAATCACCAACCGGTTTCTAAGCGCTTGCTTAGGGAACCCGTCCTGGTATTCCCCTGTGAGATACCCCCGGCAGGGTATCCGCAAAGTGAAAGCCAGGCATCCCGCCGCGAGGGGCCGTTGTGGAGATTAAGCAAACTATTGCCCAGAGTCGCAGAGTGTGAACCCGTGAATCGAGTAGGCACCGGAGCGAGAATTGTCGAGTCCATGGTCATTTTAGGACTCAAGACCCCGCCGAGCCGGGAATTGAACCCTGGTCCCGGGCTGACCTCTGCTCCCAGGTCTGCCTCCTCTAACCAGTGAGCCACACTTCTCCACATAGACAAATGTCAATTATACTCTCCAATTAACATGAGCTAATTTTCTAGCAACACAAGTACACAATTCATTATTATGTTTACATTTTCTAATGATTAAAGGTTATTTTCTCTCCAGATTACATATGGGTTTGGACTAACTTTGACTATAATGCACCCCTACAGATTTCAGAATAACATGTCGCTCTATAAGTTCCCCCTTTTGATGACTAGTGTCATCACCAAAATCACTACTGCCTGGAGAAGGAACCGATCTAAACAGAACTTGTAGCCACTCTTCTCTTGCGAAAGCATTTCTAAATCCTTGATATTCTGATAATGACTGTCCTGCAGTCTAGCCATTCTTATCTCTTGCGCTCTAAGAGATCTCTCAACTTGATTCGCTCTGTACCGCTGATAGGCTCTTGCAAATCCTCACAAACAAACCACACAAACCACAATGATAATGATAGGCTTCAGAATATACCCAACGATACCCTTTCCCAAACTAGCAAACCAATTTCACACCTTTCCAAAACCTTTTCCTACTTTCTCCCAAGCACCTTCCACAGTCAAATCCTTAATCTCATGATGAATTACAGTGATTTTACTTATATATTTCACTGAATCCTTACTGTTATCTGGAATATAAGTACAAAACTCTTGAACTTTCAACATTTTACAGACTCCACCCTCTTTTGCTAACAGAACATTTAAAGCAATACGGTTTTGCATCACCATCGTCCTTATCGACAACATCTCCCCATCCACAAGTAACAGAGATTTAGCTGTATTTGTCGACAATCGATCAACAACAGTCGCTAGCTTTCTTCTTTTCACATCATTCAAAATTACTTCCAATCCTGATATGACTGCTCCAAAAATATCCCCAATCACTGCTCCTGCACTCCCAGCTCTCCTTACTCTTGAATGCTTCTCATACTCCAACAATTCCAAATCTTCAGAGTGATAAATCTTTGGAAAAATCATACCCAAGTAACATGTACCATACCAATTGGCAGGCAGTTGTACATAAGCATTCCTCCCACACACATAATACAATGTCAGCACCACTTGCACTGAACCTTGCATAAAGTCCTTCACAGACGTCTCCATGGTGAACACATGATCACACGAACTCTGTCCTACATAGATCTTATCATAATACGTCTGCACACACTACAAACACAACTTCCCCTTCAGAGGAAAATCCAATGCTATTGGAAAGGGGCGACCACTCGGTCCCCCCGAACGTTTGGCAGAGTACCTCGATCCCCCCGGGAAGCCATTTTGGGCGGGAGGCGCGTCTCGGCTGGTATGCCCGAAGCGGCGTAGCCGGGGCGCGCTTTTTCCCGCCCTAGAGTGGGCTGGCCTAGACACTGACGCGGCTGGCCACGCCCTCGGGGCAGGCAGGGGCGGGTTTACGCCCGCCCTGAAGACGGATAAAAAGGGACGCAAGACCAGAAGGCATCCTCTTGTTCCTGTGCTCTGAAGCTGCACCTCCTCGCTGCACGTGAGCTCGAGACGGAACGAAGAGCCAATTTTGACCCACCCACCAGCCCCTGAAGACGGCCAGTTGTTTGTAATAAAAATGGATCGATAATTCTATTTCGTTTACAGGTTGTGGTATTATAGTGTTGATATTGAGTGTGTAATAAAATTGGTCGATTTTATGTATGTTTTGTGATTAAAGAAATTCGGATTTAGTGTCCATTTATAAGCATGCTTTTTCGGTCATAGTGGCCAATGTATTGTTGGTTTAGTTAGCATTGTCGTATTTATTTTGGTCGGGCGGTAAGGTCATGATCGGTGAGCAGTAATTGGAAGATCCCTATGAGTGGGCGTCACCCAACACGGATGGGAGCGCTCGGGAGAGGTGGCCTTTGGCCCCTCAACGGGGAGGCGGTCCCTTCTAAGGATGGGTCGCCGAAAGAAAAGGAAAGGCGGTCAAGGCCCCTTCCTGTGTAGGAGGGGTTACAGCCCCCTCCTGGGGAATTTCCCGGGGCCAGTGACGTCTGCGACGGCAGATGTGGTAAGTTGTGTGGGGTTTGGGGGGAGGTCTACGCTACCTTCTAGATAACTCACACGAGTCCTCGAACGACCTTTAAGTGGCGTCGAGTTTATTGGGGCCCCCGTCAAGTCAAGGGAAATTGGTAGTTGCACTTGAGGTACGCCTCAGTGCTGTCGCCCCTCCCAAGTGGGGGGGGGTATTTCTGGTTAGGGATCTTGACACCGGTTACGACCTTGCCGTTGGCCCTTAAACGTTAGGATGTACAATTTCAAAATTTCAAGAAAATGTTTTGTAGGTTGTTAGTTCGGCTAGGAGAACCTCTGTATTAGAGAATCTGTTAAGGTTAGCCAAACATCGCAATGTGGTAATGAAATTGTACATTAATATGAAACTGTTTAATGTTTTAATTTTTTGTTTTAATAAATACGGCCGGGAGGGTCACTCCCTCCCTCTTCCAAAAACTTCAAGAACTGTTTCCGGTTTCCCTCCTTTGGGGATTGTGTTGAGAGGGGGTGGCGGGTATCTCAGCCATAAGGACCATAGCTTCCCTTAGCTCTAGGAACTCTCTCCTCATCTGTTCAGTCTCCTTGTCTATCTCCTGTGTCTGTGTTAATTGTCTATATTTATCCTCTATTTTATCTACAAACTTCTTCTCTACATCTGTTAGTGAACAGATCAGATAATGCCTGTGGCAATAAGAGATATCTAACGTGGTATCTGGTAAGAAGTATATCCCAACGCTGTCTTCTTGCTTATAATAATCATACTTATTCAGGTGCTTGTAAGTTGGTACTTCTAAAAGCACTACATCATAATTTGAAAAGAAATACTCATAAGGACCTCTTCCGTAAAAGAGACTAAGTAACAAACTACATGTAATGCCATAAGTCAGTGGAAGATGATGATACTTGATAACCTCATCCACCGAGGCAGGCAACTGCATACACACATAACAATCTTTTGCATCCATCGCTTCAACATACTCATATAGCAGCTTGACATATGCATTAAGCTTAAAATCCCCTTTTGACAAATCTATTTGCAGCCTACGATTATTTTGATCTAGCAAAGCCTTTTCCGCTCCTATGATGCCCTCTTTCTTGGTCGAAGTACTAGGCGTAGGTGTTCCCTGCACCTGTCTGACTTATTCCTCATGTGAAATGACTACTGGCACTATAATAACTATCGCTATGGAAATGATCACTCCTACTATGAGTGTGACTACCATACATTTAGACCTACAGTTTGGGTTTCCAGCCTCCATTTTCACTGTTGCTTCTGAGTTTCTACAATCAACTTTAGAGTCTCTTTTCCACCACTAGTTGCAGCTTTAATCAGTCCAAACACCACTCCTCAATAGGCTGGAACCCCCACCTTTGATTCACAGTTCTTGTTCCTTATTTACACAGTCCACAAAAATACTTCCTTAACCCCCTTCTCCAACGGAAGTCCCTAAATGTATTCTTCTTCCACTTGGGCCTAGGTTGTCTTCCTTTGAGCCTATTTACAAAACACAGTCTATTAACAGTTCACAATGAGTTCAGATCCTATTTCAGCTAGAACATGTTGTAAGATTTCAAGTCAAACAGTTATCGGATCTTTTGTTGATGCTTCAAAACCAAAGAACAGAAAGGTTAATCGATGCAAAATCAAAAGTCTCACCTTACTCAGGACTGGAGGATTCGGAACCGTGATCGTCAGTGCCCCTTCGATTTCAAGTCCGGGCACCAGGAGTACCACTTTGATTTTCAGTAACGGATTTCTGCTGATTACACAAGGACGGAAAGGTTAATCGATGCAAAATCGAAAGTCGCACCTTACTCAGGACTGGAGGATTCGGAACCGTGATCGTCAGTGCCCCTTCGATTTCAAGTCCGGGCACCAGGAGTACATCTTTGATTTTCAGTAACAGATTCCTGCTGATCACATTCACGGACCTCAGCCTCCCGGAACTCACTACCCCCAGTATCAGTAACTGCGTTAGTCCACTCTGGGGTAGAGTATCTCTGGCAAGGCCCTCTCGTGTTCTTGGATCTTCTCAAGCCTTGATTTTGCTCTTCGTCGCTCTCCTCTGATTCTGAGACCTCAGACACAGGTGCAAGGTCTCTCTTGGGAGCTAGTCACAGATTCAACCTTGTCTGTCTCCCAGGCCACACATCTTCTATGCTGTTAGCCCTTCTGCTTTCTGGCTGATCACACTGTGCACCACTTCCTTCTGCTGAGTCTGACTCTGGACCACTCCCAGACTGGCTTTCTTTCTCACAGTCAGTATTCGGGTTATGGACAGCGCAACCCACCTCAGCTCAACCTGATGTCTGAATAGACTCATCAGCAACCCTCACAGGTTGGCTTGACCTCTCTTGTGGATCTGCCACCACAACTGGGTTTTCATTTGGGAGAGGTGCTGTTTCTTCCAAGGGTGCTGGGACTCTACGGATGTGAAAAGCGTGTACCCCGTTTGGCAGTCCTCCACACTTCACTGCTGTGTTCATCACCAGTATCACCTGGTAGGGGCCTCACCACTGAGTATCCAAACAGCTCTTCCTCACATGCTTACGGATAAGCACCCAATACCCTGGACACAAGGCATGACAAAGGTTGCTTGCAGCTGGGACTGCATCAGCCTGCACCTGGTTAGACACAGATCGGACCACATCAGCTGGTCCTTTGCAGTAATCTAGGATCAAATCATCAGTGATGTTTATCAATGCTCTGGCTGGCACTGCTGGCAATTACAATTTCATTCCCAGTAAGATCTCATGTGGGGAAAGACCAGTCCTCCTATCTGGCACACTGCGAACACTCATGAGAACCAGAGGCAATGCTTCAGGCCACTTCAGAGATGTAGACAAACACACTTTTCCCTACAGTGCTTTCAAAGTCCCATTGATATGCTCCACTATCCCAGATGCCTCTGGTCAATAACTACAATGAAGTCTCTGATCAACTCTTAAAGCAGTGTAAAGCAACTTCATGATCTCGCTGTGGAAGTGTGTTCCTCTGTCTGACTCCAAAGAGGTTAGAAAACTGAACCTAGGAAACAGTTCTCTCAATAACAGCTTTGCTATAGTGAGGGTGTCACATCTCCTAGTTGGGTTAGCCTCCTCCCACCATGAAAACACACACAACACCACCAAAATGTACCTCAATCCATTGCACTTCTGCATTTCAATACAATCCAACTGCATTCTATTGAATGGTTGCCCCAACCTTTCACTGTGACTCAAAGTGACAACAGTCTTTTTTCCCGCATTCATCTGTTGACAAGTAACACACCTCTGACACACAGCTTCATCAACCGCACAAAATTGTGGACTGTACCACATCTGTCTGAACACTCGTACCATCGCATCTCTTCCTAGGTGTACTGCACCATGAATATGTCTAGTCATCAGACTCAAAAGATCATCTGGTAAAACAGCTCATCCATCACTCGAAACCCAAATGTCAACATCCCCTTTCTCACATCCAGATTTGATCCACACATTCCTTTCCTGCTCTGAGACCTGGTCCTGCAGGTGCTTGAGCTCGTCCCAAGTGTCTGTCATGGCCATCATCATGTTGAGTTTGGTTCCCTCTTGGCTCTCTCCTGTGTAATCTCCTGTAAATATACATCCTTGCACAGCACAAAAACGTGGAATCTCATCAGCGTACTTATTACAGAGAGAGACAAAATCGGTTCCTTTCCTATGTGCTATTTTTTGACAACAGCAATTTCCTTAGGACGTTGTAATGTGTCTAACAGTTGTCTTGCAAATTCACCATTCCTAATGGCAGAACCAGATGATGTCATATAACCCCTTTGAGACCATAGCTGTCCGAAATCATGAACCACACCAAACCCATACTGGCTTTCGGTGTAGATGGTGATTCGGATCTGATCTGATATGCAGCTGAGCAGGCTCAAGTCAAAGCAATAAGTTCAGCCACCTGTGCGGAATATACTCCTTGCAGACAAGCAGCTTCAACCACTCCTGAGATGGTACATACAGCAAATGCTGCTCTCACCTAACCCACACTGTCTCTTAAGCATGAACCATCAACAAAGAAAATCTCATCAGGGTCAGACAGAGGTTCATCAACAATGTCGGGTCATGGTTTGGTGCAGTCACATTGAGACAGTCATGGTGTTCAAAATCCTCATCATCAGCATTTGGTAAAGGCATCAATGTAGTGGGATTTAAGACAGAACACCTTCTCAGAGTCACATTCTCCGCAGCAGGTGTAACCTGCTCGTAGCGTGTGAGTTTGTTATTGGTCAGGTGCTGCGTCTTAGTCCTCCTCATTAACAGTTCAACAGAATGTGGAACATGCACAATCAACGGATGGCCCATCACAATGCTTTCACATCTCTCAATACTGACACAGGTTGCAGCAACAGATTTGAGACTTCCGGGCTACGCTGAAGCTATTGGATCTAGAGTAGCTGAAAAGTAGGCAACTGGTCTAGGGACATCTAATGATTCTGAGTTAGGACTGATAATGTAGAACCTTCCCTCTCACAACAGAACAGTGATAAAATATTTATTGTAATCAGGCATTCCCAAGGCCGGAGCACGGCACACGCTCTCTCAAATCTAGGAAAGCCTTCAAGCAAACATTGTCCCATGGTAGCGGATCGTTCACATCCTTTTGAGTCAGCCTCTGTAAAGGCTTCGCCTTCAAGGAGAAATTGGGAATCCATTGGCGACAGTAACCAACCATCCCTAGGAACATTCTCACCTCTTTCTGGTATAGCCATGCTCATGATTGCCTCAATACGGTCTGGTGACACCTTTCTCTTGCCTTTATCAATTCGATGACCCAAGTACTGAACCGCACGCAAACAGTACTGCAACTTGTTTGGAGAAAACCTTATGTCCATTCTCTGCTAAGTGATTCAGTAGGGCAATCGTGTCTATCCTGCAAGCCTCCTCCGTCTCTGATGCGATCAAAAGGTTGTCAATATATTGCACGAGAATGGAGTTCTGCGACCACACAAGAATCTCAAGATTCTTCTCGAAGAGCTGATTGAAAATCAATGGGCTCTCCGTATACCCTTGAGGGATACAACACCAAGTTAACACACGGTTCTACAGCCGAAAGCAAATAAATATTGTCTCTCCTCATGCAGGGGTATCGAAAAGAAGGCTTGACACAGATCAATTACAGTAAACCACTCAGCTTCGCATGGAATCTGGAATAATATTACTGATGGATTTGGTACCACTGGACAATATCGAACAACAATTGTGTTAATCTTTCGAAGATTGTGCATAATCCTGAATTTCCCACTCGGCTTTTGTAGTCCCATAATTGGTAAATTGCATGGACTACCTATTATTTCCTTCAGAATTCCTAACTTAATTATGGACTCAATTACAGGTTTAATTCTTGCCAGTGTCTCTGGTGACAAATTGTACTGAGGCGTTCTTGGAAACTCAACATACTGTTTAACCTGGATCTTAACTGGCTCAACACCTCTGATTAGTACAATCTCTTCTCCTGTGTTAATTGTCTATATTTATCCTCTATTTTATCTACAAACTTCTTCTCTACATCTGTTAGTGAACAGATCAGATAATGCCTGTGGGCATAAGAGATATCTAACGTGGTATCTGGTAAGAAGTATATCCCAACCCTGTCTTCTTGCTTATAATAATCATACTTATTCAGGTGCTTGTAAGTTGGTACTTCTAAAAGCACTACATCATAATTTGAAAAGAAATACTCATAAGGACCTCTTCCGTAAAAGAGACTAAGTAACAAACTACATGTAATGCCATAAGTCAGTGGAAGATGATGATACTTGATAACCTAATCCACCGAGGCAGGCAACTGCCTACACACATAACAATCTTTTGCATCCATCGCTTCAACATACTCATATAGCAGCTTGACATATGCATTAAGCTTAAAATCCCCTTTTGACAAATCTATTTGCAACCTACGATTATTTTGATCTAGCAAAGCCTTTTCCGCTCCTATGATGCCCTCTTTCTTGGTCGAAGTACTAGGTGTAGGTGTTCCCTGCACCTGTCTGACTTATTCCTCATGTGAAATGACTACTGGCACTATAATAACTATCGCTATGGAAATGATCACTCCTACTATGAGTGTGACTACCATACATTTAGACCTACAGTTTGGGTTTCCAGCCTCCATTTTCACTGTTGCTTCTGAGTTTCTACAATCAACTTTAGAGTCTCTTTTCCACCACTAGTTGCAGCTTTAATCAGTCCAAACACCACTCCTCAATAGGCTGGAACCCCCACCTTTGATTCACTGTTCTTGTTCCTTATTTACACAGTCCACAAAAATACTTCCTTAACCCCCTTCTCCAACGGAAGTCCCTAAATGTATTCTTCTTCCACTTGGGCCTAGGTTGTCTTCCTTTGAGCCTATTTACAAAACACAGTCTATTAACAGTTCACAATGAGTTCAGATCCTATTTCAGCTAGAACATGTTGTAAGATTTCAAGTCAAACAGTTATCGGATCTTTTGTTGATGCTTCAAAACCAAAGAACAGAAAGGTTAATCGATGCAAAATCAAAAGTCTCACCTTACTCAGGACTGGAGGATTCGGAACCGTGATCGTCAGTGCCCCTTCGATTTCAAGTCCGGGCACCAGGAGTACCACTTTGATTTTCAGTAACGGATTTCTGCTGATTACACAAGGACGGAAAGGTTAATCGATGCAAAATCGAAAGCCGCACCTTACTCAGGACTGGAGGATTCGGAACCGTGATCGTCAGTGCCCCTTCGATTTCAAGTCCGGGCACCAGGAGTACATCTTTGATTTTCAGTAACAGATTCCTGCTGATCACATTCACGGACCTCAGCCTCCCGGAACTCACTACCCCCAGTATCAGTAACTGCGTTAGTCCACTCTGGGGTAGAGTATCTCTGGCAAGGCCCTCTCGTGTTCTTGGATCTTCTCAAGCCTTGATTTTGCTCTTCGTCGCTCTCCTCTGATTCTGAGACCTTAGACACAGGTGCAAGGTCTCTCTTGGGAGCTAGTCACAGATTCAACCTTGTCTGTCTCCCAGGCCACACATCTTCTATGCTGTTAGCCCTTCTGCTTTCTGGCTGATCACACTGTGCACCACTTCCTTCTGCTGAGTCTGACTCTGGACCACTCCCAGACGGGCTTTCATTCTCACAGTCAGTATTCGGGTTATGGACAGCACAACCCACCTCAGCTCAACCTGATGTCTGAATAGACTCATCAGCAACCCTCA
Source organism: Lissotriton vulgaris (assembly GCF_964263255.1). Lineage (NCBI taxonomy): Eukaryota > Metazoa > Chordata > Amphibia > Caudata > Salamandridae > Lissotriton > Lissotriton vulgaris. The sequence goes on along the minus strand of NC_141699.1, from coordinate 467,122,576 downwards.
CAGGTTGGCTTGACCTCTCTTGTGGATCTGCCACCACAACTGGGTTTTCATTTGGGAGAGGTGCTGTTTCTTCCAAGGGTGCTGGGACTCTACGGATGTGAAAAGCGTGTACCCCGTTTGGCAGTCCTCCACACTTCACTGCTGTGTTCATCACCAGTATCACCTGGTAGGGGCCTCACCACTGAGCATCCAAACAGCTCTTCCTCACATGCTTACGGATAAGCACCCAATACCCTGGACACAAGGCATGACAAAGGTTGCTTGCAGCTGGGACTGCATCAGCCTGCACCTGGTTAGACACAGATCGGACCACATCAGCTGGTCCTTTGCAGTAATCTAGGATCAAATCATCAGTGATGTTTATCAATGCTCTGGCTGGCACTGCTGGCAATTACAATTTCATTCCCAGTAAGATCTCATGTGGGGAAAGACCAGTCCTCCTATCTGGCACACTGCGAACACTCATGAGAACCAGAGGCAATGCTTCAGGCCACTTCAGAGATGTAGACAAACACACTTTTCCCTACAGTGCTTTCAAAGTCCCATTGATATGCTCCACTATCCCAGATGCCTCTGGTCAATAACTACAATGAAGTCTCTGATCAACTCTTAAAGCAGTGTAAAGCAACTTCATGATCTCGCTGTGGAAGTGTGTTCCTCTGTCTGACTCCAAAGAGGTTAGAAAACTGAACCTAGGAAACAGTTCTCTCAATAACAGCTTTGCTACAGTGAGGGTGTCACATCTCCTAGTTGGGTTAGCCTCCTCCCACCATGAAAACACACACAACACCACCAAAATGTACCTCAATCCATTGCACTTCTGCATTTCAATACAATCCAACTGCATTCTATTGAATGGTTGCCCCAACCTTTCACTGTGACTCAAAGTGACAACAGTCTTTTTTCCCGCATTCATCTGTTGACAAGTAACACACCTCTGACACACAGCTTCATCAACCGCACAAAATTGTGGACTGTACCACATCTGTCTGAACACTCGTACCATCGCATCTCTTCCTAGGTGTACTGCACCATGAATATGTCTAGTCATCAGACTCAAAAGATCATCTGGTAAAACAGCTCATCCATCACTCGAAACCCAAATGTCAACATCCCCTTTCTCACATCCAGATTTGATCCACACATTCCTTTCCTGCTCTGAGACCTGGTCCTGCAGGTGCTTGAGCTCGTCCCAAGTGTCTGTCATGGCCATCATCATGTTGAGTTTGGTTCCCTCTTGGCTCTCTCCTGTGTAATCTCCTGTAAATATACATCCTTGCACAGCACAAAAACGTGCAATCTCATCAGCGTACTTATTACAGAGAGAGACAAAATCGGTTCCTTTCCTATGTGCTATTTTTTGACAACAGCAATTTCCTTAGGACGTTGTAATGTGTCTAACAGTTGTCTTGCAAATTCACCATTCCTAATGGCAGAACCAGATGATGTCATATAACCCCTTTGAGACCATAGCTGTCCGAAATCATGAACCACACCAAACCCATACTGGCTTTCGGTGTAGATGGTGATTCGGATCTGATCTGATATGCAGCTGAGCAGGCTCAAGTCAAAGCAATAAGTTCAGCCACCTGTGCGGAATATACTCCTTGCAGACAAGCAGCTTCAACCACTCCTGAGATGGTACATACAGCAAATGCTGCTCTCACCTAACCCACACTGTCTCTTAAGCATGAACCATCAACAAAGAAAATCTCATCAGGGTCAGACAGAGGTTCATCAACAATGTCGGGTCATGGTTTGGTGCAGTCACATTGAGACAGTCATGGTGTTCAAAATCCTCATCATCAGCATTTGGTAAAGGCATCAATGTAGTGGGATTTAAGACAGAACACCTTCTCAGAGTCACATTCTCCGCAGCAGGTGTAACCTGCTCGTAGCGTGTGAGTTTGTTATTGGTCAGGTGCTGCGTCTTAGTCCTCCTCATTAACAGTTCAACAGAATGTGGAACATGCACAATCAACGGATGGCCCATCACAATGCTTTCACATCTCTCAATACTGACACAGGTTGCAGCAACAGATTTGAGACTTCCGGGCTACGCTGAAGCTATTGGATCTAGAGTAGCTGAAAAGTAGGCAACTGGTCTAGGGACATCTAATGATTCTGAGTTAGGACTGATAATGTAGAACCTTCCCTCTCACAACAGAACAGTGATAAAAGATTTATTGTAATCAGGCATTCCCAAGGCCGGAGCACGGCACACGCTCTCTCAAATCTAGGAAAGCCTTCAAGCAAACATTGTCCCATGGTAGCGGATCGTTCACATCCTTTTGAGTCAGCCTCTGTAAAGGCTTCGCCTTCAAGGAGAAATTGGGAATCCATTGGCGACAGTAACCAACCATCCCTAGGAACATTCTCACCTCTTTCTGGTATAGCCATGCTCATGATTGCCTCAATACGGTCTGGTGACACCTTTCTCTTGCCTTTATCAATTCGATGACCCAAGTACTGAACCGCACGCAAACAGTACTGCAACTTGTTTGGAGAAAACCTTATGTCCATTCTCTGCTAAGTGATTCAGTAGGGCAATCGTGTCTATCCTGCAAGCCTCCTCCGTCTCTGATGCGATCAAAAGGTTGTCAATATATTGCACGAGAATGGAGTTCTGCGACCACACAAGAATCTCAAGATTCTTCTCGAAGAGCTGATTGAAAATCAATGGGCTCTCCGTATACCCTTGAGGGATACAACACCAAGTTAACACACGGTTCTACAGCCGAAAGCAAATAAATATTGTCTCTCCTCATGCAGGGGTATCGAAAAGAAGGCTTGACACAGATCAATTACAGTAAACCACTCAGCTTCGCATGGAATCTGGAATAATATTACTGATGGATTTGGTACCACTGGACAATATGGAACAACAATTGTGTTAATCTTTCGAAGATTGTGCATAATCCTGAATTTCCCACTCGGCTTTTGTAGTCCCATAATTGGTAAATTGCATGGACTACCTATTATTTCCTTCAGAATTCCTAACTTAATTATGGACTCAATTACAGGTTTAATTCTTGCCAGTGTCTCTGGTGACAAATTGTACTGAGGCGTTCTTGGAAACTCAACATACTGTTTAACCTGGATCTTAACTGGCTCAACACCTCTGATTAGTACAATCTCTTCTCCTGTGTTAATTGTCTATATTTATCCTCTATTTTATCTACAAACTTCTTCTCTACATCTGTTAGTGAACAGATCAGATAATGCCTGTGGGCATAAGAGATATCTAACGTGGTATCTGGTAAGAAGTATATCCCAACCCTGTCTTCTTGCTTATAATAATCATACTTATTCAGGTGCTTGTAAGTTGGTACTTCTAAAAGCACTACATCATAATTTGAAAAGAAATACTCATAAGGACCTCTTCCGTAAAAGAGACTAAGTAACAAACTACATGTAATGCCATAAGTCAGTGGAAGATGATGATACTTGATAACCTAATCCACCAAGGCAGGCAACTGCCTACACACATAACAATCTTTTGCATCCATCGCTTCAACATACTCATATAGCAGCTTGACATATGCATTAAGCTTAAAATCCCCTTTTGACAAATCTATTTGCAACCTACGATTATTTTGATCTAGCAAAGCCTTTTCCGCTCCTATGATGCCCTCTTTCTTGGTCGAAGTACTAGGCGTAGGTGTTCCCTGCACCTGTCTGACTTATTCCTCATGTGAAATGACTACTGGCACTATAATAACTATCGCTATGGAAATGATCACTCCTACTATGAGTGTGACTACCATACATTTAGACCTACAGTTTGGGTTTCCAGCCTCCATTTTCACTGTTGCTTCTGAGTTTCTACAATCAACTTTAGAGTCTCTTTTCCACCACTAGTTGCAGCTTTAATCAGTCCAAACACCACTCCTCAATAGGCTGGAACCCCCACCTTTGATTCACAGTTCTTGTTCCTTATTTACACAGTCCACAAAAATACTTCCTTAACCCCCTTCTCCAACGGAAGTCCCTAAATGTATTCTTCTTCCACTTGGGCCTAGGTTGTCTTCCTTTGAGCCTATTTACAAAACACAGTCTATTAACAGTTCACAATGAGTTCAGATCCTATTTCAGCTAGAACATGTTGTAAGATTTCAAGTCAAACAGTTATCGGATCTTTTGTTGATGCTTCAAAACCAAAGAACAGAAAGGTTAATCGATGCAAAATCAAAAGTCTCACCTTACTCAGGACTGGAGGATTCGGAACCGTGATCGTCAGTGCCCCTTCGATTTCAAGTCCGGGCACCAGGAGTACCACTTTGATTTTCAGTAACGGATTTCGGCTGATTACACAAGGACGGAAAGGTTAATCGATGCAAAATCGAAAGTCGCACCTTACTCAGGACTGGAGGATTCGGAACCGTGATCGTCAGTGCCCCTTCGATTTCAAGTCCGGGCACCAGGAGTACATCTTTGATTTTCAGTAACAGATTCCTGCTGATCACATTCACGGACCTCAGCCTCCCGGAACTCACTACCCCCAGTATCAGTAACTGCGTTAGTCCACTCTGGGGTAGAGTATCTCTGGCAAGGCCCTCTCGTGTTCTTGGATCTTCTCAAGCCTTGATTTTGCTCTTCGTCGCTCTCCTCTGATTCTGAGACCTCAGACACAGGTGCAAGGTCTCTCTTGGGAGCTAATCACAGATTCAACCTTGTCTGTCTCCCAGGCCACACATCTTCTGTGCTGTTAGCCCTTCTGCTTTCTGGCTGATCACACTGTGCACCACTTCCTTCTGCTGAGTCTGACTCTGGACCACTCCTACACTGGCTTTCTTTCTCACAGTCAGTATTCGGGTTCTGGACTGCGCAACCCACCTCAGCTCAACCTGATGTCTGAATAGACTCATCAGCAACCCTCACAGGTTGGCTTGACCTCTCTTGTGGATCTGCCACCACAACTGGGTTTTCATTTGGGAGAGGTGCTGTTTCTTCCAAGGGTGCTGGGACTCTACGGTTGTGAAAAGCGTGTACCCCGTTTGGCAGTCCTCCACACTTCACTGCTGTGTTCATCACCAGTATCACCTGGTAGGGGCCTCACCACTGAGCATCCAAACAGCTCTTCCTCACATGCTTACGGATAAGCACCCAATACCCTGGACACAAGTCATGACAAAGGTTGCTTGCAGCTGGGACTGCATCAGCCTGCACCTGGTTAGACACAGATCGGACCACATCAGCTGGTCCTTTGCAGTAATCTAGGATCAAATCATCAGTGATGTTTATCAATGCTCTGGCTGGCACTGCTGGCAATTACAATTTCATTCCCAGTAAGATCTCATGTGGGGAAAGACCAGTCCTCCTATCTGGCACACTGCGAACACTCATGAGAACCAGAGGCAATGCTTCAGGCCACTTCAGAGATGTAGACAAACACACTTTTGCCTACAGTGCTTTCAAAGTCCCATTGATATGCTCCACTATCCCAGATGCCTCTGGTCAATAACTACAATGAAGTCTCTGATCAACTCTTAAAGCAGTGTAAAGCAACTTCATGATCTCGCTGTGGAAGTGTGTTCCTCTGTCTGACTCCAAAGAGGTTAGAAAACTGAACCTAGGAAACAGTTCTCTCAATAACAGCTTTGCTACAGTGAGGGTGTCACATCTCCTAGTTGGGTTAGCCTCCTCCCACCATGAAAACACACACAACACCACCAAAATGTACCTCAATCCATTGCACTTCTGCATTTCAATACAATCCAACTGCATTCTATTGAATGGTTGCCCCAACCTTTCACTGTGACTCAAAGTGACAACAGTCTTTTTTCCCGCATTCATCTGTTGACAAGTAACACACCTCTGACACACAGCTTCATCAACCGCACAAAATTGTGGACTGTACCACATCTGTCTGAACACTCGTACCATCGCATCTCTTCCTAGGTGTACTGCACCATGAATATGTCTAGTCATCAGACTCAAAAGATCATCTGGTAAAACAGCTCATCCATCACTCGAAACCCAAATGTCAACATCCCCTTTCTCACATCCAGATTTGATCCACACATTCCTTTCCTGCTCTGAGACCTGGTCCTGCAGGTGCTTGAGCTCGTCCCAAGTGTCTGTCATGGCCATCATCATGTTGAGTTTGGTTCCCTCTTGGCTCTCTCCTGTGTAATCTCCTGTAAATATACATCCTTGCACAGCACAAAAACGTGGAATCTCATCAGCGTACTTATTACAGAGAGAGACAAAATCGGTTCCTTTCCTATGTGCTATTTTTTGACAACAGCAATTTCCTTAGGACGTTGTAATGTGTCTAACAGTTGTCTTGCAAATTCACCATTCCTAATGGCAGAACCAGATGATGTCATATAACCCCTTTGAGACCATAGCTGTCCGAAATCATGAACCACACCAAACCCATACTGGCTTTCGGTGTAGATGGTGATTCGGATCTGATCTGATATGCAGCTGAGCAGGCTCAAGTCAAAGCAATAAGTTCAGCCACCTGTGCGGAATATACTCCTTGCAGACAAGCAGCTTCAACCACTCCTGAGATGGTACATACAGCAAATGCTGCTCTCACCTAACCCGCACTGTCTCTTAAGCATGAACCATCAACAAAGAAAATCTCATCAGGGTCAGACAGAGGTTCATCAACAATGTCGGGTCATGGTTTGGTGCAGTCACATTGAGACAGTCATGGTGTTCAAAATCCTCATCATCAGCATTTGGTAAAGGCATCAATGTAGTGGGATTTAAGACAGAACACCTTCTCAGAGTCACATTCTCCGCAGCAGGTGTAACCTGCTCGTAGCGTGTGAGTTTGTTATTGGTCAGGTGCTGCGTCTTAGTCCTCCTCATTAACAGTTCAACAGAATGTGGAACATGCACAATCAACGGATGGCCCATCACAATGCTTTCACATCTCTCAATACTGACACAGGCTGCAGCAACAGATTTGAGACTTCCGGGCTACGCTGAAGCTATTGGATCTAGAGTAGCTGAAAAGTAGGCAACTGGTCTAGGGACATCTAATGATTCTGAGTTAGGACTGATAATGTAGAACCTTCCCTCTCACAACAGAACAGTGATAAAAGATTTATTGTAATTAGGCATTCCCAAGGCCGGAGCACGGCACACGCTCTCTCTCAAATCTAGGAAAGCCTTCAAGCAAACATTGTCCCATGGTAGCGGATCGCTCACATCCTTTGGAGTCAGCCTCTGTAAAGGCTTCACCTTCAAGGAGAAATTGGGAATCCATTGGCGACAGTAACCAACCATCCCTAGGAACATTCTCACCTCTTTCTGGTATAGCCATGCTCATGATTGCCTCAATACGGTCTGGTGACACCTTTCTCTTGCCTTTATCAATTCGATGACCCAAGTACTGAACCGCACGCAAACAGTACTGCAACTTGTTTGGAGAAAACCTTATGTCCATTCTCTGCTAAGTGATTCAGTAGGGCAATCGTGTCTATCCTGCAAGCCTCCTCCGTCTCTGATGCGATCAAAAGGTTGTCAATATATTGCACGAGAATGGAGTTCTGCGACAACACAAGACTCTCAAGATTCTTCTCGAAGAGCTGATTGAAAATCAATGGGCTCTTCGTATACCCTTGAGGGATACAACACCAAGTTAACACACGGTTCTACAGCCGAAAGCAAATAAATATTGTCTCTCCTCATACAGGGGTATCGAAAAGAAGGCTTGACACAGATCAATTACAGTAAACCACTCAGCTTCGCATGGAATCTGGAATAATATTACTGATGGATTTGGTACCACTGGACAACATGGAACAACAATTGTGTTAATCTTTCGAAGATTGTGCATAATCCTGAATTTCCCACTCGGCTTTTGTAGTCCCATAATTGGTAAATTGCATGGACTACCTATTATTTCCTTCAGAATTCCTAACTTAATTATGGACTCAATTACAGGTTTAATTCTTGCCAGTGTCTCTGGTGACAAATTGTACTGAGGCGTTCTTGGAAACTCAACATACTGTTTAACCTGGATCTTAACTGGCTCAACACCTCTGATTAGTACAATCTCTTCTCCTGTGTTAATTGTCTATATTTATCCTCTATTTTATCTACAAACTTCTTCTCTACATCTGTTAGTGAACAGATCAGATAATGCCTGTGGGCATAAGAGATATCTAACGTGGTATCTGGTAAGAAGTATATCCCAACCCTGTCTTATTGCTTATAATAATCATACTTATTCAGGTGCTTGTAAGTTGGTACTTCTAAAAGCACTACATCATAATTTGAAAAGAAATACTCATAAGGACCTCTTCCGTAAAAGAGACTAAGTAACAAACTACATGTAATGCCATAAGTCAGTGGAAGATGATGATACTTGATAACCTAATCCACCGAGCCAGGCAACTGCCTACACACATAACAATCTTTTGCATCCATCGCTTCAACATACTCATATAGCAGCTTGACATATGCATTAAGCTTAAAATCCCCTTTTGACAAATCTATTTGCAACCTACGATTATTTTGATCTAGCAAAGCCTTTTCCGCTCCTATGATGCCCTCTTTCTTGGTCGAAGTACTAGGCGTAGGTGTTCCCTGCACCTGTCTGACTTATTCTTCATGTGAAATGACTACTGGCACTATAATAACTATCGCTATGGAAATGATCACTCCTACTATGAGTGTGACTACCATACATTTAGACCTACAGTTTGGGTTTCCAGCCTCCATTTTCACTGTTGCTTCTGAGTTTCTACAATCAACTTTAGAGTCTCTTTTCCACCACTAGTTGCAGCTTTAATCAGTCCAAACACCACTCCTCAATAGGCTGGAACCCCCACCTTTGATTCACAGTTCTTGTTCCTTATTTACACAGTCCACAAAAATACTTCCTTAACCCCCTTCTCCAACGGAAGTCCCTAAATGTATTCTTCTTCCACTTGGGCCTAGGTTGTCTTCCTTTGAGCCTATTTACAAAACACAGTCTATTAACAGTTCACAATGAGTTCAGATCCTATTTCAGCTAGAACATGTTGTAAGATTTCAAGTCAAACAGTTATCGGATCTTTTGTTGATGCTTCAAAACCAAAGAACAGAAAGGTTAATCGATGCAAAATCAAAAGTCTCACCTTACTCAGGACTGGAGGATTCGGAACCTTGATCGTCAGTGCCCCTTCGATTTCAAGTCCGGGCACCAGGAGTACCACTTTGATTTTCAGTAACGGATTTCTGCTGATTACACAAGGACGGAAAGGTTAATCGATGCAAAATCGAAAGTCGCACCTTACTCAGGACTGGAGGATTCGGAACCGTGATCGTCAATGCACCTTCGATTTCAAGTCCGGGCACCAGGAGTACAACTTTGATTTTCAGTAACAGATTCCTGCTGATCACATTCACGGACCTCAGCCTCCCGGAACTCACTACCCCCAGTATCAGTAACTGCGTTAGTCCACTCTAGGGTAGAGTATCTCTGGCAAGGCCCTCTCGTGTTCTTGGATCTTCTCAAGCCTTGATTTTGCTCTTCGTCGCTCTCCTCTGATTCTGAGACCTCAGACACAGGTGCAAGGTCTCTCTTGGGAGCTAGTCACAGATTCAACCTTGTCTGTCTCCCAGGCCACACATCTTCTGTGCTGTTAGCCCTTCTGCTTTCTGGCTGATCACACTGTGCACCACTTCCTTCTGCTGAGTCTGACTCTGGACCACTCCTACACTGGCTTTCTTTCTCACAGTCAGTATTCGGGTTCTGGACTGGGCAACCCACCTCAGCTCAACCTGATGTCTGAATAGACTCATCAGCAACCCTCACAGGTTGGCTTGACCTCTCTTGTGGATCTGCCATCACAACTGGGTTTTCATTTGGGAGAGGTGCTGTTTCTTCCAAGGGTGCTGGGACTCTACGGATGTGAAAAGCGTGTACCGCGTTTGGCAGTCCTCCACACTTCACTGCTGTGTTCATCACCAGTATCACCTGGTAGGGGCCTCACCACTGAGCATCCAAACAGCTCTTCCTCACATGCTTACGGATAAGCACCCAATACCCTGGACACAAGTCATGACAAAGGTTGCTTGCAGCTGGGACTGCATCAGCCTGCACCTGGTTAGACACAGATCGGACCACATCAGCTGGTCCTTTGCAGTAATCTAGGATCAAATCATCAGTGATGTTTATCAATGCTCTGGCTGGCACTGCTGGCAATTACAATTTCATTCCCAGTAAGATCTCATGTGGGGAAAGACCAGTCCTCCTATCTGGCACACTGCGAACACTCATGAGAACCAGAGGCAATGCTTCAGGCCACTTCAGAGATGTAGACAAACACACTTTTTCCTACAGTGCTTTCAAAGTCCCATTGATATGCTTCACTATCCCAGATGCCTCTGGTCAATAACTACAATGAAGTCTCTGATCAACTCTTAAAGCAGTGTAAAGCAACTTCATGATCTCGCTGTGGAAGTGTGTTCCTCTGTCTGACTCCAAAGAGGTTAGAAAACTGAACCTAGGAAACAGTTCTCTCAATAACAGCTTTGCTACAGTGAGGGTGTCACATCTCCTAGTTGGGTTAGCCTCCTCCCACCATGAAAACACACACAACACCACCAAAATGTACCTCAATCGATTGCACTTCTGCATTTCAATACAACCCAACTACATTCTATTGAATGGTTGCCCCAACCTTTCACTGTGACTCAAAGGGACAACAGTCTTTTTTCCCGCATTCATCTGTTGACAAGTAACACACCTCTGACACACAGCTTCATCAACCGCACAAAATTGTGGACTGTACCACATCTGTCTGAACACTCGTACCATCGCATCTCTTCCTAGGTGTACTGCACCATGAATATGTCTAGTCATCAGACTCAAAAGATCATCTGGTAAAACAGCTCATCCATCACTCGAAACCCAAATGTCAACATCCCCTTTCTCACATCCAGATTTGATCCACACATTCCTTTCCTGCTCTGAGACCTGGTCCTGCAGGTGCTTGAGCTCGTCCCAAGTGTCTGCCATGGCCATCATCATGTTGAGTTTGGTTCCCTCTTGGCTCTCTCCTGTGTAATCTCCTGTAAATATACATCCTTGCACAGCACAAAAACGTGCAATCTCATCAGCGTACTTATTACAGAGAGAGACAAAATCGGTTCCTTTCCTATGTGCTATTTTTTGACAACAGCAATTTCCTTAGGACGTTGTAATGTGTCTAACAGTTGTCTTGCAAATTCACCATTCCTAATGGCAGAACCAGATGATGTCATATAACCCCTTTGAGACCATAGCTGTCCGAAATCATGAACCACACCAAACCCATACTGGCTTTCGGTGCAGATGGTGATTCGGATCTGATCCGATATGCAGCTGAGCAGGCTCAAGTCAAAGCAATAAGTTCAGCCACCTGTGCGGAATATACTCCTTGCAGACAAGCAGCTTCAACCACTCCTGAGATGGTACATACAGCAAATGCTGCTCTCACCTAACCCACACTGTCTCTTAAGCATGAACCATCAACAAAGAAAATCTCATCAGGGTCAGACAGAGGTTCATCAACAATGTCGGGTCATGGTTTGGTGCAGTCACATTGAGACAGTCATGGTGTTGAAAATCCTCATCATCAGCATTTGGTAAAGGCATCAATGTAGTGGGATTTAAGATAGAACACCTTCTCAGAGTCACATTCTCCGCAGCAGGTGTAACCTGCTCGTAGCGTGTGAGTTTGTTATTGGTCAGGTGCTGCGTCTTAGTCCTCCTCATTAACAGTTCAACAGAATGTGGAACATGCACAATCAACGGATGGCCCATCACAATGCTTTCACATCTCTCAATACTGACACAGGTTGCAGCAACAGATTTGAGACTTCCGGGCTACGCTGAAGCTATTGGATCTAGAGTAGCTGAAAAGTAGGCAACTGGTCTAGGGACATCTAATGATTCTGAGTTAGGACTGATAATGTAGAACCTTCCCTCTCACAACAGAACAGTGATAAAAGATTTATTGTAATCAGGCATTCCCAAGGCCGGAGCACGGCACACGCTCTCTCTCAAATCTAGGAAAGCCTTCAAGCAAACATTGTCCCATGGTAGCGGATCGCTCACATCCTTTGGAGTCAGCCTCTGTAAAGGCTTCGCCTTCAAGGAGAAATTGGGAATCCATTGGCGACAGTAACCAACCATCCCTAGGAACATTCTCACCTCTTTCTGGTATAGCCATGCTCATGATTGCCTCAATACGGTCTGGTGACACCTTTCTCTTGCCTTTATCAATTCGATGACCCAAGTACTGAACCGCACGCAAACAGTACTGCAACTTGTTTGGAGAAAACCTTATGTCCATTCTCTGCTAAGTGATTCAGTAGGGCAATCGTGTCTATCCTGCAAGCCTCCTCCGTCTCTGATGCGATCAAAAGGTTGTCAATATATTGCACGAGAATGGAGTTCTGCGACAACACAAGACTCTCAAGATTCTTCTCGAAGAGCTGATTGAAAATCAATGGGCTCTCCGTATACCCTTGAGGGATACAACACCAAGTTAACACACAGTTCTACAGCCGAAAGCAAATAAATATTGTCTCTCCTCATGCAGGGGTATCGAAAAGAAGGCTTGACCCAGATCAATTACAGTAAACCACTCAGCTTCGCATGGAATCTGGAATAATATTACTGATGGATTTGGTACCACTGGACAACATGGAACAAAAATTGTGTTAATCTTTCGAAGATCGTGCATAATCCTGAATTTCCCACTCGGCTTTTGTAGTCCCATAATTGGTAAATTGCATAGACTACCTATTATCTCCTTCAGAATTCCTAACTTAATTATGGACTCAATTACAGGTTTAATTCTTGCCAGTGTCTCTGGTGACAAATTGTACTGAGGCGTTCTTGGAAACTCAACATACTGTTTAACTTGGATCTTAACTGGCTCAACACCTCTGATTAGTACAATCTCTTCTCCTGTGAAAATCCAACACATCTTGTGAAATCGAGTCTCTCAAATCCAGTGGAAGCTCTTCCACTGTCAACACAGGGTACATTTCTATACACAAGTGCTGATTTGCAACCTTAAAGGTGGCATCATCATCATGAGTCTGCAATTCAACTCCCTTGGGGGTACAATAGATGGTGCAATTGAGTTTGCACAAAAGATCTCGTCCTTGCAATCAAACGTGATTTGAGTCGCTTACCACAAACTGGTGTCGATCTCAGAACGTCCCGATCCTTACAGGAATCGGTTCAGTCAATGGACTAGTCATTCTTTTGTTCGCTACTCCTACAACTTGGATAGATTGGCCCTAGAGGGGTAGGTTGGGAACTACTGCAGATCTAACAGTAGAACGGGTAGAACCAGTATCAACCAAAAAGGTGGTAAGATGACCGTCGACATCCGCCTCTACAAACGGTTCCTTCCGGTCTACCTCTAAGACTGCTCCAAGAGTGCAGCCTCCTCTCCCCTCAGGCACTGTAATTTTAATGGGTCTGAGTTGTACTCATCAGTGTTCTAAAAAAGGGGCATTTGTCTATACGTCTTTGTTCCCTGTGAAATTCTCGGAGGTTGTGGAACCTGCACCTGTGGTGCCACTGTCCCCCCTTGTATGGACCTTGGTCTCGTCATGGTATTCATGACCTCTTGTACTTGAACTACCTCCTCTCCTTCCTGCTGGACCGGATTGCTGGATTCAAGCTACACTCGCGTTTGCAATGGCCGATTTTGTGACAGAGATGACATGCAGTAGTCTTTTTCAATGTTGCCACATCTACTCCTGTTTTCGGAACTACTGGCTTTCCTTTACCTTGGCCCTGGGCATTCTGGGCTCCTCCCTGATTGCTCCCATTTCTCCTTACTAACGTCCCTCCACTTCACTGTACCTGGAGTTCCTTGTCAGCGGTTTGCATTTGGACTAACATCAGCTTATCTTTAAACTTTCTGTGCTTCGCGGACACCTCGTCACTGCAATATCTGGCATGTCGCAATATTTCGTCGACAGGCTTGTTCTGCCAACAAATCAGGTGATGCTGAATCATAAGCCTGATTTCTGATCTCAACCCTAAAACGAACTTGGAGACAAACTGTCCCATGTCCTTTGGATCTAAAGTATCCAACCCACTGTACTGCTTAAATGCCTATAAGAGCCTCTCATAATACTCATGCCCTGTCTCCTTCGGCTCTTGAACAGTTCGATCTATCTTAACCCAATCAATGTCCTGGGGCGAGACTTTGAATTTTAACCACGTGATTACTTTCTCAAACTTTTTCATTACAATTGGTCAAGAACCATTAGTAACAGAAGTCATTTGTAAAAGCTGTCAGATCACCTCTACTCCAAGGCACATGAACATTAGACACCTCTCGCAATGGATAATTCTCCACTCCTATCATCCCCCCTCCTGGAGGTGATGTCTCTCCTATGCTCTTTTTGGCACTCTTCTTTTTGGACCATCTTTATTCCCGCTTGTCAAGCATACTCCATGAACGTATCCCTATGATCAACTCTCGAATGTGAGCCTTCAGCCCTATAACTCTCTTCTCCTTCAATTCCTGGTCACTGTACTGCAATCTATGACTTCCTTGTAGCATCTTAGTTTTGGACAGATCAACCTCATATCTTTTTGCAAAGTCTGTTAACTTCTCATGTGCTGACTGAGCCTTACGAGTCACATCTTTTGCCTCAAACAACAACTCATCAGGTTCGTAACAATCCACCCTCTCCAAAGGCAAATTCCCATATATGATCTCATCTACCTCAGCCTTCAACCTCACCACATCCAGCATTTGTACTCTGATGGCAACCTTCAGGGTTGCTCAAATAGATGCTCCGCTTGCTTCTCCATTGTCTTTACTCTGGTCTCCACATCAGCTCCATTCCTCCACCTCCCTAAGAGATGGTTTATTTCCTGCACTTCCATAATCCCAGCCTCCCGTCATTCTATCATGCTGATTCGTCGTGGGTGGTTCCCACATCCTTAGATCTGACCTGGAGTCAGCAAGGGACCTTGGTCTCACTGTCCTTCCATCCACTTGTCCCCTTGAGGAGTCTGCAGTGGCTGGTAACAGGGTACTCGTTTCGATGGGCTTCGATAGGTGAGCTATCTCACTCCCTCCTGAGCCATTTCCTAATCCTGTTACTGACTGTGCTATACTCCCTTTCTTCACCTGATCATACACGGAAAATATAGGGCGAATGGTAACCGGCACTGTAAGAGCATCCGCTTACCTCGTAACACCTGTAATTCCATGAGCCTCAGATGTTGCTGGGGTCTGTGTTCCCATCCTTTTTGTACTTGTTGAGATTCTCGCAACCACTGTCACACTAGGCTGAGTCTGTGATCCCCCATTCCTCTCCGACGTTCCTGCCTTTCCCTCTGATGAATCTGTATTGTTTGGAGACGGTCTCTCTGCTAGCAGTCTCTCTATCAAGCTGTTGTCAGTGTCGCTATCATCATCCTCCACACACTTCTTTTGGGCGTCTCCTACTTTTACCATCAACGGGAACAGCCTATCCCCCTCAATAGTTTCTACTCTCTATCTTTTCTCCAATGCGTCCCATCTCGCATCTTGAAATGCCCTAATCAACGTTTTTACTCTTTCCTGACTTCGATCTTTGTTCCTGTCATTGGCTGCCCTAATCAGCGCATGGAGCGCCTCAAACAGTGTTGGTCTGAGCAAGGGTTGCAAAGAAGCCATAATTGTTTTCAACTAGTACAACACTTCCAATCTAAAGGTACCATAACGGGGAAAAGTCAATTCTTCATTCCCTTCAGTCATTTTGTGCCAGTTTTCGAGCCAAAGTATAGTATGCAATCCCACATTCATATCCATGTAATGAGCTAAGGTATCCTTAGGCGGAGCTTCTTCAACTCCTCGAGTAACCACCCTTCTATCTCCTCTACACATATCTCGTAAAACTTTAAAACAATTCATGGTGAACCCAACTTTTCCTCCTTTCGCGGCGCACTCTTAGTTCCTGATGACAATCCACCAGTAATAGCACGGCTCCACACCAACTGACCTATCGCAGCACGGCAACTTCTTGAGTCACTCTTCCTCCAATTGCAGCGGTCCTCCTTTACAAAGTCTCTCGCACTCTTTCACACATCTCTTTCATACGGTTTGTCCGCGAAACGACAGAACAGTCACTTCTCTGACTGTCAATCCACCAAACGACCGGACAGTCTCATGTAATTGTCTACCTCAATCTGGCAACTGTCTGTCCTCGAAACGACTGGACAATTGCACTCGACCATCTGTCCACGAATGACCGGACGGTCACAAAATCATTGATAGGATCCAATCACTCACTTACACATACACAGTGACCCACGACCTGCGTTAGTCACTCAAACCCTCACTCTCTCGCTCCCTACCTCAGGTGGGGCAATCAGTGATGTCACACGACTCCCCGTTCAATGGTCGACAATTACTCTCTGGGTGTCTTCTATACCACACTCTCTCAGGCTAATCGTCGAGCCTAAGAACTCCGGAACAGTGCGTGCTCACAGCCCTAATCTCACAATCATTCTACTCTCATTCCAACTCCGCAAGACATCACACAATCAAAATAACACCGCAATCTAACAGACACACAACCCTGTTCATACTCATTCCCTCACGAACTGCTGCTTCCGCCGCACCGTCACTCTCCGTTGATCTTCATCCGCCGTCCTCCGCTCGCGATCCGCTGGACTACCATCACCTTGGGCTCCACAACTCTGGAGACTCAATGACTATCTCCTTCTAGATTTAGATCTCCCTTAACTCTAGAGATAACCATCCTCTGCTACCAACTGATTATGACAGATACTAATCTCTATTATATCAGGACTTACCATTTATAAGGATCTCAGTCGACTTGATCTTTTTATCTGCTAAGAAGTGTAAAAGGGAGAAAACCAATAAAGTCACCTTCATCAATAGCCTCTGCAATGCAAACCCAGAAAAATCACTGACTCTATCTCAGATTTAAGGGTTTTATCACAAAGCCAAAAACGAATGACCATACAAGCACCTCATTACGAGGTTGAAAAAGTACATAGGCACTACTACAAAGTTAATTCTCCTGATTAACCTAATTCAATGCAAGGTAAAAAGAATAAGCAATTCCAAGAAGATTAAACAAGTGACAATTGAAACAATATCTAAGTTGATCTTCATGAGATTTCAGAAAGAAAGAATTTAGGTTAGTTCTATCCCTACTCTAACACTAAGATGGCATCCCTACATAGCATCCTCCTATAACCCATGAAAGGTGTCAGCTTGTAAAGACTTCCTCAGAAGTACATTCACCTCAGAAAACGAGTCAATCTGTCTAAGTCTTCATTCCTAGAATCGAACCCTTCTCTTACCCTCCTAATGGCTCTCTACTCTCATCGACCCTCTCTGCCTTGCCTGCCTCTTCTCCCTCATCTGCATCTCCTCCCAACGGGGCACTGTCCCTAATACAAAATGCACAACTCCTAAAACACGCTCCGACACACTTCCTCTGAACGCACATCTTCGGCAGGTGATTTTCCACAACTTGCACTACTTCCAAAACGGTTGAGTTGTCCTTGGGTCCCAGGATTCTCCATCGTGCTTCCAATTATCAAGATTCCAATGTAACAGTGTAACAGGTCTCCTACATACCTAACTCCTAAAACAATGAGCATCTGTCTAGCTAGCAAGGAAAATGTCCTTGCACCTGCACCGGAAAACATGAGAACAGAACAACCTTATGCATGAAATTCTGCTGACTATATTCTATTGAGAGCCTTCCCAAGGAGAAATACATTTTCAGGCCTTCTCGACTCTGCTAAGAAATGAAACCATGAACAGGCGTTCCCTGGCAAAACGTGAACTTTCATTTTATACAGGCCTCTACACGTTTAAACCTACACAATGTTAAATATCTTTACATTTCTAAGCATTACATTTCTCATGTTTAAGGCACCATGGTCCTTCCTACACGTGCAAACATTTATATGGGACGTTTACATCTACTAAACCATATTACACATTAATTTATTCGTAAAACACTAGCAACTAACAATCACATTTTAAATGTCGATTATACTCTCCAATGAACATAAGCTAATTTTCTAGCAATACAAGTACACAATTCATTATTGCGTTTACATTTTCTAATGATTAAAGGTTATTTTCTCTCCGGATTACATGTGGGTGTGGACTAAAATTGACTGTGATGCACACCTACAGATTTCAGAATAACATGTCCCTCTATCAGTTTCAATGTTAAACTGCTTTATTTTCTTTGTATTTGCCACATTGCCATTCAAAATGGAAATTTTTATCTCAGTGATTCCGGTATCTTCTTCCTCCATATTCCGTTTTTCCTGTGATTCCACCGTTAAAACGTTGGGGCATATTACCAAGCAATAGCGATAATTATCGCTATTGCTTGGTTAGAGACAAAAATTTACCGCTGAGCTGCGGCGATTTTTACCGCAAATATACCTTGGTATTACCAAGGTTTATCGCAAATGCGATAAAAATCACCGCAATGCATGAATATCGCTGAAAAGTCAGCGATATTCATGCATTAGCGAGCTAATGCTCTTAGCCATGTTATCCACCTCCCATTGGATAACATGGCTAAGAACTGCTCAGGGCAGGTGTTGGCTTTTGGAGATATTCCCGCAAAGCGCGAATATCTCCAAAAGTTGGTAATAGGAGATAGCGATGTTAGCGACTGTTTTCAGTCGCTAACATCTTGGCACGCCCACTTTGCATCTCATTAGTGATAAATATCACTGATATGCAAAGTGTGGCCCAAGATGGTCGCTATCTCCTACCAGCTGTCGCTAACTGGTGTTAGCGACAGCTAGGTAATAGGGAGATAATTTTATCTCCGCTTTCTTGGCTTTTAAAGCCAAAAAAGCGGAGATAAACCCCCTTGATAATATGCCCCGTTGTTTTCTTACTATGGCGAAGTAAATATATGATACTCACTGTATTCAGGTCTACAGGCTGACTAAGGTGATCATTATTTTGCCTGCCATTGGTGCAGCAAAGCAAATATTTTTCCTGTGTTTGCTTGATTCTTTCCACTTGTTGATTCTTTCCTAATCGATCCTTAAACTTTGAAATAACTTTTATCAGAACATGAGGAAGAAAATGTAATGCATCATTTAAAACACATTTTTAGAGTTTGAAATTGTTGAAAGATACATCAACTGAATGTAACTAAATAAACAAGTACGCTAAATGTCTAGTTTTGTTGATATCAATCATCTGCTACCCACAATAATGCATTACATACTTACGAGTGTATTTTCCATATGAAATGTGTGAATAATTTGTGTATAAAGGTCCCTACGATACTTTGTAAATTTTTACTTATTTTACTAGTATAGGAATGTTGGCAATAAAAAAACTTTAACAAGATGCCTAATAAAATTAAAATAATCCAAGAATAAATTCGGCATGCTTTATCAATTATCATATCTTGCCGCCTAATGTCCATGGCATTCTTATGATATAATATGATACAGGGTAGTGAATTCCAGAGGGCAATGGGCCATCTTCCGGTTTGCGTCCACTGCTATGATAGATACAAAAGCTTGCAATTTTAATCTGTAATGTTTCTGAAAGCAGATGCTAATCTGTCAATAACATATGTGTCTTAAATGGGCCCAGATGCACTCGAAGAATCATCAGGTTTTTCTTGCTTGTGGAAAGCTTCTGCTCTCCGTGTGATCTTGAAGACAAGCCACTGAAGAATACATCTCAGCAGGAAAGCTATTGATTAAGACAATGTGCTTATTTGACATACTCTAAATTTAATTCACATCTGTTGAAGTTTATCGGGACACTTTAAAATCACTGTATATTACAAAATACCGCAAAACACATGCACTCACATATGCAATGCCTATGAAAATAAATGTACCCAAATAAAACATCTTATTTGGAACAACCGTGCTAATAAACACACTTTCCCACATTTATCACTACAGTGCATAGGTAAAATTTCTTATTACCAAAGTACAGTGTAATTGACATGAAAACACATTGGTTATTGTCTCACAGATTCCATTGTGTTGCCACTTAAAAGAAGAAAACAACTGGAGACATACCCTCAAAACGTTCTTATTGTGATTTTATCTCACTGCACAGATTTAGCCTCTTTAGCTTTGAATACACCTTTGTTTATATGGCCGGGATGCCCGCCACCCCCTCCCAACACCACTTCCCAATGGGAGAAGACAGACACAGGTTTGAACTTTTGGAAGGCGGGGGGGAGTTACCCCCCCCGGCCGTATTTATTAAAATATGAAACAAAATTTAAAACATTAAATAAAAGTTTCATGAATTATATACAATTTTACTTTTATTACATTTTGATGAAGACATGTTCTTTGGCTAACCTTAACAGATCTCTAATACAAAGGTTTCCTAGCCGAGTCTAGCATCCTGAAAATGCATACATTCTAAATTAAAATTGTACATCCTAGCATTAAGGGCCAACGGCAAGGTCTTAACCGGTGTCAGATCCCTACTACCAAAATCCCGCCCTCATGGTGTGAGTGGCGCATGCGCAGAGGACTTTACCCTCATTGCCAACTGTAACTTCCCTTGTTGTGGGGGCCCCCTTTCACTCGACGCCATCTTAAAGGTCGTCCGAGTTCCCGTGTGAGGTATCTGTAGGAAGGACAGCGTGGACTCCCCCCCATCCCCACACTCTCTGCCGCCGTCGCGGATATCCGGCCCCCGGGAAATTCGTAGGAGGGGCATCTACCCGCCTCCCCCCTGGGAGTGGCCTATGGCCGTCTCCCCCTAGGCGACCCATCCTTAGTGGGTGCCGCCTCCCCGTGGAAGGGGCCAATGGCCGCCTCCCCCCAGGGCGCTCCCATCCATTCTGGGTGGCGCCCCACTCTAGGGACCTTGAAATTACTGCTCACCGATCATGACCTTACCGCCCGACCAAAAAATAAATACGACAGTTGTTTTATCTACTAAGGGAAGAAAGTTCTGACATAGTCTTGATGAGTCATCACTTTACCTTTCTACAAAGGGAAACATTGTCCTAAAAGTAGAAGCAACATCATTATATGAAACATTCCCTTACTTCTATACAAAGGAAAAAAGGCCTATACACTTCTTTCTAATCAAACTTTATTTAAACAAACATTGCCATAGGGGCTGGTGGGTGGGTCAAAATTGCCGCTTGTTCCGTCGAGGGCTCACGAGCAACGAGTTGGTGCAGCCTTCAGAGCACAGGAACAAGAGGACGCTTCTTCAGCTTCCCGCTCTTTTATCCGTCTGCGAGAGGGCGGGACCCTCCTCCGGTACGCCTACTGGGCGTGGTCTTCTGTGTGGGTGTCTAGGACAACCCCTCCTGGGCGGGAAAGGGCGCGCCCCGGCTACGCCACTTTGGGCATACCAGCCGAGCCAAGCCCCCACCCAAAATGGTTTCCTGGGGAGATCGGGACACCCAACCATATGTTCGGGGGGACCGAGTGGTCGCCCCTTTCCATATGGCCGGGATGCCCGCCACCCCCTCCCAACACCACTTCCCAATGGGAGAAGACAGACACAGGTTTGAACTTTTGGAAGGCGGGGGGAGTTACCCCCCCGGCCGTATTTATTAAAATATGAAACAAAATTTAAAACATTAAATAAAAGTTTCATGAATTATGTACAATTTTACTTTTATTACATTTTGATGAAGACATGTTCTTTGGCTAACCTTAACAGATCTCTAATACAAAGGTTTCCTAGCCGAGTCTAGCATCCTGAAAATGCATACATTCTAAATTAAAATTGTACATCCTAGCATTAAGGGCCAACGGCAAGGTCTTAACCGGTGTCAGATCCCTACTACCAAAATCCCGCCCTCACGGTGTGAGTGGCGCATGTGCAGAGGACTTTACCCTCATTGCCAACTGTAACTTCCCTTGTCGTGGGGGCCCCCTTTCACTCAACGCCATCTTAAAGGTCGTCCGAGTTCCCGTGTGAGGTATCTGTAGGAAGGACAGCGTGGATTCCCCCCCATCCCCACACTCTCTTCCGCCGTCGCGGATATCCGGCCCCCGGGAAATTTGTAAGAGGGGCATCTAGCCGCCTCCCCCCTGGGAGGGGCCTATGGCCGTCTCCCCCTAGATGACCCATCCTTAGTGGGTGCCGCCTCCCCGTGGAAGGGGCCAATGGCCGCTTCCCCCGGGCGCTCCCATCCATTCTGGGTGGCGCCCCCCTCTAGGGACCTTGAAATTACTGCTCACTGATCATGACCTTACCGCCACAGGCCGGATAGTTGACCGACTATCCGGCCCCCCCACTCCTCCTAAAGGTCTTGCTTCCTCACACCCCTTAGCCATGCTATGAAGTCTCCTATGAGTAAATCATTCCCCTCCCTGGACAGGTGAACCCCATCATTCAGATACATGTGATCACCCCGAATACACCCGTGAGGAATGCTATGCAACTGCGCGGAGCGAAACAATTTCCCAATTTTATTGTTGACCCTTTTCACTGAGTGGTTCAACGCTGCCACTGAAAGACCCCCCCGCCAAATCTTCCTGGGAATCATGTGGGACCAGGCAATCGTGCACCCCGGGAGTTTCTTAGCCAACCAGCTAACTGCCGACAGGATGTGTTCTAATAACACTCGTCTTCCCAGCTTCACTAAGTCATTGCCCCCCAGGTGTACTATGACTACAGATGGCGGTGACCTTTGCCTCCCTAAAAGACCCTCAAAAAACGATTGAAATTGGTCAAAACAGAGCCCACCCTTCCCATGGAAGGTCACTCTGTACCCGTATTCCCCAGATGCACGAGTCGCGTCACCTGCCTTGAATACGTCCCCGGAGCGCCTCACATATGAGTGGCCCACGACCCATACCACTCTCTCGCCAGTCGGTGATCCTTGACCGCTGGTCTCCTGATGTTGGGTCGACTTCCAATTCCGCCCCGCGTCACAGGCTCGCGAAACTGTAATTCAAACAAAAGACAAGAAGCGTGAGTGCATGTCAATTGACTTTTACAACATGTGCAATCGCACATACCTTTTGAAGCAATTCAAGGACCAACGGCCCAGCTGTTTTACTTCCTCCGCACTCTGACCCCGGGCCATAGCCTCAGTAGCAGCCCCTATCCTAAATGAGTGGGTCCCAAAATCGCACGGGTCCATGCCCGCGGCAGCGATTGACAGTGCTAGCACCCTCTGAAACTGAAATCTCGTCAGTGGGGTGCCATCATTGTGCCTAAGCAGGCTCCCCCCCCATCTAGCCGTCCTCAGTGCCAAGTATTCCTCCAAACACTTTATCGGACAAGTGGGGGACCCTCGTGCGCGCTGCACGACGACACTATCTCCCATAGCTCGCTGGTCTGTCTTGGACCTGGCTATCAAGATTACCATCGAATCACCCCTTATTTGTAAGTGATCCCTGCACAAGCCTCCCTCCATATCCTTCTTGTTCCTTGCTACGAGCTCGCTTACCCGCAGAGCCCCAAGGAATGCCAAGGCGAAAGCTGCCCGGAACAGAACTACTTCGAAAGGGGAGGAGCACGTCTCATTCAGCTTTGCTAAAAGCAGAGACAATCTGTCTAACCCAATCGGGCGCCTCGTATCCTGTTTGCGACCCTCGAGGCGTTGCCAGCCGCGGAGTGCCTTCCTAACCAAAAAGGAACCCGTCGGGTCACTTATGCCGTGCAGCTGTGCCATGAACGAAATTGCCGCCCTATGTCTATTGGCCGTTGCCGCTGATCGGCCTTCTCTGTGCAGCGCTACCAGGAACCCCAGGAAGGATTCCTCCTGCCCCCAGCTCTGTCTCCCTGTCGGACCCAAAAATGTGCAGTAGGAACGAAACGCCCCTTCGTAAGCCTTCCTTGTCCTGGGAGCTAAGCTGGCTGCCACGAGGTCTTGTTATCCGGGGCACCGATTAGCCATAGCACTTCGGGGAATGGTGCCGCCACTAGATCCGCTGTGGGTAGATGGCCTCTGAAAGCCTGCATTTGTGAACGAGAGAGTGCATCAGCTGCATAATTCAGTACGCCTGGCACATGTTTTGCCCTGAACTGTACATTCAATTTCATGCAACGTAAAACAATTTCTTTCAACAATCTCAAGATCCACTTGCAGGGGGCTGCCTGCTGATTAATGCACTCAACCACAGTCATATTATCAGACCAAAACACCACTGAGCGGTCCCTGAAGCCATCTGGCCATGCCATCAGAGCAACCCAAATGGGAAATAGCTCTAAGAACCCAATGTTACCTGTCAGACCGCTGGAGTGCCACCACGTCGGCCATACTTGTGCCGACCATCGGTTACCAAAGATGGCGCCAAATCCCACGCTCCCAGCTGAGTCGGTCCACAAACCTAGTTCATCCGAAGATGCTGGTGGTTTGTCCCACACAACTCGACCGTTGAAGTCCGCCAGAAATGCCAACCAAATGCGCATATCCTGGCGAACCTCTGCCGACAGTCTCGTACGGTGGTGTCCCTCCTTGAGGCCAACCATAGCTTGTGCAATAGAGCGTGAGAAGGGGCGGGCCATTGGTATCACCCTTGAGGCAAAGTTAAGCTGACCCACTGTTTGCTGTAACTGGGGCAGGGTCCCTTTTTCTTTGCCCAGGCATTGCGTCAAGGAAGCCCTAAACTTGGCCACCTTTTCCATCGGTAAACAGAAACATCCCTCCACAGAATCCAGCTCAATTCCCAGAAACTCCAGTGAAGTAGATGGTCCAACCGTCTTACCTGGTGCCAATGGGACTCCGAACTCCCGCATGAGGATGCAGAAGTCCTGCAGTGCCTGCGCACATTTCGTATTACCGGCCGCTCCCAAGAACAGGAAGTCATCTAGATAGTGCATAACGTGCCTATGCCCCGTGGCCTCGGTGAATGCCCACCCAAAAAAACAGCTGAACACTTCAAAATATGCACAAGAAATGGAGCAACCCATAGGCATGCATCTATCCATGTAATAACTCCCTTGAAACGCAAAACCTAGCAGGCGCTGGTCTCGCGGGTGTACCGGGAGCAACCTGAATGCCGATTCGATGTCCGATTTCGCCATCAGCGCTCCGGGGCCTAGGTGATTTAATATGGCAACGGCATCGTCGAACGATGCGTACCGCACCGAACAAATATCCGGGTCAATGGCTTCGTTCACCGAGGAACCCCTTGGGGCAGACAAGTTGTGAATGAGTCTAAACTCCCCTGGGTCTTTCTTTGGAACCACCCCTAGCAGGGAACACACGAAATCCGCCATTGGCGGGCAATGAAAAGGCCCCGCCACCCGCCCCAAGCCAACTTCTTTGGAAATTTTCTTTGCTGCTACGCTTGGGTTCTGTTGGACAGATAACTGATTTTTACAAAAAGAGTCCCCCTGAAAATCCCCCGCCGGGATGTTGAAGCCATATAGGAATCCATTCCTCAACACCCCGGCGGATACATGATCAGGGTATTTGTTCACCAAGGAGTCAGAGCCATGATATCGACAGGTGTAGGCCATCGGTTCCCAAGCATCACCTCACTCTTGCTTAGACCCTCCTTTTCCTCCGTTCCGCTGTTCTTTGATCTACAGCTACTCTCCGGGTGTGAGGAGTTCCCACAGCCCGCACACACATGCCTGAACCTACATGTTCCCTGGGGCCTGCTACAGTTGCCTCTATTGAAGCCCCAACAAACCCCCCACTTGCCGCCATTTCCGCCGGTCTTGGGCTGAAATTCCCCACCGGCGCCTGCTCGAAAGGGCCCCGCAGGCTTCTGGCGAACTGACCCGACCTGCTCCCGCCCGGCGAGGACATACCCGCCGCACCAGGCAAGAGCTGCTTGTGCCATGACACCGAGTCGAGGCAGTCCCAGGTCAAAGATGTATCAAACTCTTTTGCTTTTCGGAATTTCATGTCATATCCTTTCCACTCGTCCCCCTCATACATAGTATAAAAATCCATAATCCTATTCTGGTAACAGGACAACTCGGTTAGCACTTCCGGCTTTCGTTCACCCATGACTGCCGTAAATATCGAAAAGGACTTTACCCAATTCGCTACGGTCTCATCGACCCTAAATTCCGCCATCTTGGCCCGCCATACACTGGGGTGCCATAAATCTTTCTGGGATTTTGCATATCCCATCTCCCGATGATCAGTCAACAATGAAAACATATTCACATATTTTTCCCCCCATATCAATTCCTTTGTGGCCGCAGGGATGTGCTGGGCCACCCTTTCGCGCCTTGAAGGTAACGAACCTTCCCCTGCTATTGGCAATGTGTGCTTACCGGGTTCTACCGTCGTGTCTGCCGCCTTTTCCCGGCTAACCGTAGGTACCCCTGGCGCCACCTGTGGGGGAACAAGAGGAACATTCGCCGTCCCGGCTTCTCTCGACTGCCGTAACTGCTCGATTATCAGTCTAGCCTCCTCGGCAGGGTCCCCCGCGGCCACTGCCCCCCACTTTCTTCTTGAGCCAGGGTAACACTGCCGCTAACTGGATAGCCAGTTCCGGGGGCATCTCCTCATCATTAACAGGGGTAATTACCACGGGGATTGGTAAACCTATATCTGGGTTTGGTACCGGGGTGTCTGCTGGTGTGATGGGGGTGACTGGGGGCACCTCAGGAACTGGATCCTCCCCGGAAACCGCCCTCCTCTTAATACGCTTCCCCCGACCTTCAGGGACGATTCCCGGCAAGGCCGGGCCTATTACCTTCTTAGGACGGCCTGCGCTGTTCTGAGCCGCTAACTGTTTTTTAACTTCGGCCAAACCTCGACCGATCGAGTCAACTTTACCGAGTTTTCGGTCCATGATCGCCATTCGATTCGACAAGGTGCGCAGTACCTTCTCGAACTCGGAGCTCTTTCCTGCTCTTTTGCCGGCCATAGCTTTGTTTACTCTGCTCAAGTCGATCAACGAGGTCCCAGATCCTTCGTACTCCAAATAACTGAAAGAGAAACAACAAGATTACAAGTTCTCAAAATTGCCGCTTGTTCCGTCGAGGGCTCACGAGCAACGAGTTGGTGCAGCCTTCAGAGCACAGGAACAAGAGGACGCTTCTTCGGCTTCCCGCTCTTTTATCCGTCTGCGAGAGGGCGGGGACCCTCCTCCGGTACGCCTACTGGGCGTGGTCTTCTGTGCGGGTGTCTAGGACAACCCCTCCTGGGTGGGAAAGGGCGCGCCCCGGCTACGCCACTTTGGGCATACCAGCCGAGCCACGCCCCCTGCCCAAAATGGTTTCCCGGGGGGATCGGGGCACCCAACCATACGTTCGGGGGGACCGAGTGGTCGCCCCTTTCCATAACTGCTGCAGATTAACAAAATAGAATGGTATAAACCATACATGCAGATGCGCAGAGTGTTATATGCTATTTATTACCAGTGGTGGCTAGGGCATTGTTACTCACATGATGCAGCTTCTCTCATGTGTCATGCCCCCCCTATACTCTGCACACACACACACACACACACACACACACACCCATGCACACACACGCACACACACACACACACACACACACACACACACACACACACACACACACACACACACACACACACACACACACACACATCTCTATCTATCTATCTATCTATCTATCTGTCTGTCTGTCTGTCTGTCTGTCTGTCTGTCTGTCTGTCTGTCTGTCTGTCTGTCTGTCTGTCTGTCTGTCTGTCTGTCTGTCTGTCTGTCTGTCTATCTATCTATCTATCTATCTATCTATCTATCTATCCTTACATACACACACATATATATATACATGCACAAATACATACATGATATATACATATATATATTTAAAACTATAGAGTTGGGGGTGTGGCTAGCAGCCAAGCAAGATGGCCGCAGCTTAGTGGAGATCCGGAGTGAGACCGACTTCCTCGTAAATCCGACCAAGAATCTGCACTGCTAATTATACCCAGAGCTAGAATCGGGAATCGGAGGTTACAGAGGAGCTGACCGACCCAGAGTTGAAGCCCCCCGTGGTCGGAGATCTGAGTTATCGAGGCCGGAAGATCGAGGTCTATACATGAGATTGAAGTCGGGGGACTCCGTTTGGACGCCGGACCCAGGCGGGTGCATTGTGACCGGCTTCCAGGCGTGCACGGGGGAAAGGCACTGCGACAAGACTGGGGTAGTGGCGGTGCTACTGACGCACTGCTGGATTAAAGCCCGACGACAGTGAGGCTCTCCCCCTGAAGTGGCAGTAAGGATCGGGCTGACCAGCCCTGAGAGCAGCCGAAGGAGAGGCTCAGCGTTGTGGAGGTGCACCTGTGCACCATTTGACGGTGGAGAGGTAGCCTCAATAAACGGCCTGGAACACTTGGGGAGCACCCAAGGTGTGGTAAATATTTGATTTACCGTCCTAATTTCTATGCAGGTAAGTACTTAAACAAAAATAACTCAATCGGAAAGAAAGAAACAGAGTCCGTGGTGTTAGAGTTCTTAGGGGTTTTATTCCTTAAAAAGGAATGGTACCAGACCGGATATCATATTCCTGCCACCACAGGGGTGCAGGAAGGGATAGAGCAATATTTTATTGACTATACATAGCTTATATACTTAAATCGTATTATAGGAACCAATACAGTAGGCGTAACAGCTGAGAGAGACAAGATAAGACACACACGTGGTAGTGATACGTAATTAGAAGGCGTGAACTAGGCGTGAACATAGAGGTGTGTGCTAGAAACGTCACATGTAAGTGTCATAAGTGGGTGGCAACAAAAGCTGAATCTTGCAATGTCAGCAGAAATCTGAGGCCTGGATGCGCGCGCAGCTGCATGACGTATGACTGGAGGGTGCAGGGGACTTGACATTTACACCAGCGGAAAGAGACAGAAGTCTGGCATGTCAGATCAACTTGTACCACTATCATATCTGATATCTGATGTTTAGGAACCATATTATCTGGACGGAAAAGGTCTCTGGGGCAGAAGCTATTCTATACTGACTGTGAGTGTGTGTATAAGCGTCTAAGTGTCTGCATGAGATGCGAGGGGGGCATGGGCCTTCCATGGTAACAGAGGCTATGAATTACTTGCACGGAGACAGTGAGGCCGGGCCCTTTGCTCTGCAGCTGGGGGGATGTTTACTTAAACTAGTAGGCAGGAATGCATTTTCGAGGAGCGGAACAGATAATTCGAAGGTTGAATACAGTCTTGGCAGGCAGCAGGCTGAGCTAAGCGCCGTGGGCCGCGCAGGGAGTAAGGCAGAGGTCACGGGTACAGAGGCAGCGCAGGCTGAGGCGTTCAGAGTCAGAAGACAGAAAAAAGGCTCGATGGCAGAATTCGGGGCCTGCTTCGCCAGAGCTGAAAAACGTGTAAAGTACACCACAAAAAGACGTTGGCATAGCATACTTAGGAACTGAATATGGAACCCGTTCATGGCGGGTCTGAAAGAGGACATGTTAACGTTGAACGCAAATGTATTTGCGTCTTTATAGCTGGCACAGGAGGGAAGTTACATGCACTTTAAACTCGTACATGGAGACGGTGGGGTACACGTTAGGGAACATTTCTTGACCATAAAATTTATATTTCCTCATTCCCTCCTTGTTCCCTACGGACCCTTCATGATTTATCGATCCTCATGAATCGATCAGTCTGTTCTTGTAACATCATTTGTTCTTCTTTCTTCTTTTTGCGTTTTGAGTGAAAACTGGAATGTGCAATGCACGATGTGGCGCACAGTCCACAAATCGCTGGCCCACATTGTAGGCACAGGCAGCAACTGAATACTATGACAAGGGCAACGCCTAGGAAGGATAGGATCTTCCATCCCCAAGCAGTCAATGTTGTCCAGAACCAACCGGACCAAGTCCAGGTGCCTGGATTCTGATGTATCAAACTTGCAATTTTATGAAGACGTGTAATAGCTTGGTATACCGTTGGCGCGTTTTCTGGAATGAAAACACAGCAACTTGACCCGATGACCTTACAAGCTCCGCCTCTGTCTGCCAAGATGACGTCAATAACGAGACGGTTTTGAAGAACAACAACCCGCATGGCGGACTGCTCCTCTGTTAAGTTGCCTAGAGCGGAGGCAGTTTCATTCACTACTGCTTCGAGTGTTCTAGTTAATCTTCGTATTAGTTTACTGTTTTGGACGGGGCCTGTGAAGAAAAAGAATCCCTTATTGAAATCTGTGTATTGTTCCCATGCCGTTTCAGTATAGTCGACAATCGGGAGATCTCTTCTGAGTCTACTCTTTACTAGGTTTGTATTTCTGTGATAATCAGGAGGGGCTAGGAAAACAGGTGGCAGAAGGAAGGCAATGTAACAGGTACCATCCCAATCTGGAGGTAAGCGTATGTATGCGGTATGGCCACAAACAAAATAGGAATGACGAGTAGCTCTAAAGGAAGACTTGCCATGATCACTGAATTCGACCACGGTAGTACATTTACTATGACCTAAGTGTACTGAACCCTTCTTTCTGACACATAAGTCACCTGTGACTGGTAATACTGACATAGCAGGGAGAACTGGTGCAGCTTCGGATTCAACAGTAAGAATCATGAGGTTAATTGTATAATTACCTAATCCATATACTTCATTTTCTAGATCAGTTCCGGTCCTAATGGGAAGTCCCTTCTTGTCAGGGTAGCAGACGTTGAGCAGAACTAGGTTCAGGTTTCCCCAAATCCAATTCCCCTCGAAAACAGCAATATCAGAATCTAAAGAATTAATTAATCTAAACCATGCACCACAGGAGCCATTGTGAGTGAACGGGTACGGGAAGAGAGGCAGAACTCCCTTATATTTCTGATAGGGAGGGAGTCGGCCACATATCCAACAGTTTGTAGCATTGTTAGTCTGATGGGAGTGATGTAACATACTAATGAATGTGTTGTTGCGCAGCGCAAGCCTGTATGATAGCTCGTGAGGCGGTAATTCGCTAAAAGAGTGTTCGGCAGTTACATTGTAAGCAGATTGTTCACGCTTGAAGATAGGGTAATATATTGGCAATAGTATACTAGCAACCATAATCAAAAGACTTAGGAAAAACATAATCAATAATGTCACTATACAGTGACTACGGAGTGATTTACAGTATGTACGTTTCTTGAGTTGTCTCTCTTTCTCTCTATCTCGATCTAGGGGATACATGTCAGAAACTATTTAACCGATTCACCTAGGGGAGGACTTAAACAATTAAACTGTCTGACTTGCTAGATCGAAGTTTTGTTCGGTACTCCTCTTGGGGAGTTTTCTCTCGCTTGGAAACTTTACAGTCACTAGATTCGAGGCAGTCCTTTGAGGGGGTGGACGAGTCAGTTTCTGGCAGCAGTTCGTTGCATTTTTTAATATGACTCGTGTGGATCCACCCCTTTCGGCCTTCCACCTTGATCGCGGTCCTCGTGGTAAGAAGGACGATCTTCGGCTCTTTCCAGCGGGGCTCCAACGGACTTTTCCTGTCGAAGTTGCGAATCAACACAGCATCGCCGGGACGGACATCATGTGGCTTTACATCAGTGTTGTCGGGAAAAGCTGCGGCAACCTGTGAACGACATGATTGGAGTGCAGACATCAAGGAGGCAAGGTAATCTGTCAGCATATTACAGTCAACATCGGTAATTTTCTTAGGCATGGGCGTCCCCTACATATTCGGTGGTCTGCCAAAAACCACTTCATACGGGGCTAGCCCTGATCTCGAATGGGGGACCATTCTCATGTAAAACAGTGCAACGGGCAGGGCGACTATCCAGTCGACCCCTTTCTCTTTACAGATCTTTGCAAGGCGTGTTTTCAATGTCTGGTTATGCCTTTCCACAAGGCCAGCGGCCTCGGGATGTCGGACACAATGGAATTTCCACTGATATCCCAGCAGAAGGGAAACCTGTTTCATGAGCTCGGATGAGAATGGCTGTCCGTTATCTGAGTACACGATACGAGGCAAGCCGTACCGTGGGAAGAATTCTCGAACCAGCTGCCTGGCAGTGGTCGGGGCAGTGTAATCTGGGACTGGATATGCTTCGGTCCAACGGGAAAGTGCACAAACAACTACGAGGACATACTTAAATCCTCGACAACGGTCCATCTGGATATAATCCATCTGGAGGACTTCAAAAGGGTGATCGGGAGGATGAAATCCACCTTGCTCTACAGGGACGCTTTTACCTGGATTGAACTGACAACAGATCATGCAAGTACGCACTTTCTGTTTTGCTGCTGCTCGTAAGTGTTTGTTGTACCAGAGATTCTGTAAGCTGTCTAACATAGCTTTTTCTCCTAGATGTGCTGGACTATGTGCTGTATTTATTATGACTTGAACCATAGAGTCAGGGAGAAACCATATAGATTTTCCCTTCGTCATCCATCCTTGATCTGTCTGAATCCCTCCTAGTTCAGTCCATTTCTTTTTTTTTTTGAAATCTTTATTGTCAAGATGGCACAATACACAAACTTATAAGCATACATAAATTCGATCGAGGACCCTTGGCGTTTACAATCAAGAGAAGTGTGAGAAATTATTAACATGTCTTGATCAAACAATTTTGTCTACCACCTTGATGTGTGCATGGAGCGTTCGTAACAGTCCGTGAGATACAGGTTTCAAGTTATACCTGCAGAGCAGTTCCTCACGGTAATCCTTGCTTTTCTTACTCGTGGTATGTGTACCCGCTCCTAACAGTTCAATTTTAAAGCTTAACAAAAACAGTTAACCCAACTAAGGTCATCACTTGACAACGGGTAATGCCGTATACAGTCAGCAGTCGGTCAATCCACACCAGTAGTACTAGTTCTAGGGTAGCCTTGCCACCCCATACCCTCTCGATGCACCCCAGTGCTCAGTATGTGGACTCATGCCATCTAGTCGTCATCCTCCTCAGATTCTGAATCCTGGCCCTCCGGCAATGGTGTACATGGTTCTCCCCTATATTTGTTCCACGGCAACCACACCTTGTTCCACTTACGGGGGCAAGCTCTCATCACGTATACTGCCCTTTCTTTTATCATTAAAAGGTCCATGTTCCTTATCCACCCTGCTACTGTAGGCAGTTCCGGGGCACCCCATTTTTGCGCTATATCACGTTTGGCCACTGTTACAGCCAGCGTAACCCACAACTGCCCATACCGGTCCAGGTCATTAGGCTCCCATACGTTTAACAGGCACATACGTGGTTCTGGCATGACTGACACTTCCAAGGCCTGGGAGACAGTACGCATAATTTGCCTCCACACATCCTGGATTCGTGGGCAATCCCATAAAGTGTGGAGCAGAGTACCCTCCTCCCCGCAGCCCCTGAGGCAGTATGGGTGTGGCGCCCTTTGTATTTTATGTAGGAGTGGTCTGGTGTAATAAGTGCGGTGTAGAATCTTGAGTTGTACTAAGCGGAACCTGGCCGATATGCCCACTTCCCGTGGTGATGCAAGCGCCTCGTTCCACTCCGTCTCGTCCATCTCGCCCAGTTCCCCAACCCATTTCTCTTTAAGCTTCTGTGTGGGGTCCGGTAGGTTGTTAACTAGTTTTTTATACGTGAGAGAGGTAGCCTTTTGCTCCATAAACTCTGTTAGTAGCCTGTCCTCTAGTGGTGATGAGTCTGGGAGTGTGGTGTCAGGCGGGATTGCCTGCAGGAGGGCGTGTCGTATCTGGACATACCTGAATGTCTCGGTGGGGCTTAGTCCGTATTGTTGTTGGAGTTGGGAAAATGCAAGCACTGTGCCCCCTTCCCACAGGTCTCCTACCACTGAGATCCCTACGTTGTCCCACTGTGTGAATCCCTTACAGGACCTCAGGTTTCCCAGCGCCTTAGTATCCCACAACGGTGTTAATCTGGTAATTTTTCCCTTCCAACCCAGACGTGATTGTGCCGTGTGCCATAGTTTTGCCGTGTGTAATGTCGGGCCTAGTAGGTTTTTAACTTGTGAGTAGTTGTATAGTACCGCGAGCATGCCTTCTATACCCAGCTGAGACCAGTCCGCCTTATAAGCGGGATCGCTCCGTGGGGTGTGTATCCAGTGGTTAATTACTTTAAGCTGTGACGCCCAATAATATAGTTGAAGATTGGGTAACGCTATCCCCCCCTCATACCAGCTCTTCACCAGTTTATCATGCGCTATCCGCGCTGGGCCATTACTCCACAACAAGCTTGATACCAGTGCAGCGATTTGCCTAAAGTAGCGTGGGTCCACGATATAGGGGGAATTCTCAAGTACATATAAAAACCTCGGGAGAGCCATCATTTTATACAGCGCCGCCCTCCCAAGGAGGGTCAGCGGTAGTGTAGCCCAGAATTTAACGTCCGCACGTAGGCGAACCAGAGGCGGCAGCAAGTTCTCGGTATGATATCCCTTAGCATCAGTAGTAACGACAATTCCCAGATACTTAAAAGAGGTGGATGTTATTTTTAGGGGGCAGTCGTCGTGCAACAATGGGGCTGGGCCCTTAAGCACGTACATTATGGATTTGGCCCAATTCAGGGTGTATCCCGACGCCTTGCCATGCTCATCGCACAGTGTCAATAAGGCAGGGACTCCTTCGGTGGGATTGACCATGTAAATTAGCATATCGTCTGCATACAAGGAGACTCTATCCTCCCACCCTCCCTCCCAGGAGATGCCCCGGAACAGTGGCGTTGCTCTGAGCAAGATTGCCAAAGGTTCTAGCACTAGTGCAAAGAGAAGGGGTGATAGCGGGCACCCCTGTCTAGTTCCCCGCCCCAGCGGGAAAGGCGGTGAAATGTGACCGTTCGCTACCACCTGCGCGACTGGTGACGTGTACAATAACCGTATCCACGCAAGATATTTGGGGCCAAATCCCATTCGAGTCAGTACAGCGAATAAATATTCCCACTCAACCAGATCGAACGCCATCCTAGCGTCTAGGGATATTATTACCGCTTGGTCCGTGAGAAGATGCGCCCGCGCCATCACCCCATGTAGTCTTCGTAGGTTCAATGCCGTGCTACGGTGTGGCATGAAACCCGACTGGTCTGGGTGTATCAGAGTGTGTAGGTGTTGAGTCAGGCGACCGGCTAGGAGTTTTGCTAGTATCTTCGCTTCAATGTTAAGTAAGGAGATGGGCCGGTATGAGTTACATTCAGTTGGTGGCTTGGCTGGTTTGGGAATGGCAACGATCGTGGCCGTGCGCTGGTCGAGTGGGAGCATTGCCTTCTCTACGCTTTCAGTGTACATATCTAACAGGGGTTTAGCCAGTACTGAGGCCGTCGCTTTATACCACTCTACAGGTATGCCGTTGGGTCCCAGTGCTTTGCCCGATTGTAGCGCCTGTATTGCCAGTTGGATCTCGCCCTCAGTCAGGTCTGCGTCTAGGTCATGCTGCGTTTCGCTGGGCAGCACTGGGATATCAATGTGGCTAATCGAGGCCATCGCTTCCTGCTCCGTGACGGAGCGCTCCGGGGTGTAAATCCCTTGAAAGTGGCGTGCTAGGGTGCATACTATTTGTTCCGGGTGTGTCTGCAGTAGGCCCTCACTATCATACAGTCTCTGTATCCCTCTATTACTACCGCCTCGTTTGTCCAGCCATGCCAGCATCTTCCCGGCCTTGTCCCCCACATCATATATTCGGCATGCGGTGTTTGCTAAATGACCCTTAGTGATCGTTGTCAGATGAGCTTGGTATTGCTGTTGTCGGAGGTGCAATGTATGAGCTGTGTCCGGGGTTGGGTCCGACATGTGGGCAGTGTTCGCTGCGCCTAGTGCCAGTTCTAAATTCGTAAGCTCTGCTCTGGAGTCCTTTTTATGCCCTGCGATTGCCGCTATGGCCGCGCCACGGAAGACCACTTTGTATGCCTCCCAAAGTACCGAGGGTGAGGAGACTGTCCCTGCATTTTCGGTAAAGTAATGTGTCGTGGCTAGCTTGAGTTTCTTCCTGACCCCCGGGATCTGTAGGTAGTTGGGATATATCGGGTATATTCTGGCACGCTTTGATTCTTTGGTAGTAAGATGTAGTGATATCGGGGAGTGATCTGAAATGCCCCTGGGTAAAATTTCCAGCTTATCTATGGAGCCCAAGCCTACCCCCAGAAGGAAGAAGAAGTCAATACGTGAGAGGCTGTTATGTGAGGAGGAGTAGTGCGTGTATTGATGGGCTGTGGGATTTAGTTGGCGCCATGCATCCGCGAGACCCAACGCGTTCAGGAAGCTTGGCAGAGCAGAGGCTCCTCTCGGGCGGTCCCGTGTGGGAAAGGTGTCTAGCAAGGGGTCTGTTATGGCATTAAAATCCCCCCCAATTATTATGTTTCCCTCCGGAAGTTCTAGGAGAAACTGCCCTAGCGCCGGGAGTGCAGTAGCGTGTAGCGCCGGGGGGATGTATACGGACACCACATTAAGGGTTCTTCCCTCCCACTGGCCCGAGATCGCCGCAAAACGCCCCTGGTCGTCCGTCTTGTGGCTGTGAACTAGAAAGGATGAGTTTTTCTTAAGGAGTATCCCAGTGCCCCTGGAACCCGCAGTGAATTGAGCATGCACCGCCATGGAGTATCCGCGTCTATTTAAAGCCTTGCATGCATTCCCGGTCAGGTGTGTTTCCTGAAGCAAAACCAATTCAGGCCCGTGGCGTTTGACGGTGTGTAGTACCAAACCCCTTTTTATTTTATCTCCTAATCCCCTGACGTTCCACGTAAGTAGTTTCAGTGGGGGCACCGTTGTTAGCGCGGGAGCGCCCTCAGTGGGTGCAGCTTGTTCTCGTCTTGCCATCTGTATTTAGAACCTGTGACTCCAGTGTGCAGCCATGTGGCGCTATCTGTGAGGAGTGCTGTGTGTCCGTGCTCCCTATGTGGATGTCCCACAGTGTGACCGCTTTCCCTATGGAAGTAGTGATGACCAATAATGCGAACCATAACAATACAACTTTCCCCTCCCACCCCCTCCCTGCTCCCCTGCTCCACGGACGATAACCCGCCCGCATCCCCAACTCGGCAGAGTGCTTAGTCCCATCCCTATCTATCTTACTTGCTCGTGGGGTCGGTGAGTCCCCCACAGGCATCGGCCAATGCCCGCCCTACTCAGCTCCATCAGCTACAAGGCCCCAATGGCAGCAAATGCGCCGGTCCATATGTATCACATACATTCAGCTCCTAGCAGGTTGTCCTGAGTCGAGAGGGTCTCTTTCTAGATCCGAGTCCAGCCCCGCGGCTCCCTCCTCAGTTGTAGGGCTACTGTTTTGGTGTTCCGTCGTCCTCCCGTTACGCTGGTTCTGGCGGTCCCTTTGCGGACGTTGGGGCTGGCCCACCTGCCTCCATCCATCCAGCCATTCTCGTGCCACCTCCGGTGTGTCAAAAAACCATGTCTTGCCCTCGGCCACAATCCGCAATTTGGCGGGGAAAAGCATCGAGTAGGGTAGGCCCCTATCACGCAGCGTTTTTTTCACATCATTGAATGTTTTCCGGCGCCTAGCCACCTCTGCCGTGTAGTCCGGAAAGAAGGCCAAAGTCGAGTTCTGAATTTTTACAGGCGGTGCGACCCTTGCTGCCTGCAAGATGGCGTCTCTGTCTCTGAAGTTGAACAATCTGGCCAGAACAGGTCGCGGCGTTGCTCCCGGTTTGGCAGCCCCTCCCGGGACCCGGTGCGCCCTTTCCACAGAGAAGAAATTGGACAGGCCCTTTGGTTGTAGCTTGTTTTTGATAAGGTCCTCTACGTATAGATCCATGGCGCCTTTCCCTTCCGACTCCGGAAGACCTAAGATGCGGACGTTGTTTCTTCGGGAGCGCCCTTCCTGATCATCCAGTCTATCCTGCAGTTGCTTCGTGACCCTTTCCATTCGCTCCATCGCCACTTGCAGGTCTGAAGTGTCCTCGATGAGCGATTTTGTGACTACCTCCACTTGGGACACCCTTTCTGTCATCTTCTTGAAGTCTGCCCTCAATAAATTCACTTCGGAGGAGATAGTGCCCACTGTCGCCTGCACATCCGTGAGCGTTCGCATAATGTCCTCCAGGGTTACTTTCTTCGCCCCTTCTGCGTCTGGGGGAGTACCAGCAGAGTGGCGTCCGCCTCCCTGAGAATGGCCTTGCTGACCATATACAAATTTATCAAGTTTTGCCTGTGTGGCTGCGCTCCGTAAGCCTTTGCCCGCCATGGCGCCGTTTTTTCTGTCGTGTGACCCTGTCCCTTATTTATGTCCAATCCGACTGTTTGAGGGTCGTGCCGTCCCCCGGACACCAGGCTACGTGCGGTCTGACGGGAGTCCTACCGCCAGCCGTATCTTGCACCGTTAGTCACAGTTCCTCGGTTCACTGCAGCCTAGGGGTTGCACGTGGCAGATGGCCTGTTTCCGTGCCCTTGCCCTGCAGCCCACCACGTGTGGGCTCTGCTCCTTTGCGCGCTACAGCACGCTTAACGTTTATGCCTCGTGGTCGCAGTCTGTGTCCGCAGGACTGGTTGTGTCTTGTAAATTGCGGCAGGGTCTCACAGTGCCGGGGGTGCAGCACCCGGGGGGTCTCAGCCCCCACCAGTAGCGTAGTTAGTGCTGCACACGCCTTCCCAGGGCAGCGCCCGCTCTTTTCGGGATAATGATCAGCGCCAACCCTCTAGGTGGGCTCGAGCCAGTGTGTGTTGCACGGATCAGTGGGCGCGCTGCTGTCTCACCTCGCAACCGGTGATTCCTGTCTTCTTCTCTCCCCGTAGATAGCGCCGCCGATGGTTAGGGATTTTCCCGCTTGCGAGGGTGCTTATCCCGTCTGGGACAGTGCAGCCGATGTCGCTCCCTCGAAGGGTCCAGTCTGGCAGCATGGAGCGTCGGAGCGCTTCTTACCCCCGGGTGACCGCAGGTACCGGCTGGAGTCAGGGCGCCGCTGCCGCCCAGGGTGCACTTCCGGCCGGGTCCGCCAAGTACGCCAGTCCGGTGCAGTCGGGCAGTGGAAGGCCACAGGTGTCCGCCTCTGTTTGGAGCACCTCTCGGCGTCGGACGGTCGCCGGGAGCGGGTCGATGCGTGCCGCTTGGTTCCTGCAGCCGATGTCGCTCCTTCGAGCGGTCGATTTAACGGATGGGTCGACGGATTAGTGGTCAGGCCGTTATGCCTTGCGGAGCTCCCTCCTCAAGCTGCCGCCATGCTCGGCAGTTGGCCACGCCCCCCAGTTCAGTCCATTTCTTGATTTCATCTGGAGTGGCATGTGTCTGAATATCGATTACATCTAGTGTGGGATCCCTAACTGACATACACTGTGTCGGTACTATTGTCTTTGTCACATCAGTTGTCTGGGTGTGAGTTAATGCTGTATGTTTTGCTGTTTGGTCTGCCAGGTCATTACCCTGGGAAACAGAATCTGTAACTTTAGTATGTGCTTTACACTTCATGATGGATATGCCTGAAGGCAGATGTATTGCTTCTAACAGGGCTTGAATGAGGGAACCGTGTTGGATCTTGGCACCATGAGAGGTCAAAAAACCTCTTTCTTGCCATAACACTCCGAAGTCGTGTACGACTCCGAAAGCATAACGGTAATCTGTGTATATGTTAACATTTCTGTTCTTGGCTAGTATGCAGGCTCGGGTCAGAGCGATGAGCTCCGCCGCTTGAGCAGACAGTGTGTCAATACGATGTGTTTCTTTGACTTCAGTTTCAGTGGTCACTGCATACGCGGCCACTAACTCTCCTGTACTTGTTCTCATGCATGAACCGTCCACATAGAGTGTCAGGTCTGGATTTGTCAATGGAACATCTGTTAAGTCTCGTCGGGGTTTTGTTACTGCATTAATGATCTCTATACAATCATGCGGGGCTGGATCTGTCATAATGGAGGGTAACAATGTTGCGGGGTTTAGAATGCTACAGCGTCGGATTTCTATGTGTGGCTGGAATAGCGTCAATTCATAACCTGTCAGTCGTGCTATAGTCAAGTGTTGAGTCTGGGTTCTGTTTAAAAGAACCTCTACAGAATGTGGAACTTGTACTGTTAATGGGTGTCCTAATACAATTGAATCGCTCTGTCTGATAGCTAGGGCTGTTGCGGCAACTGACTTTAAGCACGCAGGGAGTGCCTGGGCTACTGAATCCAATGTACTTGAAAAATAAGCGCAAGGCTTATGTGAACCTGCCTGGTCTTGAGTGAGGACAGACAATGCTGTACCATCACGCTCTGTAACAAAAAGTGTAAACGGTTTGCTGTAACATGGTGTCGCTAGAACTGGTGCTTGACATAAAGCTTTCTTTAATTCCTCAAAAACCTGTGTATGTTCCTGAGTCCAAGGGAGGGCAGTCGAAGTCGCTGCCTCCTGTGTTGTCAACTGAATGAGTGGTTTAGCTAGAAATGCATACTGGGGAATCCATTGTCTGCAGTACGAGGTGAGGCCTATGAAGGCCCGCACTTCCTTTTGTGTCTGGGGTTGTGGCATATTTACAATTAACTGGATGCGATCAGGAGTGAGCTGTCTCCCCACTTTGGACAGCAAGTGACCCAAGTACACAACTTGCTGAACACAGAATTGTAGCTTCGAAGGAGACACCTTGTGTCCTTGTCGGCCAGAAAATGTAGAACCGTCAGTGATGCTTGCTCACATTCGGGCTCACTTTGTGCGGTGATCAGCAGATCATCGACGTATTGCAGTAAAGCAGTGTTAACTGGCATTTGGATACAATCAAGTTGTCTTTTCAGTGCTTGGCTATAGATGCTGGGGCTTTCTGTGAATCCTTGAGGTGCGCGTGAAAATTTGAAACTTCGTCCATTTAAACTGAATCCGAAGAGATATTGGCTCTCTGGATCAATGGGCACACTGAAGAAGGCGTTCTTGAAGTCAATTACAGTAAAGAACGTTGCTTCTGAATCAATGGCAGTCAATAAGGATGAGATATCGGGAACCACAGGGTACTGTGGAATAATGCATTTATTCAGTTCTCGTAAATCAATCACCAGCCGATATACTGGCGGTGCATTGGGATCAGTACGTTTAAGAATCGGAATGATAGGGGAATTACAGATATTGGAGTCGGTCTCTACAACCACTCCTTGGGCAATGAGCTCTTCAATGATTTCCAGTAAAGCCACTACAGCATCGGGTGGTAACTTGTATTGTCTGATTCGAGGTAAAACAACACCTGGCTTGAGTGTAACACGATATGGTGTAATATGCATGCAGCCTACATCGGTTGGGCCTTGTGCCCACAGGTGTTCTGGTACATTTTTCAATCTGAAATCAAATTCTCGTAATACATAGTGACCCTTGAAGTCTCGCAGGAAAAGTCTAACTCCTTCCGAAGAGCAGCATATCACGGCTCCTAGAGCCTTCAGTGTTTTGATACCTAACAAGTTTTCTGGACATGATTTCGTGAGTAACAAGTCTGTAACACGTGATAATGGACCTACTGCTAAGGGGACAGGTTTCGATACTTCATTTACAATAGGCTGTCCTGAAAAACCAAGGGAAACATTCTGTGAGCCTGAGAGGGGTGCCCCTGGAACTTCATCATGGCTGATCGTTGTGCGGCTTGCCCCTGTGTCAATTAAAAACTTTCTGTCTTTTCCCAATACTTGACTGTGTACATAAGGACCCTCTTGATCTACAGGAATCTCAATAAGAGGCAAGCCAACCTCCCTCTCTAGGCTGTTTCATGTGTATCGCTGATAATCGGGGTAATCTGATTGGGCATACTGGCACATCTGCCGTGAAACTTGCTGTGTCGCGGCAATGGGCTGTGGCTGTGATGCCGCTGCGGCCTGTCCTGCATGTGATGAAGCATGCATCGGTTGTGAATTCTGCGAAGTTTGTTGTTGGCCCTGGTCTTGTCTAGGCGGATGCGGCCTTTCTTTAGTTTTACCTGTTGCTATATTGTGTTTCAGGACTGGACATTCATGTACGTAGTGACCTGGCTGCTTGCAATAGTTGCATGTCCCTTTAACGGGAGCTGCTGAATTATTTGTCTGTGTCCCACCCTTTTTCTGACCGTCAGCCGGAGCTGTCTGCGCAACTAGTATTTTCATTTTCGTGTCTTTCATACGTCTTTGTTCATGTTCTTGTTCTTCTCTGATTCTGTTCTGGTGATACTGTAACATTTGTAACATCTGGGATGGCGTATTTGCCTGCCATGTGCTTTCGACTTTATATACTCGATTCTTAACTTGCGTTAGGGAATTCTCTACTAATTTACTTACAAAAAGGTGTGGGTATGACTCGCTACTTGGTTTCAGGCCACTATTTATAATGAAACATTTCTCGAATCTTGAATAGAAGTCACTAGTATCTTCATCGTGTTTCTGTTTACAGGCTGAGATTGCATCCCAGTCTTCCTTTTTAGTTGTCAATAATCTTGGCAAGACCTGTACTATCAAACCTGGTAATGCTTTAGCTTTTTCCCCAAGGCCTAGCCCTGGAGTACGAATCCTTTCCTCGTCTTCTATTTCAGTCCATATAATCTTTTTCTCTCCCACCTCCCATTCTCTTTCCTTGAGCTTCTCGTAGATGCCGGTAGGCAACAAAACCTTTAACAATTTCATAATATCAGTATAGGTGTAATCTCCCATTAGTAACATATCCTTAAGTTCTCTGTGAAAACCTGCGGGGTCTTTATCATGACAGGGTACTAGTTTCTTCATCTCCAATAATTCTAACTTGGTCAGAGGTGTGTATACATACACACGTTTCAGGGTATTATCGGTACCCATGACTGGGTGTACTTCTCGTAATGGGTTCTGCCTTTCAATGCCATGAAGACGCTCCATATGATACATTTTTCTTTCTGGGGGCGGAGCGGGAACATATTGTGGGCCTAAGAAAGTGTTATATCTGTGCCGTTGTTCTAGAATTATTTGAATTAACTTAGTACTTAGGCCTCTCCATCTATCCATAAGTAGTGCTTCTAATGTATCAGGTAAGGGACCTGGATCAGAATGTTGATTTCTGTATAACGTGAGGAGGTGCTGAATCATGTATATACCTGCTAATTTCTGCTCGTCTGGGGAAAGGTTCAGAAATGTATGTGCTACTGTGTCATCCTTGTATATATTAGGATTGTCAGCCCATAGTACTGCTGACCTGGCTAGTTCTTGTTCATCCATAGAATTGAGTACATGGTACCCCATTCGTTCTCGAAGCATTTTGTCAGTGTCTTGAAACTGATGTTCAGGAGAATTCGGTTTTGATATGCCAGAGAGAAAAACTCTCTTGCTTTCTGGGCGAATGCCTTTCCTAAGGTAAGTTCCCTTACCTACATACGCTATTGTGTCTGTAGTCTTTTCTGGTTCTTCAGGTCCTTCCTCCTCCTGGGAGGAGCCATTTTCTTTTTCCTTTTCGTGTATTTCTATTACTGTTTTTCTTATTTTCTTGTACATGCTAGCTATGCAATTCTGTTTATCATGCTTTCCTTCGGCTATATTTTGACCCCACTTGCTTAGGACTTCCATTTCACCCTGGTCCGTCTCTGGCCTGTCTCGGTCTCTTATTAAGCAATTTATGAAAAAACGTAGTATATATGCTTGAGTGTCAACTTTCTGATGTGCCAGGGCCTCCTTAATACTTTCAGGGTTTTCCCCAGTCTGGACAAAATGATATATTCTATCTAGGTGATCAGGCATATCTGGGAATAACACTAGATAATCTGTAGCCTGCCGCAAACGTAGTGATGCTATCAACATTCTGTCGTCTTTACCGGGTACTGGATCATATCTGCAAATTGAGAGCGGTTCTTTGAGTATGTCAAGACGGGGTGATTGGAGCATAGGGTGCTTCTGCATATCCCTAAGGTGTAATCTGTGTGTTGCTGGCGGGGTCTGGTAACCCCCTGTTGCGCCTCCTGGGGCGAGGCTTGGGCATTATCCCTCTGTGGAGTCTGTATATGTACTTGAACTGGTCTCTTAGTAGGATCAAGTAACGATGGATTTGGTATCTTAACCTGAGGTGGGGGAAGTGGTGGAGGTGGAGGAACAGGCTGTCGAACGGGGGAACTCTGTTGTGGTAATGGCGGGATATGGTCTGGAGGCGGGTTGCCACCTCCATCACCGTCAGTAGGCGGTACACGGGCAGGTGGGTTGGTGTAAGCGGGCGCTACGTCATCTAGATATGAAGCCAGAAATATGTCTTTAGTAGTCCTGTGATTTACTTTAGTTGGAACCAATGGTGGCGGCAGATTTTTCGGTATTTCTGAATTGGCTTCAGGCGAACCCTCGGCCACTAAGTACATACCATTTACAAGATTGTTTCGTGCACGGTCTACTTGTTCGGCTTTTACTCGGATCCCTTCATTAACTAATTCGTTTTCTCGAACTCTATCCGGCGCTTCTCTAAGTCTATCTTCTCTTCGGAGTTCTTTTTCGGCTCGTTTATGCGATTCTTTACGCCATAACTCTATAGCATCTTTCTGTGATTGTCTGGCTTTCTTTCTCCATAGTGCTTCTTCTATTTTCAGGATGCACTCGACATCCCATGTTCCTGTAGCGGGCCATCTGTATTTTTCTTCTAGGTGCTTAGTATAATCGGCCCATAAATCTAGATACAGTATGGCGTCTATGCCATGCTTGTGGTACATGTAATTTCCAGGCGTGTCCCTAGGGGGGATAGGAATTTCTTCCTCTAGCATCCCTTTCCTAGTTCCTATCTGCTTTAACTTATTGAAAAACGGCATCTTGTCTACTTAATACTGGATATTCAATCCTTGCTACTGAACTCTGAACACAATTAGTTACACAAAAACACAATAATGCACATTAAACAATCACTCATACCACGACATTAATCACATGAGAGAACATTTTGAACATATATCTCTACCTTCGGAACCAGATGTACTGCTAAACAGCACAGATACACTGTCGAAGACAGTGCAAGAACTTGAATAACGGATAT
This sequence comes from Lissotriton vulgaris, assembly GCF_964263255.1. NCBI lineage: Eukaryota > Metazoa > Chordata > Amphibia > Caudata > Salamandridae > Lissotriton > Lissotriton vulgaris. The sequence goes on along the minus strand of NC_141699.1, from coordinate 467,077,946 downwards.
ACTGCTAAACAGTACAGATACACTGTCTAAAACAGTGCAGACCGCGTTTGTGTACCCAAACCCGTCTTTACCGGATACATAGTAATGCACCCGTCTAGATACGTCCCAGCAATGGTACTCACCGGGAAGCACGGAAACAGAAGGCCTCGGAAAACTCGACTGGACTGGACCGGACTCGACTCGACTCGACACGTGGATACTTCGGGAACTGGTGGGCCTCTTCACACCTCGGACCTTGCTTCTTTCGGCTAGGCTCTGGTCGGGATCCTCCGCACTCCTCACCGCCTCGTCTGGGTGCTGATCGCAGTCTTCGTCACCTCCGTGGGCCAGAGGGAGATACAGGAAATCCTGCCAGTACGCGTAGTTCCGTCTAACTGATGGCAGGGGACAGAGCTTGCAACGCACCAACCGGCGCGTGAGGTGGGGGAGGGGTCCCTATTCGGGCGCCAGAATAATGTGGTAAATATTTGATTTACCGTCCTAATTTCTATGCAGGTAAGTACTTAAACAAAAATAACTCAATCGGAAAGAAAGAAACAGAGTCCGTGGTGTTAGAGTTCTTAGGGGTTTTATTCCTTAAAAAGGAATGGTACCAGACCGGATATCATATTCCTGCCACCACAGGGGTGCAGGAAGGGATAGAGCAATATTTTATTGACAATACATAGCTTATATACTTAAATCGTATTATAGGAACCAATACAGTAGGCGTAACAGCTGAGAGAGACAAGATAAGACACACACGTGGTAGTGATACGTAATTAGAAGGCGTGAACTAGGCGTGAACATAGAGGTGTGTGCTAGAAACGTCACATGTAAGTGTCATAAGTGGGTGGCAACAAAAGCTGAATCTTGCAATGTCAGCAGAAATCTGAGGCCTGGATGCGCGCGCAGCTGCATGACGTATGACTGGAGGGTGCAGGGGACTTGACATTTACACCAGCGGAAAGAGACAGAAGTCTGGCATGTCAGATCAACTTGTACCACTATCATATCTGATATCTGATGTTTAGGAACCATATTATCTGGACGGAAAAGGTCTCTGGGGCAGAAGCTATTCTATACTGACTGTGAGTGTGTGTATAAGCGTCTAAGTGTCTGTATGAGATGCGAGGGGGGCATGGGCCTTCCATGGTAACAGAGGCTATGAATTACTTGCACGGAGACAGTGAGGCCGGGCCCTTTGCTCTGCAGCTGGGGGGATGTTTACTTAAACTAGTAGGCAGGAATGCATTTTCGAGGAGCGGAACAGATAATTCGAAGGTTGAATACAGTCTTGGCAGGCAGCAGGCTGAGCTAAGCGCCGTGGGCCGCGCAGGGAGTAAGGCAGAGGTCACGGGTACAGAGGCAGCCCAGGCTGAGGCGTTCGGAGTCAGAAGACAGAAAAAAGGCTCGATGGCAGAATTCAGGGCCTGCTTCGCCAGAGCTGAAAAACGTGTAAAGTACACCACAAAAAGACGTTGGCATAGCATACTTAGGAACTGAATATGGAACCCGTTCATGGCGGGTCTGAAAGAGGACATGTTAACGTTGAACGCAAATGTATTTGCGTCTTTATAGCTGGCACAGGAGGGAAGTTACATGCACTTTAAACTCGTACATGGAGACGGTGGGGTACACGTTAGGGAACATTTCTTGACCATAAAATTTATATTTCCTCAAAGGTGGTGTTAGAGATAATCGCTGCGGTGGGGGTGATTGATCCAACGATTCCAATGTAAGTGGCGTCTCCTTGAGGTTGGCAAAGCAATGATTGAGGGCTAGAAAGAGTCAGACTGCAGTGAGGCATAACGGGCAGCGGCCGGATGGTGGGTCGCCTAGAGGACTCCTGCTTTGAGCAAAGGGGTGAAACGATTTTGTAAATGTTGCGGACTGCAACACACAGAGGTACCAGTGAGACACAGGCTCACCCAGTGACATATAAGGTGACACGTGGAGCAACAGAAGGCTGCTACTGGCGTCGAAATAAGAATCCCCCCAGATACTGAAAGTTTGACGCAGGGAAAGCAAACTCCAGATCGCCGATCTGTGAATCGGACATAGGACCCGTTAAGGAAGACCCGCGGACTACCCCTTGTCCGAACGACAACGCAAAGTATACGAGCACCCGGCAGCAGCAGGAAGGGGTTGTGGAGCGGATAATGAGTGGCAAGGGATCAAGTGTGACCCAGCAGGGCAAGCTGGATAAGTTTGCCTACACTAAAGACTTTCCCCCACTGCTGGAACGTAAAGGGGCCGGGGCCAAAAGTGCAGAAGGGGAAAGTGGGCCCAAAGTGACACTAGAAGATGTAATGGCAGCCCTGCATCAGGTACAGACTATGGTACGCTCCATCTCGACGGATGTCACGTTCCTCCGAGCGGATTTTCAAAAAAAGTCAACAAGAGTGACTGAGGTGGAACAGGTAACAGCGTCCCTCACTAAGGACACCACGTTACTGCTCAAAAAGGTGACGCAACTGGAGGCCGACAACAAACGCATGATGGCCAGGCTGGATGATCAAGAAGGACGCTCCCGCCGAAGCAACGTGCGAATTACTGAGCTTCCGGAAAAGGAAGGAGGCCCGCAATGGATCTCTATGTGGAAGAGCTCATAAAAAACCTCCTACATCCTAAAGGATAATCCACTTTCTTGTCCGTGGAGCGGGCACATAGGGTTCCGGGTGGTAAACCAAGACCAGGGGCCCCCCAAGACCGGTGCTAGCCCGCATATTCAACCTTCGAGACAGGGATGTCATTCTCCAAACAGCATGGGTGGCACCGCCTATCCGAGTAAAAAATTCAGTGATCTCCTTTTTTCCAGAATACACGGCAACAGTCTCAGCACGACATAGAAGTTTCCTAGAGGTCAAAAAAGCACTGAGGGCCCGTGAGCTACCATACTCCATGCTCTTCCCAGCAAGACTCTGCGTTGTGGCAAATGGAAAGACCTGTTTTTTTTAAACACTGGGAGAGGCGCTCGACTGGCTTGAAGGGTGGCGTCCAGCGGAGGGGTCCAGACGAGCACAGAGGAGACAACGACGGCTTCGGAGAGGAGGTGATCGTGATGACGCGGCGCAAAGGGGAGGAAGAAACGGAACAACTAGAAAGGGACAATGGGGAATGAGGTCTTCAGGCCCTACCCATCGTCAGGTGCGTGGATGTGCCCTAATATTTGCGCCAGTTCACCTTGACATTGAGACTATGATGGATGTATTGGCAGCTGAGGACTCTGGGGCAGAGGGAAGTACTGGTCTTCCTTGGACCTCCCGCTCCTAATTATGCAAGTACAGTTTCGGGGATTGGGAATTAAGCACTCTGCTGAGTTGGGGTGGCGGGCAGTTTTGGGTCCGCATGGCAGGGAGCGGGGCGGAGGGGTTGGGGAGATTTTTAAGTTTTTGGTATACTGGGAATATTATTGTTAAGTGCGTAGATGGTTATGCAGTACTAGCATACACAGGGAAGTACTCACGTTCGACTGTGGGACAAGTCACTAGTCTTAATAGGTTTGTGTGGCATGGCAAAGGGAGACAACACGCAGATTGACCCAGATGTAGGCCCCAGCACTGCGGTACCGTCCCTCACAGTACTCACGTGGAATGTGCGCGGCTTAGGGGATAAAATAAAGCAAGGTCTAGACCTGCAATGTATTAAAAGGGATGGCCCAGCAGTGGTACTCCTACAGGAGACACATCTTACAGGCACGTCTACCAAAGCAATGGACAGATGGGGATATTAAATGCAGGTACATTCAGAATTCACATCCGGCTCTAGAGGAGTTGTAATACTGGTGAAGAAACAGTTCCCTCTGATAATAATGGGAGTCAAGTCTGATGGCTCGGGGAGATTTGCTGCCATAATTTCATAGTGGGAAGGAAGGCCTCTAAATATAGTGTTGGTTTATATCCCCCCTGCATTACATGCAGTAGCCCTGCCGGTTTTAAGTGAGTTTCTACTTGGTTTGCCAAAAGGCGAACTACTCCTGGGAGGAGATTTCAATGCAGTGGCAAACAGCTCCATTGACAGGTTTCCTGTGAGAGCAGATACCTCTAAGGTGTTGTGCTTGGAAAGTTTCATGGAGGCAATGGGTCTTATAGACATATGGAGAAGGCCCCACCCCACTGATCGTCACTTTACATATTATTCAAGTGTCCATAATAGCTTGACAAGAATAGATTATTTCCTGGGAACATTGGGTAGCCTATCGAATGTAGACAATATAGAAATCCAGCCGCAGGGTGTCTCCGACCATTCCTCACTGCTGATCAGATATACCCATCATCACCAGAAACGGCGGCAGGTGTACCCTATATTCCCTGGCTGTCTACAAGTTCCCCAGGATAGAAGGGCACTTAAGAAGGTAATGAGTCATTACTTCCAGGAAAATAGGGAACTGTCAACTCTCCTACTAGCCTATGGGAAGCGTTTAAGACAGTACTCAGGGGCAAGCTATAGCTTCCATCACAGCGCACAAACGCGAAGGGCGGAGAGAACTGCAGGTTTTGGAGTCCGAACTGTCCATTGCAGAAGAAAACCACACTAGAGACCCAACCCCTGACACCTCCCACGCCATGAGCCTCAAACAGAGGCAACACAGAGAACACTTAGCAGAATTGACCAGACAGCAATTGGCGAACACTCAACACAAAATATATGAAGTGGGTGACAAAGCTGGGAAATTGCTGGCATGGTTAAATAAACGGGAGTGCAGTGGCAGGTGGATAGCACAACTATAAGCAGAGGGGAGCCAACCAACAACTGACCCACATACAATAGAATAGATACTGGCACAACAATTTCAGACAATTTACTCATCTGACTCGACAATGTCAGTAGAAGAAGCAGTCACTTACATACAGGACCTCACCATGCCCACATTGTCCCAGGAAGAAGGGAAGGAGTTGGAGGTCGATCTCATGGCTGACGAATTACAAGCAGCCATTGGGGCGTTGCAGTCGGGTAAAGCTGTGGGACCTAATGGAATACCGGTTGAACTCTATACGAGAGCGGCAGACTCCGTGGTACCCCACCTACTGAATATGTTCAACGATAGTTTGAAGGAGGGGGAACTTCTTCTGGATCAATGCACTGCCACTATCGTGGCTATACTCAAACCTGGAAAACCAGCTGATCAGTGTGCCTCATACTGGCCAATTTCCCTCATTAATGCAGAAGTCAAAATCCTTGCAAAACTGCTTGCGACCAGGCTCACACCTCACCTAGCGAAGCTCATACATCCCTACCAGTCCGGCTTCATGCCTGGCAGGAACACAGCACTCAATCTGAGGAGATTACACGGTGTGCTTGCGAGAGCAGCATACCTACAGGAGCCAGCGGTGGTGCGCTCCCTAGAAGCGCAGATGGCATTCGACATAGTCCAATGGCCCTTCTTATTTGCAGTGTTTCGGCATTTAGGGTTTGGTCAAAAATGTTGTTCATGGATTCAACTTCTGTACACCAAACCAATGGCACATGTGACTGTCAATGGCCACATCTCGGAGGATTTTCCCTTAGCGCGAGGCACACACCAAGGCTGCCCACTGTCGCCGCTACTTTTTGCTCTAGTGCTGGAGCCACTGGCGGCGTGGATACGCTGGGAGCCAATGATAAAAGGCCTCAAATGGACAGACGACTGGGAAGATCGTGTGTCCCTATAACCTGACGATATTTTGCTATATTTCACTCTACGGAGACGCTCTATATTGAGTCTTCTGAATATATATACACTTTATGGTACGGAGTCTGGTTATGCCATCAACTGGTCAAAGTCAATACTATATGTGCTACATGGTACGCCGCCGCATCTCCCTGACACCTGCCCACTTCTGATAGCAAAAAGTACATTCAAGTACTTGGGTGTATTTATCACAACTGATCCTGGTGAATTTTACATTAAGAATTTGCAGCCACCGCTAGAGTGCCTTCAAAGAGACGTACGTCACTGGGGAACATTGCCACTGACCCTACTGGGGAGGGCAACCCTTTTTAAAAAAATGGCCATACCCCTGTTTCTCTATATTCTGGAAATCACGCCATACCCAGTACCGCCTTCTTATTTTAGGTCCATCTCAGCACTGGTCTCTAATTTATTGCGGGGTGCCAAGCCTGCGCGAATCGCGCAAGCCAAGTTGGTGCACGGATGGTATGACGGAGGAATTGCACTCCCTGATGTCCAACTTTATTAATGGGCAGCGCAGCTGAAAGTAATTAATCAATGGATACATATTCCACAATCAGATCCGGTGTTTAAGGCAGACAGGGCACAACTTGGTGTTAGAGACATGTTCGCTCCCATTTATGACAAAAAATTATCGTTGGCATTATTTGGCCCAATACGTCACACACTTGGGTTGTGGCATGTGGCCCAGACTAAGTTAGGATGGCGAGGGGTGATAACGCAGCTCACTCCGTTATGGGACACAAAGAGGCTTGGTAGACTAAGATGCAGTAAAGGATTTGACCGCTGGGATGACCTTGGGATATCAACGGTTGGAGATATGTGGCAGGGAGGGTAAGTAGTCTCATTTGAACATTTGCAGCAGCAATACAAACTGGCTTCTTCAGAACTATTCAGGTATACACAGATAAGACACGCCTTAATGACAGTACAACCATCAGGTTTGGAGGTCCCTGACGTGTCTCCTATGGAGGACAGATTGTTAACTGATCACATGCCACGTAGGGCAACCTCTCTAACCTACCGTAAACTAGTGAATAACCTGCCTGACCCACGGGACCCCTAAAATATAAGTGGGCCCATGATATCGGTGAGATTGATGAGTCAGAGTGGCCGGAGGCATTGAGATCACCAAGAGAAGTGGGCATACCCTCACGAGTCAGACTGGTACAGCTGCGCCTCTTGCATCGATCATATTACACTAGACCAGAGGTCTTCAATCTGTGGGGCGCGACCCCCAGGGGGGCCGTGGAGTCCTTGCAAGGGGGTCGCAGATTCTGTCAGAGTGCAGTTCCTGGCTTGGGCTGATCGAGGGTGCTCATGGTGGAGGCCTAATTCACACCGAGGTGTGAAAAACATCAAAGCCTCATTAAGAAGTAAAAGATCTTTTAAAGACCTGTCAAGTACTCTGGTGTGGCTGTGTGTGTGTGTCCCTGAAGCCATTTAGAGCTGGGGGAGGAGTGGATGTGGGGGACGGGGGCGGAGGGGGGCTGGGGGAGCAGGCTGTAGTGTAGCCCTTTGAGGTCAATGGATATTGTGCGCCTGGAGCTGTAGGTCCCGTGACACGTCCCCCAGAAGGAAGAAGACAGAGAGATACTGACCCCCCTCTCTCCCCCCCAATGAGAGAGGCACAGAAAAGGTGGGTGGATGAATGATGGGTGGATGGATGGATGTAAGGATGAAGAATGGATGGATGTGTGAAAAGATGGGTGGATGAATGGATGGATGAAAGGGTGGATGGATGGATTAAAGGATGGATGAAAGGGTGGATGGATGGAAGGATGAAAGGGTAGATGGATGAAGGATGGATGGATGGGTAAAAGGTTGCATGGATGAATGATGGATGGATGTGTGAAAAGATGGGTGAATGGATGGATGAAAGGGTGGATGGATGAAGGATGGATGTACGGATGTAAGGATGAAAGGGTGGATGGGTGAAGGATAGATGTATGGATGTAAGGATGAAAGGGTGGACAGATGAAGGATGAATGGATGGATGAAAGGGTGGATGACTGGATGAAAGGGTGGATGAATGGATGAAAGGGTGGAAGGATGGAAGGATGAAAGGGTGGACTGATGAAGGATGGATAGATGGATTGAAGGGTGGATGGATGTATGGATGGATAAAAGGTTGCATGAATGAATGATGGATGTGTGAAAAGGTGGGTGAATGGATGGATGGATGGATGAAAGGGTGGGTGGGTCTATGGATGAAAGGGTGGATGGATGATGGATAGATGTATGGATGGGGGGATGAAATGGTGGATGGATGTATGGATGGATAAAAGGTTGCATGGGTGAATAATGGATGGATGTGTGAAAAGGTGGGTGGATGAATGATGGGTGGATGGATGGCAGGGTGGATGGGTAAAGGATGGATGTATGGATGGAAAGATGAAAGGGTGGATGGATCAAGGATGAAAGGATGGATGGAAGGGTGAAAGTGTGGGTGGATTAATGATGGATGGATGTGATGAGGTCTAACAGGCGCATTTATGGTTGTCAAAAGATGATGATGAGTACCAGTTTCTAGAAACTTTTGTCGGAAGGGGGTCCTTACCCCTAAAAAGGTTTTACAAGGGTGTCTCGGCATCAAAAAGTTTGAAGACCTCTGCACTAGACACATACTACACAGGATTGGGAAAGCAGAACACCCCTTTTGCCTGCGAGGGTGCAGTGGAGAAAGAACCTTTTTTCACATAGTATGGGATTGCCCCAGAATAGCGGAGTATTGGACACAGGTAATGCGAACTATATCACAGTCGGAGGGGGTTTCTCTCTTACCTGAGCCCAGACGTTGCCTCTTAAACATATGGTAACCAAATGACCTCACACGTTCTGGGCAGAGCTGGGTAACACTAGGAATTATGGTGACCAAAAGGAACATAGCGCAAAACTGGGGGGGGGGGGGGGAGGTACCTTCTTAGGGAACGTGGGGTAGAGATATGGATGCAGCCGTGGTAGCTGAAAGGGCGGTATTCATCAGAAGGGGATTCCCTAGAAAATGGAATAAAATCTGGGGGGCATGGAATAAATATAGAGGTGATCCGCCACCGAATCGAGATGATGAGGACTCAGACTTGGAGGAAGACTGATGGCTTAAAAGTGATTGAAAGGGGTCATGATATGAAAACTGTGAAACTGTGTACTTGTGACTTTTTAAGATTTGATGGTATCCATGACAATAAGGTGCTGTGCTGTGCTGCTTTTTCATGTTCAAGCATGGTTTTATGCTCTGCTGTTGCCGAACTGAATAATAATAAAAATTATTAAAAAAAGAAACTATAGAGTTATACTGGTTTAGTTAGGATTTTGGGAGATAGAAATTCCTCAGATTTTTGACTGGCAATAACTTTCCCACCATTTATCTCCACAAAACATTGTAGACCTATTCCGCTTTCTACACTGGCTGATGATGAAAGTTTTGTGGTGTTTAAATAAAGGGGGTGCCACTCAAAAAGGGGGCCCCAAAACATGTTTTTCCACCAATGCATTTTCCATAGAGCTTTGCTCAGAGATAGTGGCAAAATAGCTAACGTGTGTCCATGGAATTTGGCAGGAATATAGTGTATGGTATGGAAAGGATTCATCAACATCTAAGAAGCAACGAGGCACCTATTGAAATTTTAAAAAAAATGTGGCAAAAACACTGTAGGACACGCAACTCTACTGCACTCTACACACCATTTCACTCTATGACAAACCACTCCACTCTACGACACTCCACTCTGCTCTACGTGACTCTAAGCCACTCGGCTCTATAACACGCCACTCCACTCTAGGACATACCATTACATGCTATGCCACTTGACTCTACACCCCCCCACTCTAAGACATTCTATGACACTCCTCTCTATGACACTCCATTCTACTCTATGACGTGCCACTCCTCTTTGCGGTACCCATTGAAATCTAAAAAAATAATTATGTATGACAAAAGACACTCTATGACATGCCACTCCATTCTACAACACAACACTTCACTCTACAACACTCCACTTCACTCTACAATAATGAACACCACTCCATTGAACGATATGCCACTCCACTGTACGACACAACACACCAATCTATGACATGCACTCCACTCTAAGACATGCCAGACCACTCTATGCCACTCCAGTCTAAAACACTCTACGATATGCCACTCTATGACACGGCAGTCCACTGTACTCTACAACACGCCACTCCACTCGACTCCACTCTACAGCACTCTATTCTACCCTATGCCCCTCCACTCTATGCCACTTTACTACTACTAAACTGAGACAAAATCCTAACTTTACGACTTTTGGTATTCACAAAAGGCATTTAGTAGTAGTAAAGTTAGGAGTCCTAACCTTACCACTACTAAGGGCCTTCTGTGAATACCAAAAGTAGTAAGTTTAGGATTTTATCTCAGTTTAGTATAGTAAAGTTAGGAGTCCTAACTTTCCTACTACTAAATGCCTTCTGTGAATACCAAAATTAGTACGCTTCTGATTTTATCTCAGATTAGTTCTGTGAATCGGCCCGTTATTATTTAACAAGTTATAAGTGATGTAATACGGAAGGCTAGAAGCTGTGCATGGGGAAGCTGCAGGTTAAAGTTCATGAAGTCTAGCTATGGAGTGTTGTGGAATATATATATATATATATATATATATATATATATATATATATATATATATATATATATATATATATATATATATATATATATATATATATATATATATATATATATATATATTCGTGAAACGCAAAAACCCAAAGCTCCCGGGTTTAAAGGAAAAGAGAGCACTCAGAGCCGATATGGCGTAGGTCAGCCAGAACTTTTATTCATCAAACTCCCTCGGTAGTCAGTTAGCAAACGCGTTTCGGCGTTTCCGCCTTCGTCCTGCATTCATTCACTATTCCTGCGGCCGGAATAGTGAATGTATTGTTTTAAGTACCTTCGTTTATGTCAATGCACATGGATTGAGTCACGTGATCAATGACGATCACGATGTTTCTTGATTTAAATTTGATTTGTAAATAATGTCAGTTACACTGACGAAGGCGGAAACGCCGAAACGCGTTTGCTAACTGACTACCGAGGGAGTTTGATGAATAAAAGTTCTGGCTGACCTACGCCATATCGGCTCTGAGTGCTCTCTTTTCCTTTAAACCCGGGAGCTTTGGGTTTTTGCGTTTCACGAATATTTTTCGCATCTCACCGTGCGAGAGAGGCACCCGTGTTCGAGTGGAGCGGAGGCTGGTGAAAAACGAGTGCCGAAAAATTGGATTGCCGTCTGGCCCCGCCGGAGCAGCGTGCAAGAGAAGCACGACTTGGAATTGTAGCGAGATACTGCCAACATAACCCGGGAAAGAACGACTGACCGTGAGGGAACTCGGCGGCCGGGAATTCTGGAACGGGTGAGTGAGCGACGCTATCATCATTCTTTAAAATATCCGGCAAGAACGCGTACAGCCTGAGCGAGAGGTAGAGCCACGCAAAGGAAATTCAACCCCTCGGCAAAAGATATGTTCACTGATAGTGAGAGGGAACAAGCGGCAGACTCTCTGTTTATTCCCCAAACAGGGGCACAAAAGAAAACAACTCCATCACAGGCAGCAAGCACACCTGATACATTGACAAAATTATTCGCCACCCTTGAGAAGACATATGAGCGAGAAATCCGCAAGTGGTGGGAGGCCACCAGCCTTCAGAAATATTTGGAAGTTGGGAGGGTTCCTAGGGGACTGAGAATTTTATTGGTGCCCTCGTATGAAAAACCCAACCATGAACTTTTAAAAGAATGGTCTGAATTTATGAACGATGTTATGCAAGGAATGCTGAAACTGCTGGTGAAACATGCATGGAGTGATCGCAATAAGTTGCAGGAAGAAATCAAGGCAATAGAAGCTAAGATTGGCGAAGAAAAAGATACAAAGAAATGTGAGGAGTTACGGGAACAGATGAAGAAAAGGTTAATAGACTATGAAAACACCATTAAATTGAGGAAGCAATCTAAATTTATCCGAGATGAAAAGGATTATGCAAATGGGAGAATATTAACATTTGCACGAAAATACGACGCCCCGAGAAGAAAGATACAACAGGATAAACTTAAGAACAGAACCCCAGCCAGTACTGAAGAGTCTGAAATCTCAGAGGACGAGTCAGTCAGAGCAAGGAGCACCGTGGAATCGGGAGGTGCAGAAGGTGGTGGGGCTAGAGTTGATCTTACTGAAGACGATCCTTTTTTCGAGGAGTACGAGGTCATCAGAGGACTCAGAGAGCGACCCGCAGCAACAACGCACCCTCCAAAAACACCAAAAGGAAAACGAGGAGGGGGAGGCGGGGGCGCCCAAGGAAGATCCACACCGGTGGTAACAAGGAGTACCCGAGGGAAGACTTGGAAAGGACCACAATGAGCATAACAGAGAATACCATAATCAATCTCTCGGACCGGATACTGACTCCCAAAGAAGAAGAACTATTGAAACTTGGACTTACCTTTTGCCCGACTCCTGCATTCAATTACACACAAACAAGGATAGATCTTTTTAGATTTATCAGAAAACTTAAATTGCATAAAATCCATACTCTGAACCCGAAAGCATCTGATGGAATCATCACTGAAGGAGAAGATTCACTTTCAATGATTACAGGACAAGATTTCGAAGCAATTGCAGTAGCACAAACACTCATTGGAACCAGCTATTCCCAGGATTGGGAGGCACAACCTACGCAGACTCTGGAAGCCTGTGGCATCACTCAACAAGGTTGTAAGAGTGGAATGATCATAAAATCGAAAACAAATCCGAGGACACCGCATGACGGAATAGACACTTTCCAGGAGATGGTCATTGAGGAATTGAAGTATCTCCAATCGGAAGGCTTCAATGCCAACAAGAAGAATTTGAATAAGGAGGAATGGGCGTTAATTCAGAATTTGAAAGACGATAACAGTATAATTATCAAACCCAGTGATAAAGGGGGCAATATCGTCATTCTTAAACGAGAACAATATGAGGATGAGGCCCTATCCCAGCTAAATAACAAGGAACACTATGTGGAGATAAAACGCACGAAATATACTGAAAGCATAAAAGCATTCAATGACCTAATCAACAATTGGAAGGACAAAGGTATCCTTGATTTCAAAGACTGGAAGAATCTGAAGTGCGATCACCCGCAAATTGCGACTTTCTATCACCTGCCTAAGGTACATAAGAGTAAAATCTGGCCTCCAGGCAGACCGATTGTATCTGCCAAAGATAGCTTACTAGAGAAAACATCGAGCTACATCGACAGCTTCATTGCCCCCTTTCGTGAAGGATCTCAGTTCGTATCTCAAGGATACGAAGGATTTTTTGAGGATCATACAGGATGTGGTTTGGGAAGAAGACATGTGCCTTATAACTTTGGACATTGCCAGCCTATATACATCAATCAAACATGAAGATGGCCTTATGGCAATGAGAAGCTTCCTTGATTTAAGACCCATCAAGTATCGAAGCCATAACCAGATGTTATTGGAACTCACGGACTTCTGTCTCCGTAATAACATTTTTTTGTTTGCAGGAAAACTGTATCTACAACTGCAGGGGACTGCGATGGGCACGTGCTTCGCTCCCAGCTACGCGAATCTTTTCGTGGGCTGGTGGGAGAAGCACGTGGCCTGGGCGGGGACTAACGAACGGTGGATGGACAATATCGTTCTCTGGACCCGCTACATCGACGACTTGTTCTTGGTGTGGCGGGGTTCACAGAATGAGGCTGAGGAATACATCTCAGATTTGAACAGAAACAATCTTAATCTCAGCTTCACTAGCAGCATTAGTCAAAGTGAGGTGTTCTACTTAGACCTACGGGTCTTCGTGGAAGACAAAAAAATACAAACCGCTGTTTATAGAAAACCCACGGCGGGTAATACTATACTGCACTCACGTAGCTACCATCCCCGAAGTGTCATTAATAACATCCCCCTGGGAGAGTTCTTGCGAATGAAACGCAATTGCTCGACCACCAAGGAGTTTGTGAGCTCTAGGGAACAGTCGAAAATGAGATTCTCTCAGAGAGGCTATGGGAAAGGAATTCTCACACAAGCAGAGGTGAGGAGCAATGTGGTCGAAAGGAAGGATCTACTAATTGATCGATCCAAGCCGAGAGACAACAAGATCAGGCTAATTACTGACTTCTCTGAAAAATCTCCAGAAGTCTTCAACGTAATGCGGAAGAACTGGAAGATTCTAAAAGCAGATCCTATAATAGGGAAGTCTTTATCTGATCACCCTTTGATAACTTATAGAAAGGGGAAATCTTTCAAAGACCATCTTGTAAATAGCCACTTTGAAAAGAAAAGGAAGATAAAACCACCTGTTTCCGGCTTCTATCCTTGCATGAAGTGCAAGGCCTGTAAGAATTCCCAGAAAGTCAAGGAGTACTACATACCTGGTCAAAAGAGGAAAGGTAGAATAACTAAACTGTTGAATTGTAATTCTGACTACACAGTCTATTGTCTAACATGTCCCTGTGGGAAGAGGTATGTAGGGAGCACGGTGAAACAAACCAAACTCAGGGTCCTAGAGCATATGAGGGCGATTACATCGAAGGACCCCAATTACCCAGTAGCCCGTCATTTTGAACAGGAACATGATAGCAATAGCAATCTTCTGACTTATTTCATTTTAGATCAGTTGGTGAGAACAGAAAGAGGGGGCAATTGGGTGAAAAAGCTGAGAACACTGGAATCACGATTCATTATCCAGTTGCAGACCAAAACCCCGGGAGGGATGAATAATGAAGAAGAGATGTGGACTCACATCTGAGCATCCCTCTCATATCTCCTTCCCTCTTTTTTGAAGAACCAGTAATGTAGATTTGTATATAGTTTCCTTTAAACAGAGTAGAATGATGTTACCACCTATGTTTTGCATATTATTATTTAATGTTTTGGATGATTATGAAATGCAGTCACTAATCAGTTGATTAGATTCAGTCATTGATGAAAAGCCTATTCAAGGCTTGAATGTAAATAATGGCTATGCCCATCCAGGGCTCAATTGTATATAGATAACTGCGTTGCAACAATGGTAACGTCAAATTTATGTGAACATAGGCGACTTTCACGGTAAATTAAAAGTGAAACCCGCATCTGTTGGTACCAGCGGCACGTTTTCCATCTAGATTTATGGTTTCAAAGCGAGATTGAGTACTGTAATTAATTTCTTTTCTTTTTATTTCAAATGGATATGACAAATGAATCAGCTATTTGAGTTTTCTCGCATCTTGTGTATATATGTACATATGTAATATAGTGGATTACATATTGAAAGATGGCCGCCGCAGGAATAGTGAATGTATTGTTTTAAGTACCTTCGTTTATGTCAATGCACATGGATTGAGTCACGTGATCAATGACGATCACGATGTTTCTTGATTTAAATTTGATTTGTAAATAATGTCAGTTACACTGACGAAGGCGGAAACGCCGAAACGCCGAAACGCGTTTGCTAACTGACTACCGAGGGAGTTTGATGAATAAAAGTTCTGGCTGACCTACGCCATATCGGCTCTGAGTGCTCTCTTTTCCTTTAAACCCGGGAGCTTTGGGTTTTTGCGTTTCACGAATATTTTTCGCATCTCACCGTGCGAGAGAGGCACCCGTGTTCGAGTGGAGCGGAGGCTGGTGAAAAACGAGTGCCGAAAAATTGGATTGCCGTCTGGCCCCGCCGGAGCAGCGTGCAAGAGAAGCACGACTTGGAATTGTAGCGAGATACTGCCAACATAACCCGGGAAAGAACGACTGACCGTGAGGGAACTCGGCGGCCGGGAATTCTGGAACGGGTGAGTGAGCGACGCTATCATCATTCTTTAAAATATCCGGCAAGAACGCGTACAGCCTGAGCGAGAGGTAGAGCCACGCAAAGGAAATTCAACCCCTCGGCAAAAGATATGTTCACTGATAGTGAGAGGGAACAAGCGGCAGACTCTCTGTTTATTCCCCAAACAGGGGCACAAAAGAAAACAACTCCATCACAGGCAGCAAGCACACCTGATACATTGACAAAATTATTCGCCACCCTTGAGAAGACATATGAGCGAGAAATCCGCAAGTGGTGGGAGGCCACCAGCCTTCAGAAATATTTGGAAGTTGGGAGGGTTCCTAGGGGACTGAGAATTTTATTGGTGCCCTCGTATGAAAAACCCAACCATGAACTTTTAAAAGAATGGTCTGAATTTATGAACGATGTTATGCAAGGAATGCTGAAACTGCTGGTGAAACATGCATGGAGTGATCGCAATAAGTTGCAGGAAGAAATCAAGGCAATAGAAGCTAAGATTGGCGAAGAAAAAGATACAAAGAAATGTGAGGAGTTACGGGAACAGATGAAGAAAAGGTTAATAGACTATGAAAACACCATTAAATTGAGGAAGCAATCTAAATTTATCCGAGATGAAAAGGATTATGCAAATGGGAGAATATTAACATTTGCACGAAAATACGACGCCCCGAGAAGAAAGATACAACAGGATAAACTTAAGAACAGAACCCCAGCCAGTACTGAAGAGTCTGAAATCTCAGAGGACGAGTCAGTCAGAGCAAGGAGCACCGTGGAATCGGGAGGTGCAGAAGGTGGTGGGGCTAGAGTTGATCTTACTGAAGACGATCCTTTTTTCGAGGAGTACGAGGTCATCAGAGGACTCAGAGAGCGACCCGCAGCAACAACGCACCCTCCAAAAACACCAAAAGGAAAACGAGGAGGGGGAGGCGGGGGCGCCCAAGGAAGATCCACACCGGTGGTAA
Source organism: Lissotriton vulgaris (assembly GCF_964263255.1). Taxonomy (NCBI): domain Eukaryota; kingdom Metazoa; phylum Chordata; class Amphibia; order Caudata; family Salamandridae; genus Lissotriton; species Lissotriton vulgaris. The sequence goes on along the minus strand of NC_141699.1, from coordinate 467,061,515 downwards.
CAAGGAGTACCCGAGGGAAGACTTGGAAAGGACCACAATGAGCATAACAGAGAATACCATAATCAATCTCTCGGACCGGATACTGACTCCCAAAGAAGAAGAACTATTGAAACTTGGACTTACCTTTTGCCCGACTCCTGCATTCAATTACACACAAACAAGGATAGATCTTTTTAGATTTATCAGAAAACTTAAATTGCATAAAATCCATACTCTGAACCCGAAAGCATCTGATGGAATCATCACTGAAGGAGAAGATTCACTTTCAATGATTACAGGACAAGATTTCGAAGCAATTGCAGTAGCACAAACACTCATTGGAACCAGCTATTCCCAGGATTGGGAGGCACAACCTACGCAGACTCTGGAAGCCTGTGGCATCACTCAACAAGGTTGTAAGAGTGGAATGATCATAAAATCGAAAACAAATCCGAGGACACCGCATGACGGAATAGACACTTTCCAGGAGATGGTCATTGAGGAATTGAAGTATCTCCAATCGGAAGGCTTCAATGCCAACAAGAAGAATTTGAATAAGGAGGAATGGGCGTTAATTCAGAATTTGAAAGACGATAACAGTATAATTATCAAACCCAGTGATAAAGGGGGCAATATCGTCATTCTTAAACGAGAACAATATGAGGATGAGGCCCTATCCCAGCTAAATAACAAGGAACACTATGTGGAGATAAAACGCACGAAATATACTGAAAGCATAAAAGCATTCAATGACCTAATCAACAATTGGAAGGACAAAGGTATCCTTGATTTCAAAGACTGGAAGAATCTGAAGTGCGATCACCCGCAAATTGCGACTTTCTATCACCTGCCTAAGGTACATAAGAGTAAAATCTGGCCTCCAGGCAGACCGATTGTATCTGCCAAAGATAGCTTACTAGAGAAAACATCGAGCTACATCGACAGCTTCATTGCCCCCTTTCGTGAAGGATCTCAGTTCGTATCTCATGGATACGAAGGATTTTTTGAGGATCATACAGGATGTGGTTTGGGAAGAAGACATGTGCCTTATAACTTTGGACATTGCCAGCCTATATACATCAATCAAACATGAAGATGGCCTTATGGCAATGAGAAGCTTCCTTGATTTAAGACCCATCAAGTATCGAAGCCATAACCAGATGTTATTGGAACTCACGGACTTCTGTCTCCGTAATAACATTTTTTTGTTTGCAGGAAAACTGTATCTACAACTGCAGGGGACTGCGATGGGCACGTGCTTCGCTCCCAGCTACGCGAATCTTTTCGTGGGCTGGTGGGAGAAGCACGTGGCCTGGGCGGGGACTAACGAACGGTGGATGGACAATATCGTTCTCTGGACCCGCTACATCGACGACTTGTTCTTGGTGTGGCGGGGTTCACAGAATGAGGCTGAGGAATACATCTCAGATTTGAACAGAAACAATCTTAATCTCAGCTTCACTAGCAGCATTAGTCAAAGTGAGGTGTTCTACTTAGACCTACGGGTCTTCGTGGAAGACAAAAAAATACAAACCGCTGTTTATAGAAAACCCACGGCGGGTAATACTATACTGCACTCACGTAGCTACCATCCCCGAAGTGTCATTAATAACATCCCCCTGGGAGAGTTCTTGCGAATGAAACGCAATTGCTCGACCACCAAGGAGTTTGTGAGCTCTAGGGAACAGTCGAAAATGAGATTCTCTCAGAGAGGCTATGGGAAAGGAATTCTCACACAAGCAGAGGTGAGGAGCAATGTGGTCGAAAGGAAGGATCTACTAATTGATCGATCCAAGCCGAGAGACAACAAGATCAGGCTAATTACTGACTTCTCTGAAAAATCTCCAGAAGTCTTCAACGTAATGCGGAAGAACTGGAAGATTCTAAAAGCAGATCCTATAATAGGGAAGTCTTTATCTGATCACCCTTTGATAACTTATAGAAAGGGGAAATCTTTCAAAGACCATCTTGTAAATAGCCACTTTGAAAAGAAAAGGAAGATAAAACCACCTGTTTCCGGCTTCTATCCTTGCATGAAGTGCAAGGCCTGTAAGAATTCCCAGAAAGTCAAGGAGTACTACATACCTGGTCAAAAGAGGAAAGGTAGAATAACTAAACTGTTGAATTGTAATTCTGACTACACAGTCTATTGTCTAACATGTCCCTGTGGGAAGAGGTATGTAGGGAGCACGGTGAAACAAACCAAACTCAGGGTCCTAGAGCATATGAGGGCGATTACATCGAAGGACCCCAATTACCCAGTAGCCCGTCATTTTGAACAGGAACATGATAGCAATAGCAATCTTCTGACTTATTTCATTTTAGATCAGTTGGTGAGAACAGAAAGAGGGGGCAATTGGGTGAAAAAGCTGAGAACACTGGAATCACGATTCATTATCCAGTTGCAGACCAAAACCCCGGGAGGGATGAATAATGAAGAAGAGATGTGGACTCACATCTGAGCATCCCTCTCATATCTCCTTCCCTCTTTTTTGAAGAACCAGTAATGTAGATTTGTATATAGTTTCCTTTAAACAGAGTAGAATGATGTTACCACCTATGTTTTGCATATTATTATTTAATGTTTTGGATGATTATGAAATGCAGTCACTAATCAGTTGATTAGATTCAGTCATTGATGAAAAGCCTATTCAAGGCTTGAATGTAAATAATGGCTATGCCCATCCAGGGCTCAATTGTATATAGATAACTGCGTTGCAACAATGGTAACGTCAAATTTATGTGAACATAGGCGACTTTCACGGTAAATTAAAAGTGAAACCCGCATCTGTTGGTACCAGCGGCACGTTTTCCATCTAGATTTATGGTTTCAAAGCGAGATTGAGTACTGTAATTAATTTCTTTTCTTTTTATTTCAAATGGATATGACAAATGAATCAGCTATTTGAGTTTTCTCGCATCTTGTGTATATATGTACATATGTAATATAGTGGATTACATATTGAAAGATGGCCGCCGCAGGAATAGTGAATGTATTGTTTTAAGTACCTTCGTTTATGTCAATGCACATGGATTGAGTCACGTGATCAATGACGATCACGATGTTTCTTGATTTAAATTTGATTTGTAAATAATGTCAGTTACACTGACGAAGGCGGAAACGCCGAAACGCGTTTGCTAACTGACTACCGAGGGAGTTTGATGAATAAAAGTTCTGGCTGACCTACGCCATATCGGCTCTGAGTGCTCTCTTTTCCTTTAAACCCGGGAGCTTTGGGTTTTTGCGTTTCACGAATATTTTTCGCATCTCACCGTGCGAGAGAGGCACCCGTGTTCGAGTGGAGCGGAGGCTGGTGAAAAACGAGTGCCGAAAAAAAAAAAAAATATATATATATATATATATATATATATATATGCAGGCAAAGCACGAAGACTGAAATCTGGAGCCCCAGACCCAGAAAACGACACGAGTCCCAAAGTCAAGGCAAGTTCTCTTTATTTTCTTAAGGCAGAGGCAGCACACGAGACTGACGCGTTTCGGGCAGTTGCCCTTGTTCACAGTCACAGATTACCCTACATGCCTGGTTTTTTAAATTGCTAGTGCACACCATGTGATAATAAAAAACATAGAAGAGTTACTATTACGGTTTGTGTTATACATCTTCTGGAGTATGGCTGCTATGTTATTTTAAATGCCCAAAAATCAATTTGGTAGTTCATATACACAATGGATAATGTAACACAGGATTATATCTGCATAAATGCATGTTTATGGTCTAAAACAGTCTCTCATATAAAGTGCAAAGTGCAAAGTGCTAAATTGTGCAAATTATAGATCTTTACATCCTGTGCAAAATAGGCATTTTTAGTTATAAAAGTATAAATACTTAAAAACTTTCCATACAAAATTAATTGTTATATCATAAAAATGTTATATCCTATATACACGTTAAAATAGACAAGATCTGTAAACATATATACTCTGTGCAAAATCGCAATATAAATACAAGGACCTTAAAGACCAAAAAATACTGTTATCAATCCTGCAGGGACATCTTAAAATGATGGCAACCCTGTTTATCCTAAATGAATATATAGTGGATTACATATTGAAAGATGGCCGCCGCAGGAATAGTGAATGTATTGTTTTAAGTACCTTCGTTTATGTCAATGCACATGGATTGAGTCACGTGATCAATGACGATCACGATGTTTCTTGATTTAAATTTGATTTGTAAATAATGTCAGTTACACTGACGAAGGCGGAAACGCCGAAACGCGTTTGCTAACTGACTACCGAGGGAGTTTGATGAATAAAAGTTCTGGCTGACCTACGCCATATCGGCTCTGAGTGCTCTCTTTTCCTTTAAACCCGGGAGCTTTGGGTTTTTGCGTTTCACGAATATTTTTCGCATCTCACCGTGCGAGAGAGGCACCCGTGTTCGAGTGGAGCGGAGGCTGGTGAAAAACGAGTGCCGAAAAAAAAAAATATATATATATATATATATATATATATATATATGCAGGCAAAGCACGAAGACTGAAATCTGGAGCCCCAGACCCAGAAAACGACACGAGTCCCAAAGTCAAGGCAAGTTCTCTTTATTTTCTATATCATATGCCTCTGATACTTCACAAATTTTGTGTTTTATTGTATATTATTACATTATTGCAATATTAAGCCCTTGCTTTTGGGTAATTTATGTGAATTTGGAACCCATCCGCTGACCACTGACTCATGTACTTTTCAGGTGATACCAAGTATATTATATTGGATCAACACTTATCTTTCTTGAAGACATTTGGTACTGTGTACACTGATGCCATATATAGCTTAAGCTGTATTTCTGCCACAATGTGACTATGATTTAGAACAATCTCTTTACATACACTGATGTGAGTTTATTTACGTACTGTAAAGTATGTACTATGGTGACTGGTGATACCAATGTCTTTTGGTATGGGGTCATTTACCACCATTTTCATGCTACATGTTACAAAATAGTAGCCATGTTTGTTTCCAGTACAACTTGTTTGATGCCTTTAGTCCTCTGTCTATGATTATGCTTATTTGGTAGTATAGTTCCTATATTCCCAATAGGTTCTGTGCATTGGATTAATATATCCTATAGATTTGATGTAGGACTTTAGTCAATAGGTCTCTATCAAATATACTAAACTTAATTGTGTGTGTGCCAGCTAACTCAGAGGTCACTAGAAACTTTCTCGAATACACAAGCATTTTCTGACAGCCGCATAAACAAGACAACTTTGTTTCCCAAGAATAAGAATATATCTCTCAGAGTCGCGGAAACAATAGATAACTAGTTCACTCAGTCAATTGTGCATGCTTCGTTTCTACAGAGTTGCAGAGAAATAGTGAGACGGGTGTTTTCAATAAAGGGGTTTATTGAACAGTCTTCTTTCTCATGCAAGAGAAGTGAACTGCTACAATCGTTAGGCAGACTGCAAAGTATAATTTGTACAGCGTAAACAGTACCATGAAATAATACTGTAAGAGCATTGTATGGTTTCTAAGCCATATAAAAATACATACATAAATAACACTGACTAAAATACTCAACTGGTTCTTCTAAAATACACCTACCCCAATGTACCTAACCTAAGTCTAGTACGAGGGAAGAAGTAAGTATTGTTTAGCATAGGTTTAGTTTTTGCCAAGAATCTACCAAAGGTTTCTCTGGGTTCAAATCAGCTCCATACCTTAGAATGAAGGAGGTCTGATATCTCTGTCTCGGGAACTCGATTTCCCAACACCCCGCAAAGGGAGCCAGAAACACTGGAGCTGGATTCTCAGCAGGAGAAAAGCAGCTTCCTGATCAGTGTGTCAGCTGTAGAGTCGGCTTCCTTCGGCACTTGCGAGCTGCATCTGGCAAGTAGGTCTTCGAACTTCTCCGATCCACCGTATCTTACTATAGCAAGTGAAGGTATATTTATACCTTGAAGGTGTTTAGGAATGCCATGTTTGACGTAAAGTCGGGCATATGAATTTCATAAATGAACGCCTGGGGAATAGTTGTTCATTGTAAAGTAACTGAGTTCTTTGAGAAATCAATATTCAAGCAAGGGAAAGTTCCCTAACGGCTTAAGCTGGTTTTCCAGGAAATTGTTGTGACGTTTGGTGAAAGGATGGAGGTAGCCATGCCTGTATTTGGGTAGCATGGGCTATGCTTAAATAAGGGCTGGATTTCCATGCCTATATAAGGGCCACGAGAATTGTACCTACATAAGGACATGATCCGGGAAAATTCAATCGGAGCCTAAAACGGCATACAACACCCACTTCACTTTCTTATGTACGACATTACTAAGTTCTGAACACGTTAAACATATCTAAACATGATGTGTTAAAACCCATAAAATACCTAAAAAATGCAATGGTACTGGTTGTACACAAAAGCGCATATGTGCTGTAAACATTTAAAGCAATGTTTCATTCAAAGCATATAGTTTCACATTTAAAAACTCTAACCGAATGAATCATGAAAAAACACATTTATGAAATGGCTCTTAAATACAGAAGAAAAAGTCGAGACCATTTCATGACAGATTATATAAACTGTTTGAATGTGGACAAGGTCAAATATAGTCCCTGGAATTTTTAAAAGAATTCTAGTTCTCTATGAATCGTTCTACTTTAATGCAGATGACTTTTGTGCCAAAAAAATGCAAACATTTAAATTTGGAAAAACAAAAGTTGAATTGTAGAAAAAAAGTGACCCAAAGTTAGAATTTTGCTTTGAAAAAATGAAGGACGAATTCAGAGTGTCTCAGAACACTGCAAGACAAGTTCAAAAGTAAGTGTTATTGTTAAATATCAAATCTTCTTAGTCTGTAAAGAATTTGTCTACCATTGTAGGGGAAAGTTGGATTACCTCACTAAGAAGATCAACAGTACATAGATGTGAAGCATCGCCATCTGCATTGGTCGCATTAGCCACGTTCATAGTGGATGATACCTGTGTGCCTGTTTCCTCTCGAACCTAACCATCAGCATTTTGCGTCTGTGAGATCTCAATGAATGCCGTCATCAGAATTAGTAGCCACTGGGGACAACACAGTGCATGGGCTGTTACTGGTTCAAGCAAAGTATCAACATCTGTTGGCATGACTGATGGGAGTGTGAGACAGATGTCTAACACGCATACTTCTCCGCATAGCAGGCAGCACAGAACAGGTAAGATGCAATCTTGCCAAATTGGTCTGAATGATAGAAACCATGTGGTATTCAATTCTCTTAAACTAGGTAATCCCAAAATTTGGACTATGCGCTCATGACACTTCATCACCATTGGAGGGGTCTCCACGGTGAACTGGGTATCACTGGTGACTTGGCTTGCCATATCGAAGCAATAGGAGCAAAAATAGTATCCCTGCTTCGAGACCCAAAATGAGAGGCAATCCGCCAAATACAGAGTGCACGAAGTTTGGAAAAATTCCTAGGACTGCTTCAAAGGGTGCTAGCAGTCCAGAAAAAACTGTCCTAAATACATGTGCAATACCACTCGTTAAGCATGGGCGGAAAATCCGTTTCGCTCGCGGATTTTGCGGATTTTTGGGAAATTCGCAATCCGCGAGATTTGCGAATTTCCCGCAAAATCCGCAAATTCGCACGCAGCGGATTTTTTTTGCGGCGCGCGGCGTTGGTGATACAATTTTTGCGGCGCGCGGCGTTTATCATCGTTTGCCGGGTTGTTTTTCTCGATAGTTTGCGAGTGCTGCGCCATTTTGGATCTTGCTGTGTGATCCCGCGGGAATTGGCGAGCGCGATTACGTCATCGCGGCTTGCCAGCGGGAGTTTGTCAACGCGAGTACGGCGAGATCACGTCTCGCGGTACTTCGCAATTGCGAGATTTGAGATGCGGCGAGCGAAAATATAAAATTTGCAATTCTGCACAAGAAATCCACCAGCAAGCAGCATAAACCTTCTTGAAATGATGATTTTTATCTGAATAACTCCTTAGGTTGACATTTGCCTGCACTTTTTTAGCGAGGAGTCCATTTTGGGGAGGGGTGGAGGGGGTGGGAGGAAGGAAGTGCCCCACAGTCTTCAACTTCCTGTTCCTGTTCAGCAGGCTCCTCCCAGTGCTTTGTCCATCTCCTGGTCACTTTTCATTTGGATCTGGAGCTGGAAGGATTACTTTTTGTGGATGCTGCTGGATATTTGGATTTGAGGCCTTTTTGACTTTCTTTGGATCACTGTTGGATTAGTTTGTTTGGGGCATTACAGTTGCTGCAACTAAAATTTTGGAATTTTCGATTTTTGGGCTGTTTTGGGGCCTTTTGCCCAGGGGTACTCAGTGGTGGGTGACTGAGTCTTTCTGTGGGTTGTCTTGAACTTAAACATAATGGAGGCCATGGATGGATTGGGAGTGTGCTGATTTTTCAGTGATTTTCGTTTTTTGGGGCTGTACTTGTGGCCTTTTCACCAGGGGTATTTGAGTCTAGCATGGGCCTAGTCTTTCTGTAGGTTGTCTTGAATTTAAACATCATGGAGGGCATGGATGGATTGGGATTGTGCTGATTTTTCAGTCATTTTCGTTTTTTGGGGCTGTACTTGTGGCCTTTTCACCAGGGGTATTTGAGTCTAGCATGGGCCTAGTCTTTCTGTGGGCTAGTTTGAACTTAAACATCATGGAGGGCATGGATGGAATGGGATTGTGCTGATTTTGCAGTGTTTTTCGATTTTTGGGGGTGTTCATGGGGAGGGACAGGCCATGTGGCTGGTGGCCATTTTGAGTGCAGCTACAGGCACTGGCCATGTGCTGGCAGGCAAGTGGCCATTTTGAATGCAGGCTTTGTTGTTAGGCCTGCAACCATTTTGCCTACTTTTCAACCTTTGTTTATGCCTAGGGGTAGTGAGTCTTGCATGGGCCTAGTCTTTCTGTGGGTTGTCTTGAATTAAAACATCATGGAGGGCATGGATGGATTGGGATTGTGCTGATTTTGCAGTGTTTTTCGATTTTTGGGGGTGTTCATGGGGAGGGACAGGCCATGTGGCTGGTGGCCATTTTGAGTGCAGCTACAGGCACTGGCCATGTGCTGGCAGGCAAGTGGCCATTTTGAATGCAGGCTTTGTTGTTAGGCCTGCAAGGCTGCAACCATTTTGCCTACTTTTCAACCTTTATTAATGCCCAGGGGTAGTGAGTCTTGCATGGGCCTAGTCTTTCTGTGGGTTGTCTTGAATTTAAACATCATGGAGGGCATGGATGGATTGGGATTGTGCTGATTTTTCAGTGATTTTCGTTTTTTGGGGCTGTACTTGTGGCCTTTTCACCAGGGGTATTTGAGTCTAGCATGGGCCTAGTCTTTCTGTAGGTTGTCTTGAATTTAAACATCATGGAGGGCATGGATGGATTGGGATTGCGCTGATTTTTCAGTGATTTTCGTTTTTTGGGGCTGTACTTGTGGCCTTTTCACCAGGGGTATTTGAGTCTAGCATGGGCCTAGTCTTTCTGTGGGCTGTCTTGAACTTAAACATCATGGAGGGCATGGATGGAATGGGATTGTGCTGATTTTGCAGTGTTTTTCGATTTTTGGGGGTGTTCATGGGGAGGGACAGGCCATGTGGCTGGTGGCCATTTTGAGTGCAGCTACAGGCACTGGCCATGTGCTGGCAGGCAAGTGGCCATTTTGAATGCAGGCTTTGTTGTTAGGCCTGCAACCATTTTGCCTACTTTTCAACCTTTATTTATGCCCAGGGGTAGTGAGTCTTGCATGGGCCTATTCTTTCTGTGGGTTGTCTTGAATTTAAACATCATGGAGGGCATGGATAGATTGGGATTGTGCTGATTTTGCAGTGTTTTTCGATTTTTGGGGGTGTTCATGGGGAGGGACAGGCCATGTGGCTGGTGGCCATTTTGAGTGCAGCTACAGGCACTGGCCATGTGCTGGCAGGCAAGTGGCCATTTTGAATGCAGGCTTTGTTGTTAGGCCTGCAAGGCTGCAACCATGTTGCCTACTTTTCAACCTTTATTAATGCCCATGGGTAGTGAGTCTTGCATGGGCCTAGTCTTTCTGTGGGTTGTCTTGAATTTAAACATCATGGAGGGCATGGATGGATTGGGATTGTGCTGATTTTTCTGTGATTTTCGTTTTTTGGGGCTGTACTTGTGGCCTTTTCACCAGGGGTATTTGAGTCTAGCATGGGCCTAGTCTTTCTGTAGGTTGTCTTGAATTTAAACATCATGGAGGGCATGGATGGATTGGGATTGCGCTGATTTTTCAGTGATTTTCGTTTTTTGGGGCTGTACTTGTGGCCTTTTCACCAGGGGTATTTGAGTCTAGCATGGGCCTAGTCTTTCTGTGGGCTGTCTTGAACTTAAACATCATGGAGGGCATGGATGGAATGGGATTGTGCTGATTTTGCAGTGTTTTTCGATTTTTGGGGGTGTTCATGGGGAGGGATAGGCCATGTGGCTGGTGGCCATTTGGAGTGCAGCTACAGGCACTGGCCATGTGCTGGCAGGCAAGTGGCCATTTTGAATGCAGGCTTTGTTGTTAGGCCTGCAACCATTTTGCCTACTTTTCAACCTTTATTTATGCCCAGGGGTAGTGAGTCTTGCATGGGCCTAGTCTTTCTGTGGGTTGTCTTGAATTTAAACATCAAGGAGGGCATGGATGGATTGGGATTGTGCTGATTGTGCAGTGTTTTTCGATTTTTGGGGGTGTTCATGGGGAGGGACAGGCCATGTGGCTGGTGGCCATTTTGAGTGCAGCTACAGGCACTGGCCATGTGCTGGCAGGCAAGTGGCCATTTTGAATGCAGGCTTTGTTGTTAGGCCTGCAAGGCTGCAACCATTTTGCCTACTTTTCAACCTTTATTTATGCCCCAGGGGTAGTGAGTCTTGCATGGGCCTAGTCTTTCTGTGGGTTGTCTTGAATTTAAACATCATGGAGGGCATGGATGGATTGGGATTGTGCTGATTATGCAGTGTTTTTCGATTTTTGGGGGTGTTCATGGGGAGGGACAGGCCATGTGGCTGGTGGCCATTTTGAGTGCAGCTACAGGCACTGGCCATGTGCTGGCAGGCAAGTGGCCATTTTGAATGCAGGCTTTGTTGTTTGGCCTGCAAGGCTGCAACCATTTTGCCTACTTTTCAACCTTTATTAATGCCCAGGGGTAGTGAGTCTTGCATGGGCCTAGTCTTTCTGTGGGTTGTCTTGAATTTAAACATCATGGAGGGCATGGATGGAATGGGATTGTGCTGATTTTGCAGTGTTTTTCGATTTTTTTTGTGGTGTATAACTGAACTGATGTTCCTCTGTCTACCATTGTTTTTAGGTGCACAAGACTCAAGAGAACCACCAGTGCCAGGAAGAAGTCCTGCAGCGGTGTGTGTGTGCAGCATAACGTCACGCGACGTCACGTCTGGCCTCAGACAACTCTACAATTCGTGCAACTGCGGCCTGCTGTCTGACCTGCTCTGAAGAAGATGGCCCCAAAAAAATGTCTCCGTAGCTCCTCTAGCAAGAAAGTTGCTAGTAAGGAGCAGAAGAAGCAAGTTACCAAGGAGGCTGGTGTGCCACCCGCCACGTTTTTTGGGAGCAAAAAAAAAAGTACGCCTGCAGCAGCAGGATCTGCTGGGGACCAAGCTGGGAGCAGCACCCCTGCTCCATTGGGTTCAGTGCCTCCACCACCACGCCAACTTAAGTCAAAGCCCTTGAGTGCTTCAGAGGCAGTCAGTGTACTTCTCCAATCACCATCGACCATTGATGTTGGCTCATCGCAAGAAAGTAGCAGCAATGTCCCTGAATCAACACAGGTTGTTGTAACTCATCTGACAAGTGTTGAACAACCACAGCCGCAACAACAACACCATGTGCAAGTACACGCCCAAGTACATGTGGAAGGAGAGGCAGCAAAAGGAGATGCGCAAGCAAAGGTGCATGGAGGTTCACAAGTGCCCACAATAGTTGTTCCTCCCGAAGTAGGGGCACATCAGGAAATCGACAATGAAGCCGAGGTATCATTGGAAGCCACTCCTCCTGATGATCATTCATTGTCTTCCACATCTCTAGCAAGGAAAAGATCAAGGGGGGTGTCTACATCTTCTTCAAGCCCACCTCCTTCTGATGATACGGATCCAGCTTGGGAACCACCACTGCGGTCTGAGGATGAGGCACACCATGATCTGACAAAGGTACCTAAGCGTAAAAGGAAGGTCGTCGAAAAACTCATACCTATGGAGTGTGATGAGGCTCAACAAGAAGTGACAGATACTGCTGGTGATGAAGCCTCTCACGATGACGACGAGCCAGTCATCACAAAGGTCACTGCAGCCCCACCGGGCATGCAGCAAAGAGACATTTTGACCCTATCCCGAGAAGCTGCTGAGCGTGATGATGATGTCGACGAGGAGGCAATGGAAATGGAATCATTAGATTTGGAGTTAAGTAGTACACCAAAACCTACCGCTTCCATATTTCTTCCTCGCAAGAAGGTACCCACCTCGACCTCAATGCGTGGTGGTGAAAGTGCAAAACGTACCGAAGTTTGGCAATCCACATCCTCCACTTCATCTGGCATTAGCAGCAGGACCACCACCACCAGTATCGCCGCCTCCTCCGGCCCCCAAAGACATTTCAAGTCTCCAGTTTGGGACTTCTTTAGTGTTTGCCCAAAAATGGAAAACGTAGCCATTTGTAGCCTTTGTAAGGTTCGAGTTGGTCGTGGTAAGCTTGGTTCTAACTATGGTACCGGAGGCCAGAGAGGTCATCTTAAGAGAGCGCACCCTGTCCAATGGTTTCCGCACCTAGAGGCGTTTATGCAAGCCAGAATTGCACGTAATGAAAACGTTGATTTTTCATCTGATGATGACGAGGAGGAAGAAGACGATTCAAACACTTCACTTACACCCAGTACCCCTGTCAGCAGCACACCCCATGTGAGCCACACTAAGAGTGTGGGAGAGAGTGAGACATCAATGCGGAAAAGTTCATCAGCGAGCGTAACTGGGTCGAAGATATCATCATCATCCCGTAAATCCTTGGTCCAGGGCAACATTAAAAAGATGTTGTTTACAGAAGCGCAATATGAACGCAACCACCCAATGACGCGTCTGTATAACACTAAGCTGGCTAAAATGCTAGCTCTGGACCTTCTCCCTTTTTCTTTTGTAGAAGGGGTTGGTTTTCTAGAATTAGTGGCAGCGCTCTGCCCTAAATGGAAGGTTCCTAGCCGGTTCTATTTTGCCCGAGTTGCGGTTCCAGCACTACATGAAGATGTTCTGAAGGTGATTGGGGCAGCTTTGCAGAAGAGTGCTGTTCACACTATACATCTGACAACAGACATGTGGACCAGTGGCGCAGGCGCTGATTACATGTGCATCACTGCACACTGGGTCTCTTTTTCGGGGGCTAAAGCAAAGCTAAACACAGGTGTTGACACGGACATTGTTTTTAAAGCTGCTCGGAAACATGCAACACTAGCCATGTTTGGTTTGGAGAAACGTCACACAGCAGAAAACATTTTGGATGTCTTTAACACAAAGGTTCTTAACTGGCTGTCCCCACTAAAACGCCGGGTTGGTTATGTTTCCACGGACAATGGCGCCAATATAGTTAAGGCCATGAGGGACGGTTACTATTTCAGAGTGCCGTTTGGCGCACTGTATAAACCTGGTTGTCCAAAAATTCTTGGCTAATAAAGCCAGTGCAGCGTACAGTGTATTGGACACCTGCCGAAAAATGTGCAAGCATTTCAGCCATTCTTTTAAGGCCCGGAAGCAGCTGAGGAGCCTGCTATATCAACGTAAAATGCCAGTGAAAGCACTCATCCAGGAGGTGGTAACACGTTGGAACTCAACCTTCTACATGCTTGAGCGTCTGTATGAGCAGTATACGGAACTCGATCAATATTTCCTTACAGAGGGTACAGAGGAGCTGAGGATGGGTGGGCCGCAATGGAACATAGTTCAAAGCCTGACACGCATGCTTCGTCCTTTTCAGTTCTTCACGCGTGCAGTCAGCAAGGAGGACTCTAATTTGGGAAAAGCTATCCCATTGTTGTACATGCAGGAGGACCAACTGAAGGAGGTGTGTTCTGTGTTTGAAAAAGATGACAAAAACCAAGACTCTTTGCTTCTGGCTGAGCAATTATTAGAGCTCCAACAAGGTGATGAACGTCTTAAAAAGATCCACTCAGAACAGCATTACATTTGTGCTACTATTCTGGATCCACGCTACAAAAAGGCGCTGGCAGGCCAAGCATTCTTTCCTTTTGACGATGAACATGTTCCAAAGTACAAACGTTGGCTAGCCTTGTCAGCCAAGAGGTTTGAAACAGAACGGCTGGAAATTGAAGGAAATGGCAGTACATCAGCAGGCCATCCCCAGTCAAAACAATCCACTTCTGCACCTGTGGCTGTGGCACAAGTGACCTCTCAGCCGTTAAAGACACCGGCAACCGGATCATCTGCACGAAACACAACAGAAACATTGGAGGCTGAAGAGGATTGGCTAGCTCTGCGTGGGTTTGGTTCTCAAAAGGTCAGAGGCACAGCAAGAGCTAAGCAAAGTGGAGGAACCTTGGATGAGGACCTTGAGTCGATGGTGAAGGACTATCTGAATGACTCAACAGAGGTCTATGTTAATTCTGACCCATTGGCGTATTGGCATGGGAAAAAAGAATTGTGGCCACAGCTCACCAACCTGGCTTTAAACTACTTGTCTTGCCCACTCGCAAGCGTGTCTTCTGAACGGGTTTTCAGTGCGGCTGGTGGCATTGTAACTCCCAAACGGAGCCGCCTCTCGCCCAAAAATGTGGAGAGGTTAACAATGATCAAGATGAATCAGCACCTCATACCACCAGATTTCAGAGTACGAGAGAGCGTGCCGGATGAAGAGGAGGTGGCCAGCAACATAGATGAGGGAATTTCTACTCTGTCAGGTGACACTGAGCTCACCCTGCCTGAATTCGCAGAGTATGATGACGAAGCCTTATTCTTATTCCTGGACCGTGATACCGAGCCCTGAAAATGAGACAACGAATCAATAACTTTCTTTTTCGTCCCTATTCACTTTTATTCCTGTGTGTCTGTCTTTCTTTGTTGTGCACAGTTAATATATTTCAAACTTTAATCAGATAATCACAAAATCAAGCCCATCAGCAGAACTGTCTTCACTGGTTTGCTAATTGATTTGAAGTTGCCGCAGTCTGCATTCCTCAGGTTCACAAGTTCAGAAGAACATGCTCCTCTATCCTCCTCCTCCAGACTCCTATTTCCATCAAACCAGAGGGCTGGTTTACGCCCAATGAAGAAAGACTCAGCACTTGTGGGGATGTTGTTGTACCTCTTTGCAGGTGAGTTGACGGCTCTGGGACCATTGTTGGGAAGCTCTAATACCGGATAAAAGTGGTTTGGACCAAATCCCAGGAAGAAATTTTTTTGTGTTTTTGATGACTTGCTTGCCTTTTAGGTGCTCTTAGGGAAGGTTCCGTCTGTTTGTGGGTGAGTTTCGTGGTCTGGGAGCATTGCTGGGACACTCTAATCTTGATTGCATTTGCTTTTCAGGAAATCCGTCGTGGCAACCCCGACTTATGGCCTAGCTACACAGCGCGTTTGGACCGAAGGCCGAGAAATATTGCAAGTATGAGATTTTGCTTTTGGCCTGTTTGGGGGTGTTATGCTTCTTGGCGGGTGGGTTGGCGTGTCTTGGGGCATTCCTGGGAAGGTCTAATACCGGGTAGAAGTGGTTGGGACAAAATCCAGGCCGATTTTTTTTGGTTATTTCTGACATTTTGCTCAATGTAGCGTTTTTGGGGGCCTGTTTGGGGGGCTTCCTGGTGTTTGTGGGTGAGTTTCGTGGTCTGGGAGCACTGCTGGGACACTCTAATCTTGATTGCATTTGCTTTTCAGGAAATCCGTCGTGGCAACCCCGACTTATGGCCTAGCTACGCAGCGCGTTTGGACCGAAGGCCGAGAAATATTGCAAGTATGAGATTTTGCTTTTGGCCTGTTTGGGGGTGTTATGCTTCTTGGCGGGTGGGTTGGCGTGTCTTGGGGCATTCCTGGGAAGGTCTAATACCGGGTAGAAGTGGTTGGGACAAAATCCAGGCCGATTTTTTTTTGGGCTATTTCTGACATTTTGCTTAATGTAGCGTTTTCAGGGGCCTGTTTGGGGGGCTTCCTGGTGTTTGTGGGTGAGTTTCGTGGATTGGGAGCACTGCTGGGACACTCTAATCTTGATTGCATTTGCTTTTCAGAAAATCCGTCGTGGCAACCCCGACTTATGGCCTAGCTACGCAGCGCGTTTGGACCGAAGGCCGAGAAATATTGCAAGTATGAGATTTTGCTTTTGGCCTGTTTGGGGGTGTTATGCTTCTTGGCGGGTGGGTTGGCGTGTCTTGGGGCATTCCTGGGAAGGTCTAATACCGGGTAGAAGTGGTTAGGACAAAATCCAGGCCGATTTTTTTTGTGGCTATTTCTGACATTTTGCTCAATGTAGCGTTTTCGGGGGCCTGTTTGGGGGGCTTCCTGGTGTCTGTGGGTGAGTTTCGTGGTCTGGGAGCACTGCTGGGACACTCTAATCTTGATTGCATTTGCTTTTCAGGAAATCCGTCGTGGCAACCCCGACTTATGGCCTAGCTATGCAGCGCATTTGGACCGAAGGCCGAGAAATATTGCAAGTATGAGATTTTGCTTTTGGCCTGTTTGGGGGTGTTATGCTTCTTGGCGGGTGGGTTGGCGTGTCTTGGGGCATTCCTGGGAAGGTCTAATACCGGGTAGAAGTGGTTGGGACAAAATCCAGGCCGATTTTTTTTTGGCTATTTCTGACATTTTGCTCAATGTAGCGTTTTCGGGGGCCTGTTTGGGGGGCTTCCTGGTGTTTGTGGGTGAGTTTCGTGGTCTGGGAGCACTGCTGGGACACTCTAATCTTGATTGCATTTGCTTTTCAGGAAATCCGTCGTGGCAACCCCGACTTATGGCCTAGCTACGCAGCGCGTTTGGACCGAAGGCCGAGAAATATTGCAAGTATGAGATTTTGCTTTTGGCCTGTTTGGGGGTGTTATGCTTCTTGGCGGGTGGGTTGGCGTGTCTTGGGGCATTCCTGGGAAGGTCTAATACCGGGTAGAAGTGGTTGGGACAAAATCCTCGCGGAAAAGCCTTTTGTCACTTTTTGTAACTTAGGGTTCGTTAGGGTTAGCCCTAGCAGCAGGATTGCATGTGTTTCGGGGTGTTCTCTCTTAGAGCACTTGTGAGAATGTGTAATTTTGGTTGCAAGTCATTTGAAGAAAATCCTCGTGGGAAAGGGGGGATTTGGCATAGTTAAAGAAAGCCTTTGCCACTATTCTTAACTTAGGGTGCGTTAGGGTTAGCAGTATTTCTATTGCATGTGTTTGAGTGGGGGGGATTTCGAGTCTTGGAGCGATGCTGGCTATGGCTAATTTTGCTTGGTTGCTTGCAAGTGGTTTGAATGCAATCCACGGTGGGTAAGGGGTAATTAGGAAGGGGGTACTTCGGCCTACTTTTACTTTCAAAGTAAGTTTTGTCACCAGTTTTCTGCTAGGCCTCGTTTTTGAGATTTGATTGGGGGTCTTCTACATTTTTGCGACTGGCTTTAGTAAGGGTCTGGGTGGGAGCACTGCTAGGAAGATCTAATTTTGTTCTAAAACACAGTTTACAGTACACCTAGCTTGAGGGGAAAGATCCGCTACATTAATTTGCCCATACTTATTTATCCTTCAAAAGGTGCCTCAGACAGAGTACGCACTTTCAAAAATATTGTACTGTCTACTAGGAAAATCAAATTGTGACTTTTTGCACTCCACAGCCTACATACCTTATATTTATTTATCAGTGGTGTTGTAATATTATATCACTTCCTGTTTTTCGTTGAATAATTACAGGCCGGGTTTCAGTCTCTGCAATGGGGAAAAAAGGATGGAGTCAGGCTTCACAGTAGCGAGCCACAATTCAGCATCAGGCAGGCAGTGGACAGGGTGTCTTCTGGTGACCAACATCGATGGACGAAGCGTCGGCTGCAATGGAGGAGTGCCGCTAATAAGAGGATTTTTTTTCTGCAGGCAACTTACTTACCACTTCCAACAGGACAACTACAACCACATAGATACAGTATCCCTTGCCTTTTTCTCTGACTGTGACTGCATTTCTTGGATCTCTCTCTGCTTCTAAATTGATCCCTTAACACATCACTTAGTCCACTCCACTATCACATCTGCACCACACATAGTCATTTGTAAGTGCTCCTACGTAATTCGCAAGTCGCAGCACGCCCCAGGCCATAGAGGACTGGGATGGCCCCAATGATGAAGCATGTCACCAAGGGGCAACCCTGGTGAGTGAGGGGACACCTAGAAAAAAAGCAATTTCTCCTTTTCTATCTACTATACCTTCCAGACCAACCCCATTGAGTGTTGTTGTGAATGGATTTATAGTGACCAGCAAGGCTCTCGGGTATCTGGCTACAGAGACCTTATGTTGAATATCGTTATCAATAATTCCACACAGGCCCTGTACTGTCGCATTCTTTCTTCCACAGTTGTCGAAAGTACTACTTACTTTTCACTGACATGCATGCAGTAGTGCATGCACTTTCAAAGATTGATGGATAGGTTTGTACCCAAAGAATTATTTATGTTCAATTGTTTGTCTATGCTGTGCTTTTTTTTACAGGGTGTCTTCTGGTGACCAACATCGATGGACGAAGCGTCGGCTGCAATGGAGGAGTGGCGCTAATAGGAGGATTTTTTTTCTGCAGGCAACTTACTTACCACTTCCAACAGGACCACTACAACCACATAGATACAGTATCCCTTGCCTTTTTCTCTGACTGTGACTGCATTTCTTGGATCTCTCTCTGCTTCTAAATTGATCCCTTAACACATCACTTAGTCCACTCCACTATCACATCTGCACCACACATAGTCATTTGTAAGTGCTCCTACGTAATTCGCAAGTCGCAGCACGCCCCAGGCCGTAGAGGACTGGGATGGCCCCAATGATGAAGCATGTCACCAAGGGGCAACCCTGGTGAGTGAGGGGACACCTAGAAAAAAAGCAATTTCTCCTTTTCTATCTACTATACCTTCCAGACCAACCCCACTGAGTGTTGTTGTGAATGGATTTATAGTGACCAGCAAGGCTCTCGGGTATCTGGCTACAGAGACCTTATGTTGAATATCGTTATCAATAATTCCACACAGGCCCTGTACTGTCGCATTCTTTCTTCCACAGTTGTCGAAAGTACTACTTACTTTTCACTGACATGCATGCAGTAGTGCATGCACTTTCAAAGATTGATGGATAGGTTTGTACCCAAAGATTTGTTTATGTTCACAATTGTTTGTCTATGCTGTGCTATTTTTTCTTGTCTCCCAAAACCTTTCCCAAAAACCCCCGTACCCATCCATTTTTCAAACCCTAACCCTCTTCCCCCGGGCTGTGTGGTTTTGATTGATGTGTGACTGAATTACAGCAATAAATCCACACACTTGCTGGGGAGGATAAGGTGATAGCAACAGGCTGGTGAAGAAATCCGAGGATATATTCTTACTCTGCTTGACAAAGAACCATTGCTAATGTGAAAGAACTTCAACCGAATTAGTAGTTATACTTTACCATTTGTTAGGCTACAATGTGGCACTGTTCTACTGTACTTCTGTCACCTGCTATATTCTCAGTTGTACCGTTGAATTGCTCAGGAGGACAAACCAGATTTCATTTTCTTTTTTTTCATAGGCATGCAACTGCCACTGTGTCACACCACTAGTACCACCGCTATGAGGAAATTTTATCGGACCAAGATTGCCAACCTTATTCGCTGTTTCCCGTGGAGCCAGCCCTGGGTCTAGCCCTACTTTCAAACACAAATTACAGGTAAGATAAGCGTTTGGTGGTTTGGGGGTATAATGGAGTATTAGTAGGAGAGACGAGAGACTGAAGGTAGTACTACTAAAGTCCTAGGACACTTGGATTCACTTCACTTAGTCTGTGAGAGGCACTTAGTGTTGAAAACATTTGGGCATTTACACTTAAAGGAAGAAAATGGAACTAAACTTTCAGGAAAATAAAGTCACTGTTAAACCCCCACCCACCAGGCAAGCAGTAAGAAACGGGTATGCTCAGATAAAGTTTGAAAAAGTATATTTATATCCCTGACAAAATAATCTCCCGCAAGACCCTCCCTAACCCCAACGATTGTCCTTCAAAAGTCCCCAAAAACCCAACTCCCAATTCCCACCCCCAAAAGTCTCTAAAAAAGGGGCAAGGGACACTATGGGTGGATGCTGTCAACTTTTTGGGCCAGGGCATCATGCTCCTGGCGGAGCAAGGCGTGCTCTACGCGGAGCCCCTCCAACTCCTTTGAAAAGTGGTGGAGCTCCTGCTGGAGGCGGGACACCATCAGGGTACTGCGGCGCAGGCGTGCCTTCAATGCCTTGTAGGTGCAACGGCTGTGAGAGGAAGCTGTTGTCCTTGCTACTCAGCGGTGGCGTTTGGCTTTGGCAGCCCGGCTCAGTCTGGGTGGACCACTGTGCTGGGTGGCACTGGCAGCCCGTGGGGGAACGGAGGCCGATGCAGACGACGTAGTTGTTGTGGTCGACTGCACACTTTCTTCGTCCTCCAGGGCCACCAGCCGCCGATATTCGGCCACAGTGGCATCGATCCTCCGTTGCCGGGCCGCTCTAGCCAGCTCCTTCCTCCTTGTTCGTTTGGAAGGAGAACTTATATGAAGAAAGAAAGACATAGTCTGTAACCAATGCTCTTTAAGATTAACTCAATCATTCAGCAGAAATTTGTGTTGCACTACAACTAGCAACTTGCAAACGCATTACATAACTATTGAGGCCAGTATCTATCTAACCTCACATTTCTTCATCCTTGCTCTAACATTAGTGGGAGTTTAAGGAACAAATTCTACGAGCACTATGGACTTCCATTGGAGTCGACTATGAAAGTACACCTGTCTTATTCTTCTTCTTGTCTCTTGTTTAGGAAAATTGGTACGTTATCTTCTGCAAGCCGGCATAATGCCAGCGCAGTAAACTTGCACCCGAGAAAAAGAGACGCACGCCATGAGGAGTGACCTAGACTTGCGTTGCGTTACTGTACCCGTCCAGTACATGCAGGTGGTGAAGCTCTTACTTTTCTATTACGGGTGGCACTGAGAATACTCTGTTACAACTCAAGGGCTACTGCTTAATTAATTTAACTTTCACCCTACAGTGGAAATGAGTACTAGAAATGGAAAATTGAAGAAGATAAATAATCTGATTATATATCACTTCACATGGGATGTTTTTGCTTATATATGGGATGACTTTAGGTGCTTTGCTTTTTATTGAGTGACCAGTGATACATCCACACATGAATGACTGAGTACTACTAAACTTATTAAGAGAGGTAGGGAGTGGCCACCGTAATAACCGGATCTATGCAGTGCTTGCAATACAAACTACTGCTACTATTGATGGTAGTATTTGGACAAAATTAAAACTTCTTTTCCTTGCCTTTCCTACACTGGAACGGACGTGCGGGTGCAGTGTTACATGCTCTTCAAAGTTACACTTAGTTCATCCACTGACCGTCTACTCTCTCTAGATCATGGGTACTCACAAACTTTCTCTCAGGGGCTACATTTACAGTGTAGTTTGGGGCCGAGGGCCGCACTGGTGGGGGCGGAGTCAGAGGGGGCGGGGCTAAAGCAAAACGATAACTTGTGACCATGAGGTTGCACACAGGTCCCTGCAGCAGATGCCCTCATCCACTGAGCCACCAGACCCAGCATTTACATACATCTCTCTCCCTCCTGCTCTCCCTCCTGCCCTCCCTCTCCATCTCTCTCTCCCTCCTGCCCTCCCTCTCCCTCCCCCTCTGTCATCTCACTGTGTGTGTGTCTATCTGTGTCAGCCTTCAGCCCGGGTTGAGACCGCTTCCTCAACGCACACACACAGACAACAACACCAAAGTACTTAACAGGTCTTTAAAAGACCATTAACATATTATTGAGGCTTTGTTTGTTGTAGCGCCCCTGCTTCTCCACCCTGACAATCACTGCTTGCCCGGCCCCACAGAGCAGAGGCTTTGTTCTATTTCACCTCTTTGTGGCCTTGCATCTCCACTCTGCTCTGTGGGGGCCGGGGGAGCAGTGATTGTCAGAGTGGAGATGCAGGGGCGCTAACAGGTGAAATACAAAAAAGCCTCTGCTCTGTGGGGGCAGGGGGAGCAGTGATTGTCTGCAAGGTCTGCGCACCGCCAAGGAAGGCTTGCCGGGCCACCACCGGCCCGCGGGCCGTACTATGAGTACCCCTGCTCTAGATACACATATGCTATCTAAGAGTCAGATAGTAGCATGATCCAGGTATATGGACACATACAGTTTCTGTGTCACCCACCCAGGCTGTTGTCCTTCCACCCATCATTGCTTCATCATTCACCCAGCCATGCATCTCATATTCTTGCCTTCCCAGCTAGTCTTCAATCTCAATAAGTAAGGAATATATAAGAGCTTACCTCTGGCCGCCACCACCACCGTCTCAACTCTCACAGCCGCCGCCTCCTCCCCTGAAGAATCGCCCTCCGCCTCCGTGTCGAGCACCACCACCTCCACACTGGCCCCGCCACCAGATGTTCCACCTACAAAGTACATTTAAGAATGTTAGAATAAAGCACTCACTAGTCTTTGGTCTAGGAATGAAGACATGTGAAAACAATGTAATTTGTGACTGTCTACGTTAAAGTTAAAAAAAATGTCCCTTTTTCCAGGGAAGGTTGTCTTGCTGCACTTTTTGGCACAACTGATGAAGGCTGTTTTTTTAACATGCACCATTTTTCTCCACACAGACAGAAGATGGACTTCTAACAACAAGATCAAGTTGAAACCAGGTGAGAGCTCGGCTCGACCACAAGAAATGTCTTCAATTAATCGTCAGCACTAACCACTTTTCCATTATCAGTTAAACGTTTAGTTTTATTATGACTTCATTTTAATAAATGTGTTTACTTTTAATAAAGCTTTTAAATTTAAATACAATCTGTGTTTTTTGGTCCAGACTAGAGTGACTGAGCGAAAGGTTTTGCAATTTTTGCAAGCATGAGTCCAGGTAGAACACTTCAAAAGACATTATGGACAATCCCAGAGGACTGCACTAAGTTGATAGAGCTATTGCTGACTAGAATCATGGGAGTTTCGCCAACCGTGCAATCTTAGTTAGCTACACAGACAGACTAATAAGAATAATCTAGTAATACCACAGGGAGTCATAGTAGTGGCAGGATAAGAATTTAGATACAGTCTACAAGAAGATCAAAGACAATTTTGAAAAAAGTCAAATGAGGAACGCTAGGAAAAATAGGTACTAGTCTAAAATGAAAACTTACTGGGGCCAGCAGAGGAGCCCTCACCTGCCCGATCCTGGCCCTGTTGAACAGCATCCGCCGCCTGCTGCTCCTGTGTCCTCCTCTCGCCCCTGGGGGGAGCTGACGTACAACATGAAAGAAAGAACAGAAAACATGGATGATTGTTGCTTGTCAATGTCAACCAAATCAAACATTTCAAAAGAACAATAACAAAATATTTCCGCGAAATTATATTGATTAGGGTTAGTTTTCATTTATTTGCGGACCTGTGACTTCGAAAGTCACGTAACTCACTAAACAAAGTACTGAAACGTTCACCTAGGACTGGCAGGCAGCAGTCCGCAGGCAAGACGCAAAGTGACAGACAAACTCCATTGTGATTTCAGTCAGATCAGTGACAACACTAACAGTTGCCTGCTACATTACCAGTCATTTAAATAGTCAAACTATCAATCCACCGCCACTATTTTTCTTATTGTCAGGGGTACAAAGGAAGGGGCAGATTTAAGCCCCTTGCGGCTCTTTTGCGCCGTTCTTGCGTGACTTTTGTGACACAGCAGCTAAACAAAAAAGGGCGCCATGGTGCGGCGTCTAATATTATAACAACGTGACGCATTTGGGAGATGCATCCCGTTATAAAGCCCTGCGCCATCAGGGGGCGTTCCGGCGCAAGGGAGGGCATTCCTGCGCTGGAACACATCCTAAAAGTGGCTGAGGGAAATCTACAAAATTTTAATCAGTCACCTTTAGGACAATGATGCTTCACACAAACCCTGCACCTGCTTGAAGCAGACGTACGGCTTGACCCAGCATTGGGGAGATAGGGTACCCCAGAGCATTGCTGGAGCTGCGCCATCGTTGCGACGCAACTCCAGCATTAAAGCTTTGGTGACGTTTTGGGCCCATGGTGCGCCGCATTGCAAATACGGCGCACCATGTTTGGTGGTGGTAGCGGGCCGCACAATTAATGGCGCATCCCTGCTACTTTGCAGGGATGCGACGGTAATTGCAATTCTGCCCCTTAGGGGCATACTTACTTACGCGTTCTGGCGCATCTCCAGAGATGCGCCAGATCAAATGCGTCACGCAAAACTACCCTTGCGACACGGCAGATGCGCCTCATTTACAATGCGGCGCGCCCTGGCGCAAGGGTAGGCACTTGCGTGACGCATCTCGTCACGTAAGAGCGGCGCATCGCTGGAGTCACGTCGCCAACGCAATGCAACTCCAGTAATGCTCAGGGCCACCCAATACTTAACATGCTGTGTCAGTCCTTTCGCCTGCTTCGAGCAGATATAAGGAATTGAATTGACGTAGCAGCGTCGCAGAAGTGCCTGCGTTAAATCTTGTAGATTTCACGCAGGCAATTTTGCGAGGCGCACAGCCGCCGGACCGCCCACCCTGCGTACTAGGAACGCACCCATTGTGGTGCAGGCCCATGGCTTTATAACGTGACGCATCTCCCTAGATGCGTCATGCTGTAAATGACTCGCAGGGATGCGGCACGTTTACGCCGCTGCTGCGTCACGCAAGGCAACGTAAACGTGGCGCAAGGGGCTTGTAAATGTAATCTGCCCCCTAGTGTCTAGCATTACGCAGTTCTGTAAAGTACACTCATACATAATAGTTACTCAGGCCAATGAGACCACGAAATAGAAAACAAATAAGCATAGTAGCAACGCCACTGAGAAGGAGAGCAGTGCACCTGAAATGCACAGAAGATTTTGAAATATAATTTAACTACAATGTAATCGTCATCAGCGGCATTATTGGCTTGCTCCATGTAAAAAACAAATATTTGCAATACAACAACACAGAGCAGGAGAAAACATCACAGTAGTGAGTGATTAAACGGCTACTACTACTCACCAAGCCCGGGGATCTCCAAGCCGAGCTGGTCCAGCAGGTCGCGCTCGCGGTCCAGGAGGTCCGTCCAGCGATGGGTGACCTGGCTGTAGGTGCGCTGGACCCCGTAGAGGTGGGATATGGCCCAGCACACCTTCTCCCACCGCTTCCGGCGCTCCCGCATGTTGTAGCCGCCGGCCGCGATCCTGCCGCCTCCCGCGATGGTCCTGGGCAGGCGGCGCTGGACGAAGTAGACCAGCGCGCCCACTTCCTCCAGGCTGAATATCTCCCGTCGCGTCACCTGCTCCCCCCTCAATCTCCTGCATGCTGTCCTGGCACTGGGTCCAGCACTACTCCCCGCCTCCGCTGCGGCCCTCAAGCGCCTGGACAGCTTCACGGCGCCTGGCTTGACCATGGTCTGGGCAGGTAAGGTAGGAAGAAGTAGAAAATTAAGAAAGAATAGGATAGGGAAGAAGAAAAGAAAAGAGTTTAAAAAAGTAGTTTAAAAGTAAAGAAAAATAGCAGAAAAGACAAAAATATACAGCTAGGAAAAGAGAGGGATAGATAAGAAGCAAAATCGTAAAAAAAAAACTGAAAACAAGCAAAGGATGGCAAAGATACCAAGAGGATTAAACACCATGCCCAGACACAGTAAATGAATGAAAAACAAGATGGCCGGCGCCCGTTCACAAGCGCGAAAGTAAGTTCGCGCGAGATTTTCCTCGCGATCTCGTGCGAACCTCTAGATTTCCCGCGCGATCTCGTGCGAACCTCTACTCGCAATGCGCTTACTGCGCGAGATTATACATAGCGGGCGGAAACGGAAATACGTCACGCAAACAAAATGGCCGCGCCCGTACTCGACCTTGGGGTAAATTCGCGTGTTGCGCTGCAAGCGGCTCGCGAATACTGCAAAAAAACTCGCGAAACAACAAGCCGCAAAAAAATAAAATGCTCATTCGCACGAATTGGCGGCTTCCGCGGTCGGTTTCGCACGACGCCGCGCCCCGCGAATAGCGCGAAAAAACCGAAAAATGATTTTAGCAAAAGCAAAAGCAATGAGCAGGTGCAAAAGGTCAACCTCATGATTTGTAACGATTCTCTGTAGTGCTTCCTGAGGGGGCCCTCCAGAATTCGGTTGCCTGCTTGCAACTATTGTGTGACCCTGCTCTGACCTTAACTGTATGCCACAAAGGTCCTGATTTACAGCTAAAGGAGCAGACAAGCAGGTGCCAGGCTGGAACTTGAAATTCTTTCAGTGACACATTAATTAGCCCCTAATTCATTATTGTCAGTTGGGGCAGGGCAGGTGTTGTTAATAAACTAACCCCAAATTAATTCATGTCAGTTCAAGCAGGGCAGGTGGGCTTGCTTTTCCCCCCCATCTTCTACAGTGATGATGAACCAGAGGGTGGCATTGATGTAACAGAGGGTGGCATGGGTCAAAGAGAGGGTGCCAGTGGTGAAACAGAGGGTGCTGGGAGGCTGTGATGATGAACCAGACGTAGAAACAACATAGTCGCGACCTTTGCGAGCCGACAAGTACGTTCGCAATTGCGAACTAGTACCAAATCCTCGCGAACTGGCAGAAACACTTGCGAACACAAAAAAAAAATCCGCAAATTCGCGAGAATTCGCGGATTTTGCGGATTGCGAATTCGCAAATCCGCAAAATTCGCGAACGCGAGATTCGCAAAATTCGCCCATGCTTACCACTCGTATCAGACATGTTTAAGATACAACTTAACATTTCTGAGAAATGTATAGGGCAATTTGTAGTTAAGAGGGCATGTATCTCTGCAGAAGTCCTGGCAACTTGCAGATCATAGGTCTCTTTGGCCGAGGTCAGTGGCACAGTTTTCTGTAAAAGAATGACTTTCATTCTGCTTAAAGTATCAATTTGTATAAAAGAGATGTTCAGTGAAGGTCATAACGGGGACTTCCGGTCTGTCTAGGTTTTTGGAAACAATACTTGCATACAGCAAGTGAACCTGGTTGACACAGTTACCAGATAGGGAGGAGGAGCCGGGAGCCGAGCGGACGTTGATCGTCTCGGCTCCCGGGTCACGAGTTACTCAACCCCGGCTCTGGGCTGCAACGGCCCTTCTTCTGTGCGCACCTTTTTTCCCCACGTGAAGCGGAGCGAGTGGGGCTTCTGTAGAGCATCGGCGATTCCCCCTAGATAGGCAGACAGGTCCGATCTCTGGATGAGTGAGAGGAGAGGACGGTGGCGCTCAAGATGGCGGGCGGCACCTCGCCTTCGACTCCGCCGACTGCGGCCGCCGCCGGGAGGTATGATTGAGACCTGCGCTCCCCCGGCCTGGCCAGACTCTCGCTGACTGTAGCGGCGGCTGCTGATGGGAGATGGCACCATCTAGCCCTACCGGGACGGCGACACTCACCAGGGGAATCATCCCAGCGCCTGCCTGACTCCAAGATGGCGGACGGCGGCGACTTTAGAATGTCGATTGCCGCTTCCTCTGGCTCACCCCTGCCTCTCCCCGGCCTCTGGTCTAGCCCCGATCTCTCCGTCTGATTCCAGGCTGTCCCCCAGGGTGGGTCCTTGCTCCATCAACTTTGCCGACTGGGCCCAGCAATACCCGCCTCCAGCCCCGAACAGCGTTCGGTAAAGCAACTTCCGAGGGGGGGCCTTGCTCGAGGGGACCCTGGCCCTCGCGCCCCACAGCGCCAATGACTGCTTCTGCTGGGCACAGGTCTCCCGAACTGATCCACCACCTTCTGCTGCCTGTGGCTGTGTCCGGTACGCTGTGAGGACAGTGCCTCTGGTGAACTCTGATGATCGCAAGCTCTCCAAGATGGCGATGCGCCTCCTGGGCTCCCACCTTCTCTCCTGGACTTCTCGACTTGCGTGCTATCCTGAATGACACTTTGCTGCTGTTTTCGGACAGTTTTCGCTGGACTCTAGCCCTTCCCTCCATACCTTGCATCCCACCCACCCTTCCTCTATGCTGTGACTGCATCTTTGACCTATTGCAATAATGCTAAGCTTTGGTATTCGCTGAAGTCCTTACACCATATACCACCCCACCCCTATGCATCTCTTAGAGTTTAACCAGTCATTTCCCTTCCTATGTGTATGTAGTTGACTCTTATCACTAGTGTTTGCAGTGGACCTTTGTACTCTCTACCACTCCTATGTGACCCTTAGAGTATTTCCAGTCATATCCCTCCTGTGTAGATAGAAGATAACTCTATTGACTAGTATCCTATGTGATTTTTAGATTGTATCCATGTGTATCCCCTCCCTGTGTTTAGAGATATAGCTTTAACGACTAGTCGCCTGTATGACTGTTGGAGTATAGCCAGGTGTATCCCTTCCCCCGTGTGAAGAGATAACCCTATTCACTAGAACAAAAAGAAATGTGTTCCTTATGTAACGTAACTGATTCTATGTAAAGTGCTTTGATAACATGTAACGGAACTGGTGCTATGTAAAGCGCTCTGATAACCTAATTGGTTCAAGTTCGCGCTATATAAAACTCTAAAAATAAAATAAAATAAATAGGGTAAACCTGACAACATGCTACAGCAGCTGTGATCGTTCAACATGAGGCAACTTCCATTAGCTGTCCAAAAAGTGGATCAATCACTGCAGCTGGTGAACTTTGCAGGTGGCAGGATAAGTTGTTAGAGGAACCATCGCAGGCCCCATGTAAATTAATACCCTGACAAAGGAGAGAACCGCTTAGTGCGTTTTCACAATTTTTACCACTAAGAAAAACTTCTCTTCCCCCCACTCCAACATCTGTGTGTGTATGGTAATTCCCAGGATGTCTTGATGTATTCTTTACCCAACCTTTCATATATGCCTGCTGGTATATATTTTAGGCAATACCGAAAATGAAAAATTGTAACAGGCAGAGTGATTGTTCCGTGTATTAGCCATTCCATAGCTGGTTTTTCAGCGACTGTAAATGGCAATCTTTCCAGTTTTTCAATGCTCAGCACCGTATAGTCTGCTCTCCTCTGTGCCAGTTTGATTTTTTTTTCTCAGTGAGATTGAATTCTGAAAACAGTGACGTAGTGTTGATTAGATACCAAGGCACACAGCCTGAATGAAGGTTTTGTAACGTCCAGCCTAATAGCATGATAAAACATAATTGCGACTGACCATGTTGCAATATGACCAAGTCCTGTTCCATTATGTCTATGGCAGAGGATACTATGCTGTCCAAAGAATATATCCTGGACGACAGAGTTGTTAACCCATTGTCAACTACAGAGAGAGATTTCTCTAAGTTAATACGATCAATTTCTCGCTTATGGCGCTGTGTTCTTGGTCCTAGCAAGAATTCCCTAGGATTAGCGCCATCTTTAATTAAAAATAAGTGTTGTTTAACATCCTTTAGTGTAGATTTATGTAACCATTCAAGGCACAGTTTCCCTATACTGTATGTTGTTACTATTCATGGATGCTGTCTCTGAACATATCTTGGGTCTGGCCTGGTGAATGTGAACCCTTGTGTTTTATTCAGGAATCTATCTTGACAGGTGTTTGTGTCTGTAGGCCAGATTAATCATTTTTTCCAATCTGGATCTGTTCTGTTGTAATGCAAAATAGTATGTACGTCGACCTCCCCCTCTGAAGTTTCACTGCTATTGGTTGTAGGTTTAGGTATAGACGCTTTGTTTAACTCTTTGATCTTGGCTAACCCAAAACAAGATGTCTGTTGGACATTGTCATTTAAAACATTATTTGCTCAGGGATGGTGCAGGCTCTAAATAAGGCTTCCAATCCCTGCACTTGCCAGTCTTTTGTGCCCCAGAGAGTTTTTTTTTCAATGTTGTCTTTCCAAAAGTCGAAACCTAACAAAGACAGCTGAGCATAAAAGGCCGTAGAATCCATTTGTATGGTATTTGTCAACATATTTTTCATTCCTGTCCTATTAACATTTTTAAAGTAAAATGATTCTGGATTGGATACATTAAAACCTGAAAAGTATGGAAATTTGTCATAAAATGTTTTGGAGCTACCCTTTGGTGGCATCGGACAATGTTCCGATTGGTTATACATCAGTACATTTCTTAGGATTTGCATATTTGTGAAAGAAATGTTGACCATAGTGATTATAACAATACATTTGTTCATACTCTGATGAACCTTCTAAGTATTTATGATTAGTAAGTACAGCAGACATTTCTAAGTCTGACATCATATGATTAACAGTCTCAAAGTCCCAATCATCAGAAAAGGTACTAGATGAAACAAAGCCATTCAAGGAAATCTTGAATTGGTGTAGAATCTTCAACAGCTCTGCAGGGCCATAAATGTCATAATCAGTTCTGTCCCAAGCTATACCACCAGGTATAGGAACGGCTGTGATGTTCACTGATGACAAGTCTCTTTGTTCACGATGAGATGATTTGTGTGGTTTGAGTAGTAAGTTGATGTTCTTACTTGCTGTGTCCTTTTTAACATATCTTCTATTTATTAGCATTCCCAAAGTTATTACCAGAGTATTCTCCGTCTCTGAAGCAAACCAGGCGGCAATTAAATCATCATGCGAGGTGTTGGCCCAGAAACTGGAGGAGGTGGCGGCAAGAATGGTTCAAATAGAGGCAGAGATCCCAGTAATTAAGAAAGCAATAAGCTCAGCCGCAATGGATATGGCAAAATCGACAACAAAGAATAAGGTGTTAAGAGACAACCTAGAAAGGCTGGAGAATGACTCCCGGAAAAACAATTTGAGACTTCTGAATATTCCGGGGAATCTTGATGGGACGGATCTCAAGGGATTCATTATTTTGTTGTTACAGGGGACAGTTTTTTAAAATTTTCCGGACATAAATCTGTTACAGGAGATTCAAAGGGTCCACTGAGATCCGTTTAGGAAGAAGCCCAGCCAACAGAAACCCAGGAAGATCTTGGTTAATTTTCCTTCCTATTCAGTTAAAGAGAAAATATTGTCTGTAGGCCTAAAGGGGGGCTCAGTCTCTTTTTTACTCACAGGGCATGAGTCAATCTCCTTCCAGATAAGATCTGATATATCTCACACAACAGGAACCAGGCAATGGGAGCTGGGGAGTAGGCTATTGGAATTAAAAAGTCTTGGAGTCATGGCCCAGTTGAAGTTTCCAGCTCAGTTACGAGCCATGTTCAACAACCAAATGCAACAATTTTGCACAACTGAGGAGGTAGATGAATTTATGACAAAAATCAGAGGAGGGAAATCAGGGAAGTGAATATGAGAAGGAGTTAACATGGGGGTATAATAGTACAAATAGCCTTTGACCATGGAACCATGGATACTTAGATCGTCCATTCATTTTTTTTTTTTAAAAAACGTTTTATATACCAACTGAGGTGGGTGCAGCCTAATAGGCTTTGCCTAATGGAAGGGAGGATTTCTCATGGGAGTTTGGGGGCACAGGAGGGTGGGAATGGGTGCACTGGGTGGGGACATTCGGATAAAACAAAAAAAACTCGTCTCACTTGAAGTATTTATCATATGGGCTGATGGGTCTGAGTCAGGGTTTTGTAGTTGGATGGCAGGAGTAGTAGTTCAACACAGAAAGATGAGTTTTATTTCTTGGAATGTGAATGGGTTGAGATGCCGAAGGAGCTAAAGATTGATAATGACATACCTAGAACTCTCTGAGGCACAGGTTTTCCTCCTACAAGAAACACATTTAACTGCTGGGGAATCTAAAAAATAGTTTTCTGACACGCCCTGGGTTTAGAGTTATTGTTCCTCTGAACAAACAATAAATAGCCGCGGAGTTGCAATTCTGATAAAACAGGGGTTAACGTGCTCTATAAAATCAACACAGACAGATCAAACTGGGAGGTGGATCGTCGCGCATTTGGACCTTGGGGGTACTTATTTAATATGTGCTTCTTTTTATGACCCCAATGTGGACAGCTCATATATTTCTAAACTTTACTCAAAGCTAATCTTGGAGAATCCGTCAATGATCATGGGGGGGACTTTAATGTCCTCCTAGATCCCTTTAAGGATAGGTCAAATCAAGGGCATTATATAGGGGCGCCTTGTATTCGGCGTGCAATGAAGAATTTGATGCACGACCTGGAGTTGGTAGATGCTTGGAGGGGTAAGATGGGAGACTTAGCTGGGTTTATGTTTTATAGTAAAAAATACC
Source organism: Lissotriton vulgaris (assembly GCF_964263255.1). Lineage (NCBI taxonomy): Eukaryota > Metazoa > Chordata > Amphibia > Caudata > Salamandridae > Lissotriton > Lissotriton vulgaris. The sequence continues at coordinate 467,029,266 of NC_141699.1, read as the reverse complement.
ATCATACCTCCAGGATTGATTATGTGTTAGTGAGCAGAGACCTCTTGGTTAAACCATCTGCTGTTTTCATTCTCCCAAGCCATCTTTCGGATCACGCCCCTGTTCTGTTTTTATATAAAAAAATAACAAATATGATCGAAACTAGATGGACACTCGACAGGGGAAAGTTGAGCGACCCAGATATTTTTCGGGACATTAAAGCATCCTCCTTAGAGTTTTTTGATATTAACGTAGGTTCAACGACCATGGAGGTTGTTTGGGATGGCTTTAAGGCTAACCTTAGGGGTCGGTTCCATGGCCTTATATGCTCTACAAACCGAGCCGAAGGCCGGGAATTAAAATCGAGAGAGGAAAAAATTAAGCAGTTAGAAGCAGAATTTCTCTTGTCAACGGAAGGGTCACCTGAAAGGATGGATAAATTACAGGAGGATCTAAAGCAAGCTAGACAAGACTTTAGAGGGAAGTTAGATGAGAAATGTTAGGCTCAATAGCTAAATAAGAATATGCAGAACTATCAGTATGGTGAGAACGAAGGCTGGCGCCGTGCAGGCATGGAAAGCTAGAACTGACCGCTCAAAAAATAACATAAGTGAGTTAGTAATAAACAACAGTGGGGATAGATCTACCAGTATAGAAGATATACAGGACTGCCTACTCACCTCATTCACAGATCTTTATAAGGAGAACTTGAACCCCTCAAAACAACAAATACGGGCATGGCTGAGCACTAAATCATTATCTTCCCTAACGCAGGCCGGTAAAGATCTCCTGGATTCACCGATCTTGTTGGAGGAGATAAAAACTCAAATTAAGATATCTAAAAAAAGGAAAGCATCTGGTATGGATGCCCTCCCAAATGAGGTTTATAAACTCCTGTCGGATGAGGTAACTCCAGCATTGGGGACTTTATTTCAGTCTATTTATAACCCAATAGGGCAAATCCCCAGCTCATGGAGGGAAGCAACTATTGTCTTAATACCCAAACCTGGGAAAGACCCCTTGAGAGCAGACTCTTATCGTCTGATCTCCCTGCTAACCCTGGATTGGTCAATACTGACCAAAGGGGGTTCATCAATGGACGTTACATCCAGGAATAGACGCAGTTGCTCATCGGCAACATAGACCTGGCCACAGTAAGATCAGAACCCATGGCGGTAATCGCTTTAGACGCCGCCAAGGCGTTCAACAGGGTCTTTTGGACTTACCTCTGGGAGGTATTGAAAGTAATGGGCTTTGGCCCTGTATTTATTCACACCTTAAGACAATGCTACCATGGAGTCTCAGCAAAAATTCTGATCAATGGATCGCTCACTTCCAGCTTTGAAATCTATAGGGGAACTGGGCAAGGGTGCCCTATTTCTCCTTTGTTATTTCACTTATGCATAGAGCCGTTGGCCCAGGCTATAATGTTAGATGAACTAATCCCTCCCTTTAAATCTCAGTAGTATTCATCTAAAATAGCTTTATACGCTGATGATATTATTCTCTATACCAGTAATCCAGAAGCAGCAATGTCACTGGTTGAGACCCTCCAGGGGGAGTTTGGTTTGATTTCTGGGTATCAAGCCAACTTCTCCAAGACGGAGGTAATGTGCTGGAATATTAAGCAGTGGAGGGGGCGGATCAGTACAAAGTTTAAATATCTGGGCATCACTATAGTTAAAGAGCTTGAGAAGATTCTCCCTAATAATTTGAAAAAAGTTACCAAAGAAATAGACCGTCTTTTCGTAAGGTGGAAGAATCTCCCTTTAACTATATTTGGGAAGGTAAATCTAGTAAAAATGATTATCCTCCCCAAGTTGACTTATCTGTTCAATGTTGTCCCCCTGACATTTCCCCAACAGGGTATTTCGAAAATTCAAAGTAAGATTGGGAGTTTTGTATGGGGAGATAAGGGAGTTAGGCTGTGTGGAAGAAACTGAGGCGGAGGTTAGTCAAAGGCGGGTTAGCCCTCCCAGATATTAGTTGGTATCTGGTAGCATTTCAATTCAAAGCCACCCGGATGCTTTTGACAAAACCTGCGGTTTCAGCTTGGGGGTTATTGATTAGTGAATTGGCAAGGAATGAAGGTGGGGGTAGTGCAGAGGGGTTTCTTTACAAATTTGGGTCTCCTAAACTTTTAAAAGAGTGCACCTGAAGGACCTTAAAAATGCAAAACCAAAGGAAATGATGGACGGAGCGTTGACAATACAAGCACTCACCCCCTGTCAACTGATCTGGGTTTAATTCATCACCGTTCTTTAGCCCACTCTGCCATCCCAGTTCAGACATGGCCATATGCAAATCAGTCTGACCCTGTGCCTCATGGGAACAGTCCAGCCCGAACTGCCAAGCCATGCCTTCCCTGGACCGGACACAACCTACCGAGGACCGGTTTCTGGCATTTCAGCAGTCTTCAGCCCGGCTTGCTTGAATCCAGTGGCAAAGTGACCAAGGGACTCACGTCTGAGCATACCCTGCCAACTTATGGCAGACAAAGAAAACCCAAAGGAAATGATGGCCGGAGCGTTGACAATACAAGCCCTCGCCCCCAGTCAACTGATCTGGGTTTAATCTATCTCCGTTCTTTAGCCCACTCTGCCACCCCAGTTCAGACATGGCCATATGCAAATCAGTCTGACCCTGTGTCTCATGGGAACAGTCCAGCCCGAACTCCCAAGCCATGCCTTCCCTGGACCATAAACAAGCTACAGAGGACCGGTTTCTGGCATTCCAGCCGTCTTCAGCCCGGCTTGCTTGAATCCAGTGGCAAAGTGAGCAAGGGACTCACATCTGAGCATACCCTGCCAACTTTTTGGCGGACAAAGAAAAACCAAAGGAAATGATGGATGGAGCGTTGACAATACAAGCACTCACCCCCAGTCAACTGATCTGGGTTTAATCCATCACCGTTCTTTAGCCCACTCTGCCACCCCAGTTCAGACAAGGCCATATCCAAATCAGTCTGACCCTGTGCCTCATGGGAACAGTCCAGCCCGAACTGCCAAGCCATGCCTTCCCTGGACCGGAAACAAGCTACCTTAAAAATGCTTTAGGAATTTGATTCAAAGTAAGGACTAGGTGTGGAATAGGTTACTACTCTAACCATGCCCCTGTTTGGGACTCCCCGGGGACTCCTCTCTGCCTTAAAGGCGGACTGGCCGGCCTTATTAAGAGAGCTAGAGTCTCTATTTGGTCGGATCTGGGGGATGCTAATGGTATCCACCCTTGGGAAATATTGAGAGCCAGGATAGGCCCTGGCGTATCAAAATTTTAGTTTTTACAACTGAAATCCTGGTTCGAGGCTGACAGTGGGGGTATTAGGGGAGTTTGGGATGCAGAGATTTTATTTACGTCTGCTCAGCAGCTGAAGAAAGAAGTTTCGATTTGGTATAGGAAGCTCGTTGAAGCAGACGATCGGAACACCCCAACTCAGACATCTGTCTGGAATCAATCCCCCTTTGTATCTGCAATAGGGGATCTCTTAGAACCATCCCTAAAACTTCTTTATAAATACACCAAATCAGCTAGTTTAAAGAAAAATCACTTTTTTGTGACTGACTGTATTTACTGTACCCCAGCTAAAATAGCAAAATTTGCACCAACCCGAGCCGAAATGTCACAGATGTATGGTGCCTAAAGCTAACGATATCCATATTTTTTATGAGTGCTCGGAGCTGGGTCTATTCTGGAAAGGGATTGGGGACTATCTGTGCAGGATTTTTGGTGTGAACATTGTGGTTAATGGATCCTTAATCTTCTTTGCTAATGACGGAGTCTCTACATTGGATCTGGCAGTGACAAATAGAGGATTATTGCTATGTCTGATTCTGCTGGCGCGTAGAGATATGCATGAAATGGAAAGACCCTAGTCCCCCAAGGACGGAGGATTGGCTTAAATCTGCATTTGCGATGGCTTGCCTTGACCTTGTTGACTCTAGTAACAGCGTAACTAGTCTCTGGCAACCCCTTATCAATATGGGCCAAGGCCTGAGACTGTTCTGATAAATTCGTGGGAAGGCACCAGGTCCTCTGATTACACCTTAACTCCAACGTTTGGAGTTGGTCGGGAGACCTAAGAAAGTGCAGGTAGCCAGAGGGCACCCAGCCTTATAACAACGGCTGTAAAAGTTCAGCTATATGCTTATAGGTGAGATGAGGACAAAAAAAAAGACTACGTTGGACACTTATTAGATGTTTGACCCACCCGTCACCCGAGCCTTATACTCTAGCTGTTATAGATTGCTTTATGTCCTAGTTTTCTCTCTCCACTACTGAATTTCCCTCAGGATGGAATGGACTAGAGTACCGCAATGCAACGCCCAATTAGGCCATGGCCTCCTTCTAAGCTCGAGAGCTAAACGCAGGACCCTGGTCAGAATGTATCGTGCCAAATGCGTATGTGCCGATAAAGACTTGCAAATCTTTTATAACAGTTTGAGCGTCAGCCGAGCGCTGAGGCCACATCCAAATGAATCTATCCTTATATTTGTGGGACCGCATCTGTCCATAGGTATGTCTGCCTGTAGATAGTCTAATAATGTCTGACAATGGTGTCTATATTGGGCTGGCTACACTGTAGTCAGGTATCTGGCGCCGTTCCCTGATGCGATCTCTGTTGCAGTCATGGCAAATAATCGCAAATGTGTGAATGTAAGCATTCATCCCGGGCCACCAGTACGTCTCTTTTAATTTTAGTATAGACTTAGAGATCCCTTGATGTATCAGACCCTCTCCCCAATAGGCTTCGTGTATCAAAGCTACTCTACGTTTCCTGTTTGGAATTACTCTATCCGCCACTCCAGGGATTCTAGCAAAAGCAATTATAAATGAGTATTTGAGTGGAAAGTTTTGAGGGAACACTGCACCACTGCCTTTGCTTGTTGCATGGACAGCTAACATTATTTCGCTGTCTATTTTCATTTTTGAACGAGTGATTGCAGCTACGGAAGCCGTTTGCACAGCTGCCTTCGCGGCCTCATCAGCCAATGAATTCCCTGCAACGTGAATGCCATCACGTTGATGACTCAGTGTATGTAGCACGTGAGGGTGTTGTAGTCCTTGTCATAACTGAACTACTTGTTCTCAAAGCATTTTATGCTTGATTGTGCCACCTTTTGCTTCTTTGTAACGGTTTTGAATCCAGTTCTACAAGTATTCATTGTAAGATTGAACACAGTAATACGAATCGCACACTATGAGTGTGGGGAATTTGCGATCAGTATTTTCAAGCGCCATCTTGAATGCTTGTAGTTCAGCTTGCTGAGCTGTACAATTTCCTAGAGATTGTGTTTTAGTGACCATTGACGGAATTTACCATCGCGCCAGTAGATAGATAGATAGATAGATAGATAGATAGATAGATAGATAGATAGATAGATAGATAGATAGAGTTCCTGCTGTCACAAGAATAGTACGGAAAAACAAAGAGCAGCATACCAATTCAAGTTTCACCTATTTAATTGTGCCCAGGACGACGTGTTTTGGCTTAACAGAAGCCTTTCTCAAAGTAAATGAAAAGCGCTCTATTTTCCATAAATATATTCTTCATGGTTAATACAAAATGAGCCATACTGTTGAAACCATCATATTGCTAAATAGTTTATGGCATTAAAAAAGCTAATTTTAGAAAATTCTACAGCATGATAAACATGATTGGCATAATATAATACAGAAATATTCAGTAATCAAGTATAAGCCACATTGCTAGTTTGATCAAGCATAGGTATCTGGTGATATTGATCCGACACACCAATACAAAGACCATCATTTTCTCCTTACATGCATAATTCTAACAGTAGAAGTAAAGGCAATACATCTAAGTATTCCAACCTAATATGCAAATAATGGGCAAGTGCCCTGACATATTATATGTCAATATTCTTCGCTTTATACCAAAGAAAAACAATAATCAATAATCTATAATGTTGCCTAAATTTGAATTGGAGGATAAACTTTGGCAATGTAGATGTGTGCTCATGGATATCTTTAGACAAGGAAAATTCCAACAAAAAAGAAAGGGGGGAGGATGTGTTTGCACAATTGAGTGTATACAAAACAGATAAAGGATACTGTCAAATATCATAACAAATTAAAAACTCTTCTTAAACAAGAAGACCTGATCTTGGGAGAGTCTGCGTGTCTGATAATACCCAATGGGTATTGCTAGCTCCTCATCGCTATTGAGGCCATAGGGTCATTTGGCGTTAAGCTTGATAATGTATCATGATTCTAGGACTCTTCAATGTCTTTCCCTATTACCTGCTCGTACATATTCGACCACCCTGTCTGTGCCAAAAAAGGTGAGTAGTTGATTGTCACTTTGCCAAGGTTTACCCTCCAATTGCAATTCAATTGTGCAATGCAAACTGAGGTAATGATTATATATCTTGAGATGGACATCGAATTGACTGAAAATCATCAAGCACAGCCTGATCTAGCTCATGAAATGCCAACACCTTCCTGATATGTGCCAAACCCTCCAACATTTGGGGCTCCTGCAATAACCTCTCCTTTAGCAAGTGGTTCTGGTCATTATCAGCAACCTCCACAGCACCACCATGTACTTGTGCAGCGGCTTAGTGGCACTGAGAACAATTGTTAGTTCTCTATCAATCATACCCTGCATGTGATTTCTCAGAGGAAATGAAGTTCCTCTTCCTCTTTGTTCACCTGCTGATCAACATTGCTATGCAACTCAAAATATTTTCAGCTCACCATGCTGTCCTCTGATTTAGTTGTCTTACTCCAGCAGGGACTTCCTGTAAATGTATCCTGGCAACTGAACATAGAAATCATGTTGAGCCAGGCAATGCTCCATTTGCTAACGTCATCCACTGGTGTTCTCCAAGAATACTATGACCAGTAGACAAAGACTGCCCCTTCTACAGAGAGGATACTTTCCACTTTATTCACCTTCGGTATGCCCCTGCCCCTCCACATCTGAAACACGCAATTAGGCCAGAATGAGGGACCAAAAAGCACTGGACACCATATGTTACAGAAGAACTGCAGACTGCAAGGTATGAAAACACCATACCACAAGTAACTGTATAGAATAGAAACATTGGATCTGGTTTAGAGTTTGGTGGAGTGGGAACTCCGTTGAAACAGAAACACTGCCAAAATCAAGTTCAATCCGCCATCCTGCCTCATTTATGGTAAGTATGCAAAATACGGAAACCACCTCTGATCCATCGTCGGCATACTCTTCTGATAGCCACTCAGAATATGGGCAGTTGGAGGTTAACCATTTGATCGCCACCCCCAATCTAAACAATGTGCTCAAATGTTTTTTTTTTTGCTAAGCCTCACCACAGTAAGTCCCATGGTGTGGGGGTCATTTGTTTTTCTTTTCTCAAGTGGCCTTCATGTTTGGCGGAGAGGTCCATCAATCTTTTACATCATTGATTGGATCTGCCATGATGGGTGTTTAGAGCTGTGCCAAGGTGTTTCAGTAGCTTTCTTGAGTTTTTTTGATAACACAATCTTTCTATGGCCATTCCCTGTGAGCAGCCTGCTGCTGGCTGAAAACTCCAGCTGTGCACTGCCTTTGGCACACCAGATTTAGCTGCAGGGACCACACATCGACTAGGCCTAGCGCCCAACCCACCGTAAGATAACAACCAACACTGTGCATGGCCTTCAGCCATGTGCAGCCGGATTGGCTACAGGGCCAACCCACCAGTGGGCTACCCTCAATTGTGCATCCAGGCCCAGATTCCAGCAGGCTACCCACTGTCTTTGCTAATGCACTGTAGAGATCAACCACAGGGCCTGCCCTACTTCCAAGCTCTGCTTCCATCCTGCCCTGTGTTTTTTTAGCTTAGAATTTATTTTTTTTGCTGGTGGTTCTCAAAAGACTCTTTTTGGGGGTTGTTTTTTTAGCTTTGTGTTTTTACTTTTTTCAGCTGCAGTGGCAAATAGTGATGTTTAGACTTTTTTTTTACTTTTTACTTATTAACTTAATCTTCACTGGTTGGACTTCCAGTGGTGTTCCTCCATTTGCTGTTCCCAAGTTGTTTTTTCTGTTCCCAATACCTGGTATGCACCTTGCACTCCATGCAAAAGAGTGCAAATAATCTGAGATGATGGTGTGTCACCTTCTGCTGCTTTTCCAGCATATCTTTTGGCACACTGGGCAATGTTGTGCCCTCTACTGCCTCTGCTTGAGCTCTCTTCATCTGTCACACATTTACTCCTTCTCTTGCTAGGCTTTAGGACTATTATGCATGGTTAAGGTCCCAATAAAGTAATGACCTTTTGACCTCCAAGCTTAACTTCCCCTGGCCGAGAGTCCATGTAACTTCATATTTAATTTTTTTTCACTTAGGGTGGGTGAAAAATGTTCATGTGTCAGACTGCTTCTCTGGAACATTTGTCAAGCATGAATATAGTCCTCGTCTTTCTCATGAGCTGCTCCTGAGGGTGTTAAGGCTGGTCTCTTTCTCCTGAATGCCATTTTTTCTCTCACTTTATAGGTCTTTCTTGTTGATGCACCCTCTGTGATCTCCTTCCTGTCAGCAAATGGTGCTTTTGTCACTTGTTGTATTGGAAGTGGAACTTTTTCTTCTGGAGGTACCTACGATAGAGCTTTCAGTCCATGGTCTAGTTATCACAGATTCAGAATACCAGTGTTACTTTAGTTGTTTCTCAGATATATATACATTTTTAAAAAGTGGAAAAGGCAAAGTGTCCCAGATTTCTGTCTCAGTGTTAGTATATGGAGGTATTAAAAAGAGGTAACTAGGGTAAAATCAATTTGCATAGCATGACATTATCCACATCCCTTGCTTCAGATGGACTGTGCCTGCAGGACCCTGTAGAAATACATGGAGTGGACACTGAAGTGATATTGTTTTAGCAATACATGTCATAAGCTTGGCATGACATAAGCAGCATATGCTGCTAAGCTCATGTTTGAACTGTTTCATGCAGTTTTGGATTTCTTGTATAAGGGCAAGAATGTTACAGAGTTGCTGGGGTCAATTAAACTGTTGGCAAGCTTCCTGCCCAATACAACATTTAGCATCTTATGGTACAAAGCCACAGCTTGAGAAGCCTCTCTGGTGGCTTGGATCACCTCAAGTTGAAAATGTGGAGAAGGATGGGGCAGGAGGCACTAAACAATCATTTTCCCTTTCCAACTCCCAAGCTTTTTCACCCTCAGCTGTATGCATGTATTCAACAGATGGCTGACAAGAGGATAAGAGCCCAGCTGTTACAGGTTACTCTTTCTTGATCTAGGCCAGTGGTTCATAATCTATGGTTTGGGGACCCTGGGGGTTGGTGAAGCCTTCTGAGGGGGTCCGCAACTGCTTTGAAAATTACATACAATTAATAGATTGATAAGGTGAATATAAATAAAGAAGCATAATGTAAAATATAACATTTTAAAACATTCTGTAAATGTTAAGGTATTTGAAAATTGGAAGCTAAATATTAAGTATGTATCCTTAGATTAATTTGTGGGAGCAGTGCAGATGCATCTTACACAACATAGTATGGACAATGGGTGACATCAATTAAATTTACCAAAGCTCCAGCCTTCTCATTAAAAATAAAATGTACATTTTTGTATTTGTTTGTGAATTTAATAAAATATGTCATCTTTCGTTTGATGAATATTTGTTTCCTTACTTTTTGTGTATTATTTTTTCAGTTCAAATCATTGAAAATGCTTAGCCGGGGTCTTGTCATCCAATAATGACTCAGTGGGTGTCACAGGTTCCAGTAATGAATAAGTGAGGGCACACAGAAATCAAAAAGGTTAAGGGCCACCGATCTAGGTCATTGCATCCATGACTTATGTCACAAGGGGACAATAGTGTGCAACATCCCTTTCAGAGGTTATGTGCTACAATGGCTGACATGTCCTGGTTCAAGCATCAAAACCTCAAGCAGCCTAGTAGCGACATGACAATGTACTTTGCAAAGGAGCCCAGTGGGAGTATTACATCATTCAGTTTTACCCTGACTTGACAGTAATTGCGCCAGAAGCCTTTGCTCACTGAATTGTTCGTTTTTGGATATTTTTTGAGTTCCATGATACCCCCACCTAACAGCATGATCATCCAATATGTTGCCATCATGTCACATTTGATCCACAAGCTTTGCACATTGTCATCCAAACACTCACGGTCAAGAGGGCAGTCATTTATATAACACAGCTTCAGAAGGGCCCTGGAATCTGCTTGACTTTCTTCCTAGTCCAGAGTCTCTCGTAGGATTACAGGTGGTGGTGCATCACGGGTCGATCAATAGATTGTCCTAATATACCCCCTTTAAGATATATATTCTCAAAGCTATCATTCCAGTAGTATTACCAGGGCATCAGACTGATTAGTGGGTAGAGTTTCCAGTGGCTACGCAGCCACATGGCCTTAGCCCAGGAGTGAGCTTGGATGCATGTCTACATCTAAGGCTGTGGCCTCTTGCCCTTAAGCCTCTTGTAGATCACCTTTTGACACTCAGTTTTCAAGATACTATTCATCAGAACCCCTTGGCTTCATATTTTATATATTTATTTATTTATTTGTTGATGATCAAAATCATTTTTATCTGAACTATTTTACAAAACAACAATGGTGGAACTTAGAACAATAAAGTAAGCTGCTAAAAATAATGTTGAAAAGCAACACCTGTTTTATGAATGAATTAGATCAGTTCTATAGGTATAATTGGTGAAGACACACAACTAAAGAACATAACATTTATATAACTAGTGGCCCATATAGGTTTGAAATATTAATATTTACAGCTTTATTTGGAGTGTGTAGTAGTCAGGTGTTTTGTACTAGTTGCAATAGATGGCATTCAGTCCTTTTTTTAACTCCTTGTGAGAGGCAGTTGCCCAAATGCCTTGCGGTAGGGCATTCCATTGAAGAGCGTGAAGCATTCATGTTATATAAGAACTGGACACAGGAAGACTGTTTCATGTTGAGTTTATTCCATAGAGATCCCATCCATACAGGCGCAGGCATCAACAGCCACGGAACAAGTTTACTTCTAACATCCTCACATAGAACTTGGTGGCATCGCAGATGACACCACTAACATTCCTAGTATGACATCTTATAATTCCACAATCACAAATGAATGAAAGTCTATGTACTAATATACTACCCACCTCCCTTCTTTACACAACAAAGTACTAAATAAAATAATTTATACATAGTCATAAAGATAAGATTCTTTTCACAAATCCTGGATGAAAAATGATTTTCTTCAGATTCTCTACGACAAATACAGTCTGTACTTTTATCATGACAGTTACTTACTTTTCCTTTTACCACCACTACTCTATTATAATTCCAAATTAAATGGTCTTGTGTCTTAATTTCATTTTTAAACACCTTAATGACTCTAATGGGTTTCATGAACTTCGAAGTAGAACTTCCTATTAAACCTGGACGTTTAACCATTACTAAATCACCAACCACGACTTTCGTTATTTTTGCTGCTCTCTTGACATCAAAATAACACTTTCTTTGTTTAGCTTTTTCTTCCTCTTTTTTTCTGAATCATATCATTGTCACATTTATTTTCCTTAGCTGTACTTAATTCGTACTTGTTGACTCATGTAGTTTCCACGTTGGTATTGTGAACTCTGCCTCAAAACAATATAAAGGTGTCTTACCAGTGGTTGAATGCGGAGACAGTCTGTATTCATCAATTTTCTTTAAAACCTCGTCTTTCCAATTTAGAGACATAGATTTTGCTAAAGCAATTGTCTCTTTAATCACTCTGTTAAATCTCTCTACCATTCCATTGGCCTCGGGATGATAGAGAGAACATGTTTTAAGTACAATACCTTTAGAAGCTAGAACATTTTTCATTTCTTCCGAAATTAGCTGAACTCGATTATCTGTTAAAATGGACTCAGGAATTCCTTCTTTCGAAAACAAGTTTCTTAAACATTTAATTATATGACCAGTAGCAATGACTGGTAAAAAGAAAACCTCAGGCCATCGTGAAAACATATTGATTGTAACCAAGACAAAAGTTTGAGAACCATTGCTATGAATAGGACCAAGAATATCCAAAGCAATATCTTGCCATGGGTTAGAAGGACGTCTTCTTGATACTATTGGTTGAACGCGTGTGCTTTTAGATGTGTCACTTAATGTACATGGGATACAATCACGTATTATGCGTTCAACCTCTCTATCAATACCTGGCCACCAATATGACATTCTCAACCTCTCTTTACACTTAGTAAGACCAGCATGTGAAGAATGAACTAAATCTATTAGTTCCTTGCTAAGACTGCTGGGAGGAACCAATCTCGTTCCCTGAAATAGCAGACCATTGTCCGCCGACAACTCATTACGCACTGCCCAAAAATGTTTAGTGCTTTCAGATCCTTCTTTATTACTGTTCCATCCCTTTTTAATAAGGTCTAAAACTTCATTTAAAACAGAATCCATAGCTAATTCATCACCCCATCTCTTCTCACAAATGATCTGGTGATCGATGACACAAACCCATTCATCAGAATCTTCCCAATTATTTTTGACAGATAATCCTATGGGTGTCAGACTTGAAAGTACATCAGCTACATTATTTTCTACACCTGGAATGTATTTTATCATGAAATGTTATTCTTGTAGCCCAATCACCCACTTATTTATTCTTCTGGATATTGAATCAAGACCCTTCTTGCTAAATATCTCTATTAAAGGTTTATGATCAGTTCTTGTAGTGTAGTTCCTATTTTCCCAATAGCCTCTGCGCATTGGAATAACATAAACAGCAGTGTAGACGTAGGACTGAAGGCATCTAGGTCTCTACTGACTATGTTAAACTTAATTTAGGTTTGAGCCAGCTAGCTCAGAGGTCACTGGAAACTTTCTTGAATGAATTAGGGAGGGACAAGCTCCCCTGGCTCAGACAAGAAGGGATTCAGTTTCCGACAACCGCATAAACATGACAACTTTGCTCCCTCAGAATAAGAGTATATCTCTAGAGTCGTGTGAAAACAATAGACAGCTATTTCACTCACTCAGCAGTGCATACTTAGTTTCACCAGAATGCAGAGAAATAGAGAGACGGGCGTTTTCAATAAAAAGGTGTTATTTATTGAGCAGTCCTCTTTCTCATGCAAGAGAAGTGAATTGCCACAATTGCAATACTTAAAGTAAAGTAAAGTGCGTACAGTAAAAGTAGTATTATGAAATAATACTGTAAAAGCATTGATACGGTTTCTTAGCCATATGATACTTTAAAATGGATAAAATATATACATACATAAATACATTGACTAAAGTACTCAACTGGTGCTTCTAACTAAGCCTACCCCGGTGTACCTGACCTAAGCCTAATACTTGGGAAGGGATGAGTAAGTAGCAGCTTTAAGTTAAGTTAGTTTAAGATTATTTTGCCAAGAATCTGCATCAAGAATTCTCTCAAGTGTTTAGTCAGCTCCGTACCTTGGTAATATATTGTGGGAGGTCTGGTATCTCTTTCATCAGACCTCGATATTCCAGCAACCCGCAAGGGTAGGCTGGAAACACCGGAGCTGGATTTTCTCAGCTGGAGAAAAAGACAGCGTCTCTCTCAGTGCGTCAAACAGGAGGGGCGGCTTCCATGGGCACTCGCATCAGCGGGGCTCTCGGGCAAGTAGATGGCCGCTCTGCTCCAAACCACTGTGTGTTTGCTTAAGGCAACTGTTGGTATTTTATACCTGAAAGGTGCCGGGTTTGACGTAAGGTTGGACATAAGACGTCACCAAGAACTAACAGTTCTTGCTGAACTTCAGGAGTTCTTGTTCAAATCAAAACAAAGGCAGGGGGGTTTCCCGGGCTGCTGGAGGCTTGGTTTGTTTAAAGAATGTGTTGTGCTTTCTAGGAGTCGATGGGAAAAGCCGTGCTGTGCTTTGGATTGCATGGGCTATTACTGAATATGAATCTGATTCTTATGCCTGTATCAGGATATTATTGATTATAACCTCTCAAGGGCATAAATCGGGAATATAGAATTAGGGTCCTAGATATGAACCCGACACCCACTCCACGGATTGATGTCCATCATTACTAAAAACTAAGCAATAGTAAACATTCAATGATGCATGTGTTTTTTCCGACCCACCCCAAAATACATATTTCGCTTTTGAAATGGTGTAAGGTAAATACACAAAAATGAGTGTTTGTACTGTACGCTTTTCAAGCAGTGTCATTATTCAGATAAAAGCATATATATATCAGCTGAATGAATTGCGAAAATCACACATGAAATGGCTCTAAATACAGAAAAGAAGGTCAAGACCATTTCATCACATATTTATACAATTTGCTGTATATGTGCTAGAGGCTGAGGTAAGATATTGTTTCTAGTATCCTAAAATAGAAGCTCTGTTCTCTAAGAATAGTTCTACTTTAAGCAGAGTACCATGTGCCAAAAAGGTAAATATTTTGAAAATATGGGCAACATTTTTTTTCGCTTTCAGGGGAAAAGTTCCAAATATTTTCTGTAGCTTTGTTTATCAAAAACTGAAGGCCGAATTCAGAGTTCAGGGAACACTGTGTGCTCATTGTTTTTATTTAAGAGTTATTCTTGTTGATTGGAGAGAACATTATTTCAGACAGACCTGCAAAAAATTGGTCTACCACATCAGGTGAAAGTTCGGCTAAGTTTGAAAATATTGCTACTGCGCAGTTCTCTGTGTGAGTGCTATCATCGATGGTTGGATCAGCAATGCTCACATAAGGCTGTACCTGTTCGGTGCTGCTTTCCTCTCTTACCTCACCACCACCTACTCGTAGTGGTGAAGTCTCAACGAATGCCGTCATCAGAATCGGTAGCCGCTGGGGACAACACGATGCATGAGTCGTTACCGGACCTAGCAAAGTATCGATATCCATTGGTACTGCTGTTTGTAGGGTAAGACAGATGTCCAACACGCATTCTTCTCCGCATCGAAGCACAGGTATGATGCAATCTTGCCAGATCGGTCTGAATGAAAGAAACCAGGTTGTACTTAGATCTCTTAGGCGGGCCGATCCGAGGAGCTTAGTGATACGGTCTCGGTATCGTATTGCTAGGATCGTTTCTTCCATTGTTGCTATAGTCTTGCCTGTGGATTGGCTTGCCATATCTGAGCAGAAGGAGCAAAAATAAAACTCCTGCCACGAGTCCCAAGATTAAGGGTAGGCCGCCAAAGACAGAATGGACAAAATTCGGGAAGATGCCGAGAACTGTTTCAAAGGGTGCTAACAGTCCCGAAAAAATTGTCTTAAATACATGTGCGATGCCACTGGTATCTGACATGTTTAAGATTTGGCTCAACACTTCTATGAAATGTACGGGGCAATTTGTTGATAAAAGGGTATGTATCTCTGCTGCTGTCCTTGCAACTTGCAGATCATATGTTTCTTTTGATGACGTTAGAGGCACAGTTGTTTGTAAAAGAATAGACTTCATTCTGCTTAAAGTATCAATTCGAATAGAAGAGATATTCAACCAAGGCCATAACGCAGCCCCCATATCTGGATTGCTGTGTGGATACAATACTTGCATACAGCAAATGGCCCTGGAAGTTACAGTTGTCAGATAGGCTTTTCCTGGCAGCATGCCACAACAGCTGTGGTCACTTATTAAAATGTAACTACCGTTTGAAAGTGGTCTAAAAAATGGCTTTATCCGTTTTGCTGGCGTGCCATGCAGGTGACATGAAAGGTTGTTTGAAGACCCTTCGCAGGCTCCATGCAAATTAATTCCTTGACACAGAAGTGTACCGCTTAGTGATTTTTAAAATGTTTTACCACTAACAAATACCACTTTGTCTCCTTCACTATAACATCTGTGTGTATAAGGTAAATCCCAGGTTGATTTGATGTATTCTTTACCCAACCTTTCATACTGGCCTGCTGGTATATACTCTTGACAGTATTTGAACTGGAAAGTTGTTATCGGAATTGTAATCGTTCCATGTATTATCCATTCAATGACAGGTCTCTCTGACATTGTCAATGGTAATCTCTCGAGTTTTTCAATGCTCAGAATTGTATAGTCTGCTCCTTTTTGTACCAAACTGATTTGTTTATCAGTAAGGTTAAAGATACCGAATAATGACGTTGTGTTGATTAAACGCCAAGGTACGTAGCCTGAACGCAGATTTTGCAACGTCCAGCCAAGCTGTACAATAGAACGTGATTGAGACTGACCATGTTGTAACACTAGTAAGCCCTGTTCTATTATATCAAAGGCAGATGATACAGTGCTGTCCAGTGAATATATTCTGGAAGACAGAGTTGTTAACCCATTGGCCACAACAGAACATGATTTTTCCAAATTTATACGATCAATTTCTCTTATTTTTTCTGCTGTCTCAATTTGCATTACTTTCCATGCTTCGTTGTATGCAGCGTACATACCGGCCGCTATGAAACGTTTTTGACGCTGTTTGCGTGGTCCCATTGTGAAATCACGCAAGTCAGCACCGTCTTTAAGTAAAGTCAAGTGTTGCTTTATTTCAGCCAGTGTGGATTTCTGTAGCCACTCAAGGCATAGTTTCCCTACACTGTATGTTGTAACTATCACTGGATGTTGTCTCTGGGAATATCTAGGGTCTGGTCAGGTCATTTTGAACCCCTGTGTTTTGTTCAGGAATCTATCTTGACAGTTATTTGTGTCTGTTGGCCAGATCAACCACTTTTTCCAATCAGTATGTGTTCTGTTTTGGTGTAAAATATTAGAAACGTCTATCTCCACATCTGTAGTGCTGTCACTATCAGGCATGGGTTTCGGAATAGATGGTGTATTCAAGTCTTTTATCTTAGCTAGGCCAAGACAAGTAGTTTGTTGAATTGTGTCATTCAAGAATATAATTTGTTCTGGGATCATGCAGGCCCTAAACAGTGCTTCTAGGCCTTGTACTTGCCAATCTTTGGAACTCCAGATTGTTTTTGTTTCAATGGTGTTTTTCCAAAATTCGAAACCTAATGTAGACATTTTGTCATAACATTTTTCTGAATAAATCAATTTAGTGTTTGTCAACATTGTTTTAATTCCTGTTCTATTTAACATTTTAAAATAAAACGTTTTTGGATCACTGGTATTAAACCCTGAGAAGTATTGGAATTTCTAAAAAAAATGTTTTTGAACTGCCTTTTGGTGGAGTTGGACAGTGTTCCCACTGGTTAAAAGATAAAATATTTCTAGGCTGAGCAGTTTTATGCAAATAGTGATCACCATAATGGTTGTAGCAGTTTAGCTCTTCATAATTGGAATAACCCTTCAAGTAATCTTGTTCTGTAAATTTGGCTAACATTACTAAATCTGACATCATATTACTAATGTTTTCAAAGTCCCAGTCATCAGAAAAGGTACTAGGTGTCACAAAATCACTTAATGAAATCTTGAGCTGGTGAGGATACTTTAAGAGCTCCACCAGGCCAAGAATGTCATAATCAGTTCTGTCCCATGCTATCCCACCGGGTATTGGATATGGCTGTGATGTTCACTGATGACAGTTCTCTTCTCGATGTGAGAGGATGTGTGTGGCTTTAGGACCAAGTTGATGTTCTGACTTGCAGTCCATTGTACTATATTTTCCCTCAATGAATTTTCCCAAACATAGAACCATGATCAGCCAAAGCAGGAGGAAAAGTACACCTAACACAATACAAAATTCAATCCATGGTGAGATTAGATATGTCTCTTTCAGATGGTGAAAAAGTTCAATTACTTTGTTTTTAAAAGTTTTTGTTGGAGGCGTTTCTTCATGCTCGCTTGGATCTTCAGAGAAGTTGTCGAAATTGATGAAGTAGTCTGATGCAGTTCTGTCAATTGTTGGAATTGCTTCCGGATTTTCATTTGCTTTTGCATTTTTCTTTGTTTCATTAGAATACTCTGAGGCTACATCATTGTAGATTGGTGTTTCTTGTCGAACTGTTTGGGTTTCAAGAGGAACAAGTTCCATGGCATTATTGCATATTCCTTTTTTATTCATTGCAGATTTTTCACTTTTGATTAGTATCTCAGTATGAGCCTCTTGGATTGTTGCAAATTTCGGTATTTCGCTATTTCGTGGGAGTCCACTTGGCCTACTACTTATTATTGGCCACATGATTGTGGTTTTACCAGGTCGATGGATACAACTCGGTTCTCCTTTTTACCAGCAAGGGGCGGTAGTACTACTGATCTTGTTCCGTTGATAGCTAAGACAGGTACTGCTTTTCTGTACGAAGGCCCAAATTCCATCTTTACCGCGATCTTTTCTCTGACCAGATCCCCAATCTTTGGAATCCAGACAGGTCTTGCTGGGACAGGTGGTTTTTCTTCAGTGGCTGTCGACTGTTCTTTCAACTTTATGTTACTCAGGTTTTTTCTTTTTCATTTAAATCCTGTAAAACAGCCAAACGGTCTTTGACATCAAAGGCTTTTTCTTCTACCACTGAAGTGTGACTATCTAAGTCCTGAATATGCATTCTAGTTCTGAACAATAGTTCGTATGGAGTGAGACCTTTTAGAGAGTTTCTTGGCAGATTATTAAGACTACGTTGGACACTTATTAAATGTTTGACCCACCCATCACCCGAACCTAATACCCTTGCCGTTATAGATTGCTTTATGTTCCGTTTTTTTCTTTCCACAACCGCATTTCCCTCAGGATGGAAGGGAGAAGAATACCGCAATGCGATGCCCATACTGTTCATGGCCTCTTTGTAAGCTCGAGAGCTAAACACAGGACCCTAATCAGAATGTAGCATGCCAATTGCGTATGTGCCGATAAAGACTCGCAAATCTTTTATAACAGTTCTGGCGTCAGCAGAGCACTGGAGCCTACATTTTTAAGTGAATCTAGTCTTAAATCTTATGGGTACGCATTTCTCCGACTGGATTTCTGAGTTATAGATAGCCTGATGCTATCTAATAATGGTATCTGGGCTACAGGCTGGACCGGTTCACAACTGCGATCTCTGTTGCAGTCCTTGCAATTTTTTGCAAAATAGTAGATATCTACGCTCATTCCCAGCCACCAGTACTCCGATTGTAGTTCCATTAGAGATTTCAGGATCTCTTGGTGCCTCAGACCCAACCCCATATGTGCTTCTTGTAATGAGAAGATTCTCCGGTTCGTGTTTGGAACTACCCTATCCCCCACTCCAGGGATTCGAGCAAATGGAATGGAGTTTGCATCAAATATGTATGTATTACTGAGTGGATAGTTGAGAGGTAATGCTGAATAATCGCCTTTTAATGAGGCTTTTACCACTAGCATGGTTTCCCCATCTATGTGTTTTTCTGAACGCTTTTCAGTGGCTACGGAAGCCGGGTGAACCGCTTCCGCTGTGGCTGTGTTAGCCAATAAATTCCCTGCAACGTGAACGCCATCACGTCGATGACTCAATGCGTGTATCACATGAGTCTTTCGTAGTTCTTTCTGCAAAAGAACTACTTGTTCCCAAAGCCTTTTATGCTTTATTGTAGCACCTGTGTCATCTTTGTAACCGTTTTTGATCCATGTCTCCATGTCACTGTTATAGGATTTGACGCAGAAATACGAATCGCACACTATTAGTGTGGGGAATTTGCGATCGGCATTTTCAAGCGCCATCTTTAAGGTTCTTATTTCAGCTCGCTGAGCTGAACATTTCCTGAGTGATTCTGTTTTGGTAATCATTGGTTTGAATTTACCAGAGCGCCAGCGCCCTTTAACAATCGCACACGCTGCATCATAGGATTTATTTTCTACATCATAGTGTTGCGCGAATCTGTCCATATAGATTACGCAGGTATATTTTTCCAGAGGCAGAATTTCAGCTGGCAGAGGATATTCGCGTTCATATACTAGATCATCTAGTTTTTTCAGTTTTGGGTCAAAATAGTACTTCACGTCTTCTGTAGCAAAAGAAGTTTGCCATTCTATCCATTTTGGATCTAATACCCCTTTAACCAGGTTACGAGGACTTGTTAACGCCTCAAGGGCAGATTCTGCTGAAAAAACAGATATTCTTCTGCCTTGGGCTAGGGCTCGTTCTTTTGCTACAGCAGTTCTAACCGCAGTTAGAATTTTTTCTGTGGATATGAATTTCATTGCAGCTTCAGTGTACAAATGTGATTTGTAAGCTATAGGTACCGTTTCTCCCTCATTAGAGGTCAGGTATGTGAATCCGCATCTTCCTGGGATGACTCGGATTACAAGATTGCGTGTGTTCTCACGTGTGTGCAATTTTGTTTTAGTTAACATGTCTGTTTGTAGTGATCTCAATATTTCTGTGTGTTTCTGAGTCCAATTGGTTTGTTTGAAATCTGGTTATATTAATTCATAGAGAGGTTTAACCCTCTCCGCATAATTTAGAATGTATGTTCTTCCGAAATTTAGAAAACCTAGTAGTGATTGTAAATTCTTCAGCGTTTTTGGTGCTTGGAGTACAACACATTTCTCTAAGAAATTTTCTGCCAGGCTTTTGCCTTCACTTGATAATTCATATCCTAAAAATAGGACAGTTAGATGGGCAATTCGTGACTTTTTAAAGTTGAATTTGTAACCCTCTGAGGCGAGTCCAAGTATTATGGTGTTCACCCTTTTTAAGTGAGTCTCCAGGTCATCATCTGTGATATAGATGTCATCGACATATGATAATGCTTCATCATCATATATCTGTAGTAACTCTGTTACCCTTGCTGAGAATAATCCTGGGCTATTCTCGAATCCCTGTGGGAGTCGTCAAAATTGTTTTTGCGATCCAAATATTGAGAAAGCGGTCAAATACCTGCTTTCAGGTGCTATCTTTTGACAGAAGAATCCATTAGAGATGTCTAATGTTGTTTTGTATTTCTTGTGCACAATGTTATTCATTAGTGCTGCACTATGTGAGTTTTGTACTGCTAATGTTTTACAACAGGAGTTAAGGTGTCTGTAGTTCAAAACTAGACGATATGAATCGTCTGGCTTGGAGACAGGAAACAAAGGATTATTCATTTGAGAGGTACATGTTTCGATCACCCCTTGGTATTCAAGTTGATCTAAGATCTCCCTGACTTGTTTTTTAGCTTCTTGTTTAACTGGGTACTGCCTTTGTGCAGTGGGCTGATTTTTTAACTGGATCTTGTGTTGAGGTGAGTCCTCATCCCATCCTACATGATTTTTGTATAAAGCAGGAGCTTGGGCCACTGCCCATTTTCTTGCATATGTGTATTTTTTATGAATCCGGATATGATTCGAGAAGGCAGGCATAATCATTTCTTCGCCATGAGGGCACTCCCTGACAAACTCTGGTGGCCAGTCTTTCTCAGCTAACAGAATGTCATAGCCTTTTGAAAGTTTTTCCCAAAAGAGACTTTTTATTTTCCTGGTTTTATCTCCCTCTATACGTAATGTTATTTCATATAGCTTATGGGGCACACTAACTCGTGTGTCTGCAGTTTCCACTTGAATGTACTCATTCGTGTCCACTGTCGCCAGAAGATTCATCAGGGTCTTGTGAGCTATGGTCACTTCTGCTCTACTGTCTAGCATTGTCTGGGGCCACTCTCCATTTTTCAGCTGTGTCCTAAGAATTCTCGGCATGTTTAATCTCAATACTTGCTACCTTCTTTCTGGGAAATTGTAATTTTTTACTTTGATGAGCAGGTTCCTTGTCTTTGGACTTGACGTGCTCTTCTCTGTGTTCAGACCGTCCTCTTCTTTCCGATTTCTGTGAGGAAGATCGAGAAAGATTCAGTGAGAAGGATCTAGAGGGACGTGTATCAATATCTTGATATCTGTCTGGTTTTCTTATTTTATCCTATCTCTAAGGTTGTATCTTTTTTCAGAGGGTTCCCTTTGGGGAGACTTGTTTTCTCTGCCTGGAGATCTCTCTTTACGCTGAGGAGACCTTCCTCCGGACTGGAAACGTTTTTCCCTGGGAATGGTTTGTTTATTACCTTCCCAACTCTTTTTTGGAGTCTTTAAATTATTTTTAATAAATGTTTTTTCAGGATTTTCAGTTAGTTGGGGTTTTACCGGTTTCCCACCCAAACTATCTCTTCCTAGCTCTTCATAGGATTTTTCTATGATTCTGGCAAGTTCCAATGGTTGGGCTGCTATATCTGTTTCCTTCAATTTCTGGAGGTTCTTTATATCATCCCTTGCTAATTGAACTAATTCTCTATATGGCTTTGTTAATTCTTTTAGTTTAACTAGGAGTTGTTTGCTTGACATTATTTCGTAGTCTGGGTGTGTTGCATAGTTGCATAGGACGGGCCCCGTTTCTTCTGGTCTTTCTAGTGGACCGAGCCTGGTAATGTGATTTTTATGTTTTAGGGCGCCTTTAAACCAGAGCAGGTGCTCTTGGTATTTTAGTGGGATTTGAATCTCCTCGAAAGGAGAGAATTCATCTGGAGGTTCCTCTATTTCGAAATAGTGAAAGTCGTTTGTTGTAGCGTGTGCTGCTGGAAAATGTATCCATGAATAGAATACCTCTGTCTGCCGATATTCATGTGCCTCTATCACGAATATGACTGTACCACCTAGTGCTGTCAGTCCATTTTCTATAAGTTTTAGAGTTATAGTTCTTCTTACATTGACCGGAATGAGTATTGCATCTGGGTCGGTTTCATGGAGACTTACGTCTTCTTCTAAGAGTTGAGCTGCTAGTCTAGCTCGCTCCCTCTCTTCGTCACTTTCTGCCATTTAACTGACTGAAAGTTTTCTGTTGCAGATCGGGATTCAAGGAAACAAAGATTAGGTGCACAATATTTTGGAACACTGTATCCTTCAACGTTGATCAAACCAAAAACTAATACATAGGATTCTCATCCTACTAAGTTCCGGCGGATATTAACCTTTCACCCACTCCAGACGTCTATTGGAGTTTTTACGGGGAAAGGGTTCTGTGTGAAAAAGCACGACTGAGTTACTCTAGTGTCTTGTGTTAGATTATCGCCTTACCAAACGTTGGGCGCCATGTAGTGTAGTTCCTAATTTCCCAATAGGCTCTGCGCATTGGAATAACATAAACAGCAGTGCAGATGTAGGACTGAGGTCATCTAGGTCTCTACTGACTATGTTAAACTTAATTTAGGTTTGCACCAGCTAGCTCAGAGGTCACTGGAAACTTTCTTGAATGAATTAAGGAGGGACAAGCTCCCCTGGCTCAGACAAGAAGGGATTCAGTTTCCGACAACCGCATAAACATGACAACTTTGCTCACTCAGAATAAGAGTATATCTCTAGAGTCGTGTGAAAACAATAGACAGCTATTTCACTCAGTCAGCAGTGCATACTTAGTTTCACCAGAATGCAGAGAAATAGAGAGACGGGCGTTTTCAATAAAAAGGTGTTAATTATTGAGCAGTCCTCTTTCTCGTGCAAGAGAAGTGAATTGCCACAATTGCAATACTTAAAGTAATGTAAAGTGCGTACAGTAAAAGTAGTATTATGAAATAATACTGTAAAAGCATTGCTACGGTTTCTTAGCCATATGATACTTTAAAATGGATAAAATATACACATACATAAATACCTTGACTAAAGTACTCAACTGGTGCTTCTAACTAAGCCTACCCCGGTGTACCTGACCTAAGCCTAAAACTTGGGAAGGGATCAGTAAGTAGCAGCTTTAAGTTAGGTTAGTTTAAGATTATTTTGCTAAGAATCTGCATCAAGAATTCTCTCAAGTTGTTTAGTCAGCTCCGTACCTTGGTAATAGAATGTGGGAGGCCTGGTATCTCTTTCCTCAGGACTCGATATTCCAGCAACCCGCAAGGGTAGGCTGGAAACACCGGAGCTGGATTTTCTCGGCTGGAGAAAAAGTCAGCGTCTCTCTCAGTGCGTCAAACAGGAGGGGCGGCTTCCATGGGCACTCGCATCAGCTGGGCTCTCGGGCAAGTAGATGGCCGCTCTGCTCCAAACCACCGCGTGTTTGCTTAAGGCAACTGTTGGCATTTTATACCTGAACGGTGCCGGGTTTGATGTAAGGTTGGACATAAGACGTCACCAAGAACTAACAGTTCTTGCTGAACTTCAGGAGTTCTTGTTCAAATCAAAACAAAAGCAGGGGGGTTTCCCGGGCTGCTGGAGGCTTGGTTTGTTTAAAGAACACGTTGTGCTTTCTAGGAGTCAATGGGAATAGCCATGCTGTGCTTTGGATTGCATGGGCTATTACTGAATATGAATCTGATTCTTATGCCTTTATCAGGATATTATTGATTATAACCTCACAAGGACATAAATCGGAAATATAGAATTAGGGTCCACGATATGAACATGACATTCTCACTTCGAAATCAACACCCCAAATAATTTTTTCAAACTTTGCTATGGTCCAAAATACTGCCAGGGATTCTCTCTCTACCACTGAATACCTAGTCTCAGGATCTTTAAGACTGTGTGACAAACACATAATGGTTTGCACACCACTTGGGCCCTGTTGTTGCAAGACCACTCCCAATCCCTTTTCACTGGCATCAGTGATAAGTGTAGGTTTGATCATAGGGTTAAAACTTGCAAGCAAAGGTGTGTCTTTAAGTTTTTCTTTAATCTCCATAAACTCTTTTTCAATGTTACGTCTACTTAAAATCCACACCTTTCTTTAATAAGTACCTCATGTTAGCTGCACAATTTGCAAAATCTTTAACAAATTTAGAATAATATTCCACTATTCCCAAGGACTTCATAAGTTCACTCTTATTGGAATTCATTTCTTGAATAGTGTTGATTAAATCAGCTTTAGGTTTTACACCTTCACTAGTAATGTTGTGCCCCCAAATAATCAATGGAGTTGGTCCTAAACTTGCATTTCTCAGCCTTAATTGTTAAATTGCGATCAGACAATTTTTCCAAAGCTAGCTTCACACGAGAATCATGCTGACTGACATCATTCCTAAATAATAATATGTCATATTGGTAAACATAGACACCCGCTAAACCTTGAAGAATATTTTCCATTACCCTTTGAAACACAGAAGAGGCTGAAACTAAGCCAAAGGGCATACATATAAATCTATATGTGCCAAAAGGTGTTATAAATGAAGTAAAGTCCCTGCATGATTCTTCTAATTCAATTTGGTAGTACGCCGAAGTAAGATCGATCGTACTAAAAACTTTGGCTCCACCTTACAAAGACATTAACTCATTTATATTCTGCAAAGGATATTTGTCGATCACTACACATTTGTTTAATTGCCTCAAGTCAATATAGAGTCTCAAATCCCCATTGGGTTTACGTGCTGCCACTACTGGGGCGAACCATTCAGTGCATTCAACCTTTTCTATGATTCACCAATCTTTAGGTTTTTCAATTTCTTTTTGGATATCCTCCCTTACTGAAAGTGGAACACTCCTCACTTTGCAACAAACAGGAATAGCATCTTCTTTAGTATAATTTTATGTTTAAATCCTTTGAGACAACCTAGGTTTTTGCTGAAAACATTGGGATAATTTCTTGTAAGGTCGGCAATGAATGAATGAATGAAAATGTATTTCTATAGCGCCTAGCTACCCGGAGGCCTCGTAGCGCTTAAGGAAGAGAAAGCAGGGCACAACAGATTTCACCACTTAAAAGGGCAGTCCAAACAGGTGTGTTTTTAGAAGCTTGCGAAAAGTCAACAGATTGCGGTTCTCTTGCAAGGCTTAAGGTAGAGAGTTCCACAATTTGGCCGCAGTGAATAAGAAGGAGCGTCCTCCCCATCTTGCCTTCCTCATTTTCTTGGGAGTGGCAAGATCTAGGGAGCTAGAGCGTAGACCTCTCGGTGGCATATAAGGTGTTAGTAATGGATGAAGGATTGCAGGGCCAGTTTTCCACATGGCTTTATGTGCAATGCACATAGCCTTAAATTGTATCTTGGCAGCCATGGGTAGCCAGTGAAGCTGTCGGAGGGCTGGCCTTGCAGATTGCCGCCGTGGGACCTGCAGAAGCATCCTTGCTGCGCTATTCTGGACCACTTGCAGTTTGTTTACTGTGGCCTGCGGGGATCCTAGATACAAAACATTTGCATAGTCCAGCCGGGACTATAAGGGCCGGGACCATTATTCTTCTTGCTTCAAAAGGAAGAATGGTAATGATTTTGAGGAGCATTCTTAGCAGCCTATAGCAGGTTGATGAAAGCATAGTAGACTGGTGTCCAAAATTAAGAGAGTTGTCAAGCCAGACGCCTAAGCTCTGTGTGACTTTGGAGAGGGAGCTGGACCTAGACAGGATGGCCATATGGGGACAGAGATAGAGGGCGAGGAGTTTCCCAGCAACATAATCTCTGTCTTATTGCCATTAAGGCGGAGGTAGGAACATTCCATCCATTTGGCCACTGCTTCAAGGCAGGGAGCCAGCGTGCAAGACGGTCCCTTGTCATGGTAGAGAGATACCACCAACTGGGTGTCGTCTGCATAGCTGACGATCTTAATGCCAAATCACCATCCTCTCTTTCCATAACCAAATTCACATCTCTTCTAAGCTGGATCAGGGGGGTCAGCATTGGGGTCAAGTAAGACTCCCAGTACACCCTGATGTATCCAACTGATGATGCTATCACCTTTCTTCGATACATACATTTTCCCTGAAATCAATCTATTTTTGTACTCAATCAGACAAATGAAGTAGCCATGGATTTTTATTGGTTCTCGCCCATAAGCTAATGGCCTTATGTCAGGTTTCAAGAGCTTGATTTTACCTTTTAAATTGTTCATGTAGAAACCACATGCAATTGTTATTTTTGCACCAGAATCAAATACAACTCTAGTTCTAGCTCCTTCAACTAGAATTTCATCACATGGACAATTCTTCGTTTCTCCACTTACAACTTGCACCACTATTTGGCCACATTCATAATCTTCAGTGCTTGATTCATCCTTTTCATTGTCATTAATTTCAACTTCTTTAACCTTAGGTATCGATTTGCTATTGCACAAAGAAGCAAAATTACCTTTCTTTTTGCTTTTTGGGCATGTTAGACCTAAAGCCGAACATTTTTTATTATTAGTCAAATGCCCCGTTTTACCACACCTGAAACATTCACAATCAAGCCCTTTTTTATTTGGTTCTTCTTTGTTTGTTGAAACTCCCTTGTAAATCTTATCCTTAGTTGCATAGTTCAATTTGCCTTTATTCTTAACTTTGTGAACATTATATTCCTTCATAGAATGTTTCCTTAAAACCGCAACACACTTTATAGAATGCTCAATCCTTTTGGCTACACTGAGTACCTCATCCAAGGTAGGTTTGTCGCTTAACCATAGCTCCTCTCTGACTTTCTCCATATTGCTTCCAAACATTAAATTGGTCATTTAGCCGTTCATCAGTCGAGCCATCAAATCTACACGAAGATGCAAGTTTTCTCAAAATAGTTATAACTCTCCACTAATTCATCATCACCTTGCAAACTTTTAGCAAATGTATACCTTTGGTAAATAATGTTTATCTAGTTTTGTGATGCATATTTCATAGTCATTTAGTCCTTTAGCTTCTTCAGATGACAAATCCAGTAGATGATCAAAAACATCCTGTCCCTCAGACCCTAAACAATGAAAAAGCAAAGAAGACTTCCTTTCAGCGCTAAGGGACAGACCACATACCCTAGCTTACCTTTCGAATACAACCTTCCACTTTTTCCATTGTATAGGAGGATTCCCTGCATCAGTAAGAAAAAATGGTGCTGCAGTGGTGTCCTGCATTTTTTAACACCTTATGTATAAGACTACAGATTTTAAATAATATGAACAATTGAACAAGTATTAATCCTTTTTCTTTTTCTTATATATGTATAATGTATTACTCAATATATAACATAAGTGTAACAAAATGAAAGAGCAAACAATATTATAATTACTAACCACAGAGCATGTTGTGCGCATCAGCGAGAAATAACTGTAATAATGATGAAAATAGATAAAGCTGTGCACATAAGCAAAGCAATCACTTGTAAACCTGCTGTGCACATCAGCATAAATAGGCCTGTGATGTACACAAAGATGTAAACTTACAAGGCTGTGCCCATCAGCGTATAGAGTAAGGCTGTGTGTGTAATGAACAAAGTAAAACAAATGCTGTGCGCATCAGCATATAAATAACCAATGCTGTGCTCTTCAGCGTAGATAAAGTATAGGTTGCTAGGATACCTGAAACGCTGCGCTGCTGTTGCCATTTTCAATATGGCATCCACGTTAAGGTCACGCTGCGAAATGATGTCAAAAGTGACCGTGACCGCTGCGTATTGGCGCCTTGAGGCAACGATGAAGGAGAGGGATTCCAGGAGGAATGACGAGTGAAAGGATTCCTATTCTTGACTCAACAACCTCGAGACCAGGTAACGAACATGAGGAAACTTTAATGTTTATTTTTGAAATATGAACAAGGGAAATTGTAGTATTCTCTTTATATCTATCGTAGGTCTGTGCCATGGAACTTAGAATGTTAAGTTGTTGAGTATTCCTGTGATTCAGTTGCTGCCTGGTAGCTGATGGTTAGGGTGTTAAGAATAAACCTACTTTAACCAACATCATACTTTAATGTCTATTTACAACTTTTCATTGGCGACGAGGGCGGGATGAAGCAAAAGGAAAGAAGAAGAACACCCTAACATCAAGCTAAGTAGTTTGACACGTTTGTTGAGCTATTTATTGACTTTGTGAGAAATCGGAGTGAAGATTGGCATTTATTTAATTTAAATAAGGACTTAGTGAATTACGACCTTCATCATCGTTATCTGTACTGTCTTTGAGCTTCCCCAGCGGCAGATAATTTAAATGGGAGATTAAAGGGTTTCCCCAGCGGCAGTTGGTAAAATCAGAGGAAGTTTTCTGAAGGTTTTAGGAAAGACCTAGTTAAATTTGACGTGAGGAAAAATTATATTCCTTCCCCAGCGGCAGTAAGGTGAAAAGAGAAGTTTAAATTGCAATTTCATTAAGATATCTTAATTTTGACTTCTACTGCGACTGTTTGAAAGTTCGGGTTGGGAAGGAATGAAAACGAAGGTGTGAAAATACAGCCTTATTCTGAAGAAGAAAATTCTTTTGAGTTAAAGGCATAAGAAACTTTGGTTTTGTTATCGTTTTCTTCTTCAGAAGGACAGTAAATCTGTGGGACGAGCTCTTCCTTTGTCGGTGTTTTTTCAACAGTGATGACGTTGTAGAACAAGGAACGGGAGTCGGCGAAGGGCATGCATGAGTCATCCTGGGATCTCGAGCGGCAGTTCCTCTTCGCGTTCACAAGGAAACGTCACCTTTGAACTGCCTGAACCTTTTTGTACAATTTAAGCGAGTGAATTTTCATTTGCGTGGCAGTTTTATTTCAATATGTAACAAAGACTTATGGATTTAAGCAAACCAGGCAGGAAAATCTTTGTGGTTACTGGAGGAAAAGGAAATTATTACGTTTTACTTTTGTTTTCTTCTCTATGATTGTTTTCTTTTCATTTAAAGGTGAAGAAATATGTCTATATTATGAGTGTTAGTGTATAATATCTAACATCTTGCTAAGAAAGATAAGTATTTTATTGTAGTTTAAAGGCATTTTCAAGGAAAAGGATTTTTGTTATCTTTTTTAAAATTTAGAAATGCAGAACGTAACAACTCCTCCGTTTTTTTTGAGTGATCCAGGTGAACCAAAGATAAAATTGAGTAAATGGAAAAAGATTTTTGCGCATTATGCTAGAGTTTGTGGTGCAAATTTAAGTGCGAAAAGAAAATATTCTTTATTAATGCATTGTCTTGGTATGGAAGGGCAAGAGGTTCTAGAAACTTTTGCCTGCTTTGTCTCATCAGGAACAGAGGGGTTTGGATGAATACGAGGTTTGTTTGTTACAACTTGACAAGCATTATTTACCTCGTGTAAGTACCATAATGGAGCGATATCATTTTGGTAGAAGGGAACAAGGAAAAGAAGAGTCAGTTGAGGAGTACTTAACTGCTTTGAGAAAATTATCTTCTACTTGCAAGTTTGGTCCTGCCAACGAGGAACGTTTAAGGGATCAGCTAGTGTTGAAATGTAGAGAGGATAAAATTAGAGAAGAATTATGGCTCAAGGATGAACCACCTCTTGAGGAAGTTGTAAGTATAGCCAAGAGGGTTGAACACATGATCAAATACGTAGATGAATTAAAACATGACAAAGGGAGGTCTGAGGAAAAGGTAGAAAAGTTAGAAGTGAAGGAAGATGTTTCACAGATAAAGGAGGTGAAAGAAAATAAGGCCTCGGAAAATGAAAAAGGAAAAGAGGGGGCTTCTTTGTCAGCTGTAACATGTTATAGATGTGGAAAATCTGGTCATAAGGCAAATTCAAAGTTCTGTCCTGCGATGAGTTTTCTCTGTCATGGGTGTGGGAAAAAGGGTCATATTGTAAAATTTTGCAAATCTAAGGAAAAAAAAATAGTTAATAAAGAAATAAAAGAAATTATATGTCAAGTGAAGGATAAAGAAGAAAAGGATTATCCAACTGGATTAGTTAAGTTTGAAGGTTTTGAACTGGAAATTAAATTTGACTCTTGTGCACGTATAACAATTGTATCTAAAGAGTTTTATGAGAAATGTTTAAAGGAAAAAAACAAATGAATCAAAATGGATGTAAGTGCAGGAGGTTACGGTGGTGCCCCTATAAGCATGATGGGTTATTTCAATGCTACCATAGAATTCAAGGAAAGAATTATTGTTGGGAAGGTTTATGTTTCTAAGGTTGGTGATTGTTTAATTGGGTGGCCACATTAACGTCTGTTGGGGGTCATACTTAATCCAAATTCTAATCCACAGATTCAAATTCAGGAGATTGTATCAAAAGATAACTCTTTTATGGAGGAGTTTCCCAAACTCTTTCAATCTGTTTTGGGTTGTCTTAAAGGATATAAACATTGTATTAAGTTAAGAAAGGATGCTGTTCCTGTGGTTGCTAAGGTTAGGAGGATTCCTATAGCTATTCAGGAAAAAGTTGAACAGGAATTAAAAAAATTACAGGAACAAGATATAATTACTTCTGTTGAGGCAACTGAATGGTTGGCTCCAATTCTTGTCACCAAAAAACCCAATGGCGATATAAGATTATGTTGTGATTTGAGGTCACTTAATAAGGACGTTGTCGTGGATAAATTCCCTTTGCCTAATATAGATGAATTATTATCATCTTTAGGTGATGTTAGGATTTTTACTACACTTGATCTAACTCAGGCATATCATCAAATTGAGTTGACGCAGGATTCACAAGATCTTACGGTGTTTATCACTCCGATGGGT
Organism: Lissotriton vulgaris; assembly: GCF_964263255.1. Taxonomy (NCBI): domain Eukaryota; kingdom Metazoa; phylum Chordata; class Amphibia; order Caudata; family Salamandridae; genus Lissotriton; species Lissotriton vulgaris. The sequence goes on along the minus strand of NC_141699.1, from coordinate 466,998,149 downwards.
GCCTTCAAGTATAAGAGAATGCCGTTTGGTCTTGTGTCTGCTGCGTCGGTTTTTCAACGTGTTATGGCATCCATTTTGAAAGGTATAAAAAAAGTAAAATGCTATCAGGATGACTTGTTAATTTATGGTGTGAATCAAGAAGAGCATGATAGAATTTTAAGGATGGTTCTTAAAAGATTAGAAAATGCTGGTTTGACTTTAAAATTCAAGAAATGTAAATTTTCTGTCTCTGAGGTGAATTATTTAGGTCATTGTATATTAGCGGTTGGTATTTCACCTAAGAAAGAGTTGGTTGATACTATTAAGAATCTGGTATCACCAAAAAATAAGGAGGAGGTTGTTTCATTTCTTGGTATGGTGGAATATTATGGAAAGTTCATCAACACTTTGGCAAGTAAATCTGGTGGATTAAGAGATCTTTTGGGGAAAAACAAGGAATTGAAGTGGTCGGATGAATGTCAAAGTGAGTTTAAGAACATAAAGAGAGATTTAGTTGCTGCTCCAGATTTGCAAGCATTTGTTCCTTTTAAAGAGACATATGTTATCACAGATGCAAGTTCTAAGGGTTTGGGGTAATTTTGAAACAAAGAAGGATTGGACAAGAGAAGATTATTGCCTGTGCTTCTAGGAGTTTGAGAGGTGCTGAACTGAACTATTCGGTCATTGAGAAAGAAGCCTTGGCCATATTTTGGGCTTTAAAGAAGTTCAGGAATTTTCTGTGGGGTCAGAAATTTAAAGTTTGACCCGATCATAAACCTCTAAGAGAGATTTTCATGGTGAAAGGTTTGGATAATGTTTCTTCAAGGATCAGAAGATGGGTGATTAGTCTTCAAGAATTCTGTTTTGAAATTGACTATATATCAGGTGTGGAGAATGTATCTGCAGATTGTCTTTCACGTCTTGTTGATGACTCTCATGAAGTTGTTTATGATGAAGAGGACTGTGAAAGTGAGGTAAATGTTTGTGAAATTACCTCAGGTGTCATACTTGAAGAAGAATGGTTGGAGGAGTGTGGTAAAGATTGTGAGATTAAAAGTGTAATTGCTTCTGTTACAAGCAATTCTGATTTTGACAAAGTTTTATCTAAGGTGTGGCATTTAATTAAGAATGAGTTGTCTGTGGAGAATGGTGTTCTTTTAAGGGGTTCTAAGTTAATTCCACCAAGTTCTTTGAGGAAAAGGTTGATTGAAGAGGCGCATCAAGGCCATATGGGAATTGTAAAAACTAAGGAAAGGATTTGTTGTTCCTTTTGGTGGCCTTGGATGGATTTGGAAATTGAAAGGGAGGCGAGGGAATGTTTGCATTGTAAAGTAAGCGATAAAATCTTAGTTTCTCGTACTGCTCCCATGATTTGTCGTAATCTTCCTTATGGACTTTGGGAGGATATAGCTATTGATCTTGTGGGTCCACTTTCAGGTGAACATCGAACTCCTTATTTGATAGTTGTGATTGATCTCTATTCAAGGTGGGTAGAGATCTCTTCTGTTTCAGAAACCCTCTGAACAGCCAGCGAGAGCCAGCAGAGAGCGCCAGAGAGCGGAACCAGCGAGACGTTCCGGACAGGAGCAGAGCAGTGTGAGCGAGAGCCGCCGCAGCAGAGCGGGAGGCTCGACTTTTCACCGCGATCGTATACCTCCCACCCGCCCGCCAGCCGGCCCCCGCAACACGACGAGAAGACAGTGGTGCCGCCTGCCCCAGCAGTGTTTGCGGTAACCGGGACCACGCAGCCCGGTCCCGGCCGCGCGGAGCAAAAGGGACAGAGCGGGAGCCGGCACCCAGACGTGGTCCCGCCCATTCATCAGCCTGCCGGGCAACCACAGCGTGACACAAAGCTGCAGCCATTCCCCCGAGCGTGGGTGACAGCCTGCAACCACCCGTTAGCTCCAGGGGCGGGGTCGAGCCCCAGGACTTAATAACTCGAAGCACAGGGCGGAGACAGCCCAAGAGAAGAACGCGTCCTGTGCAGTTACCGGCCCACCATCGATCTATGTAACAGAAGCGATCGGGGATCGTACAGAGGTGGACCGGAGTGGAAGGAGAGAATTACTGACTGACTGACAGCACCGCACTAGCACTGAAGTAGTCTGAAGAGTCAGAGAGGAGCCCCGGGACCAGGCGGACACCGAGGAAGGAGACGGACGGCTCGAGAGGAGGCCCCTGACAGAAGGGACGGTGAGAGGGGCGCCTGGGCTTGGGGAAGGGGGTGGCGGTGATTTGAGCGGTCAGCGCTGCCATTCCCCGCCCGGGCGAGCCCCCACCCAAGGTACCCTACACCACTGAAAGGTGCCTACTCAACCTCTCGCCTTGCGCCCAGAGGGATTGTCTGGCTCCCCCTCACAGCCTACAAACCCGTCAGGTACCACGTGGGGCAACTTAAAACAAATATCCACCACCAGGAAGGCGAAACCATTGCCGCCTTAAGACAAGGAAATGGCTTTCAAAAAACTGAGGTCCCGAACCATCTTCATGAAACGAATGGGAACAGAGGAGGCAATCAGGAAATCCTCTAATAAAGCGGGCAAAAGCGGACGATTAACAAGGACCCCGGCAATAACTAATTATTTTTCTACTTTTACCACCAATGCCCAAATAGAAAGTCAACCATCAATCGAAGGAATCAAACTCGAGATGAATGAGGGTGAAGAAAACATACTGGGAGCGCCACAGGAGCAATTAGGTGATCATAACCCAACAAAGACTGATCCTGATCTAGAACAAAAAACCAGCACATTAACCAAAGAGGAATCCACTATGGAGTATGACTTATTTGGCCCAATCTCCCCAAGTCCATTAAACATTCAAAGCAGTACTGACCGTAACAGCTCATGTATAGAAATAACTGTCAAGGAGGGCGAAAAGAAGCTCGAAACTCAAATAAGGCCCGAGGAGATACTTACCAGCACATTACAAAAATCCCCGGCAGATCTCGAGTATTCACCAGACCTTCACCTATTTAAATCTTCTAGCATAATTAATTACAATACACCTGTGTCTAAGTCACTTCTCACTCTACAAGAAATTTTGGAGTCTGTCCTTTCTCTTTTAGGCCATATCCTGGAGAACTCAGACCAAATCCTTGATACCCAAATAGTAATTTTAAAATTCCTAGTGGAAGAAAAAAGAAAAAAAGACGGCACTGAGTTCTCAAAAACAAAAGAAATCCCAGTAACTACTCAAGAGGCAATAAGTAATAACAACAACATTAACAACACGTTACAAAACCAAGTAAAAAGAGACATCGGTACTCAAACGAAAAGGTCATCAAATAAGGGATCCCAGAACAACCCCCAGGAGCCAATTACATATTCATTGAAGAAACTCTTTAGAGAAGACACAACAAACGTACACAACCTATATCCTATTTTCGCAAACACCAAAAATAATTCAATAATACCTAACTCAGCACTGATTTAGGTAAAAAACCTAACACCACACTTGACGGAAAACATGAGAAGGACACACAGCAAATCAAGACGAACCACGAAGGAGCCGGGAAAAAAAGAGGAAAACCACTACGAAGAATCAAAAAGAAGAAAGCGCGTAGGCTCAAATTTCAGAAAGCAATTATCCCTCCCTCACCCCAGCATGAGCCCGAAGAAAGCACGAATACACCGACTCCCACCAAGGGAACAAATCGAAACGCGGCAGTAAACACAGACACAAACATTTCTCAACAAAATATCACCTTAAACCCAAGAGCTGAAAAATTTAATCCCAACCGAACAACTTTAGGGACAAGGATGCGCTTTAAAGGGTCAGAAAATCACGATAAAAATCCTCCATCTGGGGAAGAAATATTAACTAAATACTTACAAATTACAGAACTCTTCCCCACAGATAGTGTCCCACTAAACCGCGGTAGAATAGTCAATCTATTCCAACGAATTACAACGTTGCACACTTTAACAAGTAAAGAAATTGACTTTGTAACATTCCCAGATAGAGATAACACCAAAACCGCGGTGGTAGTATTTTGGTCACCGGTATTACCAGGGATCATCCTTAGAGAACAGGAAACCCTGCATAAATCTGGCTACGATCTGATTCCAATACTCGAAATGACAGACAACAAATCGAAAAAATGGCACAAAGGAACTTTATGGGAAAACCCCCATACTCACACCAAAACTACCTATAATACCGACGACGCAGTAACTAATTCAATTCCAAATCAAAATCTAAGGATCTTAGTAAAAAACGGAGAAAGAGAAGTTTGGAGCCAAGATACGGAAGCAAAGGAAGCAGCAAAACTACTCCAGTCATGGTCATGGATTTCTGAGTCACTAAACGGAGGGAAAAGCGCGAAGTTTTCGACCCACTTCGTTTAGCAACGGCCTCTTGATAACATCATGGAATATGGCAGGGAAAACCATAGATAAAATGACGGAAGTCACAAAAAATTGTCCGGATATACTGGCACTACAGGAAACGTGGTCAACAAAAACTTTTAACCAGGACGGTTACTTTGTGTACGATATCCCTGCGCAGGAAACCAAACGGGGACACGCAAATGGAGGGATAGCTATCCTACTAAGGGATGAGTATCTCTGGGCCCAAGAGATTCTTTATACCATATCTAAGCAATTCCAGTGCATAAAGATCAAGACGGAGACTCACTCCTCAGACCCTCAAAAAGGTTTACTCCTTTTTAACGTTTACGTCCCCCCCGGATCAAAGGAAAATATCCAATTCAAGGAAACCCTTGACGCCATTCAGCAAATAATTGAAGCCCAATCTTACCCGCCATTCCTAATCATGGGTGATCTCAATGGTAAAATATCAAACATCGAAATCTCCAACTGGGCGAACTGGTATTAGGATGAAGCTCTAGAAATACCGGTGCCGACATTCCCGACTAATAGCAGGGCAGACAAAAGGGGGAAAATTCTACTAGCGTCACTCCCAATACTTAATGGAACTATATTGAACGGGAACGTAGAAGGAGACATCCCCGCATCCCATACACGACGGGGAAATGGCACCCTTTCAATTCTAGATTACATGATCTGCAGTATGGAATTGTACGAGACAGCTACACATTTGCGCACCTACTTCTCAGAAGAGAGTGACCATGCAATCTTGTCACTACATACGCAATGGGAAATAAGCCACTGCTCACCCAGCACAAATTACGAACAAATATGGCATAGTTGAGACAAAAATAAACCAAAGACGGATCTACTGGAACTCAACCATGTTAGATAAAATAACAACGTTAATTGATACTAACCATCTACTATCCATGGAATACTCTGCTAATCTAATAACGAATTTTGAAACCATCATTGAGAATCTAAAGCAAGTCTTTCTAAACAAATTGAAACAAGCGACATCAGGAAAAAATAAAAACAGAAATCATATTTCGAACTCTGCAATTGCAAAAAAACTAAACCAACCTATTAGAGCCCAATATGTGGATCGCTCAATTTCAAGACAGGTAGAAATAAATAAACTGAAAAATCAACTCAAGCGGGAAAGGCAATGCCTAAAAAGAATAACGCAGGATAAAAACTGGATTGCTTTACAAATCGCGGCAAAAATGCGCAACCAACGATCATACTGGTCACTAATCGCAAAGGAAACCGGGACAAAAAAGGCCCTGCATTCCATCCCAGTGTCACCTCAAGACTGGGACACCTATCTGACAGCCTTATACAAAGAAAACACGAGTAGCAAAGCCGCCGAAAACACAGGGAGCTACAGTGAAAAAAACAACGATCCGATTGGAAAGACCTCCCCGCTTGCAATAGAAATGCACATCCGAAAGGCAAGATCTACAGGGGCATCGGCCCAGACCAAATACCAATCAAGGTCCTACAGGCAGACCCTAAGGGTTGGAGTAAGTTGCTCTCTCCCCTCTTTAACTACATTTTCAAAACAGCAATAGTGCCAAAATCCTGGAAGGGGAGTATTATAATACCGATCTTTAAAAAAGGATCAAGACATCTGGCCGGCAACTATCGCCAAATAGCATTACTAGATGCCATGGGTAAAATCTTTGCCGCTGAAGTGTTGGACCAACTCAAAAACTGGGCATTTTCAGAGGATCTAATCCCCTTATATCAGGCGGGTTTCAGGCCAAAGCACTCGGTTATCGATAACATCGCGACACTACAAACTATCCTCGACAAGTACGTGGTAGGAAAGTCCTAACCGTTATACGCAGCTTTTATAGACTTTTCTACCGCTTTTGATCGAGTAGACAGACCCTCCCTCTGGAAAAAGCTGAGGAAGCTAAGGATCCCAGAACAACTTCTACAAGTCATAATTACACTACATTCACATACGTGGTGCCAAGTGCAGATGGGGAGTGATAAGGGTCTGATCAATTCCCACAGCAAATGGACTAAAGCAAGTTTGCCTTCTAGCCCCCTTGTTATTCTCACTATACCTTAGTGATCTGCCTCAGCATTTGCAACAAGCACCTAGTTTGCCCCCAAAGATCGCTGCCCAAAATGTTCACGTCCTCCTATACGCAGACGATATCGTAATGTTAGATCTTACGCTCTTTGGTCTGCAAAGTCTTTTAGACTCTTTAAATAAATACACCCAGGAAAACTACTTAGTTCCAAATCTTACAAAAACAAAAATAGTTTCCTTCTCAGGAAGAAAAAGGAGTACCAAATTCCGCTGGAAACTCGGAGCTGGAATAATAGAAGAGACAGATGAATACACCTACTTGGGCAGGATCTTCACTAAAACACTAAAAAACAACAAACAAGTAAACAACCTGACCAAGAAATCTGAGGTGCACGCTGGAGCCCTTCAAAGACTATATACTGCCTCCGGTAAAAGACACTTTTCATCTCTTCTCAAAGTGTATAGCACAAAGATACCCCCAGTTCTATCATTTGCTTTGGAACACATTCCAATAAAACAGTGGTCATTCCTGGACCAAACAGAAGGGAAGATACTAAGGAAAATGCTGAAGGTATCACAATCCACTCCGGTGCAAGCTCTCCGCCTCAAATTTTCTCTCACCAGCTCATTTTCAAGAGCCATTGCAAACGTTGTCAGGTGGGCATATAATCTGCTACACGCAAAGGATGGAACCCTCCGTTCACTACTCAAAGCCGAGACCTTCGATCATGGTGCCTCAAAACAAGTATTCATTAGCACCATGACCACCGCTTTTAAACTAGCGGAGATCAACGTCAACCTGCTGCTCACGTGGACACCACCACAACTGAAACTCTTTTTAAAATGTTTAACCCCTAGACTCAGTTACGATTTTGATTTTTCACATTGTGCCAAACTGACTTTGTATAGAAACTTTGTGGAAACATTGGCCCCAAAGCAAATGCAACAATATATAGATTTTAATCTTTCGCACGGCGCTAGGAGAACAATTACTCTGTTACGGCTTGGCATTTTACCAACACTATCTTTAACGTCAAGATGGTACTCAAACGGTTCTTCATCATGTAATCTTTGCAATGGAGGAGAGCAGGATGTAGAACATCTTTTATTTACATGCCCAAATCCAAAACTAGTGGCAGCGAGGAGAAAATACCTGAATCCTATATACATCAACTGCCGTATCACTACTGTAAAGGACTTGATTATAGTATGTAAATCTCCGCCCAATGAACTAGTTTGTTTTAACTTTTATAAATTTTTAAAACCCTTTTTAGCTTTGTACTAATATGAAACTCTAAGCGTATCTGTAACTGAATTTTATCGTAAAAATTTGTGGTCCTCAGTAGAGTACCAAAACAAATAAAAAATAAACTTGATCTTCTGTTTCAGAGGTAACCTCTTCATGTGTCATTGAATTTTTAAAGGACATTTTTAAATGAGAGGGTTTTCCGAAATCCCTGTTGTCAGATAATGGTCCTCAGTTTTGCTCTGGTATGATGTCAGATTTGTTGTTATCTTGTGGAATTCAACATAAAAGGTCTTCTGTTTATCACCCAGAGACCAATGGAACCGTGGAAAGGTTTAATAGGGTGATAAAGGAGAATATTAAACTTTCTGGGGTTAATGCGTTAGATTGGAAGGAGGAATTGCAAAAGTGTATTCTAGCGCATAGGTTTTCACCTCAGATGCCTACTATGAAAACTCTGTTTGAATTGTTTTAAGGAAGAACTCCTAATACTAGTTTGAGTCTGGCATGGATGTTCTGGGGCAAAGGTGTAAAAGATAATGGTATTGGTGAATGGAGACTAAGGGAGATAAAACTGCTTTTAAAATAAGTTGTGTTTTGATAAAAGAAAAAGGGTAAAAGAAGGAAGAGTTGAAGTTGGGGACGAAGTAAAGGTCAGAGCTCCAGTAGGTTCTTTGTCCTGGTCAAAATACTCTTGTCCCATGAAGGTTATCAAATGTTTTAGCTATTCTGTGAAGTTGGAAATGGTAAGATATGGAATTTAAATCGTATTGCAATAGTTAAAAAATGCAATTCTGATATGGATTCTTGTGCACATCAATCTATTTCTTCTAATGGCTCAAAGGTACCTTCAAATAGATTTAGCACACGTGTTAAGAAAGTACCAACTTATCTCAAGGATTACGCTACTTGAAAGTTCTTCATATTTTCTTGTGCTGTGATTCTTTTCCCTGCAAACTGTCTTATTTTGTAATATTTGATGTTTTCTTCATGAAGCTGTTTAATTTGTATTTTATCTGCAAGTTCTATCTTGTTATAAGAAAGAGGATGTGTAGTATTCTCTTTATATCTATCGTAGGTCTGTGCCATGGAACTTAGAATGTTAAGTTGTTGAGTATTCCTGTGATTCAGTTGCTGCCTGGTAGCTGATGGTTAGGGTGTTAAGAATAAACCTTCTTTAACCAACATCATACTTTAATGTCTATTTACAACTTTTCAGAAATCATGCACAGTCTCCCAAGATGTGTTATGTTGAGAAGAACATTGTTATATTATGTTGACAAACTCCGATTTAAATACCGATCTTGCCGTATCGTCAATTTGGTAAACCACGCCACAAGGGGATGCTGCTGATAATATTATTTGATGTTCTTTAACACAATCATTAAAATGCCATTAAGTTTGCCATTATCACCATTTGCAATCTCTTACACTAGGAAACCATCACAAGTGTGCAAAATTCCCAGCAGCTGGTGTTTGAGTTACAATAATTAACTCACTTGATGACCATTTCACGTGAAAAGTTCTTAGAGTAAAGAGCTGCTTAGGGGTTTTAAATAACAAGTTTTCCGATTAAAGAGTTGCTTAGAGGGGTATTTACATCAACATAAAGGACGTGCCTGCATCAATTATACAAACACCAAACAAGGAAAATGCGGCGAAGCTCCCAATCCTAAATAAAATAGCAATTAACAAGTGAACCTTGTTAACATCCCCTTGATATTCTCTGCTCTTCTGAAGAATTTGAGAAGGGAAGTCTTATTGTAGAACGATGTACAAAAGGTTAAGCTCTTGAAGAAAATACTTATTTTTTCTTAAAATGAAAATACTTCTCACCAATCTTCAGTGTTGAGATCTCCTTTGGACTTCCTGCCGACTACGCCAGTATAACAACTGGACACGGGAAGGCTGTTTCATGTTGAGTTTATTCCATAGAGATCCCATCCATGCAGGAGCAGGCATCAACAGCAACTGAACAAGTTTACTTCTCAAATCCTCACATAGAACTTGGTGACATCGCAGATGACCCTACTAACATTCCTAACATGACATCTTATAATTCCACAATCACAAATGAAAGAAAGTCAATGTACTAATATACTACAGAGCGCCTGGGAAAAAGCCAGATTTGAAGTTAGAGGAGATACAAGGTGATCGTTGTGACCAGGAAAAAATGATGAATATATCTTAGGTTCCAGGTTGATGTGTAATGGACAGGATGCCATTCATTGCTTTGAATGCAAGGGGAGTTAGCTTGCATATATGCTGTGTTTTGTCAGAGAGCCTAGCAGCTTGGTGGCACTATGATAACAGGGGCATACACCGGAGAAGAATGTACAAAGTGTTGTGGTGAACCTTAGAACTTAGCTAAGAAGAGCAAAATATATATTGAGGGAGGTCCAGCCAATTAGTAAACTATAACAATAGTCCAGATACCCCGATAATATTGAATTGAGTATTTTACCTTTAGTTGATGGGGGTATATCATATTGTGCTGTAATGGCTCTTTTGGTTATGAAGGACTGCATGTTCATGAATGAGCTGAAGAGAGCCCCAAGATTTCTAGGTCAAAAGAACTTCAAGGTGTCAGTGGGATTGTTTGAGTCAGTTGGGGAACTAGATGCTGATGAGATGGGAAAGTACAAGTACTTAGTTTCAGAGGAGTTTAACATGGGCGACTATAAAAGTATCCAATGTTGGATGACTGTGATACAATTAGATGTGCATGACTGAAGGTGTGGGACCGAAGAAGGAAATGAGACAGAGTTTGGTTGTACAATGATGGTACGAGAGCCCAAACAAGAAGATAATGTCCCCTAGGGAGATAATGTAGAAAGCAAATGGCAACATTTGAGGGATTCCCTCTGGAAGCTGGGTATTGATGTTTTGGAGTCTAAGGAGACCAAAAAACGTAGTAGTGGACTGGTATGACTTAAGCAATCTGTGTGCTAGACCTGTGCCCCTGAATGAGTTGGGAGAAGATAGTACAGTGGAAGGATCCATTGAAAGCAGTAGGTCATTCTAGGAGTGGGAAGCGGGAAGAAATGCAATTTTGGTAAGTTGTTGATAATGAAGAGGTGCAGTTTCCATTGATTGGAAGACACAGAAACAAGACTGGAGCGAGTTAAGTAGGTTGTTAAAGAAGAGGTAGAGTGTGAGACAGGAACATTTCAATAATTTTAGTATCTTGGAGAAAATATGTAGTCACTGGTGAAAGGGTGCAAATTTGAAACATGTTGGATAGGTGCAATAAGTGATGGAATAGGTGAATCGAGATGTCAGATAAAGAACTCTGAACTTGAGAGTGAGATGTTTAATGGTCCCAGGGCTGAATAGATCAGATATTGCACAGGATGATTTGACAGCTGTGATTATTGAACTGTATTTCATGGGAGAATGGACAAAGTACGAAAGTATGCCTGGATGGGACTGTAGTGTAGCGGGGCTGTAAAGGGGAACAGTTAAGCAGTGAGTAGTATATTGAGGATGTGTCTTATAGTGGCGATTTCATGGGAGCAGTATGTTGCAAAATCAATAACTGACAAGGATGGTTATTGCATTAGTGAGCATTGTAGAGACAGCAAGTTGTTGAAACTGCACACAGGTTATTATGGCTGGGATTCAAAATTTTGAAAGTGTGAAGAACTGGAATTGTGACGGGATTTAAATAGTATGAGGTTAATGTGGATTTGCTAATGATTCTAGAGAAGTGAAAACATGGTGTGTTGATTAATGGCAATCATATTGAAATCGCTAGGAAGGATGATTAGGGTGGTGGGTCAAAGTGAATCAAGATATGGTGTCAAGCTCACCATAGAATGAACAATTATGCCTGGAGGCTACAGATAATATATTTAAATTAAAGAGCGATAACTGATGTACAGTGTTATGTGAAAGAGGATAGGAGGGTAGATGATGTAGTAGTACAGGTGGACTATATGTACTCCTCCTTCTTTGCAGTTGTGGCAGGGAGCATGAAAAAGGTTGCATGATGAATATAAAGGGCTGTTAGTGTGACAGACCCTTCAGTACAACCCAGGTCTCAGTGATAGCAAGGCAGCTTGATGGGGAGCTACTGAGAGCCAAAGTGCTGTATGTATAGTGTGGTGGATGGGATAGTCTGTCACACATTTGGCAGGTGTCCCTTCTGCCATATTACATGTGGATTATAGACTATGGCACTATTAATGCAGTGGATGGGATTATCTGTCACATTTTTACTGGGTATCCTGTCTACCAAGCTCTATATTAGGTCCTAAGTGATGAGAACATAGACAGACTCATAATTTACTAGAAGCATAATATGAAAGATCAGAGAACTGTTTGGCATTCAGTCTCGTGAGTTAATACGGTGGATTGTAGTTGATATAAGGAGACCGCACTGTATGGATAAATGTGACACAGTTGAGTGTATTTAAGGTAGTGGGATGATATGTGCCTGTGTGTAGTAAGAGTCGTCATATCGGCATGAATGTTTGGGTGCTGCAAGGGAGAGAAGGAGGGAGGATAAGAATATTGGTAGCACATTAGTGATAGGTTGCTGAATTAAGATATTTGATATCTTATTTACTAAGAAAGATTCAATGATTGTTGGTACATCAATATCAACAAACAAATTAGATGACACACTTATATTAGTTAACTTGGAAGAATGATTTATTTTGCATTCTAGTACAGGTTCTTAAATGATACTAATAGGGTGACTTGTAGATGATGCATAGGTCTGTTATAGGTTGTCAGAGAGGGGATACAACCAGTCAATGAATTACTTGCTGTTGAGTACAAAAATGAAATAATGCACAGGTGTGTCATGCCTAGGAAAATGACCTGAGGTTGCATTATCCAACAAAGATGTACCATAGCCGTCTTTGCACTCAAAGTTAGTGTTTTGTGCTGCAGACTGAGCTGAGAATTCAGGAAGTAGATTGGCAGCACTTCTGTCAGGAAAGAAAAGTCACACAGGATTAAGTTGCAGTCATCTTGACCCCTCAATGGCCGTATCATATGCTTTAACTGGTGTCTTGTTGTTTCTGTACTGCAATGTGAGTATGCAGCAGAAGGTAGAAGGGGGTCTAATGCACGGCCCCAGTGAACAACAGAGAGCTGCAAGAATGGCAACAAATATATGCTATCCACATGGCACCAAAAATTAAGGGTTAACAAGTCAAAGCAGCACAGTCTTATGACTGATTGAAAGCTCACCGGTTGAGCTGCCCCAGTCCCATCCTGCTGTGGTTGTTCTGATCACACATGCATACCACTGGGCATTGGCGGCAATCTTTGAAGGCTGGGAAATTCAGACATTGTGTTCATGGCTGGTGCCTACAAGTCTTCCAGCTAGAGGGGAGTTCTGGGCATCTTCCAAGCCTTCTTAGGTGTGTCTACGCTCTTCAGGAAAAGGCAGTTTGGGTGACCACAGGCAACTGGGCAGCACCGTTGTATATCACTCCCCAAGGGTTTATGAGGTGATCGAAGCTGATAAGGAGGTTGTACTTCAATCAATCAATCAATCACGGCATTTGTAAAGCGCGCTACTCAACCGGGAGGGTCTCAAGGCAATGGGGGAGGGGGAAGTTACTGCTCGAACAGCCAGGTCTTGAGCTGCTCCCTGAAGGAGAGCTGGTCTTGGGTTCTCCGAAGGTGGGTGGGGAGGGAGTTCCAAGTCGTGGCTGCCAGGTCAGAATATCACATAGAAAAACATCCTACAAATGTTATTGGACTAAAATATCGACTACCCAAATATTATGAAGGTTTGTAGTTATATAAAGGTAGGTATATGTTTACTATTCTACTATTCTCAACTGCATATCTTCGTACCTTAAAGATATATATTGCCAAGGTACATATATAATTGAAGTTAAGTATAGTAATCTGAATTTACCTATATATAATATATATTTGTTAGGGCAGTGCATAGATTTTATTATGGAAGTGTAAACTTGTCAATTGCTGAGGCAAAGACTGGTTGCAGGGTAGGCAAAGAGAAGAGAACACTGGTGAAAGAGCTTACCAAAATAACACAGGGAGTGAGAGGTTAAGAATTCAGTTGGGAATCCATGCACAAGGGAACAAGAAAGGCAAGACTCAGTTGGAACAGGCTCTTAAAAGACAATTCAGCATTTAGAATAATTAACACACAGGATGTGCAAGGTACAGAAATGACAACATTAATGGTAAAGGAAATGTGTGGTAAATCACTTGAGAGCTCCAGATGTTAAGACTGAAGCTCTGTAAATTTCACAATTGTTTTTACAGATGCTGACTGTGAATACCCAAGTGAAGGATATTCATGGCAAGAAGAGGGTCCGCAAAGGTGATGCCTTTGGTGATGTTATAACAGCAACATAAAGACAATACGGGTGAATGAGATACACCACTTAGACTGTCATCTGTTCCCATGAATTCTTGCACTACAGAGGAACATGGAAGTCAGTAACTGGAGGGAAGGCAGAGTTAATACATAGCCACGATAGGCAAGGTGCTAGAGAGGAGAAACTACTAACAGGAAAGAAGGAAACACAAAGGGACAATGGGAAGACTCAACCCCCACTTATGAAACGGGAAGCCATGATAGGAGGACAGGAAGGATGGAAGGTTGCAAATCGCAACTGTAACAAAGAAAGAGAAAAAGAAAGGTATGGAATGGTAAAAGGATAACTACTGAAATAGTGACGTTCAAAAGTTAAAGATGCAGTATGATAATGTTGGCTCAAAAACCAAGGACACAAGGATGCCCTGCAGGACAGTGCTACTTAAAGGAAGAAGGATTAGCTATGGCTAAGGAATCTTCTGGAAACAAGGATTAACCATAGTGCAGGACCCAGGAACTTTCGGGAAACAGTCAGCCAGCAACACAAGAACACTTCTACATTGAACAATGCTGGAAACTGTGGCCTAAAAGAACTCTAAACGATTGCATGCATATGGCGTGAGCAGGGTAGCATTTGCCAGCTGCGAGTGTGCTGAATTGCTTCACCCATCTTTTTTCTGCAGGGGTGGCAATGGAATAGTGAGCAGGGAATTCTAGGCATTAGAGTACTCAGCAAGGACAGTAAACTGTCTGCCACAAAAGCCAGCATGCGTCTGAAACGTATGGGAATTTTAGAATAGGGTTCAAGATGCTGAAGTCAGTATATGGATATAGCAGAAAGTCCAGAAGCTTATTTAAACACAGGACTGTCCCACAGTTTGATCTAGTGAGGGGCACAAGAATTCAGGCAGCGAAGTGTTATAAATCTCAAGTTGGAGCTGCCAGATGAGCTTCCTGTATTTTGCAGAGTTTGCATATTATTGTTAAGCAATTGTTTGACCCGATTGGTTCTAGTGATATTTTTTGTCTCAAAAAATGTGATTCCTTCCAAAAACCAAAATCATTTGTTGATAGTATGTCATGTACCTTTACTCTTGCACATTATTTAATATTAAAATGTGCATAGTAGGCATAGTATGCATGCCTCACATATATTTTCTATGTGACAGGGAAGGCAATAGATAGTAGTATGGAAAGGTATGCAGGGTTACATTTTGACGCATAAAAGTAAAAATGTGAATATCAAAATATTTGTTGGAGATCCAGCATCCAGCCCCTGTAGCAGGGCCGTCAACCACTGACTCCGGAGACGACCAGGGGGACATACTTCTCACTACAAACAGGCGTCGGGTGAAATGGGGAAAGCTGATAGACAAAGAAGATGCCATGAACAAGTTATATGGCTTAGCACTCCCCAGGTTCCAGGAGGTGGACGCTCTTATAAACCAACTAAGACCCCCCGATTACAATGAGAGACTATCAGGCCTTAGTGAGGGACCTTGCAGAGGTCTTCAATCCGGTAGTACACCCAAGAAGGAAAAAGACTCGTACCCCGACTTGGTACACCTCTACCTGCAGGAAAACTAAATCTGAGCTAATTTCCGCCATCAAAGAGGGTAGCGACAAGTCGAGGGTTGTAGCCCTTAGGAGGGAGTATAAATTAGCATTGGCCAATGCAAGGGCAGAGTGGGATTGGAACCATTGGCACGAACTGACTGAAGCCCTTAAATCTAAAGACTCTAGAAAATTTTGGGCCCTGGTAAACAACGGAACGGGGGAACTCACATCCGCAGTGGAACCCAATATTGCCCCCTCTGTTTGGGAGGCCCACTTCGGAGCATTATATCAAGAAACCACCTTATGGCCCGAAGGGAGGGCGGTGGAGTCCCCCTGTTCTCAGGACATGGCCCTGGAATTCCTTAGGTGAGGTGGTGATAGCAGTGGAGCGCTTAGCGCAGGGGAAGGCACCGGGGTTGGACAAGCTACTCGGTGATCTTTTCAGACACCATCCTGACATCTGGGGCCCGTACCTTCTTATCCTCTTCAATGCTATATTAGGAGGTATGGCGGTCCCCTCCTCTTGGTTAGGGGCTGAAATAGTGCCGATCTATAAGAAAGGGTCCCCTCTGAGCCCGGCCAACTACAGGCCAATTAGCCTTATAGATGTCCCCCAAAAGCTTTTTGCGCGCCTTATTCTGAACCATCTATTAGACTGGGTAGAGGATAATGACATCATGAGTCCCTTGCAGGCTGGCTTCAGGAAAAACACGTCGACCATGGATCAGATCTTCCACCTCGTTCTCCTCTACTGGAAGACGGTGAGGATCGAGGGGGGAAGACTGTACATGGTCTTCGTGGATCTGAGGTCAGCCTTTGACCTAGTCCCGCGCAGGAAACTGTGGGAGGTGTTGGAAAAACTAGGAGTTCCCCCCAGTTACTTAACATCTTAGCCAGATTGCATGAGAACAACTATGCGCAGGTCAGGTGTGGGAGAGATGGCAATCTTTCGTCCAGGTTCCCTGTCCGTCGAGGGGTGAGGCAGGGTTGCGTTCTGGCACCGACCCTGTTCTGTTTATTCATCAATAATGTCATCTCTCACCTGGAAAACGTCGAGGACAACGACGCCCCATGTTTGGCAGGCAGGAAGGTACCGGCAATTATGTTTGGCGATGACACCCTCCTCCTTTCCAAATCTCCCATTAGGGTCCAGAGGATCCTGGATGGATTTGGTCTTTTCTGTCGACAGCATGGGTTGGAGGTGAATACAGATAAGACCAAATTCATGATATTTAATCCACCAACTAAAACTAGGCCCAATCCCACCCTGGGGACTGCCAGCCTTGAGAGGGTGTCTACCTTTATATATCTGGGGGTAACATTGCAGGAAAATTTATCTTGGGACCACCAGATAGTACGATCTAGGGTCAAACTGTCCCAACTGTCGGGTGCAATCCTGAAGGTGGCCAATACCTCTTCCTTTAAGCCCATAAGTCCGGCCCTTGAAACTTACAGGACCCAGGCCAAGGCAGCGGCCATGTACGGCAGTGAGTTATGGGGGTACAAAGCGGGGAAGGACCTACCAATAGTTGAAAATAGCTTTCTAAGGCGCCTATTAGCCCTCCCACGTGCTACGCCACTGCAGCCATTGAGAATGGACATGGGTCTCCCCCCTATTGCAGAGGAGCTTGTGTCAAAGCCAGTGAAGTTCTGGCACAGGCTCTGGTCTACAAATGAACTTCACCACTATAGGGAGGATCTTACCCACGTCATGAGCTTGAACTACAGTGGCAGAATTCCCTGGCTCGCCTTTGTGAAAAATGAACTGATCGCCATGAATCTCCATGACCTATGGGAGGATCCTGCGCGAGGTTGTCAAGCAATCTCGCGCAAAGCCCTGTCCCAAATCTACAAAGATAGGTCCCTTGCACACTTGATGGATGCTCAAAATAGCGGCACCTTAATTTCGCGATTCCTAGAATCCAAAAATTCATATGTTTTTGAACCTTTTATGGATTTTATTTTCCCCATCCTGGCGAGGAAATTGTGTGTTCAATGGAGGCTTGGCACACTCCCTATTAACTCATTCACCTGCAAGTGGACCAATGGGGGTGATAAAACATGTCCCTGCTGTAACATCTATGAGGAAGATGACCTCCACATCTTGTTTGTGTGCCCCGCATATCAAAGGCCCAGAAAATATTGGATAGCGCCGCTCTGTAAGAACCTAGGGTTCAGAGAGTATGCACAGGCATACAGGATCTTGAAAACCAGCACCTTGGGCCACATTGTGTTCGCTGTATCCAAATTTCTTATGGCTATATGGTTGATTAGAAAGAAAAAGCCTCCTGAAGCCCCCTGAACTTTTTAAATGCCATTATAATTCCTTCCTCGCTGGATGAGAGAGTATTTTATTCAATGTATTTTAAAATGTATTTTAATGTATGTAATGTCTCGTACTGCATCTTTTATGGTCTATATGGCCGAAATAAAGAATTTTTGGATTGGATTGGATTGGAATATCAAAATAACAAACATCACAAAATTCCAATTCGCTTCCAAAAAATACATTTTTTAGGCACTATGCACAATACACATAGTTCCTGTGTGAACCATCCATTTTCTGTGTAAAAAACACTACATGACTTTGCACCGTTTAACATATTTACTTTCACAATATTTTTGTGGTTGATGTTCTGGTCATGAAATTGTGTAGGATGATTTCAAACTCAATATTCTGGTGGAAAACAAAAAATGAGGGTGGCACAGGACACCTGCCCCTGATTGGAGAGCCTTAGTCAAGTATTCTGTCTTTGATTTTGTATTCTCTGATGCCCAAGGGTAGGAATTTTTGTAGGAGTCCCTGGGCAGTCAGTGGTCAATATACTCAATTTGTGTAAATAACAGTCAGTTACCATTGGCACTGAGGGGCTTAACCATTTATTTATCTCAGATTTGTAAAGCAGAATGGCTACCCAGAATCATATTTCCCAGCGCTAACAGGTCACAAGAAAAGAGGGCTGATTAGATAAATAGATGGGTTTTGAGTTGCTTTGTGAAGTCTAAGAAGTTGTTATTTGCCCTAAAGCTGATTGGTAGGGAGTTCCAAAATGTTGGAGCAAGATATGCAAAGTTAGCCATACTATTGGATCCAAAACAGATCATCAATTACACCGCTTAAGCACTTACTTACCAGGGTAACGATGCTGATCATACCTATGCTTACTCATGAAGGCAATGTGGAGTTAGGGACACCGCACTATATAGGTATCAAGTAAAAAGCAATACAATTCCACCCTGTGGGTCATAAGGTTAATTAAACAAGATGTACTTCAATACTAAAAAACTGAAAACAATATATATATATATATTGCGAAAATCCGCAAAATCCGCGAATCCTCGCAGATTTTTTTTTTTGTGTTCGCACGGGTTTCTGCAAGTTCGCGAGGGTTTTGTACAATTTCGCAAATTGCAGAAACCCGTGCGAACACAATGTGCCTACTCATGTATGTGCCTCTTGTGTGTATAAAAGGTCAGAGAAAGATCAGTTCAGCAGATGAAGAGAAAGAAGCTCCTGGTCACAGGAACAGCACGGGTATTGCGCTCGTGAAAGTCAAGGATGCAAAGTCTATCCAGCATCACAGCTGATTTTCCACGGTAGATTTGGGAAGAAGGCACACCTGTCCAGCCTCGACGACGCTCACGATTGTTTTTGGGCTAATGAATGAGTCACTGAATTTGAGCATCAACTAAATCGAGCGACCATGTGTGTGTTACTATGCAATCGCCCCGAAGGGAGGGGTCCCTTGAGTGAGCTGTAACTATTTTACAATGGCACCAGCAAGCTGCCAGCGCCGTTGTAAAATAGTTACAAAGTTAGCTTGCACAGGAAGCACTTAGATAAAATAAAGCAGCACCTGCTTCGTTTTATCTAGTGGTTCCTGTGCAAGCTAACTTTGTAACTATTTTACAACGGCGCTGGCAGCTTGCTGGCGCCATTGTAAAATAGTTACATGAGTGGGGGTTCAACTTTTGAACCTGTTACGTCCGCGGATTTTTTTTTGCGGATTTCCCAAAAATCCGCAAAATCCGCGGGCGTAACGGATTTCCCGCTCATGCCTAGAAAAAAGTAACAGTGGGTATTTATTTTAAGCAGTGGCCTCGGCATTTGCCCCAGTGGGGGAAAATCCCAGTGTGGTGCACTAAAGTCAATATTGGTGGATTTGCTCTTTCACAGTCTCGGTTTCCCACACAGTTAAGTACACTGCTTTCACCTGTTGCAAGCCCAATGCCATATTACCTTTCTGTCCACTGTGGTATAGTTTGCGAAGTCTTCCTGTGCAGGTAGCTCTTGCATGCACCTCTGTTAGCAGGAACGTGCCAATTCTAGGTAGTGATTCATCGAGGGAGCGACGTGCGTTGACGGCTGCAGCCTTATGCCGACCAGAGCGGTGCTAGGTGTGCACTGAACTTACAAAGTAACTACGGAAATCAAACGTGACAAGATACTCTATGCTCACCCATGAGGAGCATTGTCCAAAACTCTAAGGAGCACGCACAGGCCCAATAAACGACGGCACAGACGTTGACCGTTATTTTCATGCTCTCTATTTTTGTTCTGAAGAAGACCCCAACATGAGGCAAGAATAACCCTTAAACGTACATGGGGGTCGAAACGTAGACTACGCCAACCTAACACACCATAGGATCTAACAAAATGAACTTACCTTACCTATGTGTGATGTGATTCAGGAACATTTATACTACCTTGATTGTAAAGGCGTATTTGAATTTAATGTGATGTTATAAATGTCACACCACCTTTACCCGGTCCCTCACAACCTCTTCACTTCCCTTCCCTTTCTCACTGAGAGCACTTTTAATGTAATGACTTCACGATTACATTGAACTAATGTTGATGATTCATGAGAAATTCTATGTAGAAAAATTTACAGGAGTAAACGATTGCAAGAATAAATGCAATTTGACTTTGAATATTGCATACTTTATTTTTCATTCTGTTCAGTTACATTTAGCGAAATGTATATGTGGTGTTTATCTGTATGGAGTAATACAGAATAACTTGTAAACTAATTTATCTAAACTCAGACCACTCGGACCACCCCTTCTTTGTACTTAAATTCTAAGTAGTGTGCCGTGCACAATCTGCAGTATGCAGACACTGAGGCACTGTGCACAACCTGCAGTATGCAGACACTGACACACCAACTCAGGCGATGAGATTTCTATAAGTGATGAGTGTCGGCACCTGCAGCATCACGTAGCTCAGAGCAATGCCATCACTTGCCAGTCGGAGGTGCACTGGTGGATGCAACGCTCACAGTCATGAAGATTTTGCCACTATGGTCTTCTTTGAGCTCAGGCTCAAAACTTCTATCTCACAAAAGCAGGAGCCCACCCTGAGTGGCACCTCCTCACTCTTCTTGTGGGGATTGACTTCTGAGGGCACACTTTCTTAGAATACTGACCATATATGAAGGTCAAGTTCGTCTTAGTATGTCTTGGTACTAGGTCACACATGGAATCTACCTGATAGGATTTAAGGGCCTTATGTACAGTGAACTGAAAAACTCTCCAATTTCTAGAGGAAATTCTAAATAGGGAGCACCGTTATTCAGCTGAATTTTATTCACCATAATCATAGAATTGTGGATGAAAATCATTCAGTGGATTCAATTCCGTATTTAGGGTCTCATTCCTGAGGTTTAGACTTAGGGCAGCACCCCAGGCCTTCCTGCTGCGCTCCCCAATGGCAAAAGAAAGGGCAGGAGTGGGCCATATCTATCAGATACAGTGTAGTCCTGTCCTTTTCCCCTGTGCCGGCACACAATGGGCTTCTGTGCACCAAGGCAGGCACCTTGCAAAATGGTACAAGGGTGCCTGCGTTGTGGGGATGATTATATGTGTTCAGGAAGGGAAACCTTCCTGCACGAAAACAATCACAAGAAGCTTAGTCCTCTTTAAATGTATGCTGCAGAATGCAGCACACACAGAAAAAGGAAAAACAAGGAGAAATAAAGATATTTCACCTCGTTGTGCCTCCTTTAAGCCTCCCCTGGGTAGGTGTAAGCTTTTGGCACTGCCTCAGATTAACGATATCTCGGAAATTTGGGGCAGTGTAAAAAAGCAATGGATGTTGCTGGGAACGCCCCCAGCAACACACTTTGCATGCCCCTTAAACACAGATAAATTTTAAGACGCAGACTCGAGCCTACCATAAATTAATCTGGGAAGGTAAAAAATCCTATCTGGAATCCAGAATCAATGAAGCGGAGCATTCTAGCAAGGAAATTTTTAGGGTGGTTAAAGACTTCACCTCTCCCTCTGCTTATACTCCGACCTATGTTCACTCCGAAACTTGGTTGAAGGAATTGGTGTCTATTTTGTACAGAAAATCACCTCTATTCAATCTTCCCTCCAGGCCACTTTCCAGCAGCATACGACAAGTCTGGGGTGTCCCTTGCCAGATCATGGCCCCTTTCTGTCCAATTTTCCCCCATTAGATCTAGAGAGTTCTCTTGCTATTCTGACAAGTCTCAAATCCGGATCTCCACAGGATCCTTGCCCTGCCAAGTGTCTAGCAAATATGGCACCTGTTCTTAATGACTTGATAAATCCCACCTTGAATCTGTCACTCTCTTCCGGGGTAGTTCCCAAAGCTTGGAAGAGTGCCATGATCTTACCACTTATAAAAAAAACGGCGCTCGACCCTGCAGTTCATGCAAACTACAGACCCATCTCCTTACTCCCTGCTCTGGCGAAAGTGACAGAAAGGTTTGCTCACAGATCCATTTCCAATTTTATCGAAGAAAGGGGTCTGTTGCATGGTACTCAATCCGGCTTCCGTGCAAATTTCAGCACGGAGACCGCGCTCCTTGAAGTCACAGATGCCATCAGGGAGGAGTTGGATGCTGGTAAAAAAGTGGTACTGATTATGCTGGATCTGTCGGCGGCATTCGACACTGTTCCCCACGCACTTCTTCTCTCCAGACTCTGGGACTTTGGTTTGCGGGGAACGGTGTGGAACTGGCTTAAGTCCTTCTTAGCCGACCGCCGGCAGACAATCTGGGCGCCACCTTTCTCTGCTGAAATGTCACCACTCGAAGTGGGGGTCCCGCAAGGTTCCATCTTAAGCCCCCTCTTGTTTAACATCTTTATGGCCCCCCTGGCGGTGACGGCGGAGTCTTTTGGCGCCCGGATTGTCAGCTATGCTGATGACACCCAGCTCCTCTTTGTAAGTAACAGGAATGGTCAGTTTGATGGTGTCCAGGTCAATGGATGTTTGAGTGCTATTTTTGAGTGGTTTGGACGCCATGGGCTGAAGTGCAACGCCGACAAGTCGGAGTTGCTCTTCTTTGGCTGTACATCTGAACCCGATTGGAAAACCTGGTGGCCGAAAGACATGTCTCCTCCCACTAGCTCGTCTGTGAAAGCCAAAAATCTGGGAGTGGTGATTGACAACAAGCTATCTTTCGGACCACATATTTCATCTCTCACTGGGAAATGTTTCGGCATCCTGCGGATGCTTCGCAAATTTCTCCCTCTAGTCTCTATCCAGCACAGAAAAATTATTGTCCAGGCACTGATCTGCTCCAGGCTGGATTATGCAAACATTCTGTTTCTGGGACTTCCCAAATATCTGGTCAGACGTTTGCAAATCGGCCAGAATTCTGCAGCTCGAGCCATTTTTGGCCTTCCAAGGAAAGCCAGAGCCACGGATCTTCTCGCCACATTGCATTGGCTCCCAGTTGCAAAAAGGATTTTATTTAAAACATTGACCACGACTTTCAAGGCCTTGCATGGCATAGGCCCCAAATATATCTCCAAACGACTGTCTTGGTATATCCCTCTCAGATCTCTTAGATCCTCGTCCTTATCAAAAATGAGTGTTCCCACTATCAAACGGGCAAGAGTAGGAGGACGGTCTTTTCGGCACCTAGCCCCTCATGCCTGGAATGATCTTCCAATCTCTTTAAGACAGACTTCCAGTCTTCTGTTTTTCCGTAAGGCCCTTAAGACTTGGCTCTTCCCGTAATCTTTGATGCTGTTTTTATGTTTGTATGCCCTTTTGGTGTTATGTTTTTTTCCCCATCTTCGGTTGGGAGTCTTCGTCAAAGCGCCGGGATACTCCATTGGAGTGGCCGTGCGCTATAGAATTGTACAAATAACATAACATAACATAACATAACATAACCGCGTTAAATGGAACAATATTTACGAGGCAGCATTAGGCCCAAAAAAGTGGCTTAGTGCTGCCTCGTAAATATGGAGCAGGCTCCTGCACCATGGAACTTCACAAAACGTGACGTTCCGCTGGCGTAAGGGGCCTCATAAATGAGGCAATTAGAGTTTTCTCCAAATATTGGGGTCTTTTGAGTTCCCTCCAAATGCTCAATAAAGCATTAATAATTTCCTAACACTGCAAATTAAAGATTGTAATATTTTATTAAAAGTTTTCAATATTTTTCTATTTGTGGGCAGGGGACCAGAGGAGGTCATGTATTAGGATAATGATGGCCAATGTTTCACGTTGCTCACATTGTGGTTCTTGAGTCCGGCAGACATGAACATTAATGTCAATCACTACAAAGCACTGTGCCCTCAAACCATCAAATTCATGTCATATTTGAAAATTTTCTTGAATCATGGAAAATCCAACTTCTCAGTCTCATTTACATTTTGAGGATTAAGCAAGTTCCGTGTTATGTGGTAGGGAGTGCATTCTTGGTGTTTTATTGTCTTAACAACCTATGTGTGCCTATGGCGGTGTGCAAAACAGCATTTGTAGGAACTGATGTCATTGCAACTGGGGAAACAACAACAATGTAACACAATGTGGCAGAGTCTGATCACAGGCTGTAACACAATATGCAACCTCTCACACTGCAGATAATGTAGGAAATATCAATTTGGTACAATGAAATAGCCAATCACTATGGCGTCTTGAAAAAGCAAAAGCCAATTAGCCAGGGATGAAACGTGTTGGCTGGGTTATTTTCCTCAAAAAACAGTTGCAACTTTTGAATGATGCGTTATGATGGATTTCTTTCATTGAAATGCCAAAAACCCAAATTAACGACAACTGGATAGCATGTAAGCCATTTCTGTCACTGCACTCAATAATTTAAGAGAAATTGAATACAAATATATTTTGATCCTCCTGTTTTATTACGGTAAAATAGTATATTAGCTTGAAAAAGAATTTCAAAGGATGTAAAACATCATTGAGAGACATGTGGGACATTAAGAAGCTAAAAAACATGTATTACTAGCATCTATCTTTCTATTCCTTGATAGCTCAGATCTTCCACTTGAAAATGGGGAAATAAAGGTATTCTAGGAGACTGTAAGTAGAAAGTGTTACAGATGCAGAAGAAACAGCTTCAAATGTTCTGTCATCATATTGACTCCGATTTGGTTCATGTTTGATGTTTGCAGATAGTAAACCAATACTAGGAAAGTCAGTAATGCTGAAATGTAAAAGTAAAATGGCTAAAATGATTTATGTCCGGAGGTAAAGGAAATGAAGGTTGCACAAAGCATTGTAATAACAAGTACCAGGATGTTAGTACTGTTGAAATAAAGGAAGATCATACATCTATCAGTCTCTGGTGCAATAACATGCTAATCTTTGTTCAAGTTGAAGAACGTTAACTCAGGACTTCTACATCTTCTTAGCACGAATGAAATAAAGTTACTGGTGATTTTCAGAAGTACAAAGTCAGCAAGCCGGATTGAACTTTCTTCTACTTTAATGAAGATAAGAATAATATTGCACCAAAGCTTGATAGATGCTATTTTCAAAAAGTTAAGTTATTTACTAACAAGAAATCAATTGGTCACTGTATAACTACACAGATGATTATGAAGAAATGAACAATAGATAAGTGTCGGAGAAGGTTAGCCTAGAATTTTGATTTATGCCCTGAAGAAGTGGAAGACTATAAAACTGAGATGTGTCGGCTAGAGACAGTTACAAGTTTGTTAAGCCATGTTGGCTTTCAGTCTCCATTAAAATATATCAAACGGATGATTAGTGTTTGTGGTAAATAATGTTTGTTGGTTTCAAAGTTTACAATTTGAAGAATAAAAAACACTTTTAACGTGTTAATATGCATCGGAGAAATTTAATTAGCCGATAATGAGCCCCTGAAATGGAAGTGAGAAATTAAGACTGCAAATGGATGGATAGTGTATACTGTTGATTGGCTCTCCACCTTTCTTTTTTTTACCATAATGTGTAAGTCAGTTAAGGTTTTTGACAGGCTGGATTGAAACATTGCATGGGACACCAACCTACCATAATTCTCTCTGTATCCCATTGTACTTTGTGTAGCATTTCATCAATGTATACTGATTTACATAGTTGTCCATGTGCAAGGAGATAAGCAAGTTGCGATTCCAAACTAGCTGCAGAATGAGAAGTGACTTGGGTATGGCATGTTCACACTTTGTGCTTTAGGATAGTCTGGGGCATATTTACAAGCCCCTATCGCAACAGGAATGTAACTTTTAGTGACGTTCCTGGGGGATATGTGCTTCAACTTATTTACAAGGCAGCATTAAGCAACTTAACGGGGCATTACGCTGCCTTGTAAATAAGCCACCCTTTCAAAAGGAAGTTAGCGTGAAAGGGGAGTGCAATATGTGTAGCGGTGGGCGTTCCACCGCAACACCCACTGATTTTGATGCTGCCCCCTATTTACAAGGGCAGCATAAATAGAAGGTAGCGTGAAAATTAAGACCAAGGAAACCCTGATCTTAAACAGGCGAAAAGAGGAGAAATGCTTTATTTCTACTCATTTCTGCTCTTTCCATATGTGCAGCATTAAGCAGCACACATAGAAGTGTCAAAATGCCATTTAAAGATTGTTTGTGTGCGGAAGGGACACCTTCGTGCACATAAACAATCTTCCCCTCAATGCAGACACCCTTGCACTATGGTGCAAAGGTGCCTGCGTTGGCGCTAGACTGCTAAATTTAGCTCCAGCGCAGGGGGAAACACAGTGCTGCACCATATTGTTGTAAATATGGTGCAGCCCTGAGTTTCAGAAGTGGTGGAGCATAGCTTTAAGCCAAAGAGGCTAACACCACGCTATGCCACTTAGTTGTAACTCTGACCCTCTGTGTTATTTTGACCGCAAGAACATTTGGACAATTCATTGCCGCTTTATGGGTTACACTTAATTCTGTGTCATAGGTGGCACAACTATATTCTTCACTATGTGAGGGTACCTTTGCTAGGCATAGAAAACATGTCATGTAAATTTAAGCCCCACTTGAGTGTATTCTTACTTTATATATAGCTATGTTGAAATAAAAAGTTCTGACAGAATGTCAATTAGGTAATACGGGATTTCGGTTTTTAAAGGGTTCCATATTTTCCTGAGTGATGGTGTAGTCACCAGGATTACACTATATTATGTTCACATGCCTGTCATGTTAGTAAGTGTTCCTGTAAAGGTAATGTTACGATATTCTTATACTATTAACATCATATTGGTCTCTATTCTATCCAATTGTATTTGAACACTGCGACTCTAACGCCTTGAACATAACATTCATATATTCAAATGCATTATAGTCCATATAAAGAGTATTCATGGTTTTTTCTCAGAGAACCCTAGAAGAATACACAATCTCATTCTATTAGAGGTTAAATAATTTTCAAGAAAATAGTTGAAAGTCCATATTCATTAATAAAGAACGTAAAGTATATTACTCTGTAATCCAAATGTCCATCAAACTATTTACTATAAAGCAAAAGGTATCGGAACAGGAAATCCGAGATCCATTTGGGGAGACACTAGCTGCAAAAACATTGTAGCATGATTGTCTAGGGAAGTTGTACCAGAGAATCCAAGATGCCGCTTCTACACATAGGAACTTGTGGCCTGCTGGGAACCATAGTTCATAAAAAAAAATAATTTAAGTGTGAATGAAAGGCAACTCTGATAAATTCTCTAATAACACAAAACAAGGTAAACAGGTCACCCAAGAGTGTGTATTGTAGACAACAGTGCTCTGAGCTGAAGAATATTCAGTGACTGGTTTCTTTAGGGGATTAATTATCCCCATACTGAAAAGCGCTCCTAAAAAAGGGTGGTTATCCTCATCCTTTTTTAGGGGCATGCTTTTTCATTGAGTGCCTACTTTCTGCGACAATCCTGCTCATATGTTGTAGGCTTACTTAGTAGCTCAAAGTGGAGTAAGAGGGTTTTTTGTGTATTGTTGCTGATATACTCATAAGGAGTAATCACATTGTTTATCCAAAAGATTGTAGCAAGTTGTTCTCAGTTACTCCCCCTGCCTATCTGTCTGGTTAGCAAAGACAGGATGAAGAGCACTGCTAAAAATGCATAAAGAGTGGTTACATTGATTTAGTCTTCATTTCTAAACCCATATTTCAATAGGTAAAGCAAAATATTGGGCTACTGGTTGAGTGAAGTTAAACCCTACTCAAGCAGCAGTCACAATTCTTGTCAGGGTGAGGCACAAGTAAACCCTAAACTAACGTGTGTTCATCACTGTGGTAGCTTGTCACAGAGTAGTCAGGCTTAACTTAGAGGTAATGTGTAAAGTACTTATGCAACACTTTATACAGTAATAAAGGGAAAAAATTAGGAACATTCTAAACCAATTTAGAAAACTAGAGAAAAGTTTAATTAATAAATCAAGACCAAAATGACAAAAATCCAACCAGTAGAGCTGGAGTAATGCAGTTTTAAAGGTTTAAGTGAATATAGGGCCAAAAAGCCCAAAATGCAACATGCGCCTATCTGGCTGTGCGAGACCAAGAGAAAGTCACAAGTTCAGCTCAATCGCGATGAAGCATAGGTCAGATACAGGACCAAACTTAGCCAATCTGAAAAGTGATGTAGCAGACGGTCATCGCTGTAGCACAACAATCCTGTTGTCTTCATGAACGGTCGAAATGGACCTTCACGGGGGTGCTCTCCAGGAAGGGTCAATGCTATAGTGTGAAGAGGCAGGTTGATGGAATTTTGCGTTGGTGGGCATTGCGAGTGACAGGGTCTTCACTCCAATGGGTCAGTTCGCGGTCGCAAAGTGTTCAAAAACTTCAATTCAGCTCCACTGTGGCCACACCTGAGGTTCCCTTTGCAAAATTGCAACTTAAATTCCGATTTTACCATTACAGGGGGCCTTTAATTACAATTCTATAGACACAAAACATGCACTGGTTACCTGTTCCAATCTGGAAGTTACAGCTTATTAAATGTAAGACGATAACTCCAATGTTATCTCATGGGAGAGGCAGGCCTTGCAGTAGTGAAAAACAAATGTAAGAGTTTTTTTTACTACCAAGACATGTAAAACTTGAAAGTACATGACCAACCTTTGAATACACTGTACCGTGCCGTCTGGGCTGTCCAGGGCCTACCCTACAGGGGACTTACATGTATTAAAAAGAAAGGCTTGAGCCTGGAAAAAGGTTTATTTTGCCAGGTCAAAATAGAGGTTTAGCACTGCACACACATTCTGCAATGGCAGGTAGGATGTGAGGCCTGAGATATGCTTACAAGCCAATTTAAGTGGTTGGCACAGTCAGTGCTGCAGGCCCACTAGCAGCATTTAATTTAGAGGCCCTGTACACAGGTGGTGCAACTTTACTATGGACTTGCAAGTACATTAAATATACCAATTGGGTGTATGCCAGTTCTACCATTTTTGAAGGAGAGAGCACAAGCCCTTTAACACTGGTTACCAGCGGTAAATGGCACAGTCTTAAAAGCCAGCAAAGCAGTTTTGGCATACAGGTGAATAAAGGCAAAATGTTTAGGGATAACCCTGAGGAAATGGCAAAGTCCAGCAGGTAAATTTTGTGTTTTAAGAGAATTTTGCAATACAATCCGATACTGTGGGGTAAACATGTTTCTGCCCTATGTGAAGTCTTTTCTGGGGCATTATTCAGGACAAGTCCACGGAGAAAGTATACCTGTAATTTCATTGTAAGACAAGACAAGGATCCATTGATAAGTGGATACTTTGATCTGTGAGCCTAACTTGGTTACATTCACTGCATAGAACAGATTTCAGAGTGATGTAGGAGGATTTCAGTGGATGTGAGTGTAGAGAATGATATGAAGATGATTGAAAACTGAGTTATTTATGATTTACGAAATTACCACTGGTGTTCACAATGTTGAGGAGCAGAGCTTTTAGTATTTCTAGAACTTTTGCATTGTTCTGTTTCAGGTAGGGACAGTCTATAAGGTAAGACCCAGAAAGATTTAGTAGAAGGGGTGACCATCTAACCGAAACATAGCTGGGATCTGGATCAACTTTTAATTATTTCGGGATTCTGATACACTCATTGTTTTCCCTGGGCCACCTGCACAAGGTAAGGAGGCAGACATTTCTCAGGGCATCTGACAACGTAGTTAGATTTGTCACAAGGGTGGGACAGAAACCGATCCACAAAATGATCTACTGGCCTTTGGGCAGACTTGTGGCAACAAAGAGAATGGCCTTATGGGGATCAGCAGACAGATCCAGTGGTCAGACAAAAAGTTTTGAAGAGACTTCTTGCTGTACCACAGAGCTGATCAAGATATCTGTGCAACAACAAGTTGTCTGCCTTGTTCGCAGAAGATCTGATTAAGATGAGACCTCTACTTTTATGTGCTGTTGTTCGGGTGACAAGAGTTACACTCCAAGATTGTTTGTTCTGGATAGTGGATGCAATACACCATGGATAACGTATCTTAAAAAACATTTTAAAGACTGTTTTTTTAGAGTTTTATATAGCGCGAACTAGACCCAAAACATTGGGTATCAGAGCGCTTTACATGAGCACCAGTGTTGTTACAGATGAACACATTCATTTTTGTTAGGCACGGGGAGATTACGTGATTTGCCCAGAATCACAGGAAGTTGAGCGTTGTTGCAGAGACTTGAACCCGGTTCCCCAAGTCTGAGGTCTACTGCTCTAGCCGTAAGGCTGAATCCTCTCCCCTTACAGATTTCTTTGATACCCTTAACCCATAAAAGATTCTTACAAAGACAGAGTTATGCAAATTTATTGGGAATATGTTGAGAATTTAAGAACTATAACAATGTACATGAATTTTGTTTTTGCACTTTCAGAATAAAAAGTTACTCAGCTGGGTGAGAACATGTGCAATATGTGTCATCATCTTGGTATTGAAAACATTAAGCACATATATTTCTGTCCAGGTTGTATCTGTGACAGATGCAAATATATTTTACCTACATGCTTAGCTTAGGCTTTTTGCAGTGTTTGGCTGTTCTGAGAATATTTCAATCAGATTCTACCATTTGTTTAGAGTTCATCCTAAGTAGGCTCTTTGTATTATCTTTGGTCATGCAGGGAACATTTAAGCATTGATTTTTAAAACCTATATTTTATCATATCTTGCCTTCATCATGAAACTGATTATTAATGTGATATTTATGTACTCTGATATTGAAAACTGGTGTACAATAATTTGTACTGTATTATAAATATAGTATTTTTTATGTACATTTTATAGGGCTTAAACCCAAAACATATATTTTTTAATTGATTTAAGGTATTGTAAGCCATTGGTGAACTCACATGCCATTATTTCTCTCCTTCCTGTAATTAACCCAAGTCCTCTTTATGATTCTATTCCCCAAGTAATTTTTATTTGATTCGCTTTAGGTTCAATTTGGCTAATCACATGGTGTTGTTCCCTTTAGGTAGGTACCGCCAGATAGATTTGAAACAGTGTCATGTGCCCGTGTGATAATGTTTCATACCAAAGCATACTGCACTTTATTTTATTCTACTAGTTTTATATGAGGTCCAGGAAAAAATCTGAAACAGTGTTGTGCAGCCCTATACTTTCTGCCATCCCCAGTCATTACTGCAGCAACTGTATATTTTACATCAGGAAATGTCTTTAAATATACATCATATATTATTGAATGACCTGATCCTCGTATTGACTTGTTTTTTAATTTAGATTAACAATTACACTATGCCGTACTTTATATTTTTTTTATATTTTATTCCTTATCTGTGTTTTTAACTTGTTTATGAATCTTTTATTGCTTCTGTTAGCCGAATAAACAATTTTGAGAAAACAATATATTTTTAACAAACCTTTATAAAGTTTGTATGAGCAATTCTTAACACAAAGGCGTCCATTAGGATGTCGAGCGGTGGCGGGGCGGAAAAACAGCTTTTTCCACCTGCGAGAAACGGAACTCACATTCGCCACATTAGGATAGGTAAACATAGGTCATTTCCCGTCCGCCGCGGAGCGTCGTGCACCGCCATCAAAGTGCACCCGCCACTGCAGCGACGCTAGCCAATCGAGCCTCTCCACCGTGCCGAATGACGTCAGCCCCGCTCGACAAATTAGGATGGCCAAAACAAGCAGACGCACCGCAGCGGAGACACCGCCCCGCCTGAGCAGGCGGAAACTCAACAGCGAAGAAAGATAGCCGATACCCAGTCCTGACCGCCATGAACCCAGCCCTCCATATGCATCCTGTGATGTTCCTCCTACAACACTATCGTCAGATGGGCCGCCGCGGACACCGCCGCAGGTACACTAATACACATATGCAATACACAACACACAGGCCGACACAGGATCCAATCACCACACAGACACCCTGCTGGGGGACACAACACATCCACACGGGCAACCACACATCACCCAACTCACAACAAGGCACCCCTCAGCATCCGGGACTCACATCGACCGCCAACCAGCAGCAACGTCCCGGTCCCGGTCACGTCACCGCCGCGGTCAACACATGCGCACTATGCAGAAGGCAGGGCCACTCCAAGGCATGGGCAGGGCACAAACACCACAGGGACACACCCCCCCCAACCATACAGCAACACACCCCATCAACCCACAGGCCAGGTGCCCATCCCGTGCACTCCCATGCACACCAACAAGCACTGCAACAACAAGCACAATACACACTCCCTGCACCACACAACACACAACCAGGGAGACAGCCACTGCAGGAGTGGCGGACAAGGAACACACAACACCACTGTCACACACACAAGGCTCACAATCCTTGCCAGCACACACACACACACACACACACACACAAACAAACACATACCCTGGGTGTAGCCACAAACACAACACACACAGGGATGCCTCAACCGATGACTGCACAAGAACAACACACAAACAATACAGGAACACATACTGAACTCCAACAAAAACACACATACCTTGTCAGCCAAACTGGGGAAAATCAATGGGAGAACAGACACAACAGGAGTACACAACAACATCACTCAGGAAAAAAACACACACCATAACACAAATCACACAAGAAGTGCATCTGGACCAACACACACAACCACATCAAACCCATCACAGATGCACATAAAACCTCAATCAACAAACACCACAAGACATCAGGGGATGCACATCAGGCAATGCCAAGGCCACATACACACAGCACCGCATGCACGACAAGCATTGTCTGCATAACAGGCATGATTGACACAACTGCATCACACACCACAAATCAGCACTGCACAAATACAACACCACACCCAGGAACTGAAGCAATACCACACCCTACATCCACACATCCACACAACAACTACACATGCAGCACTCTGTAAAACAAGAGCACAACCACCTCCACCAGAGCACTGGCCAGCACACACAGCTGAAGTGCAGATGACCACTACAGAATGACCAATAGCACAAGGACAGCACACATAAACCATTGGGGCAATGTCCAGAGTGGAACAACACTTATGGCCCAAGAACTGCACCACAAAGCACAAGCCCACATATGAAGTGATGGGGAGGCGCACACACACATGGAAACCAAGGGGAAAGCTGACATCTAAGTCAAACAGCCTGCATGTCAGTAGCAGACATGTAAGGGGTGTACCACACACAATTAGAGGGACAGAACACACGCAATGGCCAGGCACAAGTGCCACACATAGGGGATGACAATACAAAAAGGAATGTCAATGGTCTGTACAACTAATGGGGGCAAAGAAAAGAAAAATGTGACAGACTCTGTGTCTACCTGTAAGGTGTCTACAACAAAAAGGAAATGAATTCCATCAGCCCACCCATATGGCAGAGCTTCATCATCTGGGATAGAACCAAAGATGGTCCGGTTAAGGAGCCACACACCTTTTGGAATTTTGTGCTCCTCCAAACCCAAGGAACCACCAGTGATGGATCGTACCAAAAATCAAAACAGTTTGAGATGGTGTGGGATATTAAATTACAGTGAGAAAAGAATCAAAAAGTGAGATGTAAAATTGGCTACCATGATTTAAGGAAAAGTTTATTAGGGAAAATCATGGTGTCAAGATTAAAATGAGTGTGAGACAGTTTTAAATAATAACTGTCTGTTAAGGATGGTGTTTGGTCAACATGTTTCAGCCATTGTAGGAAAGTTTAAGCCTACCCGGCTTTTGTCAGGACCTCATGAACACTACTGCAATAAAGCTTGACCTAAGCTTAGTGAAAAAAACAAAAAATAACACAAATTAATGATACAAAACATCCTACCGTACAATGGATTTTCCAGACGGGGGATGTCTGTTTCATAAAGTATTTAGGATTCTTTCTTAAAAAAGGAGATACACAACAACAAATAGGTAGAACACAGATACACATTTTTACTGTTTTTACACCATATATTTCTTTATGCCAATAGGTCATTCTCCAAAACGATAGAGATATGTTTTTTATTTATTTTTACTCACCCAAAACTACTTGGGAGAAAGCCTCACCTCTTCCTGGACACTGCTAGAGTTGGAGGCCCGCTGTAATTTGTGAAATAGAATAGTGGGTGTATGGTTAAATCACATCCATACTAATGATTCACTGGCACAAAGTGCCAAAAATCTAGGCATTGTTTCTGAGTACATGACAGACAGCAAATGCAAGGGCTGGCGTGAGAGTGAGACACAGTTAGTAACAGATCTCTGATTCTAACAGTATATCAATGTAACAGCAGTAAAAAAGCTCTTCAAGGCTAGCTGGTAGGGAACCTAGTTCATTTAGTAACAATAATACATAAGGAGTTCATCAAACTCTGCTATATAATTGTAATCCAACAGCCTGTATGTTGATATCCAGAGCGCTCTCCTAAACGCTCTCCTAAGAATAAAAACGCTTCGCTGTGTAAAGCTGGAAAATGAGCAC
Organism: Lissotriton vulgaris; assembly: GCF_964263255.1. NCBI lineage: Eukaryota > Metazoa > Chordata > Amphibia > Caudata > Salamandridae > Lissotriton > Lissotriton vulgaris. Next base: position 466,963,546 of record NC_141699.1, on the reverse strand, counting down.
TCTCCTAAATATAAAGTAGGAAAGCGCTTCGCTTTAGAGAGCTGCATGAGCTTGGCTTGCGTCGCTTCCTCACCTGTTCGTCTGTACCCCTGGACTGATCCTGAGCCGAGGGGGAGGTATCGAATGGAATAGGGAGGATGTTAATATATGTTACATGGGCCAATGGGGATGCTCCATAGCTGTAGGACCAGAGTGGAAACTGCATTATCAGCCAATGGAATCATTTTTACTTAACTGGAACAGGGAGGAAGTTAATAAGTATTACATGGGCCAATGAGGATGCTCCATAGCTGTAGGACCAGAATGGAAACTGCAGTATCAGCCAATGGAATCGTTTTTACTGAAACAGGACATGAAAACTGCATTATCAGCCAATGGAATCGTTTTTACTTAACTGGAACAGGGAAGAAGTTAATAAGTATTACATGGGCCAATGAGGATGCTCCATAGTTATAGGACCAGATGGAAACTGCAGTATCAGCCAATGGAATCGTTTTACTGAGACAGGAAATGAAAACTGCATTATCAGCCAATGGAATCGTTTTTACTTGGCTGGAACAGGGAGGAAGTTAATATGGGTTACATGGGCCAATGAGGATGCTCTATAGCTGTAGGACCAGAGTGGAAACTGCAGTATCAGCCAATGGAATAGTTTATACTAGAAAAGGAAGTGGCTGCTTCTCAAAGGAAGTACGCCACAGTACTTGGACCAGCCCACACACAGGGTAGCTTTAGGACCATAGTGGAAACTGCAGTATTAGCCAATTATAAAGTGTTTATTTATTTGCTTATGAGTAGTTTCATAGGGAGACCTGCACACACTGACTAAAAGGGATCACCTATGTTGGTGGGTACAAACCCAAGTTCTTTATTAAAAATTTGTTCCTCAAGGTCACTGAGGGTACAAGAGCTAATATTCACTATGAGACTCTCCCCTCTGTGCTGGGTCCCGCTTGTTGTTGTGGCTGCAGATGGCCCTTCCTGCTTCGGGTGTTGGGAAAAGATGGTTCATCTTCCCAATGAACCTGGGGCTGGTCTCTCCTTCTACCTCTGCTCCATCCACAGCCCTGTCCAGAAACAGCCTGGTCATTAAACCATTGTGGTGGAGGCTAAAAATTGGGCATTGGTTGCGGGAATTGTGGCTGATGATATCCCCAAGCTGCCGAGGGCCACCAGGGACCTGGTTGGTAAAAATGACCTCCTTGTCTCTCCCCCCTACGATAGCTACCCTGTGTGTGGGCTAGTCCAAGTACTGTGGCGTACATCCTTTGAGAAGCAGCCACTTCCTTCTCTAGTATAAATGATTCCATTGGCTGATACTGCAGTTTCCACTCTGGTTCTACAGCTATGGAGCATCCTCATTGGCCCATGTAATACTTATTAACTTCCTCCCTGTTCCAGTTAAGTAAAAATGATTCCATTGGCTGATAATGCAGTGTCCATTCTGGTCCTACAGCTATGGAGAATCCCCATTGGCCCATGTAACATATATTAACATCCTCCCTATTCCAGTCGATACCTCCCCCTCGGCTCAGGATCAGTCCAGGGGTACTGACGGACAGGTGAGGAAGCGACGCAAGCCAAGCTCATGCAGCTCTCTAAAGCGAAGCGTTTTCCTAATTTATACTTAGGAGAGTGCTCATTATCCAGCTTTACACAGCGAAGCATTTTTATTCTTAGGAGAGCGTTTAGGAGACTTACAGGCTGTTGGATTACAATTATATAGCAGAGTTTGATGAACTCCTTATGTATTATTGTTACTAAATGAACTAGGTTCCCTACCAGCTAGCCTTGAAGAGCTCTTTTACAGCTGTTACATTGATATACTGTTAGAATCAGAGATCTGTTAATAACTGTGTCTCACTCTCACGCCAGCCCTTGCATTTGCTGTCTGCCATGTACTCAGAAACAATGCCTAGGTTTTTGGCACTTTGTGCCAGTGAATCATTAGTATGGATGTGATTTCACCAGACACCCACTATTCTATTTCACAAATTAGTGCGGGCTTCCAACCCTGAGCAGTGGCCCGGAAGAGGTGAGGCTTTCTCCCAAGTATTTTTGGGTGAGTAAAAATAAATAAAAAAACATATCTCTATCGTTTTGGAGAATGACCTATTGGCATAAAGAAATATATGGTGCAAAAACAGTAAAAAGGTGTGTCTGTGTTCTACCTATTTGTTGTTGTGTATCTCCCTTTTTAGGAAAGAATCCTAAATACTTTATGAAACAGACATCTCCGTCTGGAAAACCCATTGTACGGTAGGATGTTTTGTATCATTAATTTGTGTTAATTTTTGTTTTTTTCACTAACCTTAGGTCAAGCTTTATTGCAGTAGTGTTCAAGAGGTCCTGACGAAAGCCGGGTAGGCTTAAACTTTCCTACAATGGCTGACACATGTTGACCAAATACCATCCTTAACAGACAGTTATTACTTCAAACTGTCTCACACTCATTTTAATCTTGACACCATGATTTTCCCTAATAAACTTTTCCTTAAATCATGGTAGCCAATTTTACATCTCACTTTTTGATTCTTTTCTCACTGCAATTTAATATCCCACACCATCTCAAACTGTTTTGATTTTTGGTACGATCCATCACTGGTGGTTCCTTGGGTTTGGAGACGCACATAATTCCAACAGGTGTGTGGCTCCTTAACCGGACCATCTTTGGTTCTATCCCAGATGATGAAGCTCTGCCATATGGGTGGGCTGATGGAATTCATTTCCTTTTTGTTGTACACACCTTACAGGTAGACACAGAGCCCATCACATTTTTCTTTTCTTTGCCCCCATTAGTTGTACAGACCATTGACAGTCCTTTTTGTATTGTTATACTGTGAATAAGGGGTTTGTCTGTCCTTTGGTCTTTAAATAATTTTCCCCTTAGACCCTCCACCAACCTTGTTTTTGACGTTCTAGAGCAGCCACGGCTGCGGGTCTTCTTTCTTGAATATATATTTTGAGCAGCTCTCACTTCAGAGTTGCATTTGTTCGCCTAGGTTATAAATGAGGGGGTTACCCAAATGTAGTCACTGGGACCTGGGTTCAGTAAGTACTAGGAGGAAGGGGTCCCAGTGTGGACAAGGAACATTTAGTACAATTCAATGAATTAATCAAAAACAAATATTTGATCCGCAGAGTTTTATTCACTGTGGGATCCAGTGTAACGAATACACGTAGCAAACAATCAACTGTATTGAAGGTCATACAGTGCCCCGGGAAGGAGGAGGGAAGTGATAGTGGTGAGGATCAGGGAATGGTAGGATTGTGTGACAGTAAAATCAAACATTTGAAAAAACCTGTTATGCTATAATTAGTATAGCAGCAACAGCCATAAATAATGGTGGCGATATTTTTAGAAAGGCATACATCACAAGGTACAATACATATACACAATATTGGCGTGAGGTTGCCCCAAATAGAACAACAGTCGACGTTTCGACCCTCTTAATAGTGCAGGAATAGTTATCCTTGCTGCGGGGTCTTCATCAGGACCAAGGGATTGGGTCAGGTAACCTAATGAAAATGGGTATAATAAACTAAAGTTAGAGGGGTGTTATTCCAGCCTCTTAAATTTATCACAGCTGTAGTTTAAGTGTTAGTCTACATCCTAATTAGAGGTAGTTAGCTAGATGATTTATAAAAAAGAGGGGGGGGATTGTAAGTCAATAACATCAAAGAATAAAAGTACCGTGGTATAAACATGTCCATGGCATGGAACAAAGTCTAAACATAATTAAGAGGGAGGGCCCGAGCGCCCGGGTCAGTGAACCGGTACGAGTTTGGCAACAAAACCACTCACAAGTAAGGCAAGTGTTAATTGAATTACCTGAATTAGATTGGACATAAACTAGATTTCGGTCCAAAAGTTCATAGGAGAGCCTGAAATATAGTGAATGAGACTATCACAAGCTAGTCTAGTACATATTGACATCATGAAGAATTAAGATTGGGAGGAAGACATACCACAGGGTAAGAAGTCCTCCGTGTGGTCAGTAGTTAATTAGGGCAACGTCAGCAGTAGAGCTGCACCTAAAAATAATGATCATATACTGATTACAAGTCTGTCCGGAGGAGGACAGTCAAAGAAAATCACAGCATTATCCATTCGGATACAAAGTAATAATGCTTACCGATCTCTGCATCAAGCACTCACTCGGTGCTGGATAAATTAGGGCATCGTGGGGAATTAATCCAATGTTCGTCTGATGAGTCAAAACAATGGGACCGTGAGAGAACAAATCGATATTAAAGGATTAAGACAGGAGGCGGAACAGGAGGGGAATCATACTCACTAAGTTAGATTTAATCAGGGAGCTCCGTACGAAGGCGACCGATATGTGCTCCGTTTCCTGGTTTAGTGAAATAGTCATGGCAACGGGTCACATGGTGATCGAGTGAGCCATGGAGCGTGAAGAAAGACTACCGGTGGAGTAAAATAGCTAGCCCCGTCTATAGTGGATCTGAAGGGGCAAGGTAGTTGGGAAGTATTACAGGACAGGTTAACATGTCATAAGTCCAAGACATTACCGTGACAGAAATATCAATTACGGGGGTACATTCGGAGCATCGAATCAAAATGAAGAACATTGTAATATCGGTATCATCTCAAGACAAACAATTAGTATCTGCAGGGCGTACCTCTCGAACATGAGGGTAAGGCCAATAGCGCAGCCAATCAACACATAAAATCACAGACTGAATGATAATCATTACTGCAATAGTAGCGTACCTCTCGGACATGAGGGTAGGGCCACCTTGCTAGAACTCAGAAATATTTGGAAAAAATCTACATGGATTTGACTGGGAAAGGGAACATATTAGAAATAGGACCCTACTCAGAAGGGGGTTCGAATATTATAAACATTAGTGATTGGAGCATAAATGAGCGGAGATAAACCTCATCATGGAAGTGTAGCCAATTGAGAAAATGAACTATCATGTTCATTGAGGCCAGTTTCAATTGAATTAAAAAAGTAGATCCATTTCAGTTCTCGGGTGTTTAGAATGTCAGAGATATTGCCACCTCGTGGTCCCAGTGTTGCTTTTTCGATGACCAGCCATCGTAGACTTTCAGGGGGATGGGAATTCAGCTTGAAATGGTCCACTAGCGGAGCGCCAGGGACATCACAACGGATTCGGCTCATATGTTGTAAAATCTGTGCTTTTACATTGTAAGGCCTGCGATTCTGCTATTCAGACCAAGGAATTCCTACATCTCCACCTTACAGTCAAGCTCAAATCTTTCAGCAACTGCAACTCAAATAACATCATTTATGCCATTGTTTGCCCATGCCAGAAAATCTACATCGGCCAAACTCAACAAAAAGTAAAAGCACAGATTTCACAAAATATGAGCCAAATCCGTTGTGATGTCCCTGGCGCTCCGCTAGTGGACCATTTCAAGCTGAATTCCCATCCCCCTGAAAGTCTACGATGGCTGGTCATCGAAAAAGCAACACTGGGACCACGAGGTGGCAATATCTCTGACATTCTAAACACCCGAGAACTGAAATGGATCTACTTTTTTAATTCAATTGAAACTGGCCTCAATGAACATGATAGTTCATTTTCTCAATTGGCTACACTTCCATGAGGAGGTTTATCTCCGCTCATTTATGCTCCAATCACTAATGTTTATAATATTCGAACCCCCTTCTGAGTAGGGTCCTATTTCTAATATGTTCCCTTTCCCAGTCAAATCCATGTAGATTTTTTCCAAATATTTCTGAGTTCTAGCAAGGTGGCCCTACCCTCATGTCCGAGAGGTACGCTACTATTGCAGTAATGATTATCATTCAGTCTGTGATTTTATGTGCTGATTGGCTGCGCTATTGGCCTTACCCTCATGTTCGAGAGGTACGCCCTGCAGATACTAACTGTTTGTCTTGAGATGATACCGATATTACAATGTTCTTCATTTTGATTCGATGCTCCGAATGTACCCCCGTAATTGATATTTCTGTCACGGTAATGTCTTGGACTTATGACATGTTAACCTGTCCTGTAATACTTCCCAACTACCTTGCCCCTTCAGATCCACTATAGACGGGGCTAGCTATTTTACTCCACCGGTAGTCTTTCTTCACGCTCCATGGCTCACTCGATCACCATGTGAACCGTTGCCATGACTATTTCACTAAACCAGGAAACGGAGCACATATCGGTCGCCTTCGTACGGAGCTCCCTGATTAAATCTAACTTAGTGAGTATGATTCCCCTCATGTTCCGCCTCCTGTCTTAATCCTTTAATATCGAATTGTTCTCTCACGGTCCCATTGTTTTGACTCATCAGACGAACATTGGATTAATTCCCCACGATGCCCTAATTTATCCAGCACAGAGTGAGTGCTTGATGCAGAGATCGGTAAGCATTATTACTTTGTATCCGAATGGATAATGCTGTGATTTTCTTCGACTGTCCTCCTCCGGACAGACTTGTAATCAGTACATGATCATTATTTTTAGGTGCAGCTCTACTGCTGACGTTGCCCTAATTAACTACTGACCACACGGAGGACTTCTTACCCTGTGGTATGTCTTCCTCCCAATCTTAATTCTTCATGATGTCAATATGTACTAGACTAGCTTGTGATAGTCTCATTCACTATATTTCAGGCTCTCCTATGAACTTTTGGACCGAAATCTAGTTTATGTCCAATCTAATTCAGGTAATTCAATTAACACTTGCCTTACTTGTGAGTGGTTTTGTTGCCAAACTCGTACCGGTTCACTGACCCGGGCGCTTGGGCCCTCCCTCTTAATTATGTTTAGACTTTGTTCCATGCCATGGACATGTTTATACCACGGTACTTTTAATCTTTGATGTTATTGACTTACAATCCCCCCCTTTTTTTATAAATCATCTAGCTAACTACCTCTAATTAGGATGTAGACTAACACCTAAACTACCGCTGTGATACATTTAAGAGGCTGGAATAACACCCCTCTAACTTTAGTTTATTATACCCATTTTCATTAGGTTACCTGCCCCAATCCCCTGGTCCTGATGAAGACCCCGCAGCAAGGATAACTATTCCTGCACTATTAAGAGGGTCGAAACGTCGACTGTTGTTCTATTTGGGGCAACCTCACGCCAATATTGTGTATATGTATTGTACCTTGTGATGTATGCCTTTCTAAAAATATTGCCGCCATTATTTATGGCTGTTGCTGCTATACTAATTATAGCATAACAGGTTTTTTCAAATGTTTTATTTTACTGTCACACAATCCTACCACTCCCTTATCCTCACCACTATCACTTCCCTCCTCCTTCCCGGGGCACTGTATGACCTTCAATACAGTTGATTGTTTGCTACGTGTATTCGTTACACTGGATCCCACAGTGAATAAAACTCTGCGGATCAAATATTTGTTTTTGATTAATTCATTGAATTGTACTAAATGTTCCTTGTCCACACTGGGACCCCTTCCTCCTAGCATTTGCTCGCCTAGGCAATTTATTCTGAGGTTGTATGATGGCGGACTTAACCGGCTTGTCATTTGACGATGAGACACTAAATTCCATTCTTTCAGAGAATCCTAGTATTCTGGATGCCCTACCAGCGGTAGGACCAAGTCAGCAGGATGATTGGGGTACTGTTCTGACTTTAAAGAAAACGTATTCACGTACATTCATCCACGGGCAGATTATGGCGGAATATCTCCTTGGGAAGTGCGCTCCTACAAGACTCATAGTCAGCAACACTCCCCGGCTTTTTCTTACAGATAAAACGTTTTTGAAAGACTTGTCGCTCATCGCATGACGATGTACCCGCGACTGGTTGATCTTGATTATCACCACAGCCAAAAGTGTGGCAGATGCCATCTTGATAGAAATACAAACCCTAGAGGGGAAGATCAAGACCACTTTAACCAATACTGTCTTTAAGAAAAATTCTGATGAAACTGCCAAATCGAACAAGGAGTACAAAGAGTCTATACTTTTTTCCAAAATTGAAAAATTTCGTAAAGATCTGGTTAAATTGTCGTTTGAGAAAATGTACCCTTACACAAGCGACACCTACAACCTTCCAGGTTACAACAAGAACGGGAGACGGCGTGGGTCTAACTATTCCACATCTTCCTCAGACCCACACTTCAGTGACTCAGACTCACCGCCCAGTAGCACATCAACGGGGCAGGGAAGAGGCCGTTTCAATAGGCCCAATCATAGGGGGGAGAGACAAGGAGGTCACTTTTTACCAACCAGGTCCCTGGTGGCCTCTCGCAGCTTGGGGATATCATCAGCCACAATTCCTGCAACCAATGCCAAATTTTCAGCCTCCACCACAATGGTTTAATGACCAGGCTATTTCTGGACAGGGCCGTGGACGGAGCAGAGGTAGAAGGAGAGGCCAGCCCCAGGTTCATTGGGAAGATGAACCATCTTTTCCCAACACCTGAAGCAGGAAGGGCCATCTGCAACAACAACAACAAGCAGGACCCAGCACAGAGGGGAGAGTCTCATAGTGAATATTAGCTCTTGTACCCTCAGTGACCTTGAGGAACAAATTTTTAATAAAGAACTTGGGTTTGTACCCACCAACATAGGTGATCCCTTTTAGTCAGTGTGTGCAGGTCTCCCTATGAAACTACTCATAAGCAAATAAATAAACAATTTATAATTGGCTAATACTGCAGTTTCCACTATGGTCCTATAGCTACCCTGTGTGTGGGCTGGTCCAAGTACTGTGGCGTACTTCCTTTGAGAAGGAGCCACTTCCTTTTCTAGTATAAACGATTCCATTGGCTGACACTGCAGTTTCCACTCTGGTCCTACAGCTATGGAGCATCCTCATTGGCCCATGTAACCCATATTAACTTCCTCCCTGTTCCAGCCAAGTAAAAATGATTCCATTGGCTTATAATGCAGTTTTCATTTCCTGTTTCAGTAAAAACGATTCCATTGGATGATACTGCAGTTTCCATTCTGGTCCTATAGCTATGGAGCATCCTCATTGGCCCATGTAATACTTATTAACTTCTTCCCTGTTCCAGTTAAGTAAACACGATTCCATTAGCTGATAATGCAGTTTTCATTTCCTGTTTCAAGAAAAACGATTCCATTGGCTGATACTGCAGTTTCCATTCTGGTCCTACTGCTATGAAGCATCCTCATTGGCCCATGTAATACTTATTAACTTCCTCCCTGTTCCAGTTAAGTAAAAATGATTCCATTGGCTGATAATGCAGTTCCACTCTGGTCCTACAGCTATGGAGCATCCCCATTGGCCCATGTAACATATATTAACATCCTCCCTATTCCAGTCGATACCTCCCCCTCGGCTCAGGATCAGTCCAGGTGTACCGACGGACAGGTGAGGAAGCGACGCAAGCCAAGCTCATGCAGCTCTCTAAAGCGAAGCGCTTTCCTACTTTATACTTAGGAGAGTGCTCACTTTCCAGCTTTACACAGCGAAGCGTTTTTATTCTTAGGAGAGCGTTTAGGAGAGCGCTCTGGATATCAACATACAGGCTGTTGGATTACAATTACATAGCAGAGTTTGATGAACTCCTTATGTATTATTGTTACTAAATGAACTAGGTTCCCTACCAGCTAGCCTTGAAGAGCTCTTTTACAGCTGTTACATTGATATACTGTTAGAATCAGAGATCTGTTAATAACTGTGTCTCACTCTCACGCCAGCCCTTGCATTTGCTGTCTGTCATGTACTCAGAAACAATGCCTAGGTTTTTGGCACTTTGTGCCAGTGAATCATTAGTATGGATGTGATTTCACCAGACACCCACTATTCTATTTCACAAATTAGTGCGGGCCTCCAACCCTGAGCAGTGGCCCGGAAGAGGTGAGGCTTTCTCCAAGCATTTTTGGGTGAGTAAAAATAAATAAAAAAACATATCTCTATCGTTTTGGAGAATGACCTATTAGCAGAAAGAAATATATGGTGCAAAAACAGTAAAAATGTGTGTCTGTGTTCTACCTATTTGTTGTTGTGTATCTCCCTTTTTAGGAAAGAATCCTAAATACTTTATGAAACAGACATCCCCCGTCTGGAAAATCCATTGTACGGTAGGATGTTTTGTATCATTAATTTGTGTTAATTTTTGTTTTTTTCACTAACCTTAGGTCAAGCTTTATTGCAGTAGTGTTCAAGAGGTCCTGACGAAAGCCGGGTAGGCTTAAACTTTCCTACAATGGCTGAAACATGTTGACCAAATACCATCCTTAACAGACAGTTATTATTTCAAACTGTCTCACACTCATTTTAATCTTGACACCATGAGTTTCCCTAATAAACTTTTCCTTAAATCATGGTAGCCAATTTTACATCTCACTTTTTGATTCTTTTCTCACTGCAATTTAATATCCCACACCATCTCAAACTGTTTTGATTTTTGGTACGATCCATCACTGGTGGTTCCTTGGGTTTGGAGAAGCACATAATTCCAACAGGTGTGTGGCTCCTTAACCGGACCATCTTTGGTTCTATCCCAGATGATGAAGCTCTGCCATATGGGTGGGCTGATGGAATTAGTTTCCTTTTTGTTGTACACACCTTACAGGTAGACACAGAGTCCGTCACATTTTTCTTTTCTTTGCCCCCATTAGTTGTACAGACCATTGACAGTCCTTTTGTATTGTTATACTGTGAATAAGGGGTTTGTCTGTCCTTTGGTCTTTAAATAGTTTTCTCCTTAAACCCTCCACTAACCTTGTTTTTGACTTATAGGGGATGGCCTAAAACCACACACACCATGCCATACAGGAGTGCAAAAAACACCATGTGCCTGCAATGCATGACAAACACAAACACAATGCCAGTGTGGAGCAGCAGAGCCACACAGTTCACACAAAAACACCCAAGACACATTGAGAATCAATCAAACACAACACTGATGTGCAACTCACACACTTTGTACACTCCAAACTGACAAATACAACAAGGAGGAATCACACACAACACCATGGACACATTAACACACAGCACAGTGCACTACAAACAGCTCACACAAGTGCATACAATCCTCTACCCAGGGCAAGACAAACAAACAACAGGCATACAACTCCTGGGTGACTTATGTGTGTCTCACACAATACAGGGGCACATACAAATCCACTGCAAACTGACACCGTTCACACTGCACACCTATGCTACACCCAACACCACGCATCTCATGTAGGCCATGGCACCAGGACCAAGGCCCAACACAAGATGACCATACACATACACAGAAAGCAATCCACACACATACTTCATTACATATCCCAGCCAGCTTCGATACATTTGTACAGCATCACACCCTGTGCTGGCAGTGTCCCCCAACCAGACATGTGAACAGTGTAGGCAACAACTGCAAATCACTAACAAGATGACTGCATGCCAGGTAAAATAGCCATCACAGATCACACAATTTGCAGGCTCAGAATGGACTTAAGACCCTGTCACCCCTGCCCAAAATGATGATGGCTGCAAAGAGCCTTTCAATGTTGAAGTGAAATGTGGAGCATGGTGCACAGGCAATCAAATGCGAACAGAAACAGAACTTAAATCAGCAAGGACACCGACAAAACACGCACATAAGTAACTGTATTTATTCACATATTGCTCAGATGCAGTGGTACAACAATAGTAGACAACAGCAAGGCTCAAAATGATGCAAAAATGCTATATACCATGCACAGGTGAAACACAAACAAAAAGGCCAGTGTCCATAGCAGAGGGGAGAGGCCAACACAGCAGAGCAACAGGGCCAGTGTCCAAGGCAGGGGAGAGGCCAACACAGCAGAGCAACAGGGCCAGTGTCCATCGCAGGTGAGAGGCCAGCACTGCAGAGCAACAGGGCCAGTGTCCAAGGCACAGATGAGAGCACAACACAGCAGGGCAACAAGGCCAGTGTCCATGGCAGGTGAGCCAGCAAGTACGTGAGAGGCTGCACAGGGGAGAGTACAGCACAGCAGAACAATAGGGCCAGTGTCCATGGCAGGTGAGCCAGCAAGTACATGAGCGGCTGCACAGGGGAGGGGCCAGCACAGCAGAGCAACAGGGCCAGTGTCCATGGCAGGTGAGAGGCCAGCACAGCAGAGCAACAGGGCCAGTGTCCAAGGCACAGGTGGGAGCACGACACAGCAGAGCAACAGGGCCAGTGTCCATGGCAGGTGAGCCAGCAAGTACATGAGAGGCTGCACAGGGGAGAGTACAGCACAGCAGAGCAACAGGGCCAGTGTCCATGGCAGGTGAGAGGCCAGCACAGCAGAGCAACAGGGCCAGTGTCCAAGGCACAGGTGAGAGCACGACACAGCAGAGCAGCAGGGCCAGTGTCCATGGCAGGTGAGCCAGCAAGTACATGAGAGGCTGCATAGGGAAGAGTACAGCACAGCAGAGCAACAGGGCCAGTGTCCATGGCAGGTGAGCCAGCAAGTACATGAGAGGCTGTCCAGGGGAGAGTACAGCACAGCAGAGCAACAGGGACATTGTCCATGGCAGGGGAGAAGCCAACACAGCAGAGCAACAGGGCCAGTGTCCATGGCAGGTGAACCAGCAAGTACATGAGAGGCTGCACAGGGGAGAGGCCAGCACTGCAGAGCAACAGGGCCAGTCTCCATGGCAGGTGAGAAGCCAGCACAGCAGAGCAACAGGGCCAGTGTCCATGGCAGATGAGAGGCCAGCACAGCAGAGCTACAGGGCCAGTGTCCAAGGCACAGGGGAGAGCACGACACAACAGACCAATAGGGGCAGTGTCCCTGGCAGGTGAGCCAGCAAGTACATGAGAGGCTGCACAGGGGAGAGGCCAATACAGCAGAGCAACTTGGCCAGTGTCCATGGCAGGTGAGAGGCCAGCACAGCAGAGCAACAGGGCCAGTGTCCATGGCAGGTGAGAGGCCAGCACTGCAGAGCAACAGTGCCTTTGTCCAAGGCACAGGTGAGAGCACGACACAGCAGAGCAACAGGGCCAGTGTCCATGGCAGGTGAGCCAGCAAGTACATGAGAGGCTGCACAGGGGAGAGTACAGCACAGCAGAGCAACAGGGCCAGTATCCATGGCAGGTGAGTCAGCAAGTACATGAGAGGCTGTACAGGGGAGATTACAGCACAGCAGAGCAACAGGGCCAGTGTCCAAGGCACAGGTGAGAGCACGACACAGCAGAGCAACAGAGCCAGTGTCCATGGCAGGTGAGCCAGCAAGTACATGAGAGGCTGCACTAGGGAGAGTACAGCACAGCAGAGCAACAGGGCCAGTGTCCATGGCAGGGGAGAGGCCAGCACAGCAGTGCAACAGGGCCAGTGTCCAAGGCACAGGTGAGAGCACGACACAGCAGAGCAACAGGGCCAGTGTCCATGGCAGGTGAGCCAGCAAGTACATGAGAGGCTGCACAGGGAAGAGTACAGCACAGCAGAGCAACAGAGCCAGTGTCCATGGCAGGTGAGCCAGCAGGTACATGAGAGGCTGCCCAGGGTAGAGTACAGCACAGCAGAGCAAAAGAGACATTGTCCACGGCAGGGGAGAGGCCAACACATCAGAGCAACAGGGCCAGTGTCCATGGCAGGTGAACCAGCAAGTACATGAGAGGCTGCACAGGGGAGAGGCCAGCACTGCAGGGCAACAGGGCCAGTGTCCATGGCAGGTGAGAGGCCAGCACAGCAGGGCAACAGGCCCAGTGTCCATGCTAGTAAACAATGGTCAGGACTAGCACACCTGTATGAGGCACAGGCGCATGAGGGGGATGTCAACTCACTCCTGGAAGTCATGCAGACTTGGACCTGCAGTGTGTCGGTGACAGCAGGACCACTTAACTGGGGTGACAGAGCCCCTGGTGATGTGGGGCTAATAGTGGATTGGTAAGCTGGAGAGCTGTGTGGACCAGGTGGCATAGTGGCACGTGGAGATGGAGTCATGCTGACTTCTGACACAGTGTGGGTGGGAGAGGTTTGAGGGGGGCCCTTCCACTTTTTGGGAATATGAATTGGCTTCCCTGTTTTGGGGTTGATGGGAAGTGTTGATGACCCAACAGGCACACACACACCAATTGTCCCACATCAGGTGCAGACACTGGCACTACCTCTGGTGATGCGCTGGATCCTGAGGAACGCTTGGTCTGGCTACACCTCAGGACCTCCTTCCCCTCTTTGCCTGGTGTACCCCCTACAGTGCCCTGCTTTGCCTTTTTGCCAGGGGTGGTGTTGACAGTGCACAGCTTTGCCTCAGTGCCAGGGGTGGTGTCTACAGTGCCCTGCTTTGCTTTAGTGCCAGGGGTGGTGTCTACAGTGCCCCATGCTTTGCCTTAGTGCCAGGGGTGGTGTCTACAGTGCCCTGCTTTGCCTTTTTGCCAGGGGTGGTGTCTACAGTGCCCTGCTTTGACTTTGTGCCAGGGGTGGTCTCTACAGTGCCCTCCTCCACCTGCTTCAATGGACTCAGAATTGGGGTAGATGTGGTGGGTGGATGTGTCCCTGTGCTCTTCCTAGGTGTACCCCTGATATTCAATACCTACTCAATGTACACAGACACTGCATGTGTAGGTCTGTGTGAAGTTTCAGTGACAGGAGAGTCTTTTGCTGGTGATGCCTCTGTGGCATGTGAGCCTGATGTTTGCCTCATTGATCTCCTGGCCATGATCTTCCCCGACTGGCTCTTGTCTGTGCATTGTGGGGTGGCCCTGCTCTTCGGTGGGGGTGGTGTCTGTGGGCGGGAGTGCCTGGGTTGTGTCTGTTGTGTGCTCCTTGTGCTGTATCTTTTTGGTGACGCAGGCAAACCATGGTCACTGTCATCTGATGTGGCCACTGACTGGGGGGTGGACAAAGGCACCTGAGCTGCAATGGGTGCATGTGCTTGTTGAAGGGCTGACGTCACTGTGGATGACAACGCCTGGACTGTACGGTGTAGCCCACCCACGTCAGAGTGTATGCCCTCCATGTATGCAAACAAAAAAGGTTTCTGTTTCCAGATACCCAAGAGCCTTGCTCAAAAAAGTAGTACAGCCAACACACACTGGGGTTGACCGTGAGACATATGTTAATGTGTGTAAAAAGGGAGAATTGCTCCTTTTTTAGGTGTCCCCTCACTCACCGGGGTTGCCCCACGGTGACATGCTTCATCATTGGGGCCATCGCAGTCCTCTACGGGCTGGGGCGTGCTACGACTTGCGGAGTTATGTAGGAGCACTTTTAAGGACTATGTGTGGTGCATGTGTAATTGTGGGGAGTGGACTATGTGATGTAAATTAAAAATACCTGCCCAGTAGGTTTCAATAAACTTTATTCTGGCCTCTAGGTGGTAATATTAAAAACGGGGTGGGGAGATAGGCTACCCTAAACTTAATGTGTTCAGATGTTCCTATCAACTCCTATAGTCGACATGTTTCGTGCATACCCCAAGCACTTCTTCGGGACTACACAGGGACCAGCCCTGTGTTCGCCACAGGATCAGACTCTTCTGACAACAGTTACAATCGTAACCAACCACGAAATAGACGAGGTAGAGCAGGGAGGAGATTGAATAGAGGAAACTCCTGGCAACCCTACCAGGGTCCTCCACCACAGTTTTTCTACGGGCATCCCCCGTTTCAGCAACCATACCCACAGCAACCGTTCCCGTTCTGGGACAACACCCAGATGCAAGGCATGCCACAACAGCCTTTTTTAGGGAGAGGAAAAAGACCAGGCCGAGGAAAAACCAGAGGACAGCAAGTACAATGGGCACAACCTCTGGAAACCAGCAGAACCCACACGAGGAGCCAAGGACCGGTAACAACACCATCAACCAGCAACATCTGAGCCTAGTGGTGAACCTCTCTGACAAAGTTTTAACACCAATTCAAAATAAGGTTTTGGAAAAAGGCCTAGGATTCGTCCCCACCACAAATTTGGATAAATTTAAACTGTACTGTGAGTTAAAGGAATTTATTCGCAGTATAAAACTACAGGTTTATTTTAAAGATAAACCTCAATCAGTGGAAGCTGTGAGTGACACAGGACTAAAGAAAAAATCCTCTTTCACCCCCCCTACTAACAGTCTACCAGTGGAACTACTGGCATTTGAAAAGGCCATCTTAAAGGATGTGACGGACTTGGATACAGGGTCTTTTAAGACATTTCACAACACCAGCAGAGTTGAGAAAGAAGCCATCCACGAACTAGCTAATGACACCAGCATTACAATTAAACCAGCCGATAAGGGCGGGGCTATTGTGATACAGAACTCCACAGATTATGAGAATGAATGTCTAAGACTATTAGCGGATCAAAGGAATTACGAGGTTCTCAGGGCGGACCCTACAGAACGCCTGAGAATTGAGATTGCCGGAATGGTGGAAGAATGTCAGGTAAATGACTGGCTTACCAGAAAGGAAGCGGATTTTCTGGATAATAAACACCCCAGGACTCCGTATTTCTATACGATCCCGAAGATCCACAAAAGACTGGAGAAACCACCTGGGAGACCAATTGTTTCAGGGATCGGGTCTATACTAGAGCCCCTATCCAAGTTTGCAGACGCATTCTTGAGACCAATAGTACAGAGAACAGAGACCTATTTACAGGACACGAAATCAGTGTTGTGCCTCATAAAAGACCTCGTTTTTGACCCTTCCATGCAAATTCTAATCGGTCTCGACGTGGAGAGCCTATATACAAGCCTCCCCCATAGAGAGACACTACAAATTCTGGAGGACATCCTATTTTAGAACGAATGGGACTACAAAACACCGAGACATGTGGTGTTGGAATGTTGCCGTTTGGCGCTAACCGAGAACTTTTTCCTTTTCCAACAAACAATATACAAACAAACCCATGGAACTAGCATGGGAAGCACATTCGCGCCGAGCGTGGCGGGATTGTATGTGCACTGGCTAGAGAAAAAGAAAATCTTGAGTACAGACAACCCTTACTCCAACAACATCCAGTTGTGGAGACGTTATATTGATGACGTTTTCCTCATTTGGAATGGGAAAGAGCAAGAGGCAAATGCTTTTCTTGACTGGCTGAACCTACAGGATCCTTTCCTAAGGTTCACCTCAACAATGAGTTGTGAACTGTTAGTCTTTCTGGATTTGAACATTAAGGCTGAAAGAGGAATACTGACTACCACAACACATTTTAAGCCTACATCAAGGAACTGCCTGCTTAGCTTTGAGAGCTTTCACCCACGCCAGCTTCGGGAAAATCTGCCTTTTGGACAGTTCCTACGGCTCAGGAGGAACTGTTCTGAGAAAAGTGATTATGAAGTACAAGCGAAAGAGCTTTGTGAAAAACTACAACAAAGACAGTATCCCAAAAAGATAGTCCAAAGAGCAAAGAAAAGAGCATCCAATAATAACAGGAATGCACTGCTGGAAGCAAAACAAAAGGAACCTCCAACAGATACTTCTGAAAGAAGACCTATCTGTATCACCACCTACACGGTAGCTTCACAACAGGTAACAAAAATTGTGAAAAAGCATTGGAAAACATTGAACAGTGGAGGTCTGAATATCACCCAACCTATGTTCAGTCATCGGAAAGGGAAAAACCTAAAAGATCTGGTGGTACATACACGTCCAAGGAATATGGAAGGTCCGATCCGAAGACTACATCCACTACCAGTGGGTCATCACCCATGTTCTAATTGTAGTGTATGCCACCTTACCGAAACTACAAAACAGGTGACATGTAACACAGGCCTTGTGTGGGACCTGAAAAATTTCTCGAATTGTAACACGTCAGGGGTCGTATACATGATCACATGTGTGTGCAATCTGCACTACATAGGAATGACCACCAGAAAGGTCAACAAGAGAATGGTGGAACATCGAAGCAACTTCAGGGGTAAACACTCAAATACAAAAATGACCACACACTTTTTGGAAAAGGCACATACACCCAACGACATGCGGTGGGTAGTTTTAGAAATCCAACAGCCCCATGCTGATATGGAAAAGAAACTACTTGAAAAAGAACAGCGTTGGGTGTTCAGACTCCGTTCACATATTGTGGGACTGAATGACGATATCCCCTGGGGACAGTTCACATGAATATGAATTCTGTTGATATGAGTGTTTACTCATATAGAATAAGACTCATTGAGCATCATGTATGTCAATATCATCGTTGAACCGACCTGTCTTAGAACATTGATGGTGTTGTTTTGACTTTTCTCGGCAAGCCCCATAAATGTGAAAGGTTTACCATTAGTCATTTTAACCAATATGGTAACATACTAATGGAGCAACTTCAATGTAACTACCACCTTTGTTCCAAACCGTCTGTGAACCATGATGAGGGTAACTTAACCCATTCCACGAATCCCAGCAAACTGTATCACCTAGTGAAAAGCGAGGAAATAACCAATAGGGCGTATTTGTTTAACCCGATGTACTGATAATGCATGTATAAAGAAAGATATGAAATAGAAACCCCTTTCCACCTCGTTTTGCGTGCATAAAAAGTGATGTATGCACTTAAAAAATTACCCGGCCAAATTATTATCTGGTAATATGTAATATATCTCATGCAACATCCTAAATTATTTTTTAAGCACATTCATGTGCGTATAGCACCGTTTTTCAAACGTTTCGTTATATGAAAACGTAAACGGTACCCCTAAGATGGCCGCCGCAAGGTCTATAGGCGGAAGGCACGTTACGCTCTAGTTTACGCAAGGGCGGCTACACGTGGAGCGTGAACTGCGAACGGCACTCCTTCAAATACAACACCGTAACCCCCAGTCCGATAACATCCGGACCGGAGGGACACAAGTAGGTGCCTAAATACGGGCGGTATCCAGTGCACTAGTAAGTAAGGACGGGGCAATGGGGCCCGAGAAAGGATGTGGTTAATATCGCCATCCGGCGCGGACCTGTGGTTATTTACAAAAACCTCGTTTTCTTCTTCCATCAGAGTTGCTAGGATATCGATACCCCTCCGACTCCATGGGGCCCAGTTAGGTCTCTTGAAAAGTATGTATGAGTGAGTGTGACTGGTGAATGCTTGGGTATGTCACTGAGAGTGGTGTGTTTTATATCACGTTATTATGCACGAAATAAATCACGTTTTTGTGCATGAAAACAACCACGGTCAATATGTCCGTTTCTAGATCACAGAAAATCACCACATTTTCTGCCTGCCAACTATGTGTGATAAGATTTGGGGGTATTCACCCCGTGATTTTTTAAGTTGTTTTTTATCTTTCAGGAACCACGTGTTTTTTGGAACAAAATACGTAGGTATTGTTTGCATGCACTTAACATAGTTTGCTGCATTTAAAAAGTAATTTTGATAAATTCTCATTGAAGAGTTAAGGAGTGGCGAACACAGGGCTGGTCCCTGTGTAGTCCCGAAGAAGTGCTTGGGGTATGCACGAAACATGTCGACTATAGGAGTTGATAGGAACATCTGAACACATTAAGTTTAGGGTAGCCTATCTCCCCACCCCGTTTTTAATATTACCACCTAGAGGCCAGAATAAAGTTTATTGAAAACCTACTGGGCAGGTATTTTTAATTTACATCACATAGTCCACTCCCCACAATTACACATGCACCACACATAGTCCTTAAAAGTGCTCCTACGTAACTCCGCAAGTCGTAGCACGCCCCAGCCCGTAGAGGACTGCGATGGCCCCAATGATGAAGCATGTCACCGTGGGGCAACCCCGGTGAGTGAGGGGACACCTAAAAAAGGAGCAATTCTCCCTTTTTACACACATTAACATATGTCTCACGGTCAACCCCAGTGTGTGTTGACTGTACTACTTTTTTGAGCAAGGCTCTTGGGTATCTGGAAACAGAAACCTTTTTTGTTTGACTTATATCTTGGAGGACTAGCCTAGCTTACAATCCTCTAACTCCCTTTCTATATGTTGTCTCCATGTATGCAACCACCTGTCCTAATTTCTTGTCATGGTCACTGAAGGCATTGAGCAGTGCGGTCTGGCCCACAAAGAGCTGGCGCAGGAGCTCTACACACTCTGCAGTGGGGGCAGCAGGGGGGGGCAGGTGCAGGAGCAGCGGTGCCAGGTGTGAATGTGACCCATCCCCTCTTAGTGACACGGATACGGGCAGCACCAGAAGAAGTGGATGGGAGGCTGGGCACTGGCTGCTGGGTGGTAGATGATGATGCAGACTCCCCTTCCCCTGTGCCTGCCAGCATGGATGCATCCCCACTGGCATCAGATGAAGTGGTATTCTGTGTCTCAGCCACGGATTCCTCCTGCATACTTCTGTCTCCCTCAGATGCGCTGGTGGGCTCTGTATCACTGTCCTCCGCTGCAGCTGTAGTGCTACTCTCGGCACCACTGGGTTCAGGCTCATGTTCCTCCGTGGTCTCTTGCGAATCTGCATGAGAGAGAGATACAGGGTTGTGTAAGTGTCATCATCTGGTCACATGAATTCAAGACAATGTTCTACAAGAGAGGCCCAAATCTACATGCTAACCACCACCCCCTGCAATCACTGTGAAGCAACACACAACATAGACCACAACAGTGCCTGCAACACTGAATATCTGCCATGAGTGAGCCATGTTGATGCCACGCAGCACTACACCCTGCCCATAGATGAAGTGTACCACACACACAACTTTGCATGCCCACACCTTGGGACATGATGAGTTTACAACACTTGTTACCACTAACAGACCTTCAGGGTATTATTATTATTATTATTTTATCAATTTATAGGGCGCAACAGCTACCCAAAAAGGGTTTCCCGGCGCCTAGACACAGCTAGATTGAGGGCAGAGAAGGGTAGAGGAGGGGACAACACACACACCTATTAGGACATCACAGTCCCCAATGCCACGTAGGCCATAGCAAGCACCATGTGGTAATCTGGGGCACATGATTTGCAGATGTTGGGGCACCAAAGATCATGGTGCAGGAAAAGCCGGCATGCATAAATTCACACTCAGCAAGTGGACACTGCTGTTCACCCCATAATAGATCAGCCACACCATCCCAACGCTGAATGACCACGTGGAGCCCAACACATCTAGCAATGGGAAAGTACAGCAGGGAGGATCTGCTCAGTAAGGCCAGGGTGGCACAGTACCTGATACAAGCACACATCACAACAGCCACTCACATGACACAGCACAGCACAGCAACACACGCACATCGCATGGCTCACCGCTGCCACAGGCCCTGCACACATGCATCCACTCCAAGCCAATGTCAGGCTCCCCAGATACTCACCAGCCCTGCCTTGCTTGCCATGCTCCCTCAGACGTGCATCCAGGTCTGGATGAGTCACTGCCAAGATGCCTGCCATCACTGGAGTCATGCTGCGCCGTGCCAAACACCCTGTGCATGGTAGCATCCCCAATGTCATCTCAGGCACGGTTTTTGCAAGCCGACTGATGTCGTCCTACCTCTTGTGGCAGTGTGTTCGTCAACGGTTGGATACCCTGAGGGCTCGCACCTCTGTTGCAATTGCCCTCCACACGGCCTTACGCTGGTTTAGCTTGAGCTGCATGTATGAGAGAAAAGAAGGGTTAATGACCAGTTCCACAATGTCAGGTACCAACATCAATCAGTACAGTAGCAAGACCCAGACTCAGGACCTATTGTAACCTCCCTCCCTCCCAAACTGGGGGACCCCTCAAGGGCACTTGTGGGCGTAGAGGGTCCAGGATAATCTCACAAATGCAAGATGCATTAACATAATATGCATCGACAGAAGTGTGTAAGTCTGCAATTACACAGGGCACAGGTGTGGCACATGTAATAGTCAGTGGGAAGGAACTGGTGCAAGGAACATGTAGGTCTGGTGGTGTTTTTCGTTTGTGTGGGCAGTCACTGGTCCAACTCTCTGAGTCACACTGAGTCAGACAATGGGGGCACACAGAAATACTCACACAAGCAATTACTGTCCTGGCACCTACATGGCAAACATTCAGTGGCTCTGTATAGCTGACAATGTGACACTCCCCATTCACACATACAGGAGCAGGCATGGCAAAGAGTGACATTGTGACACACACACTCCCTAGCCCTGGAGACAGCTTGTCTGTCAGTGTTTGACACAACCCCACACCTTCAGGCATATACTGCAGCAGCACAACTACACGTCTGACACCCCCCTGCCCGACAGCTACCTTCATGGTGACTTACCACGACATTGGGACCACCAAACAGCCTTGGGTACTGTGCCAGCACCTCGTCCACAAGAACCTCTAGCTCCTCGCTGGAGAATGGACTGGCACGGATCTTCTCTGTCCTTGCCATCCCTGTGGACATGGAACACCTGTGGCGGGAGTGAGTGGTGAGGGGTTCCAGGCAGCAGGCTCAGGAGGCAGCAGCAGGAGAGGGTCCCAGGCAGCAGGCTCAGGAGGCACCAGCAGGAGAGGGTCCCAGGCAGCAGGCTCTGTGAGCAGTGGAAATGTGAGGCTCACTCCCACACACTTATAGCCCCCTGGGGTCATCTGTAAGCTGCAAATCAGCACCAATTGGTTGTCCAGGTCTGCCTCTTTCAAAATCATCCAATGACCGCCTACGTTCTGGCGGAGCACACCTTCTGTGTTTTTCAAATGTGCATCATGCCACCGCGATCATCGCTCCCGTTGGCTGTAGGCAATGCTCCATGGCGGTGATGCACCGCGGGTGCCCGGGGTGCGCTACCGTGATGGTGCATCATTCAAAATCATCCAATGACCGCCTACGCGCTGGCGGAGCATGCCCACCGCCATGTACACATGTCCATATGCCAATGGCTTCCGCACTTGTGAAGGGGGTGGTGCTGGTGTCACACCGCCGAGGACAGGCAGTAGGTACCCCGATTCATGTGGTGGAGCATGCCCACCGCCATGTACACATGTCCATATGTCAATGGCTTCCGCACTTGTGAAGGGGGTGGTGCTGGTGTCACACCACGGGGGCAGGCGGTAGGTACCGCGATTCATGCGGCGGAGCATGCCCACCGCCATGTACACATGTCCATATGCCAATGGCTTCCGCACTTGTGAAGGGGGTGGTGCTGGTGTCACACCGCCGGGGACAGGCGGTACGTACCGCGATTCATGCGGCGTAGCATGCCCACCGCCATGTACACATGTCCATATGCCAATGGCTTCCGCACTTGTGAAGGGGGTGGTGCTGGTGTCACACCGCCGGGGACAGGAGGTTGGTACCGCAATTTTCATGACCATTAAAGGCTATGTCAATCCTGAACACTGTATCAGTACACAGCAGCAACATGGTGAAGGGCACATCATTGTACACACAGTGCCATACTTCCATGTCATCCACAGGTGGACGCACGTTCAGTGTGACACACTTTGGTCTGTGGTCCCTGCCATGTTACTTATGCATTTCATGGCTGATGATGCTTGACACTCTTGAGCTGGTGTTCATGATGTGGGACAAATCCATTTGTTGTGTGTCAGTGGTTACCTTGACAAGGCTTGTGTCACTGCATTGTATAGTATCAGACTGGTGCATTCACAACAGCTCACGCACACAACTGAACGTTTTCCTGATACTGTGATCATTGTGCTGATGGATGTGTGCAGAGTTTAGATGATGCATTGAGGTGTGACAGGTACAGCAGATGGGTGTGATACAGACATGGTAATTTCAAAAACATTGGCCGATGTTGCTGCACCTTGCCTGCACATGTGAATTGTGATCTCCAGTATGTGCGCTTTCACATTCTCCGATGTGTTTGTGGCACTTGTGTATTGACAGTGGAGAGGTGTGCCCTCTGTGTGTATCAAAAGGCCAGCCATGTAACCTGGTGTGCCATGCATCTCTCAGGCAGTCGATGTTTTTCCATTACATCATTGATGGTATGTGCTGTGGCCATCTCATGATGGTTGCCACTGACATTTTCAGTTTTACTTCTCAACTAGGAGGAGGCCAAATCTCCTACGTCACCTGACAGTGCTGGAGGACATGGAGAATATTGCAATAATTAGGAAATTCCGCCTGGATAGACCAACACTTAAGATCCTGTGTGATCTATTGGAGCCCCACCTGCAGCCTCGCTGCATGGCATTCACACCCACATACAAGGTGATGGCAGCACTCCACTTTTTTGCGACAGGTTCCTTCCAGGAGACCGTGGCTAGCGCTGGAGGGATGTCACAGCGGATGTACGTTGTTACAACGCATGCTTTTAGCACGCATGCTGTAACAACGCGGTTTTTATAACGCATTCTTTTACAACGCATAATACAAAGGGGTGTTGGATAGTGAATATTTTAATTTACTATTCCAACACCAGTCCCCGTTGACACTAGGGAAGGTGTTAGATAGTAAATTAAAAGTATTCCCCATCCTTGAGCGCCCCCCAGAGTCATGCGTTGTAATAGAATGCAATTTAAAAACCGCGTTGTAATAGCACTGCGTGCTAAAAGTTGCGTCGTAAACGACGTTCCCAGTCACAGCCCATGTTCAGCATGGTGCTGAGGGATGTTCTTGCTGCCATGATGCTGTTTCGGAATCGCTACATCCATTTCCCTAAGGGAGGAGAATTGGCTGCCGTGAAGGGTGACTTCTATCCCCTTAAGCGCATCCCACATGTTGTTGGTGCCATCGATTGCACCCATGTAGGCCTGGTGGCACCACAGGCGACGGAGCACATATATAGGAACCGCAAACATTTTCATTCCATCAATGTGCAGGTGGTCTGCCTTGCGGACATGACCATTTCTCATGTGTGTGCGAAGTATCCTGGCTCGGCGCATGATTCGTACATCATGAGAAACAGCATGGTGCCCCGGAGGATGGATAATCTGCATCCCGAGCGTGCTTGGATTGTGGGTGAGTATGCCTACTGATATGGTGTGCCGTGTGTTACCTGTTGCACTCTGGCTGTGCAACATTGCAATGGGTGTTTGTCATTCACAGTTGACTCTGCATATCCCAGTCGGCCATGGCTGTGAGCCCCCTCAGAAATTCCAGGACCCCGGCTGACATCCTCCTTAATGACGCCCATGGCTGGACCCGGCGGGTAATCGAATGGACTTTTGGCCTGCTAAAGTCTAGATTCAGATGTCTTGACAGGACAGGAGGTGCACTGGCATACTCGCCTGGGAAGGTATGCAAGATAGTTTTGGCATGCTGTATGCTGCACGACCTGGCCATCCACAAGGGTATCCCCCTGCTCCTGGATGATGGGGAGGAACCAAGGCCACCACCTGCTCAAGGATCTGAGTCTAGTGATGAGGACAGTGGAGAGGATGAAGGAGTAGACCTGCGCCAGCAGCTCATCGAACGCTACTTCACTTGAAGGTGGGTGACGAGGTACAACGTGTACATTGTGTGGTGTGGTTGCTGTGTTGTGAAGGGCTATGCGCTGATGTAACAGACAGGCACGCGTTCAGTCACCTGTGTGTGGTAAAAGTGACATTGACGTTCCATATGTGAACGTATGCTGGACCCTATTTGTTCACACCTGCAGCCCATTGTCTATATGCCTGTAGTGTCTTATGTATGTTTTGTGTAGTGTTCTGCCTGTGATGCCACAATGAGACCAGTGACTGTTGTTCTGTTGTGTCTCCCTAGGTGCTACAGACGAATCCTGCACTACATACTGTACATCATTTGGACACATCATGGACATTGTCTACATTGCAAATATTGCACTAAAAACGATACAGCACAAAATCTGGTGCATAAGGTATTTTATTTTGACAATGGACATGTGATTTGTGCGGGAATATTTACATGACAGTGGGGAATGAGCAGTGAGTTGACAGTCCTGTTCGCTGAGATGCAAGAATAGAGTCCACATGGATGTGGTGGCCCAATCCAACAGACAGGTGAAATTGCCAAGGAAATGTGGGTAAAGACAGTCCAAACAGTCAATGCAGTAGGGAAGAGGGTTGTCATCACGGCTGGCTCCGTGACTGGCGTGTGGCAGGTGCTTTGCCTCCGCAGACTCCCAGGCTCTTCTTTGGATGCCCCCTAGGTCTCTTTGGCGGTGGGGGGCCTGCTGAATGGCAAGTGGCGTCAGGGGACTCGTCCCTCTCTGTTGGCGCAGGGGAGGATGGTGCACTCTCATCCTGCGGCACAACAGGAGGGGATTGAGGTGGTGGTTGGGATACAGGCCTGTCCCTCTGCAATGCCACTTGCTGGTCCATGAGGTCCACCATCTGTCCAAGGCGGTTGTCGATGAACCTCATCAGCAGGATGAGCTCCCTTAAAAGTTCATCTGACCGGCCACTTTGTCCCTGGACCTCTTGGTATGCCTCCACTACTCTAGTGAAGTGGTCTAGGGATGGTGTCCACTCCTCCCGAGGTCTGGTGGTGACCCTGGCCCTCCCACCTGCTCTTCTGCCACAGACCTCTTGCCTCACCACTGTCGGTCCACGCACTCTCTCCCTGCCCTCCACAGAAGTTGCTGTGGGATGGTAATCCCCTGGGACAGGGAGGATGCTGCAGGTGGTACTGGTGGTACTAGTGGTAGTGGCGGTGGCAGTGGTGAAGGTGGTGGCTGCGGTAGAGGCAGAGGCCGGGACAGCTGGGGTCTTCTGCGCTGTGTTTGCAGCAAACGTGGTGGTGGGGAGGATGGGGGCCTGGGACCTCTGGGTCTGTGGCACACCTGATGGGCCGGGCTGGAGCTCATCGTCCAAACTGTCCTGGGAGTCCACATCTGAGAGTCCATGTGCCGGGGGTGGAGACTGGCTCTGCTGGTCATTGGTGTGGTCCTCAGCAGTGAGTTCTTAATCACCTGTGGAGTAGAAGGGGAATGGTCAGTGTTTGGCACTGTGCAAGTATTGTGTCAGCTGAGTATAAACGACTGTCAGTACACTACACAAATATGAAGAAACCAGTAGTACAATTCATGGCAACACTGTGTGTAATTTCATAGTGCAGAGGAACATCATTTACTCATACATGTTGGATGTCAATGCATTGCATGCAATTGTTGCTGCGTTTCGAGATGCTGGTCTCCCACACACACATCAGGAAGAGTTAAGAAAGCTACCTACCAGTTAAGTGAGGGAGAACAGTGCAATGGCTGACACTTGCTCCTGGGTGGGGGTGGCCTCCATGCTGCTGGAGTATGGGCCAGGGGGCATGCTGGGAGTAGTGACTCAGGGCCCCCACCCCCAAACATTGCTCCAATACAAGATGGATACCGACCTGTAAATCTGTTTGTTGAACTGTGCAATGGCTGACACTTGCTCCTGGGTTGGGGAGCCTTCCATGCTGTTGGAGTATGGGCCTGGGGGCATGTTGGGAATAGTGATTCAGGGCCTGGTAGTGGTAGTGCAGGCCTCCCACCCCCAAATATGTCTCCCAGTGAGGATGGCTACCTACCGGTTAAGTGAGGGAGAAAGTGCAATGGCTGTCACTTGCTCCTGGTTTGGGGTCACCTCCATGCTGCTGGAGTGTGGGCCAGGGGGCATGCTGGGAATAGTGATTCAGGACCTCCCACCCCCAAACATTGCTCCAATAAAAGATGGATACCAACCTGTAAGTCTGTTTGTTGACCTGTGCAATGGCTGACACTTGCTCCTGGGTGGGGGAGCCTTCCATGCTGCTGGGTTTGTGGGACAGGGGCATGCTGGTAGTGGTAGTGCAGGCCTCCCCCCCAAACATTTCTCCCAGTGAGGATTGCTACCTACTGGTTAAGTGAGGGAGAACAGTGCAATGGCTGACACTTGCTCC
The DNA here is from genome assembly GCF_964263255.1 of Lissotriton vulgaris. Lineage (NCBI taxonomy): Eukaryota > Metazoa > Chordata > Amphibia > Caudata > Salamandridae > Lissotriton > Lissotriton vulgaris. The sequence goes on along the minus strand of NC_141699.1, from coordinate 466,935,992 downwards.
TGTGTGGGGGAGCCTTCCATGCTGCTGGAGTGTGGGCCAGAGGACATGCTGGGAGTAGGGATTCATCGCCTCCCACCCCCAAACATTGCTCCAATTCAAGATGGATTCCGACCTGTAAGTCTGTTTGTTGATCTGTGCAATGGCTGACACATGCTCTTGGGTGGGGAGGCCTCCATGATGCTGGGGTGTGGAACAGGGGCATGCTGGTAGTGGTAGTGCAGGCCTCCTACCCCCAAACATGTCTCCCTGTGAGGATGGCTACCTACCGGTTAAGTGAGGGAGAACAGTGCAATGGCTGACACTTGCTCCTGGGTGGGGTTGGTCTCCATGCTGCTGGAGTGTGGGCCAGGGGGCATGCTGGGAGTAGTGATTCAGGGCCTCCCACCCCCAAACTGTGCTCCAATACAAGATGGATACCGACCTGTAAGTCTGGTTGTTGAACTGTGCAATGGCTGACACTTGCTCCTGGGTGGGGGCGCCTTCCATGCTGCTAGAGTGTGTGCCAGGAGGCATGCTGGGAATAGTGATTCAGGGCCTCCCACCCCCAAACATTGTTCCAATACAAGATGGATACCGACCTGTAAGTCTGTTTGTTGAACTGTGCAATGGCTGACACATGCTCCTGGGTGGGGAGGCCTCCATGCTGCTGGGGTGTGGGACAGGGGCATTCTGGTAGTGGTAGTGCAGGCCTCCCACCCCCATACATGTCTCCCTGTGAGGATGGCTCCTTACCTGTTAGGTGAGGGTGGACAGTGCAATGGCTGACACATGCTCCTGGGTGGGGAGGCCTGTATCCTGCTCAGCTGTGGGACAGGGGGCATGTTGGTAGTAGTAGTGCAGGCCCCCCTCCCCATACAGGCCTCCTAAGCAAGATGGCTAGCTATCTGTTGTGTGAGGGTGGACAGTCTAATGATGTTTTGGTATTGCAAGGAAGTAGTTCTCAGTGTGTTGTTTGGCATTTGTTTGTACTTACCAGCCTCCGCTCCCCCGGCTACTCCTGTGAGACTCTCAGGAAGCAGTATGGCAAGCACCTTCTCCTACCCATGGTGTGAATGTTTTCTGTGGGAGGGGAAGGCCACTGCCAGTCACGTTCGCCAGCGTCCAGTTCTTACTCCTCCTCTCCTTGACAACCCTCTTGAGATCATGCCACCGCTTCACGATCTCCTTCTTGGATCTTGGGGTGGTCCCTACTGCATTCACCCTTTGGACTATCCTTTCCCACATTTGTGTCCTCGTGGCTAATGGTGTCTGTTGGACCAGGCTACCAAACAGTTGTGGCTCTATTCTTACAATCTCATTGACCATGACTGTCAACTCACTCTCGGTGAATTTGGGCATTTTATGTGTTGTCATGGTGTGTGGTGGTTGAGGTGTTTGTTGGTGCAGGGGTGTGGGTGCAGGGGTATGGTGTTGAGGTGTGAGGTGTGTTGTGTGCTGTGGGATTATTTGTGCTGGTGTACAGGTGGTGGTGATGGTGGTGGTGGATGTGTGTGTGTGCTTTGCCCTTTTGCCTCTCCTGTTAGATGTGGGGTATGGCCTTCTATTATGGAGTGTTGCAAAGGATTGTGGTTTGTGAAGGGGGTGGCTTTATACTCAGCTGTGTGGTTGTGTCCATGTGGATTTTGGGTGTCAGGTGTGTTGTGGGAGTTGTCCAGAGTTTTTATTAAAATTTTTGCTTTATTTGTTTTATTTGTATGTGTGTTATGTATTTGGGGGGCATGGCTTATTTTATTTGTGCACTGTTTGGCATCACTGCGGTGTTTTGGCATCATCCGCCATGTTTTTCATGTCCCGTCCGCTACGGTGTCTATGCTGCAGCTCTTCTGCTATTTTTCCCATTCACTCCTGTGTGCGACCCCGGCGGTCGGTAACAGCGGTTCCGACCGCGACACCCTCGGGGTTATCATAATTTCCCGTCCAGTGTGTCCACTCTCCTTGCGGCGGGTTGTAGCTTTTCCGCAGCTTTTCTGACTGCCGCGGTCGATTTTTGGCCGTCACCGCCCGCGTCGGACGGCTTTGCTTGGCCTGCTACCGCCGCGGTTGGTCTTTAGTGGCGGTTGATCCTAATCTGGCCGCCGGCGTATCCGCAGTGCAGGCGGGCGGTTGGTTTCTGCCTCCATGGCGGTCGGAGTGGTTTTCCGCCCGCTATCCTAATGACCCCCAAAGTATTTTCATTTTACATTCTATATATTTTTCAAATGATACAAACACTGTGAATAAATTGTTTTACATTTATTTTTGAGTATTTTTGATATACGTTTACATTACTATGTAAAACATTTTACAACTTTACCTATATTTACAATTATTAAGCAGTTCGCAAATGTTTTACAAAATATATCCAATACTTGCATTTTTTTTCATTTCAATTATTCTGCCATTTCCTATACTGCTTACTTTATTTAGTAGTCTATGTTATTTTTGAATGGTGGCAAATCTGCAGGCTAGCGGTTTCTTAATTACTCTTCCAATGTAGAGGTAAATCCTATTGTTATCTATTTTTAGAGATTGTATGCATGGTCAGAGATTGTTAGTAAGATCAATATTTGTATGTTATTGCCAAAGTGTAGTAGTTGGTTGAGGTTAGTGATGAAGGTCTAGTTATATTTCATTTTATATGTATTTTTATGGTAAGGGAATATATTGTATTTCTCACTATTTTAGGAATTTAGATGAGTTAGTCACCATTTTTGTGGGATATGTTTGCTTGCTGGGAAGTGAATCAGTGAGCTCCCACCCCTTTCTGTTTGAAAAGGCTCCCTTGAGCCAGTGAGCTGATGTGCTTGTGGAGATGCACCTGTGCTCCTGTGAGAGGTACTGAGACCTGGAAGGATTGTGGCAGCCTGTTCAGCAACCCCAGATTGAATTTGTTTTTACCTCTACTGATGACGGATGATATCCAGAAACACGTGTCTAGAGATTTACAGCACTAACCTGCACCAACTTTGGTGGAACGCACCAGTAAATATTCATATAAGCATGTTCCATGAACTGCATTTACCATAATGCTAAGGGGCGGACTGTGCTGGGAGGTGAAGCAGTGTGCTCCCACCCCTTTGAAGTTTAGTTACTTTAATACTGAAAATTTAGTGTCATTACTTTATTTTGTACATTATGTTTTGCGTTTTATTTTTATTATTTATACTGAATTTTTATTTTGTCTATGTTGCAATATGAGTTTTCCTTAATTTAGTGTCTTGGTATTTTTTTGTTGTTTGGTGTCTTTTTTGACAGTTTTGAATTTTTTTTTGGAGATATAGGGGTCTATTAGGATGGCGGGCGGACTCCGGTCCACCCGCCACCCTAGCGGTGCTGGGACCGGCCACCAATGGTGCGGCGGTCCTGCACCACCAATTAGGATGTGACCGCAACCATGGCAGTCGCATCCTGTATATTTGTGGCGGGCACTGCTGTATTCAGCACCCGCCACAATGTTAAAGGGCATGTTGAGCATGTGCATGCACAACGTTCCAGGCACTGCGTGGTGCCTGCCCCCTGGTGCATGCAAATGTCAGGGTTACCAAAGGTACCCCCAAAGTGCAGCCACCTACCCCCCAAACCCCTGGGATCCCGCAACGGACCCACAAAGGCATTGTCTGCATGCCTTTTCATAGCGGAGTCTCCGCCATGGAAAGGCATGAGACAGCCATCATCGTAATTAGGATGCCGGTGCCTGGAAGGCACCGCCACCATATTGCAGGTATTTTCCGCCCAGTAGGCAATCGGGCGGATTGCCTGCTGGCGGACGGTCTTTCCATCTGCCTGGGTCCCCACCGCCATCGTAATATGGTGGGGAAAATGTTAGGCGGACGGACAGAAATGGAGGGGGGATCGCCCCACCATGCGAACGGTGGTGATCCGCCCGCCACCCTAGTAGACCCCTTAATTTTTTATTGTTATCTTATTTTCTGTATAACAAAATATTTAAATTATTTTTGCAGATACATTTAAACTATATTTTAATTTAGACCTTACTTTGTAATTGTAAAGGCTTTAGGTTTTGAGTGTGTTGCAGCCTTTTGGACTATAGCTTTAATCAGGCAAGGTGATGCTTTGTAGCACTGGTGGCTTCTTATGCAGCAGTTAGTTGCCCATGTTTCTTTCCTTTCTATACTGGTTTTATCTGGAAAAGTGTTTTTATTTCAAACTGTTTTTAAGTTTAATTTCATTGGTTGTAGTTTTTGAACCTGATAAGGTAAACCATCATTATGTTTTTGTTGGTGTTCATATATGTTTAGTTACTATGTTTTAAATTAACATATTTAAATATTTATATACAAATATATTGATTTTGAGCAATATGTAGTATGGCTATACTTTTTTGTGGAATGGGTCTTGTTCCATTTGTTTCATTGTGTTGGTGATATGTTGGATTTCTTTATTTTTTTCCGATAGTTAGGTCTTTCAATATTTAATCCCCCCTTTTTTTGTTATCAATATTTGTGATTTTGTGTTTTATTTATAGGATATAGATATTGGGGTCTCAATATTTTTTAAACTTTATCTTTGTGTCTCAATATTATTTATCTCTATATTATGTTGTATGAACTAACCACAAATCGATGTCTAGCCTCGTCAAATGTTAGAGTTTATCATCATTGTATAGATTTCCCATCCTGTGACAGGCACTTTCAATCAACTTCGTAACACCATTAATACTACACATAAGCGAAACCATTAAATGCAGTAGACTTCTGTCTCAGGCAAAAAGAGTGAATTTTAAGAACTTGCTTAACCATCCTATCACAATATCGTGAATTGAGCAACATTAGAAATGGGATTTCTGAGCCATTCTTTACTGCATGTCAAAAGCACAGCGCACATGAAACTCTTGCCAAAGCAATCAGCCAGTGAACACCACTCCTTATTTTGCAGTGGAACTAGCCATTGGGTTAGATCCTGCAGCTGAGCAGCCAAAATTGACATTCGAAATCTGACTTCCTGATCATACAGGAGTTTTAATGTGGTCATTTTAATTATTGGGTGAGCACCAGACCTCAAAAAATCATTGTCAAAACCAATAATTCTCGCCTAGGTGACAGCTGTTATCTTTGGCAAGTTTTTATCCATGTTGTATAGCCGCGCTATGGTACATCCATAGCACATTTTATTGCTTACTTTCAGCCATGCTGCAAAGCAGCCGCACTGCTATACAACATGGCTAAAATACATTGACAAATTCAACAGCTCTCACATGGGTGAGACCTATTGGCTTTGCCAATGTTTTTTTTGCAGAATGTTGCTCCTTTTGTAGCATTAAAAATAAAATAAAGAAGGAACATTTGTAACTGGTTTGAACTCAGAAACAGCCATTAAAATAAAAAGAAAAGGTAAGTAGAATTATCAGCCTACATCATAATATGCCAAATGAATGCTTACATTACACTTATCACAAACTGAATAAGTCTAGATGTGAGCTGAAACCAAATCTAAACCTCTCCTTCCATTTAACATAATGGACCTGCCTCCTGAAAATAATATTAATGGGATCCTTTAAATGCATGAATCAGTTTGGTATCGTTCAAACCAGGACTCCTTTCTTTTTCTTTTTTTTTTGTGTTACAATTTTTTATTGAAATTTGTAAATAGAAGAAATACATATATTATGATAACTGTATGTATAATCATACAATAAATATATAAGAACATTGTTATATATAAGCATATAGTAAAACTTTTTGAATAATTATTCATATTATATAATTTAATAAATACATAAACATATAGGTGCAAGGACAAATATTTGGATTTATATTGAGGCCATAAAAAATGGAATTAACGGACTGGCAGAAGAGAGAGGTAAGGAAAGAAGGGATCCCAAAAGAAATCGATAAGTGAAAAATTTACAAATATGAAGCATAATAGAATATGAGTATGTTCCAAGGAGAAAAAGACACTCTAGAACAGCTAGGCAAATAGGTAAAAGGTGAATATAAGGGTTAAGTAATTTAATTTGATGTACATAAATATAGATGTATGAGAGGACATTCTAAATGAAAGAAAAGATAAGGTAAGATAAAGTAAGATAAAATACGATAAATACTTCCCATAACATAAATTAATTCTGCTGCTTCAAAGAAAGAAAAAAAAGTAATATTCTGTAACATAAATAAAGTACATTGTATTACAGGTATATGAATATATTGTTACGGGACCAAGGGAGATGAAGTAGGAAAAGGAAATACGAGATAAAGATAGAAAAAGAGAGTGAAATGGATAATATGGAGAAATGTATAAACAATAAATGAAAACAATAGGCATATTGTGGGGAATAAGTGTAAGCAGAGAAAAACACATGTATAAATATGTATATTAAAAGATACAGAATTACATGTAAAAGTTCTGGTGAGTAGCTATTAAAAACAACAACAAATAGTAGATAACCTCTTCCGTGCTCAGGACGGCATAAATAAATATGTGTTAAGATTTATACCCACCAATAATGAATAATGAATGAGAATAAGAGGAGATAGAAATTAAATTACTGCATAGAAGGGTCATTAACGTTAGCCCACGACTCGCTTCTGTCATCTATCTACTCTTTTTCGTCATGGACTCCAAAAGAACACAGCTAACATTTCTAGGGTTAGATTGCTACAAATTAAAGTTAAAGGGTGGTGACAGGTTGTGAAATGCAACTTTGAAGTATGGAGATCAGGAACAGCACTCTGCAGCAGGCACTTGAATCTACTGGTTTATCTTGGCAGCAAATGCAAAGTTCTGAATCGCGAAAGGTATTTGTGTTGATGTTGACATAATACATTTTAGTGCTGTTACTGATGTGTGGGAGCAGTGGGATAGGGTCTGGCAAATGTTACAGGGAGCGGGATATGATGCTGGTAGGGCAAACCAGCAGAGGAGGTGATCAGTGACAAGAGATAGTTGCTATATGCAGCACAAAGGGGCATTTTGGAGAGTGTTGGGATTAGAGGCTTCACTTGGAGCACCTGTTGCCTTTAGTGGGGCACGGTATCAAAATTATTGAGTGTTATAAAGTGTGCGTCTATGGCCGACAGCGTCATGCAAAACTGGCAGCGGAAGCTAACAGAGACTGCATGCAATCTAATGCTTCTCTTTTCCAAGTTTAAAAGATAACACTTGCCAAGCTGTACATATTCAAGTGATTCAGAAGTGAACCGATTCCATGAAATCTGGAAAGTCTCCCAGGAGCAGCAAACTGTTTCCCTGATGTTTACAGTGGAAGGCAATTTCATACAGAGTATTGATGATATTGCTGGAACATTGAAAAAAAAAGAATCTCCCTCAGAGCCCAGCCAGGGAGCGGATGCAACTACTACCAAACTGCAGCAAACAGTGCAATCGCCCTACAATGAAGTGGTTGTTTGGCCGCTGAATTCTTTACGAGCCATAAAGTTGTCTGTTAGTTGAATTTTAACAACCTACTTTAGAAATGTTGGTGTGAAAATGCTCAACGCCGCAGTGCTTTACAAATATATATATATATATATCGTTTTTTTCCCCCAGTTTTATGTAGCGTAAACTTGACCCAAAGTATTGTAATGCTTTACATGAACACCAGTTAAAGGGACAATATTTTTTTCTTTTTATAGGCACAGGGAGACTTAGTGATTTGCCCAGAATCACAGTATGTTGGGGTGCCGCCGAGACTCGAAACGGGTTCCCCAGTTTCAGAGTCAGGAGTTCAGTTGTGGTGGCGGTCTTGTAATATTTAATATGTTCCCGATTTGTGCTAATGACTTTTCACTCATCCCTCCCCTCCGGGACTGCACCACAAGTCAGTCTTCTAACACACATCATACATTCTGGTCCTGTGAATTACAAGTTTGCTGGTCTAAGTAGGGATAAGCATAAAGGATGCAGGGGCATATTATCAAGACAGGAGATAGAATTATTGCCGCTTTATCGGCAGAAAACTGCAGATAAAGCAGCGATTATGGGCTTGATAATATGCTCTATGGAATTCCAATCGAACCCCATGTTAGATGTGAAGACATAATAAGATAATTTCATCTCCTGTCTTGATAATATGCCCCGCCGTTCTCTTGCCACTAAAACTCTCATCTTCACAAGACAGTGAACTTATCCAGCATAGTCTGCCATTCTGAGAACCACACGCAAATGCTGTCACATAGGTAGGATTTGAGAAAGGAAGGGATATGAGAAAAAGCAAATAAGGGCTGCAATGCTGACTTGCACTCACTTGTTCTTTTGCTTCCCTCTATATACCCGTGTGCACATGTGCAGAAAGCTACAAAAAAAGAGATGTACACACTCAATTTCACTATATAATCACTGAAAGTGGGTGACGGATATGTAACACAAGCCAAAACTCATGACAATATCACCTGGTGCATAGACAGGCCTTATGTAAAAAACAGTGCTGTATAAAAGAAGTATTTTTGCAGAGAGCCAGCACAATCGAGATGCCTCCTAGAGATTCAGGGAAGACTTCACCAAACTGTGCAGGGGACAACCATGGAGCTTGGAAAGTAAATGCTGCTCAGTGGGGGAAGCAGGGGAGAATGGGGGTGCTAGAGAGGAGCTGGGAGGAGGCTGTAAAGATGAATTAGGAAGACCAATCCCGGAGGTGTGGCAGCAACAGGGGAAACTGGGGTGTTTGGGTATAAGGGAACAATCCAGGAGGGAATAGGGTCTGTATTAAAACATTTTAAAAAATAGACCAAAAAAACGACAAAACCTCGTGTACTGGCAGCAGAAAACCAGTACAATTGAGACGAAAACACGAAAAGGAAAGAACCCATGCCAGATGTGATACTCTCCGAATAGGATTTAAACATTTAGAAATTGTATTGATTCGTACAATGCAATACCATGGAATGGTGTCTGGCGGATGCTCATAATTATATGCATTTCATAGCTATCATGCCATTGTGCTTTGCAGTGCCACTGACCCAGTACTAAATGCCAGGAAGTCTTGTACAAACAATGCAAGTTTTACATTTAACATGGCTGTTTCATTAAAGCATGCATGTTTTGTAAGCCAGCCAGAAATGTGTTGCCTGAGGAATGGTGCAGCAGAAGTCACAAGACGTGGGCTTGTTTTCATGCATGTCTGGGGGACAAAAACTCACAGAGGGGCATGTAACGCCCAACAGTACCAGCGGCAATGCACGCGCAGTACATTGCTTCGAGACGCAACAAAACCCATTTTTGCACTTTAAAATATCTCTAAAGGAAACTAAATAGAACACGTGCCACGAGGAACACTTGGAGGTAATTTAGTACGTCATTTAGAGTCACACCTGCGATTTTTGGCTTGCCCCTTGCGACCCCTGGCCTCAAGAAGTGTCAAAATCAGTGCCAAGAATACAGGGATGTCTCTGCATTCATTATTGTCAGCCTTTTTTCATTATACTAATAGTGAATAATATTTTATTATCTTTTAGTGTAATAAAAAAATAGCATATATGTGTGAGTCAATTGACAAGTAGTGAGTGAGATTGTGGTCTAGATGTTTAATTCCTTAATGCCTCGCAATGCTGCACCAAACTTGCTGCGCTGCCCTGCATCAAAGGGAGAAAGGAATAAATGTGCCATATCTAATAAGATATAGTGCATGTTTCCTCTCCCTGTGCGCTGGCACACTTTTGGCAACAATGCACCATTGCACACACACCACAGATACTCCAATGGCTTTGGTTGCCAGTAAAGGCCCAAAATCTGGTCCTCGTTCTACCTCATTATATATGCTAATTATTTTGAGTAATTTTGCCACCAACCTCACAGGTCAAGCCAATGATGGACACCAGTGTGCCTTCTGCATAAAGGGACACAGCATGATTCATATCTGTAATCTTAATTCCCATAACAGAATGTCCTAATTTAATACTTCTGTGAATGGCTCTGCCCCAAAGGCGAACAAAAGAGGGGTCAGTGGACAGCTCTGTCTGATGCTACATTCGAGCTTCCAATTCTCAGAAATGACACTATATTTTTCACTCTCACCCTAACATGAGAATACAGTAATGATACCAAACTACGACATTCATGTTTTGATTGGCTCTAGTGTGTGACCACTTCTTTAAGTCATTAGTCATTAGGATTTATGATGCCAGTGTCTGCAGGTGTAAGGTTAAATCTCACATTTCCTTCATGCATTTGAAAAATGATTAGGTTTGGGGAGATTTTTCCATGCATGTACACGATTGGTGCAGTCAATCAGGGCAAATCCACCTTCTTTTTTATCCTATCTCAATTTATGGATCATTTGAATCATGGAGGTTGTGAGTTTGTTAACAATTGTGGATGAGCCATTTTTCAACTATGCATCAGTAAGTGCACGATTCAATGATTCAGAAGCAGGTCTGTGTCAATAGATACTTTGTGATGCATATTCTCACTGTGGGGGTTGGTAGTGTCTGAGTTAGTTGTATGGATTGCATTTATGGCATGCCAGATTGTCAATGGATTTTTTTTAATGATCTGAGGTTCTTATAATTTTTGTGGACCATAACTGTTCTGTTTGCTTTAATTGTTTATTGCTGAATTTCTAAATTCCGCTCACTGCATTATTGCATTAAATTGTAGCCCCCAGGGATCCTTGTTCTTTGGGGATCGTGAATTTCGAGAGCAACTTCTTACACCATTCTGATCTAATGGAAGAAAACAAAGCAATGTAGATATACTCATTTCAATTTATATTTCACTTGAAATCGACAAGTTGCCTATTCTTTTTGAAGCTATCTTCAACATATTTGTAACACTAGCAAGTAAGGTGAAAAGACACATTGTATCATTCAAATAATATATTGGGAGGCCAATACTTTGCTTCAGTTTAAAGAATTGGGAAGTGTAAGGACCATACAAGTCTTTCGGATCTCAAAGGTGTCAAGGGTACTATTAGCCCATCTGTGCCATCTAGTTCCCACCTGTTAGAAATGGGGTCTCTAGTTGGCAGAGGTATGCATCCTGTCCAAGTAGGTACCACCAATCTAGTCAGGGTAAGTCATATACACAACCGAAATTAACCTGTGCTCACCCTCTGGTAGCTTGGAACAGAGCAGTCAGGCTTAACTCAAGAGGCAATGTGTAAAGTATTTGTGCAACACTTTGATCACACTAAAACAGAGAAAACACCACAAAAGACTCTACACCACTTTAGAAGAACAGTGAATATGTATCTGAGTAAAACAAGACAAAAATGTCAAAAATCCAATCAGTAGAAGTTGAGATATGAATATTTAAATATTAAGTCCATAAACAGTGCTTTGAAGTCAATAGCGTTAAAAGGTTACTTAAGATTGGCTACACTGGGGTAAATCCAAAGTGCCAGGCCATTCGTGATGGAAAGCATGCTAGCTAGAGGATTCACAAAAGCCTGCTGAAAAAGTATCTTTGTATGGAGCAAGCGCCGACGTCGAAGTTTTGATGCTTGGGTTCCGATTCAAGCAGTCGGGTTGATGCGTCGGAGTTGAGCCTCATAGTTAGTGTCGAAAGTTCGTGCTGCATCAAAGTTGAGCCTCACAGTGGCATCTCCAGATCATCACTGCATGATTGTCAAACATCCTAGTCCGTACCTTTGTCATTTTCGAATCAGCACTGCGTTGATATTGGAGGGCAAGGCGTCTGGTCCAATCAGCGCAAAGGGGTCATTAAATTGATTTTTGCAGAAAACAGCTGCATAACCGACATCTGAAGCCCAGGACTAGTGGGGATACCGCAGACAATGGTAGGACTCATGGATGACAGAGTCCAGCTGCACTAGAAGAAGTCTTTTGTGACCCTGATACTTCAGAGAACAGGATGAAAGCCAACAAGACCTTGGAGAAACGTAGGTTCAAGGATGTACAGAACAGGTCCAGTCCTTCTCACTCCCAGCAAGGAAGCAGCAGCCAGCAGGTCAAAAGAGCAGAGAAGGTAGCACAGTAGTAGTCCCTCCTAAAGCACAGCAATAAGTAGGTCACCGGCCAACACAACAAAGCAGTTAGCAAGGTGGCATTCCTTTCTGAAGCACAGCAGCTCATACACCAGGCAGAATGTCCTTGGTTCCAGCAACTTTCTGATTTGGTGGTGTCAGGGGTCAAGTACTTATACTGAAATGTGCCTTTGAAGTGGGGAGACTTCAAATAAGCTTTTGAATAGCCCAGCCCTTTTCAGGTGCAAGTGTAAGCAACCCCCTACCAACCTATTTTAGGACGGCCCATCAGCCTGGTGATGGGCCATCAGGATGCAAATGTTACATCCCAACTCCCTTTGTGTGACTGTCTAGAAGGAATGCACAAAGCCAAGCTGTCATCCAGCTGAGACATGCATTCAGAGACAGGCAGAGGCACAGAATAGTTAAAGTAAGGAAATGCCAATTTTCTAAAAGTAAAATGAACAAATGATGGACGGAATGCTGAACAATGCAAACATTCACCCCCAGGCACAAAGATCTGGGTTTAATACATTGTTCTTTTGCTCACCCCGCTATCCCGGTTTGGACCCAGCCATGTGCAAATCAGTCTTCCTCCTGCACCTCATGGGAACAGTCCAACCCAAATTGCCAAAGCAAGGTCCTCCCTGGACCAGACAGAAGCATCCTGGGACTGGTTTTGGGGCATCACCCCTCATCAGCCAGGCTACCTCGAATCCAGTGGTCGAGTGAGGACGGGACCCACGTCTGGGCATACCCTTCCCAACAAAAAGAAATGAAGGACGGAATGCTGAACAATGCATACATCACCCCAAGTCACAAAGATCTGGGTTCATCCATTGTTCTTTTGCTTAGCATGCCACCCCAGATTGGACCTAGCCATATGCAAATCAGTCTTGACCCTGCTCCTCATTAGAACAGTCCAGCCTGACCTGCCAAGGCAGGTCCTCCCTGTAACCGAAACAAGCATGCTGAAGCCGGTTTCGGTACATCACCCATCATCTGCCAGGCTATCTTGAATCCAGTGGCACAGTGAGCACGGGACCCATGTCTGGGCATACTCTTACCACTTATAGTGACAAAGCAAAAAGAACAGATGGACGGATGCTGAACAATGCAAACATTTACCCCTCAGTCACAAAGATCAGGGTTTAATCGATCATTCTTTTGCTCATCGGGACACCCCATTTTGGACTCAGCCATATGCAAATCAGTCTTGACCCTGCCCCAACTATTCCGTTTATTACTAAAATGTCACCCCTTAGGTAGGTTGTAAGCAGCCTTATGGGCAGGGTGCTGTGCATTTAAAAGATAGGACATGCACTTTTGAGTTTTTCATGTCCTGGTAGTCAAAAACTGCCAACGTAATTTTTCACTACTTCATGGCCTCTCTCACAGGTTAGCATTGGGATTGCCTTTAACTATCTTTTAAGTGTAATTTAAGGGCAATACTTGTTTCCGGGCAAGGGAGGACCTGGCCTGGCAGTTCAGACTCGACTGTTTCCATGGGGAGCAAGGTCACGACTGATTCGTAAATGGCTAGGTTTAAAAAGGAATGGCATGGGGAGCAAATAAACAATGGATTTAGGCCCAGATCTCTGTACTGCAGTGAATGTTTGACATTGTTCACCATTCTGTCCATCAATTGTTCTTTTTGCAACGTTCTCAAAGTGGCATTTTCAGACTTACAATTTAAAATCAGACATTACCATAAGTTGTGAGTTTAAATTCTGAGCCCATACACACCCAACTCCAAATATATATCTACTCCAAATTGGAAATTACATATAAATTATGGTTTAAGGCACTCTCAATGTTAATTTAAGGAAGAGATAGGCCTTGCAGAAGTGAAAAATGACTTTAGCAGTTCTTCACAACCAGGACATGCAAATCTCAAAAGTACATGCAAAACCTTTTAAATAAACTGCACCCTGCCCATAAGGCTTCTTACGGCCTGCCTTAGAGGTGACTTATAAGTAATAAAAGGGAAAGTTTGGGCCTGGCAAGTATCTGAAATTGCCAGGTCGAAATAGCAGTTTCAAACTGCACACACAGACTCTGCCGTGGCAGGCCTGAGACATTTTTAAAGAGCTACTTGAGTGGGTGGAACAATCAGTGCTGCAGGCCCACTAGTAACATTTAATTTACATGTAGTGCACTTTGCTAGGAACTCCTAAATTAAAGTAAATTAAAAAAGTCAATTGTGGATAAGCCAATGTTACCATATTTTAGGGAGAGAACACATGCACTTTAGCATTGGTTAGCAGTGGTAAGTGCCCAGAGTCCTAACGTCAACAAAACAAGGTCAGGGTAAGGGAAGGGGGAGGACCAAACGTTTGGGGGTGACCCTGCAGAAAGGGCCAGTTCCAACACCCCCCCTTGAATTATTTATGAATTCTTTTAATTAACAGGGGGCCTTCAGTTTGGAAATTGTCTAAGCCTAAGACACGATTCAGACTAGTGTGGTAATACTGAAAATAATAGTTACTGGATACTTAAAATCCCTGTGCAAATTTTGCATCCAAGTGGAATGTGGCCAAGCCAATTTTCAACAAGTCACACCTATTGTAAATCATCTGAACAAATGCCTCACATATGTTGTTCAAACACCTTAAATGTGGAGGTCACGTGTACTATTAACATGTTATACCCGTCTGTAGTACCCAATAGCACCCCCAGTAAATAAGGAACTCTTTGCAATTAACATTTATCTGGTGAGCAATTTGAGTTTGTGTCTGGGCTACATACCCAGCAGCCAAGATTGAGTCCATTGACTACACAATTGTCAATGGTCTTTTTGTGTGCTTTTCTAAGGTACATTTACAGTGCATATTCTATTCACCTAAAAAAACGTACATTTCCAGTTCTTCGTTGAATTCTCAAAGATTGAGAAACTTCCTTGGCTTTCCTTTTGAATGTGTCTCCCGTGTAAGTCATTTTCAATTAATTTAACCTCCGGTAATTCAGTAAGTGTCGCAGGTTGGAGGTGAACCTGAGGTAATTTATCCTTTAGTTTTATAGCGCATGACAAATTACTTCTGCTAGGGTTTCCTCAGGCCACTTTACCCAGGCTGCCAAATTCTGGATTTAAGTGTTGTATGAAACCAACCTCTGTGAGACCTGACATTCCTCCAGCCCTTTTTTTTATTCCAGCAACAGTTCTTAAGTTTTATTTACAAATGACCCATTAATTTCAACCTCAAATACAGCCTATTAAGTGCAGGATTTTGATGATAAATATTTGAGACAGACCGGAGACCAGTTTTCCTGTGAAATATCCCATAATGTAATTTTATTTGGCATCATTATGAGACGAATTGTTTATTTAAAACATGAACTTGAAGCTGTGTCATTGAGAAAAACTTGACTCCAACAGTACATTACATGCGGGTTACCACCGCTTTTTCTCGGGAAAAGAAAAGCAATTGATGAAATCTGCATGGTCGACAGTCTGTGAACCTGAAGGGTCGGGCTGAGTTGTCACACCTGGAGTAGTTATGACAGCTGGTGAGTTAAAGGCAGAAGGTCTAATTGATAAAAGCTGAAAAATCTGCGATTCCTACTTTTGCATTGCAGAGTTCGACTGCTACTTAATCAACCAAACTGTGGTCTGTACGAGTGAAATTTACAATCTGTGTAGTAACAAGGACACAAATGGAAAGTTAATTCATTTATTTCTGACATACAGAGATTTTCTTTTATCCTATTTGTGAGACTTGTCTGTTTCGCGTATAGAGTTAGGAAATTAATGCGTTTCGACAAATATCTTTTTACATTATCTTTTCCTCATCATAGAAACTATTTGTGCATTAATTGTCTATTAAGGGCTATAGGGTGGCTTTACGTACCTTTAGAACTGATGTCTCTTCCCTTACCATGGTTTGTGGGGTAGCCACATTTTTGGGGTGCGCCTGGTTGACGCGTACCAAGCTGCTAAGGCATAATAAGAGTTAGGCCATCTAAAGCCCAATGCTGTATCAGTGCTGTTTTTATAGGAGATATGTATTACATGGTTTTTATTGTAAATACTTTTTAACGTATATTTTTATATTGCCACTTGTATGTAATGATGGTTTCTATTTTTTATTGATGATCTATGCTTGTTCTTACTTTTATGATATTTTATATCGAATAAAGTATGTACAACAGCATTAATTGTCTTTCCTCCCTGCCCCCAAACATATGAAAATGGGTAATATTGGTGCACTTTCATAGTTTAACAACACACCGCTAAATGGAAAGTTTAGATGTGGAGGTACGTTTGGGAAAAATATTTCACATTTTATAAAATACCCCAAATCTTACTCCTGTTTGAGGGCTCACCTCACTGTTAATGCATTGTCCTGACAACTCATTTTAATGTGCCCTGGTTGTCCAAGTTCTAATCATCTAGGGGTCTCTTATCTATCTATACTAATATAATAAAGAGAGAGCCCAAACCTTTGAGGTGGGTAATCTCAGGAACCACAGCACCAATCACAACACCCAATACAGCGTTGGAAAGGGCAGTTGCAGCAGAAGGACATAGGCTATGCAGACGCCCACCATATACATTTAAAAGGTAAAAGAACCGTGCCAGCAAAGTAGTCCCTTGTGGGCGTGTCTGCGTTGTGCTGTGGGCGTGTGTTAGGGGCGTGACAAACGCTGGGGGCGTGTGGTACGTTCTGCCCTTCATGCCATTTCTCATATTGTGTGCTAATCCCACCCTGCTCCCTTTAAATACCCCTGCACCCCATAATCATAACCCACCCTTACTCCTTAAAATACCCCAACACCCTTAAACACTAACCCATCTTAACCATATAAATATACCCTGTACCCCAAAACCCAAACCTATCCCTAAACCCTAAAAATACCCCTGTACCCCAAAACGCAAACCTAGCCCTGAACCCTATAAATACCCCTGTACCTCAATACCCAAACCTACCACTGAAAACTAAATATACCCCTGTACCCCAAAACCCAAACCTAGCCCTGAACCCTAAAAATACCACTGTACCCCAAAACCCAAACCTACCCCTGAACCCTAAAATACCCCTGTACCCCAAAACCCAAACCTAGCCCTGAACCCTTAAAATACCCCTGTACCCCAAAACCTAAACCCAAAACCTACCCCTGAACCCTAAAAATACCCCAGTACCCTAAAACTCAAACCTAGCCCTGAACCCTAAAAATAACCCTGTACCCCAAAACCCAAACCTACCCCTGAACCCTAAAATACCCCTGTACCCCAAAACCCAAACCTAGCCCTGAACCCTAAAAGTACCTATGTGCCCCGAAACCCAAACCTAGCCCTGAACCCTTAACATACCCCTGTACCCCAAATCCCAAACCTACCTCTGAACCCTAAAAGTACCCCTATATCCCAAAACCCAAATCTAGCCCTGAACCCTAAAAATACCCCTGTACCCCAAAACCCATACCTATCCCTAAACCCTAAAACTACCCCTGTATCTCATAACCCAAAACTATATCTGAACCCTCAAAATAATCAAACAACCCAAAACATATACCTCAGTACCCCAAAACATATACCCCTATACCAATACTTACCTTATCCAAACATTTTAAAAAAACATCCTTTTACCATTCATGCATTTACAATGAATTTCGTTGTAAATGTATGCGTGGTAAAAGCATATAAAATGTAATGCCATGCGTTAAAATGGCATTGCGGAGTCATGGTACTTTGTAATTAAAGTATGCAGAGTGATGGTATGCGGAAAGAAAGTTGCGGAATAATGGATGTTTACCCTCCACCGGTAAGTAAACTGGTGGCACGGCGGCCCACATCTCCAGCAACATACTCATATTTTTTCACCACCCATTTGAAAAATGCACATGTCTCTCTCATTGATGGCCAGCACCGACATACACTTTTAGACACACCTCCCGCCACAAGTTCTAGAGTTGCGAACTTTAGAGCTGGGGAGCTACGTTCGAATCTCAGCATCAGCTCAACATCCTGTGATACCAGGCAAACCGCTTTGCCTCCCCGTGCCTACCACAAATGAATGTGTTCTTCTGTAATGTAAATTGTGCTCATGCCATGTTGTCGAGTTTGCGCTATACAATATTGCAAGGAAAAATAAAGTAGGGAAACTCGAGTTAACACACTACTGAACGCTCACTCTCAAGTGCATCAACAGTGCACTGTGAATCGGGGCGTTTCACAAGCCTGTCACAGATAAGAAATGCTATCAAAACGAAATCCTACAAAACAATATACTACTGGCCGGCAGCAATTCATACCTGGACAACGTCGGGACGGGCTGCTAGTCTATATATATATAAAAACAAAAGTATGTCTGTTTGTCCTTTATGCATTACTACACCATTTATCCGATCGCCATGAAACTTTGGGAAGTTGTTGAGTACACTCCCGCAAAGGTTTCTGGCAAAATGTTTTCCATGTTAAAATGAATAAGTTTCAATAAAAATGAGACAATGTGAATTGAATTTTATCATAACAAATTTCCTTAAATTTCCTTTCTTCTGAGATCGCAGCAATGCGCGACAGGTAAGCTAGTCAGTATATAAGTTACTCATACTTGCAATAGTACAACATCTGCAGTTTACACCTGCTTAGGTGTAAAATTGTGTTTTTACCCTTTGAAATCATCACTGAAACACGCATTGTACCTTGGCAAAGCCATTAAAGCCATTAAAGCCATTAAAATTATTTTGCGAATTGAGCCTAGGTTGTTTTTGCAGGGCAGGGTAACAGCTCTTCTTCCACCCATGGTTCTTCGCATATGGAATTTTCTTTCCAATTTTTTTTTACTGCACCACTAATACGGTCCATAGAGCCTTTGTATGACAAATGTGAACTACAAACAGCAGAACAAATGAATTCAAGATTATATAAGGATAATGTTTTTAATGTTTTTTATATAAATGGCGGAAAAGCATGTTTTTCAATGTAATGACATTTGGAGTCATTTTGACCATGTTCTAAAATATATTTTTATGAAACAGGTTGTGTGCCCGATACATTCCTAATGCACTATGATGCGCTCTGTTTTCCCTTTCTTTCAAACTGTTGCATTTCTTGTTATGGGTTAAGGGTAATGCCAAATAAAGATGCGTCTAATTTACATGAAAAGATTTACACCGTGAAACCAAACATGGCTATAAACTATAAATTAATGCTATGCAAACTTTGAGAAACTGCCATCTGCCAGCTTTGGAAAGTAATTTTTAAAACTACATCAACACTGTCATTTTTTTATATTAAGTGAACTTGAAAAATCAGAAGCAATGCATTTTCTTTGGATAAAAAAGAACAAAGCCTAGTGTTTTGTGACTAAAGGCCTTAATACAAGTTCTGTACCCGTGGCCTGACAGTCTCAAACTCAGCGGTCAGACCGCCATATTACGCGTTGTGTGGACTGCATTTGCAAAGACCGTGGCTGCGCTGCCGAGACCGCCAGCACACCACAGACCACCGGGATCATGGTCTGGGAAAAGCAGCTGCCATAGGGCAGTACAGGTGAGTTTCACCACCGCTCATATTACGAAATCGTTTTTCCATGAGCTGACTGTGGTGGTGATACCGCCAGCTTCAAGTTGGCAGAAACAAAGGATTTAAGGTACATTCTCTACCCTTTCTTGTTCTTCCCAATCGAGCTCAATGTGAAACCCTTTCTCCAGGTCCCCCCTTCACTGCGGCATCTTCACTCTGAGGAATCTGATCCCCTTTGCAGCGAAATACAGGTAAGTCCTTTTCGTACCATATACCCAGTGCCAGGACTGGCCACATATGGGTCAGACATGGCAATGGGTAGTTGGCATTACTCCATATGTATCATACATATGTGTGCATTTGACACATATGCAGTCAAAATGTTCACACAGGCATCAATACATATGGAATAATAATCACCACCTCCACAAGATCTTTGTTGCCACACAGCGGACTCCATCTGAGGACCTCCAGCGCTGTGGTCTCCTAGTGGCTCTGGTGTTCGGGGGGTCTGTTATTTTTGTGAAACGTATGCTCTTTATATAGAATTAAGATACATGAGATACAGATTTGGCGTCTCATTATTAACTCCACTATTGTGGAAGGGTTGAAAGGCTCAGACTGAGTGCTGTTTATGCTGGGGGGGGTGGGGGCAACAGAAGAAATAATGGACTTTATTTGTAACTGTCCTGCACTGATGGAGGTGAGAAGGAGGTTCTTGAGAATTCCCTTTCGGGAACATGGTCTGCGCTCCTGCAGGCAAGCCGTGATTGCGTACTTCAAGCCAAAGGATACCATGCTCAGCAGTAGACTTGTTAAACTTTCTAACATCTGCCGAGTTCAAAATAAAAAAACAGGGTCCTGCAGTTCAAAGCCATTGATCCCAGTAATGCTTCCACCCTCGCTTAAATTGATATCACTATGTAATTCCGTTGGTGAATAAGTTTTAGGTTATTGAGACCTGCACTTTGAAACTTACACATGAGCTAATTTTAGATGTTACATATAATATGTATTTTTAGTGTTACCTCCAGTAACTGTATGAATTTCACTAACAGGACATGCCACACACATCTGGGCATGTTCTACCTTTCACATACACTGCACCCTGCCCACAGGGGTACCTTGAGCCTACCTTAGAGGTGACTCGCATGTATAAAAAGGCAAGGTTAGGGCCTGGTTGACACGGCAGTACCAAACTGCACACAGACTGTGCAGTGGCAGGTCTGAATTACCTTTCAAAGGCTGCTTGTGTGGGTGGCACATTCATTGCTGCAGGCCCACTAGCAGCATTTGGTTTACAGGCCCTGGGCACACACAGTGAACTGTTCTAGGAGCTTAACAGTAAATCAAACAAGCCAATTATGGAAACACCAATCCATAACAACAATTTACAGAGGGAGCACTTGCACTTTGGCACTGAACAGCAGTGGCAAAGTGCCCAAGCATCTAGACCAGCAAAACAAAGTCCAACACACAGCAAAAACACAGGAGGCAAGGGAAAAAATACAGGGGAAACCCACGCCAGTTATGCCAGGTCTAACTGGCACTCCATTAGAAATGAGGGTGCTAGAATGGAGTGGGATGGTGTGGTTAACGGAGAAGGTTGAGTGGTTGGGTGGAGAATTGTATTGGGTCATGATGGTAATAAATATCTTTAATCTTGAACTGGAGCCGACTATACACCATAGGCGACACTTCACCATTAGAACCTTGAGCAATGTACCTAAGCATGCTCCCACCTCTAGTTCCTACCATGCTGGCTGGTTCTCTGCCCAAAATAGGACTAGATACAAACTACTTCAAAGCAGCGAATGGCTCTGCCACAGACTCTCTCTGACATAGTAACCATGGCCTTCTAGGTTCACCCGCATTGCCCTGTGCAACTTGTACACCATTATGTATTTTCCAAGTTGATCCTCTAGTCTGAAACTCCTTACCACCAGGCATCTGTGCAATTCAAACATCATTTGAAATTAGGCTACAGGTGACTACTTCCACACTTGCCATGTACTGCATAAATGAGTATACTCGGCATCTTGACTGGTGCAGATTTTTTAATTGTATCTGCTGAGGCTTACTTTGATTTGTGTCTGCATTTGTCAACATCCATACAAATGGCACTATTATCTACACAACTGATCACGTCAGTGTAATAGCAACCACCATTTTTCATTGTAGTTGGTACTATGCGTTGCTGCTGTTTCTTTTGTACAGTATTTCTGTTTGAATTTATCGGTGCTGAATAAATAAATATTGTTACCTATTGCACTATTTCACAAGGATTGGACCAATGACCTGAAGATTTCTCATGTAACTCTGCTACAAGTGCATTACCGCCATGTTATGTTATGTTAGTTTATATTTATAGAGCGCCAAATCACCAAAAGGTCTCTAGGAGCTAGAAGCATACATTTATACAGTGATGTAAATAGCTCCTGATCCCGTCGCTGTGTACTCTCTGGGCTCCGTACAAGCGCTGGGATGCTCCTGAGTAGCCATGCGCTATATAAGAGTCTGAAAATAAATAAATAAATAAGAACCGGGGGATCCCTTAATCCCGCTGATACTTTGCATACAAAGAGATGGATTATCCGAAAGCCTCAGTAAACAGGATGGTCTTAAGTTTCCTCCTGAACGGGAGTAAGTTTGCCTCTCTGTGCATACTATCCGGTAGCTTGTTGCAAATCTGGGGAATCACCACTGAAAAATCCTGCCCCCCAGTTTAGCTCTGTTAAAGCGCGGGCAGGCCAACAGGCTAGCCTCAAATGACCGGTGGCAACGTCCGGGCACGTAGGGCTGCAAACGATCTTTGATGTAATGGGGCGCCTCTCCATACAGTGCTTTATGTGCAATCTACAGACCCTCAAACCTGACTCGCTGCGTGTTAGGAAGCCAGTGTAACTGTTGTAGCAGGGGGTAGCGTGCGCTCTTCTTGGCAGTTTAAAAATCAGTTGTGCCGCATCATTTAAAACCACCTGGAGTTTCCCAAGGTGTTTGTCAGGGAGCCCTGTGTACACTGCGTTACCGTAATCCAAGCGTGACACAATAAATGCTGTCACAACAGTACGCATGGTGGAAAATGTCAACAGGGTCCCAAGCTTCTGGATTTGGCGCATCAGGCCAGTACAGCTCCCTACTACAGCAGATACCTGACTGTTTAGAGTTAACTGAGTATCAAGTTTGATACCCAGGCTCTTCACTGCTGGCACCGGCGTTGGGGTGGTGCCCAGCTCTTGGGGCCAGAAGAGGCTGGACCAAGGAAAAGCATCTGTAGTGAGAGCAAGCACCTCAGTCTTATCGGGGTTTACCTTAAGTGAGTTAACAGTCCTCTAGTTCATAGTGAGCCGGATGATATTCTGAACATTGACCTGTACCTGAGGAGAGTTATCAATACATACCATTAACTGAGTGTTATCGATATAGTTAACCACTTCACAATCCAATTTTGCCAGTGCTTCTACCAACAGCAGGAGGTAGATATTAAATAGCAGGGGGGACAACACAGAACCCTGCGGAACCCCCCAACGCAAGACACCCCGCCTGAACCTACATTCTCCTAGTTGCACCTTTTGAGATTGATCCTCCAGGAAGGAGATAATCCATTGGATGACTGTCCCGGTGACTCCCAGTCGCCGGACACAGGCCAACAACTGCACATGGTTCACCGTGTCAAACGCGGCTGAGAGATCTAATAGTATTAATGCTGAGGGATTCTTATTATCGTCTGCAAGCCTCAATTCATCCAGCACCGAGAGCATCTCAGTGCTGTTGTGGGCCCTAAATCCTGTTTTCTGTGTATGTAGCAGCTGGTGTTCTTCCAAAAAGGATGAAAGAACTGTAAGCACATGTTGCTCGAGAACTTTGGCCAGGAAAGGAAGTCGGGAAATGGGTCGGGGGCTTTACAGGTTGTTGGTATCCGCCCCATGTGGTATCTAATTCACATTTAACCTGTATCAGTCAGGCTATGCTTATTTTCCTTCTGTTTCCTTTCTGTTATATTTCTCTTGTATGTCCATCTAGTCTCATGCAGTTCACTAATAAGTAGAAGCTGGTCCTTTGGGCCCTTCAATGGTAACCCTCAGTGAGCCAGGGGCCTCCACAATGAAAGCATCACCTCCCAGTTAAATGGCTTTCTTTGCAATGCATACTCCTATGTGGGTGGCTATCTGAATATCAGTTGCTTTGGCATTGTTGAATTCCTACAGATCATATCTTAATAAAGACACATAAAAACATCTGCTGCTCTGCTTCCTAATTCTCCATTCATTGCTTAACTATTGTTTATTCTTTTTCTTAGTTTCCCTTTGTCAATTCACTCCATTTCAGTTCCCATTTTCAATATAGATTTATGTTCATCAGGATATTCTATTCCCTTCTAATTCTATATCTTTTATGGTTGTAGGCATAGATCTAATTTTCTTCTTCAGCATCTCTTTCTTGTGCAGTCTGATTTTAGTATATTTTTTCTCTGAAATCCACTTTCCCTTTATTATTGCCTTCTCATTCCTAGCATACATAGATGCTGATTAATGGACAAGTAGAGAAGAGTGATGCTCACAGTGCATTTGATGTCGAGTTTGAAAAATAAATTGCACATCAGTGGCCACATTTCAGACATTATCCAAGGGGCACAGTGTGAATTTGTGACTGCTTCTTACACCATCAGGGCACAAATGCTAGTGCACCCTTTTTCTTGTACCAGGAATCATGACAGTCGACATTTTGCCCCAGAATGATCAGGAAGAGCCGCTCACAAATGTGCATGAGAGTGTAGCCCATGCCTCATTTGCATTGGAGCACTCCTCCAAGCAAATGAAGGAACACTTTGCCTTTGTGCCTATGTCATATTAACTTGTGGGTGTGATGGCCTGTTGAGAGATGCAACACTGACTGTACATCATAGAAAGGTGGTGCATAGCCAGTGAGTCCCCTGATAGCGCCCCTGGAGGTGGACCCACCAAGCATCTCCCTGCAGGCAGGTGCAGAAGGCTGATGCTCCAGCTTCACGGAAAGTGACGGGGTGAGGCCCAGCTGGACTCCTGCCCAGTGGATTCCAGTGAGCGAAACTATACTTTGTTGCATGTGGACTAGCATGGGCTAGGTCTGAATTCACATCCAGTATCAAATGGGAAATAACAAGTCTCACTAGAAAGTCACTGAGAGCCTCAGGTATACAGTCCAGGAAGATACTAGTTCACTGTCCTCCAGACACTGTGGATATTATTTAGCGTGTTACGTCTATGCTTTGGGTGCTTATAATAAATTACTACTTTTTTTACTAAAGCAAGTATTTGACTGGAAATCGTATTGCAGAGTCTGTCTGTTCTTTGAGTCTTGCACTTGTGTATTCTCACACCTACCTCCCCCTCGAAGAGGCGTATTCTTCTCAGTTCTCTTGTAGGAAAGTGGAATATCATGTGTTATGGCTGGGTTCCTTCCAATGTAATATTATCCCAATACCTCAAAGATGGCCCTTGGATTCACACTAATAAATCCTCAGCTCAGTCCTGGTAGAATGGCAAAGAGCTGTCAGGCTTTGCTAGAGGAACATGTATTAAGCATTTCAGAGTACCAACATGGACAATAAGTAATTGACATGACTCAAGAGAAATCTGACAATAATTTATACAAATAGTGTGCATTTTTTATTTATTTTGAACACCAAAATGAACAGAATATCATACATATAACCGGTGTTATAGATTTTTGAAACAATGTTAAATCAGTGCAGTAAACTTCAGAGACAAAATAACAATGAGGTCAACTGTAAAATCCACTAGTGACAATTGGTCACTTGCAAGTCGAGTTACTTGAAACCCTTATGGGGTAAGGTCATGTTGTCCCCAGGATCAGGCCACAATGGTCAGATCAATTTTACGTAGTCCTAGTTGTTCTGGCTGTCCTTGGTGCTGAACAGGAGTTGCAGGTGATGCTATTTTTACCACTTACACAATGCTGCCCAGAAACAAAATTCAAAAATGAAACAGGTAGATAGCTGTTGATGTTGGATGATGGTTGCACACTGTTCTGTGTAGCAACAGCGTCAAGTGTGGGGGTCAGTTACCGTACTGGTGACCAACAAGCTTTGGCAGCGGCACATACAGCAAGAAGTTTTTGGAACTTCACTGGGTCTGGGGAAGTAACATAGGAGCCTGAGACTTTCGGGCAAGGGAGACTACAACTTCCATCATGCACTAGACCACATGGCTTTGGGTGATCCTTTGAGGGACCGATGGCCAGCGATTACTTAGATCCAGTGATCTTTTTTACCTGCAGTTTGCAGGGGACTAGTGATACTAGTCCAGGGGAGACTAGGGGTGCTTCTGGCTTTCACAAGGGCCCCTCTCTTCAGAAGTGTGGAGTTGTGGCCAAGGACGAGGGTCATCCACTCAGTTCCATCTCTATTGCCTCATGGACAAAGTATCCTTTTTTTGCTTTATGCTAGTGGGTAAAATCCTGTTATCAGCGATATGGGTCTCTTCTTGGTCCTTCCTTGAAGCAAGTTGTTCAGAAATGAGATTGTGGTGTCAGGGGGGGTCCCTTAAATCCTAGATTTTGGGGACTTAGGGCTGTGGGAGCTAGTAGCCAATGGGCAGTTAGTCCCTGCAACTAGTCTACCCTTGAGGTGACCACATCCAGTGGTGTAGGTCACCTTTTCGACCCAGAGACCACTATTTATGCCCTAAAGATGGCAGAATTACATTTTCGGTTTATAGATGAGGTTGCATTACCTAGAGGTGTGGCAAGACTTCATACGGGTGTACACATCCTACATAGAAATGTCATGCCTTGCTTGGGTGCCAACACACGTGGGGCAAGAGAAGGGCTGTTTCCTCCTCAGGAGGACAGCCCAGATGCCTATCAGAGGCTGTGTAGCCTTTGAAGTTTACCACACTGATGTGCCAATTCACTAGCCATTTTGGGAGGAGGTTGGTGTGACCTCCTTCCGCCCAGTTTTGTCTATTGCTCCTGTGAGTGATCCCACTGCCTGGGAGGAAGTCAGAAACCTTTCATTGCGGCAACAGGCTTGTGAAAGCATGGGCTAGTAAGCCAGAACACAATAAAGCTGGGGGCAACCAGGGGGAAACCTCTAAGATGCCCTAAGGGTGCCTGCCACACTACCCAGGGCACGAGAATCGATAAGGCTATGTTGTTTGATACCAAACATGACTTATGTTAGTTGTATCTTAATGGAACTTGCAATATCGAGGGTGCCTGGTTGGTAGCCCATGTTATCCTATGGATGTCTAACAGATATAGTGGTTTTCAATGGGAAACACCACTATAATGAGATATAGGCTTGCACTTACATGGCCACACCTTAAATATAATGCACCCTGCCTCCCGGGCTGAGGAGGCTTTCCTGAGGGATGCCTTACATACATTAAAGGTAGTGTATGTGATTGTGCCTTGCATGGTGAGGGCACAGTCAAGTCAGACAGTTTGCTCTGCTCCTGCCGTCTACAGTGGCAGGGCTGATGTCAATAGGTTTCAGTGGTCACCCAGGGTGGCACAAGCTCATGCTGCAGCCCTTGGGGCCCTTTTCCCACCAATGCCCTGGGTATCCCTGGTACCCTATATTAGGGACTTATAAGGGGGTAAAGCGTTTGCAAATTTGGGATTTACAAATTGAATATAACAGTTTTGAGAGAGAGCACATACACTGAGCTCTGCAACAGCAGACTCAAGTGCACTATCAGAGTCATAACCATCAGCATTTGGAGTAAATTGTAGGGGTAACCTTACAAAAAGGGGCACTTTCCCACACCATGCTACCACAAAGAATCAAGTGCTGAAAGGGGGGGGCCCAAATTGCTCAGAATCCATAGTCAGGCTGGCCCTGAGAAATCTGGAGTAAAATGCCTAAACATCCCCAGTTGGGCCTAGTAACTCCTGCTTAACCACTGGCTTTCTCAAATGGGCTGATTCATCCAGATAAACTTTGCATGGATTACTGAGGATTGTTTAGATGTAGAAGTATGCTTTGCGTTTTTTTTAATTGAATTATATTTCTGTCAAAACACTATTCTACTCCCTACTTATAATATCAATAGTTCCTATTCAATGGTTTAGCCCCGTTCCAACAGAACAAATGTCATGGTTGAGATAGGCCCATCATAAAGCATGCCACAAAGTAAACGGGAAGATTACTTCCTACTTCACTATTCTATTCAAATAAAAGAACTTGTTCTGTCTGGTGCTTCATTGAAATGCAAATACCTATTTCATGGATTCTCTTTTACTTAAATGTTATATCCACTACTATCTGAAGTTTGTTTTGTCTCTTTCACGGTTTTTGCTTATTATCACTTTTTCTCTCTCACAATACCTTTTTTCTCAGATGACGAGCCCCTACACAAAACATTTACCCCAATAATTTTGATTGAAAGCGCAAACTTACCTATGTTAAAAAATGGCAACTGACAATAGGTACAAAAGAAAAGCAACCAAACTTACATTTAGGCCCTTATCATGAGTCTGGCGGTCCACAGACTGCCAGACTCGCGAGGAAGCGGCAGTGGGAGTCTACCGACCACCCTATTACGACCAGGGTGGTCGGGCTGCCCTGGGACCGCCGCATTTGCCAGGGATCAGATATCCCTGGCAGTGGTGTGATGGTCTTGAGGCCGCAATAGGCGTTTACTACAACTGGTATTTCACTGCTATGACCTAGCAGCAGTTGATAACAAAACTGGTTACTCACTGTTACTATGCCATAAATGCCTTCTAGGCCAGGCTGACAGGGCTCTAGGAAGGCCTGTCAGCGCAGCACCACTTGTCTGCTTTGACTGACCTAACTGTCTTAGGGGGAATGAATCTGGAATGTGTTGGGGATTGGTTACGAATGGCTGGTTAAGTATTTTTTTCCACATTTGGGACTAGGGGTAGACCACATTATGTATGGCTCCCTCATTAGTCTCTCAGGGTTCTGAGTGACATCATAGATAACTTGACCGTTGTTCTTGTTGTGTATTTGATGTGACTTTGAACCCTTGGTGAAAAAGAATCGTGTAACTCACAGTTATCCATCTATAGTTCTATATACTCTTGTCAACTTCACCCTTCCTTACCTAGGGAGGTAAGTATATGTGGAGTGAAGAAATGTAATTATATACTTATCTTACAAGATAGTGATAGATTGATGCAATATCATTCCCATGTGATATATATCACGTCATATAGTGTCCACCACTGTAGTGTAATTCCTATATTCCCATAGGCTCTGCGCATTGGATTACCATATACTATAGTTTAAATGTAGGACTGAAGTTGACTAGGTCTCTATCGTATATTTTAGACTTAATTGTGAGTGCCAGCTAGATCAGAGGTCACTAGAAACTTTCTCGAATAAACAAGAAGGGATTAGTCTCTGACAACCATATAACATGACAACTTTGTTTTGCCAGAATGAAACGTATCTCTAGAGTCGCGGAAACAATAGACAGCTATTTCACTCAGTCATTCGTGCATGCTTCGTTTCACCAGAGTTGCTTAGAAATAGAGAGATGGGCGTTTTCAATAAAAGTATTTATTGAACAGTGTTATTTCTTAAGCATAAGAAATGCACTGCTACAATTGAAATGCTAGTTAGGAAGTACGATGCATATAATACGAATAGTATTATAAAATAGTACTGTAAAAGCATTATATGGTTTCTAAGCCATAAACATAGAATACATAACATTCATAAAATACATAGTGATAAAATAATGGTTAAAAGTACTCAACTGGTGCTTCTATAATACGCCTTACCCGGTGTACCTAACCTAAGTCTAGTACGAGGGAGGAGTAAGTGTGGTGTAGCTTAAGTCTAGTAATTTTTTGCCAAGAATCTGTTCCAAGAATTCTCTAGGGGTCTAATCAGTCCGTACCTTGGTTTTAGAATGACAGAGGTCTTGTATCTCTCTCTCAGGACTCGATCTCCCAGCAACCTGCAAGGGTAGCCTGGAAACACTGGAGCTGGATTTCTCGGCAAGAGAAAAGACAGCGTCTTCTCAGTGCGTCAGTTGAAGGGTCGGCTTCCTTCGGCACTTGCAGCAGCAGGGCATCGGGCAAGTAGTCAGTCGATTTGCTCCTAAACCACCGTGTGTTTGTCTGGGCAAATGTAGGCATATTTATACTTTGAAGGTGCCGAGTTTGACGTAAGATTGGACATAATACCGTCACTAGTGTCTCAGTTCCTTGAAAACTCCAGGAGTTCTTGGATAAATTAGTATTCAAGCAGGGGGAGGTACCTGACTGCTGAAGGCTGGTTTTTCCAAGAAATCGTTGTGGATTCTCGGAATTTAGTGGAAGTAGCCATGCCGTATTTGGGCTACACAGGCTAAGACTAAATAAGGTAATGATTCCTTATGCCCATCTAAGGATTCGGTGAATTATACCTATATATGCGCATCAATCGGGGAAATTTCACTAGGATCCTAGATTCCCACATAACACCACCTGTGATTCAATTATTCTAATAACCTTATAGCCGTTCTATCTCAAGCTATACCAGTTGTTAAACGCCCTATCCCTTGGTATATGCCTGAGCAGCAACTTGTCCATGAGAGACTTTAACAACCAGAATATCCCTCAGCAGCGGGCAATGGTGCTATATTATTTCACCTTAAATTACTCTTTATGATGTGTTCTTGAGCATCTAGGTTCTCAAAGGATCTGGATGGAACAAACCCTCTACATGACAGAAAACGAAAGCCAATGAGTATTGCATTTTATTCATACAGTGTACCATGGTGGACTTAACGAAGTTGCTCACTGTTAAGTGTTAACCAGAGTTACTTTTCCATGGCAGAGGTGGCTGCACAATCAATGCAATGACATCTAAACCATATGCTGTCTGTTTTCAGTCAAAGCAGACAAGCAGTGCTACATTGACAGGTTCTCTGAGAGTCCTGTCAGCCTGGCCTGGAAGGCCTTTATGAGGTAGCAACAGTGGGTATCAACTGTTGCTATATCATAGCAGCGGAGTATCAGATTTAGAATCTGGTGTAGATGATAGAGGCTTCCTATGGAAGCTATGCATAACAAAACATGAATTTTGTGTTTAAGAAGATAGCCAGTGAAAGAGTTAGTAATTAAGGCAGCCTGAGGTCAACTGGGCTCTTTGAAAATATAGGGTTTTCTGGAAAGTCTACCACATTTGACAGATTTGTAGGTCTGGGTGCAGTCAGTCATGTGCAGAGCTATGCTTGGTACTGTTGGAAAAAGCTGTCCTTCACCTGCAGACAGCAGCAGCAATTAGATGCAGCAGCCACTGCTCAGGGACAAATAGGAATCCATGGCAATCCCTTTTAGGTGTCACTTCGGACTGTCATTGGTGACAAATTGGAATAGCTGTCACCTTAACACTGCTGTCACTCACTGACAGCTGGAGCAGCTGTATCTGATAGGTGAGAACAGTGGCTACTGACAGATGAGGACAGAGTCACTCACTATCAGATGGGAACAGCCAGAGAGGAGTAGCTGACACTGATAGATCGGATTAGCTGTTCCTCACTGACGAAAGGGATGGAAATAGCTGTCACTTACTGTCTGAAGGGAATAGATGTCTCTCAATAATTGAAGGGAATATCTGCCACTGATAAAAAGCAATAGTTCTCACTTGCAAAAGAGAAAACTGCCCCCTACAGATGGGAATGGATGTCACTCACTGGCCAATGGGAATCGCTGTCACAGATAGAAAACAACAGTCGCCCCTCACGGCTAGATGGCAATAACTGTGCTTCACCAGGTGAAGATAGGTTTCAAGCCCAAGCTGTGAGAGATGCTTTCATTCTGTACTACATCCTAGAAGTGAGTTGCCATCTTCATCCTAGAAAATGACGATTGTTTTTAAAAAAAGATTAATTATCTGTGCTAATGAGACTTTGTTAGGAAAATTAGCGTAAATGAAAGAAGACCCCAGGTCCATCAACTTTCTGATCACTATTTTTACCTTTACCTGCATGTTGACGCATATTTCTTGGGACCATATAGAAAACATTTGTCAATATTATTTCACAAATATACCAAAATCATTCTCTTCTGTTTTTAAATTTCATAATTGAAGTCATTGATTCTACGGCTTACATTATCAACCAACAAGGCTGCTTGGATAGTCAAATTACAAACGATTCTGTTTTCCAACATTCCGAGGTCGGTAAATTGAGTACCATTAAATCAGGCAATAGTAAAAGTCACCTTTTGTTACAGTACTTACAGGAGCATGATAGAGAATGAAGCCCTCCAAAAAAGCAGGACAAATCACGGAACAACAAAATACATTATGATAGAATATAAATAATATCTCTAGACCTTTAAGACGTTGAATATTTTCCTCTGCAAACTATTTTCTCAATTCCAATACCATTCATTAACATGCTAATACAGGGTAACCAAATCCCATGGCTGCTTCATTTTATGTAATGAAAACCCCCAAAGGGCTGTTTCGTATAAAAGCTCAAGCAATGTCGTTAGAAAAAGTAAAGAAACACAAAAAAACAAGAAAGCGACACTAAACCTACTAGACTCGTCTTGTATTTAAAGTACACTTCAACAAATGAAGTTTTGAGTCAGTTTTGAACCAGGCGTGAAATATTTGAACTTTCAGGCGCCTGGATTCTAGAGTTCTTTGACACCATATCTTCCAGGGGATCGAGCCCAACGTCTCTCATTACATAGCTGATATTTTCTGTAGGAATTTAAGTTCAACCCATGTATGTAATAACGTGTTTCCTCTTTGCTGTCCAATAACTGATTTCCTGAACGTTGGAGAATGAGGCTGAAGGTCAGAGGTTAGGTCCCCGATGTTGTAAACTTCCTGTTGTTTCTTTTTGGAGGATTATTTTTCCAATCAGGCTACACGTTTGGAAGGGTAGATGACAGCTACCCTGGACCCGTGAGTTAGTAAATGCAGAAAGGCATGCATTTTCTTACTAATGGAAATACTTACGTTTTCTCTCTCACGCCTCCTTATCTGTCTCTCTTTTTTTCTCTCTTTTTGTTGCACCACCCTCACTGTCTCCTTTCCCTATGTCTGTTTTTCTTTCTCGCTCCTTCTCTATCCATCTCACAATTTTCTTTCTCTCTCTCTCTTATCTGCCTCCCGTTAGTGATTTTGTTTTTCTTGACATTTCTGAATGACGTTAGTTTTCAACAACAGTAAGCCGTGGAAGCAAATGAGCGTGCAAACAACATAAAGCTTCTGTGTACTCCCTATCTCGTTCCCGACCTCCTAATGCACCCCCTGCACTTTTACATTTTAGGTCCTTAAAACATATATCTGAAAGCTCCAAACAGGATGAAATGTTTCAGAGATTGTTGATTAGGTGTGACCGATGTCTTTTTCTGACTCCCAAGGTTATACTTGAAGTGGCTCTGCCATTGGATTGTGACATAACTCCTTTTCTTACTTTTTATTAAATATTTATTTTTACCATGTATGCAAATTATGGCGTGTCATATTATATAAGTATATAGTACTAACTATTCTCCAATTATATAATGTTCCAATCATGCTCTATGTCTCTACAATTTAAGGTAAAGCAGGTGAATTTCACAAATTCAGTTTTATTCTTTACCCCAAAACATAAAGCCCTATCTCGAGATAGATGGAGGTGGATAGCAGTTCAGCCAGCTGAGACTTTCCGAAGACAACACTTGTTGCAAATGCTCAACATGACTTATAGCTCATCAAGTACCTTTAAGTAACTAATAATATTGCACAATCAAATCCTTTGACATCTGATTTACTACTGCCTCTGCGTTCTGTTATTCACACGCTCTCCACAACAGCCACATAGTTCTCTGCATAGTGGATCCAGAAAAACTAGCACTGGCAGTGGCTTCTTCCTCTACTCTTCAACCATTGCAACAGGGTGTAGAGAGATCCAGACCACCCAAAGCACAATCCCATTGCAGTCTGGAGCATCACCAACTTCTTCCCATTGGCTCCAAATTAAGAGATGTGAGGAGGAAACAGTTGTATGTGATTTCATAGAAAAACTATTTCATAGAATAAAATTACTGAGAAACCATTTAATTTAAACTATTTAATGGAAATTGTAATTAATGCCATTTTTTTCTTTTTGTAGAAACAAATTCATAGAATGCCATTTTGGTCGAAATTGGCTTTCTAATACTTATTTTTTCAAGTGTAAATGCAATTGTCGCAGGTCTTAATTTCAGAAACAGTTTTGTCAGAGATATTTATTTCAGTGCTTTACTTCAGGGGACATTATTTAATATTGATATATTTTACATCTAAACTACACTCATCCTTGAAGCCTAAAAGCCTTTTCGACCCCAAATAAAAATTTACCATCCCTGAACCATAAAATCCCTCACTACCCCTAAATCCGCCCATTCCTGTACTCTAAAAATCACTTTCTACGCATAAACCCCACCCATACCATAGCGCTTAATACACCTCAGGACAACCAAACCTCACTCATCCATAAACCCTGAAACACCTCACTGTCTTTAAACACCAGCCATCCATGACCCATAAGAACTCCTCATCACATTAAGTAACCCATCCCTGGACCCCAAAACCCCATTTCTACATATAAAGTCCACCCATCCTTGAATCCTTAACATCTTTCACCACTTTAAACTCCACTCCTGAACCCTAAAAACTCTTCACCATCCCAGCCGGTACCCAAAATTGAACCTTAAACACCCTCACAAGCCCTAAAATCTACCCATCTATGAACTCTAAAACCCTCAACACCCTTACACGCCAGCTATCCGTGAAACCTAACAACACCTCACACATCTAAACACCACTCTTCCGTGAACCTTAAAAAACCCTCACCACTCCTACACTCCACCCATCTCTGAACCCTAGAAAACCCCTTGCTATGCCTGAATTGTAATTGTTTCTGACCCTACACATTACCCATCCCTGGACCCAAACACCACACAGGTGTCCTAAACCCCACCCAAGTTTAATGCAATTTCGTATTTTTCCTTAAAATTATCTTTCCTTTGAAATGTTTCCTTTGATTTTCAATTGCTTTGTATTTCTTTAAAATTGTATTTCCTTAAAATTTGGCTTCCTCTAGTGGGGTTTCTCAACTTTCGTTTTCCGTTAATTCACACACATCACATGGCCGCTAGGGGTGAGAAATGAATGAAGGGCATTTGTGGCAGCTGTGTAAGCGATAGGCCATTAGCACACCTCTAAATAGGACTGGGACTAGATAAGGAATTTAAGATACTATCCCAAAGCACTTGGACATCATGCTGCTATTTCATCCATTTACAAAATGAAAGACTGTTTTTTGGATAAAGAAGTCAACTGGCCCACAGATTTGCCTTTTGGTCACTCACAGATAAGATAAGCCTTTGAATCAACTTTGCAAACTTTTTATTATGAGAACAGTTATATTCTACTGTTTGACTAAGTCAACCTGTGACAACCAGGTGGATTTACTCTTGTTGTCAGTTCTGATTGTTTGATTAGCATGCTTGAGAGGTGATGGGAGATGCACAAATAGATCGATCCATTCAAGGTGTGGGGAGTCCCAGAGTTTCTTCAGGAATCAGCCAAGCCAAAGATTAGTCAGGATGGCCAAATCTGGCTTTCTCAGTCAGTAAACCTTGCTAAGAAAAAGTATCCCTGTTTTCAGAAATTGACCCTTTTTAAATACAGAAACAATCTCAGATAATGATTCATGCTTGATCTAATAGCATCTTTAGGGTCATGATATGTGACTTGTGACCCACATCTAAGAAAGAGCAGCAAGAAAATGATAACCTATGGTAACACGGTCATGGTGGTGGGCAGAGCTGAGAAGTCTAATTCAGTAATTGAAATGGGTTAATTTTTTCCTATGCCCGGCAGGTAGGGGGTGCGGCGTTGCAAGATAAAGGTGTTTTGCATTAAATCTCAGGTAGAGTAAGAGTGAAAGATATGTGTGGGAGGGCTAACTGGTGGAGGGATTTACAAGAGTTGTGAGGAACATGATCTGGAGTACAAGAGATGCATAAGAGAAAAAACGGTAACAGCTGTAACATCTTTAAAAAAAACGAAGCAAACAGTCCTGAAATTACTGAAATGGAACAGCATGGGCATGAACGCAGACTTGAGCATCAATATATTCTTCTATTATCTATGGTAGAAACTGAAATGTACTGATCATTTTTCAAGATGTTTTACTATTTATTTCAGAATGACTATATGTCAGAACAGAATATTGCTTACTAAATATTATGTCTTAAGAATTCTGTCACAAACATATTGACAGGCAAAGTATTAAAGAAGAAAGTATATGCTTGTAACTATAGATTTACAATTTTGAACTACACAACTACGGACCTTGAAAACAATATATACATATATCTATCTATATATATATTCACTGAAAAAACCATAGGTTTTAGGCAAAGTTATGGTTAGTTGGAAATTTGACTCGTACAAAACCTTAGAAATTCCCCCCGTTATAGTTAGTTCAACTAACTATAACTCGCGCCCCGCAATGCACTGCTGATGACGTCACATATTACATCTCTCATGACATTGTCAGTGACATCACTCATGACACCTCAAATGACATCACTGATGACATCACTGATGAAATCATCCTGTGACTGTGTGTTTCGGTTAAGTTTAAATATGTTTCATATATACAGGGAAAGGCGTATTGAAGAATGAGTGGGTGAATAAGTGTCTGAATGGATGATTTAGTAGGTGCGTGACTGACTCCATAAGTGAGTGATTAAACGTATCGTGCTGAATGCATGGGTTAGTGAGTTAACTGTGTGAATGTCTGTATCCGTCTGTCTGTTGGTGTGTAAGTGGTTGCACAGGTTTGTGAATAGCTACATGAGTGTCTATATGGCTTATTGATTGGTTGTCTGAGAATCTGTATGGGTGCCTGAATGTTTGTGTGGGTGGGGTGTGACTGTGCATAGATGTGTGAGTGGGTGATTCACTGGGTGCATGATTTCAAGAATGTATCTGTGATGGACTGTATCGGTGGGTGAGTGTGTGTATGGGTCTGTCAGTGAGTGAATGTATATCTCAGTGGTACATGTGTGAGTAACTGCATATGTGGAAGGCAGAATAAATGTGTGTTGGAGTATATGAATGGCTATAAGTGAGAGTGTGTGATTGTGAGTGTAGCTGTATAGATGAGTGTGTGCTTGTATGAGTGATTGTATAAGAGTGTAGGAATGTGCAAGTATTTGTATGAGTAATTGAGCTGGTGTGTGTGTGGTATTGGGTTCTCCAGACCTACATATTCTGCAAAACTGCTTAACACCGTAAAACAGAAGTTGGCACGGAAACTGGAAATGCAAAAGACAAGTTTATTAGGACCCCATGGGGTGGTGGTACATTCCTACAGCACCCTTCGGTAATGCAAGAAGTATCACACCGAACATCGGTGCGAGACCTCTTTTATACAGTTTTACGGTACTAAAAAGAGTAGGCGGAACACATTTGCTCAGTTTAGGTACATATAAGGACATTTTTGGAACACAGCCAACTCATGGGAGGAGTTATAACACTACTGGTCAGTTTTGGGGAACATTCCTAAGCAATGACTGTCCACTAATACAGAGGGTTCAACTACGCATGTGCAAGCTTGACCAGTACTAAAAATAGCCTGTTGCTGGGCAAGTTAGATGGTCAATGGTACAGAGAAAGGACAAAAGGGCACGCTGACCGCGAGGCAGCGCGTTCATGTAAAATGGACGCCAGTGTTCTCAAAATGGCCCCCAAACATCATGGTCAAGATAAGAGGAAATTCGTGTAGCGAAGCTGAACGCTAACCTGATCACTATCAAATTACGACAGACGACCCTTTTAGCGTTTAGCTGAAGCTACCTCATAATGGACATAATCAGGGTATTCATCGTCAATATTGATTGACATAATATTTGTTATTTCTCTATTGATCATTTGCTCATCCTTGACAATAGCTCGTTTGGATGGAATACAAGCAGAAATACACATAGAACATAACATAGGGCCACACTGAATACAAAGGCATAGAAAGAAGAGTATCCCAATTATTATACACAAAATTGTCAACAGTTTCCAACCCCAAGTACTGAGCAACGTCCAAAACCAACCCAAAAGTGTCTAGGTACCATTATCAGGATGTATTTCAGCAGCTATTTTATGCAATTTAGAAATAGCATCATATACAGAAGGTGAATTATCAGGTACACACACGCAGCAACTACTTCCGATAATGCGACATGCACCCCCACGATCAGCTAACACTACGTCTAGAACCATTCTGTTCTGGAGCGTTACAATTCTGGTAATATGAAGTACCTCAGTCAAATTTCCTAAAGCAAAAACAGTCTCATTAGCAACGGCTTTCACAACACGTGTCAGTCGTCTGATCTTTCTGCTATTTAGAGCAGCACCAACAAATAAAAAGAGGCCTAAATTGAAATCAACATATTGCTGCAGGGAGGTATCCGTCTGGTCAATTTCGTCAATTGCTAATGTTCTCTTCACTCTATTTAGTATAAAATCATGGTATAACACAAAATCGTTATGATACATAGGCGGGGCAATAAACACAGGAGGTAATACAAAAGATATATAACATGTTCCTAACCATCCTATAGGGAGACGGTGATAAGCTTTATTTCCACAAATAAAGTAAGTGTTTCGTGAAGCCACAAAGGTAATACCATTTGGAGTGTCAAAGGTGAGAGTAGTATTACATTCACTTCTTCCTACTGGGATTGTATCTTTATTTCGGACACATAAATCAGCTTTAGTATCAATAACTGTAATCACGTGCAGACTAGACATATTTACATTTCTCTGATTTGTATAAACTCGAGGCGAAGATACATTATCTGGTCGATATTCCTCCCATTCAAATTTAGTTCCTTCTGCTTGCGGGTAACCATCTCGATCATTATAACATACTTTATTGAGCCAAAAAAGTAATCCACCTTTTGTCGGCCATCTCAAAGTGAACAGAAGAGTGTGCCAAGCATTACAAGAACCATTGTGAGAGAACGGAAGAGAAATAAGTGGAGTGCCTCCTTTCTTTTGATGTCTAGGCAACATTCCACATACCCAGCAGATCGAAGTGTTCGTCATGTTATGGGTGTGATGTAAAATTTGAATGAAACTGTTATTTAGATAAGTCTGTCTATGTCGTTCTTCATGATAGGGCAAAGTGAAATGAAAATGTTCAGATGGAATTGGGGTAGTAGGCAATAAATATTCTCTTGCCGTAACCAGTCGTTCTACCACCCAAGCTATTACCGCTATCACCACTATGGTCATAACGAAAAGTACTGCACCAAGAATTCTCTTATTCCGCATCGTAGAAGGTGCCATAGTTCAAAGTACAAATCTCTCAAAGAAGAAAACAACTAAAAATAAAAATATGAGTGCTGAGCTCCGAGGTAGCCGTTGGTTTCTTCTCCGAGATTCAAGACGGGTGTCGCTACACTTGGCAGAACTAATCCCCCCCCTTGATATTCCCGGCTTCCGTTTCACAAACCTGGAGCGGTAACTCAACCAGTCTCGCACAAAACAACTGCTTTTCTTGGCCGTAGATTATATCTCTCTTTACCAGAGACAGTATGGTCCGGGAAGGCTCCCTCCGATTCAGTAGACGTAACAGCTGGGCTCTTCTCTGCGTCCAAGATGTCTTGATAATCAGACAGCACAGTGGGGTTCACCAGATCCGGAGAGACACGACGACAATGAGTAGAATGCACCCAACGCTTCTTGTTCGTGACTCGCACAGCCGTTCGAGTCGCCAGCAACACCTGCTCAGGGCCACACCACCACGGCTCCAAGCTGCTGGTTCTCTCAAAGGACCGGATCATAACGTGGTCGCCAGGACGAAGATTATGAGCCTCTCCAATGGAATTGTCGGGGAGCGCTTCTCGAACCTGTTGATGAATAGAAACTAAATCATTTGTTAATCGTGCCAAATAATCGTTCATCATTATACAAGGCACATCATGTAAAAACCGAGGCTTAGGAACTCCCCATATATTCATAGGCCTTCCAAACACCACTTCATAAGGTGTGAGGCCAGTTCGGGAATGGGGCACTGATCTAATAGATAGCAATGCTAGAGGCAGAGCATCTGGCCATTTCAAAGACGTAGATGCCACGATCTTTGCTAGCTTCAGTTTCAGAGTAGCATTATACCTTTTCACCAGACCTGCTGACTGCGGATGGAATACAGCATGAAACTTTTGCTGAATTCCCAATCCCTTCATGACATATTCCACAATTTTACCAACAAAATGAGGACCATTATCACTCCACAGAAATTTACAAACACCATAGCGTGGGAAGTACCCTTTGAGCAAAACCTTAGCTGTTGTCAGCGCTGTATTATCCTTCGTGGGGAAGGCCTCAATCCACTTACTGAAAGCACACACCACCACTAAGACATACTTAAGGTTATTGCAACGCTCAAGCTGGATGTAATCCATTTGCAGTACTTTGAATGGTGCAGTAGGTGGAACAAACCCTCCTTTTGGAGTATACGTCCCTTTAGCAGGATTGTACTGCAAGCATATCAGACAGGTCTGCACTACTCTTTTGGCCGTATTGGCAATCTCAGGATGCTCCCAGACTCGCGTAAGCAATTTAGTAATTGCGAGAGCTCCAACATGTGCCAATCCATGTGTCATTTGAACCATTGCTTGCAAGTAATCTGCAGGCGATTTCCATCTCTCCATATCTTTGCTTCTCCAACAACCCTCATCGTCCAACACTCCCTCCGTTGCCCAGGTTGCGAGTTCTGCTTCAGAGGCTGATTTCTGAATGTCTATTATCTCCTCTCTAGCATCATGCCATCGCTCAGCCTGTGATTTCACCACATACATCGGCGAGGCATTTTGTAACATAGCAGTTTCCTTTGCTATGCAATCTGCAAAAGCGTTTTCTTGTCCTACTTTGTCTGTCACTTTCTTATGTGCACTGCATTTAATTATTGCCACTTTCTTTGGACATAATAGCGCATTCAGGAGATCACGCACTAGTTCTCCATGCATAATGTGCACTCCGTGTGAAGTCAAAAACCCTTGCTCTCTCCAGAGTAGGCCAAAATCATTCGCTACTCCAAAGGCGTACCGGCTATCAGTGTAGATGTTCACACATAAACCAGCACTTAATTCACATGCTCTTGTTAAGGCTATCAATTCCACTGCTTGGGCCGATTTCTGTGGTATTCGTGCTGCTTCTACCACTGCCTTAAGTGTCGTGATTGCATAGGCTGCAGAAGTTGTGCCATCTGGCAACCTTAAACACAATCCATCAACCCACAGTTCTCCATCTACATCTGGAGTGGCGTATCCTGTAAGTCAACACGACCCTTTGTTTGTTCTTCAGTCAGGAAAACACAATCATGGTGTTCTTCCTCCTGGCCCTCAGCAACTGGAAACGGCAATAAAGTAGCAGGGTGCAGAGTAGCACATCTCTTCAGTGTGATATGTGGCGCCAACAGCGTTAGCTCATATCCTGTTAAACGTGCACTCGTTAAGTACTGGGTCTTCGTTTGATTTAACAGAGCATCTACCGCATGGGGAACTAACACCAACAATTTATGTGACAAAACTATTCCCTCACTCTGCCGTATAGCCACTGCTGTTGCTGCGACTGCTCGAAAACACCCAGGTAATCCTCGTGCTACGGGGTCAAGTACTGCTGAGAAATATGCACATGGTCTCTGTTTATCCCCGTGTGTCTGCACCAGGACTGACAAAGCACATCCATCCTTCTCGTGTACATATAATGTAAAAATCTTCGTATAATCTGGTGTACCTAGTACTGGTGCAGAACAAAGGGCTTGTCTCAATTGTTCAAAAGCATTCTGACATTCATATGTCCATTCAAGGGGAATCTGTGTAGTTTTGGACAACAATGCTAACAATGGTTTTATAATGTGTGAAAACCCCATTATCCACTGCCTACAAAAAGACGTTAAACCTATGAAAGCACGAACATCTCTCTGAGTGCGGGGGACTGGTGTATCTAAAATTGCTTGGATTCGATCAGATGTCAATGCACATCCCTCCTTAGACAAAAGATGACCGAGGTAGGTCACCTTTGGTCTACAATATTGGAGCTTTTTCCTCGAAACCTTGTGATTATTGTGGGCAAGAAAAGAAAGTAAAGCAAGACTACTCTCCTCACATTGTTCCTGCGTGTCTGCTGCAAGTAAAATATCATCAACATATTGAATGAGAGCCACTCCGGACTGTAAATCGAAAGAATCAAGCTGTCTTTTCAGAGCCTGGCTATAAATGCTAGGGCTTTCAGTATAATCTTGAGGAACTCGACAAAATCTACACGATTTATTATTTAATGTAAAGCCAAACAGATATCGGCTATCAGGATGGATGGAAATAGAAAAGAAAGCATTTTTCAGGTCTATAACGGTGAAGGTAGTGACTGTGGGCGGGATCAAAGTAAGTAGGGTGGTAATATCAGACACCACTGGGTATTGGGGCACTACTATCTCATTAATTTCTCTCAAATCAATAATAAACCGATAGATTTTGTCATCAGTATCTTTCTTTAAAATCGAAAGAATAGGGCTATTACAGACATTATAGGGAACTTCCTCTACCACACCCGCAATAATCAAATCATGTACAATATGTGTTAAAGCAACTTCACCTTCCCTGGAAATTTTATACTGCGGTACATGAGGCAGAGACGCTCCCTCCTTCACAGTAATGGGAGTGGGAGGGATAACCATCTGTCCCACATCCGTATCCGAAGTAGCCCATAACGTTTTTGGGAGAGAGGCTAGCGTCTCGATCTCTTGCATGGAGCACAATCTCTCTACATCTGGGTAATTGTCATTCAAAATAACCCGCACCCCTTCAGGAGCGCAGCGTATAGTTGCTCGAAAATATTTAAGCATATCTATTCCTATAATATTGTCTGGAGTGTTCGGTGACAACAAAAACGGGCACAGGGTAAAAAATTTGTCAATGTGGAATGTAAGGGGTTGTGACAATGGGCTAAGAGAGGGTGTTCCATCGAACCCTATTGATGTAATCATTTTGCCAGACAGGGGAGCCCTTGGAACCAAGTGTTTAGACAGAGCACTACGAGTAGCTCCAGTATCAACCAGGAACTGATCAGTAGAACCCAAAACGCCCGCTGATACATATGGACCTCTTTGATCTACTGGTACTTCAACCGATTCCACACCCCATCCTACGCAATCCTATGCATGTACATAGTCCTGAGACTCTACAATCTCACCCTCCGTTATCTGATACTGATTCCGTCGAACAAAAGCATTATGATCGGCCTGACCACGACCCCTCGCTTCAAACCAACCACGATCACTCGCTCCACCCCTCGCTCCTGAATAACTATTCCGTGTCCTTCCACCTCCTCGACCACGCTGATTACGTTGTTCTCAAAGCACCGGACAGTCTGAGGCCCAATGTCCAAACTGTTTACAGTATGCACACTGATCCTCAGAGATGTCGGTGCGAACGGAAGACGTACCGTACGATCCACGCCTACCTCTATCATTCCCTCTCGGCTGTGTAGCATAAACCTGAGCCAAGATCACTTTCGTCTTTAATTCCTTCGCTTTCTTATCAGTACTTTCTTTAGCCTCCAACTCCTGTCGCTCATAATACTGAGCCATAGTCAATAAAGAAGCTGGGGTCGCCGTGGTCCAGGAACTTTCACTAGTCTTTAAACGTTTTGCAATCTCCTGTAGGAGGTTTGCTACATACTTGTCAACGAATAAATGCCTAACCGTGTCCTCTGTTAATAATTGCCCACAGTAATCATGAAATGCTTCCTCAAAACGTGAGAAGAAGTCAGAAACCGACTCATCCGCCTTCTGCTTACAAGAGGCTAACATAGTCCAATCAATCTTTTTGTGAGGAACAAGCGTTTTTAACTTATTCAAAATAGCCGCCGGGAGATCTAAAATTAATTGGCATGGCTTACACGCGGGCTCCCTATCCAAATCAGCTTGAGCTAAAGTTTTACAATCTGCCCCCAGGATCGCTTGATCATCGAACTTACGAATCGCCCTCCACATATCGGGAGGCAATATTAACCCAAAGAAAAGATCAATATCAACTAATGTCATAACACACGAAGAAATAGCCCTTTCCACTCCTTCATAGAAAGCTGCCGGATTCTTACGAGGGTCAGGCAGAGCAGCCTTAAGTGCCATAACATCTGTTCTGTTCCACGGTGTATAAACCCAATTATATATAAAATAACCCTTTGCATCCGCAGACAATTTGTCATTATCTGTACCTTTCCCTTTAGGAGGGACATATAAAGGTGCAGCTTCACGCATAGGCATAACATGGACTGTAGAACTCTTATCTGCTCCAAAGACAGGACACTCTTTAGATTTCTCCGTCGATCCCGGCGCAGGCGCTTCTGATGCCTTTTTCGCCTCCCGTAGTCTTGACGCCTCATCCCGTAGCTGGACCAACCGTTGAAAAA
This sequence comes from Lissotriton vulgaris, assembly GCF_964263255.1. Classification (NCBI taxonomy): domain Eukaryota; kingdom Metazoa; phylum Chordata; class Amphibia; order Caudata; family Salamandridae; genus Lissotriton; species Lissotriton vulgaris. Next base: position 466,892,237 of record NC_141699.1, on the reverse strand, counting down.
ACAGATCTGCATCTGTAAGAACAAAAAGACCTTTACGCATATTCTCACGACCAACTGATACATCCTTAGGCTCCAAATCAGTTGAATACTTTCTAAATCGTTCTACAACTTCATCTCCAAAATGACTCAAGAAATACAACCGTTCTTGCTCAGACCATTTACGCATGTGGTCATCAATATCTGAAATAGTTATCGACTTAAGATTAAGTTTTCAAGCAAAACTACGCAATTCCGCAGTTCGGCCAGCACTTAGCCTAGTACGACTACCCCCATGATCGTCTCCGTCCGAATCCTCAGTCAGGGCCGTAGGTGGAACGTATGGAGGCGGGCAACGGTCTAATAATGAAAAATCATCAGATTCATTAGTAAGGACAGGATAAAGAGGACGTTGAATAGGGAATTGACCACTCATTTGCAAATTACGTTCCCGTGCTTCCCTCTCTTTCTTTTCCTGCAACTCTTTTTCCTCCAGCTGTAAAGCTTTATCACGAGCAGCCTTTCGCTGCTCTTTGTCCGCCAAGGCTTGTTCACGCTTCATTCGCTCACGCACCGCTTTCTCCCACATACGTACGCAATCATACATATCCTGTCTAGACCTACGCTGAAACAAACATTGCTCCACATACTGAACCTTTCGTAAATCAAACGACCCATGTAGTGGCCATTGCAGTTAATGTTCAGATTTAGTATATTTGTGCCACAATGTACTGTACATAATAGGGGGGAGGCCAAATTTAACGTACATTTCACGATTAGGTGTCCCCTCTGGGGGAGCCGGCTGAGATTCATTTAATCGATAATTGGTACCTTTTCCAAGACAGCACATTCCTCGAAGTGTGCTTATAACAGGCATGTCAAAATATCACGGAAACGCGATATTACAAAAATGGCACTTAATATAATTCACACAAGGTGTGCCATTCAAACAAATACAAAATTAGAGAAATATCTCTACATTGCCTGCCTATGTGAAGTGCACTGCACATATAACTCAAATCATAGAACCAAATGTTAGCTAACTCAAAACAAATCCAAAAAGCCACAGTAAGCGTCCGTAGACTATCTTACCAATCACAAGCTTACCAAATTCTCAAGTATCCAGGTTCCAACTGCCAAGTTCCTTAATCGAATCAGCCAAACAGGCACTGTACGATAAATCGAACGATCAGGATCTCAGTCGAGGACCGGCGCCACCTGGAAGGTCAGATCAGAAGGAAAGGAAGAAAACACCGTGGGTGCCAAGACTCGGGTCACTCAGTGGCAGCGTACGCGTCCATAGCGAATTTCCAATCCTTCGTCACGACCTCTCCTTCCGGCATCCGAGTCGCCGATGAGTCCCTTCGTGGTCGCCAATTTGTGGTATTGGGTTCTCCAGACCTACATATTCTGCAAAACTGCTTAACACCGTAAAACAGAAGTTGGCACGGAAACTGGAAATGCAAAAGACAAGTTTATTAGGACCCCATGGGGTGGTGGTACATTCCTACAGCACCCTTCGGTAATGCAAGAAGTATCACACCGAACATCGGTGCAAGACCTCTTTAATACAGTACAATAAAAAGAGTAGGCGGAACACATGTGCTCAGTTTAGGTACATATAAGGACATTTTTGGAACACAGCCAACTCATGGGAGGAGTTATAACACTACTGGTCAGTTTTAGGGAACATTCCTAAGTAATGACTGTCCACTAATACAGAGGGTTCAACTACGCATGTGCAAGCTTGACCAGTACTAAAAATAGCCTGTTGCTGGGCAAGTTAGGTGGTCAGTGGTACAGAGAAAGGACAAAAGGGCACGCTGACCACGAGGCAGCGCGTTCATGTAAAATGGACGCCAGTGTTCTCAAAATGGCCCCCAAACATCATGGTCAAGATAAGAGGAAATTCGTGTAGCAAAGCTGAACGCTAACCTGATCACTGTCAAATTACGACATGTGTATAACTGTATAGGTGAGCAAATGACAGTGTGATTAATTATTTGCACGACTGACTAGGTGTGTGATTACCTCTATAGATGAGTGGTGGTGTGTGAGTGTCTATATAGGTGTATGAGTGCATATGATAGTCCTGTACTGAGTGACCATAAGTATGAGTGACTGTACAGGTTAGTGAGTGGATGTGTGTGTAAACCTAAGAATCAGTGAGTGGGTGTGTAGCTATTGGTGTTGGAGTGTCTATGGTTTTGAGAATGGCAGTCTGTAATTTAGAGTGGGTGTATCAAAGGTTATGTTAGGGTGTGAGAAGGTGCATCAATTCATCACATGGATGATGTCATCAGTGATGTCATCAGTGATGTCATTTGAGATATCATTAGTGATGTCAATGACCATGTCATGATTGATGTAATATGTGACGTTATCAGCAGTGCATTGAGGGGGCGCGAGTTATAGTTAGCTAAACTAACTATAACGGGGGAATTTCTATGGTTTTGTAAGAGTGACACTTCCAACTAACTATAACTTACCCTTAAACCTATGTTTTTTTCAGTGAATTTCTAAGGCTTTTTAAATGCTAATTTCTAACTATAACGTGCCTGAAACCTATGTTTTTTTCAGTAAATTTCAAAGGTTTTCTAAATGCTAATTTCTAACTATAACATGCCTGAAAACCTTTGGTTTTTTAAGTGAATTTCAAAGGTTTTTTAAATGCTAGTTTCTAACTATGCCTACAGAGGTAGGACATGTGACGAAAGAAGAAAAAACACACAGAAAGAAGCAAAAGAAATGCAGAAAGAAGCAACAGAAGTCCCCAAAGACGAAGAAAAGTACAGGAAGAAGCAAGGCATGTGCAGAAAGAAACAACAGAAGAGCAGAAAGAGGCCTTGTTGCAAAATCATCCTGTGCCCACAACTTTTTCAGATGGGTACTGGTGGTAACTGACTCTGACCAACAAGGCCTAGAGCCAGTGATATGCTAAAGACACTTAGAATACAGTGAAAACACAAACATACACTAGGGAACGCCATGTGTTGGGGTACCCCTGTGATTAGCATGACCTCTTCTGCAAGGCCCTAGTACATAATAGGGCAGGGAGATTAAAACTACCTCTAAGAAATATGCTACTTTAACTAGTAGTCACGTTTGCAGAGGGGTGGAGAAAGGGTGCTGGGCGTCCAACCAATGCTCAGGAATTCCGCTGTGAAGGACTTACAGGAGGTACCAAAAGGGATTATTGCCCCCCAAAAATTCCTCAGGACTAAATTGGACTTTATTCCCCATCCTGTGGTCTGCCACGAGGCACGTTTGCAGAGTGGTTGTGTCGTGCCGATGCCTTGTTGTCTCAGGAGGGCCGTGGAGCTTGGAGTATAGTACCCCACTCACCCCTATCACCCCTCGATGTCAGGTATAACACTGGCATACAAGTGATAATCAGGGGGACAAGGGGGAAACACAACAAGGAAAGGTAGGGTAAACACAGCTCCCAGCAATCTTCACTCTGGTCAGGTTCTTGGACATCAGAACTGTGACTAAAATACAAAATAACAACGTTAAATAAGATCCCTCCCTAAGGCTAGTCTAAAGTGATTATATAAAGGAAATGAACATGAGAAATATGTGTACCTAGAGCATGTCAGGTGTCTAGCTGTTCCCCCTTTGTATTATATAAGTTGTGCACTGGAAACGTGGTATTTAAATACTCTCAAAACAAGAAGAGGTGATCAATGATTGTAGTCTTTACAATCTGGTAAATGATACTCTTGCTAACATGAAACACACCTCAGGACCAGTAACCAATGCCAAAGTAATTAAACATCAAGATTCACGAGCACCGAGTTAAAGTCACAAGAAACGCTCGATAGGACACTGCATATCAGGATACAACCCTACACTCATTAAAGTACGAAACAGAACTGCTTCTTAGAAGCCAGAACGAGATGCCACAAAACGCTGAGTAACTGCCAGCCGGCCACGAGCTCTGATAAAGGATGCAAAATCAATCCTATAGTCAATGCAAATAAAGAAACGAAGGAACAAGCCTGTCCAAAGTAAATACATCAAAGCAGCAGAAAACAGAAAGAAAAGGATACCGAGAGACCGACAACAGCCTGTACTCACGGCACTTGCGAAAACGCCACCACTAACTCCTCGGACGGAACCCAGTGACCCGGAACGGAACACTGAATCTGGCTAATCGCGAAGCACTTCCTGGAGTGCTAGGCGGGCCTAAGTATGTTTATCATCCTCATTGCGCATGCGCGATTACGTGCGCTTCGTCCGGGAATGCTCCTTTGCCAACCACAGTGTTTTTGGTTTTGCCAACCCAGCATCTGAACGTGGAGTGCATGGAGGTGTGCAGCAAGCAGGCATGACAGGTTGAGAAAGGGGGCTAGGGCCTCCTCAAACGTCTTAGCAATATCACTGTTCACAGAAACTCTAAAAAAAGAAAAATCCATATGTAAGACTCTGGAGAGGCAGTGGCGTAAAAACTATGAACTTCATCAAAAAGAAGTCTACCGAAAGGCCAGAAATAGCTATCATTCAGCATGCATAAAAGCTAAAGCATGTTATGTTACCAATACTATTAACATGGCTGTAAATAAATCTCAGACTCTTTTCAATACTGTTAAAGAGTTGGCTGGTGAGAATTCAAGAGCGGAACCTACCCCTCTCAATACCCAGCAATGCCAGGACTAGGCTTCTTTTTTCACCGGAAAGATTGAGAATATTGTCTCTAATATTAAAAAGGACAGCACGATCACATACAAGCAAGATAACATCCCCCAAGTCCCCAGAGGAAATTGTCATCTTGAAGCCTGGCCTCCTATTAATCTGGATACACTGAAGGAATCATTAAAATCGATCAAATCTGGTTCCCCACGTGACCCTATTCCTATCAGTATTATAAGTAATTTAGAGGACTCCGCCATGATTTCCATAGCAGAGATACTGAATGCCTTCATAGAGCAGGCCATAGTTCCTACTCTATGGAAACATGCTATGGTCACTCCTTTACTTAAAAAGCCGGCCGCAGACCCTATGATATTGGCCAACTATCGTCCAATTTCACTACTGCCTGCCTTTTCTAAAATTTTAGAAAGGCATATTCATAAGGCACTCTCAGCTTATGTGGAAAAAAACGAGCTTCTTCACTCGTCCCAATCTGGGTTTAGGAGCGGTTATTCCACCGAGACGGCCCTGCTCGGGGTCACAGAAAAGATCAGGGAGCTTATGGACGATGGTCAAACAGTTGCATTGGTCTTGTTGGATCTAAGTGCGGCCTTCGACACCATTTCTCACTCCATACTGCTTGACAGACTGGGGGAGAATGGTGTCGAAGGCAAAGCACTGGAGTGGATTAGATGATACTTATCCCTCCGCACTTTCCAGATCTTCTCTTCGGAGGCATGCTCTGAGGTATTCTATTCTCCTCATGGTGTGCCACAGGGATCGATCCTGAGCCCTTTGTTTTTCAATTTGTACCTGCGACCATTGGCCAATCTGGCAAAAAATGTTGGTCTCATTTTGATGACCTATGCAGATGATTCGCAAATTCTGTTCTCACTTTCCAAATCTGAATCATCTGCTCCATCTGCATTAAAAATAGGCCTTCAGGAAATATTTAGTTGGATGTCAGCTAACCAACTTAAATTAAATGGGGAGAAAACAGAGGTCCTCCTTTTAGGAAACAGTAAAGACCTCTGGAGTGATCCGCACTGGCCATCATCATTAGGTAAACTTCCACCTCCAGCCTCTCAGGTTAGAATCCTTGGTGTCATCACAGACGACAGTTTATCTATGACTCAGCAAGTTAATAAAGTGGCAGGCATATGTTTTACCATTCTTAAATGGCTACGCAAAATTGTCTGGATGTTACCATCATCTACCCAGAAGACCGTAGTCAATGCCTTAGTGACATCTCGGCTTGATTACTGTAACATCTTGTACCTGGGCTCAAACAAAGCAGTAATAAAACGTCTGCAACTGGTGCAAAACGCTGCTGCCAGACTGATTTGCAGAATCCCGAGATCCGCTAGGATCACTAAACATCTTAGGGACCTGCACTGGCTCATGGTTGAAAACCGGATTCGTTTTAAAACCCTGAACTATCTATTTAAAATCAAAGCTGGCACTGCCCCCAAATACCTACAGGACCTTGCTAAGCCCTACCTCCCCAATCGCAGCCTTCGTTTGTGCACAGCTGCGAACTTTGCGGTCCCGAGGTTTAAACGAGCCAGAATGGGCGGGAGATCTTTTTCCTATCTGGGCCCAACTTTGTGGAACACATTGCCCATTCATATATGCAAGGAGGAAAGCTATATGAAATTTAGAAAAAGCGTAAAAACCTGGTTGTTCGACAAATAAGTGCTTGGACTGTTCTCTCTCCAGATGTGTTTTGTGTTTTGCTGATCCGGCGCCGGGAAACCCTTTGTGGGTAGCTGTGCGCCTTACAAATGCTATAAAATAAATAAATAAATAAATAAATAAATGTGTGGGACTTACTGGAGGTAACAAGAGGAGTAGTTGGCCCCCAAGGACATCCTTGGGGGCCAACTTCCCAAACTATTTCCTCCAGTCAGTCCCACATAGCAGCACTGGCTCCAAGAGGGGGGCCGGGCGACCCCCATCCCAACCAGTGCAAAGCCCCGGAGGTGGTGATCCCCAGGGCATGTGGGGGGCTCCAGACCCCCACACAGGTATATTTTTTTAAATAAAAGAAGCCCCAGGGTAGCGGTACCTGGGGCTGGGGGGGCCAGTGTGCCCCCGACAAATAATTAATGAAAGCCCCAGGGTGGTGGTCCCCGGGGCTTGGGGGGCCTCCAAGGCCCCCCAAAAATTAGAAAAACCCACAGGTGGCGGTTCCTCAGGCTGTGGGTGTGCTGTGTGCCCCTGCAAATATTTTATCAAAGTCCCGGTGGGCCAGCATGCCTCCGGAACGTGGCCCACTCGGGGGGTTAATTAAACGAAGCTTGGGAGCCCATTTTTTCTCACCCACAATTAAAAAAAGAAAAGGCTTTTTTGGGCCCTGGGGGTCCTTGTGCAACCCCCTTAACAGGCCTATGGGGTCAGAGTGTTTCTACCCTGCCCTCTTTTCTTGTTTTTTGCGTTTCTTGTTCTGTTTTCTTGTGCCTTGGCTACCGAGGCTAAAGATGGCTGCCAACACTTCCTGGTTTGGCGTGTTGACAGCTAATTAGAATAAAGCTTAAGGTTGCGAGGGTCCACGGATCTACAGTGCCTCTAAATATCAAAACATTTACTTTTTGATTTTCTCAGCAACTACTGAACGGATTTCCACCATTTAAAAAAGAGCCCTCTTTCTGAACACAGGGCTACCTTTTTGCCAAATTTGGTGTAATTCCGTTCAGCAGTTCAAGCTGTAACCGTGTCTAAAGTTTCCTATGGGAAATTGATTTTCCGACCTCTATTTTTTTAATTGCTCTCGAACTACTGAACAGATTTACTCCATTTAAACAAAGGTGTCTTTCTGAAACAAGGGCTACTTTGTTGCCAAATTTGGTGTAATTCCGGTCAGCAGTTCGAGCTGTAGCTGTGTCTAAAGCTTCCTATGGGAATTTAAATGGAGATAACACGTTTTGGGACCCCCGTTTTTCTCTGCCCCCACTTGCAGAATCACCCCAAAACTTTCAAGACAGGAGCTGACCGGATTGGGCCACAAGTTTTGAAAATATCATGAAGTTTTGTCATCTGACGCCAAAGATATTGAGAAAACAAAAAAACGAGTTCCCTATGGAAACTAGGTCCTAACTATAACTACCTACTGGTCCATGTGGCGCCACTAGGTGTTGCAGAAAATGGAGAGAAGAAGCTGGCGCCGATGCAGGGTCGGTGCCAGCTGGTGTTCCGATTCAAATTCTCCAAAGCAGGGCAGGAGTTTTCACCGGACTAAGCACAACCTCACTTGGGCATTTATCTGAACCTTATTTACAAGAAGCAACAGAGCACAGCCCACCTGGGAAAAACTTTGACGCGCTACAAACACCAGAAGGCTTTGCTATAAGCCACGCCCCATCGGAGCAGGTGTTAGCGATTTAAGAGGTACGCAATGAACTTTGCTCTGTGCTGCCATGTTGCCACTGATGAAAGGAACATTTGGGATTCCTGAAACGCGTATGGTATTTTTATGACTCTGTGCTTGTATCCTGTCTAAAAGCCTGCCTGCAAGTCTTCGAATAAAAAGTTGGAACGATTGGTCTTCTGGCGGCTGAATCCTTTTGGGGCTTACCTGCGATTGATGGATATATATATATATATATATATATATATATATATATATATATATATATATATATATATATATATATATATATATATATATATATATATATATATATATATATATATCTCCAACCCACAGTTCAATCCGCGAACTGTTCCGCAAATAAGGACACTCCAGACAGATTTATCGGTCTCTGCGCTTGGTTTATTTTTAGCGCGTACACTTCAGTCAACAAACAAATGCGTTTCGGCGTTGCCACATTCGTCAGTGCTGGCTAACAGAGACGTTTTTTTCATTTAAATAAAGTTTCATTCAACACATCACATGTTAAAAATAATAAACATAAAAGAGGCAAATAAGTTCATTCACTTTTGGCAGCCATCTTGGTGTGTTCAAATCGGTTTTTACAAACTCTTATTTCGATTTTGGCTTTACCTCATTGTATAGGCATTTTAACTAATCAATATGCGGTATATTCAATTCATATAAATTTACCATATTATTTAACCATACATTGGTATTTTCCACATTTTACATTTACTAACTCTTTTTTTGAATCTGTTGCATAGCAATGGAACATCATGTATTCAGCCCTGAATATGCTTTACCGACGGACTCTTACATCAGAGTACATTGAACTCAATTCACACTCATAGAATGTGCCTCGAGGTATCCTGTCAGTACCTGTAATTACGCCCTGAATGGGCTTACTCATCATCATCATTTAATGAAAGGATACACAATCATGGGAAGGGAGAAGCAGCATAAGTACAGTTTCATAAGTAACAATATGATCAAGGGGTAAAACTCCAGGAAGAAATCAAGGAAATTGAGGGGAAAATAAGTGAGGATAAAGATGTGAAAAAAAGCGAAGAATTACATAAACTAATGAAACAGCTGCTAATAGACTATGAGAACACTATTAAAAGGAGAAAACAGGAGAAGTTCATTCGAGACGAAAAAGACTACGCAAATGGCCGTATCCTAATGTTTGCAAAAAAATACGACGTCTCGCGGCAGAATCTACAGCTGGCAAAAAAGCAACCGCAAACTATTGCTGAATTAAGCACAGAAGAGTCGGAAATATCTGAGGACGAATCTGTACAACAGCGGAAGCAACAGGATACAAGAACCACAGAAAGAAACAACATTGCGACAGAGGAGTCACCGTCCACCTCAAGTGACTCGGATTTTTACGAGTACGAGGTGATGCGAGGTCTAAGACAGAGACCTGCACCAAGAACCCATCCACCTGTGGCCGCAAGAGGAAGACAAGGAATGGCAAAAAAGGCAGAAGCGGGCCGTTCCACCCCGATAATGACCCGCAGCAGACGCGGGGGCAGATGGCAACAATAAACGGAAGCACAAAAGAGCAGACCGAACAAACAATTATAAATCTGTCGGATAGGGTGCTGACAGAGAAAGAGAGCAGTAAACTCCAATTGGGACTAACATTCTGCCCTACCCCAGCATTTGACTATACACAAGCCCGAATTGACCTTTTCAAATTTGTACGAAAGGTCAAACTATTGAAAATATTCAAACGCCATCCCAAGGATCCAGTGCCCATGACTACAAGTGGAGATGAGAATACTAATTCATTGGTCGGTACTGACATAGAAGCATTGATCACAGTACAAGGACTAATGGAAGAGACCGAATCGCAGGATGACCCAAGGGAATCACTTACACAATTCCTGGAAGAAGGGGGAATTGTACAAAGAGGCTGCAAGAGCAGTATGAAAATTAAATCACATTTCAATCCCAAAGGGACACATGATGCAATAGATACTTTCCAGGAAGTAGTCATTGAGGAACTGAAGGACTTACAGAAAAAGAAATCCAATGGTGCAAAAAGGAACTTCAACAAACTGGAATGGGATATAATCAATAATCTTCGTGATGACGAAAATGTTGTTATCAAACCCAGCGACAAAGGGGGGAATATTGTGTTGCTCAATAAACGGCAATATGAGGATGAAGCCTTTTGTCAACTGAGGAAACCAGAACACTATGCTACAATCAGTAGAGAACAATTTGTTGAGAGCATAACAAGATTCCATACCCTAATTGCAGACTGGAATGACAAAGGTATCCTTGATACAAAAGATTGGTTAAATTTGAAGAACGAGCACCCACAATTGGCCACATTCTATCACTTGCCAAAAGTGCATAAGAGCAAGATCTTGCCGCCTGGTAGACCGATAGTATCGGCAATAGACAGCTTGTTGGAAAAAACTTCCATATATATAGATACCTTTATAGCACCATTGGTAAAGGATTTGAGTTCCTATCTTAGGGACACGCAGGACTTTCTAAGAACCATCCAAGGCGTGATGTGGGAAGAGGACTTACTACTAATCACATTAAACATTACAAGCCTCTACACATCGATAAGGCACGAAGATGGTCTAGAAGCAATGAATTTTTTCTTGCAAAGGAGGAAATTGAAATACAGGACACATAATCATATGATCATTGCATTGACAGAATTCTGTTTGAAAAATAATATCTTTCTGTTCTCAGGCCAATTATACTTGCAACTACAGGGGACCGCGATGGGCATGTGCTTCGCCCCCAGTTACGCAAATCTTTTTGTGGGCTGGTGGGAGGAGCACATGGCCTGGGCGGGGACAAATTAGAAGTGGGTGGACAAAATCTCACTGTGGACCCGCTACATTGATGACCTCTTCATTGTGTGGCGGGGATCGCAGGACGAGGCAGAAGAATACATCAGGGACCTCAATGAGAATAACCTCAATTTGAGATTTACCAGCAGCATAAGTAAAGAGGTCTTCTACTTAGACCTGAGGGTCTACATACAGGACAATAAGATACAAACAGTAATGTACAGAAAGCCGACTGCAGACAACACAGTCTTACACGCTGGCAGCTGTCACCCACGATGTGTAGTGAACAACATTCCGTTGGGGGAGTTTCTGCGCATTAAGCGGAACTGCTCCACGGAGAAAGAGTACATAAAGATAAAAAAAGAGTCCAGAAAGAGATTTGAGAAGAGGGGCTACTTCAAAGGGGTCCTAGATGAGGCAGAGAAGAGAAGTGACGTACGACCAAGGAATGAACTACTGATAGACAAAGTCAAGAAAGTAGACATGTCATTGAGATTGATAACAAACTTCAATGACCAGTCATCAGAGGTGTTCCAAATCCTACGCAGGAATTGGAATATACTCAAATCCGACGGTATAGTGGGGAAGTCACAATCGGACCACCCGATGGTAACATACTGTAGAAGTCACTCACTGAAAGATCATCTAGTAAACAGCCACCATGAAAGCAAGAGAAAGAAGAAAGCCCCAGCATTGGGTTTTTACCCATGCATGAAATGCAAGGCTTGTAGGAATTCCCACAAGGTTAAGGAGTACGAGGTACCAGGAAGGGGACAGAAAAAACAAATTTCAAAACTATTTAACTGCAACTCAGAGTTCACAGTTTACTGTTTGGTGTGTCCATGCGGAAAACAATATGTGGGCAGTACCATAAAACAGACAAAGTTGAGAATACTCGAACATATGAGGGCCATCAATCTGAAAGACCAGACCTACCCAGTGGCTCGGCATTATGAAAAAGAACATCAAAGCAACAATAATTTGTTATCCTTTTTCATATTAGACCAACTGGTGAGAACAGAGAGAGGAGGGGACTGGGTCAAAAAATTAAGAACGCTTGAGTCCCGTTACATCATAATGCTCCAGACAAAAAATCCGATAGGCCTGAATAATGAAGAGGAGATGTGGGTACATCTATAGTCATCATTATAACTAAAGCAGTAAACTGAATTGATCTCCCCGCACTGTGTATCTCCTTTACCCCTTGATCATATTGTTACTTATGAAACTGTACTTATGCTGCTTCTCCCTTCCCATGATTCTGTATCCTTTCAGTAAATGATGATGATGAGTAAGCCCATTCAGGGCGTAATTACAGGTACTGACAGGATACCTCGAGGCACGTTCTATGAGTGTGAATTGAGTTCAATGTACTCTGATGTAAGAGTCCATCGGTAAAGCCCATTCAGGGCTGAATACATGATGTTCCATTGCTAGGCAACAGATTCAAAAAAAGAGTTAGTAAATGTAAAATGCGGAATATACCAATGTATGGTTGAATAATATGGTAAATTGATATGAATTGAATATACCGCATATTGAATAGTTAAAATGCCTATACAATGAGGTAAAGCCAAAATCGAAATAAGAGTTTGTAAAAACCGATTTGAACACTCCAAGATGGCTGCCAAAAGTGAATGAACTTATGTGCCTCTTTTATGTTTATTATTTTTAACATGTGATGTGTTGAATGAAACTTTATTTAAATGAAAAAAAATGTCTCTGTTAGCCAGCACTGACGAAGGCGGCAACGCCGAAACGCGTTTGTTTGTTGACTGAAGTGTACGCGCTAAAAATAAACCAAGCGCAGAGACCGATAAATCTGACTGGAGTGTCCTTATTTGCGGAACAGTTCGCGGATTGAACTGTGGGTTGGAGAGATGTTACGCACTCCACCGTGCGTTAAGGAGGCACCCGGGGTAAAGCGGAGCGGCAGAAGGTGGATGTGAGTTGTGTATATATATATATATATATATATATATATATTCACTGAAAAAACCATAGGTTTGACACCAGTTATAGTTAGCTGGAAATTTTACTGACATAAAACCATTGAAATTCCACGTTATAGTTAGTTGGACTCACTATAACTTGCGCGCCTGCAATGCACTGCTGATGATGTCACATATTACATCACTCATGACATGGTCAGTGACATCACTCATGACATCACTCATGACACTATCCTTGTGACAGAGTAACAGACCTCCTTTCAGTGTAATGTAACCCTTGAAACACATATTCAAAAATAGAAACTAAAATTTTCATATAAATAGAGATACCCATACCAGCTACAACAACCAATTCAGTAATACCACCATCTATATACACATCCACTCATTCACCAACAGTTCTATATAGTCACTCATACATATACTCACTCATCATATGTAGTGATACACATATACATCCTATTACACACTGACAGTCTTCCAAAAGTTACTCACACATGCAAATAAACTATTGAACATCCATTTATTTACATATACAGCTATACACACACTAGCACATTACTTCTAAGGAAACTTTCACATACTTACTCTCTTAAACAATCACTTATAGAAAGACATACTTATTTAAACAGGAACTCTTACAATCTCTCACTCTCACATATACTCACTTATAAACATCAATACTCACATATACTAGATTAAAACATATATAGTTACTCATTAAGCATGGGCGGAAAATCCGTTTCGCTCGCGGATTTTGTGGATTTTCGGTAAATTCGCAATCCGCGAGATTCGCGAATCTCCCGCAAAATCCGCAAATCCGCGAGCAGCGGATTTTGCTCGCACTGTTCGCGTGAGTTCGCGGCTTCCCAGTACAACTTCGCGCCCCGCGAATAAGCGCTAAATTGCAGAAATACGATCTTAGCAAAACTGAAACTACTTACCAGGTTCAAAAGTTCAGGCTCATCATTAGTAGCCATTTCCTGTAGTGCTTCCTGAGGGGCCCCTCCAGAGTTCAGTTGCCTACTTGCAACTATTATGTGACCCTGCTCTGAACCTCAGAATAGTTACACATATGCCACAAAGGTCCTGAATTACAGCTAAGGGAGACAAGCAGGAGCCAGGCTGGAAGTTCAAATCCATTAATCAGCCCCTAATTCATTATTGTCAGTTGGGGCAGGGCAGGTGTTGTAACTAATTTTGCAACAATGAAAGCACTTAGCAAGTGCAAAAGATCACTAATCAGGAAGCACTAAGGAAGCAGGTGCCAGCTAAAAAAATATTCTGTGACACATTAATCAGCCCCAAATTAATTCAGGTCACTTGAGGCAGGGAAGGTGTGCTTTGCTTTGCCACAATAATGTACACTGACTGGACAACCAGAGGGTGCTGTGATGAAACAGAGGGTGGCATGGGTGGGCCAGAGGGTGGCATGAGTAGTCAGAGAGTGGCAGTGGTGACAGAGAGTGGCAGTGATGAAGAAGAGTGTCCCAAACAGGCTGGACACGTAGAAACAACAAGTTCGCAAAACTTGCGACCAGACAGGTAAGTTCGCGTTTGCGAAATTGTACAAAACCCTCGCGAACTGGCAGAAACCCGCGCGAACACAAAAAAAAATCCGCAAATTCGCGAGAATTCGCGGATTTTGCGAATTGCGAGTTCGCGAATCCGCAAAATTCGCGAACGCGAGATTCGCAAAATTCGCCCATGCTTATTACTCATAAAGACACTAGTGAGGTAGGCATTCACTCACTAACACACATATATACACACTCATCCATCCATACAGTCCTGCACATATGCTGTCTTCAAAACACATATAAACAGTGAGTCAGTCACCAACCCATGCAGCCACTTATACACAAAGTGAAACACTGATACATATATTTAATTATTTAAAAATTACTCGCTAATATATGTATTCACTAAGATGCACTTAATAAGCCAGTTAACCAATCAATTTTTTAAAAAAAACATCCTTTTAGACACTTATTTAAACATTTATTCTTTATCGACCTTTACATATACATATATAAAACATATTTATTTTTCAGAAAGACACACATTCACTGGATGGTGCCATCAGTGATGTCAGTGATGTCATGAGTGACGTCACTGACCATGTCATGAGTGATGTAATATGTGACGTCATCAGCAGTGCATTGCAGGCGCGCAAGTTATAGTGAGTCCAACTAACTATAACGTGGAATTTCAATGGTTTTATGTCAGTAAAATTTCCAGCTAACTATAACTGGTGTCAAACCTATGTTTTTTTCTGTGAATTTAATAGGTTTTTTAAATGCTAATTCCTAACTATAACTGGTGTGAAACCTATGGTTTTTTCAGTGAATTTCAAAGGTTTTTTAAATGCTAATTCCTAACTATAACGTGTGTGAAACCTATGGTTTTTTCAGTGAATTTCAAACGTTTTTTAAATGCTAATTCCTAACTGTAACATGTGTGAAACCTATGTTTTTTTCAGTGAATTTCATAGGTTTTTTAATAGCAAATTGGTGGGCTACATCTCGCTGATATTTGGGCTACATTTGTTTTTTTTGTCTCTGGTGGCCATCTTTGGGCTACATTGGGCTATATTGGGCTACATTTGGGTTCTAACATATATATAGCCCAATGTAGCCCAATATATATTTTTTCAAAGTTAATTTTTGTAAAAACCACTGGAGCACATATCTTGAGACATAGCAAAGGCACATCGGGGTACCAGTCCCTACAATTTTGCAAAGTTTGGTGGAAATCCATTCAGCCGTTCGGGCTAAAAGTGAGTTCGACCGCCCTATGGAAATTAACATGGGGAAAACACGTTTTGGGACCCCCGTTTTATCTCGGCCCCCGCTTGACGAATCCCCCCCACGTTTTCAGGGAAGGAGCGGGCCACGAACTTTGAGAAATTCGCAAAGATTCATCCACCGGCGCCAAAGTTATTCCCAATAGAATGTTGCGGATTTCCTATGGAAAGTAGATCCTAACTATAACTACCTACTGGCGACCGCCAATAGGTAATATATATATATATATATATATATATTTCAACACAAAGCGCCCTGAAGCATTTGGGAGCACACTCGACAGTTCTCTGACCATCCGGCCTATGTTTTCAGCTTGTCTTCCTTCTTCACTTAATTACTTGGGCCTATATATAAAACCGCAAACAGTCCTTTGTGGGGGGAGATCATAGATCATAACAGCTGGTGCAGGCTGTGAGATAAGGACACTCTCGCAGGATTTATACACACAACTTTGTAAAAATACGCCCCACTCGTCTTGGAATCAGTAACTTGATTTATTGACCTTGCTCCTCTCCACCTACGCGTTTCGAACAAAACAGTTCTTGATCTTGGTAGTTAGATAAGTCCTTTGTCAATTTTACCTATGTATACCATGTCTCCACACTAGCCCATAATGAGGCATGGTGGGACTGGTAGTTTTACACAATTTGCATCCTCATCTGCAACTAATCCCTCCTTGAATTGCTGGAAGACATCAACGCTTTTCACCGTTGTCATATGATAAGCGTATTTAACAGCCTAAGTGGCTTTTAATGTACAATGAGCCTGAGACAGTGATTATAAATGATCACATATAAGTGATGGCACTAAACTTTAGTGTATGTGGCAATCCTCTTGGGTAAGCTAAGGCTTGCTCATATAGTGACTGAGTGTCATGGTATACTAGGCTAAGTGCCAATTTCACCCCATGTCAACTTTTGGTGTCCCACACCATGTCTTCCAGCACTCAATAAAAGGGACAAACGTAACTCAACATGATTATCTCAACAATACTCTTATTCATCTCATTATCTAAATTAGTCTTCAGTTCTGTGTGTAATTAATAATTTGTTTCAAGACGAAATGTCTTCTTGGGCTGAATGGGGATGAGGAGATGTATGTACATTTATAAAGAACAGTACCTTCTGGCCTCTAATCTAACACTAGAACACCAAAAAATGAACTCTTGTCGTTATTTTTGCTGCTTAAATAATCACTGTAAATAAGTACACAGAGAACTGAAGACTAATTTAGATAATGAGATATATAAGATTATTCCAAGACGAGTGGGGCGTATATATATATATATATGTATGGTATTGCGCAGTGGTGTCACAAGTGTGTAGTTATAAGTAAGTTAGGAATTACACAGGAAGATATTTTTTTGTTTTTATCGTGCCACTATTTGAGGCATCTTCTCAAAACTGTCAACATTTTTAATCTAACTCAACTCATTGCTGGGAAGAATCATGGTGATCCATTAGAAAAGGGGACTCCCTAAACACTTTTCCACCATGCAGTTTCCATATGGAAACTTAGACAAGGTTGAAGAAAAAAATAGCTGAACAGAATTACTCAAAGCTTGGCAGAAAGCTAGATCTTTACTCAGAAAGTGTGCTTTCTGTGATTTGGTGTAAATTTGTAAGCTTGAAAAAATAGCAATCTCTAGTGCTGTCAGTCTTCCGTAGGAAAATAAAGTGGCCGGATTGACTGGTCCTTCTAGACTCCTGAAGGACTGTGTGAAGTGATTGGCTGGCTGCAACATAAGGGAAATGTTACGCCTGCCATTACAGGACTTGAGGACTCAGTCCCCGAGCCCGAAAAATAAATGCAAAAAACACCACTTTAAAACTTTGTAACTGGCTTAAGAATAATTTTCATCGCTATAATGCACTGCTTATAACCTTACATTTTACATCAATAATGACATTTGAAATAGATGGCAGTGCAAGTTATGCTTAGATCAATAATGAATAAATAATGAATTACACAGCTTTTTTTTGTTTTAAAACAATAGTTTTTTATTATTTAAAGATCCACATATACATTCATTTTAGTGTTTTTATCAGTGAATTTGTAAGTTTTTTTAACCCAAGGTAAACTATTACTAACATACATATACCTCTACTTTTATTTTTTCGGTTACATAGCCAAATTGACTTTATGTGGAGCTTAGCATTATACTGGTTGTTGATCATTTTGCTACTATTTTCCTGTAGCATAATATTTAATATATTTTGTATGAGTTCCAGTTTATCTGATCTAAGCACTAACCAGAGGGAGGTAATGAGATTGATTTACAAGGTCATGTAACTGATTATGGGCTGCTGTACTCTAAGAGACCCATACTGCTAGAAAAATAGGCAAAAGCCAGAGCACGCATTCTACTTATTTCACCCACACAATTCAATAGAAAAAATATGATGCTTGCACTAACATTAATATTATGGGGAGCCACTCATCTACTCATCCGTAATCGCCTTGGATTAGTTTCTCCTCTCTATGGAGAAGCATAGGCCAGGTGAAATCTTATAATAGTCCACTGATTGCATTTTGTTTGCTTCCTATGTTTTGAAAAATAGAGTCAGATGAATTAAAAACTTTAAGCAAAATCCAACTCTGCCAACACCCCACCCCCAAATTCAGAGTGCTGCAAAATACATACTTCTGTGTTATAAAAGCCTAACTTATTACTCTGTTTCACGTGGATGCTGCAGCTTTTCCTGTGCCATTGGTTGTTTGTGTATGCTTCTTTGTCAATTGTCTTGAAAAAATAAGCAGGTAGGCTTTTTGAAGGCTACCACGTAGTAATAATTAAGTGAATAATAGTGTGTCATCCGCAATGACGATTGCTCTATCACTGAATTTGTGTGTAGAAGGTCTAGCAAATATTGAGAAGGAAGGTATTACCACCTGAACATAAAACTCTGCTGGGAGCATACAGTGAAAATGTGATGTCTAAATAGTTTGGCAAGAATTATTGTACTATCTTGTGGACAATCACCATAGATGCGAAGTTAGCTTTCTTCTCCAGCACATCTAATGTTAATAACTAGAATTGAAGTTTTAATGAGTCCTTTTTGAGAAATGAGTGATGATACGAACTGAACCATTCTGGATCACTTGAAGGTGATGAAAAAGCCCTTCAGAGAGGCTAAGTAAATGGAATTACAATGGTACAATTTTGATTGGATCAGTGAGTTTACCACATGGTGTTTAGAGTCAGCAAATGGAAGAATGATTTTTAGCATCTTAAGTTGCCAAAAACAAGATTTAAAAAATTTCATAAACAGGGTATTTGAAGACAAATAGAGGTCAATCTGGAAACAGCTGCTTGTCACTTCTGGCGAAGAATCTACTAATAAATAGCCATACTAAGCAGCAACAAGTGGCAATTCAGTTTTGACTGGGTTCAGTTTAATAAAATACAGTACATCCACCACTGAATAATGCAAAGAAAATTTCTTAGACCAAGTTGTCCATCTAGGGATGGGGAGTCTAAATTTGTTAGGCAGCATTTCAATTGTGTGTTGTTTGTGTACATGTAGAACAAAGTTCCGAATGTATGTAGTAATGGAAGCATGTATATGTTAGGTAATAACGTTGACAATATAGAGCATTGAGGGACACCGAAAGGTATTGTAGGAAGCTGGCTCTCTATTTAGTTTACTAAAATTAAGTGCATAGTGTAGAGAGTCCAGTGGGTCCCCAATTGATATACAGACGTTAAAGCAGATAACACTAATGCTCTTTTTGTGCTAGTGTGGGCGAACAGTTAGGCTTAGCAGAGGGTAGCGTCAAGCATTTGTTTCACAGAGGCAATAAATGAGACACACACTCAAAAACAAATCCAAGAACAATTTATAAAAATAATAAGCACTTAAGGAGTTACGATTTTTCAAACTTCGAAAAATATATCATTTTTGTGTGCAATTACACACCATTGAAAACAATAGGGAAAAAGGAGAAAAAAATTCATATTACACCAAGCAATGCTTTCACGAAGGTCACCTTCTCGTTTTAGATCGATGTCGGGACCAGGTCCAAAATTTCCAACAAGAGAAGTTCAGGAGCTTCCAAGATCGGCTAGGGGCACAGTGCTGAGGGTCTTGGAAGTTGGTGCTGGGTGCCACTTGAAAACACTTTGCACAGGAGGACTTACAAGTAAGTCTGGTGGGGATCTTTTAAGGGATGAGGTAGCAAGGGTTTGGGGACTACAGAAGCGCAGATGGTTAGTTGATGCGGGCCGTTGGGGCCAGTGCAGACTGAACAGGTCAGCCCTGCGTCATGTATCTTGCGGTCCTCACGGCCAGGAGCACGCAATGTGGAGGGGCTATCTCAGGACAGCTGGGTCACTCAGGAAGTGGGTCTCAGGTGTCTTGACATCCCTCAATGGATGCTTGCTCCTGGTGCTGTGGAAGACCGGTGTGGACTCATCTTCTTGGCGTTTGCCATTCGGGGTCCTGCACCCTCTGTATTGGTACGCGCAGCTCTGGCATGTCCTGGTGTCTCTAAACTTGGGGTAGAGACAGATCTGACCCTCCAGAGCTGTTGTACCTTTTCTTGCTTTGGTGCTGCGTCCAGGTCATCGGAGAGCAGCAAGTGAACAAACCGGACTTCCAGGGATCGGTGCCTGGGGTGTGCCGGGGAGTGATTGCTTTGCTCCAAGGGAGCTTCTCATTGATTTCTTGAAGTCTGGAGGTGCACTGTTGTTCTAGGTGTCCTTTCAGGTTTAGGACGACACAGCAGGCAGTGATTGTTAAGTCCTTGAGGTAGCAGGCAGGGGTTGGCACCTTTTCTTCTGCAGGAGGGCTTCAGTTCTCGTGCAGCGAGTCTTCTTAGCCCTGATCTTCTTTGGTCCATGGGATCTGATTTTCAAGTCTCAGGGAGCCACCTAAATACTGAATTTAGGGGTATTCAAGGGGAGACAGGTAGTAGCCAATGGGCTACCGACCTTTAGGGTGTCTCCACTCTCTAGTGACCACTTTCTGTGGGAAGGGACACTACTCTAGCCCTGACAGG
Source organism: Lissotriton vulgaris (assembly GCF_964263255.1). NCBI lineage: Eukaryota > Metazoa > Chordata > Amphibia > Caudata > Salamandridae > Lissotriton > Lissotriton vulgaris. The sequence goes on along the minus strand of NC_141699.1, from coordinate 466,871,671 downwards.
TTGTTTCTCTACCATCTCAAGATGGTGGAATTCCAGAAGAGGGGTTCACATTGCCTACCCCGCTTCAGGGTGGTGTAGGCTAAGTGGGACCCTCCTCCTAATTTAACTAATTTCCCTGCCTTTCCTCACACCCAAAGTAGAGCAGGAAAGGGGGCTTAGCCTCTTCCACTATCTGGAAGTTCCTGGGTTGGATTTCAAAGGCAGACATGCCTTTGAAGCTCCCCACCCAGGAAAGCCATACTGTCATGGAGGAGGTGTGCAGCACCTGTGCCCAGAGCAGGCTTTGTCTCTGTCCTCGGAGAGCGCTGGCTCTCACCCCATGAGGTCGGAAACCCTTCTAGTGGTGGTGGACTGACAAAAACAAGTAGAAGCCCACACCAGTGCTTGATAGGATTTCAAGGCACCTTCTAAAGATAAGATACATTTTTATTGCACAATTACTTACAAAAATTGCAATTGTTTTCTTGAAGAGAAAGTAGAAAATCACGCAAACGTCATTCTATAAAAATATATATCACTTTAAAATCCTATTTCGCGTAAAATCAACTGTATTTAATTGCAAACCAAAACTAAAAGAATGCGCCTGGACACATTTCAAGATATTTAAGATTCTCAAGTAATCAAAATTCATCACAGTTGTTGCCGCTTTCATACATTTCATAAAACAAGCAACCAATTGTACCAAGTCCCCTCTCATGCATTTCCTAGTGCCTCTTGTCATGTCTGTATATTTAAAATGCGCCAAATGGAGCAAAGTAAAATTTTTTCAAAGCAGTCAGTTTCTTACAGATGCACAGTACATGGATTAATGTTTCCTCAACTTTTCTGCAGAGGTGGCACAGTGTATCTTTTCTTTCCTTTTACCTCTGTTCATACTTATATGCCATCAAAGGAACTAATCCAAAATGTAGTCTCATTAACTGACACTTCATTAATTACTTTAATGGGGCTGAGAAGTAGTTTGGAAGGCCCCCACAGTCATAGTTTTTACACCCAACAGCCATGACTTAAATTTTTCACGGCTACTGCATAGCATTCCACCGATAGTATATCTGTTTGCCTAGTTAATAATTTTGCCACCACGGCAACTGGTAGAAAACTTGACCACATTTCCTGGGCCTCCGATACCTGTACGCAGTGCATTAAAAATGTATGGCAATTTGTCAGCAGTGACCAGATATGAATCTTTAAGGTGTGCCACCGGGCTTGTTTGGCTTTCAAACAATAGACTACAAGCCTGGTTTTTAGTATCCATTGTTGTTATGACAGCTTAAATTCCATACGGATTTGGCCATGAGAAGAAGAAGTTGGCAAAAAAAACACTCTGCGATAGCAGGCTGACTGTACTTTGTCTAGCCATGCTGCCATTTTATCTTTAAAAAATCTTTGCTCCGTAGGACACTGTTAGTAACACTTTTGCACCCATTACCTTAAGGAGGGGGAGGGGGATAAATCTGGTAGACTCATGGATTTTCTTACTCTACAAAAAGCCACCTCTAGCGAGTGTGCTACATCCTGTTGGGCGGTAATGTGTGCAGCTAGTCGTCCCCTAAGGTTGATCCAAACTGCCAGATACCTGTATGGTGGCACTACCTCAATAGGTTTCCGCCCAATGAGCCAATACCCTTTCCTGGCCTTTGGTCTAGTAACTATCATCACCTTAGTTTTTGATGTATTAGTTTCAGTCAGTTTACCTTATAGTATGATATCAGGGCAGTCAAGAGCCTCTCAAGCCCCACCTGGGTGTGAGCTAGCAATATTGTTTCATTCGCATATTGCATAGATTGGATTTTGGTTCTAGCGAATTTGGGGGGAAATTCTTATGCGCACGGCAAATGCTCTGGAAGGTCTGTCAAATAGAAGTTAAAAAGTATCAGGGCCAATATACATCCTTGTTTTAGTCCCTTGTTAGTTTTGATTTTATGATTACTAGACCATTCAGAAGTGACTCTTATTTTCACCTAAATACAGGCGATAAGCGCATTTAATAAAGTTTGGAGTATGCCCCAGTTGTTTATTTTTTCCAACAGTCTAGTGCGGGATACACTGTTGAATGCGGTTTGAAAGTCAATGTATCCTGAATACAGGGTTCTCCCTTTTTTTCTACTGTGTCCTCTATCATATGTGATATGCAGACCAAGTTATCTTCTATATGGTAGCCCTTTTGAAAACCAGTTTGTGTGTACGGGATCAGTTTTTGCTCTTCCACTCAAATCATAAATTCTTGGTTTAAGAAACTGACATAGCACTTTCCCTCTACGTCCAGTAGAGCAATCAACCAAGAATTTAGTATGACTTTGTTATGAACCTCTATAGGCTCTCCTGTGTGAATTTATTAATAAATTAACATTTACAAATAAATTTAGCACTGGCATCAGTGAGGATTTATTATTACACAATGTTTGGTACTATTCACCTTAGAATCAAATCAGTGAAGCCATCCTGGAGCTAGGAAACATGTTTTGACAAGTATCCAGCCCATTTACTCGTTAGGGCTTCCCTGTGTACTTACAACATCTCAGAATAGACTGGACATTGTAGAATAATATCTGCTAATGCTGAAATACCATCATATAGGATATCGTGCATCCTGCCTTAGGACTAAAGGCCTGTAGTAGGGGTAACTTACCTATATCTTATGAAGTGTGTGGGTGGCATGGCACACACGGCTGATTGCCATGTTGACCCTTCAGATCTCTCTACACCAAGGCATGCAGCCTGCATAGGTAGAGTGCATAGCCTTGGTGAGTGATTCCTGGAGTGGCATCGCCAGTGCTGCAGTCCCAGAGGACCCACTTCAGTAACCATGGCCAAGGTACCAGGGGCACCACTTACTAGGGACTTACAGGAGTAACTGAAGTTGTGCCAATGATGGCACAATGTTTGGAAAGAGATCTGGCACTTGGAACAAGGTTAACAGGGACCCAATTCAAAACAACAGTTGATGGACAGAATGCATAACAATGTCATACATTCACCCCAGTACAAAGATCTGGGCCTAAATCCATCGTTTTTTTGCACTCCACACCACCCCAGTTCAGACATGGCCATATGCAAATCAGCCTTGACCCTGTGCCTCATTGGAACAGTCCAGCCCGAACTGCCAAGCCATGTCTTTCCTGGACAGGAATCAAGCATCCTAGGACCGGTTTCTGGCTATCAGCCGTCTTCAGCCAGGATAGCTTGACTCCAGTAGTGTGGAGAGCATAAGACTCACATTTGAGCATACCCATCCCACTCGGGGTGACAAAAAGCAAAACAACAGTTGATGGACAGAATGCAGAACAATGTCATACATTCACCCCAGTACAGAGATCTGGTCCTAAATCCATCTGTTTTTGCACTCCACACCACACCAGTTCAGACATTGCCATATGCAAATCAGCATTGACCCTGTGCCTCATGGGAACAGTCCAGCCCGAACAGCTAAGCCATGTCTTTCCTGGACCGGAAACAAGCATCCTAGGACCGGTTTCTGGCTATCAGCCATCTTCAGCCAGGATAGCTTGACTCCAGTGGTGTGGAGAGCATGGGACTCCCGTCTGAGCATACCCATCCCATTTGGGGTGACAAAATGCAAAACAACAGTTGATGGACAGAATGCAGAACAATGCCATACATTCACCCCAGTACAGAGATCTGGGCCTAAATCCATCATTTTTTTGCACTCCACACCACCCCAGTTCAGACATGGCCATATGCAAATCAGCCTTGACCCTGTGCCTCATGGGAACAGTCCAGCCCGAGCTGCCAAGCCATGTCTTTCCTGTACCGGAATCAAGCATCCTAGGACCGGTTTCTGGCTATCAGCCGTCTTCAGCCAGGATAGCTTGACTCTAGTGGTGTGGAGAGCATGGGACTCACGTCTGAGCATACCCATCCCACTCGGGGTGACAAAATGCAAAACAACAGTTGATGGACAGAATGCAGAACAATGTCATACATTCACCCCAGTACAGAAATCTGGGCCAAAATCCATCGTTTTTTTGCACTCCACACCACCCCAGTTCAGACATGGCCATATGCAAATCAGCCTTGACCCTATGCCTCATGGGAACAGTCCAGCCCGAACTGCAAAGCCATGTCTTTCCTGGACCGGAATCAAGCATCCTAGGACTGGTTTCTGGCTATCAGCCGTCTTCAGCCAGGATAGCTTGACTCCAGTGGTGTGGAGAGCATGGGACTCACGTCTGAGCATACCCATCCCACTCGGGGTGACAAAATGCAAAACAACAGTTGATGGACAGAATGCAGAACAATGTCATACGTTCACCCCAGTACAGAGATCTTGTCGTGTTTCTGTCTAGGACCCTAATTTGATATTCCCGATTCAAGCCCTTATGTGGTTATAATCAATAATATCCTTATAAAGGCATAAGAATGATATCCATATTCAGTAATAGCCCATGCAGTCCAAAGCACAGCACAGCTACTCCCATTGACTCCTAGAAAGCACAACGTGTTCTTTAAACAAACCAAGCCTCCAGCAGCCCGTGAAATCCCCCCTGCTTTTGTTTTGATTTGAACAAGAACTCCTGAATTCCAGAAAGAACTGTTAGTTCTTAGTGACGTCTTATGTCCAACCTTTCGTCAAACTCTGCACCTTTCTGGTATAAATATACCAACAGTTGCCTTAAGCAAACACACGGTGGTTTGGAGCAGAGCAGCCATCTACTTGCCCGAGAGCCCAGCTGATGCGAGAGCCCACGGAAGCCGCCCATCCCATTTGACGCACTGAGAGAGACGCTGTCTTTTTCTCCAGCCGAGAAAATCCAGCTCCGGTGTTTCCAGCCTACCCTTGCGGGTTGCTGGGAGATCGAGTCCTGAAGAAAGAGATACCAGACCTCCCACATTCTATTACCAAGATACGGAGCTGACTAAACCCTTGAGAGAATTCTTGATGCAGATTGATGGCAAAACAATCTTAACCAACTTAACTTAAACTGTTACTTCCTTACTCCTTCCCAAGTATTAGGCTTAGGTCAGGTTCACAGGGGTAGGCGTAGTTAGAAGCACCAGTTGAGTACGTTAGTCAATGTTTTTATGTATGTATATATTTTATCCATTTTAAAGTACCATAAGGCTAAGAAACCATATCAATGCTTTTACAGTATTATTTGATAATACTACTTTTACTGTACACACTTTACTTTATGATAAGCATTGCAATTGTGGCAATTCATTTCTCTTGCATGAGAAAGAAGACTGCTCAGTAAATAACACCTTTTTATTGAAAACGCCTGTCTCTCTATTTCTCTGCACTCTGGTGAAACTAAGTATGCACGGTTGACTGAGTGAAATAGCTGCCTATTGTTTTCACACGACTCTAGAGATACACTCTTATTCTGAAGGAGCAAAGTTGTCATGTTTATGCAGTTGTCAGAAACTGAATCCCTTCTCTTCTGAATCAGGGAAGTTCATCCCTCCTTATTCATTCAAGAAAGTTTCTAGTGACCTCTGAACTACCTGGCGCAAACCTAAATTAAGTCTAACATAGTCAGTAGAGACCTAGATGACCTCAGTCCTACGTCTACACTGCTGTTTATGTTATTCCAATGCGCAGAGCCTATTGGGAGAATAGGAACTACACTACATGGCGCCCAAAGTTTGGTAAGGCGATAATCTAACGCAAGACACTAGAGTAACTCAGTCGTGCTTTTTCACACAAAACCCTTTTTCCTCTAAAAACTCCAAAAGACGTCTGGAGTGGGTGAAAGGTTAATATCCGCTGGAACTTAGTAGGATGAGAATCCTATGTATTAGTTTTTGGTTTAGTCAACGTTGAAGGATACAGTTTCCCAAAATATTGTGCACCTAATCTTTGTTTCCTTGAAACTCGATCTGCAACAAAAAACTTTCAGGCAGTAAAATGCCAGAAAGTGAAGACGAAAGAGAAAGAGAAGCTTTAGCAGCTCAGCTCATAGCGGATGACACAACCATCTAAGAAAATGATCTGAATGCTATACTCATTCCGGTCAATAAAAGAAGAACTATAACTCTTAAACTTATAGAAAATAGACTATCACCAAGAGGTGGTATGGTCATATTCGTGGTAGAGGCACATGAATATCGGCAGACAGAGGTATTCTATTCATAAATACATTTGCCAGCAGAACACGCTGTGACAAAAGACTTCCACTATACAAAATAGAGGAACCTCCGGATGAATACACTCCTTTCGAGGACGTTGAAATCCCACTAAATTACCAAGAGCACCAGCTCTGGTTTAAATGCGCCCTAAAACATCAAAATCACATCACCAGGCACGGTCCACTAGGTAGACCAGGAGCCACGGGGCCGGTTCAAGCCAGCTACACAACACACCCAGACATTGAAACAATGTCAAGCGAAGAACTCCTAGTTAAACTAAAAGAAATAACAAAGGCATATAGAGAATTAGTTCAATTGGCAAGGGACGATATAAAGTACCTCCAGAAATTGAAGGAAACAGATATAGCAGACCAACCATGTGAACTCGCCAGAAGCATAGAAAAATCCTATGAAGAACTAGGAACAGATAGTTTGGGTGGGAAACCGGTAAAACCCCAACTAACTGAAAATCCTGAAAAAACAAATATTAAAAATAATTTAAAAACTCCAAAAAAGAGTTGGGATGGTAATAAACAATCCACTCCCAGGGAAAAATGTTTCCAGTCCAGAGGAAGGTCTCCTCAGCGGAGAGAAAGATCTCCTGGCCGAGAAGACAATTCTCCCCAAAGGGAGCCCTCTGAGAAAAGATACAACCTTAGAAATAGGGATAATTTGAAAAAACCTGATAGATGTCAAAATGTTGATACACGTCCCTCTCGATCTTTTCAGACTTCCTCACAGAAATCGGAAAGAAGAGGATGGTCAGAACACAGAGAAGAGCACGTCAAGTCCAAAGACAAGGAACCTGCTCATCAAAGTAAAAAATTACAATTTCCCAGAAAGAAGGTAGCAAGTATTAAAATTAAATATGCCGAGAATTCTGAGGACACAACTGAAAATCGGAGAGTGGGCCCAGACAATGCTAGACAGCGCAGCAGAAGTGACAATAGCTCGCAAGATCCTGATGAATCTTCTGGAGACAGTGGACACAAATGAATACATTCAGGTGGAAACTGCAGACACACGAGTTAGTGTGCCCCATAAACTATATGAAATACCATTACGTATAGAGGGAGATAAAACTAGGAAAATAAAGGGTCTCTTTTGTAAAAAACTTTCTAAAGGCTATGACATCCTGTTAGCTGAGAAAGACTGGCCACCAGAGTTTGTCAGGGAGTGCCCTCATGGCGAAGAAATGATTATGCCTGCCTTCTCGAATCATATTCCGATTCATAAAAAATACACATTGGCAAGAAAATGGGCAGTGGCCTCCTATTTTATACAAAAATCAGGTAGGATGGGATGAGGACTCTCCTCACCACAAAATCCAGTTACAAAATCAGCCCACTGCACAAAGGCAGTACCCAGTTAAACAAGAAGCTAAAAAGCAAGTCAGGGAGATCTTAGATCAACTTGAATATCAAGGGGTGATTAAAACATGCACCTCACAAATGAACAATCCTTTGTTTCCTGTCTCCAAGCCAGATGAGTCATATCATCTAGTTTTGGACTACAGAGACCTTAACTCCTGTTGTAAAACATTTGCAGTACAAAACTCACATACTGCAGCACTAATGAATAACATTGTGCGCAAAAAATATAAAACAACATTAGATATCTCTAATGGATTCTTCTGTCAAAACATTGCACCCGAAAGCAGGTATGTGACAGCTTTCTCAATAATGAGATCGCAAAAAAATTTTGCCGACTCCCACAGGGATTCAAGAATAGCCCGGGATTATTCTCAGCAAGAGTAACAGAGTTACTACAAATATATGATGATGAGGCATTATCCTATGTCGAAGACCTCTGTCTCACAGATGATGACCTGGAGACTCACTTAAAAAGAGTGAACACATTAATACTTGGGTTCGCATCAGAGGGTTACAAATTCAACTTTAAAAAGTCACGAATTGCCCATCTAACTGTCCTGTTTTTAGGATATGAATTATCAAGTGAAGGCAAAAGCCTGGCAGATAATTTCTTTGAGAAATGTGCTGTACTCCAAGCACCAAAAAACGCTGAAAAATTTACAATCAATACTCAGTTTCCTGAATTTCGGAAGAACATACATTCTAAATTATGCAGAGAGAGTTAAACCTCTCTATGAATTAATAAGACCAGATTTCAAACAAATCAATTGGACTCAGAAACACACAGAGATTTTGAGATCATTACAAACAGACATGTTAATTAAAACAAAATTACAAACTCGCGAAAACATATGCAACCTTGTAATCCGAGTCATCCCAGGAAGATGCGGATTCACATACCTGACCTCTAATGAGGGAGAAACGGTGCCTATAGCTTACAAATCACATTTGTACACTCAAGCTGAAATGAAAGTCAGTTCTACAGAAAAAATACTGACAGCGGTTCAAACTGCTGTAGCAAAAGAAAGAGCCCTAGCCCAAGGCAAAAGAAAATCTGTTTATACAGCAGAATCTGCCCCTGAAGCATTAACAAGTCCACGTAATCTGAATACAGTGGCATTAGATCCAAAATGGATACAATGGGAAAATTCTTTTGCTGCAGAAGACGTGAAATACTATTTTGACCCGAAACTGAAAAAACTAGATGATCTAGAATATGAACAAGAATATCCTCTGCCAATTGAAATTCTGCATCTGGAACAATACACCTGCGTAATCTATATGGACAGATTCGCACAACACTACGATGTAGATAAAAAATCCTACAATGCAGCGTGCGTGATTGTTAAAGGTCGCTGGCGCTCTGGTAAATTCAAACCGATGATCACCAAAACTGAATAACTCAGAAACTGTTCAGCTCAGCGAGCTGAAATAAGATCTTTAAAGATGGCGCTTGAAAATGCGGATTGCGAATTCCCCACACTAATAGTGCGTGATTCGTATTTCTGAGTCAAGTCATACAACAGTGACATGCAGACATGGAGTAAAAACGGTTATAAAGATGACACAGGTGCCACAATAAAGCATAAAACGCTTTGGGAACAAGTAGTTCTTTTAAAGAAAGGACTACAAAAGACTCACGTGATACACGCACTGAGTCATCAACGTGATGGCGTTCACGCTGCAGGGAATTTATTGGCTAACACAGTCACAGCGGAAGCGGTTCAACCGGCTTCCGTAGCCACTGAAAAGCGTTCAGAAAAACAAATAGATGGGGAAACCATACTGGCGGTAAAAGCCTCATTAAAAGGTGATTATGCAGCATTACCTCTCAACTATCCACTGAGTAATACATACATAATTGATGCAAACTCCGTTCCTTTTGCTCAACTCCCTGGAGTGGGGGATAGAGTAATTCCAAACACGAACCGGAGAATCTTCTTGCTACAAGAAGCACACATGGGATTGGGTCTGAGGCACCAAGAGATCCTAAAATCTCTGATAGAATTACAATCAAAGTACTGGTGGCCGGGAATGAGCGTAGATGTCAACTATTTTGCAAAAAATTGTGAGGACTGCAACAGAGATCGCAGTTGTGAACCGGACCAGACAACAGCCCAGATTCCACTATTAGAGAGCATCAGGCGATCTATAGTGCAGAAATCCAGCCGGAGAAATGCGCTCCCATAATTATTAAGACTGAATTCACTTAAAAATGTAGACCCCAGCGCTCGGCTAATGCCAGAACTGTTATAAAAGATTTGCGAGTCTTTATCTGCACATAAGCAATTGGCATGCTACATTCTGCTCAGGGTCCTGCGTTTAGCTCTCGAGCTTACAAAGAGACCATGAAGAGCATGGGCATTTTATTGCGGTACTTTTCTCCCTTCTATCCTGAAGGAAATGCGGTAGTGGAAAGAAAAAAACGGGACATAAAGCAATCTATAATGGCGAGGGTATTAGGTTCAGGTGATGGGTAGGTCAAACATTTATTAAGTGTCCCACGTAGTCTTAATAATCTGTAAAGAAATTCTCTAAAAGGTCTCACTCCATACGAACTATTGTTCGGAACTAGAATGCACATTCAGGATCTTGATTGTCACACTTCAGTGGTAGAAGAAAAATCCTTTGATATCAAAGACCGTTTGCCTGTTTTACAGTATTTAAATGAAACAAGAAAAAACCTGAGTAACATAAAGTTGAAACAACAGCCGACAGCCACTGAAGAAAAAACACCTGTCCCAGCAAGACCTGTCTGGATTCCAAAGATTGGGGATCTGGTCAGAGAGAAGATCACGGTGAAGAAGCAATTTGGGCCTACTTACAGAAAAGCAGTACCTTTCTTAGCTGTTAGCGGAACAAGATCAGTTGTACTACCGCCCCTTGCTGGTAAAAAGGAGATCAGAGTTGTATCCATCGACCTGGTAATGGTCATATGCATTTAACTGAATGATAACACTGCTTGAAAAGCGTACAGTACCAACACTCATTTTCGTGTGTTTACCATATACCATTTCAAATGCTAAATATGTATTTTGGGGTGGGTTGGAAAACACACATGCATCGTTATATGTTTACTATTGCTTAGTTTTTTAGTAATGATGGACATTAATCCGTGGAGTGGGTGTCGTGTTTCTATCTAGGACCCTAATTCGATATTCCTGAATCAAGCCCTTATGTGGTTATAATCAATAATATCCTTATAAAGGCATAAGAATCATATCCATATTCAGCAATAGCCCATGCAGTCCAAAGCACAGCACGGCTACTCCCATCGACTCCTAGAAAGCACAACGCGTTCTTTAAACAAACCAAGCCTCCAGAAGCCTGGGAAATCCCCCCTGCTTTTGTTTTGATTTGAAAAAGAACTCCTGAAGTCCAGAAAGAACTGTTAGTTCTTAGTGACGTCTTATGTCCAACCTTACGTCAAATCCGGCACCTTTCAGGTATAAATATACCCAACAGTTGCCTTAAGCAAACACACAGTGGTTTGGAGCAGAGCGGCTATCTACTTGCCCGAGAGCCCAGCTGATGCGAGAGCCCATGGAAGCCGCCTCTCCCGTTTGACGCACTGAGAGAGACGCTGTCTTTTTCTCCAGCCGAGAAAATCCAGCTCCGGTGTTTCCAGCCTACCCTTGCGGGTTGCTTGGAGATCGAGTCCTGAAGAAAGAGATACCAGACCTCCCACATTCTATTACCAAGGTGCGGAGCTGACTAAACCCTTAAGAGAATTCTTGATGCAGATTCTTGGCAAAACAATCTTAACCAACTTAACTTAAACTGCTACTTCCTTACTCCTTCCCAAGTATTAGGCTTAGGTCAGGTACACCGGGGTAGGCGTAGTTAGAAGCACCAGTTGAGTACTTTAGTCAATGTTTTTATGTATGTATATATTTTATCCATTTTAAAGTACCTATGGCTAAGAAACCATATCAATGCTTTTACAGCATTATTTCATAATACTACTTTTACTGCACACACATTACTTTATGATCAGTATTGCAATTGTGGCAATTCATTTCTCTTGCATGAGAAAGAAGACTGCTCAATAAATAGCACCTTTTTATTGAAAACGCCCGTCTCTCTATTTCTCTGCACTCTGGTGAAACTAAGTATGCACAGTTTACTGAGTGAAATAGCTGCCTATTGTTTTCACACAACTCTAGAGATACACTCTTATTCTGAGGGAGCAAAGTTGTCATGTTTATGCGGTTGTCAGAAACTGAATCCCTTCTCGTCTGAATCAGGGAAGTTCATCCCTCCCTATTCATTCAAGAAAGTTTCTAGTGACCTCTGAGCTAGCTGGTGCAAACCTAAATTAAGTCTAACATAGTCAGTAGAGACCTGGATGACCTCAGTCCTACGTCTACACTGCTGTTTATGTTATTCCAATGCGCAGAGCCTATTGGGAAAATAGGAACTACACTAAAATCTGGGCCTAAATCCATTGTTTTTTTGCACTCCACACCACCCCAGTTCAGACATGGCCATATGCAAATCAGCCTTGACCCTGTGCCTCATGGGAACAGTCCAGCCCGAACTGCCAAGCCATGTCTTTTTCCTGGACCGTAATCAAGCATCCTAGGACCGGTTCTGGCTATCAGCCGTCTTCAGCCAGGATAGCTTGACTCCAGTGGTGTGGAGAGCATGGGACTCACGTCTGAGCATACCCATCCCACTCGGGGTGACAAAATGCAAAACAACAGTTGATGGACAGAATGCAGAACAATGTCATACATTCACCCCAGTACAGAGATCTGGGCTGGGTTGTTGGCTGTGCTGCTTCCCAGGAGGAGTAGCTCCCTCTCCCATAAGCCGGTCCCTGCCAGAAGGCCTGAACTACCTGTTCAGTCTCTTACCAGGCAGGGTGCGACTAGTGCGTTTTTTCCTGACTGTTACCTCTCTGACTTCCTGCCACTTTCAGCATCTCGCACTGTCCGCATGTGCCCTGCACTCCAAACCTCAAGCACTCACCCAGGCTGTCATTTACTACCTGAAGCCTCCATCTTGGCAAGCATCAAAGCTAGACGCCGCAAGCTTATTCATTAGTCAGGAGAGGCAGAGAAGTGATGGGCGGGACCAGGCGCCTTGGAATCTTCATGTTGGTTTCAATGTTAAGAAGGTGTTGGGCTAGGGTTGGCACAGCACCACTTCTCAGCAAGTCAATGAAACACAGTACAGACCTGAAAGTGAGAATGCAGCTTGGCATTGAAGGAGGTACCGCAGTCTGACAAGGAGGACTTGTCTTTTGCGTTTTCTTCTATTCTGAGCACAATCAATAATTCAAGATTCTTTTAGATAGTCCTCAAATTGTCGTGGTAAAATGCCACTATTATTAGGCAAGTGAAAAACCCGGTGGGGGGGAGGCAAGCACCCCTCCTTTCTCCCCAGTGGACGCTCATGCCAGAACCAATAATTGAAGGGGGATGTTTCATTAGGTCCTAGATCTAAAGAAATTTTTTTAGGAGTAGTTTCACCACCATTGTCTTCCATGCAGTAGGCTCACATCCAGAATCTAATAATTCATTGAAAATCTAAATGAAGGTATTGGGGATCAAGATAATCAACCTCACCATCCACTATGAAGCATAAATATCGTTAGGACAACCAGACACTCCCAACAAATTCATGGTTGTTAAAAACAATTCTGCTGAGTCTGATTAAAATTGATCAAACCTCATCTTTTGATCTGTCTCCTGTTGAACATAGTTCAAGCCATGAGGTGGCGCTAATTTTCCCTTTAAAATCTTCAGAATTTAACCATCAAAAAAGGAGGCTAAAACTTCACAAAGATTTTGGGAGTGAAAGACTATTAAATTGTCTACTGCAGTAGCTTAAAGCTAAAAATGCTAAAAAGCTTTGCTGAAACATTTGTGAATTTCACAGTATGCTTATAATAGATGGCTGTGTTTGCCATTTTAAAACTCTGCTATTAGTTTTTATAAAAGTGTCAGTTTTCCTCTTTAAAGATAGGGTTGTACATTTTACACCATTTGTGCCCCAGCAGCCGAGCAGCTTGATTTAAATCACAAAGTTCTTCGGTGTGCCAGGCTTCAGTTTCCTCCTTTTGACACAATTTATAGTAAGGGGTATCAATGAATCAATCAATTCAGTCATGGTCTCATTAAAACAATGTACAGTCTTATCTGAAGGCAGCTTCAGGAATATTGTTAATGGGCTATGAATATGATTTACAGAGGTGAGGCAATCTATTCTTCAGAACACTGTTTCGACTAAAACGAAACACCGGAGGTTGGGATTTTTGAGGATCTCTGCATAATTGAATATTGAAGAGAGTAGCTTAATAGTGGGATATTTTCTATTACTTCTACTGCAACTGTCAGGGAAAAAAATGGGGTCAACCAAATGACCAGCTAGTTTTGCATGATGTGCACTAATTAATTGAGACTGTAGGATTGCAAGGTTAGTTAAAATAAAGGAAAGCACCAGGTCATAACTTAATCATTAGATTTAAGTCATCAAATAACTTCAATTAAGACATTTTAAACAAAGTAACTAGATGGATTAAACTTCCACTGTTGTTTTATAAAATATTGACAGACAGTGTTAACTTTACAGGAGAAAGACAAAGAGTTAATGGTAGTATCTATAATAATCATTTCTCTTTGAATGATGAGGTGTGGCTTGCTTTAGCTGCTACTCCACTGTCATTGTTGTTACAATGGTCAGAGTTGTAAATCCTGAAATCTTTGCGTAGAAGTTCATCAACATAGGGATTATGATACCCTTTGAACCAGGATTCCATGTGAAAACACTCATATCAACCCTATATTGCTCTACCAAATCTTTAGTATGGTGGTGTTGAGCAAAGGCAGCTCTGGTGTTATAGAGCAAAGCGCATACTACTCGTATTTGGCCAATTCATGTTCAGAGGGTGGTATAATGCTATCTCTGCTAGAGCTTTTACTGTAAGCAACATAAAGATGCTCTTTAATTAATTTATTGACAGTATTTGGGGCCGCCTTAAAGAGCTGGAGTTAAAAAAACACCAATTAGGCAAAGGCACAGAAATGAACAAAAGAGCGATCAAGATAACAACATACATCTTATATATCAAAGAAACAAGAGCCGTATAGGTAGCATTGTAAAATTAAAATCATCAGCACAACACAATACTCACTATTGTATTGGGATATACATTTAATGCATAACAACAGGATACAACAAAATGAATTTATATGAAAAATACTTTTATCTTAACAAAAATGTTTATGCGACATAAGATAAAATTAAAATATTTCAGACGAGTGCCCCTTTGCTCCATCTACCATTTATCAGTTAGTCCTAAAGCAAAGGCCCACCCCAGTGGGGAGGTTTCTGACTCCCCATACTCAGAGTCATTATGTCAAGTGTTGGATCCATGATATTACTAAAACCTCCCTATAGAATTAGTCTACCAGATGGAGCCCAGAAGACCAAGTCCAACAAGCATTACAGTGTGCACTCGCCAATGTTGGCAGGACATAAATACACATAGGTCTAACTAGACCCCTCCGGCAGACCAGGCACCATAATGTATCTACCCCGAGGATCTAGTTGTACATAAGTTATCATATATGGGAAGAATTTATGGATCAGAAGAGTAACTCCTATAGAGCCTGACGTGTACCTGGTGTGGTACACCTTGGTGTCACCATGTTGAACCAGGAATTCAAGGCTCGCACCCAAAAAATGGTTGTCCTGTGAAAGAATCACTTTTGGGCAATGGAATTTGAAGGTATCGCAGTATAAACACTCTGTTGATCTTCTTGTTCAAACCATTAACATTCCACAATATGAATTTAAATTCAGCTGAGCAAACAGCATGATTTTAAAGAGGAAATTTTGTTGGGCCTGGCTGACAATCTGTGTGCTGCCCTCTAACCAGCTTTCCTCCCAACCCACACTTTCTAACTTAAAGCATCTGCCATCCCCAAACTTTAACCGTGAGACTTCCATCTAGATCAGAAAACCCTCCCAGCAACGATGTGTAGAGCAAAGTGGGTACCAGTGAAAAGATGCATGAAAAAGTATACAACTACTAGAATAAATCCCCTCTCAAACTACTACACACTTTTTGAGGGCGAGTGATCCAGTGCCCTGAGTATTACACCCCTGTCCGCATAGTTCATAAACTACACTATCACTGGACGAGGAAGTGCCCTAGAAGGTGGTTTAGGCATCAGAGCATGGTACACTTGTTTGGATAAAGCACATAGATAGTTCTATGATCAGAATCAAGAATTTGAAACATTCCAGAAGTATTTGTGAGGGTTGAGTGCCCTCTCCCCCCTCAAGGATCTCCACCAATCCGAGAGTGTTCAATCTAGACCCAGCATCAGCATCTGCTGACTGACAGTACAGTTGCATGTTGACACATCTATATTTGTTGAATTCAGCAGTGCGAGTCCAAAGCAAGTCCAAGTCAGCCATATTTCTAAGGTCCTGTCTCCACAGAGCGATCTGCATGCAAACTCCCCCTTTTTTGCCCTCCAGTATTTTCTGCGTGTCTTTGATAGCCTTCCGAATCATTTTAGGGGATACCCTGTGTCCCAGGGTGTCCAGCGAAAGCAATAGAAGAGTGACCCTCCGCCACAGCAGCTTGTGAAAGCTTAGTAAATTTGAGGTTGCTGACTCAATCCTGTTGTCTTTTCTTTAACCAGGATGGGACGCTGAATGGCCACCAGGCATCCCCTCATTTTCCAGAGTGGCCTACACCCTATCCAGGTACGGCTCTGAACTCTCCATTTCCCAAGTTAAAAGCCTCTCACTGGATTACACAATGATAGTAGTCACAGGGAAACTCTTCAAAACCTCAAGCAAGGGGAGACCAGGTCATAAGGATGCAGGAAAATGCAGCCCACCCCCACCAGCCAGCCAGCCACCAACACTAACATATAGTCCGGCTGAAAGGTGATGTCTTCCGCTTCCTTTTACACCACAGTGCTATGTAGAAATTCAGCTACACATGAGCAAGGAACCTAACTGCTAAGTCAAATGTCACCTAGGTGCCAGGTCAATCAGCAATGCCCAAAACAAGTGGACCCCTCAATTTCTGTTATGCTGCATATAGCTCCAGCCGTTGCCAAATCTGATCCAATCATTATACTTCAATACAGCAGCACTGTGTTCACTCATTGGCATCCACTGTGCAGCAGCGGACCCCAGCTCAGGCCACCATGAACTTCAGACAGGGCTGCCCACCACTGCTGAGCACCTGCCCATGCTTGGAATGGTAAGCCACCACTCAGGTCTAAGTTGTCCCTTGGTATCTTGCTGCCAGGACTCAAGGCACCACACAGCAAAGTTGGCACGAAGCATTGTAGCAGGGATTCCGTTCTCCTGCAGAACTGTGCATAGAGATTTGGAACCTCAGTGAATTGGGATGGCCCAAAACTCACCTTAGTACCCACTATCCCCTTACCGAGCTAGCTACAGTGTCTCATTGGTCATAATAAACTCCCAATGTTTAGACAAACCAGAACATGGTCTTAGAATACATCAGGTCACAGGGAACACATAGACACTCTTTCGTTATACAATCATTTCAAACCAGAACGTGGAGTAAATGAGGACTCGTGCATATTTAAAATATTTATTCACTAATGCAGGGTTCTCAAACGCAGTATCTTAGATAATACAAGCAAACATATTATAAGAAGCAAAGTTATCAGCATAGTTACTAGTCCATAAAAGGCAAAAGGTGACAACATGATAAAATGTTGAAATGAATAGGAGTTAACAACACCTATTTCTCACCCTCCCTAACTAGCATATTATATTATATCTAAGAAGGCCTCTGTGGGTTTTAGCAGGGCGACCCCATAACTCAATCTCTCAGTGGCAGAGGATCACATCATCTTCCACCAGCTCTCTGCTTGCGCAGCACCATCAAGTGTGTTTTCTTGCGCTCTAGCAAAGCAATATAAAAAGCGCCTAAAGACAGATTTGGCAGCAGCTGCATTTATGTTATGTCTAGGAAAGTGCGAAGATCAGACCTTACAACAACACTGTGTTTAGTTATCCTTGAAGGCTTCAGCACTCACTGTACAGACAACGTTTACTAAGCAAAGTTGATATCAGAGCAATAACATATTATTCTCGTGTAAATCACAACGCTCTTCTGGGTTGAAAACTAAAACAACAATTATGTGTCGTGTGCAGAAGCAGCAAAAGGTAAAATGGCGTTTAAACATTTAATAAGCTCATGCTAACTTAACACGGTATATAGGTAAGCAGTAACTATATGACATCCCCCCATGATCCGAGCACGGATAAGATAAGATAAGGCATGGGGCACATCATGAAAGCAGAGTTTAAGAATGATGAGCCAAGTCAGATTATAAAATTGTTTGAAAAAACTCATTTGTAAGTCAATTTAGAAAAATTCAACTCGCCAATTCATTGTTCACGTTTACTCCGGTCAATAGGTCTGGGTAGAGAAAAAGTCACGCATAATTTCAAACAAAAAGTTTTTGTAATTAAGAAAGGGTCATTACCAAAAAGCGATGAAAGCTTTTAGGACAGGACTGAATATGCAAAATATGCAGCAACAGCCTCTAGCATGAAGTCACTGTCATCATCCGAAAACAATTCAGCCATCCAATTCAATAGTGGGAAAGAACATACAGGCCCTTCTAGCACCGGAGCCTCTAGCATCATCAGAAGACACCTCGGTGGGGTCTCAATATAGCTCTGTGCCAAGAAATCTTGCGCTGCTGCAAGTATGTTCCAACGACCCATTAGTCCATGCATAGCTGCCAAGGCCATAATCCTTCCGCCAGAACAAACCAGCTCGTGAGTAACTATGGGACTCATCAGATGATTAAAATCGACGTCAGGAGACACCGTCTTGCAGAGACACAAATCAAGGGCCCAGTCGAAATCGCAGCTCAGGCAATGAAACACAGGCTGGACACATGTGAAATAGGAAAATCGAACGATAATCCATATGCCGTGCTTAAGGTCGCAAGCGGCAGCGTGCCATAGTATTCAAGCATCCTGTTGCGGAACAGTGCCAGGTGGGGCTGTGCGGCGTGTAACACAGGACGGGCATCCATTTTTAATAAAACAAAATATAACCAGAACGCCTGCAGCCAGCGCCAGCAAAACAGGAAACCCACCAAATAAGCTTGAGAATATTGAATGGAAGAAAGCAGGAATGACTCCAAATATCTTCTCAAATGAAGTCACAAGACCACTGCTAACTATTTTAAAAAGGTGTGCAAGGCCAGAAGTGGAGGACGCATTAAAGATTGAATGAATCAACTTGCTGAAATGCAATGGCAAGTCAGTGTTTAATAGGGCCTTCACCCCTGTGCGGGTGTTGGCGACTGAAGGACAAATGTTTCACGAGCCGAACTCAGGGCCACTTGTTTTTGAGACAAAAGGGCTCTTATTCTACTCATTCCATTGAACTCTGCCGTCAAGGTTGGGATTCGCGGCCAGATGGAAACATCTGAATTCACATGCGGAGGAGGATACAGAACGATTTTGCAACAAACCACACGTTCAGATACAGTTACCACATAAGCAATGCCTCAAATTACCCCACAACGATCTTCATTATTTAAAAGTAAATAACTACCGTTTGCCAGTAATGTGAAAGTAGGGACGATTGCAGGAACCGGCGTACCTTCCAAAACACAGGCTAAATTCGGACATTCCTGATTACAGGAACCATGTAATTGGATATGTCTACATATTAATGAGTGATCTGGTGTTTCGGTGCACTTCTTTAAGATAAACCTCTTTCCCATCTTTTAGACATCTGTATGTAAAGGGTAGCGACCAGGCCTCGTGCAGAAATGCACGACCAAGGGGTTCGTATCGGCCTATCGCAATATATCGCATACAATTTGTAAATTTAAATAAAGCAAATGGCAGTGTGATTAACCTGTGTAAATGCGGGAAGAAAGCATGTTAATGCTATTATCCACAACTGCAAGCACTTTTTCTAAATTAGCCTGATCAATGGCCCTAAGGCGTTTTGCCGCCTCAATCTGTGAAGTTTTCCAGATTTCATTATAAATCGCGTATATCCATCTTTTTGATCTACCACTAGCCGGACCTTTTATGAAATCATTCAAATCCACAATATCAGTCAGCCTGGATAGATGCAGTTTAACTGATGAAAAAGTAGTATGTTTGAGCCAGTTCTGACATAATTTGCCTACTGAATAAGTGGTGACAGAATGGTCAGTTTCAAAACGAGGATCGGGTCTAACCTGAGTAAAGCCTACAGCTAAACCCAGAAAATGACGTTGGCAGGAATCAGCACTTCTGTGCCACACTAGCCAACCCTTTGGATTCAAACTGGATATATTATATGACGAATTTTGTAAAAAAGTTTGTAACTCTCTAATAGAAAAATCAGTAATATTACTCCAACCAGAATATTCTTCCAAATCAGGTATGGCAGGAGAATTTAACTTTTTAGAAGTAGCCAATCCAAAGCATGTGGTTTGAAAAATGGTAGAATTTAAAAACAACATATGATTTGGGATGAGACATGCACGGTGCAAAGCCTCACTCCCTTGTACCTGCCAACTTTTAGAACCCCAAACGGATTTAAGGTCAATTTTTTCCTTCCATAATTCGTAGCCTTCTACAGCCAACTTGTCTTGAAAGGACTTTGAATACAATAATTTAGTATCAGTACGTCTAACCTTGGACATGGACTTCTGTGTCATTTTAAAATAAGAAGACTCGGGATTGGACTGATTAAAGTCAGTTGAATAAGTGTACTTTTTCAAAAAAGTACCCGAACTGCCTTGTAAAGGAGCCGGGCAATGCTCCACCTGTGTATAATTAACAGAACTTCTTCTGGAACTCGTTTTATGCAAATAATGGTTGCCAAAATGTTGGAAGCAAAATAAATCACCAAAATTAGCAGATTCTAAGTATAAATCTTCAGTATCAAAAGCAGCATAATATTTCAAATCATAAAACAATGCCTCTACGGCCTGAATATCCCAATCATCAGAACGTATGTTTTGTTTAACTACATCCCCCATGTTTACTCTGAGCACATTAGGAACATTAACAACCTCAGTTGGGCCATGGATTTGAAATTTAACCGCATCCCACACAATCCCATCAAGGACAGGCCAAGCAGTGATGTTAACAAAAGTTAAGTCTCTCTTCAGTCTGTGTGCTGAATGTGAGGAGGAAAGGGGGGCCAAAGTTCCATTTAGATGCCGAATGTATGTTCTCTCCTCGACATAATGTCCATTGACAATCTGAAAAAAATAAAATACAAAACCAATTGACATAAAAAGGTAAATTGAAAAAAGAACCAGCCAAATATATGTCCAAGGAGGTATCACATTTTTTTTAAAAATAAACTGGCATAAATTGCAAAACGTGAGGTCCTTTTTGAGTTATGCGATATAGTGTCAAAAGAAAAGATGGATTCCGTGGCCAAACGTGTTTGCAAATCAGGCATAGATAAGTCAGTTGGGTAAGTATAATCAAGTTTGTCAACATTAGTACCAGGCAAAGTACTCAATAAAGGACTGGAAATGGTAGGCATCTCGATTGCCACCTCTGGCTCAGGAATAGAAGCAGTGGCCAAAACAGAATTTCTCACAATTGAAGGACATGAGACCGCCGGTGTCATACTAAGAAGAATCGGCCACTCTGTGTATCTTGACATTGTTTATTTATTTATTTATTTTTAGCAATTTTTAAAGCGCAAACAAATACCCGTGAGGGTGTCTCGGCGCTAAATTCATAGAATTCACTAAGGGGTGTCGGGGGAGTTTAAGGCGTAGGATAGCCATGTTTGAACGGGGAGTTAGGAGGAGGAAAATAGCCATGTCTTGAGGCTTTTACGAAATTTTAAGAGAGTGGGAGCAGTTTTAATGTGGAGCGGTAAAGTGTTCCACAGTTTGGCCGTGGCAATGGTGAAGCGTCTATCTCCCCAGTTGGCCCTCTTTGTTCGATGGACTTTCAACAGATAGGCTGAAGAGGACCGTAAAATCCTATGTTGTTCAACTGGACGGAGAGCTTCTTTTAAAAACTGTGGTCCTGTGTTGTTCAGGGTCTTATAAGCTATACACATAGCTTTAAATTTGATTCGGTTCCTGATAGGGAGCCAATGGAGTTTTCTGATGTACGGGGACACAGATGAGAATTTGGGGATAGACAGTAGCGTTCTGGCTGCAGCATTTTGTACTGTTTGTAATTTATTGAGAACTCCTTCCTGCGCATTCAAAAGAAGTGAATTGCAGTAATCGGTTCTCGAGAACACTAATGTGCTGATGAGAGTGTTTCCTGCTGATTGTGGGAGGTAAGGAAGCAGTTTTTTTATTTTTTTGAGGGTAAAGAAAGCAGATGAAACAATGGCGTTGGCATGGTGGTGAAACGTCAGCTTGTTGTCAAAAATGACTCCCAAGTTGCGAACCTTTGCCACCGGCTGGGGTGGAGGCCCCAGCTGAGGTGGCCACCACTGAGGAGACCATGCTGGGCGCAAGCTCCCGAATGTCATCACCTCCGTTTTATCGGAGTTGAGCTTAAGGCAATTTGATGACATCCAGGAGCCTATCGCCTTCATTCCCTCCTGGAAGTTGGCAGCGATGGATGTTCCATTGTTATGCACCGATAATACCAATTGGGTGTCATCGGCGTAAGTAGTGAGGGCAATTCCGTAAGATTTAATCACCCTCACCAAGTCCGACGCATAGATATTAAACAGCGTCGGGCTTAGCGAGGAGCCCTGGGGAACACCGCAAGGGAGGGAGAAGGTGTGGGAGGTGAAATTGCCCATCTTGATGGTCTGAGGGCGGTTGGCTAGGAATGAGGCAATCAGATCTTTAGCTTTGCCTCTTATTCCTAAAGCTGAGACACGGTCGATCAGAGTGACATGATCAACCGTGTCAAAAGCAGCCGAGAGGTCCAGAAGTATCAGGACCGCTGCTCCTCCCATGTCCATGGTTGCTCTGATTTCGTCTGCAGCCTTTAATAGTGCCGTCTCCGTCCCATGACCCTGTCTGAAGCCAAACTGGGTCTCATCAAGAAGATTGTTATCATTGATGAATTTGGAAAGCTGGATGTTAATAGACTTTTCGAAGATTTTAGCTGGAAAGGGGAGACAGGCAATGGGTCTGTAGCTAGCTGGGAGCTGAGGGTCGAGTGTGGGCTTCTTTAAAAGAGGCTTGATAATGGCTTCCTTCCAGACTGAAGGGTATACGCCAGTTGCAAACATGGCGTTGCAGATGGTGGTCAGAGCAGGGGAGATTGCATCAGGGATGCGATTTAAAATAGCTGGAGGGCAAGGGTCAAGAGGGGAACCAGATTTGATGCTGGATACCAAGCGATGAATATGATCCTGTTCGACAGTATCAAAGGATAATAGGGAGGGCAGGGTATCATCAGGGGGGGCCTCGGAGAAGGGAGGAGGAGCGGAATTCGTAAAAGTAATAAAGATGGATCTGACTTTTTCCTCAAAGTAGTTGGCCAGGGCATCCGCTAATGACTGAGAGCCTTCTAGGTGAGGTGCCGGGGGGTCAGACAGAGTGTTGACCACTCTGTAGAGTTCTCCTACTGAGTTTTTTGCTTGCTCGATTTGTGAGGTGTAATAGCGGCTTTTTTCAGCAACTATAAGTCCTTTATAGGTGGCCAGGGCGTTTTTGTAGGTCATTTTGTCTGCCGGACTATATTTGCGTCGCCAGCGCCTTTCAAGGTTCCTGCAGTGTTGCTTCTGCATCCGAAGGGATTCAGTAAACCATGGTGCTGATGGTGTTTTCCTATTTCGATAGGAAGTTTTGATAGGGGCTAGCTTATTACAGGCCATGTTTAGATTCCTCAAGTAGGTGGAGGACGCTATGGTGGGGTCATTCTCTTCAGGAATGTGATTTTCTTGTATCATCTCCGCTAAGTGCGATAGATTGATGTTTTTCCAGTCTCTGTATGAGGTTTGGGAAGAGGCTGAGACTGTTGGTTTAGATGGATTAGTTTCTATAGTGAAGAAAATCGCTGCATGGTCTGTCCAAACGAGAGGAATAATTCGGGTGATCTTTACTAAGGGGCTGTTAGTAAACAGACCATCTAGAGTGTGGCCAGCTTGGTGCGTGGGAGAGGTTATCAATTGAGTCATGCCAGCTGCTGCAAGGTCTGATATTAGCTGTGAGGTATCGTGGTTGTCATGTGCTTCAAGGTGAAAATTAAAATCACCCAGTAGCGTAAAGTGGGCGGAATCTGCAGCTGCTTCAGTTAGGTTGCCTAAATTTGCTAGAAACGTAGCTCTTGAACCAGGTGGGCGATAAATTAATATGCCCTTGAAGGAAGATTTGGTGGAGAGGCATAGCGAAAAGAGGAGAGATTCATATTCTGGGCAGGTTAAATATTTCGTTGTAATTTTGAAATGATCTCTATAGATTATCGCAATACCACCACCCTTCTTTATTGGCCTGTCCAATCTGCTTACGTTGTAATTGGCGGGGGTGGCTGCTCTAAAGTCGGGTCCAGAGGCTTCATCGCCCCAGGTCTCGGTAATAAACAAGAGGTCCAGTTTGTAAGCGTCGATCAGGTCGGCGATTTCTAGTTTGTGTTTGGGGAGGGATCTAGCATTTATTAATGCTGCTTGAACCAGTTGAGGGACAGCTGTATCAGGTGTCGAAGATATTTGAGTGCATGTTGAGCATCGGATTGGACCTAGCACGGGATTGGAATATCCTAGGTGAGGTAGAGCATGGGGTTTAGAGGCAGTATATTTAAGTTTTAGTAAATCAGCTGATGAGTATTGTAGTCTCACCGTATTCGAGGATGTTCGTGGTGCTGGTGTTGTAGGGGGGGTAGCCCCTGGCCCGTCCTCGGCGCGGACGAGCGCAGACGAGCTTGCCTTATGCGCGCCTTCGGCGCGCAATCGGCGCGCCCGCTGCGCTCGTCCGATGCGCTTCCGATCGTAGCACATGTTTTATTGACCAGCGTGTGCCATGTGAAGGGGGTGTGGTCAGCGCGTGTGGGCGTGTCCGCAGGAAGGAAGGCGGCGTCGCCCTGGTAACAGAGTTTCGTGTCAGCCCTAAATTGGCTGGCCGGTCAGGAGTTTCTCGAGTGAATCAGGGGAGTTTTAGCAGGTAAAATCAATTTCTACACAGTTTAAAACACAGTTAAAACAATGCTAACTCCCGGCTTCCGCCTCAGGAGTGGATTCTATGAACGTGCGCTCGTGATCAGCGCTCGCTCTTGTACTCTGAGGGGGCGTGGTCAGCGCGTGTGGGCGTGTCCGCAGGAAGGAAGGCGGCGTCGCCCTGGTAACAGAGTTCCGTGTCAGCCCTAAATCGGCTGGCCGGTCAGGAGTTTCTCGAGTGAATCAGGGGAGTTTTAGCAGGTAAAATCAATTTCTACACAGTTTAAAACACAGTTAAAACAATGCTAACTCCCGGCTTCCGCCTCAGGAGTGGATTCTATGAACGTGCGCTCGTGATCAGCGCTCGCTCTTGTACTCTGAGGGGGCGTGGTCAGCGCGTGTGGGCGTGTCCGCAGGAAAGAAGGCGGCGTCGCCCTGGTAACAGAGTTCCGTGTCAGCCCTAAATCGGCTGGCCGGTCAGGAGTTTCTCGAGTGAATCAGGGGAGTTTTAGCAGGTAAAATCAATTTCTACACAGTTTAAAACACAGTTAAAACAATGCTAACTCCCGGCTTCCGCCTCAGGAGTGGATTCTATGAACGTGCGCTCGTGATCAGCGCTCGCTCTTGTACTCTGAGGGGGCGTGGTCAGCGCGTGTGGGCGTGTCCGCAGGAAGGAAGGCGGCGTCGCCCTGGTAACAGAGTTCCGTGTTTGTCAATTGAGATGAACCTGTTTTCCTTATGACCTGGAAGTGGTGGTAATATGACTGTTCTTGCGCCCTTCACTCCAAGCACAGGAACCGGAGCACGATAGGAAGGACCAAATTCTTTCGTGTTATCGATCTTTTCTCGAACCAGTTCTCCAACTTGGGGTAGCCAGCCAACTAACAGGATCTGCAACGCATCCTCCAATGGGGCGTGGTCAGCGCGTGTGGGCGTGTCCGCAGGAAGGAAGGCGGCGTCGCCCTGGTAACAGAGTTCCGTGTCAGCCCTAAATCGGCTGGCCGGTCAGGAGTTTCTCGAGTGAATCAGGGGAGTTTTAGCAGGTAAAATCAATTTCTACACAGTTTAAAACACAGTTAAAACAATGCTAACTCCCGGCTTCCGCCTCAGGAGTGGATTCTATGAACGTGCGCTCGTGATCAGCGCTCGCTCTTGTACTCTGAGGGGGCGTGGTCAGCGCGTGTCCGCAGGAAAGAAGGCGGCGTCGCCCTGGTAACAGAGTTCCGTGTCAGCCCTAAATCGGCTGGCCGGTCAGGAGTTTCTCGAGTGAATCAGGGGAGTTTTAGCAGGTAAAATCAATTTCTACACAGTTTAAAACACAGTTAAAACAATGCTAACTCCCGGCTTCCGCCTCAGGAGTGGATTCTATGAACGTGCGCTCGTGATCAGCGCTCGCTCTTGTACTCTGAGGGGGCGTGGTCAGCGCGTGTGGGCGTGTCCGCAGGAAGGAAGGCGGCGTCGCCCTGGTAACAGAGTTCCGTGTCAGCCCAAAATCGGCTGGCCGGTCAGGAGTTTCTCGAGTGAATCAGGGGAGTTTTAGCAGGTAAAATCAATTTCTACACAGTTTAAAACACAGTTAAAACAATGCTAACTCCCGGCTTCCGCCTCAGGAGTGGATTCTATGAACGTGCGCTCTTGATCAGCGCTCGCTCTTGTACTCTGAGGGGGCGTGGTCAGCGCGTGTGGGCGTGTCCGCAGGAAGGAAGGCGGCGTCGCCCTGGTAACAGAGTTCCGTGTTTGTCAATTGAGATGAACCTGTTTTCCTTATGACCTGGAAGTGGTGGTAATATGACTGTTCTTGCGCCCTTCACTCCAAGCACAGGAACCGGAGCACGATAGGAAGGACCAAATTCTTTCGTGTTATCGATCTTTTCTCGAACCAGTTATCCAACTTGGGGTAGCCAGCCAACTAACAGGATCTGCAACGCATCCTCCAATGTGGAGGGCAAATGTTCCTTTGCAAGACTGTATCTCGTCTTTTGTAGATCCTGTAAAACATTGCAATGTTCATCTACGTCAAAGGCTGTGGCTTCGGCCACGCAGTCTAGACCGTCTAGACGTACATCTTGATACCAAAGAGCATTTCGTATGGGGTCCGCCCACCCAGAGACCTTCTAGGGAGATTATTAAGAGCACGCTGCACACCATTGAGATGGGCCAGCCAGTTTCTGCCAGTGCCTATAACTCGAGTTGTCAATGATTGCTTTAAGTCACAGTTCACCGGTTCCACTACACTATTACCCTCAGGTCTGTATGGAGACAAAAACTTGACTTGGACCCCCATCAAAACCATGGCATCCTTGTATGCCTTAGAGGCGAAAGCGGGACCCTGATCCGAATGGAAGGTACCACAGGCAAAAATCCCTAAAAAGACACGCAAATCTCTTATGACAGTCCGTGAATCAGCGCTGCGATGGGGCCAGACCCACACAAAGCGTGTACATGAATCAACTGCCACCAAGATATACTTGTATGCAGTATCAGAAGAAAAAGGACCGCAGTGATCTAAATAAACGCATCCTAGCGGTTTATTAGATATGTACAACTGTGTCTGTGGCGGACGCGCAGCAGTCGAAGGCTTGATCTGCTGGCAAATGTCACATTGAAGGACATAATCACGTGTCTGTTTGTACAGTCCCCGCCACCAGAAATGTTTTTGTAACTGTGATACAGTGGCCGAGACGCCCGTATGCGCAGACGCCACACCTTCATGCGCCGTTGTAATCAATGTATTCCTGCGGTCAGAGTTGGGAATCAACCGATCCCCGACTCCAGGAAGTTTCACATAAGGAACCTTATTGGGACTTAAGTGGTAAGTGTACCTCGAAGGGAAACCCGTAGGATATTTACCTCCCTTCTCAGTGGCAGCCACCGCCGCCAAGATGTCATCATCTATCTTACTTTTGAACCATGTAACTGCTGCAACTAAATATGTAGATACCGCTGACTTCGCTGCTTCATCAGCAAGCGAGTTACCCACAGCGTGAACTCCAACACGCTGGTGGCCAAGAGTATGAATCACAAACACAAGTGGCAACTGCTCTTTAAGCTCAGCCACTCGGACCCAGATCATTTTATGTTTTATTGTGCCACCTTTGGAATCATGAAATTCATTCTGAATCCAAAAGTTCAAGTTTTCATTGTAAGACTGGACACAGTATTAGGAATCACTAACAATAAGAGTCGTCACACTTGGATCTGCGTACTCCAATGCAAGCATCAGAGCACGGAGCTCTGCCAATTGTGCGGTGCAGTCACCTAGAGTCTGCGTATGCACGACTCTGGACTTGAACTCATCGTTCACCATGGCACCTACCACAAGTGCGCATGCAGAAAAGTAGGCGTGTTTAGAGCCATGCGCAACCTGCGCCGAACCATCAGTGTAAATGATGCAATGGAAATCTTCCAAAGGTCGCATAGCCAAAGGAGCTGGATGAACGAATTCATACTGTAAAAACTCCTGCGACCCTAATGAGGCGTCAAATATAAACATGACATCCGAGGACGTCAAGGAAGCAGCCCATTGTATCCACCGAGGGTGCAAAGCTGTAGAATTAGGTACACTGGCTTTTGTAACTGCCTCTAAGGCAGGACACGGGGTAACAACCAACATGCATTTTACCTGTGACAGAGCATGTTTCTTAAGAATCGCCATCTGCACAGCCGTTAAAACTTTCTCCACAGTGGAAAATCGCATTTCCGCCGAAGTGTATAAATGTGACTTGTAAGCAATAGGTACTGTGTCTCCTTCATTAAAAGTAAGGTACGTGAAACCCATTGTTCCAGGGATGATTCTTATCACCAGGTTGGTGTGGTTGTCATGTGTCAGTAAAAATTTAGAAGCGAGCAGATCAGCCTGCAAAGATTGCAGAATAGATGAGTGCTCTGGCAGCCAGCATGATTTGGAAAAAGTTGGTTGTATCAAAGCATACAAAGACCTGATACGCTGGGCATATTCCGGAATGTATGTCCTCCCGAAATTTTAAAAACCCAATAAAGACTGTAATTTTTTCAGAGTTGTCGAAGTGCGCAGTTGTGCGCATTTCTCCAGGAAGTGAGGAGCCAAACCTCTACCTTCATCATTGAGCTTGTAGCCCAAGAACAACACTGTATATTCTGCAATGTGCGATTTTGCAAAATTGAATTTGTAACTCATGTTTGCAAAGCTACAAATTAAGTGGTCAACGCGACACAGATGCTCCCAAAGTTCGTCGTCTGTGAGATAAATGTCATCCACATACGAGCATGCATCTGGGTCTACTCTCTCTAGAAGAGAGACTATGCGGGCGGTAAAAATCCCAGGACTATTCTTATAGCCCATAGGCAAACGTTGAATTGTTTGTGCACACCGCCTCAAGTAAAGGAGGTCCATTGGGAACTTAGACCGTCCAAACGATGGGCATAAAAACCGTTGGAAATGTCAAGCGTGGTCTTAAAACGCTTACGCACAAGACTATCCACCAAAGCAGAGCCGTGAGTACTCTGTACTGCACAGGTACGGCAATGCGAGTTTAAATGCCGGTAATCCAATACCAAACAATATGAACCGTCTGGTTTGGTTACAGTAAAAAGAGGGTTATTCATAGGTGACACACATGTTTCAATAACACCTTGATATTCCAATTGTTCAAGGATTGCCGCAATGGAAGCTTTGGCTTCACGTCGAATGGGATATTGTGGTTGAGGTTGCGACTGAGACCGTAAAGGAATCTCGTGGCTTGGGGAAAATTTATCCCAACCACAATGTGTACGGTACAGAGCCAGCGCCAGTGCCTTAGCCCACTCCTCTGCAAAATTCAGCGCATGCTCCTTCGAGACTGTGTGCGCGAAACTGGAGAGGATCACCTCCTCCCCTCGCGGAGCTGCGAGAACAAAAGGTGGGGGCCAGTCAGCCTCTGAAAGCAAAATGTCATACGTAGACAAAAGATTTTCCCAAAATACCCCTTTTATGGTACGTTGTATGTCACCTTCAATTAACAGGACTATTTCTTAAAGTCTGTCAGGGGGAGCAACTCTAGTATCAGCTATTTCGATTACAACATAATGGCCAGTCGCTGTCACTTTTAGTAGTGGACGCAGGGCCTCCCGCACTATGTTAATCTCCGCTGCGCTGTCCAGCAAGGTCAGAGCCCATGTCAGATTCCAAAGCCGCGTTCTCACTATCTGTGGGATATTTCGCTTTTAAAGCGGCGACTCTCTTCTTTTGAAACTGCGGTCTCTTGGGCGTAGAGCCGTCCTGCTTTCCTGCACCTTCTTTCGGGCGGGGCTGATCACGTCTTTGCTGGCCACCCCGACCCCTTCCGACTCCTCCACCACCGGTCGCCGAGGCCGATGAGTCCTGAAAGGAACGAGTAGAGCGTTGATCAGAAACCTGAAATCGATCAGGTGATTTAATCGTTGCGCGATCGCGCAAGTCATAAACACGTTCTGTGGGCGCAGGCAATGGAGACGCAGGACGAGACTCCTGTTTCTGTTGCTGTTGCTTTCCCTGTTTTTGTTTTTTAGGCTAATTTTGTTTTTTGGACTTGGGCTGAACTTCCGTTTCAGACTTCTGCCCTTGGGGTTGCGTTTTCTCTTTAATAGAAAAAGGTTTGAGCCCCCTACTATTGCGACCCACGGTTTTATAAGCTTCTACAATAATCTTCGCTAACTGTCTGGGTTTCTCGGCATCGGGAAGTGCCGTCAAAGCATTGGCTACCTGAACGTTCACTGCATCCCCCTTGACATTAGCAAGTATGAGATCGCAAACCACATCAAAGGTGCAACACAGGCGCATATCCAATTCAACCACACCATCAGGTCCGGGCTCATCCTGAACACGCTTAAGGACCGTAGGCAGGACAGCCATAGACGGAGTGCCGTAACACCTCGCATAGACCGCCACAAATGTTTTACCCCAGGATTCACAGTCACCGATTTCAGGGGCCAAGTCTTTGGGCAAACTAATCGTCATAATCCTGTGTTTTTCACCAGGAGACGTGTTAGGAAATACAGCTTCCAGCTGGTCAAACTTCTCGGCAAGCCAGAAAGGAAAATCATCCTTATCCTGCGGAGGCTTGCCCATCACAGCTTTGACCGTTACTGGACTGAGCTTCATACCGCCCTGTCCAGCCGGAATCGCCGCATTCCCCGCGGGCCCACTCGGAAGATTACGGGTGATGTACTGCACCAAAGCTCGAATAACGCTAATGGACACTACGTGTAATCTACGTAGTTCAACCACGGAACAATTACTGTGTAGAGGATGAGGAGTAAATCCAGCCAAGACAGGCCAATTTGCGCCTGGAATGGACAAAGGACCTAACCTCAGAGCGGTTAAAGGATGGGGGAGGGCGTCACCAAACCAAACTCAATGCTGCCAAACATCAATAGGTACTTCCTGTGTCCTGTACGGTGTATATTCGTTCGGTACAGGAGATGGAGTGTAAGTGTGGAACACACCAGAATTCGCGTCCACAGCCAGAAATGTCACCCACGAATAGAAAATTTCGTATGGGTAAGCTGTTTCCGCACTCACCACCATTATCACGGCCATGCCATCCACTGGGACATTGTAATTATGCAAATGATTGCGCACCGAAATGCGACTATGCTGTGGAATGTCCACGGCAGCCGCCATGACGGCACAGAAACGTAGAAGGACAAAGTAAACTTTGTAGCACAACTGGGCAGTAATTCAAGGAAACCGTTTTAGAAAGATACAAGCTTGAAAAGACCTATTTCACAAATAGGTAGGTTTTTATCCCACACCACCGTTTTCAGGAAATGACAGTGAAGGGGTTAAAGATTGAATGATATACTACTCAAGTGTCATGATATAAGACCACCAACGCGTTGGGCGCCATGTAGCAGGGATTCCGTTCTCTTACAGAACTGTGCATAGAGATTTGGAACCTCAGTGAATTAGGATGGCCCAAAACTCACCTTAGTACCCAAAATCCCCTTACCGAGCTAGCTACAGTGTCTCATTGGTCATAATAAACTCCCAATGTTTAGACAAACCAGAACATGATCTTAGAATACCTCTGGTCACGTGGAACACATAGACACTCTTTCGTTATACAATCATTTCAAACCAGAACGTGGAGTAAATGAGGACTCGTGCATATTTGAAATATTTATTTACTAATGCAGGGTTCTCAAACGCAGTATCTTAGATAATACAAGCAAACATATTATAAGAAGCAAAGTTATCAGCATAGTTACTAGTCCATAAAAGGCAAAAGGTGACAACATGCTAAAATGTTGAAATGAATAGGAGTTAACAATACCTATTTCTCACTCTCCCTAACTAGCATATTATATTATATCTAAGAAGGTCTCTGTGGGTTTTAGCAGGGTGACCCCATACCTCAATCTCTCAGTGGCAGAGGATCACATCATCTTCCACCAGATCTCTGCATGCGAAGCACCATCAAGTGTGTTTTCTTGAGCTCTAGCAAAGCAATATAAAACGCGCCTAAAGACAGATTTGGCAGCAGCTGCATTTATGTTATGTCTAGGAAAGTGTGAAGATCAGACCTTACAACAACACTGTGTTTAGTTATCCTTGAAGGCTTCAGCACTCACTGTACAGATGTTTACTAAGCAAAGTTGATATCAGAGCAATAACATATTATTCTCGTGTAAATCACAACGCTCTTCTGGGTTGAAAGCTAAAACAACAATTATGTGTTGTGTTCAGAAGCAGCTAAAGGTAAAATGGTGTTTAAAGATTTAATAAGCTCATGCTAACTTAACACAGTATATAGGTAAGCACTAACTATATGACAGCATCTTGATGGGAGAGTGGCTCCTCCACTGCTGGTCGCTCTCCACTCTGGGCGTGTGGTCTCCTCCTTTCAGTGACAGCTCCTCTGGGATTGTCAAGGCCATGCACCTCAAAGGTCTGACCTCGGCCACAGCACCCAAGCATGTCATCCCAGACACCTCTAGGCTTGGGTCCATAGTGCCTCCACACTCAAGCAGGGAGGATGCACTGCTCCTCCAGTTTGGACTGGTGTCCCCCTCTGCCACGGCCGTGGCCTCAGCTCAGCTCCAGATCAGATTAGCAACAGTTCAACAGCCAGGGAGACCACATTGTCCCGGCCCACTGCCCAGCATCAACGGCAGAGCTCACTGTCATGTCCCTGGTGCCCAAATCAGCAGCTTGCTCCACCAGAGAGTGTGGGATGCAATCCATGGCAAGCAGGGAAGGAGGATTTGAAAGGATAAATGCGGCAAACCCAGAGCTTAGCTAACTTGCTGCAGCTTCTTGACCTCCAACTCAATAGTAATTACTATTTTTTTTTTGTTAACTGAATGTTTTTACTTTTTCCTATATTTTAGCATCAGGTGAAACCACAGGCAGTATGGATATCTCCCGATAGTAAAGTATGAGGAAAATTTATCAAACTTTATAATAAATTAGTCCAAATATGTATGTGTTAAATAGTGATTTAAATTAATGTAATACCTTAATTTTAAATGTAGATCAAAAAAATGCTGCTTCACCATGATATTTTTAACTTTTTAATAAAATGTATTTAAATATATAAAATTCAATTACAATTATTTTTCTGAAGTTTAAAGTAAAAAAGATATTCCCATCTAAATTATATTTATTTATCTGTGTAGCTATTTTAAAGTATGTATTCAAATTTGACGTTTCTAAACAGGATTCAGGTCCAGCATGGGAACAACTACAAACCTGGTAGCCCTGGATATCTTAACAGAAAAAACCATAAAAAGAAAAACTAAAGTACTCACATGTTTCATAGACTTAAAATCGGCGTTCGATAGATTTCCATGAGATCGACTCTGGGGAGAATTGAAAGTATGGGGGCTACCACAACAAATACTCGATGCCATTTTAATTCTACACAGCCACACCTGGGCTAGGGTGAAACTCAGAGATGGCAGCAGAGTGTCAACCAAGATAAACACCAATCATGGCCTGAAACAAGGCTATGTACTGGCCTCAAGCTTATTTAACCTGCACCTTACTGACATAAACAGTTACCTGTCGAAAGCCAAGTGCCACCAACCCAACCTGGCAAACAAATCAATCCCATACCTTCAATACGCAGATGATATAGTGGTTCTTGAGCCAAAGTTTGATCCGTCTGCAAAGAGTCATAAATGACCAGATAAATTACCTCGATCAGCAAGGGTTGGACCTGAACAAGAAGAAAACAAAGGTGGTGCATTTAGTGAACACCCAGTTCAGCAAATTTAAATGGCACACAAAGGGCAAACAAATAAAAGTGATACGTTCATATAAAAACGTGGGTGGAAAGCTTGGGTGATGCATGTCATTCATGGATGAAAAAAGGAAATAAGAGCTAAAGCCCAATCGCTTATTTTTGCACATAAACCACTGAAAAAGAAATTGAGCTGCCCCTCCAACGGCCACATGTTGAAGGTGATGGTATTGCAAATATTACCCACCTTGACATATGGCTTGGAAATATGGCATGGCAAGGAAACTGAAATACTGAACAGGCTCCAGACCAAGATGTACAAGACCTTTTTTTGTCTTCCTAAAGCTGCGTCCTCAGCACAGATCTGTTTAGAATTCAGACTTCGGAACCAGAAATATCAACGAATGAACACCTTTGTGAAACTATGTTGGAAGTTCCGATCCTCAGAAACTGGATCATTGAACAGCCTAGGCTGGGCAGAAATCAAAGCACAGATGGACCAAAAACTATCCAACGCATAGGATGAACAGCTAACAACATCCTTAGCGGAACTAGGTGCCCAAGAGGCTTGGGATAGCAAGGCAGACAGGGAAGCATTTAACAGGGTCTGCAACTAAACTGCAAAGAAAATGTCCCTCTGGGTAGACAAAAAAAATCTGGCCAAATGACGACATGCATGGACAGTAATAATTTCTCATACAAATAAGTAACCTCCTCCGAAAAACGGACTCATAACAGTCAAAGGGCCTCACATAGGGACAGTTTTTAAAACTGTAAATGAAATGAATTTACCAGAAATGAGTGTCTAATATTTAAGTTAAACATTGTAGATACAAATGGAAACAATGTTATGGGAAATATTATTCAATTCAAAATGTAATTAAAAAAAGTTATTTTGGTCAATATGACCTCAAAAGTACGGACACAATACAAAAAAATACATGAAAAATATACATCAAAGATCAAATACATTAAAAATGAGTAAGAAAAACAGTTTATAAACACTGTTGGCGCACATGTAAATTAAATGAATTCCATGCTCAATTAAAACAATGCCTACAGTTCATGTTTGTTCACTTGGGGCCCGATGTAGGTAGTCAAATACCGGTCGCTAACGGCCAAAAATCTGGCATTTCGGCCCTTACCGACCGGAATAAGAGTATCGAGATGTATGTGTAAAAAAAGTGTCCGAATCGGTAAACACCAGTCTGTAAAATACCGAATCGGTGTTTCACGAATCGGAAAATACCGAATTCTAATTTTCCGAGTCGGTAAATAAGAAATGGGTATTTTCCGAATCGGAACATACCGAATTCTTATTTACCGAATCGGTAAATAAGAAATGGTAAAAATGGCATATCGAGTTGTAGGAAACCCAAAAAATACCGAATACCATGAAAATCGGTATTTAAGAGTCGGCATTTACCATGGATTGAAAGCAGGTGGTAACCAGGAACAGGATATAAAAGAAGGCCCCAAAATGCAACAGTGCAACCACAATGGCGGCTTTCTACGTAATGACAAGGCGGCTACGGATACAGGCAGCAGGACAAAGGGTCTGGCTAAGGGAGGAGCAGGTGTATAGGCAGAGGATCACCCTCTTCCAACTGACTGAAGCTGAGATCCTGCAAAGGTACAGACTCCACCCCAGAACCATCCTGGACTTGATCAGGGACCTCCACCCATATCTGGAACACCCAACCCCAATAGCACACGCCATCCCACCCCACGTGCAGGTGCTGTGCTGCCTACACCTTCTTGCTTCTGGGAGCTACCAGCATGTGATTGCTGCGGTAGGTGGGGTGTCCCAGAGCTGCCTGTCACGTTTCTTCCAGAAATTCCTTGATGCCATGATGCAGAGGATGGGACACTACATTGAGTTCCCTGACACATCTGCGAACTAGCAAAGACCAAAACTGATTTCTACCAACTTGCACAGTTCCTGCACATCATAGGCTGTATTGATGGGACGCACATCCCACTATGCCCACCTGCAGCAACAGAACACATTTATAGAAACCGGAAGTCTACACATTCAATGAATGGGCAGGTGATCTGCAACGCTGCCAACATAATTACCGACATTGTTGCCAAATTTCCAGGGAGTAGCCACAACTCCTACATCTTCCAGAATAGTGGGATATACAGACGCCTTGCGGCTGGTGATTTCGGGGATGGATACCTGCTAGGTAAATAAGTGTGAGACACCCTGATAGTCAATGCAGAAGGATCAATCATGAGTATGTGACTAATCATAATTTCATTTTCCACCCAGGTGACAGTGCATATGCCCTGCGTTCATTTGTCCTCACCCCCTACTTGAATCCATCCACCAGGAGTGAAAGGCGTTACAACGTGGCACACAGAACAACATGTTGCGTGGTGGAACACACTTTTGGACTGTTTAAAAGCAGATTCAGGTGCCTCCATAAGAGTGGAGGTGCACGGCAGTACACGCCAATGATCTGTTGCAAAATTATTGCGACCTGCGCCATGCTGCACAATCTAGCCACCAAGGAGGGCACAGAGATAGAACTCACATATCATGAGGACATAGATGATGGGAGAGAACAAGCCGATCACAATGCAGCAGGAGCAGCGCCAGCAACAGATGGGAGACTGAGATGTGCAGAAATCACAACCAGATATTTCTAATAGAGTGAGGAGACACAGGCATGTTTAGTTTTTGAAGCACTCAGTTTAATATGCACTACTGCACTTCACATATTCCAGACCACATGAACCAAATAAAATCCACTTTTCACACTGGGTGACCAAAGTTACCATCACTGTGACCTGTCCTGTGTTCAGGATTATTTGTTAATGTTTGCGCTTACGCATTATGTTGTGAGAGCTACGAGGCAGGGGGTCAACTTGCGAAGTGGTGCCAGGGTCATCTGCATGGAGCCTGCTGCTCCGACGAACGTCCTGTACAGGCGTGCTGGATCCACTCCTGCTTGTACACTCCTCTGTGTCCCCGACACACGTGTTACCAGCAATGGCTGTCTGCTGTGTTAGCAGGTCACTCTGCCCATCCCCCTGGACAAGTCACTGCAGCAGTACACAATGTCAGTCTGCATGTTCACTGACTGGCAGCATAGCAGGGTGGTTGCAGTTGCGAGAAGGTTGATGGACTTATTCAGCTGCTTAAGTTCATGCCTATTACTGCGCCTTTCTGTCTGGTCCCTCTCCAGCCTGTCACAGAGGTAACCCATGATCACACCCATTTCCCTCACCCCCTCTGTCATTGACTCCATTCCTTTTGCCATGGACTCCATTCCTTGGGCCATGGAGCATATCCCCCGATCAATGTTTGACATCCTGCTGTTCAGGATGCGCACCTGTCTGTTCACTGCCATGATCCCTTTGGGCTGTATGCGCTGGATCCTCACCATAGTGCTTTCCAAACCAGCAAAGACCCCCTGCATATCATCTCCCCTCGTCTCGCTCACATGCCCTACGACCACGGCCACTTGCACACACAGATCTTGATGACCCCTGTTGCCCTGCATTGCCAGCCAGTTTTGGAGTGCTAGGTGTGTGAACCTCCACCTCTTCTTCATTAGAGCTTTCTAGGATCCTGAGTAGTGGAACGTCCTGCCTCCTTGGCCTCAAATGCACAGAGGACCCTGAGCTTGGTGTTGTGGCACCTGCAGGTGCTGCCGGAGTCTGTGTCTCAAACAGCAGGGGTGACAGTGGCTGTGCTGTGGTGTCTTCCTCCAATGCTGTGGGTGCCTGCGCTGTGGAAGAGTCCTCAGGGACAGTGCTGGGTCCTGATGTGTCTGCAGGCGTCTCCCTCGCAGCAGTTGCTGGTGCACTCGCCTCCCCTCCCTGCGCTGCACTGCGCGATGACTCTCCTGTGGGCAGACATGGACAATGATCACCTGTGTGTCTTCATTACACTCATTCCTATCACACAATTTCCTAAGCCTCAACTGCTTGTGTATGGGGAGTGTGGCATGGCATGCAGATTTCTGTGTTGGCTGCTTTGATGAATGTTCCTATGACTACGACTACCATGATGCATTGCTGGTGAGTACTGACATGTGTTCTGGATTTTGATTGAGTCACCCACATTGGGGAAGGGGCCGGGGAATGGGTGGGGATTCATGTCCATGCATCATACCTTTCTTTCTTGCAGCTCTGGCTGAGCTGTCAGCATCCCCAATCCCG
Organism: Lissotriton vulgaris; assembly: GCF_964263255.1. Classification (NCBI taxonomy): domain Eukaryota; kingdom Metazoa; phylum Chordata; class Amphibia; order Caudata; family Salamandridae; genus Lissotriton; species Lissotriton vulgaris. The sequence goes on along the minus strand of NC_141699.1, from coordinate 466,833,782 downwards.
TGTATGCATTCTGGCTCCATGGTGGATTCCACCAGCTGCTCCAGTTCATTGAGGCTTGGTGCACGGCTCTTCTCTCCACCTGTGGCTGAGGATTCTTTCCTCTGGGTTGCAATCTTCTTTTTGGTGGTGATCCTCAGATCATACCACCTTTTTTTGATGTCTTCAATTTCACGATGTGTGACCCCTAAGGCATTTACTTTGCTCTGGATCGCCAGCCAGGTGTTTCTTTTGACTGACTCTGCTACTTGCAGGGACTGTCTCCCAAAAAGCTGGCTGTAATGCTGCACTACCTCCTCCACCAGCACCTGGAGCTCAGTTGTGCTGAATTTTAGCTTTCTCTTTCTGTCACCTCCATCCTTCTGGCCTTCCTGGGACTCCATGGTGATGCTCTGCTGGTCTCAGTGCAGCCTGCTCCTCTGTCTCCCCTCCAGCTCTCCAAACAGTTCTTTGGCTCTGCACCTGCATGGGTGTGGCCACCTCCAGGTACTGAGATGTGGTACTTGCATCTGATTGGTTGATTTCTCAGTTGATTTGTTGTGGGGTGTGGTGGGTGTCCCTGATTGGTTGACTGGCTCACATGTCTTCTATTCGAATTTTCAAGATCGGATTTTACCGATTCAGTAAATACCGATTCACTAATCTCCGATTCGGTAAACTCCGATTCGGTATCCCCTATTCCCCCTGGAGGCCCATAGGGTTGAATGGGTGATACCGATTCAGAGATTACTGATTCGGAGATTACCGAATCGGTATTTACCGAGTCAGGAATCCGACTGTTACAGATTCGGTATTTTTACACGATTTTTTAGCTACATACAGTTTTCCGATTCATAAATACCGATTCGGTATGAATCGGTATTTAAGAACCGGTAAAATGAAATTACCTACATCGGGCCCAAAGAGAGGACAAGGAGGAAACGAAATCACAGAGGGTCGTTTATGGCAAGGAACAAGGATTCACCTTCGGAAAGTGCATAATGCAAATAAATAAATAAATTACTCAAGAAAGGATTTCTAAAAAGGATGACCATATATTGTTATCGTACTACAGATAATAGGTCCTGGCACTAGGAACCCCTATATTACAGGCTAAATCTGCACCTAATTAATTTTTACAATAATTGTAGTAGTAGACTGATACATTTCAGTTTCTTTATAACATGGTTAGGGGGCCAATGAACATGCTCGCTATAATCTGATTATGTAAAAACTGAACCTTATTTTAAAACTGATGGGGAAAACCACAAATCTGTAGTTTTCCTGGTTATTTAGTAATAAAATTGATACATGTAAACCAGTAAACACATCCTAGCTCTAATTTAAGGGTGCTTTTAAAAATATCCTCCGTGTACACCACATGGAAAATAGGAAACCTGCCACTAAATAAACAATCGTGGTACTGCAGTCGTTTTTCAGTATCCTGAAAGCCTCAGAGCAACGTCTGGTGCCAAGGTTCCTACAAATCTGCACCAGCCCTCGTATTCTTGCCAGTAGCCGGGGCAGCTGAAGAACACGTGGAGTACTGACTCTTCAGGACAATCGCATGCCGGGCACCTTAAAACTTGCAGACCCCCATTTATGTATAAAGCAATGGAGAGGCAAAAACCCATGCCTGAATTGGAGGTAAAGCTTTCTCGCAACTGTCGACTTAATATCATCTAAGGCCGGCTCAAAGCTTAACCTATCTTTGATATCCAGAAAGGCTAAGGTTACCTTGCTAACACAGGGGCAACTATGAAGCTGCACCATTTTATACTCTTCATAATGGGTCTTTAGAGAATTCTTGGAGAGTTAGGAGCAGGCAGACTAAGGATCAACCCAAAGTTCCCCCAACCCCATACTGACTAGCGTGTCCTTTATGTACATGAGCCACGGGAGTTCGGGAGCCCCCTTTGGTTCATTACTTCTGTAATTTCCTCCCTGTCTGGTAAAAGTTCTGGGGTGACCCACAGGCGCTGCCAGTACAATAAAGGTTTAGAATTGATTAAATCTACAATTGCCATAAGGTCCACATCTAGTCGGAGCGGGATTAACGGTGTGCTCCGTGGAAGCTTTAGCAACTGTCTCAGGAAGTTGTTCTCTACCTGTAATATTATTACTTTTTAACTTTTCTATATTGAGCATTTTATAAAGTGACAAAAAGCATATTTTATTTATTGCACGTTATGAAAAAAACAAATAAAGGACTTTTTGACGAACTAATTTGACATTATTTCCTATGGAGTCTTATTTTGAGTCCCTAACTCCTTTATTTTCAACGGGAGGGTGTTACACTATTAGTCGCTGGCCATGTAGGGTGCTGGACTAACTACTGTTTCCTTTTGGGCAGTAGTAACTTACACTCATTAATTTAGCTCTACTCCTTTTTTCAGGGGTTGGAGATGTATAAGTCTACACTTTTCAATAACGTTACGTTTGGAGTTTTTGAATAGCCAAAAGAAGAAAAGTTCCTTAAAAGTGTATGAGTAAATTACATGTTTAAATTACTCTCAAGTGTAAGTTACCCTTGTTAATAGCCATGTTAATGTTTAAAGAGGTGCTCGGTGTGGGTGCATAGGAATTAATTCTCAGAAAAAGTCAGCAATACATTCACAGTTTATTTGCAGTGGGTTTGTGGATTCAGATACATGGACCATCTGCAAGTCCAAAATGAAAAAGATACTGGGTTCTCATTGGCCGCTGCAGCTTTTTCTCTCATTGAACACTTGTGCGCTGCTCAAAAGAATCTATACATTTGAAAGGATCTGATTGGTTGGCTGCAACATTACAGAAAATATTGCAGCCACCACTAAAGGACTTGAGGCCCTTTATTGTGGATTCAAGTATCCTGTTTTGGATCCGCGGATCCCAATTAAAACAAAAAAATATATATAACCACTTCATGCCAAATCCCACTGGACAGGCCATGCTCAGTGCGGTTGGTCCCCAATGCTCTAGTACTGCCCACCTAGTACACAACCAGCAGGTGCAAACTGCACCAACTTAAGAGCCTAGTTTTGGAGGGCATAGTAATGCAAACCAGGTATACCACCATTGGATATAAGCTCCACAGATTCCAAAGACTCAGCTGTAAAGGAGCTTGTACTGCCCACCCAGTGCACCACCTCCAGATACAAACTTTATTGGCTCAAGGGGCCTGGCTGAAAAGATGATACTATCACCTGCCTGGTACACCATGACCAGGTGCAGGCTTCACTGACTCAAGGAGCCCAGCTGCATGGTGAACTACTAATGCCCCTGTAACCAACAAAAGGAGCTCAAGGGGGAAGGTACTAAGAAGGAGGAGGCAGCCCCCCACTCAGTCAGTATTCAACAAAAAATACCTCCTCCAACGGACACCAACATGTCAAACAGACCTGGGGCAGAGTTGCGCAATGGGTCATACTCTTACACAAGAAGTGTATCCTTAACACTAACATACAGGTCGTGGTGTAAATGCTGCAATGTTAAATAAGGTCTTATCTCATTCCCACCCGTGGAACAGAAACGTGTGAAAACAAAGAGGTAGCGCCTCACGGTAGTAACACCCGAGGGGGTTCCTGACCCGGTATTGTCAGTTTACCCACTTCTCATCATTGGTCGCTCTCTTCTTGTCGTGACAAAACAAACAGAGAAAAACACCCAAATAATTATAGATGTGTGAATACAAACTATAAAAAGTGCTGTGTACATAAGCGATGTAATCAACCACTCATCTGTCTCCCAAAAGTGACCAAACATAAGTGAATGCACCTAGAACCCCTGCAATGGCCAGCGTGCAGAAAGATGGCCAATGCTATTAAAACTAGGACCCACTTGCTAACTGTATTGACTTTATTCTGTTGCTGCAAGAAGTCCGGATTAAAAATGGTTCAGATTATACCATGCTTAAATGATGCCGACATGTTTCATTGCTATTGTTTCAGCAAATTCGTCAGGGCACGGTTGGGGTTTACTGATTTGGGTTCTGTTTTTATCAATTCATATGACCTGATGGCTGCCCATTAGCTGCATACCAGCAACCATCAGTGGTCAAAGGGCAGCGTGTCAAAGGATCACGCGCTCCCAGGCAGTGCAATTAGAATGAGTGCAACCGATACTGGCTAAGCTCGGTCCAGAGTTCTCCCCCATTTTTTGTTGAATACTGAACTACTAATGCCCACCTGGTGCACCTTCACCAGGTTTAAGCTCCATGGACTTAATGGGCTGGGCTGTAAAGGGGCTAAAAAGAGTCTGCCAAGTTAACCAACACAGGGTGCATGTTTCAGGCACTCAAGAGGCCTAGCTGTGGAGGGGCTAGTACCACCTGCAATACCTCCCCTGGGTCTAAGCTTTACAGACTTAAGTCACCCAGCTGCAGATGTGCTAGTACAGCGCACCTGGTACACCACCAATGAGTGCAAGCGTCACAGACTCAGGAGACCTGACTCAAGGGGCACTAGTGCCACCCATGTGGTCTACCATCATTTGGTAACAGCTTAACAAACTGAATGGGCCCGGCTGCTGAGCAGATAGTAATGCATACCTGGTACACCACCACTTGGCTTAAGCTTCTTGGACTCAAGGGGGACTGTGGTGATAGGTTCAATACTATCCACCCAGTACAAAATTACAGAGTCCAAGCTTCGTGTTTGCAGACAGCCAGAGGTGTGGTATAAGGAGGTACAATTAAGCTACCACCCACCCGGCATAACAACACTGGGGCAAGCTTGACAGATGGATTGTAAATTACTTTGCATGATCCTGCAGCTGACTCCCACTGTGTACAGTTGAAGCTTGTGATTAACAGTGATTGGATTTCATTACAAGACCAGAGGCTAACATTATGCATGTACTTTTAATTGCTGCCTAACATGCAGCCCTTTAAGGAACATTGAAAACATCACAAAGTAGTAGAATATTTAGACAAGCAGTATAAGTATCCTGTGCACTGTATCATCTTCCTCTTTTATTAGCTGCCCATCCCAAGATAAGTATATCAGCTCTGCTTCTCAATTTTGAAACGTTTTTATATACGATCTAGTATACTTAATCTTTGATAGAGTTTTATATTTACTAGTATTAAGTATTGCATAATACTTTATTACTGTTACTAGTATTAACTTTTGTTATATTGTTGTTTCTTTGATTAAGCCTTGCTGGACTAATTCTAAAAATGTAATCCTGCTTATGTTATTACAAATAATAGTCGTCTACCACACGCCCTCCAAATTGGGAACGCCATGTAAGTTTTACACTGTTCCGTTTCTTATTTCCAATTTAATTTCTCTCATTTTTTAACACTACCCAGGACCGGGTATTCTGTGTCAAATACTTATTTTTTTTTTGTTCAGAGGGCATGACCGTAACATATTTCGCATTGCGCATCCTTGGAAATACCAAACCATTTGTGCTTTTTAAATGTAATAATTTCCTGGTGGCTTGGAGCACCCACAATGGGGAAACTCACTGCGTAACCCGGCAACAGCCTTTGTGGTGCGTTTTGCATCCAGAGTGTCTCTTCCTGGAAGGCGGCGTCCTTCCTCTATGTTGGCACTCCAGGCGTGACGTTGCCATGGCAACAGCTCGCACTCGAGCTGAACTTAGTAAGTTGCAACCAGCGCTTCACTGGAGCCTAAGCTCTTGTTAAAATTCAATATATTTATAACCTTCCTACGAAGGAAGAGGCAACGTAACCTATTGTATCAAGTGCGTAATCATTATACATGCTCAAATAATAGTAAATTGGGCCTCACTAATAATATTTAATTAATTATTAATGGACTCTGATCCTATTAACCCCCAACCCAAAGATAATATAGGGGAAATCTTAAAAAATATATAGAGGGGGAACTCCGATCCTCAGTTAAAGAAGCGATAATTGCCGCAATAGCTATGAGGAAGAGGGTAAGCCCCCCTGAGGAGAATTTTTTCTCCCTCTCAGATGGGGATTCCCCTTCTACCTCGGAACCCCAAAAATGGGTGAAGGTTTCCAAAAGTGGAGGCCTCTAATCACGTCTTTAACTCAGGTAGCCTCTGCACTACAACAGAGATTGGTGCTCCTTGCAGCACAATAAAGAAAGGCCACCCTTCAGGGGTCCAAAGAAGAGTTGCTCATAGTGGCATGATAGAACAAAGTGACCATTGTGGCACAAGGGAAAGAAGAGATGTTCTTAACCCCTCTGCGAACTATCTTGATTTTTATGACACACAATTGGTTGAGTTTATCTTCTATCCAGACGATACCCTTGATACTACCGATATGCTGGATCATGACCTAGATCAAGCTTCTACTTCCTCTGGGATAAAGGATCCCTTTAAGGGGGAAATGTTCGACCCTACCACCATTAGGCACCCTTGCAGTGCTGATTGATGGCCCATGGACCATGTAGCCAAATACCTCAGTCAATGGGTCACGAAATACCTTGACAAGGAAACCCAGAACCTAATGAGAAATGAATGTCCTAGACCTTCTACTGGGGACAAGGTCTATAACACAACCAATCTGGACCCTGAAATATTTACATTACTTTTTAAATATGGACAAGACCCCAGAAAGGGCATTTTGAAATGTCTTAAACAATGCTAGGAAAAACTCCTGGATGTACTCTGCCCGCTTACACGCTTTTTGGACCTGGCCGAAGAAGCAAGGGGAAATAACACCCCTTGCACCTCGACCTCCTGAGATGGTGTCACCGTGCTACATGCCTTTTGGGCAATGCCAACTCTAACTTAATTACAGAGAGACGTAAAGCTGCCCTCCTAAGGAAGAACGCTTAATCGGCTGTCCTCCTAAGATGATATGGGCAATGCCAAGGTGCTTCTCTTCGGGGATGACTTCATGAAATAAGTATGTCTCAACTTTCACAGCCTTTATTAAACTTCAAAGTAACATGCAAAGAGTATTCAATTCATGCCCCCTTTTTGGACAGGCTGACAGGAGAGAACCATCTATCAGCCATGGAAATTTGAGGACCAACTTATTTTCACATGAACAGAGAGGCCCCTCTGCTTACACCAGAAGCTTTCTCCAAAACTCTAATTTCTTCCCACAAAGAGGAAGAGGCGCAAGATCCTGCCGCAGAAGATCCAGACCTTCTAACCAAGGACACCAAGGTGAGCGTGACTACCTTTCACAAACCATTAACAGTGGGGGGAGGTTTTTTTTACCCACAATTGGCAAAAAATAACACAAGACCCTTGGGTTCTGGAAACCGTGTTGGGGTTCAAAATAGATTTCTGGGATACTCCAGTTCAAAACAAAATTCCCAGAGAAATGTGTGTGAATGTAGATCAAGAGATGTTAATAGATTCCGAAGTATCTCAAATGTTACAGAAAGGAGCCTTAGAGAAGGTTTCAACTCTAGAAGCAATCGAAAAGGGTGCATAAGCTCAGTATTTTTGGTTGAAAAGAAGGACAAACGCTGGCATCTAGTAATAAACCTCAACGAGTTAAACACCTTCTTGGTCTACGAACACTTCAAGATGGAAGGAGACATTTTACAAACACAAGACTGGCTGGTAAAGTTGGATCTCCAGGATGCCTACTTTACAATACCTATGGACAGAGACTGCCAGAAGTACCTCCATTTCCTTTGGAAGGGAACTCTTTATCAATTTCTTTGACTACCTTTCGGCCTCTCGTCAGCACCATGGTGCTTCACCAAAGTTTTCCGTCCAGTGGTAAGCTATCTGAGGGAAAGAGGAGTTCGCCTCATTATCTATCTGGACGAAATTCTCATTATGTCACAGAGCAAATCAGAGGTACTGATTCATTTATACTGGACAATAAGTCTCTTGGAAAATCTGGGCTTTGTTATTAATGCAAAGAAGTCTATCATGACTCCCTCTGAGGAGCTACGATTTCTTGGATTCCAGGTATATACCATCCTTTCACAGCTAGGTTCAACACACAAGAAAGTATTAAAGATAAAATAAGAACTGAAGCCAGTTTTATCCAAAGATTCCATCCTATTAAGGGATTCAGCACAAGTTCTAGGTCTTCTTTCCTCCTCAATTCAGGCAGTCTCCCCTGGCCCCCTTCACTGCAGAGCCCTCCAGAGATTGAAGGTCTGGGATTTATGGAAAGGTCTTTGTTACGGGAACATGCTAACCATTTTGAAATACGCCTGAGAAGATATTCTATGATGGCAGATGAATCTAGAAGCTTGGAATGGGAAGGCCATCTTTGGGAACCTGCCAGACTTCCTCCTAGATTCAGATGCATGCAGCCTTGGTTGGGGAGCCCGGTTAGGAAAAATGGAAACTCTGGGAAAATGGTAATTAGTAGAACAATCACTTCACATAAAGTGTCTGGAGATGATAGCAGGTCTGAATGCCCTAATGAGTTTCAGGGAGCAGTTAAAGAATTCGAACATCCTGATTCACCTAGACAGATTCTCAGCTGTCTCCTTTATAAACATGTTTGGGGAGCCAAATCCAAGACTTTATCAGCTATAGCAGCTCAAATCTGGTATTTCTGCTGGCAACACAAAATTACTCTCAGGGCACAATTCATCCCAGGGGTATGAAATGAAAGATTACGCTGGAACTCAAGGTATCTCAGACCCTTCAGCGACTGGATGCTAAATCCAGAGGTCTTTTCCCTGATAGAAAATCTTTGGGGACCAATATTATTGGATCTCTTTGCCAGCAGTCTAACTTGTCAAGTCCAGTCCCACTTCAGGTGGAGACCAGACGCGAATGCCTAGCGGTGGATGCGTTCCTACAAGATTGGGGAAATATGGGGGCTTATGCCATTCCCCTTTCTCCATGATACAGAGAGTCCTATGGAAAGTGAGACAATAACTCAGCAATATCATTCTGATAACTCCTTTTTGGAAATCCGAAGTATGGTTTCCTGGGGAATGGAACACTCAACAGACATTCCATGCTTTATCCCAGCATCCCTGGGTCTACTTCTGGGCCCAGATGGAGAGGAACATCCTCTTCTACTAGAAGGGAATATGAACCTTCTTGCTTGGAGGATCTCAGGGGTTCAGAGAGATATCCTGGCCTTTCAGGAGAGGCTAAAAGCTTACTGGAAATATCTTGTCCACCAGGCACTAGGAAAAGATGCTTGGGCATCTGGAAGAAGTTGTGTAGTTGGTGCTTGCAGAGGAACTTGGATCTAGTGGAAGCCCCTGTTCAACTAGTAGCCAACTATTTAGCACATCTCTTTGATTCAGGTCTTTCCTACAGAACTATAAACTGTTATAGATCTGCAATATCCTCAGGTCATGCATTAGTAAATAATTTAGCGATTGGTAGTAGTGCCTACATTAAAAGAGTCTTGAAAGGGCATAGGTGCATGACTTTGCATTCGTCTTCATCTGACCCCCACTGTGTACAGTTGAAGCCTGTCATTAACATGTGATTGGATTCTTGAGGGTGGTGGGGTAGAAGCCCATGTATGAGAAGAGCTTCTGCAAACACAATATCTGCTGTCATTAGGATACAGGGGCTTATCATAAAAACATGATATGTAGTCAACTACTGCTTCTTATGTCTACAAGCCATTTCCTGTAAATGTGACGTCCTCATCATACATGTTGTTTAGTGACTACACCTACTCCCTACTAGCAACACTCGCTAAAATAGGTTAATCTGCAAAAAAACACTTCTTTATTGAATATGTTTAAAACACCACCAAAATACGCTAAATAAACAAATATAAAAAGTGAAGTTATGGTTAAGTTTACTCATAGCACCATAATGCATGTTTAAAAACCTCAAAAAATTCAGAAGAACAATTATGGTTACAAAACAAAACCTAAAACACTATTGCCAAGTTACGTGCCCATGGCATGCACTGCTTATGATCTCACAAGTTACATCACTCTTAACATGAAAAATGACATAATTTACAAGATCACTTCTAACACCATCAAGTTATTTCAACACTGACCATGAGCACTGGGAGTTAGGCACAAAGCCAGTTCTGTGCACAGTCCTCCTTTAGCAACCAGCTGCTGGACTTGGCCCTCTCTGCAGATTCATCCCCACAATTGTTGCCTTAACCCTCCTGTTTTCTGAACCCATTTTTGTAGGCCTTTAGGACTCTGCACACTTTACCGATGTTAACAAGTGCTAAAGTGCTTGTGCACTCTCCTTTAAACATGGTGAAAGTGGCTTACACCCATTTTGCAAATTTAGGGGCTGATTAGGATGGCGGACGGATTGCCACCGCCTTGCAGGCGGTGGCGATCCGTCAGCCATCCCTGCCCGTCCCCATATTACAATGGCGGGGGGGACCATGGCGGACGGGAAGACCGTCCACTGCTTCTCCGCCGCGGTCGCAAGGCGACCGCAGCGGAAAAGGTCTAATATGGTGGCGGTGTCTGTCAGACACCGCCAGCCATATTAGGATGGGCTGAGGTAAATGCCTTTCCGTGGCGCAATGCCGCCACAAAAAGGCAAACAGTCCTTGCTTTGGGGGCCCGTTGCAGGCCCCCAGGATGAAGGGGGGTGTGGGGGTGCACATGGGGGGGTACCTATGGTACCCCCCAGCGTTTCACAGTACAACATGGCAGGTGCCTGTCATGTTGTGCTGTGAACATGCATTTTTGACATTGCGGCGGACGGTACTTTCAGCACCGTCGGCCGCAATGTTAAAAATGCGGGATGCACCCGCCACTGTGGTGGGTGCATCCTAATTCGGGGCACGGTACCTCCGCCCTTGTGGCGGACGGTCCCTGCCCCAGACAGGATGGCGGACGGACTTTGTCCTAATTGACCCCTTAATGTACTTGTAAGTCTGTAATTAAGTGGTGACACGGGTAGCCAGAGATGGTAAATGATATGCTACTAGTGGCTCTGCAGTACTGTTTGTGCCACACACTTAAGTAGCCTTTTAAAACAAGTGCTAAGCCTGCCATTTCAGGCTGTGTGTGCAGTTTTAAACTGCCATTTCGACCTGGTGAAATTAAACTTATGCCAGGCCTAAATCTTCCTTTTTATACATATAAGTCACTCATAGGGTAGGCCCTAAACAGCCCATAGGATAGGGTGCATTCTATTGAAAATGTTGGACATGCACATTTAAGTTTGAGATGTCCTGGAAGTAAAAAAAAATACATTTGTTTTTCACTCTTGAAAGGTTTACCTCTCCCATAGGATAACATTGAGTTACTTTATTACATTTAATATGTGATAACTTTTTATTTTGAGCAGGTAGGAAAATCAGGTTTGGTGTCTGAGGAATTGTAGTTTAAAGCGCTCTACTATGGTAACGTTGGATTTTAAGTCTCAGTGCTGAAAATGCCCCTTTAAAGAATGTTGACATTTTCTTGTCATAACCACATTGTGGGTGCAGCCCATTCTTGGGGCACTTCCTGGGTTACATAACTATAAGTAGTTAGCCATTGACCTTTGTGCATTCCTCCCAGACAGCATCACAATAGATAGACTGGGTGTTGGCAGGATGTGCCATCCTAGCTTAATGGAGGGTTTTAGAGCTGTCACCTACCACACTTTCACTTCAAAGGCACTGGCCCAGCTCAGACACAGTGGACTTCACACTAGCCTACTGTGTGCCCAGATGGACTAGAACCATGGTAGGGAGGGCAGGGGGGGCAGGGAGGCAGGCATTTCCAGAAACCTCTGTAGGGGAAACTCCAGAAGCTTTTCCTACTTAAAAGTGGGCACCGGGTATAAAAGGAGCTCCTCAAAAACACTCTTCAGTAAACCACTGGACATGTGGATACTGCAGAAGAAGGATACCCTACTGTGCTGCTGTTTGAAGCCTGCCCTGCTTGCTGAGAAGGCAGACTGAACCTGAACCCTTAATCCTATGCTGAAGTGACTCCATTGGTCAACTGGCTGACCTCCTGATCTGAGCTACAAGAACATAAGTTCTGAAGCCTCCTGTAGTAAATAACAAGAAGACTCCACATCCAGGAAGGTGGCAGGTAAGCAGTTTATAGCAGCAGACAGAAAAGTTACAGGACAGTTTCCCATCTGGCCAGGCAGTAACTGACACAGAATAGAATCATTGATGGTGATACAGAGAGAACTATGTTAACAGTCTAGAAGGTTGGAGCCAGGACAGGCAGGGAAAGGACAGATAGGAATAAGCTATGTACAACACATCTCCCCCCTTTGGATAACAAAAGAAAACAAGAAAAGAAAAGAGCAAAAGAACAGTAAAAACTCTTAATGAACATAGTCATTCAAATAAGCGGGAGGATGGCGAGAACGTGGACACCTTAAGCAGACGTTGGAAGAAGGAATAGCAGAGGTAGTAGCAGAGGCAGAACTCCCAAGCACATCATCACACACAGATGAAGAAGCATCGCCACCACCCACCTCCCCCCGTACAGCAGGTAAACCACGCAAATCAGAATCTCTTTGAGCAGACAACATGTAGCCACTGCAACCCATCTCAGGAGAATCAAGGTTACAATCTGAAACATTTGAGGCCTTTTTCTGATATAAAGCGACCCTTCTGTAGTTCCATTTGGCACCATTCTCAAGCAAAACAAACTGGGGAAAAGCTTTCTTAACGCGAAATGGACCGCTGAACTTCGAGAGGCCCTTAGTACAGCGACCTGGCTTGACTTTGACTAAATCACCAGTGGATATGGGAAGAGAAGAAGCATTTGAAGGAGAAGAATGCTTACTATCTTCCCTCAACCAGGCAGGAGTCAGCCTAGAAACAGGGGAACGACCGCGCATTCGTTCAAAAGGGGACTTTTCGGCTTGCCCATGGGGCGTTGAGCGGTATGCCCAAACCAACTCTTGTACACGCTCATCAGAAAAACAACCACTTGCAACTGACATTTGTATCACACCCTTTACTAGTCGATTGACTCTTTCGCACAAACCATTACTTTCGGGATTATAAAGGCAAGTGCGGTGATGAGATATACCACATTCGCGCATGAAACTTGCCATTTTGTTAGAGGTGAGCTGGGTGCCATTATCCGTAATTAGAACTGAAGGATAACCTTCATTCATAAAAACAGACTTAAGAAAAAGAATTGTGGAGTCAGTCGTAATCTCCCTCATGAAACGTACAGTCAACCACTTGGAAAAGCAATCAACAACAACTACAGCGAAACGTTGATTTAAGGGTAATTCGCACATAGGGCCAATGAAATCCAAGCATATTGTATGCCAGGGCATGTTTTTAAAGGAAATGTTACCGACAGATTGGGAACCAACAATCTTAAGGCGTTTCTCTCCCTCCATGCATAAAGAACACTTGACCACACAGTCTACAGCATCACTATCGATTGAGGGCCACCAAAAATTTTCTTTTACACGCCGCTGGGTAAGGGTTTGGCCTAAATGACCCTCATGAGCTAAACCGAGAATCTTTCCCCTCAAGGAGCTAGGAGGAATATAGCGATCACCTCTCATCAATACATTTTTCCCAAAAACAGACAACTCGTTTACAACCTTAAGAAACGGTCTGACAGCTGGTTCCAAGGTACTTTCTCTTCTTGCCCCCTTGAGAACAAGATTAACCACAGCTTTTAAGACATGATCCTCATCCATGCCTTTGGACCAATCTTCGGCAGAAAAAGAACTCTCACACAAAAACAAGACATCTTGTAAAGAGGCAACAGCTCTGTCATCACACAGCTCACTCAATGAATCTCGGGGATTAGAGGGAGAAGCAGGGAGGCGCGATAAACAGTCGGCTTGGACATTCCTCCAACCATGGACAAATTCAACTTCGAACTGATAATCCTGAAGGCGAGAGGCTAACCTGGCCAGCCTGGGCGAACCTTTACCTGTGCCACCAGGTGCTAAAACATTCACTAGGGGTTTGTGATCTGTGCGAAGAACAAACCGATAACCCCACAGATATGTTCTAAAATAGTTAACACCCCATGCAGCCGCAAGGGCTTCTCGCTCGATAACAGAATAATTGACCTCAGAGGTAGACAGAGGCCTAGAAGCAAAGGCGACAGTTTTTTCACCTCCCTCATGTTTCTGAAGAAGGACAGCCCCAAGACCGACACCACTTGCGTCGACCATTAGAACAGAAGAACGTCTAATGTCGAAAGGAGTGAGAACATCTGAGGACTTAAGTTCAGATTTGATGCTGTTAAAACAAGACTCTTGTTCATGCATCCAAGAAAACTTGACACCTTTTTTTAACAAAGATCTTAAGGGAGCTGTCTTCGTGGAAAAATCTTTTACAAACTTGGAGTAGAACTCAATTAGCCCCATGAAGGACCTGAGTTGTTCCTTATCCACAGGGGAAGGCGCCAGTTCAATTGCTTCTAAAAGGTTTTTCTTAGGCCTTACACCTTCAGCAGAGAGACAGAAACCCAAATATTCGACCTCTTTGACCAGAAATGCACATTTTTCACGACGTAACGTGAGACCAGCATCAACAATTCTACCTAAAGCATTGCGTAAAACACAATTATGTTCCTCCAAGGTATCCCCAAAAATGAGAATGTCATCTTGGAAGAAGATAACTTTATCCAATCCCTTGAATACCTCAGTAACCATACGCTGGAACACACTGGCAGCAGAAATTAGTCCAAAGGGTAACCGGGTAAATTGAAAAGTTCCCTCGCTTGTAATAAAAGCTGTGAGATGTTTTGAGCTGTCATCCAGACGAATCTGGTGATAGGCGTGCTTAAGGTCTAACTTGCTGAAGAATCTAGCCCCCTTAAGGGTGGAAACCAATTCACCTATATTGGGTAAAGGGAATATGTCAGCCACTACGCATTTATTCAAAGAGCGTAAGTCTACACAGAAACGAATTTTGTTGTCGGGTTTCTGTGAGATAACCACGGGAGAAACCCATGGAGAAACTTCAATCGGTTCAATGATACCTCCCTGAAGCATCTCCTCCAAAACAGCCTTAACTTCATCACGCAAGGCAAAAGGGACTCGCCTCGCTTTGTGCTGTACAGGAATACTGCCCTCCTTTAACAGTATTCTGTGTGTGTATCCTTGTAGTTCACCTAATTCCTCCCGAAACACCTGACTATGATTGGCAAGAATGTCATCAATGTAGCAATCATCCACAACTAGAACAGGTTCATCAGCTCTGGGATTAACAATTATGTGTAAGTCGTACTGATGAGAACGTCCCAGTATTGCGGGACCATCCACAGACACGTAAATCTTGCCCCAGGTTGACCTATTTTTGAAAGCAATCATCGCTTTAAAGTAACCAAGAAGGTTGATTTTCTCACCCTGGTAACCGGATGGAAAAATATCACACACATCCAAGCACTTGTTTCCCCACACTTCCTTCAGCATAGACGACGGAATAATAGTCCACTTGGAACCGGTGTCAACCATCAAATCGACATTTTTCTCATCAATCAAAAACTTTGCTTTGATTATCCGCTCTCTCTTCTCGACACATGCACACACTGAATCATATAATACAAGTATTTTGTTGACATCACGCTTTAGGTCATTGTAATCACTCACTACTGTAACTCTCTGGTTGGTTCTGTTCTTACATACTTTTGCGAAATGACCTAATTTACCACACCGTAAACACTCCTTGTTGTTAGCAAAACAAAATTTTGCGTCAGACGTATGAGAATAACTCCCACATCTAGAGCACATTTTAGACACAACTTTGTTACTAGGCTGTAGTTGCGGCCTATTGAACGACTGTTGAGGCATATTCTTCCTTTGTAACACATAACCTTTCTTCCTAACTATCGCAACAGCAGCCGCTTCATCATCACTAATATCGCTATTGACCATTTTATGGGATATTTCAGCAACTTTGGAATCAGTACCACCTTTTGATAACTCCTTCGTACATTTCTCGCTCTCCTCAACTACTTTAGCAAGCTCGATTGCTACTTTGAGAGTTGGGTTCTTTGCGGCCCACAAGCGTTCCTGGATCTTTCTATTATTAGCCTGTACAACTAATTGGTCCCTAATATGTTCATCTGCCATTTGGCCAAAGTTGCATTTAACAGACAATTCACGTAGGCGAGCAACAAAGTCATCTATACTTTCACCCTCAAGTTGTTTGTTTTTATAGAATCTATAACGTTGAAGAATTAGGTTTTCTTCTCTTCCGAATCTGTTCTCCAGCCTGGCAATGGCTTCTTTGAATTCATCCAAAGGTTGTGAAGTGGCAGAAAGAACTTGGGGTAAGTATTTAAAAAGTCGTTGCCCTTCTTTTCCCAATGTGGTCATCAATAGCGCTTTCTTTCTTTTGGCAGAGAAACCTTCTCCATCCAGGGCTTCGATATAATCATTAAACATAATGATCCAGTCCTCCCAAGGAGTGGAAGGATTGCCTGGTTCACTCAGGAATTGTGGAGGAAGAGCGACATTTATGGATTGCGCCATGATAGTCTTGAACTTAAAGAAAACTTATCGCTGACCACGGAGCACTGTAAGTCTAATGTAACATGTAACTGCTAGTGAGTAGCTAAAATGAGAATTGAAGGCTGTGGTCACGAACTTTAAAATGGATTTAGCACAATACCCAAAACTCGCTTTTAACTTGCTTGCCGATATTGTTAAAACAATAAATGTCTCACAGCAAATAACGAGCTTACTTGTATTGGATGGCTTGCTTCCTTGTGTACTGAACTCCTTGAGGTCTATTCACGGAATAACTGAATCGCCTCAGCGTTAAACTTTTCAGCGTTGGACTGCCGAAGGTAAACACAGGTTAAACACGAACAAAGATGGCCGCTTGCGTATGACGTCACGGAGGTCACGTTAATGACCTCGCGTAGGTAAAGCGTAGCGTCCAATAGTTCAGTGTTCCTGTGAGCGCGCAAGACGCTCAGACACAGCCCACGCTCTTGTCACTGCTCGCGCTCTCAGTTCTTCGCGAGGCAGTTGATATGGCAACAGAGAGACTAAGATACGCACCGTTGTTGTCAGGCTCCGTTGCTATGCGACGCTGCTTACGACAACATCAACTGAAGAGGAAAAGGCGGAGAAAATCCGAAATAAGCCTTCGGATCCGGAAATCTCGACACCAAACAGCTGCAGAAGATGTAGTCAACAGAAATACAAACGCTGCAACTCGTGAGTTCGTTGGGGAACGGATCACCGTTTTTCCAGTCTTTTCTTTAGCTGCAAACGAAATTGAAATGGCCAGATGCTCCCGTCCAGAAGTCGCCAAAATGTAGTAAATAACAAGAAGACTCCACATCCAGGAAGGTGGCAGGTAAGCAGTTTATTGCAGCAGACAGAAAAGTAACAGGACCGTTTCCCATCTGGCCAGGCAGTAACTGACACAGAATAGAATCATTGATGGTGACACAGAGAGAACTATGTTAACAGTCTAGAAGGTTGGAGCCAGGACAGGCAGGGAAAGGACAGATAGGAATAAGCTATGTACAACACCTCCCTGCAACTGCACAGCTGATCTGCTGCTACCTAACTTGCCTGGGCATGCAACTGGACTTGCCTGGGCACTGCTGTCTTCTGCTGGAGTGAGTTCCTGATCTCCAAGAGGTGTCCCTCAGGCCCTGGACCTTTGGTGTGGCAACAACCAAATTCCTCCCTGAAAAAAAGGGGAAGTACTGAGGTTTTCGGCTCTTTGCAACCACAAACAGGCCCATTCACACAAAGATCTTACATATCTCTAGTTCTACTGATTTGATTTTTGTAGTTTTGGGGTCAAATAATGTATTACAATTTACTCTATTATTCAAATTTGCTGTGGGATTTCTCTTGTATTGTTTTTTACATTATCACTGTTCGAGAGCTCCATAAATACTTTACACATTGTCTCTAGGCTAAATCTGACTGCTTTAGAGCAAGCTACCAGAAGTTTAAGCACAGTTTAATTTAGTGACTTTTTGTGGTTCACCCTGACAATGATTGTGGCTGTTGCTCGAGTATGGGTTCACCACCTTCACCCAACATCTCAGTTTCTCACACCAACCCACAATGCACATAACCTTTGACAACATGCAGCAAAAATTGGCCACTGAGGCTGTGCTTTCATGTAGGCTCTATGGACAATCCTTCTGAGTTGGTTAACAAACACTACATAGAGTCCTTGACTGTGCACAAAATGAGTTTAGACTAAGGGCACACTTACAACTACACCTTAAGCTAAACCATCTCTGAATGGTTCAACCTTACAGTGAACATCCTTGAGCTGCAAGCAGTGAAACAACATTTTCTGCTAAGCCATGTGCCATACACAACTAATAAACCCCCACTTTTTACAAAATCCTACACTGAGTTCTTACTGTATAACTGTATACCACGGTCATGCAAGCAGTCCTTCTCAGGCAGGAAGTGATTTTTTTAAATAAAATTGGAATTTTCAGAAAGATGAAGTCTCTTAGCATGCACTACCATCTGCTCTATGCCTTTTCCATGTTCCATGGATTACAGCCTGAACCCAAGTCATTCTGATCATGTGGGAACTGTCTGTAGTGTTTTTTCAATCTGCTGTAAGGTTTTATGTTTAGGACCTGGATTAAGGTCCTAAAACATTCCCCAATGTATACCTGTAAACCTCTTGATTTAAAAATGTGGGTGATGTCAGGTATTTAAGAGTATGATCCCATTAAGGTGAATAGATAAGTAACACTTCAATGGCACGGCATTCAAAGTTTAAAAAGTGGGTCACCCCTTTGAAATATAAGGAAGCATTTAATATGTGAATTGGGAGAGCAGCAATAAAAAGAGGGTGACACCTGTATATATGGTTAAATAGACAGGTACTAACGAGTAATGAATGTTGTCAAAGACTATGATCATTATGAGTTGATTGCTTATGAACGATTGGACACAGGTAGCTTTTTGAGTTGCCCTCACTCCTCAAGGCCTACACCCTATTGTGGTCTTGTAATTTCAACAGTTAATTGAAGGAAAGGTATGCTTATTGGTGTTCTTTAGCTGTCTGAGTTTTGGATGATTTCAAGGATGATCAGAAATAGTTTTTTGTGGCTAAGTAGAGAATAGTTAATTCTGGAATGGTCACAGCACAGGCTACAATCAGAATAGAATAAATCAGTGGGGAATACTTGTCAGTTCTGTTTGGTGGGTTAGGCGAGTCAGTCAGTGAGTCACAAACTTTTATTTTGCATCAATTAAAATGCATAAAAGTACATAAAAACAAGTAAAAGAGACACTTGGAAACAAAATTCTGTGTTACTAGTATCCATACATACATCACAAATTTAGGTTAAATAAAATAATTAATAAGTCCAATACTTTGGGCGCTGCATCTGTACAATATTTTTTAAATCCCACAAGCTGCCCCCCCCTTTAATCCATCAGTTATTTCATCAATATAGAATCTCATAAAATGTCTACTAATTATTACAAGCACCTATTGGGTAAAATGACATAAAAAGATATAAAAGAGACTATTTGAACCATAATTCAATATAACGAAAATGCATTAATAATTTATACATTCGTAATTTGATGAAATAAGTATAAATCCATAGGTTTCAACTCTACGTCTGTACGGACTTTAAACTGTCCCAAGACCGGCCCTGTATGCGCCATCACTGAATAAATCTGTATAAATCTCATACAGTACTGATATCTGTTAAATGTTACAGACAGATGTTCTACGCATTTTCTTCTAAGTATGTTTCTAGAACATCTGATAAGTCAAGATCACATCAACTGAGATGGATCTATGACATAATATCGACAGACAGAATATAGTCATACAAAAATATCGAAGCAAAAATATCAACATCAAAAATATTGAAGTTCTATCTACATAAAGGAAAGTACAAAAATATCGAGAAAAAATATATCGTAGTACAAAAATATCGAAGTAAAAAATATCTTTTTTTAATGTATTAATAATAATGTAAAAATAATTTAAAAATACATATAATTTAACAAATTATAGATATAAACATTAAAACATATTTAAAAATAATAACTAATACATATACATTTAAAATAAATTAAAAACTCTACATATAAATTAATATATATACTTACTCAACATATTGCATCAGTAGGGAAAGCGTTGGATAGCGTGGGGTAAAAACTACTATTCCCACTCCAGTGAGTACAACAGTGGGGAAAGCGTTGGATAGTGTAGGGGTAAAAATTACTATTCCCACTCCAGTGAGTGCAACAGTAGGGAATACGTTGGATAGCGTAGGGGTAAAAATTACTATTCCAACTCTAGAGGGTGCAACAGTAGGGAAAGCGTTGGATAGCGTAGGGGTTAACATTACTATTCCAACTTCAGAGGGTGCACCAGTAGGGAAAGCGTTGGATAGCATAGGAGTAAAAATTACTATTCCCACTCCAGAGGGTGCAACAGTAGGGAAAGCGTTGGATAACATAGTGGTAAAAATTACTATTCCCACTCCAAAGGGTGCAACAGTAGGGAAAGCATTGGATAGCGGGAGGGGTAAAAATTACTGTTCCCACTCCAGAGAGTGCAACAGTAGGGAAAGCGTTGGATAGCGTAGGGGAAAAAATTACTATTCCCACTCCAGAGGGTGCAACAGTAGGGAAAGCGTTGGATAGCGTAGGGGTAAAAATTTATATTCCCACTCCAGAGCGTGCAACTGTAGGGAAAGTGTTGGATAACGTAGGGGTAAAAATTACTATTTCCACTCCAAAGGATGCAACAGTAGGGAAAGCATTGGATAGCGTGGGGGTAAAAATTACTATTCCCACTTCAAAGAGTGCAACAGTAGGGAAAGCGTTGGATAGCGTAAGGGTAGAAAATTACTATTCCCACTCCAGAGGGTGCAACAGTAGGGAAAGCGCAGGATAGCGTACATGTAAAAATTACTATTCCCACTCCAAAGGGTGCAACAGTAGGGAAAGCGTTGGATAGCGTGGGGGTAAAAATGACTATTCCCACTCCAGAGGGTGCAATAGTAGCGAAAGCGCAGGATAGCATAGGCATTATATTAACATACTTGTCAATTACATATTTTTTAAAGAAAAAAAATATGTGATATTTTATTTACAAAAATATATTTCTAAATACTAAATATTTATAATTAATATTTACTAAAATAACAAAAAATTACTTCCCACGCTACTCCCCCTTTAACACCCAACATACTACACATAAAAAACACAATTAATCTAAATATCAATTCATCAATTAATAACAATTAATATTATTACATTGATGTAATTATAAATTAACTAATTGACAAATATTAATTACCAATTAATATTTAATGACCAATTAATAACAGTAGGGAAAGCGTTGAATAGCGTAGGGGAAAAATTACTATTCCCACTCCAGAGGGTGCAACAGTAGGGAAAGCGCAGGATAGCATAGATGTAAAAATTACTATTCTCACTCCAAAGGGTACAACAGTAGGGAAAGCGTGGGATAGCGTGGGGGTAAAAATTACTATTCCCACTCCAGAGGGTGCAATAGTAGCGAAAGCGCAGGATAGCGTAGGCATTATATTATCATACTTGTCAATTACATATTTTTTAAAGAAAACAAAATTTAATATTTTATTTACAAAAATATATTACTAAATACCAAATATTTATAATGAATATTTACTAAAATAACAAAAAATTACTTCCCACGCTACTCCCCCTTTAACACACAACACACTACACATAAAAAAAAACAATTAATCTAAATATCAATTAATCAATTAATAACAATTAATATTATTACATTGATGTAATTATAAATTAACTAATTGACAAATATTAATCACCAATCAATAATTAAAGACCAATTAATAATTAATTAACAAGAAATGTACAAGAATAAACAATAATTATTAATACATTATTTATAATTAATATTATAAATTAATTTTAAAACACTAATTACCAATTAATTAATTAATTAACAATTATTTAATAATAAATACCAATAAATAAATAAAATCTCTTTAATTAAATTAATTTATTTATTTCACACCCTATTCCCCTATAAACACACAACCCACTACGCATAAATAAATCACATAAAAATGTAATTAACATTTAATCACCTAATATTAATTAATTCCCAATTAATTATTAATTAACAATATAAAAAAATAAAACATATTACTACATTACCTCTAATTAATTTAATTAACTAATTAAAAATAATAAATTACCAAACAATTATTAATTAACAATTGATTATTAATCAAAAATATTTAAAAAACATAATAATTAATTAATTATACTTAAATTACTTCCCAACCTATTCCCCTATACACCCACAACCCGCTCTGATACTAAAACGCAAAATGTAAACAAAATTACCAATTTCTAAATATACATTAAAAAACATGTTTAACAAACAAATAAAATATGTAATAAAATACATAACACTAAACAACATTTCGATATGAATAACATAGATAAAATCGATATTCTGTCCATCGATATTATTACACATCGATATTTTACACCATCGAAATCAAAACATCGATATTATTGTATATCGATATTTTAATTTCAATATTTTGGCTACCTACCAACTGGGATCTATGTCAGTTTTTCAAAGCTTCCCAAAGGAAGGATGTGAGTGTATAACATACGTTAGTATTTTCTGTGTGTTGAATAAAAAATAGAGCTGGCAG
Source organism: Lissotriton vulgaris (assembly GCF_964263255.1). Lineage (NCBI taxonomy): Eukaryota > Metazoa > Chordata > Amphibia > Caudata > Salamandridae > Lissotriton > Lissotriton vulgaris. The sequence continues at coordinate 466,811,355 of NC_141699.1, read as the reverse complement.
ACACTGTCTTTAAACTCGTATTTGCTTTAAAAGGAAAAATGTACTTTTTTCTGCTGTCTATACAATGGGCAAAAAACTAAATTTGCAAATTTGACTGTAGACTTTTCATCACATGGTCAAGGAGACAACTGATTCAATGAGTAGTAATTTTCAGGATAGCTCATCGTGAGTATGATGTGATTTAAACGGAACCTTGACAAAATAAACCGATGCTTTGAGTTCTCTATGGAGGACAAACAAGAAAGTACACCGTACTTCACAGGGGGTAACGACTGGTACAAATCTATTGTGCATTTGTCTTTATTTATAGCCCACCTGTCACTTGTTGCCTTCGCCAGAAAGATTTCTTTTAGCTTGGACTTAGGGAAGCTAACACATAGCAGGGGAGTGTCATAAAAGATAAGCCCAAGAATATGCGAGTTATCTTTACATAGCTCAGCCATGAGATTCTAAGTGCATAATCCATTTTTAAGCTGACACCAGTTGATTCAGTTTGAGACTGTCCCTTTTCCATTTAATGCCACAACAATATGGGGGCCAGTTTAATTGAATCACTGATATACGGTAGCCCCCAATTCAGAATGGCAGATGTCATTCGGGCAGGTGCGGGCACAGATAATAATCTTTTACAAAATATGTCCTCTATATGATGCAACGCTTCAACATCCATCATACAACAAATTGCTGCTCCAAATGTTGCAATGGCTTTAGCATTGGCTAAATAAATCTTTATAATTTCCGGAAAAGGTTTTGAGCCTAATTGTTTCAAAAATCTAAAAATTGCAGCTATACATTTTTCAGCAGATTAACTCTATTAAGCACTATATCCTTTCAGATAAATCTAGAATCAAAAAGAACTCCCAGATATGTAAATTTCTCCATCGCTACTACTCTTCTATTTCCTATGGGCAATCTCATAGATTTCTTGGTGTCTGACCCCATTATTAATACAAATTTTTTGAACTCGTTGACATATAAATCCAGTTTGGCCACAACGATTGTTCACTCCTTTGTTAGACTCTGCAGTGCCAAAGGCGTTCTAGCCAATAGCACTGCATTGTCCGCATAGAGGGGTGTTGAGGGGGGGGGGGGTGACTTGACATGTGGAGTGTCTTTTGCATTCTCCAACAGGACAGTTTCTAATTTATTAGTGTAGAGAACGAATAGGAATTGGGCAAGGACACAACCCTGTCTCGCGCCTTTTTCAATTTTAAAGGGTATTGATCACTCCCCTTGTATCCTGTATCGGACACTTGCCATTGCTCCCAAATATAGCTGCCCTATGAAGGTGATTATCGGTGCATCCACTCCCATACTCTGCATAATGGTCCATAGTTTTCTGTGGACCACACTATCAAAAGCAGCAGAGAGGTTCATAAAGGCCATGCAATGTTGACCTTTTTTTTAACAATAGAATATTTTGCAGCCACCATCATTGAGTTCAGGCATTGATCTGTCATTTTTTTGCCCTTCCTAAATCAAAACTGTGCTTTGGAGAGGGTCTTCTTTTCCTTTACCCATTCTTCAAGCTTGTTCAGTGGCAGACCACCCATTAAGTTGGCTGTACAATCAATTGGGAGATGAGTCTATAGATTTTTGGGTTAGATACATCTCCCCATTTTAAAAACTGGTGTTATTATTATTGAATGCTTCCTAGTGGTCGGTGGGCCCGCTTTGGCTATAGAGTTAAAAATGTTTGCCAGTAATGGAACCCACACTGTCTTGTTAGTTAGAAAAATATCAACAGGAACCCCTTCAGGTCCAGGGGCCTTCAGGGTGGATGACTGCTGCAGGGCTAGTTCTATTTCAGTCACTTCAAAAGTCAAATGTGGGTAATCTACCATCTCCAGACTGTCAACATGGTGTATTATATTGAAAGATATTTTGAAAATGCGTGACCCAACCTTCCTCCTCAATGTGAACATCTAAAGATGGCTCACTTGCATATTTTAGAAATTATGCATTTACCACCTTCCAGAAGCCATTACTAACATTTTTCTCAGACGCTTGCTTTAACTTCTCCAAGGCTTCTTCTCTTAGGTTTTTCAACCTATTATTTCTGACTACTTTATACCTCAGGCGTAGGGTCCATACAAGCTGGATATCTAGTTGGACCTTATTCAAAGCTTTATGCAGGTTTGCTAGTGGCTTAAAGCAATTTCTATCAAACCACCACATCAGTGGGCACTCTTTAATGGATAATGGGCAGGTTAAGTGCTATTTAATACCTTTTCGAATTTACTCAAATGCCCCCAGCACCTGGTCGGGGTGGCAGTATCGTCTAAGCCCATCATCATGACCTCCAGTTTATGTAGTCTAAGAATAGAGGTAAATACATGAGCCTCATCCACTGTGTCCCATTGCAGTATATAACCATTCTTCCTGGTTAAAACAGGCATTGGGGCTACCTTCTCCACCAATTTGGATATCCTCCCCAACCCAAATCACAAGTAAGTGGGGCATGATCACTAAAATCTGTTTACAGTACCTGCATGTTTTTAATACTGTGTTTCAGATTGTCTGGAGCAATAATGTAATCAATTGTGGACCCCCTTTGTGCCCTTTCAAAGGTATTGTACATTAAACCTGTCTGCAGATTTATTATATTACCAACCGCTTAGCTCCATTGCATTAATAGTTTATTTAAGGCACTGCCATAAGGGGTGTTGCTAAAATGTACAATAGGGTCTCCATCATCATCTGTTACCCCAAAGATCAGGTTTTTGACTTTCTAGCAGCTCTTACCATTAAAATCACCCACCCAGATGATTAGCAAGGGTTTAGGATGTTGGTGGCTAATTTCATTAATTCTTGTTGGAAAATACCTTGTTTTCCAATAAACATCAAAGTGGAAAGAAAAAAACCCTTTTTCTAACAGAGGGGCTCTATGATTAGTACGTTTTTATGTGGAGGACGAGCCCTCCCATTTCCTTTTTCCTCTAGCTCCCCCTTTTGAAAGAAATTTCATTAATTGTCCGGTCAACTGCTTCTACCACTCGTACCATTTTGCTAAAATTATTATTATAAGTCAACAGATCTGGGTTTAATCCATCACCGTTCTTTAGCCCACTCTGCCACCCCAGTTCAGACATGGCCATATGCAAATCAGTCTGACCCTGTGCCTCAGGGAAACAGTCCAGCCCGAACTGCCAAGCCATGCTTTCCCTGGACCGGATTCAAGCTTCCTAGGATAGGTTTCTGACATTACAGCCGTATTCAGCCAGGCTTGCTTGAATCCAGTGGCAAAGTGAGCAAGGGACTCATGTCTGAGCATACCCTGCCAACTTATAGCGAACAAAGCGGTAAAAAAGTGGGTGGTGATGGACGGAGCATCTGAACCAATCAAACACTCACACCCAGTCAACAGATCTGGGTTTAATCCATCACCGTTCTTTAGCCCGCTCTGCCACCCCAGTTCAGACATGGTCATATACAAATCAGTCTGACCCTGTCCCTCGTGGGAACAGTCCAGCCCGAACTGCCAAGCCATGCCTTACCTGGACCGGTTTCTGGAATTACAGCCGTCTTCAGTCAGGCTTGCTTGAATTTGTACCGCTTTGTCCGCCATAAGTTGGCAGGGTATGCTCAGACATGAGTCCCTTGCTCACTTTGCCACTGGATTCAAGCAAGCCTGGCTGAAGACGGCTGAAATGCCAGAAACCGGTCCTAGAAAGCTTGTTTCCGGTCCAGGATGGCATGGCTTTCCCCTCACTCCAGCTTGTTAAAACCTAGGCTGCAGTGTCAACATTATCGGCGCCATCTTGCCCCCTTTTCGAGCCCATTCGTGCGCGTAAGCGGCAGCCATTTTAAATGCCATGGCCTCTCTGCCCATCGCCGACAGCCAGCGCGTCTCTCTCTCTCTCCTGACCTCGCAAGCATCCCCCACGCGCTGACAGCTCCCGCTCTCACATGCCTTGGGCCATAAACCCCTCTTCAGCACAGCTCTGCCTCGGAACCCCATCCTGTTCCCAGCTCAACACCTCCCTCCATTCCTTTCATGATCCCGGGTCCTTTGATAAAACCCCCCTTTCCTCTGTGCCCGTTTGTCTTACTCATTCCCAGGCCACCACCTGGCCCTGCGGATGCTGTTTATTGCCCCCCCCCCATACAGTAGGAAGCTTCTCCCATCAAAGGATCCACGAGTTGATCAAAGCCCCCACCCCATGAGATCCGATCAACCACATACATTCCGTGAATCGGCGGAATGTCCAGCTGCGCGACAATCATCACCTGTTGTGACCGGGGTGGGGACTTCAACTGTAAATGTGTGTGGGAATGGGCCTGAAGCGGGGATTCCGAGGATGTCCTTTCATACTTCAAAGCATTTGCAAGAATGTGCCACATGCAATAAACTGTAATAAAGATCCTAAACCTGTGTATAAGAGGCCAGGCCTCAGAGATGCGGTTAGAGCACCTCGAGAAGATACCCTGTTGTCTGATTTGATGTGTTCTGCTCCGTCGGAATAAAACTTCTGTTTCCTGCCTTCCAGTCTCCAGCGCCTGCCTCTTTGTTTGGTAATTTGAGTGGTAATAGAGGCGGTTAACGCCGGGCAACCCTGAAAAAGGTCATCGGCCCTACCTTTTTCCACAAGCTGGGCAACGTGGCTGCCCATGGCCCAGTATAAATTAATATTTTCATCTGTTGCTGAAGATAAGTTAGCTTAAATTAGGTCTTAAATAGAGGCTTAAAGTAGATTAAAGTAGCTGCAGTGGGAAAGGGGTTGATGGAGCACAGGATTTCACAAGTGGTCCCAATTCAAACTAGGTGACCAACTGGCATGGGTGCAAATGCAGGACAGTGAGTGTAAAAATTCAGGACAAATGGTCAAAATCAAGGACAAAATTTCACGACAGAAGGTCAAAATTCAGGACAAAGCTCTGAGACAAAAGGTACGTTTTACAGACACATCAGAGGAGGTTCGCTATAGTGTATAATTAAGCTCATCCATATCCAAACATATTCAACCATTTGCAAACCTATCCATCATGTATCCTTCCATCCATTATTTTACTCATCCTTCCCTCTACCCACCCTTTCACCCTATCCATCGGTACACTCATACATCCACTCTTCCACCTATCTATCCATTCACTCACTCATCCATCCAGCCTTTTAGCCTTTTGCCCATCTAGCCATCCTTTCACTTACTCACCCATCCACCCAGTCACTTATCCTTCCACCTATTCACCCTTTCAGTCATCGATCCATCCAGCTTTTCTCTCTCCATCGACACTTTCACTTAGCTATCCTTCCTTCCACCCATCCAACTACTCATCCACTCATGAATCAATCCATTGACCCTATCACTCATCCATTTTTTCTCTCATCCATCCACCTTTTCACTCCTTCACTCATCTATCCATCCTTTTGTCCATCTACCCTCCCTTTCACTCACTCATCCATCCTTACATCCACCCTTTTACTCATCTGTCCATTCATTCACCCTTTGACTTATCAATTCATCAATCCACCCATCATTTCACTCATCCATCCACCCATTCACTCGCCCATCATCCACCCATTCACTCATGCATCCATCCCTTCACTCATCCATCCACCCTTTTACCCATCCATCTACCCTTCCACCCATACATCCATCTATTTATCTTTGCTCTCACATCATCACTCATCCATCCATCATTTCTCTCATTATCTATGCATTCACCCTTTCATTCATCCATTCACCCTTTCACTAATCTATTCAGCCATCCACCAATCCCTTCACTTATTCACTCACCCACCTTTTGATATTAACTTCGAGCTGAGCCTTTGTCTGCAGAGTTGCAGACAGAAGAGGCCCATCAAGAATTTCACCCTTGCCGTAGTTCCTAAAGTAAGGGGTGGGGTGGGTGTAGGGTTCACTGTGCCCTTGCACATAGGCAATCTGAAAAAGTGGAAGTCATGAGTCATGCTTGATGCACAGTGCTGGGCCATGAGGTGATTGTGACATGATGTTGTTTCTAGGGCTTTAAGTGGGATGAAAAAAATGGGAGGTCTCTCCAAAGGGAGTGTTCAATGTAATTAAGTGCGTGGCTTAAAACACCTAAGCTAAAAATCTGTGCTTAGTATAGTGTGCCGCCCCACTGGTATTTTGCTTCTTCTGTCATTGTATCCAAATATACAACACATCAAGTAACTTTACACCTGTAACAAGCCAGAACTATTGGCTTTAACAATGGTTGTTAGTTGCATAAAATAAAAAAGCAGCAACCATGGCTTTGTTGAATATAACATTAAAATATGCATCAGTTCTAAAATGATGAGATAGTGAAAGAACTCTAGCCCCTTCTTCTTACCTTCTTTCACCAGCTTCTTTTCTTGCACTGGATTGTCACATAGCAGCATGGCGCTATTGCACATTTCTTCTGCCTAGCAGAATGCCCTGCTCTGGACCGAGGCTAGGGAAGGCCCACCACATGTTTTCCAGCCCTGACTGGTCCATTGTCATTCTGTGTGTGGTAATCACCAACATACACAATGACAATGGGCGTATGGGGCTGCACTTGTGCTCCAAGGAGGAGTGCAAGGTGGCCCCATCAGGGGGCTGAGGCTTCAAGCAGGGGAAAAGTGATGTTCCCTGCAATGCCTAAAATTACAGACAAAAGGCATCCGTAAAAGGGATCCTCACAGACAACAGACGTGATAGCCAAATTACTGACCGTCCATGGAATTTACGGAGGTTGGTCACCCTGATTCAAACCAAGACCCTAAGCAGGGACGACGCTAGGCATGGGCAGTGTGGGCAGCTGCCCAGGGCCCCACGCTCCATTTCAAAACATGGAACCCTGCTTCTGTCTGAAAGGCTGCACTTTCATAGTCAGCCCACCTGCTCCTTCATGGCCCTTCCACAACGCGATCACATTACCAATATTAAGCGAAGTGTCTTGACCTCGCTGGTCATGGTGTGGTAGCATTCCTGGGGCTGCAATGGTGAGGGGAGGGGAAAGGCTAGGTAGGGGACGTGACAGCAGCAAAGCGGGCTCTCTGGGACGAGGGCGGGACAGCACCGCTGTTAAAAGCCTGTGGAGAAGTCTGGTCTGCTGTTTGTGTATTCCGTTTCCAGGCAACAGAAGACTCTTTTGTTTCCAAAAGGAGATGGACATTAACAGGTAAGGACAGGTTGATGAGGGGAGGAGGGAGCATCCAGCTCAGACTGGCACAGTAAGATGCACACAACTCATTGGGTATTAACGCAGTGGTGAAACGCACAATACCTATGTGGTGGTGTGTCAAAGGTATTTTTAGCTATCATTTGAATTATCACTTACAAATAATAGTGTTTCATTCCATTTTTCCTAAGTAGTTACTATTATACTATTTAATGATGCTCATGTAATAGGCCCAGGAAGGACGATTGTGCCTTGTATAGATTCAAACTCCTGATCTGCAGTTATTCAGCCAGGGTGCAACTCACAAAACTATTCTACTATCAACCGCTTGCCTCCTCCCCAGGCTCTTTAAAAGAAAGATTTGCTATCCAATCGTACACCCCTTATGCAGCACACATAGAAACAGCAAATTGCCTATGATAGTTTACGTGCAGGAAGGTCCCGCTAGAATATGATGCAGCCTGAAAACGCAGGCTGCATCATATTCTTGAAAATATGATGCAGCCCTGTGTTTTCAGTATGCAGAAGTGTGGCGTTGGCAATGTTTGCTTGACGCTATACTTCTCCATTCTGTTGTACGTATGCCCATAGGTCTCTTCAGCAATGACAAAGATGATCAATAGTCCTGTGATGTTGGTTTTCTATGATGTAAATTCTTGTGATGTCACATTCAAATTAGAGGGGCCTCACATCTTGCCTTTCGCCCAGAGCCCCACAAGTCCTAGGATCGGCCCTGATCCTAAGAGCGACATTTTAGGTATCCCTCGCCAGTGGGGTGGATGGGGCATCATTTTGCATGTCGTTGGACTTAGGCTAGGGTCCAGTGTGCTGCCCCTGGAGTTCAGGTGGCTCCCCCCCCCCCCCCCCCCCCCCCCCACCTAACTGCTGTATTTAAAATGTGTCGGAAGGGATACTCAGTCAAAACGTGACTGATATCCCACCCGCTGTTTTACAAGTGCCTCAGGCCATAAGGCACTTTCAATACAGCAGACAGGACATCCGCCATGTTTGTGACGGAATATCCCCTCGCCAAACTCTAAATACGGCCCCAAATCCAGTCAGTGGCCACCCACCACATTCCGCACAGAGTCGTCACCATGGTGTGTCGTGCTCACTGTATAGTATGCCGCCAGGCTCAGTCCTCCCGGACTCTACTTGGCAGATCACTGGAGGCGTTTTGACCTTTTGATTCCGAACTTACGTTTTTTCTGTTTACCTCAGCCAGCGGGGCTTGGTTAATATGAAGAGACTGATAGCAACAAATCAATGAGCACTGAACTGTATTGTACAGTGCGCGGCAGCATTCGCGCGACCCCGCGGCTCGTGCAGAGTTAGACTAAGCGGCCCCTGCTCCAATTTGGCGTGTTTACAGATACCCACCGTCTCCCTTAATTGAAAACGAAGCTGTCAAATGGAAGCCGGGGTGTTAAGTGTCATCGTGAGGGTGGCAGAGTGCGAGGGGCATGTGCAAGAAACACTGCCCGCAATATTAAGGGGTCTGAAGGGGCGAACGCATCGGCTTACAGCCTGCTCGCTGATCCGAAAGCGATAGGCCTCGGGAAGCAAAGGCCGCGGCGCCGCTGGGAATAGCCTGTGCTAAAGGAAGACAAAAAGAAAATAGGAAAAACAGACTAGAAAAGCAGGGTACCTGAAGGAAAGGAAGGGTTACTAAAGGATACGTGCCACTTTGGGACAGTGAGTGGCAGTGGGAAAATGGGGAGCGAGAGAACGTGAACAGACGAAGGCAAAAATACCGAGGGAGCTGATAATTTTTTACAATTCATTTAGCATCTGTTAATTTATTTAGCATTATTTTACTAAGTGTTGGCGCAGGAGACGATCTCTCATTGTCTGTCTTGTCAGTGAAAGTTAGGTGGTGCGCACAAAGACTTTGACCCTACACTCCCTCGTAAGATATTTGAGGGTTTTGGGCTTCACCTGATGTTTTGTGGGTCGTGAAATGAGGAAATGCAGAGACACAGGCACGGAAACACCGAGTACCATAAACGGCAATGACAAAGGGACGGCCAAACCGAGCACCCCCAAACCGCAATAACAATGTACACTTGTGTTTACTGTTTGTATTGTGTCCGTGAGGCTGCCAGAAATAGATAAACACGGTGCATCATATGATTAGCTATTCCGAATACAGCGATTTCAAAATCTGCACCATCGGCTATGGCTGGTAAGGACAGGACCACTGGAAATGGTTAGTAATGAGGGTCAAAATTATGCGGTAGGGTTGACTAACTTGAGTGGCAATAAAATACATATTATGCTGCTTAATGCAAAACATTCTGTGGCAGTAGTGTTTTGCTAATTTGCCATTATAGCATATATCAATACCGTGTAGGCAAAAAGTTTACCACCTCAGTTCTAGTTATACTCCTGAGTGCAGCATTCGGCAACTACAGGGTGGGTGGTTAACTTTTGTGAAAAGTCTATTGGTGCTTGACTCATGTGGCACATGGCCATGAGGCACGTTTGATACTTTTTCTGATGTGCTTGAGCTCGACACACATATTTTTTCTGAAATCTGCAAATTTTGCAGCAGATGGTGGATTATATGGCAAGTGTGGAAAATCGATAATTATGTGGAAAACATTGCCACAGCATAATCAGGTAAATTCAGTGGTCCTAGTCATAGGAAATCCTGCTTTCTTGAGTCAGAATGCTCTACAGAGCGCAGCCCATATGTCCTCGAATGCCATATATTTTATTTGCAGGAATGGGAAAAGGGAAGTTTGGAAAACACACATTGAATGCCTCCCTATCATTGAGTCAATGATAAGTCTTCTATGAAGCATGAAAGGGAGAAAAAAACAGAAAACCCCTATCTAAATGCCATGGAGTCCATTGGCTGAAAAAGTGGAGGCTCGTAGCCTGTGAGCCTTTTATTGTTTAATTGTTTAATTCTGCTGTTTAGACAGCGCTAGGACTTGTCTGCTTCCGTTAAGGGACTTTTTTTTTCTGTTCAACTGCCTCTATTAAACTGTCTTGATAGAAAACGCCCAGCAGAGGTCAGTAAAATACCAGAATTCCTTTCTGCTGAGAGACTTTCTTTTTATTCTTTGTGGCAACTGCCTCTATTTAACTTTCATGATAGAAAACGACCAGCAGATGTCGGTAAAATACCAGAATCACGTTAGCACTCTCTAGATTCCAGTCCATACAAATTGTCTTCCACGAGCATCCGTAGACAATATTTTTTTCATATCTTGTATTTTCAGTGATATGACCACCGAAGGTTCTACTTTTATGTTTAAAACAGAGCTTTGGACTATACCATTTCCCGCTGAAAGGCAATATTTCTCTTCATGTGCTCCCATACCTGGTGTGTCACGCAGTTTGGTGCTTACTTTTCCTCCATGTTAAAGAACAGTAGATGTTTCAGCACCCAGGCTAAAGTGCTGCACAGCTAAATACATTTAAGGTCCCAAAGGCGAGACCGACTGCATTGCAAATGCTTGTTTTGTGTTTGATGCATTGACGTGCCCCTCCCTGGTGTGCCAAAGGCATTCCTGACTGTTTTCACTCATTCATGCCTTGACGGGACCAGAGGCCAGCCACTGTGCTGGCTTTGTGTTTTACCCCACTTGTCCGCTTCATGGACAGAATCAGGTAATTCTATCACTTCCGACTGATACATTAATGATTTTGCAGGAAAACTGGATATTTGCACAGCCTGAGACTAAACAAAAATAAGAACAGAATAAGGGGATACTTAGTCACCTCAACGTAGGCGCTGATATTACACTATAAGGGTCTCATGGACGAAAGAACACTAATGTACTAAGCATCAATTCACTGAATACAACATCGCTTGTTAAGAATAGCACTGACATTTTTGAATTTTTATACATGGCCAGTCCATATCATCTTATTGACTGAAACATGGCTAACTGGCACCTCTGTTTTCTCCCCACTAAAGGCTATCTCTGATGGCTATTTCATACTGAAAGTAAACCAACAACAAGGCACAATAGGAGGGGGTGTGGCTGCCCTAATTCAGACCATTGCAGCAACTAAACTTGAAGTTGACCCAATATCGGGTATGGCCTTTCCCTTTCACATAGCGCACCCATAATTATGGCTGTCGGAGTCCAAACTGGCCGGTCAATCCGACAGGCTTCTGACGGGCTCAAGGAGCCCATCGGCCAGTCGGAACTGCTACATAATCCCTTATGGACGGTGTTTCCGCCATCGAGAATGTGATGTTGGTTTCAGACAGGCTTTCTATGTCGGGCTTTCTGACATGGAAAGCCTGTCGGAAAGTGACTTTGGGGGCCCCTAGCAGGGCCACTTTCCCTCTGCGGCCTCGGGTTGTTGGCTGTAAATCCCTGTACCGTGCCAGGATTTACAGTAACTCTCATTTTCTATGGAAGTTTGTGCTGTTGCCGGTTTTCAACCGCAGCACAAGCTTTCATAGGGAAAGGGGAGTTTGTGACCACACCATGTACGGTCACATTGTAATTGCGATTTCAGACGGCCGACCCAAGGTCAGTCAGTTCCAAAACTTCAGAGATGTCAGTCGAAAGTAACTGTGACCGATGTCATAATCAGGCCCTGTATGTTCGCTAGTAATAAAATATAACAACATTAAGATAACAAGGGATTCTAAATATTGGGCAGATGAATCTAATGAATGTCTAAAATGCAAATTACTGTTTGAGTTATTGAATTCATTAAATTTAACACAGCATATAAAAAACATGCATCATATGAGGCATACACTTGATCTTGTGTGGTCATCTTCAAAGGGCTGAATCCTAAATTATTGTATTGAAACTTGTAGCTGGTCTGACAACAAGATGATCTGCCTGTCATTATGAATACAAGGGGGAATGGAAGAATGCCTCTACCTCATAAAGGTATGATACGAAAATTGGGGAAATTGGTCAAGTACCAACTTCAAGAGACCCTAGATTCAGCTAAACCAACATTAAGTGACAACCCTAATGTGGTCGTAAACTGCTTGGAAGCACACATAGTGAAAGAGATGAGTGCCTAGATTATCTTGTTCCATGTGAAGCTGGTTTTCGAGCACAATACTGCACTGCAGCTGTGATTCTTTCAGTCATAGACAAGTTGAGAAAGGAATAGGATTGTGGGCATACCCCAGCTCTGATACGCTTAGATCTGTATGTAGCTTACCACATGTTCGATCAAAAGATACTTATAGATAGACTGTAGCTAGAGGGTCTCAGAATGAATGCTATAAAATGGCTCACCTCCTTCTTGGAGAATAGAACTCAGGGCATGCAACTTAAACCTTTTAAGGCTGCAGACCTTAGAATTGAATGTGGCATACCACAGAGGTTGTCAGGATGCCAATATGGACAATATCAACGACAATGAGACTGAAAACCCCTGGCCTTGGCTGTTCTGGTCTGCCAGAGATAAGGGCAACCCCTTCAAGTAGCCATGACGGCACCAACACTTGGAAGATAGTGCCTTCAGGAAACAGTCCCAGATGGAGAAAAAAGCCCAAGGGCAAAAATCCTCCAGGTGACAGCAAGACTTTGGTGGCAGGGAGATCAAGGCAAGATGGCATGGAAACAGGAGACTAGTAAGCTGGAGAAGAAGCTGGGAGTGCTGGATCCCAAAAACTCCAGAAAAAAACTAAAATCCATGGACAGGTATCTGGAGAGAGGAAACACACCTAACACTAGGAGGCACTGTGGCGCAAAGGAGAAAGGGCTGTCTCCCTTTTTGTACTCTGGAAACACGAAATTACATATAAAATGGCGGCACCCGTTTTGGACTGGCAAAAAACTGGTAGGTAAAGGAGGCAAGGCGGCTATCTTAGGTTGGGCAGGATTTTGTACTGTAGAGAGAATTCTGCGAACCATAATTCCCCAGGAAATAAGTGGTGCTAATGGCTTGCAACCAGCAAGGCACCCCCAAAAGGTAGAATGACAAAGTGGGACATCATAGGTAAGTTTAAATAGGGATAGCTATGGCCTGCTGGCCTTTCCCTGCTCTAAACTGCACTCGTACTCCTGTGCATACCACCTGCCCTTTGGCAGCCCCAGGAAGCCGCATCGGACTGCACGCCAGTGGCGCGAGAGGTGTCTGCCCTGCTTCGCCAGCTTTTTATCATTTACATTCAACCCCTCATGCTGCGGACTGGCAGATTTTACTTCCACTTGACTCACCAGAACATGCCCAAGATCATTTTAAGAATATGATGTGTTTCATTAGTGGTTGGATGAGGCAAAATTGCCTTAAATTGAGTAGAGATAAAACAGAAATTGTAGCGCTGGGTCAAAATCCTTCATTATGGACTAACTTATTTTAGCCCACTGAAATGGGCAAGCTCCCAATCCCAAAATTGGTGATAAAAAGCCTAAGGGTTTGTGTGGGCAACATCTCTCCTTAAAACCACACTTAGTGCAGTGGTTTCCAAATGCTTTTTTATGTAAAAAACAATTCAGCTGTTTTATCTCCGGATGCTGTGAAGACTGGTATGGCTGCTGTGCTCAGCAACAGTTTAGACTATGCTAATAGTATATTCCTAAAGTTATATTTCAGGTGCAGGTTGTAGGGTTTGTAGGGGTACAGGCTGGGAAGTAAATTAATTATAATTAATTAATAATTAATTTTAAATTTATAGTGATTATTGAATTGGTAATTATGTAAATTGTGTTATTACTACATTTTTAAAGTTATATTTCGGGTGCTGGTTGTAGTGTTTGTAGGAGTAAAGGGTGGGAAGTAAATAAATTATAATAAATGAATAACTAATGTTTATTTAATATTTAGGGCCCAATTCCAATCTCGCTAGGAAAGCCCTTCATACGACTCAGATCTGGAGGGCTTTCCTAGCGAATTGTGCTCCAGGACCGATGCATCCGTATAGTGACGGACTCGGTTCGCTTGGACTGCCGTTGAACTCTATAGGAGCATGTATACGAACACATACCTATGCTCCCATAGCAAAAAGGGGTTGGTGGGGAAAAGCCTGCACCCTGATGCCACACTGTGCATGTATGGAAAGGGGGGACCCATGAGTACCACCACAGGACTGATTCTGAGGACCCCAGGTGAAGGGGGGCCTCCTACAGCCCCCCCAAAGTCTGATTCCCACAGCTGTTTAGACTCGGCAAAACCAAGTTGATACGACTGTCCGAATCGTGCATCCTTCTCGCTCGTTCAGAAGCCAGTACGATTCGACTGCAAACGAGTCGGACTGACAGGATCGGGCTCGGAAACGAATCGGTCGACACAGACGATATCTTCTCACCGTACTTGGTCGTTAGGAACAGGAGACGATTTGGTTAGAAACATAGGCTCCGAATTGGATTTGCTCGTTCCGGAACCCATCTGGAGGCCTTCCTAGCAAGATCGGAATCAGGCCTTATATATAATTAGTGATCTAAATTGTGTAATTAATATAGTTTTTAAGTTATATGTTAGGTGTGGGTTGTGATGTTTGTAGGGCTAAATGGTGGGACGTTAATTCATTATAATTAATAATTTATTTTTCATTAATATTAATTATGTAACTGATAATTAATTATGTAAATTAGTTTCTTAATATATTTGTGAAGTTATGTTTCAAGTATGGATTGGTGGGTTTTTAGTGGTACAGGGTGTGACGTTAATTAAGACACATTTAATCATAATGAATTATTAATTTATTCTCAATTATTTAATTGATAATTATATACATTGTGAAATAATCATATTTGTTAAGTTGCAATTTATGTGTGGGTTGGTTAGTTTGTGTAGGAATAAGGTGAGAAGTTAATTAAGTAAGAATGTATTGCTAATTAATAATTCATTTTAATTGAAATAGTTTAATTTATTGATACACTTGTAAAATCCGTAATAATGTATTTTTAGTGTTATATAATGGATGTGTTTTATGTGTCTGTAGGGTTGGAATGGATGTGTTTTATGTGTCTGAAGAGGGTTGGAAGCTTTTTATGTTATAATAGTTTAAACATTTATTCATTTATTAAAAAATGTTTTATTTATTATTTATTATTTTACCATCTTATACTTTTTAAATTTCAATTACATTCTAATTGTTTGATGTTATGTTTGTGGTAATATAAGGCCTCATTAGGATGGGGCGCGGCAGACACCTACCGCAGTTGCAGGAGTCAGGAGACCGCTGACAAGCAAGTGGACAGTCTGACCTCCCCATTATAATGCGACTGCCAGTTTGGCAGTCGCAAATAGCTTCTTAACACTGCTGCCAAGGAAAATGGCCACAGCTCAAGCCGCAGTGTTAAGGAGCACTTTGGACACATCTATGAACCATGTGCCAGGCACCATGTAGTGCCTGGCACAAGGTGCATGGATGTGTGAGGGGGTACCACATGTGCCCCCAGGACCATTCTACAGTGGTCCATGGGAACAGCGGCCCAGTCTGTTGCCCCCAAAGTCCATTTCCGACAGCCTTTTTATGTGTGTCCCATCGCCATGAAAAATCTATGACAAAGGATAATCGTAATCCCGACAGTATTGCTTGACTCTTCACCAATTCATGTTGGGAATATTATTCCGATCTCCACCCTGACGTGATCTTAGATTTTGTCAGAAGCGCTGGTCTTTCCACCGACCTCTGTGATCTGACTGCCAGCATTATAATGCAACAGTCAGACCAATGGCTTGCCTGTCGGTGGCAGTCCCACTGATGTCATAATCAGGCCATAATGTGGCATTTCAATTACATTTTTAATATTTCTTTTAATTGATAATAATTATAAAAAATGTATTAATTATATAATTTGTTTAATTTATGTTCAAATTTAGACATACATTTTTTATATTTTATATTTTTGGTTATTTAATAGAGTTGTTAAAATATGTTATTTGTTTGAAGTGAACTACTCTCTCTCTACTGTTGCACAGACTGGAGTGGGAATAGTACATTTTACCCCTTCTGAGTCCAACTCTTTTCCTACTGTTGCACAGACTGGAGTGGGTATAGTGCATTTTACCCCTACTGAGTCCAATGCTTTCCTTACTGTTGCACAGACTGGAGTGGGAATAGTAAATTTTACCCCTCCGGAATCCAACACTTTCCCTACTGTGGCACAGATTGGAGTGAGAATAGTAGATTTTATTTCTCCTGAGTCCAACACTTTCCCTACTGTTGCACACAATAGAGTGGGAATAGTAAAGTTTACCCCTCCTGAGTCCAAGGCTTTCCCTACAGTTGCATAGACTGGTGTGGGAATAGTATATTTATTATCCTGGAATTTATTAGTTGATATATATTATTATTATTATTATTATTATTATTATTATTATTATATGTTTTTGTATTTAATTATATATTTTTTGTATATAGAAATTGATGTAATTTTAAATATATTTTTAATAAAACACATTTATGTATAGTTAAATTGGCAATATATTAATTTTTTTTGTAGTTTACTTGTTACACTTGTTAGTTTTTGTATGTGTAAATATAAATATATATATATATATATATATATATATATATATATATATATATATATATATATATATATATATATATATATATATACTTGTTATATTAGTAAATACAAAATTCAGAAAGTCATAATACATATTAAAAAGTATATTTTTAATAATAGTTTCACATTACATATATGTATATAAACATACACATATACATATATATGTGAGTTTGTTTAAATAAATACATTTTAAGATATATTTTAAAATATAATATAAGCATGTTTAATTTACATTATATTACTGTTATATGTTAAAATTTTAAAGATTTACTATTTGTAACTATATGTATATATACATTTTAACGTTTTTGCGCCTTCTGCCTTCCCCCGCCCTCGCAGAGAATCGCATGTAGTTGGCAGAGCGTGCCTACATAGACATCCAGTATACCAAATTTCAATAAAGCGATCACTCAGAGTTAGGCATGCACCAGTGATGGAAATGTATTCCAGGTTACGCGTTTTCTCGCACAGCGAGCTTGGTCACACAATGAAACCGGGGAAAGTGAAGGCATTACATAGACACATTAGAAACAGATGTAGGACCAACATAAGCTACACTTAGACATTGCCAAACGGCATCCATTTTGCAGTGTGTAACCTATAGAGAATTTAGTTGGTGTATTGCATCATACTCCCTCCTACTCATGCTGTAGTCACATTGTATGTAATATTGAGAATTATTAGCACAGTCAATCACAAAGGCGAAGGCTAAAGCCAGGCAAACAATGAACTGTACATTCAAACCCAGGCGCCATCTTGTAACGTATATACTACAAGTATCAGGGGATGTATAAGGAGATACCAAGAACAGTGTCCTGGTCTCTCCAACATTAAATACTGCACGTGGTGCACAAATTACATTAGAACTAGTGCCTAAATTAACAGATATCTGGTATAGGGATATCCAAACTGTGATTAGGTCCAGTGGGCCTGGTGCCTGTTGACAAAAAATGGTGAAATCAGGTGTCTTCCTCTGCTTGTGGTGCACAAATTTCATTCGGACTAGTGACTAATTTTGGATTGCTGGCAAGCCTCCCCATCATGCTATGTATTTCTGCTCACTTCCCCGTAGATCAGAGCTACACAAAACATCCAACAAGGAAATAAAGTAATATATATGTGTGGGAAAACAAATAAACAGAGTTAAAAAAGATTTATATAAAGTCTCTTATCTGTGTGGTCGGGCATAAAACTATTGCAAAGAAGAAAAGGGTAGGTGGTGTATGTATATATGTATATAACATACACATATATATGTGAGTTTGTTCAAATAAATTAATTTTAAGATATATTTTAAAATATTATTTAAGCATGTTTAAATTACATTATATTACTGTTATATGTTAAAATCTTTAAGATTTACTATTTTTAACTATATGTATATATATATATATATATATATATACATATATATATATATATATATATATATATTTATACCATATTTTTGTATATATTTAAACAATATTAGTGTAAAATAATATATTTTTTCTATATTCTTGTACGTATCTTTACAAGTATAGGAAAATTATGGTTTTGTGATTGATATTTTTGACCACTATTTCTGTTGCACAATATTTATGGTTTTGATATTATCTCAGTGAATCGAAAATCCTTTGAGATATATATATACATTACCTACTGGCGGTTGCCAGTAGGTATTTATAGTTAGGACCTAGATTCCATAGGAAATACGCAACATTCTATTTGGAATAACTTTGGCGCCGGTCAACGAAATTCTCAAAGAAGATGGCCTGCTCCGCTCCGCTCCTTCCCTGAAAGTTTCGGGGTTGTTTGTCATGTGGGGTCCAAGATAAAAGGGGGTCCCAAAGCCCCCTGGTGCATACTTGAGGTTCCTGGTGGGCTAGTTGGCCCCCAGGGACCCCCAGTATTTAAGGGAATTAGTTCCCCCTCTGCAAACGCGCCAGGGGGCTGCAATGCGGAGAGGTGTAATGAGGCCACGACCCCTTTAACACCTCTCTGCAAGGCAGCCCCCTGGCGCATACTGGAGATTCCTGACCTCTAGGCCTGCTCAGGGAGTCCCACAAGGACCCCCAAGGCCAACAAAATATATATATATTTTTTAAATCGCGGGATACGCGTAGGGTACTCATACCCTGCCGATCCCCCCCAAAAATTAAGGCACCACTCTGCAAACGCGCCCCCTGGCGTGTTTGCAGAGGAGGAAATAATTCCCCTTGAATACTGGGGGTCCCTGGGAGCCAAGTAGCCCACCAGGAACCTCCAGTATGCGCCAGGGGGCTGCCTTGCAGAGACGTGTAAAGAGGCCACGCCCCTTTTTACACCTCTCTGCAATGCAGTCCCTGGCACATACTAGAGGTTCCTGGTGGGCTAGTTGGCCCCCAGGGTCCCCCAGTATTCAAGGGGAATTAGTTCCCCCTCTGCAAACGCGCCAGGGGGATACCTTGCAGAGACGTGTAAAGAGGCCACGCACCTTTTTACACCTCTCTGCAATGCAGTCCCTGGCACATACTAGAGGTTCCTGGTGGGCTAGTTGGCCCCCAGGGTCCACCAGTATTCAAGGGGAATTAGTTCCCCCTCTGCAAACGCGCCAGGGGGATACCTTGCAGAGACGTGTAAAGAGGCCACGCCCCTTTTTACACCTCTCTGCAATGCAGCCCCCTGGCACATACTGGAGGTTCCTGGTGGGCTAGTTGGCCCCCAGGGACCCCCAGTATTCAAGGAGAATTAGTTCCCCTCTGCAAACACGCCAGGGGGCTGTGTTGCAGAGAGGTGTAATGAGGCCACACCCCTTTTTACACCTCTCTGCAAGGCAGCCCCCTAGCGTATACTGGAGGTTCCTGACCCCTAGGCCTGCTCAGGGAGTCCCACAAGGACCCCCAGGCCCAAAAAAATATATATTTTTTTTTTAAATCGCGGGATACGCTTAGGGTACTCATACCCTGCTGATCCCCCCCAAAAATTAAGGCACCACTCTGCAAATGCACCCCCTGGCGCGTTTGCAGAGGGGTAAATAATTCCCCTTGAATACTGGGGGTACCTGGGTGCCAAGTAGCCCACCAGGAACCTCCAGTATGCGCCAGGGGGCTGTCTTGCAGAGACGTGTAAAGAGGCCACGCCCCCTTTTACACCTCTCTGCAATGCAGCCCCTGACGCATACTGAAGGTTCCTGGTGGGCTAGTTGGCCCCCAGGGAACCCCAGTATTCAAGGGGAATTAGTCCCCCCTCTGCAAACACCACCAAGGGGCTGCCTTGCAGAGACGTGTAAAGAGGCCATGCCCCTTTTTACACCTCTCTGCAATGCAGCCCCCTGGCGCATACTGGAGGTTCCTGGTGGGCTACTTGGCCCCCAGGGTACCCCCATTATTCAGGGGAATCAGTTCCCCCTCTCTAATTTTTTTATTTTTAAAAAAAATCATGGGATGCGTGTAGGGTACACGTACCCTGCCCATCTCCCCCCCAAAAACAAGCATTTGCAATGCAATAGGTCTCGCATTAGGAAAGTTTGAGATTTTGGTATTGTAAATGACAAATTTTTTATTTATGTTTTGTTTTTGAAAATAGCAAAATTAATAGCTTTGTCATTTACAATGCCAATAGTTATAACTTTTGTAAATGTGACACCTATAGCATTTGTAATGCAATATGTGTTGTATTTATGTGACTTACATGTATTGATATTACAAATAACAATGGCTTAACTTTTTTTTCCAATAATTAATACTTAATTAAAAGGTATTGTAAATTATAATGGCAATAGCTTAGAGTTTTGTTAATAACTTTTGTGAAGATTATGTTCAGTGTATTTTATTGTGACGAAAATCCAAGAACAGAAGTGAAATATTAACATCTTTTTGTTACATTTGTAATAAAGCTTGAAACATTGAGAGAACATATTTGAACCAGGTGTTGTTGAATGGCTGCACAGATTAATGCTCTGGTGGCGCTGAGTGATGTGAAGGCAAACGAGTGATGCTGTGCCGTTCAGTGATGCTGTGGTAGCGCATAGTGATATTGTGGTGCCCCTGAGTGATGCTGTGGTGGTGCGTAGTGATGCTGTATGCTATGCTATGTTTTGTTTTGCTATCCTATGTTTTGTTTTGTTATGCTATGCTATGTTTTGCTATCCTATGCTTTGAATTGTTATGCTATGCTATGCTGTGTTTTTTATGCTATGCTATGTTTTTATGCTATGCTATATTTTGTTGTGTTTTATTATGCAATGCTTTGTTGTGTTTTATTATGCTATGCTCTGTTTTGCTATGCTATGTTTTGTTGTGCTATGCAATGCTATGTGTTGTTGTGTTTGGTATGCTATGTTTTGCTATGCTATTATATGTTTTGTTTAGCTATACTATGTTTTGTTGTGTTTTGTTAAGCTATGCTATGTTTTGTTGTGTTTTGCTATGTTTTGTTACGCTATGTGTTGTTGTGTTTTGTTATGCTATGTTTTGTTGTTATGCTATTTTTTGTTATGCTATGCTATGTTTTGTTTTATTATCCTATGATTTGTTTTGATAAGGTATGCTATGTTTTGTTGTGTTTTGTTATGCTATGCTATGTTTTGTTATGCTATGTTTTGTTATGCTATGCTAAGCTTTCTTTTGTTATGCTATGCTATGCTGTGTTTTGTTATGCTATGCTATGTTTTGTTGTGTTGTGTTATGCTATAATATGCTATGTTTTGTTATGTATTCTATGTTTTGTTGTGTTTTGTTATGCTATGCTATGTTTTGTTGTGTTTTGCTATGTTTTGTTATGCTATGTTTTGTTATGCTATGCTTTGTTTTATGTTATGTTATGCTATGTTTTGTTATGTTATGCTATGGTTTGTTCTGCTATGTTTTGTTGTGTTTTGTTATGCTATGTTTTGTTATACTATGCTATGTTTTGTTTTGCTATGCTTTGTTATGTTATGCTATGTTTGTTTTATTATGCTATGTTTTGTTATGTTATGCTACGTTTTGTTGTGTTTTGTAATGCTATGCTATGCTTTGTTGTGTTTTGCTATGATATGTTTTGTTTTGTTATGCTATGTTTTGTTTTGCTATCCTATGCTTTGTTTTGTTATGCTATGCTATGTTTTGCTGTCCTGTGCTTTTTTTGTTATGCTATGCTATGCTATGCTGTGTTTTGTTATGCTATGCTAAGTTTTGTTATGCTATGCTGGTGAAGGTGTGTGAGTATGTGTGAGGGTGAGTGAGGGTGAGTGAGGGTGAGGGGATGTGAGGGTGAGGGGGTGTGAGGATGTGTGAGGGTGAGGGTGTGTGAGGGTGAGAGGGTGTGAGGGTGAGGGTGTTTGAGGGTGAGGGTGTGTGAGTGAGGGTGTGTGAGGGTGAGGGGGGTTGAGAGTGAGAGAGTGAGAGGGTGTGAGGGTGAGAGGTGTGAGGGTGTGAGGGTGAGGGGGTGTGAGGGTGTGTGAGGGTGAGGGTGATTGAGGGTGTGTGAGGGGGTGAGGGGTGTGAGGGTGAGGTTGGTGAGGTTGGTGAGGGTGGGTGAGGGTGAGGGGGTGTGAGGGAGAGGTGGTGTGAGGGTGAGTGAGGGTGTGTGATGGTGAAGGTGTGTGAGGGTGAGGGTGAGGGTGTGTGAGGGTGAGGGGGTGTGAGGGTGAGGGGTGTGAGGGGGTGTGAGGGTGAGTTAGGGTGTGTGAGGGTGAGTGAGGGTGTGTGAGGGTGAGGGGATGTGAGGGGGTGAGGGTGAGGGTGTGTGAGGGTGAGGGGGTGTGAGGGGGAGTGAGGGGGAGGGGGTGTGAGGGGGAAGGGGTATGAGGGTGAGGGTGTGTGAGGGTGAGGGTGTGTGTGAGGTGCGAGGATGTGGGGGTGTGAGGGTGAGGGGGTTTGAGGGTGAAGGGTGTGAGGGTGAAGGGGCTGTGAGTGTGTGGGGTTGTGAGGGTGTGGGGCCATGAGGGTGAGGCTGTGTGAGGGTGAGCGTGTGAGGTGAGGGTGTGAGGGTGAGGGGGTTATGGTGATGGGGTGAGGGTGTGTGAGGGTGAGGGTGTGTGAGGGTGATCGGGGTGAGGGTGTGTGAGGGTGAATGGGTGTGTGATGGAGTGTGTGAGGGTGGGGGGATGTGAGGGTGTGAGGGTGTGTGAGGGTTAGGGGTGTGAGGGTGAGGGTGTGAGGGTGAGGGTGTGTGAGGGTGAGGGGGTGTGAGGGTGAGGGGTGTTAGGGTAAGAGGGTGTGTGAGGGTGAGAGGCCATGTGAGGGTGAGAGGGTGTGTGAGGGTAAGGGTGTGTGAGGGTGAGGGTATGTGAGAGGGTGTAAGGGTAGGGTGAGGGGATGTCAGGGTGAGGGGGTGTGAGGGGGTGTGAGGGTAAGGGTGGGGATGTGTGGGGGGTGAGGGTGGGTGAGGGTATGGTGGGTGATGGGATGTGAGGGTGAGGGGGTGTGAGGGTGAGAGGGTGTGAGAGTGAATGAAGGTGTGTGAGGGTGAGATGGTGAGTGGGTTTGAGGGTGAGTGAGGGTGTGTGAGGGTGTGTGATGGTGTGTGAGGGTGATGGTGTGGGAGGGCGAGGGTTTGTGAGGGTGAGGGGATGTGAGGGGGTGAGGGTGAGGGTGTGTGAGGCTGAGGGTGTGTGAGGGTGAGGGGGTGTGAGGGGGACTGAGGGTGAGGGGGTGTGAGGGTGAAGGGGCATGAGGGTGAGGGTGTGTGAGGGTGAGGGGATGTGTGAGGTGTGCAATGGTGAAGGGGGTGTGAGGGTGTGGGGTTGTGAGGGTGAAGGATGTGAGGGTGAAGGGGGTGTGAGGGTGTGGGGTTGTGAGGGTGTGGGGCCATGAGGTTAAGGCTGTGTGAGGGTGAGGGTGTGAGGTGAGGGTGTGAGGGTGAGGGGGTGATGGTGATGGGGGTGAGGGTGTGTGAGGGTGTGTGAGGGTGAGGGTGTGTGAGGGTGAGGGTGTGTGAGGGTGATCGGGGTGAGGGTGTGTGAGGGTGAGAGGGTGTGTGATGGAGTGTGTGAGGGTGGGGACGTGTGACGGTGAGAGGGTGTGTGAGGGTGAGAGGGCCTGTGAGGGTGAGAGGGTGTGTGAGGGTAAGGGTGTGTGAGGGTGAGGGTGTGTGAGAGGGTGTAAGGGTAGGGTGAGGGGATGTCAGGGTGAGAGTGTGTGAGGGGGTGTGAGGGTAAGGGTGAGGGGGTGTGAGCGTCAGTGGGTGTGAGGGGGTGTGTGAGGGTGTGAGGGTGAGGGTGTGTGTGGGTGAGGGGATGTGAGGGTGAGGGGATGTGAGGGGGTGAGGGTGAGGGTGTGTGAGGGTGAGGGCATGTGAGGGGGAGTGAGGGTGAGGGGGTGTGAGGGTGAAGGGGTATGAGGGTGAGGGGGTCTGAGGGTGAGGGGGTGTGTGAGGGTGAGGGGTGCGAGGATGAGGGGGTGTGAGAGTGAGGGGGTGTGAGGGTGAAGGGTGTGAGGGTGAAGGGGGTGTGAGGGTGAGGGGATGTGAGGGTGAGGGGATGTGAGGGGGTGAGGGTGAAGGTGTGTGAGGGTGAGGGTGTGTGAGGGTGAGGGGGTGTGAGGGGGAGTGAGGGTGAGAGGGTGTGAGGGTGAAGGGGTATGAGGGTGAGGGGGCGTGAGGGTGAGGGGGGGTGTGAGGGTGAGGGGTGCGAGGATGTGGGGGTGTGAGGGTGAGGGGGTGTGAGGGTGAAGGGTGTGAGGGTGAAGGGGGTGTGAGGGCGTGGGGTTGTTAGGGTGTGGGGCCATGAGGGTGAGGCTGTGTGAGGGTGAGGGTGTGAGGTGAGGGGGTGAGGGTGAGGAGGGGTTTGGTGATGGGGGTGAGGGTGTGTGAGGGTGAGGGTGTGTAAGGGTGATTGGGGGTGAGAGTGAGGGTGTGTGAGGGTGAGAGGGTGTGTGATGGAGTGCGTGAGGGTGGGGGGTGTGAGGGTGTGAGCGTGTGTGAGGGTTAAGGGGTGTGACGGTGAGGTGTTGTGAGGGTGAGAGGGTGTGTGAGGGTGAGAGGGCATGTGAGGGTGAGAGGGTGTGTGAGGGTAAGGGTGTGTGAGGGTGAGGGTGTGTGAGAGGGTGTTAGGGTAGGGTGAGGGGATGTCAGGGTGAAGGTGTGTGAGGGGGTGTGAGGGTACGGGTGAGGGGGTGTGAGGGTGAGTGGGTGTGAGGGTGTGTGGGAGGGTGTGAGGGTGAGGGGGTGTGGGAGTGTGATTGTGTGTGGGGGTGGGAGGGTGTGGGAGGTTGAGGGGGTATGAGGGTGAGGGGGTGTGAGGGTGAGGGTGGGTGAGAGGGTGTGGGAGGGGCAGAGGGTGAGAGGGTGTGTGAGGGTGAAAGGGTGTGTAAGGGTGAGAGGGTGGGTGAGGGTGAGAGGGTGGGTGAGGGTCAGTTAGAGGCTGAGTGAGGGGTGTGTGAGGGTGAGGGGGTGTGAGGGTGAGGCAATGTGAGGGTGAGAGGGTGTGTGAGAGTGAGGGTGTTAGGGTGAGAGGGTATGTGAGTGTGTGAGAGTGTGTGAGGGTGAGAGGGTGAGTGAGGGTGTGTGAGTTGAGGGTGTGTGAGGGTGAGAGGGTGAGTGAGGGTGTGTGAGTAGACGGTGTGTTAGAGTGTGTGAGGGTGAGGATGAGGGGGTGTGAGGGTGAGGGGGTGTGAGAGTGAGGGGGTGTGAGTGTGAGAAGGTGTGTGAGGGTGAGGGAGTGTGATGGTGATGGTGAGGGTGTGTGAGGAGGAGGGTGGGTGAGGGTGTGTCAGGGTGTGAGGGTGTGTGAGAGCTTGAGGGTGAGTGATGGGGTGTGAGGGGGTGAGGGGTTTGAGGGTGTGTGAGGGTGAGGTGGGTGAGGGCGTGTGAGGGAGAGGGGGTGTGAGGGTGAGGGGGTGTGAGGGCGAGGGGGTGTTCGGTGAGTGAGGGTGTGTGAGGGTGAGTGAGGGTGTGTGAGGGTGAGTGAGGGTGTGTGAGGGTGTGTGATGGTGTGTGAGGGTGAGGGTGTGTGAGGGTGAGGGTAAGGGTGTGTGAGGGTGAGAGGGTGTGAGGGGGTTAGAGTGAGGGGGTGAGGTTGAGGGTTTGTGAGGGTGTGAGCATGAGGGTGTGTGAGGGTGAGGGTGTGTGGGGGTGAGGGTGTGTGAGGGTGAGGAGGTGTGAGGGTGAGGGTGTGTGAGGGTGAAGGGGTGTGAGGGTGAGGACGTGAGAGGGTGAGGGTGAGGGTGTGTGTGAGGGTGAGGGGTGCGAGGGTGTGGGGGTGTGAGGGTGAGGGGGTGTGAGGGTGAAGGGGTGTGAGGGTGTGGGGTTGTGAGGTTGTGGGGCTGTGAGGGTGTGTGATGGTGGGGTTGTGAGGGTGACGGTGTGACATGATGGGGTGAGGGGTGTGAGGGTGTGTGAGGGTGAGGGTGTGTGAGGGTGAGGGGGTGTGAGGGTGAGGGTGTGTGAGAGTGAGAGGGTGTGTGAGGGAGTGTGTGAGGGTGGGGGGTGTGAGGGTGAGGGGGTGTTAGGGTGAGGGTGTGAGGGTGAGGGGGTGTGAGGGTGAGGGGGTGTGAGAGTGAGAGGGTGTGTGAGGGTGAGAGGGTATGTGAGGGTGAGAGGGTGTGCGAGGGTGAGTGTGTGTGAGGGTGAGGGTGTGTGAGAGAGTTTGATGGTAAGGGTGAGGGGTTGTCAGGGTGAGGGTGTGTGAAGGGGTGTGAGGGTATGGGTGAGGGGTGTGAGGGTGAGTGGGTGTGAGAGTGAGGGGTGTGAGGGTGTGTGTAAGGGTGAGGGTGAGGGGGTATGGGGGTGTGATGGTGTGTGGGGGTGTGAGGGTGAGGGTGTGTGTGAGGGTGCAGGTGTGTGAGGGTGAGGGGGTATGAGGGTGAGGGTGTGTGAGGGAGAGGGTGGGTGAGGGTGTGTGAGGGTGAAAGGGTGTGTAAGGGTGAGAGAGTGGGTGAGGGTGGGTGAGAGGCTGAGTGAGGGGTGTGTGAGCATGAGGGGGTGTGAGGGTGAGGCAGTGTGAGGGTGAGAGCCTGTGTGAGAGTGAGAAAGTGTGAGGGTGAGAAGGTATGTGAGGATGAGAGGGTGTGTGAGGGTGAGAGGGTGAGTGTGGGTAAGGGTGTGTGAGTTGAGGGTGTGTGAGGATGCGGATGAGGGGGTGTGAGGGTGAGAGGTGTGAGAGTGAGGGCGTGTGAGGGTGAGGAGGTGTGTGAGGGTGAGGGGGTGTGATGGTAAGGGTGAAGGGGTGTGAGGGGGAGGGTGTGTGGGGGTGTGAGGGGGTGAGGGTGAGAGGGTGAGTGAGGGTGAGGGTGTATGTGTGTGAGGGTGAGGGTGTGTGAGCATGAGGATGAGGGGGTGTGAGGATGAGGGGGTGTGAGAGTGAGGGGGTTTGAGGGTGAGGGTGAGGGGGTGTGAGGGTCTGTGGGGGCAAAGGTGAGTGAGGGTGAGAGGGTGAGTGAGGGTGAGAGGGTTGTGAGGGTGAGGCGGTGAGGGTGTGAGGGTGTGAGGGTGAGTGAGTATGTGTGAGGATGGGTGAGGGTGTGATGATGAGTGAGGGTGTGTGAGGGTGGGTGAGAGGGTGAGTGAGGGTGTGTGTGAGGTGAGGGGGTATGAGGGTGAGGGTGAGGGAATGTGAGGGTGAGGGTGTGAGGGGACATGAGGGTGAGGGGGTGTGAGGGTGAGAGGGTGAGTGAGGGTGAGGGTGTGTGTGTGTGAGGGTGAGGGTGTGTGAGCATGAGGATGAGGGGGTGTGAGGATGAGGGGGTGTGAGAGTGAGGGGGTTTGAGGGTGAGGGGGTGTGAGGGTCTGTGGGGGCAAAGGTGAGTGAGGGTGAGAGGGTGAGTGAGGGTGAGAGGGTTGTGAGGGTGAGGCGGTGAGGGTGTGAGGGTGTGAGGGTGAGTGAGTATGTGTGAGGATGGGTGAGGGTGTGATGATGAGTGAGGGTGTGTGAGGGTGGGTGAGAGGGTGAGTGAGGGTGTGTGTGAGGTGAGGGGGTATGAGGGTGAGGGTGAGGGAATGTGAGGGTGAGGGTGTGAGGGGACATGAGGGTGAGGGGGTGTGAGGGTGAGGGGGTGTGAGGGTGAGAGGGTATGTGAGGGTGAGAGGGTGTGTGAGGATGAGAGGGTGTGTGAGGGTGAGAGGGTGTGTGAGAGTGAGAGGGTGAGTGAGAGTGAGGGTGTGTGAGGGTGAGGATGAGGTGGTGTGAGGGTGAGGGGTATGAGAATGAGGGGGTGTGAGGGTGAGGAGGTGTGTAAGGGGGTGAGGGTGAGGGGGTGTGAGGGTGAGGGTATGTGGGGGTGTGAGCGGTTGCAGGTGAGTAAGGGTGAGAGGGTGAGTGAGGGTGAGGGTGTGTGTGAAGGTGAGGGTGTGTGAGTGTGACGTTGAGGGGGTACGAGGGTGAGGGTGTGTGAGAGTGAGGGTGAGGGAGTGTGAGGGTGAGGAGGTGTGAGGGTGAGGGTCTGAAGTAAATGGTGGCAGGGCAGACATCATAAGACAGAGAGCAGAGACTTTGTGGTGACTGCATTGGTCAGTTTCAGAATCAGGAGGGGCACAGTCAGCACAGTCTGCGAGAGATCAGCGTGTCTAGAGGCAAAGCATAGCAGATGTAGCATTGCAGCTAGCAAGTCCAGTGTTTTCAAGCTGTGTCCCTATAGAGATGGCAACACAGAAACAGCATTTGAGGAGCAAGGCCACTGTAAACAAGCACTGTAGGCTTTCACTTTCGTCCAGAAAAAAACCAAGAAAGGTGCAGAGAACTCCGAACAAAACACGGCTTCCCCGTGAAATGGATGCAAAAAAAGACAAGCTCTCGGCATTGCTGTGCGGGGTGGGAGGCGGGGGAGCAGGAGCGCATTCCTTTGAAATCTGAGGGGGGCGGGGGAGCGGCATGGGAGCCTTTATCAATCAATCAATCAGGAGTTTGTTAAAGCGCAACTACTCACCCGTAAGGGTCTCAAGGCGCTAGGGGTGGGGGGGGTGCAGGTTCCATTAAATCAAGGAGGGGGTCTGTCGAAGAGCCAGGTTTTGAAGTTTCTTGCGAATATGGGGAGCGATGTTGTCTGTTTGAGGTGGAGCGGAAGGGCGTTCCATGCCTTGGCCGCGACCGATCTGGTCTTTCTCGTGCGGGGGACCTCAGCGTAGGAGAGCTGGGCTGATCGTAGGGTCCTTTGGGGTGCGTGGAATTTGAGCCGGCTGTTCAGGTATGCTGGTCCGGTGCCGTGGAGGGCCTTGTGTGCGTGGGTGAGCATCTTAAAGGTGATTCTCGCCTCGACGGGGAGCCAGTGGAGTGTGCGCAGATGCTGGGAGATGTGGCAGTGTTTTGGCAGGTTGAGGACCAGTCTTGCGGCGGCGTTCTGGATGTTCTGTAGCTTGCGGATGAGGTTTTTGTTTATTCCGGCGTATAGTGTGTTGCCGTAGTCGAGTCTGCTGGTGACCAGGGCGTGAGTGACTGTCTTTCGGTGTTCGAGGGGGATCCATTTGAAGGTCTTACGAAGGAGGCGGAGGGTGTGGAAGCAGGAAGATGAGACAGAGTTGATCTGGCGGTCCATTTTGAGCTCGGAGTCCAAGATGATTCCCAGGTTGCGTGTGTGGTCTGTGGGGGTCGGCCGGTTACCGAGGGCGGTGGGCCACCAAGTGTCGTTCCAGGCGTCGGGGTTTGGGGCCATGATGAGTACTTCTGTTTGGTTGGTGTTTAGTTGTAGGCAGCTGTTTTTCATCCATTTGGCGACGGCTTCCATGCCTTCTTGAAAGTTGCGTCTGGTGGTGTTGGGCTCGTTGGATAGGGAGAGGATGAGCTGGGTGTCGTCTGCGTATGACACGATGTTGAGTCCGTAGGTTTTGTCGATGGGGCAAGTGGATCCATGTAGACGTTGAAGAGCGTCGGGCTGAGGGAGGACCCCTGGGGGACTCCGCAGGTGGTAGGTGTGGGATCTGAGAGGAAAGGTGGGAGTCTGACCTTTAAAGTCTGATGCCAAGGCTGAGACAAATGGTGGTGTGCGAGCAGCTTCCTTTGAAGTCTGATGCCGAGGCCGATGGTGTTTGATGTGCACGCGCCTGCCTCACATGCCTGCCTCACATGAACTGTACGCGATCCGCAGGCTAAGACTTTTCAGACTGCTTACTATAATCTCGCCTATTCAATCCCTAACGGGATAGAATAGTCGAGACCTAATGAAGGCACCACTCTGCAAATGCGCCCCCTGGCGCATTTGCTGAGGGGGAAGTAATTCCCCTTGAATACTGGGGGTCCCTGGGTGCCAAGTAGCCCACCAGGAACCTCCGGTATGCGCCAGTGGGCTGCCTTGCAGAGAGGTTTAAAGAGGCCATGCCCCTTTTTACACCTCTCTGCAATGCAGCCCCCTGGCGCATACTGGAGGTTCCTGGTGGGTTAGTTGGCCCCCAGGGACCCCCATTATTCAAGGGGAATAGGTTACCCCTCTCTAATTTTTTCTAAAAAATCATGGGAAGTTTGAGATTTTGGTATTGTAAATGACACATTTTTCATTTATGTTTTGTTTGTGAAAATAGCAAAATTAATAGCTTTGTCATTTACAATGCCAATAGTTATAACTTTCGCAAATGTGACACCTATAGCATTTGTAATGCAATATGTGTTGTATCTATGTGACTTACATGTATTGATATTACAAATGACGATGGCTTTTAATTTTTTTTCAATAATTATTACTGAAATAAAAGTTATTGTAATTTATATTGGCAATAGCTTAAAATTTTGTAAATAACTTTTGTGAAGATTATGTTCAGTGTATTTTTTGTTACATTTGTAATAAAGCTTGAAACATTGAGAGAACATATTTGAACTAGGTGTTGTTGAATGGTTGCACAGATTGATGCTGTGGTGGCTCTGAGTGATGTTGTGATGGCAAACGAGTGATGCTGTGGCGTTCAGTGATGCTGAGGTAGCACATAGTGATGTTGTGGTGAACCTGAGTGATGCTGTGGTGGTCCGTAGTGATGCTGTATGCTATGCTATGTTTTGTTTTGCTCTCCTATGTTTTGTTATGCTATGCTATATTTTGCTATCCTGTGCTTTGAATTGTTATGTTATGCTGTGCTCTGTTTTGTTATGCTATGCTATTTTTTTATGCTATGCTATGTTTTGTTGTGTTTTATTATGCTATGCGTTGTGTTTTATTATGCTATGCTTTGTTTTGCTATGCTATGTTTTGCTATGCTATGCTATGTTTTGTTGTGTTTGGTATGCTATGTTTTGCTATGCAATTATATATTTTGTTTTGCTATGCTATATTTTGTTGTGTTTTGTTAAGCTATGCTATGTTTTGTTGTGTTTTGCTATGTTTTGTTATGCTATGTGTTGTTATGTTATGCTTTCTTTTATGTTATGGTATGCTATGTTTTGTTATGTTATGCTATGTTTTGTTCTGCTATGTTTTGTTGTGTTTTGTTATGCTATGTTTTGTTATACTATGCTATGTTTTGTTTTTTCTATGCTTTGTTATGTTATGCTATGTTTGTTTTGTTATGCTATATGTTATTATGCTATGCTATGCTTTGTTGTGTTTTGCTATGCTATGTTTTGTTTTTTTATGCTATGTTTTGTTATGCTATGCTATGTTTTGCTATCCTATGCTTTTTATGGTATGCAATGCTATGCTGTGTTTTGTTATGCTATGATATGTTTTGTTATGCTATGCTGGTGAGGGTGTGTGAGTATGTGTGAGGGTGAGTGAGGGTGAGTGAGGGTGAGGGGATATGAGGGTGAGGGGGTGTGAGGGTCAGGATGTGTGAGGGTGAGGGTGTGTGAGGGTGAGAGGGTGTGAGGGTGAGGGTGTTTTAGGGTGAGGGTGTGTGAGTGAGGGTGTGTGAGGGTGAGGGGGTTTGAGAGTGAGGGAGTGAGAGGGTGTGAGGGTGAGAGGTGTGAGGGTGAGTGAGGGTGTGTGAGGGTGTGAGGGTGAGGTTGGTGAGGGTGTGTGAGGGTGAGGGGGTGTGAGGGAGAGGGGTTTGAGGGTGAGTGAGGGTGTGTGATGGTGAAGGTGTGTGAGGGTGAGGGTGAGGGTGTGTGAGGGTGAGGGGGTGTGAGGGTGAGGGGTGTGAGGGTGAGGGTGTGTGAGGGTGAGGGTTTGTGAGGGTGAGGATGTGTGAGCGTGAGGGGGTGTGAGGGTGAGGGGGTGTGAGGGTAAGGGTGTGTGAGGGTGAGGGTGTGTGTAAGGGGTGCGAGGGTGTGGGGGCATGAGGGTGAGGAGGTGTGAGGGTGAGGGTGTGTGAGGGTGTGGGGTTGTGAGGTTAATGCTGTGGCGTTCAGTGATGCTGTGGTAGCGCATAGTGATGTTGTGGTATTCCTGAATGATGCTGTGGTGGTGCGGGGTGATGCTGTATGCTATGCTACTTTTTTGTTTTGCTATCCTATGTTTTGTTTTGTTATGCTATGCTATGTTTTGCTATCCTATGCTTTGAATTGTTATGCTATGCTGTGTTTTGTTATGCTATGCTATGTTTTGTTATGCTATGCTATGTTTTGTTGTGTTTTATTATGCTATGCTTTGTTGTGTTTTATTATGCATGCTTTGTTTTGCTATGCTATGTTTTGTTATGCTATGCTATCTTTTGTTGTGTTTGGTATGCTATGTTTTGCTATGCTATTATATGTTTTGTTTTGCTATGCTATGTTTTGTTGTGTTTTGTTAAGCTATGCTATGTTTTGTTGTGTTTTGCTATGTTTTGTTATGCTATGTGTTGTTGTGTGTGTGTGTGTGAGGGTGAGGGTTTGTGAGTGTGATGATGAGGGGGTGTGAGGGCGAGGAGGTGTGAGAGTGAGGGTGTGTGAGGGTGAGGAGGTGAGGGGGTGTGAGGGTGAGGGTGTGTGAGGGTGTGTGGGGGTGTGAGGGGGTGAGGGTGAGTGAGGGTGTGTGAGGGTGAGTGAGGGTGAGGGTGACAGTGTTTGAGGGTGAGGGTGTGTGAGAGAGAGGGGGTATGAGTGTGAGGCGGTGTGTGAGGGTGAGGGGGTGAGGGTGTGTGAGGGTGAGGGTGAGTGAGGGTGAGGGTATGTGGGGTGTGAGGGGGTGCAGGTGAGTGAGGGTGAGAGGGTGAGTGAGGGTGTGTGTGTGAGGGTGTGTGAGTGTGACGAGGGGGTGTGAGGATGAGGGGGTGTGAGAGTGAGGGGGTGTGAGGGTGAGGAGGTGAGGGGGTGTGAGGGTGAGGGTGTGGGGGTGTGAGGGGGTGAGGGTGAGTGAGGGTGTGTGAGGGTGAGGGTGTGTGAGGGTGAGGGGGTGTGAGGGGGTGTGAGGGTGAGGGGTGTGAGGGTGAGGGGGTGTGAGGGTGAGGGTTTGTGAGGCTATGTGAGTGTGAGGGGGTGTGAGGGTGAGCAGGTCAGAGGTGTGAGGGTGAGGGTGTGTGAGGGTGAGGGTGAGGGTGTGTGGGGGTGTGAGGGGGTGAGGGTGAGTGAGTGTGAGAGGGTGAGTGAGGTTGAGAGGGTGAGTGAGGGTGAGGGTGAGGGGGTGAGGGTGAGGGTGTGAGGGTGAGTGAGGGTGTGTGAGGGTAGGTGAGGGCGAGTGAGGGTGTGTGAGGGTGAGAGGGTGTGAGGGTGAGGAGGTGTGAGGATGAGGGTCGGAAGTAAATGGTGGCAGGGCAGACATAAGACAGAGAGAAGAGACTGCGTGGTGACTGCATTGGTCATTTCAGAATCATGAGGGGCAGAGTCAGCACAGTCTGCGAGGGTTCAACGTGTCTAGAGTCAAAGCATAGCGAATGTAGATTTGCAGCTAGAAGGTCGAGTGTTTTCAAGCTGTGTCCCTAGAGAGATGGCAACTTTGTTGTGTTTTATTATGCTATGCTATGCCTTGTTGTGTTTTGCTATGCTATGTTTTTTTTATGCTATGTTTTGTTTTGCTATCCTATGCTATGTTTTGTTATGCTATGCTATGTTTTGCTATCCTATGCTTTTTATGGTATGCAATGCTATGCTGTGTTTTGTTATGCTATGATATGTTTTGTTATGCTATGCTGATGAGGGTGTGTGAGTATGTGTGAGGGTGAGTGAGGGTGGGTGAGGGGATGTGAGGGTGAGGGGGTGTGAGGGTGAGGATGTGTGAGGGTGAGGGTGTGTGAGGGTGTGAGGGTGAGGGTGTTTGAGGGTGAGGGTGTGTGAGTGAGGGTGTGTGAGGGTGAGGGGATTTGAGAGTGAGGGGGTGAGAGGGTGTGAGGGTGAGAGGTGTGAGGGTGTGAGGGTGAGGGGGTGTGAGGGTGTGTGAGGGTGAGGGTGAGGGTGAGTGAGGGTGTGTGAGGGGGTGAGGGGTGTGAGGGTGAGGTTGGTAAGGGTGGGTGAGGGTGAGGGGGTATGAGGGAGAGGGGGTGTGAGGGTGAGTGAGGGTGTGTGATGGTGAAGGTGTGTGAGGGTGAGGGTGTGTGAGGGTGAGGGGGTGTGAGGGTGAGGGGTGTGAGGGTGAGGGTGTGTGAGGGTGAGGGTTTGTGAGGGTGAGGATGTGTGAGCGTGAGGGGGTATGAGGGTTAGGGGGTGTGAAGGGGTGTGAGGGTGTGTGAGGGTGAGGGTGTGTGTGAGGGTGAGGGGTGCGAGGGTGTGTGGGGCATGAGGGTGAGGAGGTGTGAGGGTGAGGGTGTGTGAGGGTGTGGGGTTGTGAGGTTAATGCTGTGGCGTTCAGTGATGCTGTAGTAGCGCATAGTGATGTTGTGGTAGCCCTGAGTGATGCAGTGGTGGTGCGGGGTGATGCTGTATGCTATGCTATGTTTTGTTTTGCTATCCTATGTTTTGTTTTGTTATGCTATGCTATGTTTTGCTATCCTATGCTTTGAATTGTTATGCTATGCTGTGTTTTGTTATGCTATGCTATGTTTTGTAATGCTATGCTATGTTTTGTTGTGTTTTATTATGCTATGCTTTGTTGTGTTTTATTATGCATGCTTTGTTTTGCTATACTATGTTTTGTTATGCTATGCTATGTTTTGTTGTGTTTGGTATGCTATGTTTTGCTATGCTATTAATAATAATAATAATCTTTATTCGGTTTTTACAGTTTGAAAAAGCCATAAAAGATAACATAGTATAAAAACATTCACTTAAAAAGAGTTTACATTTAAATTTTAAAATGTTACGAAGAGTGAAAGGTAGTGAATTACGATTTACAGATTATTTCTATGTCTCATGATACATTTTAAAAAGTTAAGTACATGGTATACCGTACATTCAGAATCCAGAAGTTGAAGTGATAACATCGCTGGGCGGCACTGCCTATGGCCCCATTTTTTTAATAAAGGGATAAGCCATGTCTTTCGATGTGGGTGATAGAACTTACAGAAAAGTACTGTATGGATGGTGGACTGCTGGGAATGATCGTCACAGGGGCACAGGACCATTTGGGTGCTCCAATTATTCTTTTCGGGGAAGGTCACCAGTCTGAAAAATAGGTTCAATCTGAACCTTGTTAGGAGCATCTTTTCGTAGGTGGAAATCTCCAGTGTGAGATATGGCTGAATTTTCAGGGTCTGCTGAATCATGATTGCGTGCGTGGCAGATTTTTTTGTGGCCATCGTTACTAGTCTCAGGGAGTCCAGGTGGCTCAGTGCTGTTTGTTTTAGATCTTTTTTAGAGATTTCCCTCATTAGTTCTGGGTTGTTATAATATTTCTCAATCCCTAGATCATAGAGGAAATTTCTAATATATGTGAGCCAGGGTATTTTTTTTGCGTGGTCCAGCTCCATGATATCTCGAAGAATATTTTTTGTCAGATTATTTTCTTCGGATAACCAGACTCTTCTCCAAAGCATTAGAGGTTGGATTTTGATCAGATCTTCAATGAAGGGGATTCCCAATTCTATGTGCGAGGCATAGGTGGAAGTGCCTCGTGGCATTGATAGGAGGAATCGCGTAAAGATGTTTTCCTCTTTTTGAATGGGGCTGGTATTGATATGTCCCCAGATCCCAGCACCATATAATGCAATGGATTGGCACTTAGCAGCGTATATTTGAAGCAGTTCGACTTGGGGTTTTTTCCCTAGTCTATTTGAAAATTTCACTAGTGCCATGATCGCTCTTTTAAAAAGATGTCTCCTGGCCTCTAACGCCGGTTTCCAACTTAGGGCATCATCTATCATGATGCCCAAATAGGGGTATTGTGAGGTTCTTTCAATTTTTTGTTCTTTCAGAAAGATGGTCTTTGCATGTTTTTTTGTGCCACCTGCCACCATAACGAAGGTTTTTTTCACATTTATATGCAGGTCCAAGGCAGCCATGAAATCTGCATATTTGGTTAGTAATTTCTGTAGTTCGATTGGAGTTCGGGCTAAGATGACAGCGTCATCTGCGTAGAGCAGGGCGGGGATCAGGCGATCTTTTGCTTTTGGAAGGTCTCTTCCCCCCTTCAGCATACACTCTTCGAGACCGTTGGTGTATAATGAAAATAGAAAGGGGGCGAGGACGCAGCCCTGCCTCACTCCCCGCTCTACCCCAAACGGTGCCGTCAATTCTCCTCTTGTCCCAAACCTCACTCTCACTGTGGCCCCGCTGTAGAGTTCCCTTAGATAGTCCAAAAGAGGAGGGTCTACCCCCATCTTGCTATCTTTTGTTGTGTTTGGTATGCTATGTTTTGCTATGCTATTATATGTTTTGTTTTGCTATGCTATGTTTTGTTGTGTTTTGTTAAGCTATGCTATGTTTTGTTGTGTTTTGCTATGTTTTGTTATGCTATGTTTTGTTATGCTATGCTTTGTTTTATGGTATGTTATGCTATGTTTTGTTATGTTATGCTATGTTTTGTTCTGCTATGTTTTGTTGTGTTTTGTTATGCTATGTTTTGTTATGCTATGCTATGTTTTGTTTTGCTATGCTTTGTTATGTTATGCTATGTTTGTTTTGTTATGCTATGTTTTGTTATGCTATGTTTTGTTGTGTTTTGTTATGCTATGCTACGCTTTGTTGTGTTTTGCTATGCTATGTTTTGTTTTGTTATGCTATGTTTTGTTTTGCTATCCTATGCTTTGTTTTGTTATGCTACGCTATGTTTTGCTATCCTATGCTTTTTTTGTTATGCTATGCTATGCTGTGTTTTGTTAAGCTATGCTATGTTTTGTTGTGTTTTGCTATGTGTTGTTATGCTATGCGCTGTTGTGTTTTGTTATGCTATATTTTGTTGTTATGCTATGTTTTGTTATGCTATGATATGTTTTGTTTTACTATCCTATGCTTTGTTTTGTCATGCTATGCTATGTTTAGTTTTCCTATCATATGCTTTGTTTTGTTATGCTATGCTATGTTTTGTTGTGTTTTGTTATGCTATGCTATGTTTTGTTATGCTATGTTTTGTTATGCTAAGCTATGCTAAGCTTTGTTTTGTTATGCTATGCTATGTTGTGTTCTATTATCCTATGCTATGTTTTGTTGTGTTTTGTTATGCTATGCTATGCTATGTTTAGTTATGTATGCTATGTTTTGCTATGTTTTGTTATGCTATGTTTTGTTATGCTATGCTTTGTTTTATGTTATATTATGCTATGTTTTGTTATGTTATGCTATGTTTTGTTCTGCTATGTTTTGTTGTGTTTTGTTCTGCTATGTTTTGTTATGCTATGCTATGTGTTGTTTTGCTATGCTTTGTTATGTTATGCTATGTTTGTTTTGTATTGCTATGTTTTGTTATGCTATGCTATGTTTTGTTGTGTTTTGTTATGCTATGCTACGCTTTGTTGTGTTTTGCTATACTATGTTTTGTTTTGTTATGCTATGTTTTGTTTTGCTATCCTATGCTTTGTTTTGTTATGCTATGCTATGTTTTGCTGTCCTATGCTTTTTTTGTTATGCTATGCTATGCTGTGTTTTGTTACGCTATGCTATGTTTTGTTATGCTATGCTGGTGAGGGTGTGTGAGTGTGTGTGAGGGTGAGTGAGGCTGAGTGAGGGTGAGGGGGTGTGAGGGTGAGGGGGTGTGAAGGTGAGGGTGTGTGAGGGTGAGGGTGTGTGAGGGTGAGAGGATGAGGGGGTGTGAGGGTATGGGTGAGGGGGTTTGAGGGAGAGGGTGTGAGAGTGAGGGGGTGCAAAGGTGAGGGATGTGAGGGTGTGTGGGGTGAGGGGGTGTGAGGGTGTGTGAGGGTGTGAGGGTGAGGGAGTGTGAGGGTGAGGGGGTATGATGGTGAAGGGGTTTGAGGGAGAGAGTGTGGGAGGGTGAGGGGGTGTGTGAGGGCGAGGGGTGCAAGGGTGTGGGAGTGTGAGGGTGAGGGGGTGTGAGGGTGAAGGGGTGTGAGGGTTTGGGGTTGTGAGGGTGTGGGGCTGTGAGGGTGAGGGTGTGTGAGGGGGTGTGAGTGTAAGGGGGTGTGAGGGTGATTGGGTGTGAGGGTGAGGGTGTGTGAGGGTGAGAGGGTGTGTGATGGAGTGTGTGAGGGTGGGGGGTGTGAGGGTGTGTGAGGGTGAGGGGGTGTGAGGGTTTGAGGGTGAGGGTGTGTGAGGGTGAGGGGGTGTGACAGTGAGGTGGTGAGAGGGTGTGTGAGGGTGAGAGGGCATGTGAGGGTGAGAGGGTGTGTGAGGGTGTGTGAGGGTGAGGGTGTGTGAGAGGGTGTGAGGGTAGGGTGAGGGGGTGTCAGTGTAGTGTAGTTCCTATTTTCCCAATAGGCCCTGCGCTTTGGAATAACATAAACAGTAGTATCGAAGTAGAAGTGCGGATCTTCCAGGCCTCCACTGACTATGCTAAACTTAATTGGGTTTGTTACCAACTAGCTCAGAGGTCACTGGAAACTTTCTTCTCTGAAATAGGAAGTGATCAGCTTCCCTGGCACAGACAAGAAGGGATTCAGTTTTCCAACAACCGTGCAACATGACAACTTTGCTCCTCAGATCAAGAGTCAATCTCTAGGGTAGTGTGAAACAATAGACAGTTATTTTACTCAGTCAGTGGTTGTGCAGTTTACTTTCACAATATGTAGAGAATAGAGAGACGGGCGTTTGTCAATAAAAGGTAACATTTATTGAACAGTCTTTCTTCTCGTACAAGAGAAATGAATTGCCACAATTGCAAGACTTGTTATTATAAAAAGTACGTACAGTAAGATAAGTATTGCGAAATAATACTGTAAAAGCATTGATATGGTTTCTTAGCCATACAATGGTTTAAAAGGAATAAAACATATATACATTCATATATACATTCGGCTAAAATACTCAACTGGTGCTTCTAACTACGCCTACCCCAGTGTACCTGACCTAAGCCTAATACTTGGGAGGGGGGTAAGTAAGTTACAAGCTTTAAGTTAAGTTGGTTTTGCCAAGGTTTGCTTCAAGAATTCTCTTCTAAGGGTTTAGTCAACACCATACCTCTGGAATAGAATGATGGAGGTCTGGTATCTCCCTCAGGGCTCGATATCCCAGTCACCCGCAAGGGTAGACTAGAAACGCCGGAGCTGGATTTCTCTGCAGGAGAAAGGCAGCGTCTCTTCTTCAGCGCGTCGAGGAGGAGGAGGAGGGGCAGCATCCGTGGGCAGCTTGCATCTGCTGGGCTCTTTGCAGGGGACGGCTGTTCAGCTCCTAAGTTCACCACACCATCGTTCGCTAGTTAGCAGCGATAGCAGTAGCGATAGCAGCTATGGTATCATCAGCATGACAGCTTCTTCAGCAGCAGCGAGATAGCTGGCAGCATCAGCGAACAACAGCAAACAGCTATTGCTTAAGGCAACGTTGGTAATATTTATACCTGAAAGGTGCCTTGGTTGACGTAAGTTTTTGGACATAAGACGTCAATAAAGATGTCACTAGGAAGTGATTGTCTATCAGTGCTCATTAGAGTTCTATTACTAATCAAAACACAGCAAGCGGGGATTTCCAGGTTTGCTGAGTTTTTATCTTGTTGAAGAACACGGAGTGTTAATCTAGGAATCTCAGATAGTAACTTCTGCTCTGTCATTGCACTAATTGGTTGCAAAGGAAGTGGCAGAGAAAGCTATTCTGGAATGTGGCTCTGTTCGTGTGAGGCCAGAGATGGGTTTCTGAATATTGCACTTGAACGGTTATGCCAATATAGGGAATGAATGGATTTATAGCCGAATAGGGGCATAAGGTCACAGTATCGATCAGGATCCTAGATTAGAACGCTACACCCACTCCACGAATTCATGTCCATCAAATTACTAAAACTAGAGCAATAAGATGCATGTGTAACATTGCCCACCCCAAAATACATATATGCATTTGAAATAGGCGTATATTGTAATACGTGAAAATTTAGGTACTGTACGTTTTTTGAAGCATAGAAATCATTCAAAAATTATAGCTATGAAATCAATGAACGATTATGCAAAAAGAATTACACATGAAATATCTCTGAAACAGAAGAAGGGCGAGATAAATCATCACATATAGATGCATTGCAATAAATGTGCTAGAGGCTGGTGTAAAGTTATTATGTCTCTAGATGTATGTAGAAATAGAAGTTTGAAGCTTCTGTTCTCTATGAATAGTTTTATTTTAAGCAAAGAATTTTTCGTGCCAAAAAGGGTGAATATTAAAAAGTGTTCAATTCAAAAGA
Organism: Lissotriton vulgaris; assembly: GCF_964263255.1. Classification (NCBI taxonomy): domain Eukaryota; kingdom Metazoa; phylum Chordata; class Amphibia; order Caudata; family Salamandridae; genus Lissotriton; species Lissotriton vulgaris. The sequence goes on along the minus strand of NC_141699.1, from coordinate 466,771,424 downwards.
ATTATTGCCTGAACGGGGAAATTAGAGTTCCAACGCTTTTAGCAGTTTTTGTTGTTCAAAACTGAAGGCCGAATTCAGAGTTCATGGGAACGCTGTGTGTCGGAAAGCTTCTCCAAAGTTATTGTTTCTGTCCGGGTGAGAACATCATATCAGACAGGCTCTCAAAGAATTGGTCTACAAAATCAGGTGACAGTTCGACCAAATTCGATAGTGCTGTAACTTGGCAAGTGTGAGAATGATTGCTGTCATCATAGTCGGGATCAGCAATGTTCACAAAAGGTCGTACCTGGGTGATATTGCTTTTGTCACTCACTCCACTGTTACCACCTAGTCGTAGTACAGGAGTCTCAACGAATGCCGTCATCAGGATTGGTAGCCGCTGGGGACAACACAATGCGTGAGCCATTATCGGACTGAGCAAAGTATCGATATCCATTGGTACTGCTGATGGAAGTGAAAGACAGATGTCCAACACGCACTCATCTCCGCATAGCATACATCGAAGTACAGGTAAGATGCAGGATTGCAATATCGGTCTGAATGAAAGGAACCAGGTCATGTTTAGATCTCTCAGCCTGGCCAATCCAAGGACTCTAGTTATTCTGTCCCGGTAGCGCATTGCTAGGATTGTCTCTTCCATTCCCATTGGAGCTATGTCTGAGCTTTGGCTTGACATAACAAAGCAGGACGGTCAAAAATAAAATCCCTGCTACAAGTCCCAAAATTAGGGGTATGCCGCCAAAAACAGAGTGGACAAAATTTGGAACGATTCCCAGAATTGCTTGAAATGGTGTTAGCCGTCCCGTAAAAATCGTCTTAAATATGCCTGGGATGCCTGTGGCACTAGACATGTTAAGAAGTTGGCTCAACATTTCTACGAAATGCACGGGGCAATTTGTTGATAAAAGGTCATGAACCTCCATAGCTGTCCTTGCAACTAGAAGATCATACGTCTCTTTTGATGACGTTATGGGCACTGTTGTCTGCAAAAGCACAGACTTCATTTTGCTTAAAGTATCAATTCGTATAGAAGAGAAATTCAGACGAGGCCAGATGGGAGTCTCTATGTCTCCAAGCCCGCTCGGGAACAATGCTTGCATACAGCATTTGATCATGGATATTACGCTTACGAGATAACTTCTCCCTGGAACAAGGCCACAACATCTGTGATCCGTTCTAAGAATGTAACTCCCATTCGCGAGTTGCATAAAGAAGGGCTCTATCTGAGTTGCAGGTGTGACAAGCTGGTGGCATGAAAGGTTGTTACCTTCACAGGCTCCGTGTAAATTAATACCCTGGCACAAAAGTATACCGCTTAGTGAACGTTTACAATTTTCACCACTAAGAAATACATTTTTGTCGCTGTCACTATAGCATGAATGTGTGTATGGTAATTTCCATTCTGATTTAACATAACCTTTACCCAATCGTTCATACTGGCCAGTAGGTATGTATTCAAGGCACTTTTTAAATCGGAAAGTTGTTATCGGAATAGTGATAATTCCGTGTATTATCCATTCAATGACAGGACTTTCTGACATTGTCAATGGTAATCTCTCAAGTTTTTCGATGCTCAGGATTGTATAGTCTGCTCCTTTCTGTGCCAAACTGATTTGTTTATCAGTAAGGTTAAAAACGGAAAACAATGACGTTGTGTTGATTAAGCGCCAAGGCACATAGCCTGAACGAAGATTTTGCAGCGTCCAGCCTAATTGTACAATAGAACGTAATTGAGATTGGCCATGCTGTAACATTAGCAAGTCTCTGTCTATTATGTCAAAGGCAGAAGATACAATATTGTCCAACGAATATATTCTGGAGGACAGAGTCATTAACCCATTGTCCACTACAGAAAGTGATTTTTCCAAATTAATACGATCAATTTCTAGTATTTTTTCTGCTGTTTCAATTTGTGTGACTTTCCAACGCTCGTTGTACGCAGCATAGATACTGGTCGCTATGAAACGCTTTTGACGCTGTTTGCGTGGTCCAAGAATGAAATCGCGCAAATCAGCACCATCTTTAAGTAAAGATAAGTGTTGCTTAATTTCAGCCAGTGTGGATGTTCCTAGCCATTCGAGGCAGAGTTTCCCTACACTGTATGTTGTTACTATCCCTGGATGTTGTCTCTGGGAGTATCTAGGGTCTTGTCTGGTCATTTTTAACCCCTGTGTTTTGTTCAGGAATCTATCTTGACAGTTGTTTGTGTCAGTAGGCCAGATTAACCACTTTTTCCAATCAGGATGTGTTCTGTTAAAATGTAAAATTTGTGATACGTCTATCTCAATATCTGTTGTTGTATTCTCAGGTATTGGCTTTGGAATAGATGGTTTGTTTAGGTCTTTGATCTTAGCTAGGCCAAGACAGGATGTTTGGTGAATTGTGTCATTTAAAAACATCATTTGTTCTGGTATCATGCAGGTTCTGAATAGTGCTTCTAGACCTTGTACCTGCCAATCTTTTGTACCCCAAATGGTTTTTGTTTCAATGTTATTTTTCCAATAATCAAAACCAAATGTCATCATTTTTTCATAAAATGCTTCTGAATATATTAATTTAGAATTTGTCAGCATTGTTTTCATTCCTGTTTTATCTAACAGTTTATAATAAAACGTTTCTGCATCACTGGTGTTAAACCCTGAGAAGTATTAGAATTTCTCAAAAAATGCTTTAGAACTGCTTTTAGGTGGTGTAGCACAATGTTCCCATTGATTATACTTAAAAACATTTCTAGGCTGTGCAGATTTATGCAAATAATGATCGTCATAATGTGTGTAGCAGAATGTCTGCTCATAACTAGATGAACCTTGTAAATAATCATGTTCTGTGAATCTAGCTGACATTACTAAATCAGACATCATGTCATTAATACTGTTAAAGTCCCAATCATCAGAGAATGTACTATGTTTTACAAAGTCACTTAAGGAAACCTTCAGTTGATGAGGATACTTCAGGATCTCGACCGGACCATAGATCTCAAAGTCAGTTTTTTCCCATACTACCCCACCAGGTATTGGAATGGCTGTGACATTTACTGTTGACAGTTCTCTTTTCTTCACGTGGGATGATCTGTGTGGTTTGAGGACTAGGTTGATGTTCTGACTTGCTGTGTCCATTCAATTGTAATAAACTTTCCTAAAATTAAAACTAAAATCAGGCATAGTAGGAGTAGAAATACTCCCGAAATAATCCAATGCTCAATCAATGGTGCATCCAGATATACTTCTTTGACTTGTTGAAAGTGTTCTGTTGCTTTTTCTTTAAAAGTCTTTTTAGTTTCTGGCATCACTTCGGGGTCGTTTTGATCTTCAGAGAAGTTGTCGAAGTCGATGAAATAACCAGAGGCAGTTCTGTCAATTGTTGGGATTGTTCTTTCAATCTGTCTTTCGGTAGCACTTTCTGATGCCACATTATTGTAGACTGGTGTTTCTTGATGAACTGTTTCAATCTGTGTCTAAAGAGGCACGAGTTCCATGGCATTATTGCATAGTCCTCTGTGCACTGCAGGCTGATCGAATGTGATTAGTCTTTCAGTTTGAACCTCTTGGATTGTTGCAAGTTTGGGTATTCTGTTGTTTCTTGGGAGTCCACTGGGCCTACTGTTGATTATAGGCCACATGGTTGTGGTTTTACCAGGTCGATAGACACGACTCTGTTCTCCTTTTTACCAGCAAGGGGCGGTAGTACTACTGATCTTGTTCCGGTGACTGCCAAGACAGGTACTGCTTTTCTGTAAGAAGGCCCAAATTCCTTCTTTACCGCGATTTTTTCTCTGACTAGATCCCCAATCTTTGGAATCCAGACAGGCATTGCTGGGGCTGTTGCTTGTGGTGCCTCGTCAGTGGTATCTGGCTGTTGCTTTAACTTTATGTTGCTTAAGGATTTTCTTGTTTCATTCAGTTCCTGTAAAACAGCCAAATGATCTTTGATGTCAAAGTCTGTTTTCTTATCTTGTACCACTGATACTTGACTATCTAAGTCCTGAATTGTCATTCTAATTCCGAACAATAGTTCGTATGGGCTGAAACCTTTTAGAGATTTTCTTGGCAAATTGTTAAGACTGGTCTGGAGTGGACACTTATTAAATGTTTGACCCACCCAGCGCCTGAACCTAATACCTTCGCTGTTATAGATCGCTTTATGTCTCGGTTTTTTCTTTCTACCACACTATTCCCTTCGGGGTGCGATGGACAAGAATACCGCAACCCAATTCCCATGCTGGCCATGGCCTCCCTATAAGCTCGAGAGCTGAAAGCAGGACCCTGGTCAGAATGGAACGTGGTAATTGCGTATGTGCCGATAAAGACTCGCAGATCTTTTATAATCGTTCTAGCGTCAGCCGAGCGCTGGGGCCACATCCATATGAACCTCGTACAGGAATCCATTGCTACCATGATATATCTATAGTTGCCGGCCCTTTGTAGGGGACCACAGTGGTCCAGGTAAACACATGCAAATGGTTTATCCGAGATAAGAAGGGGTGTCTGCGCTGGTCGTTTTACTGTTGATACTTTTATCCTTTGGCATATATCGCATTCTAATACATACTTTTTAGTTTGTATTCTCAAGCGAGGCCACCAATATCTCTGTTTTAATAGTGATATTGTTGCGGAAACGCCAGCGTGTGCAGAAGCAAGCCCTTCGTGTGCCGCTTTGATTAGTCCTAACCTGTGTTCCGTGTTTGGAATTACCCTATCCCCCACTCCAGGGATTCGAGCAAAAGGAACATTATTTGTATCTTTTGAGTATAAGTACTTTTCTGGAAAGCCTTTTGGGAGTGTTTTCTTATCATTCTTTACTGACGCACTGACAGCTTGTAGAATATCGCTGTCTATTTTTGTTTGTGACCGAGTTATCACAGCTACGGAAGCCGTTTGCACAGCTGCCTTCGCGGCTTCATCAGCCAATGAATTCCCTGCAACGTGAATGCCATCACATTGATGACTCAGTGTATGTATCACGTGAGTCTTTTGTAGTTCTTTCTGTAAAAGAACTACCTGTTCCCAAAGCATTTTATGCTTTATTGTGGCACATTTTGCATCTTTGAAACCATTTTCCACCCAATTCTGCAAGTATTCATTATAAGACTGTACGCAATAATAAGAATCGCACACTATTAGTTTGGGGAATTCGCGATCGGTATTTTCTAGCGCCATCTTAAATGCTACTAATTCAGCTCGTTGAGCCGAGCAATCTCCTAGAGATTGTGTTTTGGTGACCATTGGTCTAAATTCACCTTTGTGCCAGCGACCTTTAACAATCGCGCACGCAGCACTATAAGCTTGTTTGCCCCCAACTGCGGGTTGTGCTGATCTGTCAGTGTATATAATACTTACGTATTCTTCGAGAGGCAGGATTTCAATTGGCAGAGGACATTCATATTCATATTGTAAAAATTCTTGTGTCTTTAAATTAGGATCAAATTCGTAAACTACGTCTGTTGCAGCAAGAGAATTAACCTACTGCATCCATCTCGGATGCAAAGCTTTAGCATTAGGAATGCTTGCTTTAGTTACCGCTTCTAAAGTCGGTATTGGTGTTACGATTACTATTCGTTTACCTTGTGCTAGGGGTCTTTCTTTTGCTACAGCAGTCTGAACCGCAGTTAGAATTTTCTCAGTTGAACTGAATTTTATTTCATCCTTTGTGTACAAATGTGATTTGTATGCTATTGGTACCTTTTCTCCCTCATTAGAGGTTAGGTACGTGAATCCACATCTTCCTGGGATGACTCGGATTACAAGATCGCGTGTGTTGTCACGTGTATCTAATTTTGTTTTTGCTAACATGTCTGTTTGCAGTGATCTCAAAATTTCTGTGTGTTTTTGAGTCCAATTGATTTGTTTAAAATCAGGTTTAATTAGTTCGTAGAGAGGTTTAACCCTCTCTGCGTAATTTAGGATGTAAGTTCTTCCGAAATTCAGAAAACCTAGTATGGATTGTAAATTCTTCAGCGTTTTTGGAGCTTGGAGTGCAGTGCACTTCTCTAAGAAGTTGTCCGCTAGGCTTTTTCCTTCACTTGATAATTCGTACCCTAAAAATAGTACTGTCAGATGGGCAATTCGAGACTTTTTAAAGTTGAATTTGTAACCCTCTGCTGCGAACCCAAGGATAATGGTGTTCACTCTTTTCAAGTGAGTATCCAAGTCGTCGTCTGTGAGATAAATATCATCTACTTAAGATAATGCCTCATCATCATATATTTGTAGTAACTCTGTTACCCTAGCTGAGAATAGTCCTGGGCTGTTCTTGAACCCCTGTGGGAGTCGACAGAATTTTTTCTGTGACCCAAAAGCTGAGAAAGCGGTCAAATATCTGCTTTCTGGTGCAATATTTTGACAAAAGAAACCATTAGATATGTCTAATGTCGTTTTATATTTTTTCCTAACTATGTTATTCATTAGGGCTGCACTATGCGAGTTTTGTACTGCAAATGTTTTGCAACATGCATTAAGGTGTCTGTAGTCCAAAACTAGACGATATGAATTGTCTGGCTTGGAGACAGGAAACAAAGGATTGTTCATTTGAGAGGTGCATGTTTCAATTACCCCCTGGTATTCAAGTTGATCTAAGATCTCCCTGACTTGTTTTTTAGCTTCTTGCTTAATGGGATACTGCCGTTGGGCAGTTGGTTCACTTTTTCACTGGATTTTGTGAGGAGGTGAGTCCTCATCCCATCCTACATGATTTTTATATAATGCCGGTGCCTGGGCTACTGCCCATTTCCTTGCATAAGTATATTTTTTGTGAATCGGAATGTGATTCGAGAAGGCAGGCATAATCATTTCTTCAGGTGTGGGTCACGCACACATTTGATAAAGAAACACGTTTGTTTCACTGAGGTTGTGCTCAGAGAGTTGGCACTTACCCTAGGTGTCACTAACCACACATAATCATTTCTTCGCCACGAGGGCACTCCCTGACAAACTCTGGGGGCCAATCTTTTTCAGCTAACAGAATATCATAGCCTTTAGAGAGTTTATCCCAAAATAGACCCTTTATTTTCCTAGTCTTATCACCCTCTATACGCAATGTTATTTCGTATATTTTATGGGGCTCGCTAAGTCTGGTGTCGGCAGTTTCAACCTGAATGTATTCATTTGTGTCCACTGTCTCCAGATGACTCATCAAGATCTTGCGGGCTATACTGATTTCTGCTGCACTGTCCAACATTGTCAATGCCCACTCCCCGTTTTTCAACTGTGTCCTCAGTATTCTCGGCATGGTTGATTACTCTAATACTGGCTACCTTCTTTTATGGAAATTGCGATTTTTTACTCTGAGCAGGTTCCTTGTCTTTGGACTTGGTGTGCTCTCCTGGGTCTGACCGTCCTCTTCTTTCCAATTTCTGCGAAAAAGATCGAGAGGGACGTGTATCAATACTTTGATATCTATCAGGTTTTTTCAAATTATCCCTATTTCTAAGGTTATATCTTTTCTCAGATGGCTCCCTCTGGGGAGACTGGTGTTCTCGAGTCGGAGTTCTTTCCCTCCGTCGAGGAGACCTTCCTCTGGACTGGAAAACTTTTTCCTTGGGAGTGGATTGTTTATTTCCATCCCAGCTCTTTTTAGGAGTATTTGAATTATTTTTAATAAATAATTTTTCAGTACTTTCGAGCAGTTGGGGCTTTACTGGTTTCCCACCCAAGCTGTCTCTACCTAATTCTTCATAGCATTTCTCTATGATTCTGGCAAGCTCAACTGGCTGATCTGTTATATCTGTTTCCTTCAACTTCTGGCGGATCGCCACAGATGCTGCTTCTCCCTTTATATTGGCTAATAATATAGCCGAGACCTGCTTGAAGTCTTTCAGTAATTTCATACCAAGATTTAAAGCTGGCTCTGGACCGTATTCATTTTGAATCTGTTTTAGCACTTCTGGTATTACCGCCATAGACGGAACACCATGTGTTTTTGTGTAAATGGAAGCAAAGACTGTACCCCAAGTGTCGCAGTCCTCTATGTGTGGTGCGATTCCCATAGGAAGGCAGATGGTCAAGATTATGTGTTTCTCTATAGGGGTCGTATCAGGAAATACTGCCTCTTTTTGAGTGATTTTCTGTGCTAACCAGAAAGGAATTCGTTCTCGTTTTATGGGTGTTTTACCAAGACATGACTGTATCTTCTGTGGTGTAATTTTATTAATGTTCCCCTGATGAGGGGTCAGCTGTGGTACATTAACAGCTGTCTGGACTGTTGCAGTCCGCATTACATATTGCACTAATTGCCTATGTATTTTTATAAGTGTTTTTAGCTGTACTAAAAGCTCTTCTCTAGACATTTTTGCAATGTCCGGATGTGGTGTGTAGCTGGCTAGAACCGGCCACGGTGCTCCTGGTCTACCTAGTGGACCGAGCCTGGTAATATGATCATTATGTTTTAGGGCGCCATTAAACCAGAGCAGGTGCTCATGGAATTTTAGTGGGATTTCAGTCTCCTCGAAAGGAGCGTACTCATCCGGTGGTTTCTCTACTTTGTAATAGTGGAACTCTTGTGTTGCAGCGTTTGCCGCTGGAAATTTTTATCCATGAATAGAATACCTCTGTCTGCCGATATTCGTGTGCCTCTATCACGAAAATTACTGTACCACCTTGTGGTGTCAGTCCGTTTTCTATAAGTTTTAAAGTTATAGATTTTCTTAAGTGTGCCGGGATGATTATCGCACCCGGTTCAGTAGTCCCTGTATTATCGGGACCCTGCTGAGTCGCATCTGCTGCGGCATCAGTTCCGTTGTTTAACACTGACATTTTATAAATGCAGGTTTTGAAGAGTAGGTCTCCAAGGAGACAAAGATTAGGTGCACAATATTTTGGAACACTGTATCCTTCAACGTTGAATAAACCAGAGCTTTACATAGGAATCTCTTCCTACTAAGGTCGGGCGGATTTTAACTTTTCACCCACTCCAGACGTCTATTGGAGTATTTACGGGAGAAAGGGGTCTGTGTGAAAAAGGCACGACTGAGTTACTCTAACGTCTTGCGTTAGTTTTATCGCCTTACCAAACGTTGGGCGCCATGTATTGTAGTTCCTATTTTCCCAATAGGCCCTGCGCATTGGAATAACATAAACAGTAGTATCGACGTAGAAGTGCGGATCTTCCAGGCCTCCACTGACTATGCTAAACTTAATTGGGTTTGTTACCAACTAGCTCAGAGGTCACTGGAAACTTTCTTCTCTGAAATAGGAAGTGATCAGCTTCCCTGGCACAGACAAGAAGGGATTCAGTTTTCCAACAACCGTGCAACATGACAACTTTGCTCCTCAGATCAAGAGTCAATCTCTAGGGTCGTGTGAAACAATAGACAGTTATTTTACTCAGTCAGTGGTTGTGCAGTTTACTTTCACAATATGTAGAGAATAGAGAGACGGGCGTTTGTCAATAAAAGGTAACATTTATTGAACAGTCTTTCTTCTCGTACAAGAGAAATGAATTGCCACAATTGCAAGACTTGTTATTATAAAAAGTACGTACAGTAAGATAAGTATTGCGAAATAATACTGTAAAAGCATTGATATGGTTTCTTAGCCATACAATGGTTTAAAAGGAATAAAACATACATACATTCATATATACATTCGGCTAAAATACTCAACTGGTGCTTCTAACTACGCCTACCCCAGTGTACCTGACCTAAGCCTAATTCTTGGGAGGGGAGTAAGTAAGTAGCTTTAAGTTAAGTTGGTTTTGCCAAGGTTTGCTTCAAGAATTCTCTTCTAAGGGTTTAGTCAACACCATATCTCTGGAATAGAATGATGGAGGTCTGGTATCTCCCTCAGGGCTCGATATCCCAGTCACCCGCAAGGGTAGACTAGAAACGCCGGAGCTGGATTTCTCTGCAGGAGAAAGGCAGCGTCTCTTCTTCAGCGCGTCGAGGAGGAGGAGGAGGGGCAGCGTCCGTGGGCAGCTTGCATCTGCTGGGCTCTTTGCAGGGGACGGCTGTTCAGCTCCTAAGTTCACCACACCATCGTTTGCTAGTTAGCAGCGATAGCAGTAGCGATAGCAGCTATGGTATCATCAGCATGACAGCTTCTTCAGCAGCAGCGAGATAGCTGGCAGCATCAGCGAACAACAGCAAACAGCTATTGCTTAAGGCAACGTTGGTAATATTTATACCTGAAAGGTGCCTTGGTTGACATACGTTTTTGGACATAAGACGTCAATAAAGATGTCACTAGGAAGTGATCGTCTATCAGTGCTCATTAGAGTTCTATTACTAATCAAAACACAGCAAGCGGGGATTTCCAGGTTTGCTGAGTTTTTATCTTGTTGAAGAACTCGGAGTGTTAATCTAGGAATCTCAGATAGTAACTTCTGCTCTGTCATTGCACTAATTGGTTGCAAAGGAAGTGGCAGAGAAAGCTATTCTGGAATGTGGCTCTGTTCGTGTGAGGCCAGAGATGGGTTTCTGAATATTGCACTTGAACGGTTATGCCAATATAGGGAATAAATGGATTTATAGCCGAATAGGGGCATAAGGTCACAGTATCGATCAGGATCCTAGATTAGAACGCTACATCAGGGTGAGGATGTGTGAGGGGGTGTGAGGGTAAGGGTGAGCGGGTGTGAGGGTGAGGGTCTGAAGTAAATGGTGGCAGGGCAGATATCATAAGACAGAGAGAAGAGACTCCGTGGTGACTGCGTTGGTCAGTTTCAGAAACAGGAGGGGCAGAGTCAGCACAGTCTGCGAGGGATCAACGTGTCTAGAGGCAAAGCATAGCGGATGTAGCATTGCAGTTAGAAAGTAGAGTGTTTTCAAGCTGTGTCCCTAGAGAGATGGCAACACAGCAACAGCATTTGAGGAGCAAGGCTACTGTAAACAAGCACGGGAGGCTTTCACTTTCGTCCAGAAAAAAATCCGAAAAAGGTGCAGAGAACGCCGAACAAAACACGGCTTCCCCGCAAAATGGATGTAAAAAAACCAGAGCTCTCGGCATTGCTGTGGTGCGGGAGCGCATTCCTTTGAAATCTGAGGGGGGCGGGGGAGTGGCTTTGGAGCGCATTCCTTTGAAGTCTGATGCCGAGTCTCAGACAAATGGTGGTGTGCGAGCGGCTTCCTTTGAAGTCTGATGCCGAGGCCGATGGTGTCTGATGTGCACGCGCCTGCCTCACACGCCTGCCTCACTTGAACTGTACACGATCAGCACGCTAGGTAGACTTTTCGGACTTCTTACTAGAATCTCGCCTATTCAATCTCTAACGGGATAGAATAGTCTAGACCTAATGAAGGCACCACTCTGCAGACGCAGTAGCCCACCAGGACCCTCCAGTATGCGACAGGGGGCTGCCTTGCAGAGATGTCTAAAGAGGCCACGTCCCTTTTTACACCTCTCTGAGACGCAGCCCCCTGGCACATACTGGAGGTTCCTGGTGGGCCTATTGGCCCCCAGTGACCCCCAGTATTCAAGGGGAATTAGTTCCCCCTCTGCAAACACGCCAGGGGGCTGCGTTACAGAGAGGTGTAATGAGGCCACGCCCCGTTTTACTCCTCTCTGCAAAGCAGCCCCCTGACGCATACTGGAGGTTCCTGGTGGGCTAGTTGGCCCCCTGGGACCCCCAGTATGCAAGGGGACTTAATCACCCAACTAAGAACCCGCTACGGGGTGCGTTTGCACAGTGGTGAAGGTAGGGGACGGGGCCTGATGTCAGATGTGTGCAAACATGCCCTGTGGCACGTTTTAAGTTGGGGAATTAATGCCTCTTCAATCCAGAGGTCCCCTAAGAGCGAACTATCTCACCAGGTACCTGCAGTAAGTGCCACTGAGCTACGTTGCAGAGTATTGTAAAAAGGAGGCATTGCCTCTGAACACCTCTCTGCAACGCAGCTCCCTGGCACATACTGGAGGTACCTGGTGGGCTAGTTGGCCCACAGGGGACATCAGGATTGAAGAGGATGAATTCCCCAACTTAAACGCGCCACAGGGCGTGTTTGCACACATGTCATCTCAGACCCCGCCCATTCCTTCTCTATTGAGCAAAATATTCCTTTAAAATCAGGCGAACTACGAATTCCAATTTACTCACCTGTTATCAGGAGAGACCTCAGTGCTGCATCTTTCAGCCCACTACTGATCCTGAAAAGTAATTCTAACCATACTTATAGTAACTTGAATTTCCTTCCATAGGCTAACATTGACTGGTTTCACTTGGAAATTCTTCTTAGTGTGGAGTTTTGGAACTTAAAAAAATTCCTCTAAAATCAGCCGAACTACGAATTCCGATTTACTCACCTGTTATCAGGAGAGACCTCAGTGCTGCATCTTTCAGCCATGTACTGATCCTGAAAAGTAATTTTAACTGTATTTACCAGTATTTTGAATTTGCATCTATAGGATATCATTGCCTGCTATATAAAATATATATAATTTAAAAAAGATATCAAATATAAAATAAATATTACAAATTTAATATTTTTAAACACATTTTTATTCAATTTATATTAAAAATATGTAATGTAATTTAAAAAAAATATCTTAAAATAAATAGTTTAAAACAATGTAGTAAATCAGTGTACAAAAAATATAACAAATAATACATTTCAAAATTATAATTTACAAAACCTTTGAAATTCACTGAAAAACCATAGGTTTAAGCCATGTTATAGTTAGGATTAGCATTTAAAAAACCTTAGAAATTCACTGAAAAAACCATAGGTTTCACACATGTTTTAGTTAGGAATTATCATTTAAAAACCTTAGAAATTAATTGAAAAAACCATAGGTTTCACACATGTTAGAGTTAGGAGTTAGCATTTAAAAAACCTTGGAAATTCATTGAAAAAACCATAGGTTTCATACATGTTATAGTTAACTGGACATTTCACTCATACAACACCATTGAAATTCCCCCGTTATAGTTAGTTCAGCTAACTATAACTCGTGCGCCCGCAATGCACTGCTGATGACGTCACATATTACATCACTCATGACGTGGTCAGTGACATCACTCATGACATCACTGATGACATCTCAAATGACATCACTGATCACATCATCCTTGTGAAAGAGTGGCAGACCTCCTCTCACCATAACATAACCTTTGATACACACATCCAAAAAGAGAAACTCACATTTTCAAAAAAATGGAGATACCAATACCAGTTACAACAACCTATTCAGTAATTCCAACATCTACTAACACATCCACTCATTCACCAGCAGTTCTATATTGTCACTCATACATGTACTCACTCATCATATGTACTCATACACCTATACATCCTGTTACACACCGACACTCATCCATAGAGTTACTCACACACATACTCACACATGCAAATAAACTATCAAACATACATTTACTTGCATATACAGCTATACACACACCACTACACTTACTTCTACAGAAACGTACACATACTTACTCTCTTAAGAAATCACTTATAGAAACACATACTTATTTATACAGGAACTCTTTCAATCTCCCAGTCTCACATATACTCACTTATATACATCAATACTCACATATACTAGTTTAAAACATATGCAGTTACCCATAAAGATACTATTGAGACAGTCATTCACTCACTAACACACTCATCCTCCCATAGAGTCCTGCACACATGCTGTCTTCAAAACACATACAAACAGTGAGTCACTCATTCATGCATCTTTGCGCTAAGTAATACCCCCACCAAACCAAACAGACACTCATTCTGATACTCAAAAATACAAATAATAACCCATATACACACATATGTAGCTACTCACCAACCCATGTAGCCATTTATACACAAAGTGAGACACTGATACAGATATTTAAATATTGAAACATTACTCGCTAATACATGTATTCAGTAAGATACACTTAATAAGTCAGTTATACAATCAATTTTACAAAAAAAACATCCATTTAGACACTTATTTAATGTTTATTCTTCCATCGACGTTTAGGTTACATATATAAAAAGTATTTATTTTTCAGAAAGACACACATTCACCGGATGATGTCATAAGTGATGTAATTTGAGATGTCATCAGTGATGTCATCAGTGATGTCACTGACCATGTCATGAGTGATGTAATATGTGACGTCATCAGCAGTGCATTGCGGGCGCTCGAGTTATAATTAGCTCAACTAACTATAATGGGGGAATTTCAATGGTTTTGTATCAGTGAAATGTCCAGCTAACTATAACATGTATGAAACCTATGTTTTTTTCAATGAATACATATATATATATATATATATATATATATATATATATATATATATATATATATATATATATATATATATATATATATATATATATATATATATATATATTTGTATTTCAGTAATAAAACAAAGGTTAGAACGTTAGAGTGAAGCAATAATTGTCTTTGTTATAAAACATTAATATATATTTCTTTAAAAACCTCAGAGGTTTGCCTAAATACCACAGTTAAAGTGCAGTTATGGTTTTGTGTTAAAACAAAAAAAACACAGATTTTCGCATGTTGTTGTAAGATCAGAATCCATAACTCACACAACAGATGTAAAGCTATGCTCATGACCTCACCCTTCTGATCGGTTGCACCCTTGCAAACAGAGCAAGATGAGCCTGAGCAGAGGAAGTGCTGCAGTCTGACTTCCAAATATTAAGAACCCCTCCAAAAGAATTCCCAATGGGCCCATACAAGAGGTTTGTAAAGAATTCTCTTCTTTACAGGCGGCAAGTGTAACGCTCTTAAGTAAGTGGAGATAGAAGTTCGAGCCATGTGCAGCAGCATTCTGTATGATCTGGAGACTCTTAATCAGTAATACGGAAGGCCCAAATAGAAGATGTTAGTAAAGTTTAGCCTGGAAGTAATAAAGGCATGGACTACGGTTTTCATGTAAGGGCATGGGCTATGGTCTTCCTGGAAGACAAAGTTAAGAGCAGAATACATTTGTTTAACCCCTTCTCTGCGGGGGTAATTCCTCCATGGTGCGGGGGGCGGGCCGCAGAGCCGCTGTGCTCATGAGGAGCCTACCTCGTCATGAGTCACAGTAGAGCTTTGCTCATGACGACAGGGTGGGGAATCAATGACGCGTGGGCAGACTACGGCAGTTATGACGAGCCCAGCTCGTCATGAGCACAGCTCCACTGTGACTCATGACGAGCTGGGCTCGTCATGAGCATGGAAGAGGTTAAAGAACTAATAAAAAACAAGCTCAAACAATGGCAGATACCTGCGTTTGAAAAGAGGGGCAGAGCTTAATTTGTGCTGGTGTTTGCTGGTGCTCAGCACCGGCAGTTAATCCATAGCACTGGCACCTATTTATGACTGTCCAGCATATGGTGGTGCTGTCAGTCTGTTTTTAAAAAAGCACATGAGCAAAGACTTTAACAATTACATGTAGAATTGCAAAAGTTGTTATACCAGGGTGCTCAAGCTGGTCTAACAGGTTTGGGTCACCTAGTATAGTACAGATTTTCACATTTATAGAATTGTAATGGTAAATTGGTGTCATAGGTACTGGGATTTGGAAGTGCTTGAATTGACCGTAGTTGGACCGTAGTTATTTGGAAGATGCAATGGGCTCCTGAGAAATACTTATGACCCCTCCCGAAGTCCAACGCTTTCCCCTACAGTTGCACTCCCTGGAGTAGGAATAGTAGGAATTGTATATTTAACTCCTCCGAAGTCCATCACTTTCCTCGTTGTGGTGACTGGAATAGAAATAGTAAATCTAACCCTCTGAAGTCCCACATTTTCCCTATTATTGCATAAACTAGAGTGGGAATAGTATATTTAATATCCTTAGACTCCAATTTTTCTGTTGGAGTTTCGGCGTTCGGCATTTGGCGCTGTTGACGCTGTAACGCGCACCCAAACTCTACCTGTTTTGTGGCTTTACATACTCCCTTCGCTCTGCTTGGAATTGCGAAGTGCTTACCTATCGATGTATGAATCTTCCTATTTTACTATTATTATTTGTCTCTGCTGTTGGGATTTACAATGACAAAAACTGAGAAATATCCTTCATTACTAAAGACCCGCAGAACATAACAGGAGGAGGAGGATGCTGTCCTTGAAGAGAAGATCCAGGTCAGAAAGTTGGAAGTCGAGACTTCCCATAGTCCGAGAAGGAGTAAAACTCTGAGACCTGGTGTGAGGACTGCTGGTCAGCCTCAGAGGACACTGTAGACTCAGGAGAGTTGCAGTGCAGTGGATGCTTCCCCTCACAAAGAAGACCTGCAAAGGAGAAAGGCAAGAAATTGGATTCATATTAGGGATTAGCAGAAGGTCGTCTGAGGCTCGTACACCTCAGCTGTGTTTTCCAGTGGTTAGCTGGGGTGGGACTCGGTCCCCCAGCTCTCTTCGCTCCGGCGTGAGAAGCTGAGCCAGCCCTCCCTGTGCCACAAAAGCAGCCGTGCACTCCTGCAGTTTGAGATTAGCAGAATGGTCGTCCATGGCGTGTACACATCACCTGTGTTTTCCTTCAGTCAGTTGGGGTGGGACACGGTCCCCCAGCTCCCTTCACTCCAATGCCGGAGGCAGAGCCAGCCCTCCTTTTGCCACAAAAGTTGCGTTGCACTCCCACAGCGTGCCCGTCCACAGCCAACCGAGGCTGGGCTTACCCTCTTGGCTCCAACATTTGGGTCTAGGCATTTTGCCACAGTGATTTGAGGCACTGTTGGAGGTAATACTTTGACATCTTGTATGTTGCCTCATTCCAATTGATCCCATGTCTTGGTTGCCTAAGCCATGGGTAGACGGAAAGCAACGCTTGCACCAAACCCAACCAGCTCCACATTGGATGGTTTTCTGCAAAAAGCTGTGGGGGCAATCGGCAAGGAAATTGACCTTCTGGAGCAGAGACTCTTGCTAGTCCCTGTTCCATCCTTAACACCTCTAGTTGCAGCAAACGCTCCTGTGGACACTATTGTGATTGACATTGACTCCGCAACTCCAGTAACACTCCCCCCAGTGGTGAACATTATTGAGAAAGTTGGTGTTGTAAATACTGATGTAAACATACAAAACCCTAATCAGGAGGAAGTTAGATGTCCACAAGCCACAGGGGGAAAAGGAAAAGGGCAGAGATGGCAGAATCGGATCCCGAATTAAAGGGCCAGCACCTCATGACAAAAAGAATAAGGCATTGCTAACCGGTTAAGAGGTGGCGTTGGAAGAGTGACTATTCCTGAAAGTCTAGATACTCACCTCTTAAATAAATTTAGTAACTTACTAGCAGAGGTCCTTTCCCTCATCTTAGAACAGTTTATTGGTAAGGGACTCTAAAAAGGAAACTACACTCACCATACTGAGGGAGATGGCCACATACACCAACAATCAAGAAGTTGTCCCTCATTATAGGATTGTCCCCTAACACCAACACACACCCCTATTATGAATAAGGTCTCCAGCGATAAGTCCGCCAAACGGACTCCTTGGAAAAAACTACCACCTAATAAAAATCAAAAGGTGGGACAAAGGGGTTAGCGCGACTGAGCCCAATCAGTCTAAACAGGGTCTGCTGAATAGGGGCAGAATGCAACATGCAAACTCAAATTCTAACTGTCCAAGAGACCCACTTATAAACGGGGAAGGGGTAAAAGATGTTTTAAACTTGCTACCTGACTGCACCCCATACACCCTGATATTAGCAGGGAATCCTCCTTTCCCTCCTGGTCATTATGAAGACTACCAAAGTCTCGTAAAGAAATCAGCCCACTCTTGTATCAGGAAAACATTGTCCCAGATAAAGCTGTTTGATAATATCATTATGGCCGGGCGAGTTGCCTGGATAGGTAGAACATTAAAATCAGATAAAGGAGATTGTGTGGTTCTGAATTTTAGGGACCCTAGGTGTGTGTTCTATCTATTAACATGCCTTAAGGAAGCGCTGGGCGACAACGATCCGATGAGGGCCTACCCTCTAGGTTTTTTTACCCCCCCACATGGGACCCAGCTTTAACCATTGTTTAGATCAAACTGGTCCGAAAAACTTTTATCCCATGTTTCAACAGCCGATTACCCAGTCAAACTGTTTTGAAATACTCTCTGACTAAACTGATGTTGATTGACTGCAAGAACAGTCAAGTCAGGTAGAAGAGGGGGGAGGTATGGTACACCAATGTAATAATCTACGGGCAATCACTTGTGATGGGAAAAATTAAGCTGCAGATGGTGTCCTTCCAGGTGATGGTATCTCCGACGCTTCTGTTAATGTAAGCAGGGGTTTAGTACAGCAAATTTTAAAATAATTTCATGGAATATCGCCATTTCAAAGTTGGGAATGAGGATTTGCTTGGCCTTATTAGAGGTTTTGATCTTATATGCTTACAAGAGACCGGGTCTTTAGACGATATCTTTATAGATGGTTATCGATCTTTCTGTGTCATTGTAATTCCATCTCCTTCAGGGAGAGCTAAGGGAGGGATTGTGGTCTTCACTGTATTAAACTACGGCTCTGTAAAAGCCAAAATCTATAAGATCATCACCTTGGTACCAAATACTAGTTATCTCGGGTCTGGCCAAGTTCCAAGTTTTATTGGTAAACTGGTATTTTGAAAAACAGGAAATTAGGAACATAAATTTCACATGGACATAGACTGACACCAAAAATTACTGACTATGGATTAACAATGTGCATACCTCCTTTTCTTACACTTATTGGTAAACTGGTACCATAACATCTTTGACAAAAACAATTGTCAAGCAATAGAGTCTCTGCAAATGGAAATCACCAGAGCTTCTGTGAAGTGGCAGCCATTATGCATTTTCTGGGTAGGGGATTTTAACTGCACAATCTGTAAATACAGTTCTCAACGTGTATGTGGGCTGGAAGATACTGAGGGCCAGCCTCTGGCCCATTTTAGTCACTCTCCAAAGAGTGACGTTTTAAATTCCATTCTTGTAGCAAATGACTTATGGTTTTTAAACGATTACACTTGTAACCTTCTTTGCAATATCCGACCTATGTTGGTGGTGGGAGGGCCAGTTCTATCGATTTTATGTTAATAACTAGGCGCTTTACTACCCTCATTCAGGAATTTACGGTTAACCCAAATTGTACAAGTGATCACTATCCTCTTATTGCTTCCCTCAATTTAAAGCCAAAGATGGGGAAAAGTGGTGAATATCCGATTCAATATCATCCCAATAAAGGATGGAATGAGTTTGAAATGGGGACAGGCAAACTCTTTTAAATTTGAGGAAGACATCATCAAAGGTAATATTAATCTGAAAGACCGGTGTTTGCAACTAGACCCCTCCCCGGCTGCAATTATCAAAGATTTCGAGTTACTTTGCTCAGACATAGCCAAAAGACTGACCAGAAATGCCCCCAAACAGCAACCCTTGGAGGCACGATGGCTTAACATGGAATGTCCCAGGGCCCATAAGGAACTAAAAAGCGCCCTTCTGACATTCTTCATGATAGAGATCTAATTAAACTAATGAGGCACAAATATAAAAATGTGATTGGATACAGAAAGGCGGAATTGAGGAGGGTGGCATGGGAGGATCTTGAAAGAGCAGGCACTCTAAAAGATTCCCAATAATTTTGGGAAATCATTAATCGTCCTTTTTTCTCCAAAGATGTGAGACAAAATGGACCTGCTGATCATGGGTGAATCATGGGAAGCTCACGTCTCTGATATTTTTAACCTCCTACACAAGGTAATAGAGGTGGACCAAAGGGATACACCCAATGATATAATTATAGCCACCCAACTAAGGGCCTCATTATGATTGCGGTGAATCCGCATACTTCGGGCCGGTGGAAGTCACTGCCGGCCCGGAGTATGCGGATTCACCGCGGCGGACACACAAATGACCCCCAGCCAGATTAGGATGGCTGGGGGGTCATTTTTACATCCGCCGCCTTTCCACCGCGGTCGCCTTCCGACCGCGGTGGAAAAGCTCTAACATAGCTGGCGGTGTCTATCAGACACCGCCAGCCATATTACGATTTGAATTTTGTATTGCCTTTCCGCGGCGGCAATGCCGCCACGAAAAGGCATACAGACTTTTCTTTGGGGGACCATTGCGTGCCCCCCGGGTGAAGGGGGGGGGGTTGCTCATGGGGGTACCTATGGTACCCCCCTGCATTTGCATGCACGAAGCGGCAGGCACCGCGCGGTGCTTGCCGCTTTGTGCATGCAAATGCACTGATTGCATTATTAACATTGCAGCGGTTGCTGCTTTAAGCAGCACCCACCGCAATGTTAAACATGCAGCCCTGGCGGTCACATCCTAATTTGTACGGAGGGACCGCCGCTGCGGACGGTCCCTCCTCCTTTGGGGTGGCGGACGGACGCAGGTCCGTCCGCCATCCTAATAGGGCCCTAAGTTCGTCTATCACAGTTGCTGAAGTGGAGGAGGCCTTAGTGCAGGGTATTTGCTTGAAAGCCCTTGATCCAGACAGGGTCCCCCCTGACCTTTTTAAAAGAAATCCAAGTCTATGGGCACCTTGACTTACAAATGTTTTTAAAGCAGCCATTATTGGCACTTTGCCCGCATCATGGAAGGAGGCAATAGTGGTCCCTGTTTTTGAAAAGGGCAATAGGAATGATTCGGCATGCTATAGGCCTATTACATTGATTGATGCCACAGCTGAAGAACTGGGAAGGATCCTTCTCACCCGCCTAGAAGATTGGGCCTCCACTGCAGGAATTATATCTAACACACAATATGGTTTTGGGGGGGATGGGCATGACTGAGCAATATCTTAATTTGTCTCTAATTGTTAGTATACACGTGAAGGCCAGGAAGGGCTCCATCCACTTGGCCTTCATGGACTTCTCTAGTGCCTTCAACACTGTTTATTGGGGTACATTGTGGGCCATGATGGAAGCCATGGGTGTCGCAAAGGCATTAGTAATCCTTCTCCATAGGCTTCACACCAATACCACAGTTAACATAAGACATGGCAATAAAGGGGAAAAATCCATCCAATTACCTCGACAGAGGGTGTCCGGCAAGGTAAACAACGTTTATCCGGAAACTTTTTCAACACAGGGAATCACAAAGCGGTTGTTACAACGACCGCGTTATGATTCCGCATACCATTACTCCGCAAGTGGGAACAACGATTTGCTGACGAGGGGTAGGTGTTGGATATAAAATCCAACACCTTCCCTAGTGTCCGCACAGATTGGAGTTGTAATAGTAAATTATACAATTCCAACATCTAGCGCCCCCCCTCCACAAGTCGTTGTTCCGACTTGCAAAGTAATGGTATGTGGAATCACAACGCGGTCGTTGTAAAGACCGCGTTGTGATTCCCTGCGTTAAAAAAAACTGCGGGATACGGACACACATTCGTCCGGCAAGGATGTATCCTAGCCCCATTCCCCTTTTTAATTTACACAAACAGGCTGGAGACTTTTCTAATAATAATGGAGCTTCACTTCCCCAAAATCAGCAATAAACCGGTTCCTTTATTATCGTTAGCAGACAATACAGTTTTACTGGCACGGACGTCCGTAAGCTTACAGAAATTCCTTGACGCTTTAACCGATTTTATGTCTTCCTTACATCTCAAATCAATTTCATACAGTCATATTTAATGGTATTTGGCCCTAAGACTACAAAAACTAAAACTTTTTCAGTACTGGGTAAGAATATAGGTAAATAATTTTTCATATTTGAGTAATTTATTTAACAATCAACTGAGTTGGGGACCACTTTTAACCATTAGAGCACAGCAGACTAGTAGGGCAGCGGATGCTCTATTTAGATTCACTTGTAAATTGGGACATAAACTGTCATTTCTTTTAGGTTAGTCTCGACATGTATACCCCTGTTACATACATTTGTCCCATCCACATGACAAAACCGATTCTAAACAGGTGACCTTTAACCTAGTAGCTTGCTCCTGTCTATTTGACACCAGGCTCTCAGTACTCTATCATAATCCCTGTACCTGGCGTACATAAACATGTCCTCATGCAAAGTATGATTATTCTGTATATGGGTCACTACTTTTTTCATCCTTGGCCTACAGCCAGCTGTGCCAGATCGCATTTATTTGGAAAAACATTTAAGATTGTTTTCAAAACATTTATGATTGTTTTCAAAACATATTGATTCTAGAAGAAACACTGGAGTGACCACTCTAGTATATAAGACCCTTACTTCTTCCTGAAAATTAGAGGAGAATTCCTTCCAAGCTGACACGGGATCCTGCATGCTGAATCTTCGACAAGCAGCGGTTTGACGTCTCTTGCGGGCTGGTATTCTCAAAGCTGAGACGGGGTCCTTCGTTCTCAACCATCAGGTGAGGGGGTTGGAGCCTCCCTAGGGGTTTCTTGGCTACATACATATCTACATACATACACGCATATACATGCTACACATACAGATCTAGGCAAGGTACATTTAGGCAAATTACTTAGGTTACGAATTTTAGGAATATGCAAGTGCTACTGTTTTTATCTGAACTGCTTATGTTCATTTTATTAGCACTATGGTAGAAATGTATATACTATTAACTATATTGGTACTAGCAATCTCTTTTGTATGGTTCTGTCTCCTGATTGTCGCAGCACATATGTTTTACACAAGACTGTCGCTGGACCAATAAATACTTATTGAAACGTCCTAATCACCACCCTCTGGATTTTTGGAGAGAAAGCAAGCACAAGTGTCTGAGCGAAAAGTACTGTACTGTTTTCCATAATCCCCGAGGTTTTAGGGTTGTCATGTTCAGTGGTTGCCAGAAACTAGCTATATCACTGTAAGGTAAGAGGGGTAGTAGTGGCACTGTAGAGCTAGCTGGTCTAACGGCTGACATATCCTGTGGGGGTGTCCGGAAGTGGTTGGGACACCAAGCCCTCAGTTTAGGTCATCCAAAACATGCAGGTCGAGGGGATTCCTTGGAACTACACTACATGGCGCCACCAACGTTGGTTTGGTTCTTATTTTAACAGTGAAAATCTGAGCAGTTCAGTTGTACTGTCTCAGAAAGCCCTACTCACACTTTTTCAGAGACGTCAAAAGTGGGAAGGGAAATCTGCCTATGCTGAGCAGATATACCCTGTGCATTGGCTGAAGGTTTAAACAAGCTTGTAAGGAAAAACAGTTCCCACATTGTGAAAAACATAGCTCTTACATTTTTTTCTTCTCCTTTTAAGTAATTCAGGGGAAGACGAATTTGAAAACGATCTTAACATCACAGAGAACTACAGGCATGCAGTAACTATTAAAGTGTTAGACCACGGTGTACCCTTAACAGGTGGCTGTGTGACCTTTGTGATTGAGGCACACGAGGTGTTCGGATCAGAGGTATTCTATTCTTGCGTTCAGTTCCACCTGCAGATCCACAGGCTAAATTGCTCCACAAATACATTGTAGTTGAACCACCGGAAGAATACATTCCATAAGAAGACATTGAAGTCCTGTTAATTTACCAGCAACACAGAAACTGATTTAAAAGCGCCCTTCAACACACAACATTCATTGTGAGACTTGGTCTGCTCTGCATAGAAGGAGCGACCTGGCCAGTCTTAGCGACATGCGTTCCACATCCAGCAATAGATATGCTACCAGTGGATAAAGTCTGTGCAATGAACAAAGACATAGTCAAGCTATACAGACACATTGTCTAGTTCGTCCTGCGAACATTAAGAGTCCAACCTATGAGAAATGCTTGTGTTGGTCCACATGAGACCACACCTACCATTAACCCACAGCATTAAAATCAGTGATAGGACCAATAACTTCCAAACGGGAGAAAATTCTGTACTGTATGGTACAACAAATTGCACAGCTGAAAGCAGCATTTCTCCATACGGGTCTGCAGGAAAAACATAGAATGCTAAGCATGTTCTTGCCAATGGGGATGGTTCCCTTGATTGAGGATGGTGCCACTTGGGGAATAATCTTTGCCACTGTCTACATCAGAAAACATGGTACTTCTTCTATAGCAGTTGTTCCAGAAGTATTGAAACAGATACAAAATGAGTATGGAGCAAGACCTGACTGGACTTGGGAATTAAACTGCTGAGTAATTTTGCCCAAGTCCTTGCAATAATGCTGAGCAACATAAATGGGGAGGCAGCAGCAGTAGCTATACACAGCCGCCTAAGGGAAATAGCTCCTATAAATAAGGAGTGAGAATTATCAAAAATTATCAAAGAAACCTATGCTGCATTAGGTAGAGATAGTTTTGGAACCAAAGCAGCGAAGCCACAAATGGCAGGTAGTCCCGACAAGGACAACTCAAAGCAAGCACCCGCTTCTTCTAAAAAGAAAAATTCTAAAAATAACAATTCAGAAATGAATTCACGGTCAAGAGGTAGGTCTCCTCAACGGGAGTCCTCTGAAAAGAGGTATAACCGTGGGAATTGTGATAACATTAGGAAACCTGACATGTATCAGGACACTGATACACGTTCTTTTGCTCCTTTCAGGGCTCATCAAAAACCTCGGAGGGGTATGGGCGATCAGAAGAAAAGCAAGAAGATTGACCAAAGACAAAAAGGGAAATAGATCGGAATTCAGATTATATTATCAGACAGGAAGAGCAACCTAAAACGAAACCTCAATTCAAAAAGTAGAAGTAGCTGGCTTAAAAAGTAGACATGCCCAGGTTATTGAGGACTCAGCTTCTGAAAGGGGAATGGGCTCTGACTATGCTAGGCAGCGTGGCAGAAGTAATAATACCTCGCCGGAACCTGAAGGATTTTCTTATGACAGCAGTAGTGAATGATCACATCACAGTGGAAACACCTGATACAAAAGTTAGTGTCCCGCATTGATTACATGAAATTACACCCCAAATAGAGAGGGACATCTCAAGAATGGTTAAAGGTTTCTTTTGGGAAAATGTAACATATGGATATGACATACTGCTAGCAGAAAAAGATTAATTGCCTGAGTATGTGATGGATTGCCCAAGGGGGGAAGCTTCATTTTGCCTGCTTTGTCCAACCTGGTTCCAGAATCTTTAAAACATTCATACACTCAGGAGTAGGTGCTAGTGCTAGCTCCGGCATTATACTGCAATCATGTAGGGTGGGACGTGGAGGCTACCCACCACAAAATACCATTAAAATCTATTCCAAATCCTCAGAGACAGTATCCTATAAAAACGATGCAAAAAGACAGGCCTAAGAAATCTTAGACCAACTTGAATACCAAGGTGTGATTGAGACTTGCACCTCCCCGATGAACAGTCCTCTGTGTCCAGTAATGAAACATGACAACTCATATTGTCTAGTTTTAGATTATCGACATTTGAACACATGCACACGAACATTTGCAGTTCAAAACACACACATTGACACATTAATGTATAACATTGTACGGAAGAAATACAAAACAACATTAGATATCTCTAATGGATTCTTCTGCCAAAATATAGCTCCAGAAAGCAGATATTTGACAGAATGTTCTCTGCCCTAGGCACTCAGCGACTTTTTTTTCATTTGCCTCTGGGGTATAAAAACAGCCCAGGTCTATTCTCGGCAAGAGTGTTAGAATTATTACAAACATGTGACAAGGAGGCAGTATCCTACGTAGATGACATGTATCTGATGGTTGATGAATTACTTGAACACTTGTGCAGGGTGGACAACATAATTGTGGGATTCGCCTGTTTGGGCTACATCCATCTATTTTTGGGATTTGTGCTATCAGCTAAAGGCAAGAGCCTGGCAGCCAAATTTTTAGAAAGGTGTGCACTGCTCCAATCTCCAAAGACTCTCAAATGTTTGCTATCCATTTTAGGGTTTCTAAATTGTGGCAGAACATGCATTCTAGATTACGCAAAAAGGGTAAAACCTTTTAACGACTTAATCAGGCCTGAATTCACACCACATTAGTGAACACACAGAAACTCTCAATTCAGTTCAGGCTGACATGATAGCATCAACATTTTTGCACACACGTGTGGATACCACTAACTTGGTGTTCCGGGTAGTCCCGGGTTTATCAGGGTAAACTTATATCACTTTTAATGAAGGTAAGACAGTCACAATTGCATATAAATTACATTTATACAAAAATGCTGAAACACGATTTGCAGCAACTGAAAAAATATTGTCCGCAGCACAGACTGCTGTAGTGAGAGAAAGAGCACTTGCACAGGGAAAACACATTATTGTTGTGACCCCAAGACCAGCTTTGGAAGCTGTTACCAATGCGAGCATACCAAATGAAAAAGCACTGCATCCGCAATGGTTTCAATGGGCTAATTCTCTCCCTGCAAAAGATGTAGATTACAAATATGATTCTGAATTAAAAACACAAGTGTTCCTGCAGTACAAACAAGAATACCCTCTCTCGAATGAAATCATTGCTTCTAGAGAAATTTGAATGCATCATTTATACTGATGGTACTGCTCAGCCTGCCATAGGAAGTAAACAACAGTATAGCGCAGCATGTGCTATAGTGAAGGGACAAATGCAGGATGGTGAATTCCATCCCAGCAAAACGATTTAGCAAACTCTAGGAGATTGTACAGCGCAGTTGGCAGAGCTGGAAGCCCTGATACTACTACTACAGTATAAGGATCCGGAATTTCCCACATTGATAGTGTGCGATTAGTTTTACTGTTTACAGTCCTACAATGAATATCTTCATTACTAGCGCCAGAATGGGTTTAGAGACTCCATGGGTTGCACAATTAAACATAAGTTGTTATGGGAACAAGTGGCAAAGCTGAAAGCCTGCCTGCCACCGGCTCAAGTTATTCACACTTTGAGTCATCCAAATGTTGGTGTGCACGTTGGAGGGAATTTACTGGCTGATGAAGCCACCAAGGCAGCAGTGCGAATTGCTGCCATTGCTACAATCACATTCTAGCATGAGGATAAACAGAGACATACTGATAGCTGTCAACGCATTGCTGTTCTGAAAGACTTTCCACTCAAATATTCCTATAAATTAGATTGCCAAAACACACTGTAAGCTAGGAGTGGGAGATAGAGTTATACCAAACATGGATCATGGATCACAGATTAGGCTTAATAATAACCCCGGGCGGGTAACTATGCTCCGCCAGCGGAGTTTACGTAGTTTTGCCTACTCCGCGTTGTGTTGTGAACGCGGAGTTCAGACAAAATTACGACTCTGTGGCAGAGCGTAGTTAGCCGGCCTCTCCACCCTCCCAAAATATAAAAAATGAATTAAAAGTCACTTACCTGCCCTGTGGCTGCCTCCTCCTGGATATCGCCGCTTTCCTGCCTCCTCTTCGCTGTCAGCACGTGCAAGACATACAATGTAGAGGTTATCAGTGAAGCAGGGCAGCGAGGAGGTGGCAGGAGAGTGGCAATGTCCAGGAGGAGGCAGCCATGGGGCAGGTAAGTGCCTTTTAATTCATTTTAGTTATTTTGGGAGCGGGAGGGCATGGAGCAGAGTGCAGCGAAGTTCCATGGAGTTGCCTTCCAACTCCGTGTAACTTCACGGGGAGGCACTACGCCTGAACCGCCCAGAATTATTTATTATTAGCTGCACACGAGGGTCTAGGCTCAGCACATGCAGGAGTCGCTGCTACAATTTCATTACTGAAGTGGCGATTCTGGTCGACAAGTTTGTCTAAACAAACAAAGGCTTTTGTCTTAAAGGGACACATCTGCCAGCAGATGAAAGGTTCCACCATAGCACAGTCAAAACAAACACCATTACTCATTTCAGACAGACCTCTAGCATGTGTCTATTTGGATCACTGGGGCCCCTTCAATTCAGACGGGTCCTACAAGTATATCTTGGTGGCAGTTGATTCATGCTCTAGATTTCTATGGGTTTGGCCTCAGTACTCGACTGACGCTTGAACTGTTATAAAGGATTTACAAGTCTTTATCGGGGCATACGATTTTGGAACGTTACATTCCGACTGTGGCCCTGCGTTTAGCACTCAGGCTTACAAGGAAGCCATGGAAAGTATGGGTGTGGCCTTGCGGTATTCCTCCCCCTTCCATCCTGAGGGAAATTCAGTGGTGGAGAGGAAAAAAATGGGACCTAAAGCAATCCGTAACAGCAAGGGTATTTTGGGTGGGCAGAAGTTGGGTCAGTCGCATCTATGGGGTCAAGAGGGCACTAAACAATATGCCAAGAAAATGCTTGGGAGAACATACCCCCTATGAGATCCTGTTTGGGACAAGAATGTGGGTACCTGACCTTGATTGTGCCAGCACAGTGACGGATGTAAAACCATTTGAATTGAATAGTCGGTTGGCTGTTTTTACAGGAACTCAATAAACTCTGGGGATTACAAAGTAATGTCCAAGTAAATGCACTGCCTCTGGGGAAGTGAAACCGGTAAGGGCAAGACCTGCCTGGGTCCGAATATTGGGGACTTGGTCAGAGAAAAGATTGATGACAAGAAGGAGTTTGGGTCATCTTACAGAACACTTGTACCTGTCCTAGCAGTTCAAGGAACTAGAACAGCACTTCTTCTGCCTCTTGCAGGCAAAAAAGAAAAAAGATTAGTCCCCATTGATCTGATCAAACCACACTATGTGGCCGATTCTCAACAGTAGGCAATGTGGAGTCCTGGGTAGCCACACATATCCTTCCGCTACTATACAGGAAGTTCAGATGGAAAGACTAATAACATTTCAAGACTCGTCTGCGCAAGATGCCGGAGTAGACAATAATGGAGTATGAATTATACCTGTAGGAACTGAACAACATCCATATGAAACGGAAACACAAATTGCAATTAGGCCCAATAATGAAATTTACATCAATTTACCTTCACAAGAGGCAACTGCTAGTTCTACAAACACTGCTGAGCTCCCAAAGATAGATCAAACTGCATCTGGCTACTTCATCAACTTCAATGACTTTTCTTCAGATCCAAGTGCACCTGAGCAAACACCACCCATTTCTAAGAAAGAACAATTTTGACAATTCCATCTCTGGCTGAAAAAGATTTACTTAGTATAACCTTGGTTGTATCTTTGGTTTGCATTAGGGATCCTGTTCCTGTTAATTTGGATTGCTATAGTAATTGTATTTTTCCTACTACTGAATGGACATTACATCCCACAATGCTCTGCAGTAAAACCTGTGAACTTGGTCCTGAAACAGCACATTTCATCACACCATGAACAAAGAGACTTGTCCCTAGTGACCATTTCAGAAATTCCAGTTCTGGATGTTATAGTTTGGGATAGTGTTTCATATGATTTATTTGGTCCCACAGAACATTTGAAAATTCTACACGTGTTCAGAATTTCAGTGATTGACTTCACTACCCTGAGTACACTCTCTGATGATTGGGACATTGAGACTGTAAATACCATGCTCTCAGATTTAGAACAATCGGCTGCATTTACTTACAGGGAATTGTGTGAAGACACACCTGACTTCGACAGCATATATTGTTACCTGCATTTTGGTCATCACTTTTTGCACAAAGCTAGTGTCCCACGCACTGTCAAAACTTACCATCAATGGGAACATTGTCCAACACCACCAAAAGGTAGTTCTGCCACATTCGCACAGAAATTTGCATACTTTTCAGGGTTCAATACATCAGATCCAATGTCGTATTATCAGCTAGTACAGACTAATGCAACTGCGAAGAAAATGATGCACAAACACCAAACGTATAAATTTAGCACCCTTTAGCTCCCAACTGTCTATACAAGGTTTTGACTATTGAAGGGACATGATAGACACAAAATCCATCGGAGGGATGAAAGATTGGCAGGTTAAAGAATCTGAGTCCCTATTTAGGGCTTGCCTCATTCCATTACAGATAATATTCCTGAACAGAACAGTGAAACAGACTACCTGCTTCGAGTTAGCAAAAATCAAAGACCTGAAAACACTACACATCCCCTAGCCATACCTATTGAAGGTATATCAAATAATACACTGATTAGTGAGGAGGTACTAGGTACAATGATACAGAATGGTACATACAATTCATCAGCTCCCAATTGGAAGGGTTGGTTGGTTTGGCCTACCGACACGAATAGGTGTCAAACAAGATTCAAGGGTACCACCAGAGGGTTTAGTATCCATAGGCCTGATCCCAGCTATGTACACACAGACGATGCAGGGGTAGTGACTTCTTATAGTGTTGGGAAGTTGTGCCCTGAAGGGCTAAAAACCTACACACTACAACAGGTGAAACAACACTTGTCCCTTCTGTCAGACAACATGGATCTTTGGAATTTCTTGCTAGGTTCCAAGAAACCAAGTAAAAAATGCTTCTTATATGCCATCTACAATGAACTGCGGAAAGTCACCCAAAAGGATGGTGCTGAGAGATTATGTGAGGTTGATACAATTAACCTAGAAAAGGTATTGACTGTGGTAGACAATGGTATGATCACCCTTTCTTCACATTTTTATTCACTGAGCAGCTTTGTGTACTCAGCAATTGACATAATGGAACAAGATTTGCCTATTCCACAACATGGGCAATCTCAATTGCACTCCATTTTGCTTGTAAGCTGGATGCTCCAATCACTGCTTTCTGGCAATGTTCCATGGCGATACACTAATAGGACAACTTTGTTTTACGGCTTCTAATCTGACCAACTGACAATTGACCATGGCATGCAGAGAAGCAAAATTCACCATCCTGCTCATTGAAAAATTCGAGAAGTTACCTTTTAGTGTAACCGAGTCACCATCTACGCAATGGTTTTAATTCATGGTTATATTATGCTGCCAATCCTGACATTTCAGTTCCAATATTGCCTTAGATACATCCGAGCAGGCAGATGTGAAGCATTGGGTGAAGGTTACATACGGGAAACCTGGGAGTTACCGTACCGTTATAGGTGTAGAAATAAGGACACTGAAATTTGTGTAAGTGGAACAGACTGTGAGAGGGCTTTAAGTGGATCTTTAGTGTGTGAGGAGGTCTTGTTTCACAGATTGTGTAATTCTTCAAAAGCAAACTTATCTTGCTACTTGAAAGGATCTACAGCTGCAGTGATTCATCCAGTTTTCGAGTTACTTTTGAATGGGAGTTATTTAATGCTGAATTATCAAGGCTGATTCAGGATGGTGCCAGGAATCACATTCTAGTCACAGTAAACCTCAGGGTTGTTTGTTGTAAGTATTGTTCCATCCGGCTCGCACAGTTATTGAGGAACCACTGTGGCGTTTGTTGAATGTTTCCAGTATAAGGTTAGATTCGCTGAGCATATTGAAAGCCATGTTGTTTCATCAAAATGTGACCTTAACTTCAGCCCAAGAGACTTTTGATCTCTAGGTTGCAAGGGCTTTAGCAGAGATACAGGACCTGGTCCATACGAACTTCCTGATCCATTTTGGAGAAATGGTTCACTGTATTTTTAACATGTCTGATACGAGTGGGATCATACACTTATTTGAGCATCATAGATCAGGCCTCTTAACCACCTTTCTGACCATCTTTGAAGTAAGTCCAGCTTTCATATACTCCGTACTTGGAAGCGTTTTTGGAGGGCTACCTTTGGTCCTGCTATCGGAAGCGGGCATCCTGATTTTAATCCTATTGCTTCGCAATTGATGCCTCAATCCCTCAAGATATGGAGAGAACACTGCTGGAACGATGTTGTCATGAGCGTATGATGTTCTACCTGACTACGCCTCGGCTTCGAGAGCTGAATGAGCATTGGTTCCTGTCTTTCAGACCGGTCTGGCTAGACTGTGTCTTGCCTGTGTTCTGCTGCCCCTTCTGCGGATTCGGATGCGTGATGGACCTGTGTCTAGTGTTTCCATTGGTTGCGCCACCGGATATAGAGGTGCTACTGAAGTCCTTGCAGGCCCATGTGTCCAGTTCTCCACAGCATATTTCAATGTTGATGACAGCATTTATAGAGCCTCCAAGGGATGTTCCGCTCCTGTTGGAAGGGAAATCAGCTCTGCTCCTGAGGTACTGGTATCTGGCATATAGGCATCTAATTCTTCCATGTCGGCTATTGTGGGAACCAGAGATGACCATCTTTGTTCACTAGACATTATATTGGAAGTACTGGAGGAATTGCCACCTGAGGATGCAATGTTCAGCCATGTTGAGTCTTCGCACGGCATTCATAAACAAACTGGCCTTTCCTGTGCTGTACCTAATAAAGGCTTAAACATTTTATAAAAAAAGAACGCATTATTGTTTATTTGTGGTAACCCTTTGTATACACTGACTGTTTGATTTTTGATAACGTGAGTACATTTAACCCACGGTGTGCAACCAGATATCGAGTGAAGAGTAACTCGCACACCACATTTTCTTACTTTACAATTCTGTGTTCCTCTGGCTGTTTGTGTAT
Organism: Lissotriton vulgaris; assembly: GCF_964263255.1. Classification (NCBI taxonomy): domain Eukaryota; kingdom Metazoa; phylum Chordata; class Amphibia; order Caudata; family Salamandridae; genus Lissotriton; species Lissotriton vulgaris. Next base: position 466,739,286 of record NC_141699.1, on the reverse strand, counting down.
ATAGCATCTGGTGTTTGAGTGACAGGAGCTGGGAATGTGCATTCACCCTTGACAGTCACTAGGGGGGGTTGAGGTGTGCCCTGCCTTGACTGGGTGACTCATCGCAGAGCTGAATGGACCTGGTCAGCTTTTAGAGTGGTGGTAGGATTTTCGCTTACACCTGAATAGGCTATGTCTCTGTTTTCACAATGCTGCCTCCGCCCTCTTTGGGCATGCTGCACCAGTGAGGACAGGACTTGTTCGCATTGAGTTCAGAGACTCTTACAGCTAAGAGAACAATGACAAAATGGGGTATAAGTATTGCACTTAAAGAAGAAGTAAGGCAGTGGCTGCCAGCAACATTGATGTACTGGCTAGTGTGGAGGGGGCAGCACCAGGAACCACTGAGGGCATCGCTGTCATACGCTGAAGCCTAGGCACTCGAGGCATGTGGACTCGGAAGGGGAGTGAGTCCGTGCCGGGGAGATCTTGGAAATTGGCCATCCACACGTAAAAGTGGCAGTCCCGGGAAAGAGCAGCCATTTGGGAGGCCTTGGAGGGCTCCAGGCATGGGGTGAGGGAGACGGCAGGGGTCCGCAGCAGCCCTGAGCTATTCTATATTCTAAAAAACCCTTATAAACTAATGGGGTGACCCAATCACTGTCCATGGACCTGGATATCATATGATATAAAACAGCAATTGGCCCTAGGACTAATTTTTCGTGCAATGAGTCAAAATACATTTGTAATTCAAAAACAGTTTTCATGCAGAAACATATTCAGCATATAGTATTCAATACACAATGCACCTCATGAAAGAGAGGATACCCACTCTTTTAAACACAGAGGGCCACATTAGGATAGCGGGCAGAAAACCACCCAAGACCGACCGCGGCGGTAGCAAGCAAACCAAAACCGCCCGACGGAGGCGGTGATGTCCAAAAACCGACCGTGGCGGTCGGAAACGCTTCAGAAAAGCTACAACCCACCGCAAGCAAAGCGGAGACACTGCACGGGAAATTAGTATATCCCTGATGGTCCCGCGGTACGATCCGCTGTTTATGACCGCTGCAGTCGCACACAGGAGTGAATGGGAGAGACAGCGGAAGAGCTCTAGCATAGCCACCGCAGTGGACGGTACATGAAAAACATGGCTAACGATGCTAAAACACAGCAACAATGCCAAACTTAGCACAAATCAAAGTAGCCATGCCCTTCAAATATACAAAACACATACCAATGAAAAAAACAAATGCCACAAAAAAACCATACAATTCCCAGGACAACACCCACAACACACCTGACAGCAAAATCCCATTTGGACACACCCACACAGCTGAGTATAAAACCAGCCCCTTTACTGACCACAATCCTTTGCAACACTCCAGAAGAGAAGGGCATACTCCAGATCTGACAGGAGAGGCAAAAGAACACAGCACACACAACACCACCACCACCACTACCACCATCACTACCACCATCACACCAGCACCAACAATCCCTCAGCACACAACACACCTCATACATCAACACCACACCCACCACACACACCCCTACACTGACAAACACTTCAAACACCGCGCACCATGGCAGCACATAAAATGCCCAAATTCACAGAGAGTGAGTTGACAGTCATGGTCAATGAGATAGTGCGAGTGGAACCACAACTGTTTGGTAGCCTGGTCCAACAGACCCCATTAGCCACAAGGACACAAATGTGGGAAAGGATAGTTCAAAGGGTCAATGCAGTAGGGACCACCCCGGGATCCAAGAAGGAGATCATGAAGCGGTGGCATGATCGCAAGAGGGTTGTCAAAGAGAGGAGAAGCAAGAACCGTAAGCTGGCTGACAGGACTGGCGGTGGCCCTCCCATTCCACCAAAACCATTCACACCATGGGAGGAGAAGGTGCTTGCCATACTGCATCCTGAGAGTCTCACTGGAGTATCCGGGGGAGTGGAGGCTGGTAAGTACAAACAAATGTTAACCCATACACTGATAAGTACTTCCTTGCACTACCCAAACACCATTGCATTTTCCACCCTCAACTAACAGGTAGCTAGCCATCTTGCTTGTGAGGCCCTGTTTGGGGGTGGGAGGCCTGTACCACTACTCCCACCATGCCCTGTGTCCCACACCTGAGCAGGATAGAGGCCTCCCCCACCCAGGAGCATGTGTCAGACATTGCATTGTTCACCCTCACCTAACAGGTAGGTAGCCATCTTGCTTGAGAGGCTTGTTTGGGGGTGGGAGGCATGCAACCCTACTCCCACTATTCCCCCTGGTCCAAACCCCAGCAGCATGGAGCCCTCCCCCCACACCACCCAGGAGCACCTGGAAGCCATTATATTGTTCACTAATCAAACGTACAGGTAGGTATCCATCTTGCTAGGGAGGCCTGTTTGAGGGTGGGAGGCATGTACCACGATTACCACCATGCCCCCTGTCCCACCCCCCAGGAGCATGGAGCCCTCCCCCCGCACCACCCAGAAGCACCTGGATGCCATTGCACTGTTCATCAAACAAACTTACAGTTAGGTAGCCATCTTGCTTGGGACGCCTGTTTGGGGGTGGGAGGCCTGTACCAAGACTCCCACCATGCCCCCTCTCCTACACCTGAGCAGGACAGAGCCCTCCCCCACACCACCCTGGGGCACCTGGAAGCCATTGCACTGTTCACCCTCACCTAACAGGTAGGTAGCCATCTTGCTTGGGAGGATGGTTTGGGGGTGGGAGGACTGCACTCCTACTCCCACCATGCCCCCTGTCCCACACCTGAGCAGGACAGAGCCCTCCCCCACCCAGGGGTACTTGGAAGCCCTTGCATTGTTCACTCTCACCTAACAGGTAGCAAGCCATCTTGCTTGGGAGGCTTGTTTGGTGGTGGGAAGCCTGTACCATGACTCCCACCATACCCCCTGTCCAACACCCCAGCAACATGGAGGCCTCCCCCACCCAGGAGCCTATGTCAGCCATTGTATTGTTTACCAAACAAACTTACAGGTAGCTAGCCATCTTGCTTGGGAGGCTTGTTTGGGGGTGGGAGGCCTGTACCACGACTCCCACCATGCCCCCTGTGCCACACCCCAGCAGCATGGAGGCCTCCCCCACCCAGGAGCATGTGTCCGCCATTGCAGTGTTCACCCTCACCTAACAGGTAGGTAGCCATCTTGCTTGGGAGGCTTGTTTGGGGGTGGGAGGCCATACCATGACTCCCACCATGCCCCCTGTCCAACACCCCAGCAGCATGGAGGCCTCCCCCACCCGGGAACATGTGCCAGCCATTGCACTGTTCACCCTCACCTAACAGGAAGTGAGCCATCTTGCTTGGGGGGCTTGTTTGGGGTTGGGAGGCCTCTACCACGACTCCCACCATGCCCCCTGTCCCAAACCCCAGCAGCATGGAGGCCTCCCCCACCCAGGAGCATGTGTCAGCCATTGCATTGTTCACCAAACAAACTTACAGGTAGGTAGCCATCTTCACTGGGCTGGCTGTTTGTGGTTGGGAGACCTGCATCACTACACACAGAACCAACTGCATGCAATGCATCAATACCTGACATGTCTGAGTAATTGTTGTTGTTCCTCTACACCATGTAATGATGCACAGTATTGCACTTAATAATAATAGTGAAGATGTTTCAACTGTGTAGTGTACAGACAGTGGATGACACGCTGCTAACAGAATACTTGCACAGTGCCCAACACTGACCATTGCCCATCTAATCCACAGGTGATGAAGAACTCACTGCTGAGGACAACAACGATGAGCAGAGCCAGTCTCCACCCGTGGTACATGGACTCTTGGATGTTGACTCCCAGGATAGTTTGGAAGATGAGCTCCAGGCCGGCCCATCTGGTGTGCCAGGGACCAACAGGTCCCAGGCCCCCATCCTCCCCACTACCATGTCTGCTGCAACAACAACAGCTTAGCAGACCACTGCAGTCACGGCCTGTGCCTCCACCGCTGCTACCTCCACTACCACCACCAGTACCACCTGCAGCACCCTCCCTGTCCAGAGGATGACCACCCCACACCAACAACTGTGGACGGCAGGGAGAGTGTGTGGGGACCCACAGTGGTGAGGCAACAGGTCCATGGCAGCAGGGTAGGTGGGAGGACCAGGGTCACCCCCAGACCTTAGGAGGTTGGCACACCATCCCTGGACCACTTCACCAGAATCATTGGGCATATGAACAGGTCCAGGGACAAAGTGGCCGGTCTGATGAACTATTACGTGAGCTCATGCTGCTGATGAGGTCCATCGACACACGCATTGGACAAATGGTGGACCTCATGGCCCAGCAAGTGGTGTTACTGAGGGACAGGCCTGCATCCCAAACAGCACCTCCACCCCTCTCTGTTGTGCTGCAGGATGACAGTGCACCATCCACCAATTTGGCCACAGAGAGGGGTGAGTCCTCAGACGCCACTGGCCATGCAGCAGGCTCCCCCCGCCAAAGCGATCAAGGGGGCATCTAAAGAAGAGCCTGGGAGTCTCTGGAAGCAAAGCACCAGCCACACGCCAGTCTCAGAGCCAGCCCTGATGGCAACCCTCTTCCCCACTGCATTGACTGTTTGGACTGTCCTTCCCCACACTGCCTTGTGAATGGCACCTGTCTGTTGGACTGGGTCACCACATCGATGTGGTGTCTTTTCTTGCATCTCATTTACCATGACTGTCAACTCACTGCTCCATCACCACCTTTATATAAATATGTCCGCACCCCTCACATGTCAACTTTGTATATAAAATACCTTACTCACTTCAATTGGTGCAGCTTTGTCTTTAGTGCAATATTTACAGTGTTCAAAATGTCCAAAAGATGTACAGTATGCAGGCCTGGATAATTTTGAGGCACCTAGGGAGACACAACAGAACAACAGTCACTGGCGTTAGAGTGGCATCACAGACACCACCAAACATCCACATAAGTCTACAGGCAGACAACACAATGTGCAACAGGTGTCAACAAACAGAGTTCTGTATATGTTCAAATGTGAAATATTACTGCCACATTTCCACACACAGGTGACTCAACATGTGCCTGTCTGTACCATCCGCACATAGCCCTTCACAACAACAGCAATCACACCAGACAATGTACAAGTTGTACCTCGTCACCACCTTCAAGCGAAGTTGCGGGTGATGAGCTGTTGACGCATGTCAACTCCTTCCTCCTCTCCACTGTCCTCATCACTGGACTCAGGGCCCTGAACAGGTGGGGGCCTTGGGTCCTAACCAGCATCCAGGAGCAGGGGAATCCCATTGTGAATGGCCATGTTGTGGAGCATATAGCAGGCCACAATGATCTTGCAGACCTTCCCAGGCGAGTATGACAGTGCACCTCCAGTCCTGTCAAGGCAGCGGAATCTTGACTTGAGCAGGCCAAATGTTCTCTCAATGACACAACGTGTCCTGCCATGGTCCTCATTGTACCCGATGTCAGCTGGGGTCCTGGGATTCCGTAGTGGGCTCAGCATCCATGGACGGCTGGGATATGCAGAGTCACCTATGAATGACAAACATACATTGCAATATTGCACAGGCAGAGGGCAGCAGGTCACACACACTACACACCATATCACTAGGCATACTCACCCACAATCCAAGCATGTCCGGGAAGCAGATTAGCCATCAGCCTGGGCACAATGCTGTTCCTCAGGATGTAGGAGTCATGGGCTGAGCCAGGAAATCTGGCACACACATGCAATATGGTCATGTCCGCAAGGCACACCACCTGCACATTGAAAGAGTGATAATATTTTCTATTCCTAAAAATTTGCTCACTCGCCTATGGTGGCACACATACCAACATGGTTGCAATCTATGGCACCAGCAACATGGGGGATGTTCCCAAGTGGATAGAAGTCTCCCTTCACACCAGCCAATTCTGCTCCCCTGGGGAAATGTATGTATCAATCCTTATATATCATCATGGCTGCAAGAACATCCCTCAGCACCAGGCTGAACATGGGTTGCAAAATACCTGCAGCGCTGGCCACGGTCTCCTGGAAGGAACCAGTTGCAAAAAAGTGGAGGGCTGCCATCACTTTGTATGTAGGTGTGAATGCTGTTGGGTAGTGGCGACGAGGCTGCAGGTGGGGCTCCAACAGATCACAAAGGGTCTTCAGTGTTGGTCTGTCGAGGCAGAATTTGCAAATGATCGCTATATCCTCCATGTCCTCCAGCACTGTCAGGTGACGTATGAGATTAGGCCTCCTCCTAGTTGAGATGTAAATGGACACATGTCAATGACAACCATCACGAGATGGCCACAGCACATCCCGTTAAGGATGTCACGGAAAAACAAAGACTGCCATGAGAGATGCATGGCACACCAGCTTACATTGGTGGACATTTGAGACACACAGAGGGCACACCTCTCCATTTACAATACACAAGTGCCCCAAAGAACACATAGGTCAATGTGATTGCACACATGCTGAACTCCACATTTCACATGTGCACGGCTCGTGCCGTACCATCCACCAATGTGTGTAGAATTACCATGACTGTTTCATACCCATCTGCTGTACCTGTCACACCTCAATGCATCATGTGAACTTGGCACACATCCACAACCCCATGATAACAGTAGCTGGAAAACTGTCACTTGTGTGCATGAGCTGATATTAAAGCACAAGTAAGTAACAACACCATACAGTGAGACAAGCCTTGCCAAGGTCAGCACTGACGCACAACACATTGATTGGTTACACATTATTGACACCAGCTTAACACTGTCAAGCATCATCAACCATCAAATGCAGAAGTGACATGGCAGGGACCACGTGCGTCCACCTGTGGATTATATGGAATAATGGCATTGTGTGCACAATGATGTGCCCTTAACCATGTTGCTGCAGTGTACTGATGCAGTGTTCATGATGGACATTGCCATTGCATGTGCCCAAAATTGCGGTAGCTACCACCTGGCCATGGCGGTGTGACACCAGCACCACCCCCTTCACAAGTGCGGTAGCCATTGGTATGGAGACATGGGTAGATGGCGGTGGGCATGCTCCGCGACCCAAATCACGGTAGCTACCGCCTGCCCACGGTGGTGTGACACCAACACCACCCCCTTCACAAGTGCGGTAGCCATTAGCATGGAGACATGGGTAGGTGGCGGTGGGCATGCTCCGTGACCCAAATCGCAGTAGCTACTGCCTGCCCACGGCGGTGTGACACCAGCACCACCCCCTTCACAAGTGCGGTAGCCATTGGCATTGAGACATGGGTAGATGGCGGTGGGCATGGTCCGCCACCAAAATCGCGGTAGCTACTGCCTGCCCACGGCGGTGTGACACCAGCACCACCCCCTTAACAAGTGCGGTAGCCATTGGCACGGAGACATGGGTAGATGGCGGTGGGCATGCTCTGCCACCCAAATCGCGGTAGCTACCGCCTGCCCATGGTGGTGTGACATGCACCAACACCACCCCCTTCACAAGTGCTGTAGCCATTGGCATGGAGACATGGGTAGATGGAGGTGGCATGATCTGCCACCCAAATCGCGGTAGCTACCGCCTGGCCACAGCAGTGTGACACCAACACCACCCCCTTCACAAGTGCGGTAGCCATTGGCATGGAGACATGGGTAGATGGCGGTGGGCATGCTCCGCAACCCAAATCGCAGTAGCTACTGCCTGGCCACGGCGGTGTGACACCGCCATGGGGCATTGCCTACAGCCAATGGGAGCAATGATTGTAGTGGCATGATGCAGTTTTGAAAATCGTGGTAGGCGTGCTCGCCAAGGCGGAGGCGGTCATTGGATGCTTTTGAATGAAGCTGAGCTGTACAACCAATTGTGGCAGCTTTGCACCTTACAAATGACCCCAGGGGGCTATAAATCTGGGAGAGTGAGCCTCACATTTCCACTGCTCACAGAGCCTGCTGCCTGGGACCCTCTCCTGCTGCTGCCTCAAGTGCCTGCTGCCTAGGACCATTTCCTGCTGCTGCCTCAAGTGCCTGCTGCCTGGGACCCTCTCCTGCTGCTGCCTCAAGTGCCTGATGCCTGGGACCCTCTCCTGCTGCTGCCTCAAGTGCCTGCTGCCTGAGACCCCTCACCACTCACTTCCACCACAGGAGTTTCATGTCCACAGGGATAGCAAGGACAGAGAAGATCTGTGCCAGTCCATTCACAAGTGAGGAGCTGGAGGTCCTATTGGACGAGGTGCTGGCACAGTACCCAAGGCTGTATGGTGGCCCCAATGTAGTTGTAAGTCATCATTAAGGGACCTGTAGGGCAGGGGGGTGTCAGACATGTAGTTGTGCTGCTGCAGTATATGCCTGAGGGTGTGGGGTTGTGTCATACACTGACAAACAAACTGTCTCTAGGGCGAGGGAGTGTGTGCCTCCCAATGTCACTGTTTTCCCTGCCTGCAGTTGTATGTGTGAGTGGAGTGTGTTACATTGTCAGCCATACAGAGTCACAGGATGTTGGACATGTAGGTGCCAGGACAGTAATTGCTCGGGTGAATGTTTCTGTGTGACCCTGTTGTCCGACTCAGTGTGAACCCAGAGACTAGGCCCAGTGCCTGCCCACCCAAATGAGAACACATCACCGAACTTACATGGTCCTTGCTCCTGTTCATTCACACTGAATAGAAGATGTGCACCATCTCAGCCCTATATAATTGCACACAAACACACTTCTGTAGATGGCTATTTTGTTGGTGAGTTCATGTGACCCGAGGACATACACATTACAAACACATATGTTCACAGGACATGCTCATTGAATGCTGCCCAGTCATGCACACAGTGCTTTGAGACACAGACACAGGTAGATATGTGATATATGTAGTGAGCAGACATGCATGGGACTGGTGATGTCTGCAAACTACTGAGGGGGCTCAGTGCAGTCATCCTGCATGTGTGTGAGATTATCAGGGACCCTCCACGCCCTCATGTATACATGCAATCACATTTGTTTGGCTTATGCAAAGTGCCCTTGTGAGGTGTCCCCCAGTTTGGGATGGAGGGAGATTACAATAGGTCATGAGTCTGTGTCTTGCTACTGTACTGATCGATGTGGGTACTTGACACTGTGTCACTGGTCATTTACCCTTCTTTTCTCCGATACCTGCAGCTCAAGGTACACCAGCGTAAGGTCGTGTGGAGAGCCATTGCAGCAAAGGTGTGAGCCCTGGGGGTATCCAACCGACGACGCACCCACTGCCACAAGAGGTGGGACAACATAAGCCGGCTGGGAAAGAATGTGGCAGAGATGACATTGGTAAACAGAACAAGATGGCTGGTCAGGATTGTTTTAAGAAACATCAGGACCCACACAGCCCATATGTGCTGCGTGGCCAACAGTTTTATATTACAAAAGAATTTATTTTAATTTATAATCCAGTTTCATTAGTTCATCCAAAGATGACATTAAAGGAAAGTCCTGTCAAGACAGACAGTTCAAAAACATACAGTTGTGTGCACAATATATACAAGTGTACAAACATTTACAGTGAATACTCAAAATTTCACAACACCAAAAAGAAGCTTAATACAAACTGATTACATTCCAAACCAATTGCAACATGAAAAACATTTACACAAAGCAAAATATTACATATGGGAAGAATAACTAGAATACCAGTGGACAGGCGGAGCTGAAGGTGGGATAAGGTTGCCTGCCTATCTCACAAAACCTGTGATGGAATGTTTATAAGATTGCCAGCAAGGGCCCACAAAAGTGGTATTAGTTAGTCCCTAGCTGCAGCCTTTTTCCTTGTCACAGGCTGGGGTCAACGCGTTTCGAACCGTAGATATTGTAGGTTCTCCTCAGGACAGGGACTGGGTAAGAGCTTCTCTGCACAACGAGCACAAAGGCTGCAGGAGTGAAGGTGGACTGCAAATCAAAAGAAGTATTCTGTAGTTAGTTGAAAGGGTGTCATAAATCAGGGCGCCCGCGAGGCGGTGCGCGGTCGATTAGTGGGGCGGCTCACATACTTTTTCTTGTACCAACTGCACGTGATTACAATTGCAGGGGGACGGCTGGGGGAGGTTTGAGGGGTACCCTTCCACTTCTTGGGGATACAAAATGGCTTCCCTGTCAGGTCTGCATGACTCCACCTCCAAGTGCCACTATGCCAACTGCTCCACACAGCCCTCCAGCTTGCCAAACCACTGATAGCCCTATATCACCTGGCCTTCTGTCTCCCCAGTCAAGTGTTCCTGCTGTCCCGACATACAGCCATATCCAAGTCTGCCTGACAGCCAAATGTGAGTGGCAGTCCCCCTCATACACCTGACTCTCATACAGGGGTGATAGTCCTTCCCATTGTTTGCCACCTGGGTGTTTTGCTGGTTATGGACGGGTACAGTCAAACACACTCACTGTGCAGCTTCTCATGTCCTGACTCAGCACTTCTCCCTGCACACTGGCCCTGTTGCTCTGCTGTGTTGGACTCTCCCCTGTGCAGCCTCTCATGTATTTGCTGTGCCACCTGCCATGGACACCGGCTCTGTTGCTCTGCTGTGTTGGGCTCTCCTCTGTGCCATGGAAACTGGCCCTGTTGCTCTGCTGTGCTCTCCCCTGTGCCATGGACACTGACCCTGTTGCTCTGCTGTTTTGGGCTCTCCCCTGTGCAGCATCTCATGTACTTGCTGTGCCACCTGCCATGGACGCTGGCCCTGTTGTTCTGCTGTGTTGGGCTCTCCCCTGTGCCCTGGACACTGGCCCTGTTGTTCTGCTGTGTTGTGCTCTCTCCTGTGCCATGGACACTGGCCCTGTTGTTCTGCTGTGTTGGGCTCTCCCCTGTGCCCTGGACACTGGCCCTGTTGTTCTGCTGTGTTGTGCTCTCTCCTGTGCCATGGACACTGGCCCTGTTGCTCTGCTGTGTTTGGCTCTCCCCTGTGCAGCCTCTCATGTACTAGCTGTGACACCTGCCATGGACAATGGCCCAGTTGTTCTGCTGTGTTGGGCTCTCCCCTGTGCAGCCTCTCATGTACTTGCTGTACCACCTGCCATGGACACTGGCCCCATTGGTCTGCTGTGTTGGGCTCTCCCCTGTGCAGCCTCTCATGTACTTGCTGTGCCGCCTGCCATGGACACTGGCCCTGTTGCTCTGGTGTGTTCGGCTCTCCCCTGTGCCATGGATACTGGCCATGTTGCTCTGCTGTGTTAGGATCTCCCCTGTGCAGCCTCTCATGTACTTGCTGTGCCACCTGCCATGGACACTGGCCCTGTTGTTCTGCTGTGTTGGGCTCTCCCCTGTGCCATGGACACTGGCCTTGTTGCTCTGATGTGTTGGACTCTCCCCTGTGTCATGCCTACTGGCCTTCCTGTTTGTAGTTTGCCTCTGCAGATTATCTTACATATGATCAGCAGTTTGTGCCTTGTTCTTGTCTACTGTTGTTCTACTGTCACATCTGTGCAATATGTGAATAAAGACAGTTACTCCTTTTGTGTGTTTCGTCAGTGTCCTTGCTGATTAAAGTTATTTTGGTGTGTGCATTTGGTTGCCTGTCCCCCATGCTCTATGTGTCACTTCAACATTGCCAGGCTCTTTGCCCGCATCACAGTTTTAGACAGGGGTGACAGTGTCTTCAGTCCATTCAGACACTGAAACTAGTGTTATCTGTTATGGCTATTTTACCTGTCATGCAGATCTCTTTTTAGTGGTTTGCTATTGTTGGCTACATTGTTGCCATGTCAGGTTGTGGGACACTGCCAGCACAGGATGTGATGCTGTGCACAGGTTTGCATGCAGGCTGGGCAATGTCATGATGTATGTGTGTTATTCCTGTATATGTGCCCAGCTGTGTATGTGTATGGTCATCTTGTGTTGGCCCTTAGTCCTGGTCCCCTGGCCCACATGATATGTGTGCTCTTGGGTGGTCAAGAGGTGTGCAGTGTGAAGGGTGTGACTTTGTGGGTGTGACTTTGTAGTGGGTGTGGATGTGTGCGTGTGACCCTGGATTGTGATAGACGCTCATGTGTCATCCAGGAGTTGTGTGCCTGTTGTTTGGATTGTCCTGCCCTGTGTAAATGATTGTATGCACATGTGTGAGTTGTCTGTTGGCACTGTGCAGTGTGTTGGTGTGTCCAGGCAGTTCTGTGTGACTCCTCCTTGTTGTTTTGGTCACTTATGAGTGTGCAAAGTATGTGACTTGCACATCAGTGTTGTGTTTGTTTGATCATCAATGTGTCTTGAGTGTGTTTGTGTAGACTGTGTGACCCTGCTGCTCCTCACTGGCATTGTGTTTGTGTTTCTCATCATGCATTGCAGGCACATGGTGCCTTTTCTCCTCCTGTATGGCATGGTGTGTGTGGCATGGTGTGTGTGGTGTAATGCCATCCACTATGTGTGCCACTTGTGGCTAGCCATTGTGGGTCTGCACTCCCTCTATCTGTGTATGGTACACCCCTTGCATGTCTACTACTGACATGCAAGTCAGTTGACTTTGATGTCAGCTGTCCCCTTGGTTTACATGTATATGTGCCTCACCATCACTTCATTTGTGAGACTGTGCCATGTGGTGCAGTTCTTGGGCCAAGAGTGATGTTCCACTCTGGACATTGCTCCAATGGTTTAAGTGTGATGTTCTTGTGCTATTAATCAGTGAGGATTGCTCATGTGCACTTCAGCTGTAAGTGCTGCCCAGTGCTCTGGTGAAGATGGTTCTGCTCTTGTATCCCAGAGTGGTGCATCCTGTTGTTGTTGTGTTGGATGTCTGTGTGTTGGCTGTGGTATTGCTTCACTTCCTGGGTGTGCTGTTGTATTTGTGCTGTGCTGTTTGTGGTGTGTGTGTTGAGGTTGTGTCAGTCATATCTATGTGTGGCTGTTGTGCCTGTTGTGCACACACTGCTTATTGTGCATACAGTGCTGTGTGTGTGTGTCCTTGGCACTGTCTGATGTGCATCCCCTGATGTCCTGTGGTGTTTGTTGATTTTAAATTTCATGTGCAACTGTTGTTGGTTTGATGTGGCAGTGTAGTTCTGTGCAGGTGCATTTCTTGTGTGATTTGTGGTATGTTGTGTTTGTTTTGTTCCTGAGTGATGATGTTGTGCACTCATGTTGTGTCTGTGCTCCCATTGCCTTTCCACAGTTTGGCTGGCAGGGTATGTCTGTTTATGTTTGGGTTCTGTGTGTGTTCCTGTGCTGTTTGTGTGTTGTTATTGGGCAGGCATCTGTTCAGGCTTCCCTGTGTGTGTGTTATGTTTGTAGCTACACCCAGGGTGTGTGTTTGTTTGTGTGTGTATGTGCTGGCAAGGATTGTCAACCTTCAGTGTGTGTGGCACTGGTGTTGTGTGTTCCTTGTCAGACACTCCTGCAGTGGCTGTCTCCCTGTTTTTTTGTTGTATGGTGCAGGGTGTGTTTTGTGCTTGCCTGTTGCTGTGCTTGTTGCTGTGCATGGGGGTGCACAGGATGGGCACCTGACCTGTGACTTGATGGGGTGTGTTGATGTGTGGTTGGATGGAGTGTGTCCCTGTGGTGTTTGTGCCCTGCCTATGCCTTGGAGTGGCCCTGCCTTCTGCATTGTGCGCATGTGTTGACCGCTGCGGTGACGTGACCAGGGCCGGGACGTTGCTGCTAGTTTGCGGTCGATGTGTGTGCAGGATGCAGTGGGGTGACTTGGTGGCAGGTGGGTCATGTGTGGGTGCCCCTATGGATATATTGTTACCCCCAGCAGGGTGTCTGTGGTGGAATTGCACTCTGTGTCAGCCTGTATGTTGTGTGTTGTATTTGTGTAGTTGCGTACCCGCGGCGTAGTCCACGGCGGCCCATTTGATGGTAGTGCTGTAGCAGGTACATCACCGGATGCATATGTAGGGCTGGGTCCATGGCGTTCATGACCGGGTGGTGTGGACCGGGTCTCTGCTATCGCGCTCCCTGCGGTGCGTCTGCCTGTTTGGGCCATCCTAATTTGTGGAGCGGGGCGGATGTCATTCCGCACGGTGGAGAGTCTCCATTGGCTCCCACCACCGCGGTGGCGGGTGCACTTTGATGGCGTTGCGCGGCGCTCCGTGGCGGACGGGAAATGGGAAATGTTTTGCTATACTAATATGGCGGACGTGAGTACCGCTGCTCGCGGGCGGAAAAAGCCATTTTTCCGCCCCGCCAGCACTGCTATGGTGCCACCGCCCGACATCCTAATGGACCCCAAAATGTCTATTTTAGTCATAGTGTCAAAAAAACAAGATATGGCATTACTAAACAGGTAATTTGTCAGGAGATTGCTAGACATTTTGTGTTTAAAAAAGTGGATATCTATTCTCTCTTTCGCGAAGTGCATCATGCCTTGAATACTGTATGCTGAATATGTTTCTGAATGAAAACTGTTTTTGAATTACAAACGTAGTTTGACTTATTGCACGAAATAGGAGTCCTAGACCAATTGTTGTTCTATACCCTGAGTTATTCTAACACAAAGGGCTCAGAGAAGACATCACTTGGCATTCTATTGTGTGTGCCCCCCCCTCCTCTTCGGGCATATGTGGGGGGGGGTTACCGAGTGGCCACAATTGTTGCTGCCTTTTCTGTCTAGAGAGGCCCGATTAAAATGAAAAGGAGTGCTTCTGAAAACTACCATAATTCAGTTAGAAGGAGCGCAGAAGCTCCAATATCATATTAAGGCTCCCATTTATATGGTATTTATTTTTTTATAATTTCTGTCTGTATTTATCCATATTTATTTTATGTCAACTTTATCTGAATTTATCCATTTTTAGCGCTCGCGAAACGAAGAGCCCTTTTGAAGGGGAGTTAAAAAATGGCCCTTGAAATTCCTCACGCTTGTGCGTGTGGTTTCCATTTGCGCCTGCTATTGGCCTTTGCGTGCATGTTTGCTTTAAAGCTCACACGCAATTGGCCAGAGGCGGGCGCATAGCTAGCCCATGGCCTACTGGTGTCTGTTACACGTAGAAATGTGCGTAATAGACACCACGTGGCTCACTGTGGCGCGCATGCACCACTCGCTGCTTTATTTGCTTTACGAAAGGGAAAGCGATCGCTTTCCTAGTTTATAATAGCCGTGGCTCATTTATTTTTTTACAAAAGCCATCCGTGCCTCTGGTTTTATTCATGCAGTCTGCAATAGGAAAACTCCGGTCATGCAATCTATTTACTAATTGTGTTTAAAACACAAAACAGTGGTGTTGGATGTGCTGCTGATTATGTATTATTAATCATATATTGGTAGTGGTCTCTGCCGACGGTTCAATTTGTCGTGAAATTGAATATATGTAGCACATAGAAACTGGCCTTCCATGTAGGGTCTGGAAGGAGAAGAGAGGGGCAGACCAATCAAAGCACTAACCACAGCAGACCCTGCCCCTAGTTTCACAGTTCGGAGTCTCACATTATGAAAGACCCTCTCGCTCCTTCTTTGTGGCCTCGGAGACTGCAATGACGTCACAGGCCCTGACCTAACTCTTCTCTGCGCGCATTATTGAGGCAAAAGCCCCCATGCTCCTGGGCATTTGTAGGGGGGATGTCTGGGGCGTAACTGTACTTGGTAAGGCACTCACAGAAGTATTTTCTGCATATGTTGCATACAGGTTCACAGACTAAGTGAAGGCCGGGTGCTATCTAGAGGTGAAGGCTTGCAAACGCTCATCATTGGCATGGCCTGGGACAGTCTTAATTCCCCTTACATTCGTACTAAACTTGGGCTACCTGTCTGTGGTAAGTTCTTATTACCTTTTTTTCTTTTTCTTGGTGCTTACTTCTTTACTAATACCGTCTCTAAGCGCTGCAAACCGCAGGTCTCACTGAGCCATTGACTTGAGATCATGTTAACCTTTGAACTCATCTACGTCAGTACGGACATTCCATGGGTTTTGGGTGCGGGCCTTCTCTTCTGGCCCTCTCCTGAGTGCCTATTTGCATTAAGACCCTACATTCAGAATCCAAGCAGGGTTACTGTGCGTGTTGTAAATCACGTGGAAATCTTTTGTTTCACTGTTGTTCTGTGCCCTGAAGAAGGCTAGTGTGAGGAAAATGAACGACCTATGGCGTAGTTTCTGCACATGCTGTATATGATGAAAGAGTCACTGCGAGGGACCTCGGCATAAGTTTCCATATTGGGAGCATGAGAATGCAGCGTCAACCAGCTGTTTATGCAGCTTTGTGTGTGCATAGGCGTGGAGTGCGGGACAGGAGTGTTTTTGAAGGAGGGGCAAATGTTTGACACCCGACGCCTGCTCTCTAGTACCTTCACTTGAGGCAGCTTGCGACTTTGCCCCAGCCCCGGGGGTATTCGCGGCAGCCCTTCCTTCTGAGGCGTCCAAATGTTTAGAAGGGAAAGTTGAAGGCTCTCCTGTCTGGGGTCTGCCCTGACAGCTGTTCCACTGGCACTCGCGAGCCACAGATGCTGCTGATCGCCTGGGGACAAGGCTGAGCTCACGCAGATCCAGGCAGGAATGAACCGGAAACCCACTTTCAGCAAGAGTGCTGACCCTTGGTGGCCCCAGGAAGTCACGAGGATGTCAAGGGCAGGTCCTGGCCATAGTGCAAAATGACAGCTGTGCACAGTGATGCCACAGTGCACAAGGACAGCTGTGCATGGTGATGCCACAGTGCACAAGGACAGCTGTGCATGTTGATGACACTGCCCACAGAGCAGAAGGCCAGCTGTGCATAGTGATGTCCCTGGCCACAGTGCACAAGGCCACCAGTGCACGGTGATGCCACAGTGCACATGGACAGCTATGCACGGTGATGCACAGGGTCAGAGCTGATTTGCATATAGCCAGTGTCTAACCCAGGGTGGTGTGGAGTGCAAAAAAACGATGGATTTAGGCCCAGATCCTTGTACTGGGGTGAATGTATGACATTGTTCTACATTCTGTCCATCAGCTGTGTTTTTTGCAATTTTCACCCCGAGTGGGCTGGGTATACTCAGACGTGAGTCCCAGGCTCTCCACACCACTGGAGTCAAGCTATCCAGGCTGAATGAAGGCTGATAGCCAGAAACCGGTCCTTGGATGCTTGATTCCGGTCTGGGAAAGACATGGCTTGGTAGTTCGGACTGGACTGTTCCCATGAGGCACAGGGTCAGAGCTGATTTGCATATAGCCAGTGTCTAACCCAGGGTGGTGTGGAGTGCAAAAAACCGATGGATTTAGGCCCAGATCCTTGTACTGGGGTGAATGTATGACATTGTTCTACATTCTGTCCATCAACTGTGTTTTTTGCAATTTTCACCCCGAGTGGGCTGGGTATACTCACACGTGAGTCCCAGGCTCTCCACACCACTGGAGTCAAGCTAATCAGGCTGAATGAAGGCTGATAGCCAGAAACCGGTCCTTGGATGCTTGATTCCGGTCTGGGAAAGACATGGCTTGCTAGTTCGGACTGGACTGTTCCCATGAGGCACAGGGTCAGCGCTGATTTGCATATAGCCAGTGTCTAACCCGGGGTGGTTTGGAGTGGAAAAAAATGATGGATTTAGGCCCAGATCCTTGTACTGGGGTGAATGTATGACATTGTTCTACATTCTGTCCATCAACTGTGTTTTTTGCAATTTTCACCCCGAGTGGGCTGGGTATACTCAGACGTGAGTCCCAGGCTCTCCACACCACTGGAGTCAAGCTATCCAGGCTGAATGAAGGCTGATAGCCAGAAACCGGTCCCTGGATGCTTGATTCCGGTCTGGGGAAGACATGGCTTGGTAGTTCGGACTGGACTGTTCCCATGAGGCACAGGGTCAGAGCTGATTTGCATATAGCCAGTGTCTAACCCAGGGTGGTGTGGAGTGCAAAAAAACGATGGATTTAGGCCCAGATCCTTGTACTGGGGTGAATGTATGACATTGTTCTACATTCTGTCCATCAACTGTGTTTTTTGCCACATGCATGTTTGTTCGAGTACACGGCTGTCTAGTGCAGGAAGAAACAAAGTTTGCCTAATGCTTTCAAGATGACCTGCATAACATACCATTGGCCCAAATGAAACAAGCATTTGCAATGCAATAGGTCTCGCATTTGCGAGAGTTTAAGCTATTGGCATTGTGAATGGCAACTCATTTTATTTATGTTTTTAAAACCAACACTTACATAAAAGGCATTGTCATTTACAATGCCAACAGCTCAAACTCCTGCAAATGCGAGACCTATTGCATTGCAAATGCTTGTTATTATGGGTTTTGTGAAAAAAGTAAAGCTGAAACCAGTATATTTCCACATTTATTTAGCCATTAAAGTTACAATGTGCCAGGGGGTGCATTTGCACACTTGGTATGTAAGGTCCTGCCCCCTCCCTGCACCACTGTGTAAAGGCGCCCCTGGCGCCTTGTAAAATGGTGGATTAATTCCTCTTGAGTCCTGAGGGTCCCTGGGGGCCAACTATCCCACCAGGTACCTCCAGTAAGCGCCACAGAGCTGCGTTGCAGAGAAGTGTAAAAAGGGGCATGGCCTCTGAACACCTCTTTGCAACGCTGCTCCCTCACGCATACTGGAGGTACCTGGTGGGCTAGTTGGCCCCCAGGGACCCTCAGTATTCAAGGGAAATTAATTCCCCCATTTACAAAGTGCCAGGGGGTGAGTTTACTGAGTGCTGCATTTAGGGGGCGGGGCCTCCGCCGCAATGCCAGCTTTATTATTTTTTATTTTATTTTACAAGGGGCAGGCTGTGTGCCCCCCCTCCTTTTACATTAATTCCGGCTCCTGGGACCCCATCCCCCGGGGCATGGCCACATTGTTTAAAAAATCTTTTAAAAGGAGGGGGGCTCCATGGCCCGCCTCCTTAGGCCTCAAGTGCCCCGGCGACTCCAACTCCTGGGGCTGTGCCTCATTTTTTGATGTTGTTATTTTTAATTAAAAACATTTTTTTAAAAATTGTTATTGACGGAGGGGGCCGCGTGTCCCCCTTCTGGGCCACTTCTGGCCCCAGGGACCCCATTCCCCGGGGCCGGGCCTTTTTGTTGGGGACCGTGGAGGGAGCCCTAATGCCCCCACAGTCCGGCTGGCTCCCCGCCTCCTGCGGGAGCCGGCATTGCTTTTCCACAAGGGGAGCTGCTAAGATGCAGCTCCCCGTGTGGAAAAGCAATCTGGTTTGGAATTTGTAAGTGAGAGCAGGAAACCTGCTCTCGCTTTCAAAATCCAAACCAGTGTTAGCTATGGTGGGGCGGGTGCGGTGCTCCCACCCTACTATAGCAAACAGCAGTGTTCCGGGGGTGGTCACCCCGGGAGACTGCAGGAGCTGGTCCCAGGGGTGGCAGTCCCCAGGGCCATGGAGTGGGCTGCGTGGCCCCCTCCCACCTAGTGCACAGCCCCAAGGAAGTGGTGGTCCCGGGGCTTGGGGGTCTGTAACAGAGCCCCGCATTTTCAATTTAGTGCCCCGGGCAGGTGGCGGTCCCCGGGGCGTGTGGGGGCCTCGAGCCCCCCGCACACAGGTTTATCTATGTTTTTAAAAGATCTCGGGGTTGGAGGTCCCCTGGGGCAGCGGGGGCGCCATGTGCCCCCGCAAATAATTAATAAAAGCCCCGGGGTTGGCGGTCCCTGGGGCAGCGGGGGCCCCCGCGGGCCCCCGCATATATTTGCTGCAAATGCCCCTGGGATCTGGCCCATCTGGCGGCCTCAATTAAATGAAGCTCGAGAGCCCGTGTTAATTTTTTTTACAGTTTCATTGTGATTCGCAACCCCAGCGCAAATTTTGCCGAAATTTAAATGGGACCCCCTGAGCTGGCCTAGGGGGTCAGGGTGTTTCTACCCTTCACCCTTTTCTTTTTTTTTACCTTTGTTTTTCTCTTTTTCTTGTGACTCGGTTCTACTTAGTCACAAGATGGCTGCCAACACTTTCTGGTTTGGAGTGTTGACAGCCAATTAGAATAAAGCTCGTGCTCGGGAGGGTTCTCGAATCCACCACTGCCCTAGATATCGAAACTTTTGTTTTTGTAATTTCTCTGCAACTACTGAACGGATTTACACCAATTAAAAAAAAAGGTCGCTTTCTGAACAAAGCACTACCTTTTTGCCAAATTTGGGGTAATTTCGTTCCTGCAGTTCGGGCTGTAGCCTGCCTCAAAATTTCCTATGGAAATTAACATGGGGAAAATGTGTTTTGAACCCTCCTTTTTTCTCAAGCCCCGCTTGACGTATCTCCTCCAAACTTTCAGGATAGGAGCTGACCTGGATAGACTTTTGTTGGAGAGAATTTTGCGAAGATTTGTCGAATGACGCCAACGTTCTTAGCAAAGTAGGTAATGTAGTTTTATGACTGTATACCTATTGGTTGCATTGTGGAAATGTAATGTAATGTAAATGTAATTTGTACTTGTAAAGCGCACTAAATGATAGACTCAGTGGAGTATACCTGAGTTAGTTAAGTTAGGTGCTATAGGATTGCTATGTTCATTATTGAAAGATATGACAAAGACAGTAGGCCTGGTTCACTTATTGTGTAAATCATTTGTTAAAACCAATAGACATTTAAGAGTAGACTTGCATTGCACTGTGTTAATGTTGAAAACAACTATTTTGTTATATGGAGCTTCACAGACCCTGTAAATAAGTCTTTTGATAGTTGGAAACTCACACATTTGCATAGTAGATATACGAGTTTTTGTGCTGTTTACCCCTGCTGACAAACCCTTTCACTGTGATAATCATTGATAACCCCGCTTATGAATGTTTGTTTACTGTTTTTTGAATTGTACTTTTATATACACTTTTAATTTTATGACTGAAGCTTATGCTCAATTCAAAAGGCCTGAGTTGGTTATGATTGCAAGTCAATGATAAAGGCTATAACCCCTTCCTTGCTTATGATGGGCCCAGCTCATCATGAGGCACAGTGGAGCTGTGCTCATGACGGGCTGGGCACGTCATAACGGCCTGCCCACGCGCAATTGATTCCTTGCCTGTGCGGGAGAATCAATCATTGGACGGAGTAGTGACGAGCCCAGCTCGTCATGAGCACAGCTCCACTTTGCCTCATGACGAGCTAGGCTCATCACGACCACTGCAGCGCCGTGCTCCCCCTGCCCCCCCGCACGGTGGGGGAAATTACCCCTGCGGCGTATGGGTTAAGCTTGATTAGTCCATTGGGAAAAGTTATGTCACAGCCATAGGTATGACCTATATATTCTGAAAAGGTACCATTCAGGTTGTAGGCATGACTTATTAATTGTGTAAAAGACTCTAGAAAGGCATTTTTATATGTCATCTCACAGATTACAGCATTAGGTAAGGATTTTGATGATAGTTATCCCTCTGACAACCTGGAAAAATAAGATTTGCAGTTCAGAATTTTTATTAGGTCCTCTAAGCAGGAGTTGTATATTGTTTACCAACTGTATTTTTGTAGATATGTATTGTATTGTGAGTGTATTCCAGATAATTGCCTTGTGAGAAAGTTTGTGCTGAATACAGTAGGCCTGAGTAGATTATAGTAACAAACCAAAGTCGAAGACCAGAGACCTGATGGGTTCAATGGAAAAGGTTATTTTAGAGGCCATGTAGGGCAAAATGCCTGACTTATTTGTTTTGAAGTAAGGTGTGGAATTTTATTAGACTGTGCAAAACCTGGAGATATGTATTTTGTTACAGAGAATCTCACAGATTACTGTATTAAGCTAGGGTTGGGTGTTTGTGACCCCCTGAGGCGTCCCACTAGAACAAGCTGCACTGTTAGGATCCTTATTAGGCACCAAAAACAGGAGTTGCATATGACTTTGCTACTTTGACTGTGAGTGTTGTATAATACTAGGCACACAGTTCTGTTCTTGTTTCATTGTTATATATCTACACAACCTTCTGACTGTCCAGTTATAATTCATGTATACTGTTGTACACAACATGCATACTCGTGAATGCTGTTGTAAATGCTGCAGAAACCTTAACAGAAATGGTTGGAAAAAAGTATATGAATTTGCCAACTGTAATTTCCTACATAGTTATAACAATGTTATGATTGTATGACTGATGCTTTCCTTCTGGGAAAGCGTATTTTCTATATAGCAGGCCTTCATTGGTTATTGCGACAAGACCATTTAACAAACTTCAGGGAAAAGTTTTGTCAGATGGTATATGTATAAGAAATATTACACTAAAGGAAGTAGAACTGAGTTATTTTTTTATTTAAGGCATATGTTAAGGCCAATAGGCCTTCAAGAGTGGATTCTTAGTCACAAGCAAAGGCCACCCTTTCATATTTCCACAATCAAAACCGGAGCTCAGGGCACATCCGGGTAGGGGGGGGGGACTTTACAATTACTGTTCATAACTGTTTACTTGGCTGCTGCTATGTCTTTCACATCTGATGCTGACAAAGGTTGGAATATGACTGTATTTTATTACCAAATGGCAATGAACTCTGTTTAAAAAAAGAGTGGATTTTTATTATCACCCTGAAGTCTGAAGATGGGTATTTTTTGTTACATGGAATCTCGCATATTCCCTTAGAAGGCATGGGTTTTGGTGTTGACCACTTTCTTTGACAAACCCTATGGGGGGAGGGGGGAGATTTGCACTGTGATAATCTGTGCAGTGCCCTTTTAAGAGAGATTTGAGTATCTGCAGTGCCTACTTTGTAACAAGATGAGGGCCAGAGTCTTTCTTAGAAGGCCAGTGTAGCCTTCTCCACTCATTGCCCCTGCCAATTACAGAACCAATACAAGTACTGACCGTCGTTCATCTAGAAGTGTGACAATTCAAACTGTCACAGGTCACCCAGAGCTATAATAATGGTGTGAGCGGCAGCTGGTATTATTTTTTAATTCATATTGACTTATTAAATACTGTTGTTGTGCTTATCTCAAAAATATAAACATTTGACAGTGCCTCTATGTGGTGGACTGTCACTTAAGCCGGTGGTGACAATTAAGTTCTGGTATTGAGCATCAGAAACCACTGGTTTAAATTAAGCCAGGCATGCCATGGTGTGTGCAGCTTTGTATGTGTGTATGAGGAGTTTGATGAATTGGGAGCCAATAGAGCTCTTTGAGGTAGGTCTGATGTGAGTGCAGGGTTGAGGTTGAGGTCGAGCCTGGCTGCTGAGTTTCATATGGTTTGGATGGTTCTGGCCATTTGAGTTTTGATTCTAGCCCGGAGTGCATTTCATAGTCCAGTTTTCTAGTGATGAGGGCTTGGGTGAAACTTCTGCAAGTGTTGATGGGGAGCCATTTGAATATCTTCTTGAGCATCTTGAGCCTGTGGAAACAGGAGATGGTGACTTCGTTCAGTTTGCCGGTCATAGGGAGTTTGTTATAGATTACTTTTCTGAGGATCATTTTGTGGATTGACAGGAGGGGTGTGGGCCCAATTTCAGCAGGTCACCAGGTGGAGTTCCGGTGCAAGGTGCCTTCACGGATGATTACTATTCCTGCCTTGTCTGTGTTGGGCTTCAGGGAGTAGGTTTTTATCAATGTAGCCAGTTCGAAAATGCATTCAGAGAAATTGGTCTGGATGTTTTGCGTCTTGTAGGGGAGAGAGAGTATGAGTTGGGTGTCATCAGCATGGGATTTGATGTTGATTCCATGGGCACAGATGATGCTGGCGATAATGGTCATGTAGGCATTGAAATAATTGTGGCTGAGTGAGAATCCTTGTGGAGCACTGTAGATGAGGTTGACGATGATTGAGGTGAAAAGTGTCCGGCTGACCACTTGGGTGTGGCTTGTCAATGCAGTTGTTGGATAAGGATGAGAGATGGTGTTTAAGACTGTGAAAAAATAGTAGTTGCCTAGCATCTTCAGATCTGCTGATGATTTCTTGAGGAAGGGGAGTACTGTTGTGTGTTTCCTGCATTTGAGTAACTGGCTGTGATGCTTGAGTCATTTATGAATGGGGTGACAGCTGATCTGATGGGATCCAGTCCTTTAATGAAACCATGACAAGGGTAATGGTCCATGAGAGCTTGGAATTGTATGGACTGCATGGTCGCTGACTTTTTTTGAGTGGTAATGGTGGGCCAGGTCGTCAGGGTGGACCTCTGGGTGTTGGCAGAGATGGACTGGAGTGCTATGAGGGTAGATGTCTGGATGGTGATCGAAGTTTTCATCTATGCTGGTGATCTTGCTGCTGAAGAATAGGGATAGATGGGTGCAGAGGTCCTTGGAGGGGGTTACACTAGCTGAGCTTGCTGCCAGAGAGGTGAATTCTTTAACTCTGGCAAAGATTTTCTTGGTGCCCTTGGTGATGCTTTTTATGTGGCAAGTAAGTGCGGAGCATTTGGTGGCTCTGATTTGCTGATGGTAGCATCTGAGTGTAAATGTGTACATGCTGTTGATGGTGTTGTCCTGACTTTGTCTCCATTTGTGTTCAAGTTGCTTGCAGTGGCGTTTGGTAAGCAAGCCTGAGCTCTTCTGTATACCAGCTTCCTTTTGGTCTGGTTCTCGTGGCTTACTTTACGTTGAGAGGAGCCAGAGTATTTATGCAGGTAGTGATCCAGGCATTGGAGTTGGAAACGGGTTCAGAGAGGGTGTTGTTGTATTGAGGCTGGTGTAGTAGGAGTTTGGAAGACCAGGATGCTTCTGAGATCTTATCCAGGTGTGTTGTGAAGATTTGGTTATAGTGGTGTGAGATCGGTAGGCTGAAGTTGATGAGGATGTAGCTGTACCAGGTGATTGGTGTGGGTTTGCCTACTGTGATTGTGCTGATGATGGTGAAGATAGTGCAAAGGAGATGTATGGCAGCATATGTGGGGCCTTCCACTTGCTGGGTGAGTCTGCAGTTGGGCAGCTTCTTGAGATGGTTGGTCATGATGGGATCAGTGGAGTCCAGCAGGTGCAGTTGAGGTCAGCAAGGAGGATAAAGGCACTGCAGTTGAGGATTAGGGAGCAACAAAGCCTGTGAGGATACTTCCAAAGTTGGCGCATGGTCCGGCAGGTCAGTAGACAAGGGTGCTGTTCAGGGTATAGTTGGCAATGATGAGGAGTTTGACTGCAAGTGCTCTCTCTCGCTAGTGGTGCTTTCTGAGTTAGTGGAGTATTGGATACATTCTTTGAAGATGATAGTGATTCTGCCTCTGGGTGTGTCTGTCCTGTCTTTTATTCTTTTATCCGGATAGGATTGTCATAGCAATTACGGGGACCGATGAGGGAGTCAGGAAGATTTCAGTCAGGAACAGCAGGTCTGGTGAGCAGTCATGAGTCAGATCCCAAATTCTGGAAGTGATGTTCAGTGAGGGAGCAATAGTGAGGAATATGCATTACAGGGTGGGATGTAGTATAGTGGGGGATGTGTGTGAGGTGCTTGAATTTGAATTTGAATTTAAAAACATTTATTAAGCGCATGTATACTTGGTAGTTTCTTGGCGCTGGGGGATGCAAAAAACCTAGGAGACAGGGGAATGAGGACTAATGCGAGAAAGCTTGCAGAAAAAGAAAGGTTTTGAGCGCTTTACGGAACTCCAGATAGGAGGGTGTAGATCTAATAGTAGAGGGAAGGGAATTCCAAAAAGTGGGACCAAGAACAGCGAATTTCATGCCCCCAACTTACTCTTCCTAAACCGCGGCACAGAGAGAAGGGACTGGGTGGAAGAGCGTAGTTCTCAAGCGGGACTGTAGTTGTTAATTTCCGAGTTTAAAAAAGCTGGAGCAGTTCCGGCACGGGCCTGAAACATAGTGTATCCCAGCTTGAAGAGAGCCCGCTCTCTAACGGGGAGCCAGTGCAAGGCCTTTAGTAGGGGGGGTGATATGGTGAGATTTGGGAAGACCATAAATGAGGCGAGCAGCTTGGTTCTGGCCCAGTTGGAGACGCCGAAGGGCATAGGCGGGAATGCCATTGTACAAGATGTTACCGTAATATAGGCGCGACAGAACCATCGCCATCAAGATAAGTTTCAGTGCAGGAAAAGAAAAGAATCTGGAGATCTTTCTAATGGAGCGAAGGGCAAAAAAACAAGATGAGACCC
Organism: Lissotriton vulgaris; assembly: GCF_964263255.1. Lineage (NCBI taxonomy): Eukaryota > Metazoa > Chordata > Amphibia > Caudata > Salamandridae > Lissotriton > Lissotriton vulgaris. The sequence continues at coordinate 466,713,494 of NC_141699.1, read as the reverse complement.
CCGTGCTAATCTGGGAGTGCAGGGTAAGATGTTGGTTCAGCGTGATCCCAAGTGTTTTAACTGAGTGGGAAGGTGAAGGAGGGGAACCAAGGGAGGGGGGCCAAAACGTGGAAGTCCAGGGACTGGATGTACCACTGGTGAGGACCAACTCAGTTTTATCTGGGTTGAGTTTAAGGCGGTTAAAGTTTATCCAGTCCCTGATGAAAATCATAACTGATTGAAAACTGTGAATGGACTCAGGGGAGTGTGAAAGGTTAAAAATGAGCTGGAGGTCATCAGCATAATTGAAAACCGTGACCTCCAGCTGATGTAAAGCAAAAATCAGAGGGAAGATGTACAAATTAAAGAGAAGGGGGGAAAGGGAAGAACCCTGAGGGACACCACACTGCACCTTGCACGGGGGAGCAGAAAAGTCTGCCAGGTGAACAGCCTGAGTGCGGTCGCTCAAAAAGGAAGTAAGCCAAGCCGCCGCCTCCACACGGGTAAGAAGGATGGAATGATCAACCGTGTCAAAGGCGGCGGATAAATCAAGGAGGACCAGAGCCTGTGGCCGATTGGCGTCCATCCCCTCCCTGAGCTTGTCCATGACTGAGACCACCACTTTCTCGGTGGAATGGAGTGGACGAAAGCCAGCCTGGCAGGGGGCTAAACAGCCGTTGTCCTCGACAAAAGAGCTGAGGATTGTGGGAATATGGCACTCCAGGACTTTAGCCAAGTAGGGAAGGAGGGAAATGGGACGGTAGTTAGAGACGGAAGAGGGGTCCTCTCCGGGTATTTTTAAAATAGGGATAATTGTTGCTGATTTGTGATGGTTGGGGACAATGCCTTGTTTGAGGGAATCATTGAGAAAAGCCAAGGGGGGCGCAGGGCATGCTAGGAAGATCTCTCTCAATGCAAAGCAGGGCAAACATCGGAAGGGGAACCAGATTTGATTCGCGCCAACGGAATAGAAAATGTTTCCCTGGTCAAAGGAGGTATATGGGTAGGCTTGGGTAGAGTGAGGTGGCTGAAATCAAATAGCAGGTGATGCAGGAGAATGCATCTTCAGTGTTGGATGGTGAGGCATGGCAGCAGGTCTGGGAGATGCGACTGGGATTCCGGGAACGAAGGTTGCAGTGGAGTAGTGACGGTGAGGTGGGTGAAAGGAAGACTAGGGGTCTTGGTGTGGGCCATGGACAGGCACAGGCAAACTTACTTTGGTGCATCAGCTGCGCATACTCAAGAACATTTCTGCACTGCAGACTTCAATAAGTGAAGACAGTTTTTTGGTGGGAAACTAGTGCTATCACTTCCTTTTCAGATAGATAATGGGACAACAAGTGATGTCACTTGCTGTGCAGATGGATGTTTGGGGTGGTCCTAGGAGGATGGGACCACCACCAAATCGTTCAGCATGATGTGCTTTTTGTGTTCAAGGCATCTGCGCGGTTCTCTCCGTAGGTTAGGCAGGACCTCAAAATCATCACCTCTCTCTTTGCTTTATTTTAATTTTCACTTTTGTAAAATGACTATATGCATTTTAACATGTAAAACAGTTATTTTTTGTTTAACTAAAGGTACTACTTGCTATATTTTCATTTTCACTTTTGTGAGATGACTATATGCATTTCAGCATGTAAAGATAGTTATTTGCTGCTTTACTAAAGGTATGTGAGATTTCTGTTTTATTAATTGAGATGAGATGAGGGGAGTTTCATGAAACTATGAATTCAGGCAAAAACTCTGGAATAAGCTACTGCACCCTCCACCCCTATGATTAACAAGCATTGGCATAGCCAACAGGTCTCGCCTTTGGGACCTTATAAGTGTTTTACCAGAGCTATTGGCTTTACCAATGTTGTTAAGCTATGTTGGCACAAGGATCTAAACCTTACTTTAGTAGGTCAGGTGATGGGGCAAAGATCATGGTAGCAACCCAGTATGGAAAGATACATGTTTCATCAATAAATGTTTTGTGTAACAAGTAACGTGCTATGGTTAATTTACATGTAGTGGTGACAGCTGTGGGTATGTGTTAACTTTTCTGGCTCACTAGGAGTAATATTTAGGAATAATTAAATGGGGCGGCTAAAAAAGAGCTGCACTTGTGTTTCACCAGAAACGTTCTACGACCAGGGAATGAAGCAGCTTGTGCCAAAACAGATGGAAGTGAACAATGTGCACATGTCTTGTGCAGTCACACACAGTGGAAGGAGCTAACGGCTGCAGTGAATTGAATCACTGCCCTGAGCAGTGCACTCAAAATGTGAACAACGAAAAAATGGACGAGGAGGCTCATTAAAACAAATCCCCTTGAGACATCCAACCCTCTGTAATTAAAACATAAAGTAAAGAACTAAACATACATACATATATTTACATACCGAAAGGGAATTTATGGTAGCTCTCTTTATCTGTTAATCTATTCAACTGCTATTCACACCTTGACCCATCCCACTACGCTATACTGCGCCCGCACATGCTTCCTGCGGTGTATTCTCACTTGCTCCTCCGAGGTAGCTGTGGAGGAGGCCATGTTGCTAGCTGGTCACGGTGGTACCGGCAGTCCAGGAGGCATAGACAGCACCAGTTTACAGGTCCAACAAGGGAGCCCTAGACAAAACTGAGGCCTGGAGCGCAGAAGTGGCGGGGCAAGAAAAAAAAGCGTATGCCGTCTCTCAGTGCGTTTGCCTGCGAAGGAGACACTTTACTGCATACATGCTTAGAAAATGTGAACGTTTGTCAATAAAGCTTCAACAATGACGAGAGCGAGTAAGAGATTCCCGACCTTTTTGACCACACGCTTTATAAAGTGTGATTGTTTCCCTGTAAAGCATCAGCAATTACGCGAAAGGTATTCGTTTCTAGAATTTTTTTTTGCAATGACGAGAGCGAGTGAGAAATTCCTGACCTTTTTGACCACGCACTTTATAAAGTGTGATTGTTTCCCTGTAAGCCTAGGCGAGACCTAAATATAAAACACAGGCACGGGCACATGGCCATGAAAGTTAACTGTTTTTAGAGGGGGAGCAAGAGGTGAGCCTGCGAGTGGTGCATGCGCGCCCGTGCCCTTGGGAGAGTCTTCACTTTTTCAAGCACTGCACTCGTGCCTGTGGCGTGCCACTGCGCACTCCCGCAAGGTGGATGCCGCCACAAGAACGAGTGCAGTGCTTGAAAAAGGTAAGAGCGACAGCTAAAGGCTCTCCTACGCAACACATGCTCGCTGTGTAGGCGAGACCTAAAAAAATTTACCTTTACATGCAAAACAGCATATAACCAATTAAAAAATAGAGCTTTGACAAATATCAGACAATGACAGAGGTGATGATTTTGGGGTCCCCCCTAACCTAGGGGGAGGACCAAGCAGATGGCTTGAACACAAAGAGCATATCATGCTGAACGATAGTGGTAGTCCCATCCTCCTTGGTTGGGATTGCATTTTTGCCCATACCTGTGCTTGCGGTGGTCCTAGGAGGATGGGACCACCACCGAATCGTTCAGCAAGATGTGCTCTTTGTGTTCAAGGCATCTGCTTGGTTCTCTCCCTAGGTTAGGGAGGACCTCAAAATCATCACCTTACTCGCTGTTTGCAGTATTTTCATTTTTACTTTTGTGATATGACTATATAATCAAAGCTTTGTGAGGTATCTGTTTTATTAATTTGCATGAGATGGAACAGCATTGCGGAGTTCACAGAGTTTTTGTTCAACTGGGCAGAACTCCGTGTAGTGGTACTCCACCAAGTACGCCCACTTTTTGCTATTTCACACAGAAGCAGCTGCTTTAGCTTTCCTCCTGTTGTTTGCAATTATTTATACATGCATTTTGAGTATGTCTGCTCTTAGTGTAATTTAAGTTGTGAGATTCTCTGCCACAAATCTAATTTTCTTTGCTTTAATAAATCATAAAAAGTGGAAGTATAGGAAATAAGCTCATCCCCAATACAGCTTTAGCCGCATCTCAAACTTTGGCCCACAAAGTCTCACCATTTGTGTTTTCTTTGAAATAGTTTTCTGATTTTTCCCTGATTGAGTAGCAAAGGGAGGAATCCTGAAAGCTGATGTCATTCATGTGCCACTTACAGAAGCGTGTGTACAGTTCAAAAGCAGTATCATTAAAACATAACATTACTGGGGCATGGTCTGATGGGATTTGGACATCAATCTTTCATGATGTAACTCTTGCAGGGCTATGCATTACATATCTATCCTTGTTAATGTTCTGTGGAGATTTCAGTAAAATATGTAATTCTACCTACTTGAATGAAAATGTTGACAAATAACTATGAGATTCAAATCCTCAAAAACCCTCATTAGAACAGGAGGGATCATTAGCTTAGGCAGATAGGCCCTGTGGTGCATATCAGCATTGAGCGAGGTGTTTAAGTCCCTTCTCACTATCAACAAGCCTTGAGTAAAACTTAAGATGTGCAGGATTAGGATGGAAAAAAAATCTGCTTTTATTAGGGTTTATATTGACACTCCTATTATCCCCTTAATTCCAATTTGCCCTTCAGGGATAGACTGCATTCTTCAGAAGCATGATAGGTCCAATCGAACTTGAATTGTATGTCCCTTCTATAAATAATGAACACCCCTCCAGTTTTAGTGGAATTTGTTGAATGAAATTGCAAAGGATAAAAGGTGGACTTCAGTCTATGAACATCATGTTTTAGTGGGTGGGTTTCCTGTAAAAATGCTGGTCCTATGTGTTTTTGCAGCAACCCATTATAGAAATATTTTTCATTTTATCCGGGCATTCACTCCCTGGGTGTTGAAGAATAGGATCATCAGTGGAGCCGTAAAATTGTGGATGTTCGTTTTTGGGTGCCAAAAACCAATAAATGGCATTGTGAAAGTGACCTAATTCCATCTTATTTACTATTAGGTTATACAAAGTAAAACTTAACCCCTCCCCTGCTGATGACGGAACCGCTCCGTCATCAGCTACGGTTGGGCTGTGCTGATGACGGAGCGGTTCCGTCATGGCCCGGCCGCCGCACCTGCGCGGCACTGATTTCGCGCCTGCACGGCAGTTTTAATGAGCGGGGCGGGTCATGACGGAACCGCTTCGTCACCAGCACAGCTCAACCGCGGCTGGTGACGGAGCGGTTCTGTCACCAGCATGCGGCCGCCGCGCGGCCGCCCCACCACGTTAGCACTGCGGCAGAATAGCCTCCGCAGCGAAAGGGTATACTAATCAACAAACCAATAATAGAATACATTCAAAACAAACATGTAAAAACTATTTTTGTGTCTTGCTAGTATTCACCAGGGTGACAGTGACAGCTAACAAGTAGTAGAGCTGGTGTATGGGCCCAGGTGGAAGATACTATGCAGGTGATGATAGACCTGAAGAAAAAGGACATCCAAAACATTCTACTATATACAATAGACTATATTGCTCACACAGTCTCACCCTGAATTCTGGGATATTAAGCATAAGAGTGAAGTCAAAATATAAAGCAAATTAGCTGATTTTAGGTAACATTAAGGTTGATCTTCTGTTGAAGAGATGTCTCAGGTCTCTGGCATGCGTTGTTCGTAGTTTGTCTACCTTTATGATTATCCTTACTTGTGCGTTGCCTTTGCCAAGGCCCATTCCTCCGTTGTGAGGTTGAAGGGTCCTCACTTTTTGGGTTGGAGGGACTAAGAACTTACAGGGCTTCCTTTTTTGAGGAGAGGAAGTGTTGTTCTCATTTATAGCTGAATGATACTCAGGGGAAGAAGCCCGACCATTTTTTTTTGCATTTTGAAGATGATTTGTGATCTATTTGAAGTGAAGTCTAATATTTGATGTGAAGATGGACACATTTTGGAAGGTGAGGATATTATCTCCTTCAATTTGTATTTTTTCTGATTGTCTGGCTGCTGCAAAAATGTCTTCCTTCAGCTTATAAAAGTGGCTTAATGTTGTAACATCCAATTCTCTGGTTTCTGTATTTCTGGAAAGGTGATTAGACTCCATAAGAACAATCTAGTACTATTTTGGTGGGAAACATCCTTTACTCCGCATGCGTTACAACGCATGTCATAACCCGCATTTTTTACTCAGCAAAAACTTTTACAATGCAGGGCTTTACACTGCAAACCATTACCACGCATTCCCAATTACAACGCCACGGTGGAGTTAGAATAGTAAAGAATAGTAATTTGCGTTGTAATGGACAATGTGGTGTAATGGGTTGCGTTGTAAAGCCCTGCATTGTAAACATTTTTGCGGAGTAAAAAACACAGGGTAACCGCACACGTTATAATGCGTGTGGAGTAGTGTCCTATTCTATTTTGGTGCCTTTAGGATGGTTCTAAAGTGTTTCTGTTTATGTGAAGGCAGTTCAGAATCGAGTATGAGCATGGTTGATGCCTCTGGTCCTTAGATTATTGGAACTGGATTGGCTCTTACAGTTGTCGCTCGTGTCTGTTGATTTTTCGCTGCTGCAAGCAACTTCACATGAAGTTTATTCTGCTCATGTGAATGTTTAGTCTTTTTTCGCATCTAGTTCGCCTACTCTAATTTCTGTTGTTTGTAGGTAGTGGTCAAGTTTGGACTTGGACTTGGAGAAGTCTTGATGCAGATACGTTATGTATTTCCGCAGTTTCAAAATTGAGGAGCTGTATGTCACCCCTCATTGCAAGAGCATTCATGTTGCCTGATATATCTGATAGCAAGACAAGTGATTCAACCATTGTGGCTGGTGTTTTATCTGTTCCCACCGTAGTGAAAACGTCTTTTATTGAAGCATTGTGCTTAATGGATACAATTTTGTTTGAGAATTAAAGCAGATGATATATTGGGTCAACACATATGTCAAGAAGAATGAGGATTGTGGTTTATGGTCCTTGGTTTACCTGGAGCATTTGTGTCTGTCTTAGAGTTGTCTAATTATTGCAGGAGTTTCTTGGGTAATCAGGGGTAAACAACTATAGGGCGACTTATTAGATCTTAGAGTCTCAGTAGGGATGTCTCCTCCAAACATCAGTATCCTATATAGTATTTGCACAGTAGGGCTCCATACAGATCTGGGCAGATGGACCCTAACCAATGTGTTAAGTTTCCCCCTTTATCAGTTGTGGTTTTAATAACAGGCCCAATTGTAGATGCAGTAAAAGATGAGTATGTAAATCTAACTTAGTGCCTAACGTTTATTTAGGGGATGCGATAGGGGTTTTGGAGGAGCAACCACTCCATCGGTATTTAGCAGTCGCTGTTGTTCCCCTCCATTCCAGGACCAGTCCCTTTCTGTCAGGCACCCAGCGGTTACAGTCTCCCAGTATCAGTTCCATTCTTGGCTCTGAAGAAGCCAAGCCACTGCACCAACCCCTCTCATCGCCCAGCTATGGGTCTGAGCTTGTGGTTGATTGTAGCACTGAACAGCAGCGGCTCACAGAGTTAAACGCTGTGGGGCAGTGAGGCGGAGTGGGGGGCTAGTGAAATCTGACATACAACGGGAATGTGAAAACTAACTAAATAAATAAAAGCACTTACCTTGTGCTTGCGGCATTGCCGAAGTCTGCGATGCAGAGAGCGCAAGGTAAGTGATTTTATTTATTTAGTTAGTTTTCACATTTCCAGGTATGTCTGATTCCACTAATGCCCCACCCCGCCCCACACTGTTTACCCATGCGAGCCGCTGCTGGTACTGAATATCAACACTAACAATATTGTGGTAAACTAATATTGAGGACAGAATCTTGGGGAACAAAATATTGCTATGTAAATGCATGCGAGGAAGAATAGATTTAGTATTACTAACTCCACATCTATGTACCTAGAAGATATATGTACCATGCAGGGAAATGCATGAAGAGTAAGGTATAGAAAATCTAGACTTACTTATCTGTTGATATTTAATTTTTGATATCATGTGCCTGCTATTGTGTCCTATCTGTACTGTTGATTTGATATTCAGGGGGCACCCCCTTGTAAGCGATAATGTTGATATCCATTCACAGGTTCAGGCGATGCTCCAGTTAGTTCGGTGGCACAAAGGGCTTACTGCCTCAATGAGAACATGTTTATTGTTGCGGGTGTGGACACTTGCCTTAACTACAGCCACAGCTGTATTTCAGGGATGGTTCCTGTATCAATTTCTCTAGGCCCAGAGTTGGGATCCTGGCTGAGCATCTGGCCTCTCCTCAGTCGTATTGAAGATCATCTGTCCAGAGGCTGTAGTTCCTCACAATAATGGGAACCTCCCAAGGCCACGCAGGATATCAGGCATGGATATGTAAGGCCCCCAGGATAAGGAACCCCTCTACCTTCACATGCAAGGAAATAACTTTTTTCTAAATCACAGTAATTTTAATTGGCACCTAATCTCCACTTGGGTACCAATGGAATTCATAACAGGATAAAAATGACTACAATTCCAGAACACAAAGAAAAACAACTGGAATAGATCATTTACACACACATTAACTCAGGAGACTTAACAGCCACCTCTTACACACTTGGGAAGAATAAAAGAAAGCAGAGCTTTTGTGCTGACGATGCCCATGTATGATTATTCAAGGGGAGTTTTTTCTTTTCATTCCTGGACTTTAAGTCCAGAATTCAGAATGACTAAACGTACTGCAGGTCCCAGAATGCAAAGAAAAATCCTGGTCGGGGTGAACTACTCACACATCCACCCGGGATAGTCAAGAGGTCTGTGAACTACCAAGTTAGACCCTGTTTGAATGTCAACCGGGAACGTTCAGACTCAGATCTCTGCAGTGGGTGCTCAACCCACTGAGCTATCTTAGAATGGCGATGATTAGGAGGGGTTGTGCAAGGCCCTTGCTTTGGTTAGGATTGCAGCAATCCTGACAGTAATGCCTGGCTGGCTCAATATTATTTTCCTAAACTGCTTGTTCTAAATCCCCCTGCTCCGGATGAGGCCTCTTTGGCTGGTGTGGAGTTAAAAACACTCTGCAGGGATCTGGGGATTTGGTATCTGTCTCGGCTGGAGACCTCGGTGTATAAGCCCTTTAATAGGATCCAGGTGCTGACAAGCTGCCATCGTTAACGTTGATAAGGGGATGGGGGTTTCAAGACCGATAAAGACTATTACACCCATGCACCCTGCTTGTTTCCCTTCCTGCGTCTGATTCAATGGTCTCTGTTTGTGTGTATTTTTTTGTTTTTATAGAGCTTTACAAATCACAGGCACTCCCATGAGCAGAATGACGCACTTCACTAACAGAAAAGTTTTTAAAGTTTGTCTTTGGTCACAAACGAGACAGCTAGTCCGTCCACCTTATTACAAGGGCCATTGCATACAATACACTTCTAAGGTGGACGGGATATCCACACTTTATTAAATATCTCAGTGAAGCCTTTAACATATAAAACATATCAAACAACAACAGACAATGAGCCGTTTTTGAGACAATGTCTGCGGAAAATGACTTCTACAATATAATCTAACCTTGAATCTCTTAAAACCCATTAGTAAAAAGAAAATATACTGAACCGGATTTACAAAGATATTTGAGTTCCTCTGCAATACTGACAGACTGATTCTGAGACCTGTGCAAAAACAAAAAAATTGTATGCACCTGATTTAAGATTTTGTGTCGGACGCAAATTCCAAATGGCCCTAGGGCCTCATTTATGAGAAATGACGCATCGCTGTGTGAAAGCAGCGATGCGTCATTTCTCAGTGCGCACTCCTTGCGACATTCCCGATGCGTCATATTTAATGTATGACGAATCATGTCGCAAGGAGTTACAGATACGTCAGTATTTCTGACGTATCTGTAAGCGAAAAAGGTGACGCATTGCTGGAGTGTGTCACAAAAGTGACGCAACTCCAGCAATGCGTCCTTTCACATGGGGCAAGCCCCATGTGAAAGGGCCTGTGTCAGTCTTACGCCTGCTGTGAGGCAGGCGCAAGATTTTAAAGCAACGGCGTCCTTAAAGTGACACAGTGAAATCTCATAGATTTCACTGCGTTACTTCTTCGACCCTTCCTTGCGTCAATACGCCCCCCTTGCATACATTATACCTGGCGCAGGTATAATGTGGCGCAGGGCTTTACAAAGTGACGCATCTACCTAGATGCATCACTTTGTAAATATGGCGCAACAAGGTGCATTTTTTACGCCACTGGTGCGTCACAAAAAGTGACACACCGGCAGCGTAAAAGTGACGCACAGCCTAATAAATGAGGCCCCTAGTGTTTTTCCAGCACAAATGCCTCTAGGTGCTAGTGGGTGGATTTTCCTAAAGAAAAATGTGACCACATCGCTAGAATTGTTTGTTATACCCTATTCTGACAGGCAAAACTATGAACTGCCCACTATATCGGCCCAGAGCGGTTGTACTGCAGGGTACAGTAATAGGATTTGCCCTGGGCAGTTTTACCAACCGGGAAAATCGAGGCCTCATGATGGTCCAGTTAGGTGTGCAAAAAGTAGCACTGAAAAGTCAAATTGACCTTTGTCATTAAAAAAAAGTGAATTTGCACTTGTAAATGGACTAACTCACAGCACAGGTCATAACACACCAAGACGGTGTTATTTTACATGTGAGTAAATTAACTCGTTGGGGTAGGGTGTGGCATTCCATGGCCGCAATGAATGCAAACGATGATTAAAACCCAAAAACGCAGGATCTGTGAGCAATCATAAATCTTTTTCAAGTGTTTGCCGATCTTCAAAACAATCACTCTTCCAAGGGTAGAAGAAAATGTTCGTACTGGGTGGAAAAGGGAAGGGAACAACTCCAAACCTAGTGGGGAAGTTTGCTGCTCATACGAAACAATGTTAACCCCTCGACTAAAAAAAAAGAATTAGCAAATTTAAATATAGTTTATTGTCTTACTTCTTCCCATTCGGAAATATATCCCTAGCATATTTCAGATTGCATAAGTGCTTACATTGTAGCTATTCGCGGGAAACTGCACAAACTGTTGCTTCTCAACGTGCTTGAGAGATGTCGGTCTTCGACTGCCATACAACTTCAACCAAATCTCTGGCGTTTTTCTCAATTGTAGTGTTTTTTCTTTTTTTCAGGAAATTGTACATCAAATGTACATAGTATTTATATTGATATTTCTGATCAATTTCTATTTCATATCAAATAAATGTTTTTGCAGCCAATTTCTTTAAATCCTTTTATACATTTGTTTTAAAATTCTGTTATAAGTTGATGCTTTATTTGTAGAGTATTTAATATTTTTTTAATGAACAATATTTAGATTGCCTTTTGTGTATTCAAAGCTCAGAAGATGGTCTGTTCCCTTAATTTATCGCCAGCAAATAAAATAGCAAAATATAAATCATGTCGTTATCTATATAGCTCACAATGTTTCACATACTTATGCTAGTGCAGTAATGACTAAGAAGGCAGCACTGGAAACTAGAAAGGGCCCTAGTGAAAATGTTCATGTCTCCACCACATTTAATTGATCGAATGAGCATATTGAGCAAACCTATATAGGAGTTTATGGTAGGTGCGCTATCTGAGAACAATATGGAAAACATGAGGTCAAATGGGCTACCCTAAATCAAACGTATTCCAAATGCAATGGCTAATATGCAGTTGGTTTTATAGACTGAATTGAAACTAGTTAAATATGACCTTACCTGAGGGCCTATCACAGCTTCCAGGTGCAATAATGCCATACAGCTGAAAATAAAATAATGCATATATGTATAGGAAAAGTGTGTTGCTTGACACAGACACTATAGACCATCGACAAGTATTACTGGCAGATTAAGAACAATGATTATCTGACACCGGGAAACATCTAAACTGAAAACATAAGCCAGGAGACATGAAATCAATTTCAAGGATATAATGTGCGTCTCTGTTAAAGTGCAAATGAAAAGCTGTACAAAATGTCTGCTCCAGAAAGTAAAATTCTATCTGAATTAGTTCCATTGTAATCCAGGGTAGTTCCATCATGTCTCATTTTTTCCCCACAGTTATACTGGTTGTTAGATATTCCATGGGTGAACAATTGCATGATGTTGTGCATGCATTTCAGGATTCTGCAAAAAATTGTAATAAACCGAGCACCAGCCAGCTAATGGCCCCACTCAAGTATGTCAGAATTCTGCTCAATATGTCATCCCTAAGGGCTGATCACCAATACTCAAAATGTGAGGAGGCTGCTCCTTGTGCCAGTGGCTGCCTTGGTGTCAGATGTACTGCTCAGAGTGCTAGGATCAGTGCAAATTACTTGTTACCCGCAGGTCACCTATTATATAGACTCAGTCCTGAAAGAGTGCTTGACATCTATAGTCTTACAAATTCTGCCACAATGCCTACATTACTCCAGCACTTAAAGTGCAGGTGCCCATATAATGTAAAGAACTGTTGGCCCACATGCATCAATGTTAAAAATTGCGATTTCTTATTTGCGATTTTTAAGAAATCGCAAATAAGGAATCGCAATTGTCTATTCATGATTGTTTTCACATTTTTTTTGTGAATTGCAAAAAATTGAATTTTTTAGCGATTCGCTCCAAAAATGCGAAATCTTAATTGCGAATTCGCATTTTGCGAATTCGCAAATTGCGAAAAACGACACATGATGAATTCCATCAATCTGATTGCCAGGAAGCCAGTAAGGCAATCACAGGCACCTGGGAACTGGTTTGACTGAAGCTCTGGCAGTTGGACTTTGAGGCTGCTTTGAGAGGTTGCTGCTGCAGTCTGTGTTCTTCACTTTTAAGGAGAAATTGAGATGGAAAACCAAGTAGAAGAGGGGCCCTCATGAAAAAGGAAAATAAAGTTTTCCGATAAGGAACTTGAAATCCTTATTGAAGAGGTGACTGACAGGCATGAGCAACTTTTTGGCAAGTTGTCACATAAGGTGCCTGATGCTGTAAAAAGAAATATTTGGCTTAACATACAAACCAAGGTGAATGCTGTTGGTGTTGCCCACCGTGAAATCAGCAACTTACAAAAAAGGTGGTACGACTTGCGTAGTCGCGCAAAGGAGAAGATTGCGTCAAGAATTAAATCAGCAAAAAAAACAGGAGGTGGTCCCCCCAAAGACATACCCACAACCCCTTTGGAAGACCTTGTGGAAGGAACACTTTTGACTGAGGCAGTTGTGGGTGTCATGAACATAGACACGTCTGATCTCATTACCCCTTCTGAAGGTAAGTCTTAATATAAAATGTAAGAAAAGTAAACTTAATGAAATACTTGTGGCCTTTGCCAAAGTGAACATAGGGAAAGCTTGTTTTTTAAAAAACCAATTACTTATTACATTACATTATCTGAAGTTGCCAGCTCCAGAGTAGCAATCTATTCATGCTTTAAGCAATGCATCTTGGGAAATGTAGTTTCTAACATTAAGTAGTAGGGTAAAATTCATAATTGTAACTTTGACTGAGACACAGAGTAAAGTTAATGTAAATGAAACCATGTCAAGGAAACAATTACTCATAATGTAACTTTGTTTTTATTTTCACATTTACAAAGCAATTTCTAAAGTAAAAATATGTTTGCACTTTTTCAAACAGAATTGCTTCAAGAATTAATTGAGCAAGATTTGCGGGATTTCAGTACCCTAGAAATCCATGTAAATGAAGAGGCTAATAATCTAAGTACTTCCACTGCTAATCTGCAAGTGAATGAAAGGCAAAGAGTACGCCAGTTACTACAAACTGATTCAGAGGAGGGTAACAGTCAAAGTAATGCAGTGACAAGACCTGAACCAACACCAACAGTCACCAATGCAAGGCCTAGTAGGCGAAGGAGGCAAAGTCAATTTTATAGACGGCGTTCTAAAACATCAAACTTGGCCACATTTGAAGAGGGATCCAGCACTGGCAGTGTTGTGGAGGACAAAATATTGAAGATACAGCGCCTGCAAGGCAAAGATGTTAGAATTATTAAAGGCAAAATAGCACATATGTCTAAACAACTTGGTGGCATTCACAGCACTATGAATAGGATGGTTGAGGCTTTAAAAAATGGCCATGAGGCAACTGCTGAGAAACTTGACAGGATTGCTAAGTCATTAGAATCAATGTGCACAGTAATGAAAATGCAACATAAGGAAAGTTTGAATAGGCACCTGAGGCTAATGACCAGCTTACATTGTCAGAACAGACAGTTGTCACGTATTTCTAATTGTGCAGCAAAAATCTGCAAACAAAATGTTGTCATGTAGGAAAAGTTAAATAATGTTTTTGTTGAAATTTCAAGGGGAATGGTGAGAGGGAATGCATTAGTACATGTTTCAAACAGTAGTGACCCACCAGGGATTACTTTTTCTAATTTTGACAGTGTTGAGGGTCGGAAAATTGTAGACCCACCTGAGTGTGCTATTGCTGGGACAAGACGTTGCAATAGAAAGCTGAAAGAAGGGTGCCTAATGGTTTTGGAGAAAGATAAAAATGTTGGGAAGGCTTTAGGTGTGCGCGGGCGTAAAAAGTAACATGATATCAATGTTTTTCCCATGCATGACTATTTGAAGAATGTTGCATTTACAAAAAGTTACATTTTGACAAGAATTACTTCCTTTAAACATGTCATTATTTGATTTAGTTATTTGCAGAAAAAGGTATTTTGAAAGCACATCATCTTATGTTTGTTGAAAGAAATTAATATTATTATGGCAAAAAGACAAATAAAGCATTGTACCTTTCTCAAAAATAATTCTGTGTAATCTCAGCTCTTCTTCTCCTTCCTTCTGCTGCTTCTGGTCCATGTTGTCTGGCTGGAGGTTGCTGGGGTTGATTGTCATTTGGCGGTAAGACATCTTCTTCTTCCAAATGTATGCCTCTCTCTGTTGCCATGTTGTGTGGCATTGCGCATGCAGCAACTATTTTACAGCAAATTTTGGGATTATATTGCAAAGTTCCACCAGTCTTATGCAGTATGCGGAACCTTGATTTTAGAACACCAAAGGTTCTCTCAATGACATTGCGAGTTGATTTGTGAGCTTGATTGTAATGTTGCTCCTTTCTAGTTACTGGGTTGAGGTATGGAGTCAATATGTAAGACCTGACACCATAGGCACTGTCACCTTTCAAGAAACATAGATATGTAAATGACATTACTAAAGCAGTGAAAGTGTATGAATTTTCCTAATTGAATAAAAATTGATTTTTCATATTTACCTAGCAAATAACCATCTCCAAACTGTCCAGCAAGAAGTCTTGCATGTATTGCGCTGTGCTTAAAGATGTATGAATCATGGGCACTGCCAGGGTAACTAGCCACTATGTCAGTAATAATGGTCTTTGAGTTACATATCACTTGAATATTAAGTGAGTGGAAACATTTCCTGTTACGGAATATATACTCATTTTCTGAGGGCGGACAAATAGGTACATGTGTCCCATCCACACAGCCTATTACATGTGGGAAATGTGCCATATTATAAAAATCTACTTTTGTTTTCAACAAATCCTGTTGAGAATTTGGAAACTTTATGTAATTCCTTATTCTATGCAACATAGCATCCAAAAAAGCATTAAAAAATCTTGAAAGGGAGCTCTGGGAGACACCGCCAGCAATGGCTACTACTCCCTGAAAAGAACCAGAAGCTAGAAGGTGTAGAGAACACAGGACTTGTACATGAGTAGGTATTGCTTTTGTCCTGCGAGTCTCCCTTTGCAAAATAGGGTCTAAATCATTAATTAAATCTAAAATTAAATTACCAGTAAGCCGGTACCTATCATAAATCTCATCATCAGTTTGCCCAAGTAAGGTTATGCGTACTCTGAAAATTCTCTCTTGTATCTGCCTTCTCCTCCATCCTGCAGCTACTCTCAATCTGTGGCGGCGAGCCAAAAAGAAAAGTGCTGCCATTGTGCAATGCTCCTGGAAGTTCTGTGAAGCCCATCAAAAGAGGGTACTTGAAAGACACCTGCCTTATATACTGTAGCTGCCAATCAGCAAGGCACTTCTAATATGTGTTCTGCCCTAAACAGACCCTCCAGGATATCGCGATTTTGCGATTTCGCGATTTGCCGCAAAATCAGCACTTTTTAAAAAATGCCGCGATTTTTACAAAAATGCCCGCGAAATCGGCATTTTTGTAGAAATCGCTGCATTTTTCGCTATATCCTGGGGGGTCTGCTTTATCAGCAGCATTGGAGAGGCACAGCGGGATTGCAACCCTCACACCTCCAGCCCTTGATGACCTGTTAAGAGGTGCTTCGAAGGTGATTGAGAGGGAGGGGCTGCAGGTTCAGGAGCAGCGACATCTATTCACATGCAAACAGCCCTGCCTGATGGTGGAATCCGACTGCCATTTCCCTCTTGTTACCCCGAGCCAACAATCAATTTGTCTCCAAGTTGATGCTAATTATCAGATAAAAGCACCTTTCAGTGGCTAGCCTGCGCCCCATTGATCCCACCTCACACGTGCTTGTTAAGGAGCAGACAGGTTCAGCTATCCAGCCACTGAGAGCCCGAGAGGGGCCAGCCGCAGAGGTCACAGGGTCCCAGGAGGGCAGCACGCGCCAGCAGGTGGAAGAGGGGCTGGGGAGAGGTGAGGTTGGAGGGTTGTCTCTCGAGCTCTGGGGCGGCAAGCGCCCTGCGTCTGTGAATTCCTGTATGAGGCAATGTGTCATGTCTCTGCTATTTAGAGGGGGGCTCACACATTCCATTTCTACCCAGGGCCCCAAAGATCCGGAGACTCGGCCAGATTACACCCCTGATTACACCGAGGCAGCACGTGGTTCTCTTCACAGAGCGTAATTACTGTCACTAAATTGTAAGCAAACCTTGGTTCTTCAAACATGCAGTCTATAATTTAAGAAAATAAAGAAATGGGAGGGTAGCTGGATGATGGATAAGGGGAAAGATGGATGAGGGGAAGGATGATGGATGAGGTGAAGGATGGATGGATGGATGGAGGGGAAGGATGGATGGTTGAGGGGATGGATGGATGGATGGATGGAGGGGAAGGATGGATGGATGAGGAGAAGGATGGATGGATGGAGGGGAAGGATGGATGGATGAGGAGAAGGATGGATGGGTGATGAGGGGAAGGATGGATGATGAGGGGAAGGACAGATGGATGGATGGATGGATGATGGGTGGGAGAAAGGATGGATGGAAGGAAGGATGGCTAAGTGAAAGGGTCGATGGAGAGAGAAAGGGAGGATGGATGGATGACTAAAATAGTGGATGGGTGGAAGGATTAGTAAGTGAAAGGATGGCTGGATTGGTGAAAGGGTAAATAACTGAATGGATGAGTGAATGGATGGATGGGATGAAGAGTGAATGGATAAGTGTACAGATGGATAGGGTGAAAGGGTGGATGGATAATGGAGATGAGTGAAAGGATGGATGAGGGGATGGATGAAGGGATGGATGAGTGAAATGATAGATGGAAGGATACATGATGGATAGGTTTGCAAACGGTTGAATATGTTTGGAAATGGCTGGGCTTACTTATATACTATTGCGCGACCTCTGATGTGTCTGTAAAACGTACCTATTGTCCTGAAGTTTTGTCCTGAATTTTGAGCTCCTGTCCTGAATTTTTGTCCTGAATTTTGACCCTTTGTCCTGAATTTTTACACTCACCGTCCTGAATTTGCACCAATGCCAGTTGGTCACCCTATTCGCTGGCTTGGAGACGGAGCGCCGTGCAGAGATGTCTGTCCCTCAAGATAAACAGACAGAACCACTCAGCCGAGAGAGCTGAGGCGCACACAGGACGGGGTATCTGCAGAGGCGCGCTGGACAAGGGATGAAGTCAGAGGGTTGAGCTCACCTATTGCAGACCATTTCCCCCTGGGAGTGAGCCATGGGAAAAATCCTAGAGGCGAGAAATTTAACACGGGCGTCAAGTGGCCCCATGTCATGGGTGTCAACTTCAATCAGTCCCCGTTTTTAAATCTGAGACGATTTGCAGGCTGACATTTTGCAACGAAACTACAAGTACCAACATGCAGTTCGCTACTGTTTAACAAGTGACCACTTGGCGGTTTTGACTGCTCTTTCTCTAGTGTTTAGGTCTGTCGAACGGGCATCCGGTGGGATATCAGGTCGTGTTCAAAATACACTGTACTATTTAACGTGCTTACTAATAAAAGGGGCGATGGGTATAGCCATCATTAGTGCAGCAGGTACAGTGGCACCACGCTCTAAGGCTATTGCAAGACACAAACTGACCTGCAACGCCTCTTCTGGCACAAGGCTTTGCAACGTGACGCATCTGGGAGATGCGTCATGTAGTAAATACCCTGCACCATGGTGCATCTTTTGCGCCGCCGCTGCGTCACAAAAGTGACGCAACGGTGGCGTAAAAGCAGCGCAAGGGGCTTGTAAATCTGCCCCAAAGTGTCTACATTGTAAAGAAATCAAATATACATAGCTTCATGTTGTTAAGTAACTAAACAAGCATTTACAATGCAATGGTCTCGGCAATATTATAGGTAGAGCTATTAGAATTGCTCAATATTTTTTTTATCTTTTTTGTATCCCTAAATAAATGGCATTGTCATTTGTATTGGCATTAGCTTTGTTTTTTGCATATGTGATACCTATTGCATTAGCAGAGAGAGAGTGAGGTAGTGAGATAGAGAGAGCGAGTGAGGTATTGAAATAGAGAGAGAGTGAGGTAGTGAGAGAGAGTGAGGTAGTGAGATAGAGAGTGAGGTAGTAAAGAGTGAGGTAGTGAGAGGGATGTTGTGAGGTAGTGAGATATAAGCATAGAGTGATGTTGTGCTGTAGTGAGATAGAGAAAGAGGTAGTGAAAGAGAGTGAAAGTGAGTTAGTGAGATAGAAAGAGTGAGGTAGAGAGAGAGTGATTGAGGTAGTGAGTGAGTTTGTGAGGTAGTGAGATAGAGAGAGGTCGTGAAAGAATGAGGTAGTGAGGGTGAGAGTTGTTGTGCTGTATTGAGATAGAAACAGAGCGATGTTGTGAAGTAGTGAGCTAGAGTGAGGTAGTGCATGAGAGAGTAAAAGTGAGTTAGTGTATTTGAGAGAGAGAGAGTGCGGTAGTGAGATAGAGAGAGTGAAGTTGTGGGGTAGTGAGAGAGGGATGTAGTGAACTTTACAGAGAGTGTGTCGTGATATAGTGAGAGAGAGATAGTGAGGTAGTATATAGAGAGAGTGTGAGGTAGTGAGATAGAGAGAGAGTGAAGCAGTGAGTTAGAGAGAGAGTGAAGTTGTGAGGTAGTGAGAGAGTGTTGTGAATTTTTGAGAGTGTCATGATATAGTGAGGCAGTGAGATAGTGAGATAGTAATAGATAGAGTGAGGTAGTGATGTAGAGAGGGTGAGGTAGTGAGATAGAGAGAGTGACGTTGTGAAGTAGTGTGTTAGAGAGATAGTTACTGTGGTAGTGATATTGTGATGCTGTGAGAAAGAGAGAGTTGAGTACTGAGGTAGAGATTGAGGTAGAGAGAGCGTGAATGAGAGATAGTGTAGTAGTGTGAGAGATAGTGAGTTAGTGAAAGAGAGAGTGGGGTAGTGAGAGAGAGTTTGAAGGGACGATATAGTGGAGCTGAGGAGAGAGTGAAGGGACGGTACCGTAAGAGGCTGAGGAGAGAGTGCAGCAGTGAGTGATGGTGCAGTGGAGGAGTGAGGGCTGCAGCCTGGAGGGGGGCAGGCTGAGCAGAGAGTGCAGCAATGAAGGGACAATGCAATGGGGGGCTGAGCAGAGAGTGCGTCAGTGGAGGGATGGTGCAGGGAGAGGCTGAGGAGAGTGCAGCAGTGAAGGGACGATGCAATGGGGGTCTGAGCAGAGAGTGCATCAGTGAAGGGACGGTGCAAGGAGAGGCTGAGGAGAGTGCAGCAGTGAAGGGATGGTGCAAGGAGAGGCTAAGGAGAGAGTGCAGCAATAAAGGGACAGTGCAGGGAGAGGCTGAGGAGAGAGTGCATCAGTGAAGGGCCGGTGGAGGGAGAGGCTCAGGAGAGAGTGCATTAGTGAAGGGATGGTGCAGGGAGAGGCTGAGGAAAGAGTGTAGCAGTGAAAGGATGGTGCAGTGAGAGACTGAGGAGAGTGCAACAGTGAAGAGACAGTATAGTGGAGCTGAGGAGAGAGTGAAGGGATGGTGCAGTGAGAGACTGAGGAGAGTGCACCAGTGTAGGGATGGTGAAGGGAGAGGCTGAGGAGAGTGCAGCAGTGAAGGGACGATGTAATGGGGGGCTGAGCAGAGTGCATGAGTGAAGGGACAGTGCAGGGAGAGGCTGAGGAGAGTGCAGCAGTGAAGGGACGATGCAATGGGAGGCTGAGCAGAGAGTGCATCAGTGAATGGACGGTGCAGGGAGAGGCTGAGCAGAGTGCAACAGTGAAGGGACGGTATAGTGGAGCTGAGGAGAGAGTGAAGGGATGGTGCATCAGTGAGAGGCTGAGGAGAGTGCATCAGTGAAGGGACGGTACCGAAAGAGGCTGAGGAGAGAGTGCTGCAGTGAGTGATGGTGCAGAGGAGGAGTGAGGGCTGCAGCCTGGATGGGGGGCTGAGCAGAGAGTGCAGCAATGAAGGGACGATGTAATGGGGGGCTGAGCAGAGAGTGCATCAGTGAAGGGACGGTGCAAGGAGAGGCTGAGGAGAGTGCAGCAGTGAAGGGACGGTGCAAGGAGAGGCTGTGGAGAGTGCAGCAGTGAAGGGACGATGCAATGGGGGCTGAGCAGAGAGTGCATCAGTGAAGGGACGGTGCAAGGAGAGGCTGAGGAGAGTGCAGCAGTGAAGGGACGGTGCAAGGAGAGGCTGAGGAGAGTGCAGCAGTGAAGGGACAGTGCAGGGACAGTGCAGGGAGAGGCTGAGGAGAGAGTGCATCAGTGAAGGGACAGTGCAGGGAGAGGCTGAGCAGAGAGTGCAGCAGTGAAGGGACGGTGCAGGGAGAGGCTGAGCAGAGAGTGCAGCATTAAAAGGACGGTGCAGTGGGGGGCTGAGCAGAGAGTGCAGCAGTGAAGGGACTGTACAGTGGGACTGAGGAGAGAGCGTAGCAGTGAAGGGATAATGGAGTGAGAGGCTGAGGAGAGTGCACCAGTAAAGGGACGGTGCAATGGGGGGCTGAGCAGAGAGTGCATGAGTGAAGGGACGGTGCAGGGAGAGGCTGTGGAGAGAGTGCATCAGTGAAGGGACGGTGCAGGGAGAGCCTGAGGAGAGAGTGCAGCAGTGAAGGGATGGTGCAGTGAGAGACTGAAGAGAGTGCAGCAGTGAAGGGATAGTACCGTGAGAGGCTGAGAGAGAGTGCAGCAGTGAGTGATGGTGCAGTGGAGGAGTGAGGGCTGCAGCCTGGATGGGGGGCTCAGCAGGGAGTGCAGCAGTGAAGCGATGGCGCAAGATGGTCTTGCATTCAGGCTCGCGGCCCTCCACCCAGGTGATCTGGTCTGCGATGAGTCGCTCTTCTGGCTAACTGACTGCCCGTTCGTAAAGCGACCCGTGCGCACCTCCCGCGCAATGCCATCGCCCGCCACCGGGCTCAGGAAGTCGTGGAGCATGCAGATGCCATGTTTCTCCATGCATGGCAGCAGGTACTCTCGAGCCAGTCACTGAAGGTGGCGGGCCCCGGCTCTGCCCATTCAGTGCCCCGCGTCGCGAGCCCCCACCAACGGCTGCAGTCATGAACCGCCCTGACGTATTTTACATTAAGCTGGATATGGTGTGTCCCTCCTTTATTTAAGGTACGAACTTGGTACCTTAGTCGATGTGTGAACGGTTAAGAGAACACTGCTTACAAAAAGTCACTAACAACTTTAACACTACGCCCCTCTTCACTTTTTGGAACAAATAAAATGTGTGACGCCCAGCGCGTAACGAGAAGGGCATATGCTGGGAGTTTACCATTCCCTCCTAAAAGAGGTGCAGTATGTACCTGCTTCTCACAGACCGGATGCCCTACAACCAACGTCACCACTCTCCTCCCACTGCAAGGAAAGTTCTGCCCACCTTAATTTCGCACAAAATCAAAAAGTAACGAAGAAATGAAAAGTCGAGCTTGCCTTTTGGAGACCAAGTAGTGTGAACTCACCCCAGTCATGCAGCGGGCGTCATGCCCCGGCGGGCAGCAGCCACGGGGGTGTGAGCGGCGCGGGCCGTGGGTCCCTGGGAGGTGTGTACGGGTTAAGCACACATTATGCAGACATTTGTGTCGTTCTTGCAATGTTTACTCACCTTTCCCGGCCTCAGGTTACGTGATGGAAATAGCTTACTGCCGGCACACACAGCATGTACGAGGCGCCTGGAGTCACAACATGTGACCCGGGCTCTGCCTCCTTTACGGTTGCCCGCCCACTGCACCGCCCGCCCTAACCCAGACGATAACGACGAAGGCGGGCACCTTATCTCCCAGCAGCAGGCGCAGAAGTTAGAGAAGGCAAGGGAACCTCGGATGTACTAGTTCCTATTGCTTGTAGGGTGTCCCTTTAGCCACGCGTTGTCTGTTTAATGAGTTCACCTAATGTGTCAACAATCCACCTCTCCTCTTGGCTGCTCCGCATCCTGGGAAGGGTGCAAACGCAACAGAGACCATGCAGTTATCTCATTGTCCCAGTGTAGGATTGGGGTTTCATCCTTGCGTTTGCTTGCAATTCCTGGTTAGAATTGTTCGGATTATTTTTTCCTAAGTATCAGAATAAGTGCACCCCTTAGACAACTATAACGCTCCTTTTCTTTGACCCCCCACAACTCAATCCAACAACAACTAAGCAAATCTACACAACACCGCTGACAAAGTGATCCTGTCTACATTAAACTTAAGTAGTCTGTAAAGTGTACATAGTGCCTATATATGCACTCCGAATTTCTCACACATCGTCCTAAACCTAATGCACCCATACCTAAAGGAGGCCTATAGGGCATGCATAGCAGTCCTATAGGCCTCCCACTAATGTTACCAGCCACAGCTCCCCCATATACTCCCACAGCAGTAGCCCTGCGGCCTGGAGTGTCTCTGCTTACCCTGTGCCGGCACAGCTCCAGCAGCACGTAGACGAAGTGCTGGTCCTCGAAGGAGCCGCAGAAGCGCAGCACGTGCGGGTGGTCCAGGCTGGGGTGGATGGCGATCTCCGTGCTCAGCTTCTGCTCCGGGTCCGGCAGCCGGCTCTTGGGCACGATCTTGCAGGCCAGCAGCTCCTCCGTCTCCATGTCCGAGACCTCGAAGCACTTGCAGAAGCTGCCCCTGCCCAGGAAGCGGCCGCGCTTGTAGCGCCGTCCGGTGCGGGGTCCGCCAGGATCTCGGGGATCTCCTTGGGCACCTCCTCGGGCACGGCGGCGGGGGGCTCCTCGGGCACTGTGGCGGGGGCTGCTCCGCCTCGGCCTGCCTCACCTCGGCGGGGGGGCTGCTCCTCCTCGGGCACTGCGGCGGGGGGCTGCTCCTCCTCGGGCACCGCGGTGGAAGGGGCAGCTGCCCTCCCGGGGATGACGGGCATGGCAGGCAGGGTCGGATTGGGATCACACTTCGGCCTGGGCACCGGAGGTGCGCTGCAGCTGTGGGAGGGAGCCAGCACGCAGCTAGCGGAGACACTTTTAAAGAGGAGCCCCGGGCGCACTGGATAGTGCACGGCTCGGGGCACCTCTAGGACGCAAACCCACTCGTAACACCTGCCCAAGAGGGCAGGAAACAGGTGAGCCCAACCCCACGGGGAGGGTGGAGCAGGAAGCATTTAAACAAAAGCGAGCCCCCAGGCGCCCTTAGAGGCTCGGCCAGGGGGCACGCAGGCGGACAAAGTGAAAACCGAGCCCCCAGGCACCCGCAGAGGCTCGGCCAGAGAGCACGACGTGAGGGAAAAACAAAGGAGATAAATAACGCGAGCCCCCAGGCGCACTGTAAAGTGCTTGGCCAAGGGGCACGCAGGAAAACAGAAGCACACGACCCAAACCGACCTCAGGAGGGCTCACAGGCTCGAAGCGAGCTTCAAAATGGCCGAAAAAAGCCCCGAGATTTTTTCGGATTTGGGGGCGTGGTTTTGTGGTTCTGAGTGACGGACAACGTCACTGTCTAAAGAACGCAAAAAATCACGCCCCCAAATCCGAAAAGGACGGGGCTACATTGGAGTGACTGATCTCTCCTCCAATGGCTGGCCTCCTTTTAGGAAGCCAGCCAATGGGGAGAGACAGAGCAGGGAGGCGGGTTCTGAAGCCCCACTAGAGGACATTAATTCTCTGACCGGAAGCTGCTTCGCAGCTTCGTCCCGAGACCTAAAAAACGAAGATATCTGTGTTTGTTGTAGGAAAAATGGCCACATAAAATGCCGCAAAATTGCCGCTAAATTTCCATATTTGTGCCGCTAAATTTTCATTTTTGTGCCGCTAAATTTGCTAATCCATGCCGCTATATCCTGGGGGGTCTGCCTAAAGAGCAGTGGAGATGGATGAGAGATTCTAAACATATATGCCTCTTTTATTTGCACACCCAACTGCCTTTAAACTGTTAACATCATCAATTTCCAAGAAGAAATGTTTTTTGAAGAAGCAGCATAAATTTATAATTACATTATGTGCAACTTTGCCTACCTACATTACTAAATTTACCATTGTGTTGTGTATGGACGGGAGAATTTGTTCAGGACATCCCTCCTGTAACATCTTATTTTTTAAAAACCATTGTGTGCGTGTGTGAGGTCAGAAACCTTTGTCATATGTTTACATTTAAGGTCTGATTTATTTACACAAATAGAAATCCGGCATTTTGAATAGCTTCTTCCAGTTCCCTAAAGGTCCTCTACAGCTGTTTCCCTGAAGGACACAAGTTTCCCAATGGCTGCGAAAATTTAACACCAACTCTGACAGCTTCTTATTTTTGGAAATGCAATTTGCGATTTTATTAAAAATCTCAATTTGCGATTTTTGATGCATTAGAAAAATTCGCCAAAAAATGCGATTCGCATAAACTGCGAGACATTTAAGAAATCGCAAATGTACTTGCAATTTCTTAAAATGCGAAAAGCCACAACAACAATCATGCATCTCAAAAAGATAGATTGCATTCGCAAACGGGTGAATTGTGCGATTCGCACCGATTGCGAATGCAATGTACTTTGATGCATGTGGGCCGTGCCTTTCCTATATACTCATTGCCCAAAGCATGCAAAGTTTCTTAATCTTTCTTATCTCCTCATTGATCTGCAACATATAACCCTAAAAAAACAAAGCATCATGAGTATTCCAATATCCAAAGTTGCCCTCCATGTAAATCACTATGGCCATGCCTACATTGCCTGTAAGTATACACTGCAGTATCCTCAATGGCTCCAAGGAAAAGCATTACTGCACGTCTGTTTCTTCCCCACTCTTTTACACCACACAGCAACATGGTGAGCACACTAGATTTTCTGCAGGTTAGTGTGTGCTGCTGCAATGTTGCCACATGCAGTAAATGTGAGTGGGTAGTATGAATCAGAGGGACAGCACAGTAGAATCTCATCCATCCATCCAACCAACTTTGGCTAACTGGGCCAGACCATGTTTCCTCTCTGCTGAAGCTTCTAGCTGTTTGAATCTAGAAGCTTGTTTTCATTCTACTGATTTGCCTGGAAATGATGCAGACTACCTCATACATTCTGCATCTACTGTGTGTGGGCCAAACACAACACTAAAGAAATAGTGGGCAGAGAGCAGCATTTCACAAATAGCTGTTGTTGGTTAAAGATCATCTGATATACCAAGCTAACTATGAAACAGTGCTGCTAGCCTACTGCACAATTGATATGGCAGCACACAATTGGTGCCATTACTGAATGTGCATGGTCTCTCATTCACTGTCACTGTTGGGCTGCAGCCCTTACAGGCAATCCCCTCCTACATCCTACAGGGGAATGCCCCTGGGTCCTTTTCCGGTCACTCCTCCTATTTCAAAGCCAAATGATGCAATCGCCAGAAGGAACACTTTGATATTCGGTGGAAGATGCAGCTAAGGGGTTTTAATAGAAAGTTTGTGGCATATACTTCTATGGACTCTCCTATGGCATCCCAAGAAACATGCATTAAACTTGTCTAACCAACCTTACACAAACCCAAGGAAACTTGGGAGAAGCATCTGTAAATGCACGTGTAGTAAGTATCGTATGGAGAAACATCTGCATACCTGGAAAGGGACCTGAATTTACTCCAGAAAATGTCTTTAGAAAAAGGTCTAAAATGAAGATCCTTGGGTCCTGATTTCATTAGAGATGGAGGGTGGTTGGGTATATACACCACCCTGTAAATGATGGTACTATGGGGCCAGGTATAAAATACCAATTATATTTTTTTCCTCAGAAAATGTAGTATAAATTGCAGACTTCGACTTTTACCACACCAAATGCGGCATGTATCAGTTTTTAGCAGGCATTTTCCCCTTGTGAATTTTGGCAGATTCGACCTGCTGAAATTCAGCTGTGGAAACTTCTGGGGAGTGTAACAATGATTTCAAAACTCAAATTTCTGGTACGTGCGTCAACAGGAGTTTTCACTCATATCAAAATTTAACACCCCTGCATAATCGGAGCCTTGTATGTGCTGATGATCATTTATCTTCACTGGCTTTCAAAGAGATACAATAAAATGTGGAAAATTGTGCATGTAATAGAAATACCTGTCCCGTACAGTATTCCCTCTTTCAATACTACCTAATGGACAACCAAGTTATGCCATTAGTCTGAAGATCTCATCCTTCCCTCTCTTGCCAATGCCAACTTTACAAATACAGAGGCAAAAAAGGCTTCTCGCTCTATGCTTCAGACCTCATGAACAACCTCTCCACCATCATAAAATGCACATACTTCCAATTCCCATCACTTGAGAAATGTCCTGAAAATGTCCTCTTCTATCCTCCAAAATGCCACACAATCATCTGTATTAAATGGGATTTACCCTCATCCAAACCTTGAGATGTTAGTTCTGTGACCCATCACAATATTTTGGTAAGTATAGAATTTCTATTCTTAACCACACATCTAAATTCATTGTCTAGGTACATATATGTGGAATTAGATATAGTCGACTTGTACATGGCAAAATATATCTACTTTGTCAATATTGTGGTTCATGATATTTTTGCTACAATATTTTTGTAACATAATATTCTAAGCTCTATATTCCATTACCATATCATTGTAACCAATTGAGCAAAACATAAAGTTGGTGTCCATCTTTACCCCTGTTCTTGCAGGACCATTTTATCCATGGACAAAATACAAAACTCTCAACAGGACACATTAGATAGAACATTTCATATACATCCAGTACAGCACAAATATGCTACTTGGTTGTCTATTCTCGTTCTCAAAACAGCACACATGCAAAATCACATCCCATATACACAGCGCCCAGCAGTAGAATGTAACAGAACATAGTCTAAGTATCCAACACTGGAGAAAAATATCATACAGTTTGGTATCACATTCCTCACAATAGAGCTCTTGACTAGGGTACCCCATACACTTTCTAACAATAGAATGAATTAAGACAAAAA
This sequence comes from Lissotriton vulgaris, assembly GCF_964263255.1. Lineage (NCBI taxonomy): Eukaryota > Metazoa > Chordata > Amphibia > Caudata > Salamandridae > Lissotriton > Lissotriton vulgaris. The sequence goes on along the minus strand of NC_141699.1, from coordinate 466,686,205 downwards.
TCCTAGCTTACATTCAATACAACACAAATAGGCATTAAACTAACTTTAATGGTAGCCCACATCACTCCCTCCTTCTCCCATGTACTTCTACCATGAAATGGGCATGCATACCATCCTATAAGATGAGTAAGTGCTTTGGCCACAAATAGATCACTTGTCTTCCAGGATGATGATCAAACACAAATGCTTGTGTGGAAAAGATATATCGACGATATTCTGGTGATATGGCGTGGGGACACAACATCTGTACTTGCTTTTCAGACCTGGCTTAATGCCCAAAATCAATTTCTGAAATTTACTCTTGAATATAGCAAAATAGAGCTCCCCTTTTTGGATTTACTTATTTTTCCAAAGGACGGCCATTTGGCCAGTAAACTTTATCGCAAACCTATGGCGAGAAATGTGTTGCTTCAATTCCAAAGTCATCACCCACGTTCCCTTCGGGAAAATCTACCCTTTAGCCAGTTCCTCAAGGTACGTAGGAACTGTACAGAAATGTGTGACTACATTGACCTATCTAAGGATCTGAGCACAAAATTGAAGAAGCGAAACTATCCACCCTCTATTATACGCAAAGCAAAAAAGAGGGCTTCTAACAACCACCAATAATGCCCTGCTTGCCCCACCAGTTCCAAAACCTCCTCTTGAAAACTTGACGTTTGTAACCACCTTTAGCACTGCCTCGACTCAAGTACAAAAGATAATCAGAAAACATTGGCATATTCTTAACACCGCTGGAGTTTTCATACCCTGCCCAATGTTCTCATTCAAGCGGAGCTCAAATCTCTGTGACGGCCTAGTACACACCAGACCGCGTATGCCTCTACCAGAGTCTACCCACACCCTATGGAACCTTCCGCCAGTTCAGGGTCATTATCCCTGTGGCTGCTGTTCCGTATGCCCCCAAACTGAAAAAACTTATAACAGTGGACATCAGCACAGCACGTCCCTGGATCTTGAAGCATCACACCAATTGCAACAGCGAAAAGGTGATATATATGATTTCCTGCCCTTGTTCCCTACGATACATAGGGATGACTACAAGGAAGGTGAGACTCAGGATACTGGAGCACAAGAGCACCATTAGGTGTAATCGCCAGGCAACACGTCTCACTAACCATTTTTTGACCATGAGACACAACGTTGACGACTTAAAGTGGACTGTGATTGAGAAACCTTTCATTCCACCATACATCAGTGACGTTTCACACTATCTGTTCGTTAAGGAACAGAAATGGATTTTTAGGTTGAATTGCGCAACAGCAGGGCTGAATGACGAGATCCCATGGATCCAAATCTAATGAGTTTAGCACACTGTCTGATAATCCGTTACAGATTATGTTTATGAAATTACTCCATGCTGTTAGGGCCACTGTCCTATATGGCTTGAGTATTTCCCATACTGTTCGCACACCACACTGCCCTGTAATGATAGCGCACCTATCCACATAATAATACTAGTTTCCCAATGCAGGCTCCTTTTTTTACCAACTGTCTGACGACTGCTTGTCAGTCCAGTTTTTCAACGCAGTCTATTCTCTTCAATTGTCTGTCAGACTATGGTCTTATTAACCATCCCTTGTTGTGGAATTTTAAATTTGCGATCTGAACATTATCTGCGCCAGCTTGTCACCTATGTACTACGTGCATGGCAGCCATTTTCTTTTAGATATCATGGTCTCCCTATCCACGATCGATCGCCAGCACGTCCCTCTGACCCAGCAAGCATCCTCCGCGCACCCTGGCTCCCCCTCCCTCCTCCTCCTTATGAGCATGACCCTTCTGCATGACCCTGTCCTTGGGAGTCACGCCAGCGCCTGACCAACACCTCCTCTCCTCCCATGAATGCCCCTCTGTTGATAAACCTCCCTCCTGCGCTGGATTGTCCACGTGGCATGAATACCACTCCATTGATGGCCCCTCACCCCGTGTCCGACTGTCCACACAGGTCCGAGGCCATTGCCTAAGCCGGGAGATATCATTTACTGCCCTTTATTGTATGAGGTCGCTCTCCTTCAAAGGACCCTCTATTGATCCAGGCCTCCCCACCCCCTGTGATATGATCAGGCGCACACATCCTAAGACTCGACGGAACACTCAGCTGCGTGATGGTCCCCTCCTCTTATCAGCAGGTTGAGAACCTCTATTGTGAAGGTATATGGGGGTGGGATTGACACTAGGATTACGGGGATGTCTTTTTCTCTTGCCTTACAAAGACTTGATTGTATTAAAGGAAGGTCACATGCCATAAACCAGTGTATAAGAGGCCAGGCCTCCGAGAGGCTGTTAGAGCACCTCGACATGATACCTTGTTGTCTGATCTGATGTGTTCTGCTCCGTCGGAATAAACTTCTGTTTCCTGCCTTCTGGTCTCCGGCGCCTGCCTCATTGCTTGGTAAACTTGAATGGTACAAGGGCGGTTAGCGCCGGGCAAATCTTGAGAAAGGTCCTAGCCCTACCTTTTTCCACAATTGGCGTCCCAAAGCGTGGGGCCCATTAGCGACACGTGGATCCAGTGGGAGAGGTCCCGATGACAGAGTGAACGACTGCAACGATCGGGAAGAGCTCGTGTCCGATAGACCCTCGTCTGACAGCCGATCATCCGACCTTCACTAGTTCTGAACAGACCTCTCTCGAGTGATCTACGGTCCTGACTGGGAACCATCAGGAGTGCCGCGAACAACACGAAGGAGAGAGGACGATCGGGCGCTGGATCCAGAGGACAGGAAACCGTCCATGCGGTCCGGGTAAGGTCGTGTAAACACGACAAATTAAGGAAAATTGTTTTTGTTTGGATAATACTAGTATTACGCTTTGTTGAAACCCTCTGGAGATTCACTGTCTGCAAACGGGGAAAAACAAACAGGCTCTCTCTTTGCAAGCAGTGAAGGATAGGTAACGCAGACTTTTGTCCCCATTGTAAACCGTCGTGCCTATCTTCCTCCCCCACTGTTTCCCGAACTATCGTTCGTGGATTATTGTCTGGAGATTCTTTGTCTGCAAACAGGAAAGAACAAGGCCTCTCTTTGCAGGTAGAGAAAGAGTGGGTAACGATAATTTTTCGTGCCCACTTATTCTCCCCACTGGATTGTTTGATTGGCCGATTATTCGGTATTGGTTCTTTTGAGGTATTCACGGCCTCCAAACAACGTAGAATAGAAATATTCTGTCTAGTCTTTGTCCGCCGTGATAAGATAGGTAGTGCAGACTTTTGTCCCCGTTGTAATCCGTCATGCCTGTCTTCTCCCCACTGGTTGGTAGCCTGTTTAGCCCGGACCGCTTATTAGAGATGAACCATCCAGCTCCACTGGAGGGCACCCCTAATAAGGACATGTTCACTAAGTATGGACTAGTCGCTATAGCTTACACTAAACTATGGCATAAATATACGAAAAAGAACCTTGAAAGTCAGTGGCCACTGATAGGTTCCCTTGACGAAAATAAAATAAAAACATTAGAAATAGCGCTCCAGAAGAATAAGACCACGCCCACTATGCTCGACAGTATCGGCATGTGGCGCAAAGAAACGGAACAACGAAAGAAAAGAGAAGAAGCAAAAATAGGGAAAGAATTACGAAAGGCAGCCCACCTAGCCGCAAAGCAACTAGAAGAAGAAATAAAAGAAAGAAAGGAAACCACGCAAAACCAAGAATCAGGGTCGACAGGCCAATGTCCTGTTAGGACCCCCTCTGCGCTCTACCCTGAATTGCCCTCCAAACAACGGACGAACGATGAGTTGCTACTAGGTCCCCCAACCATCTACATGCCCCCTCCATATGCCCCCTGCCGACAAAGCTTTCACGCTCCGAGTGTGAGCGAAAGCGATCTCAGGGCTAGTGCACCAGCCCTCACGGCCTTTGCACCAGCCACATTAACAACCTCATCAGACGACCCCGAGTCTAGCAAACAATCATCGGCCAGACTAAATAGGTTGAGCAAAGATGAGCGGGATGGGATTGACAAAATAGCAAAGACATTAGTAGAACGAAGGGAGAGCGAAGATTATACAATGAGCGTATATAATTCACATGCCGACAGTCACAGACGGCATTTCATCTTGCGATTCAGCTACTACACCCTGAACGCGTATGAAGATAGGTATCAGAGTAAGGGACCCGCTAAATTAACAACACTGTATAGGAAAATTGATGTTGGAGATGGGACTGAACGTGAGGCGACGGAGCTCTTCATGCAGATGCTTGAGGTCTTCCGCCACCTCACAGAACAGAAACCAGAAGCCAAGGTTACGGTCCCTGAAACAACCTCGGCAGAAGTAGCCAATACTATGATGCCTATCAGAGAAGCGGCTCCTTACTGGATCCCGCCACGGGGCCAGGGAACGAGCGATGATATTAATAATGAAAATGCAATGGGAAGGGTTGTGTACAATTGGGTTTACCAACCATGGGACCGACAAGATATCCTAACCTTTAAGCAAACCCTGCCCGACTTAAGAAAGAACCCGACAGCATTTTATACCGAATTAGGCACAGCCTTGGGTTCGACAATAATGACTTTAGCAGATATTGACTTGTTCTTTGGGCTATGTCTGCCAGCTGACGTGTGGAAGCAAATCCGGAAGGCTGACCACACGGATCTGTTTGGACATACCTGGGACCAACTCGGTAAACTAGACAGACAGCGAGAGCCAGGGAGTAAACCAGTGAAGGACATACTGGAACTCCCAGATAAAATAGTCCAGAAATTAAAAACACTGGTCCCGGAAAGAAAAGTAGACTGGTCGATAGTCACGGCCTGTCGACAGAAACCCCAGGAAGATGTGTCAGAATACTTCTCCCGATTTGAGACAGTGTTCTCCGACTACAGTGGCCAGGACATGACCACCGCAACCGGACAGCACCTGTTTGTGCAAAATTATGTAAAGGGACTAACTCAAGAAGTCTCCCAAAAACTACAGACGAGTGAGAGTAGTTGGGGGGCCTCCAAACCCGCAGCCATCCTTCAGATGGCTCAGTATTACGAGCACCAAAAGAATGAGAATGATAGGGCATCCGAGAAAAAGAAGAAAGATTTAAAGGAAAGGGTAATGATAGCCCAGATACAGGGTATAGCGCTAGGACGGGAACATCAAAGGGGGAACTACCAATCAAACACCCCCAGAGATCTACCTCCTAAGGATCACACCCCGACATCTCACCCTGGACGGAGAGACGTTAGCAATGACCAATGCGCTTTCTGCAAAGGGCTCGGCCATTGGAAATTCCAGTGTCCGGTTTTGCTAGAGATGAATAGAAATAGGGATTCCAGGGATGTGGCAGGTGGTCCGAGGAATAGAGTACAGGGTCGGGGGAACTCCAACGACACTAACAATGACAGATCAGGAAGACTGAATACATTTGACCGTCCCCGACAGAATCAATATCAGCTATCCGAAGGTGAAAATGCCCCCGATTTTGCATAGGACTGCCAGGGGCAAGGGAGGGATCCAGTCGAGCTCTGTGTTGACCAGCAAGGTCCTTATGTCACCGCTAAGGTCTTGGGTACAGAGTCTCCATTCTTGGTAGACACTGGGGCGACACGTAGTGTGTTATCAAAACGACTGATTCCAAGGGCACCCTTGTCTGGCTCACACATAACGTCGATAGGATTCGATGGGACGCCCTCCACTAACCCCCTGTCCGTACCTATTACCTTTGACCTAGAAAGCAACACTGCTGACGCGACATTTCTACTCTCCTCCAACTCCCCTGACGCCATTATGGGCATTGACTTACTGAAACATTTTCGAGCTACCATTAGGTGTTCCCCAGATGGAATACGAGTCATTCTGTACGACAACCCAGACATGCCCAGATCCCGTCCCCCACGACACATGTGCTGCATAACTAACGCTGACCTGTCCCTGCTTGACACCCTGCCTCCGTACCTGTGGGCCAAAAATGACTCTGATGTGGGGCGAATGATGATTGACCCTATTCACATAACTGTACGACAGGACGCTATGCTCCCGAAACTCCCGCAATATCGGATATCCCCAGAGGGTGAGAAGGCACTGCTAGCGATCATTCAGTCTCTGGTAGATGCAGGAGTGGTTGAAGAAGTGGTTAGCAATGTCTGCAACAGCCCAATCCTACCTATTGTTAAGAAGCAAGGTGAAGGAGATGAGAAAGCGTACCGCTTCATCATCGACTTACGAGAGATTAACAAAGTGGTTGTACCCCAATATCCTGTGGTCTCTGATATCACCACCATTCTGACCCTCATCCCGTCCACTGCCACCACCTTCTCTGTTATCGACCTTAAAAACGCATTTTTCTCTATCCCCATTCATCCAGACAGCCGTTATCTTTTCGGCTTCACTTTAAAATCTCGCTCGTACCGATTTTGTAGAGCTCCCCAGGGGTACACTGAAAGTCCCAGCATTTACAGCCAGGCTCTCAAAAGACAGCTGGATGCCTTCCAGCTACCAGAGGGAGTGGTGTTGATCCAATATGTCGATGATATCCTTTTGGCGGCCGACACCACCCCGCTTGCAACGACAGCCACCGTCCAACTCCTACACTTCCTTGCAGAAAATGGCCATAAAGTCTCCAAAAAGAAGCTACAGTTCTGCCAGCCACAAGTAACTTACCTAGGCCATCTTCTGTCCAGGGAAGGGAGGAAACTTACACCCGACCGAATCCAAACCATCCTAGACACCCCCATCCCAAAAACACAAAAGCAGGTCCGCTCTTTGGTCGGCCTAACCTCTTTTTGCAGACAGTGGTTGCCTAATTACAGCCTCATTGTGAAACCATTACTTGCCCTGCTGACCAAAGATGTCCCCTCCCCGCTTCCTTGGACCACTGAGTGTCAAGCCTCCTTTAAGGAATTACGGGATGCACTCTGCTCAGCACCCGTCCTCGGAACGCCGGATTACTCCAAACCCTTCTCCCTCTTCACCCACGAAAGGGAGGGATGCGCATTGTCAGTCCTGACTCAATCGATTGGCCCTAAGCAGCGCCCTTGTGCCTACTTCTCCGCCACTCTTGATCCTGTAGCCAGAGCCTTACCTGCCTGCCTTCGAGCAGTAGCTGCCGCTGCTGTCTCCATCCGTCAGAGCGAGGGAATCGTACTCTCCAACTCCCTCACTGTATTAGTGCCCCATGCAGTTGACACCCTTTTGAACCAGACAAAGACCCAACACCTGACTAGCGCACGACTGACAGGGTACGAGTTGACTCTGCTTGCACCCCACATCACACTAAAGAGATGCACGACTTTGAATCCTGCCACATTGTTACCCCTGCCTGAAAACGACCCCGACGTTCCTCCCATACACGACTGTGTGACCCTCACAGACGAACAGACTAGGAGTAGGGTTGACCTCCGAGACACTGCTTTTCCTGACCCCGATGGAGAGCTATGGGTAGACGGCTCATGCATCAAACTCCCAGATGGCACCACTTCAGCTGCCTATGCAGTAACGACAGCCCGAACAGTAGTTGAGACAGCCTGCATCACACAACGATCCGCCCAGGCAGCAGAGCTGATAGCCCTCACCCGAGCATGCATCATAGCCGCAGGGACCACCGCGAACGTATATACGGACAGCCAGTATGCCTTCGGAGTGGTCCACCATTTTGGGCTCCTGTGGAGGGAGAGGGGATTCCTGACGTCCCACGGTACCCCAATCCTCCACGGAGATTTAGTGTCCGCTCTGATTGAGGCAGTTCTCCTCCCCAAACGATTAGCGGTGATCAAATGTCAGGCACATAAAAGAGTGACAGACTTAGTCGGACAAGGGAATGCATTAGCCGACATCACTGCACGAACCACAGCTGAGAATAGGACAGTGACACGCATATATGTGACTAGGTCACAAGCAGAAAAATGGAGTGACACAAGGGAAATGATCAGAGACATACAGTCGGCCAGCACCCCTCACGAATTGACTAAATGGGCAAGGGTGGGTTTGAAGGACGAAGAGGGTTGCTGGCGAACAAAAGATGCAAACAAATGGTTGCTGCCCGACTCATATCTGATTCCCATACTGACAATGGCTCACTCTCCCGCACACATAGGATCTACACCCATGATCAAACTCATTTCCAAAGTCTGGCACAATGACAAAATCCCTGACTCAGCCAGACGCCTAGTTCAGCAGTGCCTTATCTGTCTGCAACACAACCCCGGGAAAGGGACTGTAGTACCCCGGGGAGGGTTTGGGACCCCCAATCACCCCTTTGAGGTCCTTCAGATGGACTACATCCAACTAGAGAGATGCCAAAACCTGAAGTACGTACTAGTCATTGTGTGTGCCTTCAGCAAATGGGTAGAAGCCTATCCAACCCGTGACAACACTGCCATGACTACTGCCAAAGTGCTACTGAAGGAATTCTTCCCTCGCTATGGCCTTTGCCGAATTTTATGGAGCGACAATGGCCCCCACTTCATAGCTGAGGTTATCCAATTAATCCTAAAGGGGTTGGGGGTGAAGCAACGATTTCATGCGGTCTTCCACCCCCAATCCGCTGGTCTAGTGGAACGCCATAATGCCACGCTGAAGCTGAAACTGGCAAAAATAGTGGCCACCACTGGACTTAACTGGCCGGATGCCCTCCCACTGGCCTTGTTATCGATGCGCTCCACTCCCACCAAGCACCATTTGACCCCCTACGAGGTCGTGTTTGGGCGTCCGATGAATCTCTGGACTGCCCCCAAACCGACCTCCATTCATGACGTCCCAGACGTCCTACTATCTGATTATTTGTGCAAGTTAACTAAAACGTTGTCTGTCATTCATCAACAGGTGCAGCAGGCTATCCCCGATGCTTCCAGGGGCCCCGGCCACGACATCCAACCGGGAGATTTCGTATTGATACGAAATTTCCAGCGAGCCAAGAGTCTGGAACCCCGGTGGACGGGCCCCTGGCAAGTGCTGATCACCACCCGAACGGCACTCCGAGTGGAGGGGAAGAAGCACTGGCTGCACGCGCATCATTGCCGAAAGGTCTCTACAAACCTGGCCACGACAGAAAACGTCAGCACCCAAGAAGAGCTCCTGAGCAAAGACCGACCGATATTGGACTGTTATCCCGATACTGAGGCACTCGAACTTGCAAAATTCTCTGATCCCACTGTGCCATCCAGAGAAGGGTATTTCCTGCGTCGAAAGGAGGGAGTTTCGGCTAAGTAGGCCACGGACTAAGTTAAATCTCAGAACGGTGACCTAAACACAGTCAAGGGTTGCCGGGAGAGAAGCTAAACGAAGTCTGTGGTTCTGCCCGCTACCGAGCTCCCTTGAAGGTGATGGAAGCGCCAGATAAGAAGATGATGGAAGCGCCAGATAAGAAGATGATGGAAGCAACAGGAAATACCCAGTATAGAAATCCAAAGACTGACAACTTGCACAAATCAAAGACAATCGCACTCTTCATTGTCTTCCTCTTCTGCCTCCTCCTTATGACCTCCTTCTGGATTCTGGAGGAAAGCACACCGGCACATGAGGCATTGCTACCTACTGCACAGCCGACCCCCCTGAAAGAGCATCACCTAATCTCTCTGTCGCCTCAGCTCCGAGAAAGGCGCAGGGAATTCTGGAACAATTCCTTCGTGCAACTGTTGCACCAACACAACATTGCTGCAAATGCTACAAACTGTTGGATCTGCGGGTTGCTCCCGCATGCCACTGGACACTCTATTCCCTTCATCCCTTCACCCTTCTCAGTTCACGGCTCTTGCCTCGCCTGGCTGATCCTCATGCAAGAGAGCCACAAGGACAACGCCACCTCTGGCCGGACAGTGTCACATTTCTACTCTGGGTTCTGGCTGAACAGAACCGGAAAGACTCCTGCTGCCCTGTGTCCTGCGCTCGCAGGCGCCACCTTCATCAAAGACATTCCAGCCAAAGAACGAGTCGAAGTACAGGTGCTCCACAATCCAGCCAGAACCACCTTCTCGCATCTGCAAAAACAAACTACCGCCACTCTGACTGTGGCCCTGTCTGTCATCAATGTCACCGGCCTTGTATGCCTAGAAGGCCAGGGAACGCAACTGGTGGGTCACAGCGCCTGCCGAATCACCAGAACATTGGACTCAGCTGACCCCCCTTCCTTTGTTGCTTCTCCAAACATGTACTTTGTGTGTGGCACCAAGGCTTACACCTGGCTCCCGAAGGGTTGGAAGGGTACCTGTTACATTGCCTTCGTTCTTCCACCCACATATGTAGCCCCTGCCAACCATCACCGACAGAGGCGTGCAGACGACCTTGGACAAGTCGACTCCACCGGAGCACAGTTCCTAGATGCAGCAAAGGGACTTGTTCCTCTGTGGGGCCCAATGGCAAACAGCCGCGCTATCCGACACCTGACCCAGGCAGTAGAAACAACGATCAACATCACGGCTGGTATCCTCGCCAACAACACTGCGGAACTTCAGGCGGTCCGCCTCGTGACCCTCCAAAATAGACTTGTCCTAGACGTGGTCCTAGCCGACCGAGGAGGAGCATGCCGCATCATCGGATCCAGCTGCTGCACATACGTGCCTGACAACTCGCCTTCAGTCTACAAAGCCATTGAACACCTCCACAGACTTTCCTCAGAGGTTCACCAAGAACAAGAAGGATGGTCACTTGGGAGCTGGTTTTGGGACACCTTGAAGAATTGGGGTTGGAAGTTGTTTTCCTTCGTGCTGATACCTGTTGTAATATTATGTGGGTGTTGCTTAGGTGTCCAATGTCTGCCCCCTTTGTGCGGCCTTGTTTCTAACTGTATGTGCCCAAAGACTTTGGACTTCCGAAATGAGCACATGAGTCCCCTCTATGAAGTAGAAATACGTGGCCTTATGGGGATAAATCCAAACTGACAAGTTGGCGAGACATGTTAAAAGGGAGGACTGTGGAATTTTAAATTTGCGATCTGAACATTATCTGCGCCAGCTTGTCACCTATGTACTACGTGCATGGCAGCCATTTTCTTTTAGATATCATGGTCTCCCTATCCACGATCGATCGCCAGCACGTCCCTCTGACCCAGCAAGCATCCTCCGCGCACCCTGGCTCCCCCTCCCTCCTCCTCCTTATGAGCATGACCCTTCTGCATGACCCTGTCCTTGGGAGTCACGCCAGCGCCTGACCAACACCTCCTCTCCTCCCATGAATGCCCCTCTGTTGATAAACCTCCCTCCTGCGCTGGATTGTCCACGTGGCATGAATACCACTCCATTGATGGCCCCTCACCCCGTGTCCGACTGTCCACACAGGTCCGAGGCCATTGCCTAAGCCGGGAGATATCATTTACTGCCCTTTATTGTATGAGGTCGCTCTCCTTCAAAGGACCCTCTATTGATCCAGGCCTCCCCACCCCCTGTGATATGATCAGGCGCACACATCCTAAGACTCGACGGAACACTCAGCTGCGTGATGGTCCCCTCCTCTTATCAGCAGGTTGAGAACCTCTATTGTGAAGGTATATGGGGGTGGGATTGACACTAGGATTACGGGGATGTCTTTTTCTCTTGCCTTACAAAGACTTGATTGTATTAAAGGAAGGTCACATGCCATAAACCAGTGTATAAGAGGCCAGGCCTCCGAGAGGCTGTTAGAGCACCTCGACATGATACCTTGTTGTCTGATCTGATGTGTTCTGCTCCGTCGGAATAAACTTCTGTTTCCTGCCTTCTGGTCTCCGGCGCCTGCCTCATTGCTTGGTAAACTTGAATGGTACAAGGGCGGTTAGCGCCGGGCAAATCTTGAGAAAGGTCCTAGCCCTACCTTTTTCCACATTGTCTGTTAAAGATGTGCGTTTTTCCCTATGGATGCCGCCTAGAGGCTGCATAAACACATAGAGATGTAAACATGATCTCTCCCCGTGTTGTCTTAAAAATAGTGATCTCCCGAACTGAGGATATTGCTGAGGCTTTCCACAATGGTACCCAAGATGAGTTGCACGATAGTGTTGGTCAGCTCTTGATCCTACCAACTTTCAGTCCTTTTTGTGGCAGCCGACCAGTCAGCCATCGTAACCCACACACTTTCTACATATTTTTCCATATATGTTAATATGTGACATTGGTGTTCTCTATGCCCTATGCACTATGACGCACACGATGTACTACACGCGTATGAGGCATCTTGAGCCGGCATTTTAATAGGTTCCGCTCATTTCCGCATTTAATTATGTGCATCTGTCGTTTGGCATTTTAAATACACGTCCGTGTCCAAAAAACTAACACAATACGGTTTCTTGCTGCTACTCCTCTATAAGTATGCTCACAGCAAACACATCAGAGACGTCTTGATTTCTAGTCTAATGGACGAGTCCGCCTCGAGGGTCTGGCTTCTTGATTGGCTGGTGACCCAACCAATCCAGACTGCCTGTGCACGGTTTCGTCCCATCAGCCGTCTGTATGCATCTTGTAGCTTTTTGGTATATATCCAGCTCCGCACCAGGCGTACATCGGCTCTAGTCCCGTGTTTATTTGTTTATCTGTTCTCATAAACTTTCACGTTCAATCTGAACAGAGAGCTGTACTTTGAGGCTACCTCCCAGCGCAGTACCCTTACAGCTGGTGAATCGCGGGCGATGTGGCTGTCTATATGGCGATAGGGACTGTCTCGCTGGGCTGGTTCCACGATTGGCCCATGATTCGACCAATCCACACTGCTCATACACGGCCATACCCTAGTAGCGGTCTAGACATATTTTCAAGCCTTTACAATTACCAGCTCCCCGAGTGGCGCGCTTTTTGGCTTTGTTTACGTGGCGGGGACAAGACAACTGGTAGTTTACTCTCTGGTCCGCCACAACAATATTAAAACAGCCCTCCCTGTCCATCGTGTTACCTTCCCCTCGACTCAGAAGGAAATCGAGGTACCGATGGACAGGTGAGTGTTCAATAGCTCTTGGTTCATAGTCTGTTACTGGATCCCATTACTGGTTCCTTGGCATGCCTGCTTTCCCTTTGACCTCACGGGCATGTCTCTTATCTCTCCTTTTTCTGTTCTTAAGCTTTACAGTTTTAATTTACTTAAGCTTAGTGAACTTATTTAGTAGACTCGAGTAGATCTATTGTTGAATCTTCTCTTGCCTAGTTATTAAGATATGGAGAGTCTACATACAGAACCAACCACTAGCTTACAGCATGACTGTTACCAGAAACTTTCAAAAAATCTTTTTGAATTGATACAATGTCTCAACATCGGTTTTATTTGGCCAGCAAATACTAATGTCCTGCTGCATTTTCCTTTTAAACACTAAGTGGTCACAGAAATAGATAGGTTCCCAGCATAATCAGTTATTCTGTTGGTGTTTTTTCCGTTCTCTATTTCTCACTAGAGCGGGGCCTCATTGTCCTGAGTGAGTGCCAGGCGAGGTGAGGCCATCTCCTAGCCAAATTACGGGTGAGTGATTAATTAACTAATCAGTTTATAGTAATAGAGCATTGTCTCTGTGGCCCTCTATGTCTCAATTTCCAAATTCATTTCTTTGTTAGTATTCACAACATGTGTACTTGTTTGTGTGTTTACACTGTTTTTACGTTTCAGGAGTAGTTGGTCTTAGAATACCATGACTTCATCCCCTACCAATTCACCCACAAGAGACTGGTAGGTTAATGTCTCTGGCATGGTACGTACTTTGATCCTTACTATCACAGTTGCAGTAGTGTCTTATTAGGTCCTGAAGAAAGCCTTCCTAGGCTGAAACATGTTGACTGATTGATCCATCTATAAATGGTAATATATGCTTACATCCATTCACACTCTGCTTTTAATTTTGGCACCATGGTGAGCGTCTCAATAAAGGTTTATTAGGCACCATGCTAGTCAATTTTATCTCACCGCTTTCCTTATAGCACATTTGCTTTCTACACTGCAACTTTCTTTCACTTCCCACAGCCCTTTAGACACTATTACCCAACTTTCCATCACTGGTGTACTATATACTAGTTGCTGTACTCACATTTCCTTCATGGTGAGACACCTAGTAGACACCAGGCTGATGTTTCCTAAACCCAGATGATGAAGTTCCGCCAATGGGTGGGCTGATGGGTTCACTTCTGCTCTCCTCTCTCACTCTTACAGTCTATACCTCTATGCTTTAAGTACACGTTAGACATTTGAGGCTACCACTGACCTTAGCACCCCTTATGTGTTTTTCGTTAGTCCAATAGGGGTAGGGTGCTGTCAGGTCTTTAATCTCATACCCCCTTCAGACCCCCTCCACTTTTTGTATTTTCCTTTCCGATCAAACACTAAAACCTTTCCCCCACAAATCAATCAAGTTGGCAGATTCAACTAATCTAACATGAGAACATACCCATTCAAAGTGCATCCCAGAGCAGCCTACTCTTAGACAGGCTCTTCATCCTAGGGCAACCTAGGCAGGCATACTATGGCAATGCATTCCTAGAATCCTGGAGCTGCCTTGTTGTATCCCAGTTGAAATTCCTAGAGCTCTCTACACCTGTAAATGTCCTGCCTCCCTGGGAAGCATACCGTAGACCAGAGGTTTTCAAACTTTTTTGTTAGGATTCCCCCTAGAGCAAAATGTTTTTAAGTGGGGACCCCCTCCAAAAATTTATGGTAGTACTTGGGGTTGCAGAACTTTCAGGGCCGAGTGCAGGGGGGAAATTACTATTCCAGGTGTACTTTTTCTGTCGCTGATATCGGGCGGACCTCCACCAACACTCCGTCGATGGCTATCAGCCCAATATATAGGGCATATGTCCGACCGCTGCATTTCGATGCAACCAGTCAGACCGCAGAGGTCGGTGGTAGATCTGTCACCTCCGACAGGATCTAAGATACCGTCAGGGCGATGGTGGGAAAATCCTATCCCTACAATAGAGATGGTGCCTGTGTAGGCACCACCGTAGGGATTAGGATGTCCCTTTCTGACTGCCTTTTCATGGTGGTCCCACCGCAGTGTTAAGGAGCACTTTGTAACTCTGCGGTCGCATTGTAATGGGGTGATCAAATTGACCGCCCCCCTTTGTAATGAGGCCCTATACTCCCACAAATATGACAGCCAACAATAAAAATATAATAGAAATGTAAAAAGTATAACACAATTAACATATTAAGTGAAACGTAAAACCATTCCTAATAAATTAATGATTTTAAATTTCTTATAACTTAAATACATTCTCCTACAAACCAAATAAAACACACCTCTTATATAACATAAAACAATTAAAGGATTAAACATTTTACAAATGTATCAATACATTAAAATGTTTTATTACAATTAAGATTGAATTGGTAAGGAATTATCACTTAATTAACTTCCCACCATATTCCTCTACAAACTAAACAGCCCACACCTAAAATGTAATTTAACAAATATGCTAATTTCATAATTTACATAATTATCAAGTACATAATTGAAATAAACTATTAAGTGATAAATTATTTCTTAATTAATTTTCCAATCTTTACTCTTACAATCCCAACAACCTGCACCTAAAGTATAACTTAAAAAATATATGAATTATACAATTTACATAATTAATTATCAATTAAATAGTGAATATGAATTAAAAATGAATTATTGATGAATTATAATTAATTTGCTTCCCACCCTGTATCCCTACAAACCCACACCCTGCTAAAATGTAAAAATAACTAATAATTACAAACTATATTTAAAAACATTAACAATTATGCAAACGATTTTTAACATATAGGAAGATAATTAAAAAGATACTTTTACAACTATATTTTTGTAAATGATATTAACAACATAGATAATATTTACATCAATATTACTTACCTTAAAAATCAATATTTTTGTCAACGATATTCTTACATCACAATATTTGTGTATCATGATATTAAAGACTCGACATTTCTGTGACTTCATATTTTTAACTCAATATTTTGTCCAAATACCTTTGCAGCAAAGGTTCTCTCCCCTCTAATGCATGGAAGAAAAGTGAGCCTCCAACCCTGTTTTATAAATTAAGACAATCATAACTGTTATGCAATGGGCCTCTCACTCCTGGGCCCCAGTGCATTTGCACCTGCCCTTTTTTAAAACATTGGATTCCATCTTGCCCCATTCCCTGTTTCATCATCTCTCCAAGGCCTATTCTAAGTGTCTCCCCTGCTTCAACTTTCCATTCTCTTGGGCCATTGGTCAGAGGCCCACAGCAACGCGGGCACAACATTGGTGCACAGGGCCCTAATGTAAGCAAGAAAAGATAATACAACAATAGTAATTGGGATTTAGTAACTGGCTCACACCCCTGGGCCCTGTGCCACTGAATCTGTGGTACAAATGACACCAACTACTCTGCCCTCTATCTCCACTTGCCCATCACTCCTAGACTCAAGGCCCAAAGCAGGTTACCTACCCCCATGTGTAAATAAAGGGAGTAAATACCACATCTAGCTGCCTGTTTTAGACCTGTTTTCTGCGCATCAAGGGTAACCTGGGCCTTAATGCTAACAAGGAAAATGGGTTCCCACACATTATTCTCCTACTAACACAGCCAAAATTGGGATGCAATGGCCTTGTGCCACTGCACCTACTGCAATAATGGCAGTGAAGGCCATTAAAACAAAATCTCCACCTTCCTCAGGAGATCTCCCTGAGAGCTGTGTCTGTCCATTTGTAAAGGAAAAAATTAGCCCACAAATACCACCCTTTCCTCTTGGCTATCCATTGACAGAAAACTAAAGAAGAAACAGGCCTTTTCACCAGGGTACCTTCAAATCTGAAAGAAATGTAAATGTTTGCTATTGGTTAATCACTAAGGGCCCAATTACGAGTTTGACAGAGTGGAAGCAGGCCATCACACCATCGCCCTGCTCCCACACTGCCAACAGGGCTTCTGCCCACCAGATTATGAGTGAAATCGTGGTCTGACGGGCACCATGGCGGTCCCGCGGTGGTGCAGTAAAAAGGTCCAAATGTGAGCCTTAATGCTGCATTGCCGTGGGACAGCCACAGCTCCTGGCAGTTCAGGCTGAACCGTTACCATGGGGAGGAGCGTCAAGACACCCTTGGGTAGTAGCTGCGCATTAAAAATTCCATAAATAAAAGACTGATTTGCATATGACTGGGTCCAAACTGGGGTGGCCCAGTGAGAAAGAAAGGATGGATTTAACCCAGATCTGTGATTGGGGTGAATGTTTGACAATGTTCAGAATTCCGTCCATTATCTTATTGTGTTGCTAAAGCAGGAATGTGCCACATCTATTAGGCTATGATGCATTCCTGATTTCTCCCTCTGCTGGTGCTCTGAGTGCTGCTTAGCACCAATGCAGTCTCCCTTGCGCCATGGTGTAAGGATGCCTGCTTAACAGGCAGGATTGTTTTTGTACAGGAATGCCCGCTTAACAGGCAGGATTGTTTTTGTGCAGGACGGGCTAGCTTCTTGCAGAAAAACAATCCTTTGAAGCATTATCCTCTTTTTACATGTGCTGCAGAATCCAGCACACATAGGGCCCGATTCTGATCTCATTGGGAAAGCACGCCGAACAACTTGTGTCTGGAATGCTTTCCGGATGCGATCCGGTTGGACTCCCATTGACCAAACGCGTACACAGGCTCCTATTGACAAAACGTGTGGTTGGGGATTATCGTGCACCCTGTGGTGGGCACCCGTTGGTACCTACTGCACTGCTTATGGTATGAAAGGGGGACCCATGGGTACACCCACGTGCACGAGTCGGAGGGCCCCGGGTTAAGTGAGGCCTCCTACAGGCCTCCAAAGATCAATTCCATCAGCCTTTTTGATCCGCGCAAAAGGAATAGTAATGGCTGTCTGAATCATTGATTGTACTTGCTCACTTGGAAAACCTACTCCATAGAGCCGTACGAATCAGCTCCGGAGGGCTCTATCTCTCTGTATGCCTTCCGGAAACGATTCAGTCAGCGCTAAGGGTTTCCATGCATCGTACTTGGTAGTTCGGAATTGGGAACAAGTTGGTCAGAAACAAAGGCTCCGGATCGGTTTAGGTCAAACCAAATCCAATTCAGAGCCGTTCTGCCCGAGATCGGAATTGGGCCCATAGAAAGATAAACTAACGAGGGATGGTAAAGATATTTCTCCTTGTTATGCCTCTGTTGAGGTGGCGCAGCATTGTGACGCAATTCCAGGCTTACTACCCAAAATCCATGGGTGGCTGCATTGGAACGAACAGCCATGGAATTCCTTCCGAACGCAGAATAACCAAAGAGCAGAGATAACGTGTCAACTTGAGTTACTCTGGTTTTGCTTGGCTTAGTAAATCTCACTCAAGCACTTGTGTTGCCTTGCGTCATCGTACATGGTTCAAGGACAATGTAAGGGCTTTGTAAATCTGGCCCTAAGTGGCCAAGTAGTGATGAATGTGAAGTAAATGAAAATTATTTAACATAAATTCACTAATATTAGCACATCTGCATAAGCCAAATCGGACTTCGGTTGGTGATTAAAACTTTCCAAATTTGAAAGAAATTACATCCTTGGACAACTGGAAGTGTGGTAATGCAATACCGGTGGCTTAATATGTGCTTTTGCAATGCATAATAAAGGACATAACTTTACATCAAAGGTAGCAGCCCAAAATCTATTTCTAGAAATAATTAAGGTCACAGTGGATTCACACTGTTTTAGATAAATTCCACTATATTTTGTGTAAAGTACAGGATGAAGATGAAAATTAATGTGAGCTGTTTCCACACCAGATCAAAAAGGAGAAAGTTTACAGAATATTAGAAAATTCAAGATAAGACAATTAAAATAAGACAAGCAACTTTACAAGAACATAGCACAAAACTAGAGGTGCAGGGAATTAAACATGTTCCAGTGAAGGTGTGTACAAAAAACGTGAATGCAAGAGATTACCATCAAAACTGATTTTGTTACAGGTAAATTCTCGTGCAAAAGTTATATTTTGGGACAGCAAAGTGAAGACTCCCTTCGCCCAGCGGTCGACCAATTGCAGCTGGCAATCAAATCAGAATTTGACTGGCACTGCAGTGATCAACTTAAATTTGGACTGGCCATCTGTCACTGGGATTTATTTGATCCTAATAGCCAACTTCATGAAGCTCCAATGTTTAAGAAGCTTCAAATACATTTCTGTTACTAACAAGTTCAATCTCAGTACTGAAGAAATCCCAGCTCTGTCGCAAACTCTTTTTTGTGCCAGAATCGTGATTAATCAGGTTATTTTCCACCTTCGCATTTTTCTAGGAAAAACGCCTGGCAACATGTGCCCCATTCACGGTGGCAATACATGCCACAAAGATGAACATCATTCTGAGTCCGAGTGGTATGCCTCATTCTGAGAAGAAAAACTGGGAAAGATGCAGTAATTCTGCACCCAGTGAAGACCACACCTTTCAGTAACAATATTTAGGGCCTCATTTATGAGGCCCTTTGCGCCACCGGAGAGTCGCTTTTTGTGACGTTCCTTGGCACTGGAGCCTGCTCCATATTTACAAGTCAGCACTAAGCCACTTTTTTTTGCTTAATACAGCCTCGTAAATATCGTTCCCTGTAATGCAGTTTTCTGCGTTAAAGGGGTGTGAAATGGGTGTTGCTGGGGGCGTTTCCAAAAACATCCATGACTCTTTGATACTGCCCCAGAGTTATGAGAAATTGTAACTCAGCGCCAAAAACGTACGCCTCCCCAGTAGAGGCGTAAGGGTGGCACAACGAGGAGAAATATCTTTATTCCTCCTTGTTTTTCCTTTTTCTATGCATGCTGTGGAAAGAGGAAAAAGCCTCTTGTGATTTTTTTTGTGCAGGAAGGTTTCCCTTCCTGCACAGAAATAATCATCCCTGCAACACAGGCACCCTTGCACCATGATGCAAAGGTGCCGCATTGGCGCACAGCAGCCCATTGTGCACCGGCACAGGGGTTAAAGGACAGGAATGTGCTGTATCTGATAGATGCAGTGCATTCCTGCCCTTTCTTTTGCTGTAGTGCAGTGCAGCAGGAAGACCTGCGGTACTGCGCTACACCAAAACCTCATAAATGAGGCCTTAATTCGTGCAGCACTACTCCACAGAATTTTGGGCTAATAGTAATGAGGCTTAAATATTGATTCTACCTCATAGGTGACTCTTCCCAGTGTTAGCTATCTCTTTCCGAATATTTCCAGTGGTTAAAAGGAAGAAAATAAGAAACCACCTAAGTTATCTGAGACATGGGTTCGCAAAGAACAGGACCTATGAGGTCTTAAATGTACTATTTGTTTGACTAATTTGGTGTGCATTGTAAGCAAGATTGCTCTGCGGTTTGAATCTTTGCCAATAACTGCAACGTCTCTGTGCCAGAGATCTGCAGACTTTTTTTGAGGAACAGAATTGGATATTTTTTCCTGTGGCCTCTTTGCTCTAGTAAGTTTGCTCCTGGGAGTTTTTAACAATGACAAGTTGTTAGAAGCCACGAGGTCATTTTTGTTATAATTTCTGCGAGGATGCTTCTTTCCACTGGCTAAGGCATTATTATCACTTTCTTTCTCATATATTTTCATTACCCACCTTCAAAAATTAATTTGAACAGGTATCCAGTTGGGTCATTTGAAAGAGCTTCAAATAGGTCTGCTGGACGCATTAAAATAGAAGTAAGTAGTAACCCCCATCAAACTTTCTTTCCCAGCAAGTAAACATCTCTTTGATTTCCACAACCATCTGGAGCTTTTACGGTTATCCTCAGGATGTGGTCCCTAGTTTAAACAAATCATGATTGGATAGTCTTTCTTCTGACCCTTTTTATAATTGACTGGAGACTGCAGCAAGCAGCTGTGCTTCCACCAGCAGGATAGTGAGTATTTGTCCCAACATGAAGCTGCACTGCTTCCATTATGATGATGCGATTCCATGTATGTATCTGTCGACCCCCTTGGTTATGTCTGGGGTGTTTAAACAAATTGGTATATGCACTTTTTCATGTATACTGATCCATAGAGTTCCAACACCACTAGCATCTTTCTTAAAGGCACTGGCCCACATGCATCATTGTGTCATTTTGCATTTCTTAATTTGCGAAAAATAAGGAATCGCAAATTAAGAAGTGCAAAATGCTATGCATCATTTTTTCGGTATTTCTTTGTGATTCGGTAAAAATCGCAATTTTTACTGAATCCCAAAGAAATACCCAATTCTTAAGTTAATTTTCGCAATTCCCATTGATTTCTATGGGCCAAAAGGCTCATAGGAGTCAATGCAAATTGCGAGTGGCACTTAGAAAATTTCATGGGTGCAGGGGGGGGTCCAAAGGACCCCCCCATGCACCCCTGAAATGTATTTTTCGCATCATGTTGCACACACACATGTCCTAAGGACATGTGTGTCCGTAACATGAATGTTGAAAAAAAAGCATTTTCAACATTTTAAACACTTTTTCCAAATTTACCGAGTGGTTCAACCACTCGGTAAATTTGGCACCCTATTTGCGAATTTTCACTTTTTAAAATAATGATGCATTGCTTTTAAGAAATCGCACATCTGCGACTTCTTAAAAGCACCCGCAATTTTAGAATTCGCAAACATGTTACGAATTCTAAAATTGCTTCATGCATCCCAAAAAGCACTTTTGCATTCGCAAACGGCCGATTTTAAGGAATCGCACCGTTTGCGAATGAAAAAGTGCTTGATGCATGTGGGCCATATATGAACAATTGTTACAGATTGTCAACTAGAATCTTTTCACTAAGAACTGTGGGTTTGATTTACAAATTGATATTTGCTCTGCTCATTTGTAAAACTAAAAAGCAACAGTTTGTGCATGCGAAAAGTTAGCACTACTAAAGAATACACACATCTCCGATATTTGCGAATACAAATTGTACGTGGGACGCTCAAGTGTGGCAAATGAAGGAAAGGTTCAGGAACTAAAAGTATATGTATGTGCAACATGGACGTGTGTAAAGAACAGCTATTCAGTGACGATAGCTCCAAAGGTATTCCACCAGAATATTAACTACAGAATAACTATAACGTGGCTGAAACCTATGTTTTTTTCAGTGAAAAAAAAAAATATATATATATACATAGACACACACACACATATATATATATATATATATATATATATATATATATATATATATAATACTCCTTCGCCGCTTGGACGAAAGTAATGGGCGCACTCCCTCTGAGTTCCACAAATTGATTTATTTAGATCTCATCAGCAATGAAAACAACACGATCTACGCGTTTCAGTGCTCCTAGCACCTTGCTCACGATCACTTTCTCAAGTTTTTTGTTACACATTTAAAGCAATCTCAGTGTTAGATGTTACATCACATCCTGTTTTTAGTCGCTAGGCATTCTGGTATTTGTGGTTTTTTAACAAATTATTTTTAAAAAAGGTCTTTAAGTGAATTGAAACCATTTGACAAGAGAAATCAAAAGACATCAATCAACATATTGGTTTTGTGCTTTTTTGATGATGTTGGCTAACACTGTGATTTATCGCTAGCTCTAGTCCGTTTACATCCCTCTAGTGGGATTTGTTGACTGTTTGTTAGTAAGGATCCCTTATTTTTAGTCTTAGCTTTCATGCACGCATAGTGATATCTGACATTATAATTTTACACCATTATCTTTGTCAACACTTTTTCCTTTTCCATCCCTCTAGTGGGATTTGTCAACTATTTGTTAATGAGGATACCATTATTTTTTGCGTCATCAAGTCTTGTTTTTGAAATGGTTTTCAACCTCACCAGTTCACTTGTTTTGTTTCTTATTTGTCCATGTTAGAGATGAATATATAACTCTTCTGATTGGTTCAGGCCGTGCGGGCTTAAAGTTCTAAAATTTAGGATGTGGCGTGACTCCTTTTGTCTCAGAATTTTTTTGCGATCTCCTCCACGTATGTTCTTTGGGACAGTTTCTATTCCAAAGAATTTCAGTTTTAACCAATCTCCGTTGTGCTTTAGCTCCATATGTTTTGCCACTGCGTTGGCTCTGTCCTTATGTACTGTGGCTCTCACATGCTCCATTATTCGTTTTTTTAGTTCTCCTTTGGTGCTACCCACATACATAAGGGGGCATGGACATTCTATTCCGTAGACTGTGAACTCAGTTTTACATGAAATTAATTGTCGTTTCTGCCATTTTTTGTTGTTACGCAATGATATTTCCTTCGTTTGTTTGGCAATTTGGCACATTTTGCATCCATAACATTTCACGAAGCCAGTGGTTTTAAGCCAGTCTTTCTTTTTGTTAGGTTTGCAATGTCTGTGAATCAACTGATCCTTCAAATTGGGTGCTCTCCTGTATGTTACCACTGGGTGTAGCCCCACTAGCTTCCCTAAAGTGTCATCCAAATGTAGGATCTTCCAATTTTTTCTCATGATTTGAACAAGTTTTTTACTGTTTTCTGAGTAATCAGTGATAAGTCTGATGGGTTCTTGATCGCTTTTTTCTTTTTTCGATAGTTTTAGGCATTCTTGTCTCTGTTTTTCATTGGCTCTTTTCCAACATTTCTCAATGTTCCCCTGATTATATTTGCGATTTTTGAATCTTTGTTTTGTTGTGGCACTATGTTTTTGCCATTCAGAGTCTTCGCTGCATATTCTTCGGATGCGAAGAAACTCCCCATATGGGATGCTTGAGATCAGGGAGGCCTGGTGGAAGCTTGTCGCTTCTAATGTTGCGTTGGTAGCCGTTTCTTTTCTGTGCAACGTCGTGTGGATCTGATTGTTTTTGATATAGACACTTATAGACAATAGAAACTGTCCCAAAGAACATACGTGGAGGAGATCGCGAAAAAATTCTGAGACAAAAGGAGTCACGCCACATCCTAAATTTTAGAACTTTAAGCCCGCACGGCCTGAACCAATCAGAAGATTTATATATTCATCTCTAACATGGACAAATAAGAAACAAAACAAGTGAACTGGTGAGGTTGAAAACCATTTCAAAAACAAGACTTGATGACGCAAAAAATAATGGGATCCTCATTAACAAATAGTTGACAAATCCCACTAGAGGGATGGAAAAGGAAAAAGTGTTGACAAAAATAATGGTGTAAAATTATAATGTCAGATATCACTATGCGTGCATGAAAGCTAAGACTAAAAATAAGGGATCCTTACTAACAAACAGTCAACAAATCCCACTAGAGGGATGTAAACGGACTAGAGCTAGCGATAAATCACAATGTTAGCCAACATCATCAAAAAAGCACAAAACCAATATGTTGATTGATGTCTTTTGATTTCTCTTGTCAAATGGTTTAAATTCACTTAAAGACCTTTTTTAAAAATAATTTGTTAAAAAACCACAAATACCAGAATGCCTAGCAACTAAAAACAGGATGTGATGTAACATCTAACACTGAGATTGCTTTAAATGTGTAACAAAAAACTTGAGAAAGTGATCGTGAGCAAGGTGCTAGGAGCACTGAAACGCGTAGATTGTGTTGTTTTCATTGCTGAAGAGATCTAAATAAATCAATTTGTGGAACTCAGAGGGAGTGCGCCCATTACTTTCGTCCAAGCGGCGAAGGAGTGTTAAATAATTAACGGCGAGGTTCTGCCATAGGGACCGCACCCACACCGAGCGCTCAATGGCCGGGAAACTGGGAACCGGCGTGTGAAGATATATATATAAATATCTCAAACACACCGTCACTTTTCTCGCGCTCTGGACCAACTCCAGCCAGGAAGAAAGCCAACGGACACGGACTAGTTGTAGTGCTCCAAATTTTATTTCAGGTTCAGTAGAAGTCTCATGACGTTTCGCTCAGAAGAGCTTTGTTCACATGGTATGATATTAACTACAGAATATCACTGAGATCTTTTTGAAGAAGTAGCACATAGCAAAATATCAAGAAGGTAAATTAATACTAGGTAACCAAAAGTTTACAATTCTTAACTCCACATATGTGTTTTTTGACAATATGTATATATACATATATATAGATTACCTACTGGCGGTCGCCAGTTGGTATATATAGTTAGGATTTTTTTCCTATGGGATTTTTGAAAATTCTATGTCGAATAACTTTGGCGTTTGTGGGCGGAACTGGCTGAAATTTTCACGAAAATTGCACATTTTGTTTCTGAGCAGCCCATAAAATTTTGGGGGGGTTTCGTCAAGGGGGGGCCGAGAACAAAAGGGGGTCCCAAAACGCGTTTTTCCCATTCATTTTTCCATAGGGCGGTTGGAATCAATTTTAGCTCGAAAGGCTGAATGGATTTACACGAAACTTAGCAAAATTGTAGATATGGTTTGCCCAGTGTGCCTTTGCTATGTCTTAAAATATGTGCTCCAGTGGATTTTGAGAAATTAACGTTTTAAAAAACAGATATATCTGTGACAGCGTCCCGGTTCGCGTACCTGACGCGTAACGGAACTTCGCAAGGAGAAGCGGATTGGCTCCCCGGTGACTGTGAACATTCTAAACAGTCCGGAGCGGCCGCCATCTTGTGTCTCGGTAGGATTGAGACACAAGATGTGGCAAAAACAAAGGGGGAAATGAGCATAAGGGGGCAGAGTACATCCTCCCTGACCCCTAGGTTTGATGAGGGGGCTTTAAAAGGGCCCCGCGGGGAAAAAAATAAATAATTTTTATTATCGTTTTCTTGCGGGGGGAGCGCTCGGTACGCGCACCGGGAAGCGGTCCGGGGAGCGTAATATAGGGAAAATAGAATGAAAGAATGTTCAAATAATGTATGTATTGATTGTTCTTTTTGTTGTATTTTTTTTAATCTTTTTTTATTTATGTGACCAACATGTAGGTACCAATGCAGAGTCTAAAAATAAAAATACACTGTTTCCTTTGTAGATATCTTGCATGTTGTTTTAGAAGTTATTGTGGTATATGGAAGTCTGTCAGGAAAGCAGAAACACCATGGAGGCAGGAGATGATAAAGAGATGTTAAATACACATTGGAGATAATATAGTGGGAGAAAGGAAGTAACTATGAGCAAACTTACTATGTAACACAAAAAAGTTGCACAGTATATTTAAAGTCTGATTTTACATTATAATCAATTTGGTACTAGTTTAAAAAATACATATAAAAATGAATAATGTCTCAAACAATATATAAATTAATTTCTCTGATTCGTTTTCAAAATTTAAAAGAACTTCTAATAATTGATTGTCAGAAATGTTCTCATTTTCAATCAGGTAATCTACTGGTTGTACACATTGCAGAAGTTCAAAGTCCTGTGATTCATCAAAGAATTCAGAGTCATTGGGTTCAATTTCTGTATCTTTGTTGCTTTCCAGAACAATTTTGATGGTATTTTTTTGCTCTCCTTCCATTTTTGTGCTGTAAATTGAATTTAAAAAAAATATATCAGTACAGATAGGGCACTGTTGGGTTTAAGTACAGACAGGTAGTTTGGTTTTTTAAACAGTGATTTTATCTTTGGGCACTGTATGGTATCAGACTGGAAGTAGAAATATAAAAAAATCTATGTGATAAAGCCTAAGTAAATTCTTAATTATACAAGACAAGCCTAACTCCATCCATAACTAAAACAGAGAAGTCTATCTTATTCTATAACTATTACAGAGGGATAGTATATAACTATCAGAAAATGTTTTCCTAATTAACTTAAAGTGCAGAACATACTTCAGTTTTTAAAATGACATCTTACCTTTCAAAAAGAAGTTTAAGTTCTCAGTTGAAATGCACTTGATATGTACTTCAGGAAGTAGTAGTCAAAATGGCTGTGTTTCTCTCTCTTTCTTTATATATATTCAGGTATATAACCAATCAAATGTCATGAAATAATAGAAGATATTGAAAGTAGCATTTTAATTGGTTGTCAATTCTAACACTTCATAAGTGTTTTTGTTAGGTAATTTACCTCAGGATATTTAGTCAGGCTTACAGCATAATTTTCTCAATGGAATTCCATCAAATTTGGGTAAATGGTAGGGACTGCTATGTAGTAGGGCCTATTCTATATTTGATGAAAGTGTCTGTAGTGGTTTTTCTGTAAATTACTTTCCCACCTTTTTTTATCGAGCGCTTACCGGTGCGCTCCCCGGTACGCGAACCGGTGCGCTCCCCGGTGCGCGAACCGGCAGCGTTACGTGTGTCCTCCATTTTGTGTATCGGTAGAATTGAGACACAAGATGGAGGACAAACAATGTTCGGAATGGGTAGAAGGGGGCACGGTAGACACTTTGTGACCCTCTAGGTTTTCTGAGGGGGATTTAGGACGCTGATATATGCAAAAATAAAAAAACAAAAATTGGAAAATTTCGCGGGGGGAGCGCCCGGTACACGCACCGGTAAGCGAACCGGGGAGCGTACTTTGGTGAAAAAAAAAAGTTAGAAAAAGATAAACGTTTTGAATGATCAGAGGTAGGGTAGCTCTGAAAAGAGCTATTGGGTTCTGTGGCTAATTTAGGTACCTACAAGTAGGTTACATTGCACAGTTTTAATTAAAGGACGAATATTCTATTCCCTTCATCGGAGAAGTGCACACCATCTCTTCTGTAGATGTCTTGAATGTTGTAACGCAAGTTATTGTTATATATTAAACCCATTCCATATATCCATTTCTGTCTTTGGCATATATTGGAATATACCAAGGCAGTTTGGGGAAAAAGTGTCATCAATTGATGAAAGGTGTTCTTTAAAAGCATTTCCAGACCAACCCCAGTCATAGTGCCCAAATCATTTCCACCACAGTGCACTATTAAGAGGTCAGGGTTTGGCAGATGCATAACATTTTTTTATTAAAAACATATAAAATATATTTTTCCTTTAAAAGAAGAATACATTTTACAGCTTTTGATATTTGCTATTAAAAAACCATTGAAATTCACTGAAAAAACCATAGGTTATAGACCATATATAGTTAGGAATTAGCATTTACAAAACCTTGAAAATTCAATTAAAAAACCATAGGTTATAGACCATATATAGTTAGGGATTAGCATTTACAAAACCTTATTTTCCTCACACAAAACCATTGAAATTCGCATATATAGTTAGTTGCACTAACTATATATTGCGCACCCGCAATCCACTGCTGATGATGTCACATATTACATCATTCATGACATGGTCAGTGACATCACTGATGACATCACTGATGACAACACCCAGTGACTGTATGTTTCTGTAAAGTTAAAATATGTCTTACATATTGAAGAATGAGTGGATGTATAAGTGTCTGGATGAAGGATTTAGTAGGTGCATGACTGACTGTATGAGTGAGTGATTAAATGTGTCTCACTGAGTGCATGGGTTAGTGACTAAACTGTCTTAATTTGTGCATCATTATGTCTGTTGTTCTGTGAACTGCTGCATGTGTTGATCAGTAGCTATATGAGTAACTATATGGGTTATTGATTGGTTGCCCAAGTATTTGTATGGGAGACTGAGTGTGTGTGTGGGTGGCTGGGAGGTGTGTGACTCTGTGCATAGATGTGTGAGCCGTTGATTCACTATATGTATGGGTTCAAAAGTGCACGTGGAAACAGCTGTATGGGCGGTTGACTGTCTGCCTGAGTGTATTGGTGAGTGAATGGATTTCTCAGTGCTACATGTCAAAGTAAGTACATATGTAAAACACAGTACATGTGAGAGTTGACATATATAAATAACTGTGCATAAGAGCCAGTGAATGTGTGAGTGGCTGTATGGATCATTGTGAACATGTATCAGGGATTGTATAAGAGAGTAAATATGTGTTAGTATATGTTTGAATAAGTAAGGTGTGTATAACTGTATAGTTGAGAAAAAGGAGGTGTGATTGATTCTTTGCATGACTGACTAGGTGTGTGATTAACTCCATGGATAAGTGACAGTCTGTGAGTGTCTGTTTATACTGATTGTATCTAAGGTTATATTAGAGTCTGAAGATGTTCATTGTATTATCACATAAATGATATCATCAGTGATGTGATCAGTAATGTCAAATGAGATGTCATCAGTGATGTCATCAGTGATATCATTTGAGATGTCATCAGTGATGTCATCAGTGATGTCATTTGAGATGTCATCAGTGATGGCCCCAGGGACCCCATCACCTGGGGCCATTTTTAAAAATAAAAAAATAAAAAAATTGTGGAGGGGGCCACCTGACCCCCCACCCCGTGCCGCTACTAGCCCTGGGGACCCATCCTCCGGGGCTCACCCTCCTCGTTGGGGGCCGTGGGGGGTCCCCAATCCCCCTACGGTCCCAGCCAGCTTCCCACCTCCTGCCAGAGCCGGCATTGCTTTTCCATATGGGGAGCAGCTAACATGCTGCTCCCCATATGGAAAAGCAAGCTGCTTTCCTATTTGGAAGAGAGAGACGGTTTCCTGCTCTCTCTTCCAAATAGGAAAGCAGTTTGCCATTGGTGAAGCGGGGGCCGAGAAAAAAAGGGGGGTCCCAAAACGTGTTTTCCCTATGCAATTTCCCATAGGACCTTTAGCCACAGCTACAGCTCGAATGGCTGAACGGAATTACACCAAATTTAGCAGAGAGGTAGTCCTCAGTTCCGACCTGTGCCTTTTGCATATCTTTTGTCAATCTGTTTGGTAGTTTCTTTGAAAATTAATGTATATACCTATGGGTGGGGAGGATCCGCGGATTGTGCGAAGATTGGCCTCGTAGGATAAGCGCACCGTCCCGATCACGCGCTCAATTGTAATTGGCTGTCAAGAGGTTGTAAACATTCAAAATCAGGAACTGTTGGGAGCCATTTTGTGCCTCGGTAGAAGAGAGGCTGAGAAAGTCATTGAAATATGTGTGCAACGTGTGAAAAGGGGGCAGGATAGACACACCCTGACTCCCTAGGTCTGCTCAGGGGGTCACAAAAGGACCCACTCTTTTTAAAAAAGAAGTTGCGGGATGCGCGTAGGATCCGCGCATTTCACCGCCGAAAAATAGAATCATGTATTTTTGAGATATACATCAAGCTTATGTGTATAGATGTTGGGTGGCTCTAAAAAGAGCCCTTGTGTTTATTGAGAGATTTTAGTACTTACAAGTAAGTACCGATGCAGAGTCTAAAGTTCATGAGAAAGACTCTGTTCCCTTCATCTGTAAAATGTACAGCATCTCTCCTATAGATGCCATGCATATTGAAATGCAGATTTTTGTGGTCTATGGACACCATTCTATAGTCTCTGAGAAAAGTAGTAACAGATTTATTCACATTTCCTCCTAGTTTTCTCAATCTGTGGACAAAATAGATTGAGTAGTTCTATTTCTGCCTTTGCCCAGACAAAGGGAGATTGGGGAAAAAGTGAAATTAAAACAGAAAAGAAATGATTGGTTGTTTGACAACATTCTACACAGAAAACTAGGGTGCATGCTTCTGTTTTTTAAAAGCATGATTCTTATTGGTTATCAGAACGTGATTGAAAATAACATTACATAGGATAAGGTAGTATATTGAGAAGTCGAGCACACTTGCTGTTTTTTTTAGCAGCATTGTGTGATGAACGTTTGCGTTCTTGGGGAGCCAGTATTGCTTTTTTTTCATGGGTAGATGCTAATTTGTATATGGAAATGCAATCTGCTTTGGATTTTGAAAGTAAGAAAAGATTTCACTGCTCTGTCTTTTAAAATGCAAACTATGTTTGCTATGGGAGGGCGGGAGTTGTGAGAATACTGCTCTGTCAAAGCAAACAGCGGTATACCGGGGGTAGGCACCCCGGGACACTGCAGGAGCCGGTCATAGTAGTTTCAAGGGCCATCGAGGGCACTAGGCGGAGGGCCACGAAGTCTGCCTCCCATAATACACAGATCCCAGGGGGTGGTGATTCCCGGAGCTTGAGGGGATCGTTGAGGCCCACATACTTGTAATTTTGTAGGGGGGGTTGGATGCAAAAGTGGTGCCAGGGGGTTGTAAATCTGGTACACAATGTTTTGAGTGTTTTGTTTTACTTTGCTTTCCTTTCTGTCATGTAGAGGATCCAGGGTAAATATAATGGTTTCTGTACAGCCAGTAACTTTTAACCGTACCCCAAACGGCTTTCTGCCCGCTACTATAGTAACAGTTCATGGAACACTTACGTGAGCACAGAGGTTATAAGTTCACCACACTATGTTGCTAATGGCGTTGTACTTTTTATTCTTTTGAATTGGAACCGTAAGTTGTAGCTATACACTCTGGTAAAGATCGGTGAAGAGCTGGCCTCAGAATTATACTTCAAATTATAAATACAATTTCTATTGTGGACTGTTACCCCCACACAAAAAAAAGACGTATGTATTTTTTAATTAACTTATATTAAAACAATAAATAACTGGAAATATAACTAAATGATAACAATACAATAAATAACTAGAACCATAACTTTAACAAAGCAATATAACAAACAACATATAATATGGAGTCCAATAGAAGTATTGTAATCTGCAAAACAAAAAAGAAAATTAGTGTTTAAAATTAGATCGATGTGACTAAATGAGGTCACACATTACAAGTCAAAGTAACACTTGACAATATTTTCTATTTTTTTAATGTGTGCAGTGTACCTGATAGATTTCACTTATCTAATAGGCTTGCATTGAAACGGTGTCTGTATAGAAGTGCCTACCGTGTCATATTTATATTACAGATGAACAGGTCTTTAAAATGATTCACAGATGAGACAGAATTAGGTGAGAGATGAAGTCATTATGCAGGACAATATTTTTTGGGGGTTATTTACAAAACTCTTGTGCCACTTTTGTGTTACTTTTCTCATGTTGAAAGTGACGCAAAAGTGGCACAAGGGGTTTGTAAATAAGCTATTTTATTTCTAATGCATTTGATTTGAGGTATTGTATATCTAGGCCGCTCTGCTTACCTTGTGTAAACACTGTGGCCAACAGAGTTCACAACTTGAACTCCGCTTTGACTGCTTTCAAGAGGAGACCCCAATAAAGAGTACTGGTGTGGAACTGCAAGTATGCGAAAAGACATGCAGACTAAGAATCCAGTCAACTTTGGAAGGGAAGAGTTAAGGATATTGAAAGAGGCTCCTTCTGTTTCATGAGAAGGCCCAAGTACCAGTGGAGCAACACCGTCAATCTCTACTGCACAGCCTAATATTCGTCCCCAATTTGGAAACCTTTAGGAGAAAAAGTCTGAAGGTTGGGAACTTTGTATGCCATCCTAATACCTAATCATCCATTAGTTATACAGAGATCCACTGTGTATCAGACTCATCCATACAAGTGTGAATTGGAGATTATCTGATACCAAAAACCCCCCAAGTACTTATATCTGTTACTTTTTAACTTCGTCGACTACTCATATTGAGAGTATTTACCTTCACGCTATCCGTTAAAAATTTGTGAATCTCCATGCTTCAGACAACTAGCAAATGCCATATTTGAGACATTGGTGTAATCAGCTGGAACAGGAGCATATACTTTTCTTCAACCTCTGCAATTTGCAGCTGATTTATGTAACATTCTGCAAAGTGAAAAAAGAGTTACAAATGTATATGTTGTACATATGTCCAAGATTAACTTAAATGTACATAAAAACATTTGTTCTCAATAGGATTAGGGATGAAAAGCAATCATCAGAGGTTATATTTGGCAAACAAAATAGCATTGCAATATACAAATGTTAGGCCGAGATTAGTCACTCACTTTATTTACAAACTCCTGGACTTGATCTGATAGAACCCTTTTTGGTCTTCCATGATCTAGAAATTGAGAAATAAACATCAAGAAAAATTGAAAGACACGTCCTCAAATAAAAAAATTCAAAACAACATTCTCACTTTGTATCTCAAGTGCAGGTTGAAAATGTGTAACGAGCATTTAAATGAGAAACATATGGGTTTCAGAAACAAACGTCTATAAGACTATCACAATGGAGATTTACATTTTATAAAAAATATTTATAGCAGTAAGAAAAATTATAACACACATTGTTTCATTTCAAATCACATATTTGGCAAATAAAATCGCAAGGACATGTTTTTATTGGTTTTCTTGCTACCAGAATGTCCACTAATTCTACCAAAACATGAGAACAGCAGTTATCTGTTTGCAAACACATGAAATACACAAATGCTTATCTCAGAATGCTTTTCAATCATGAAATGTTAAAGCCAAACCTGATAACTCCATTAGGTCCATTGCAATTTTCGGCTGAAAGCATATGGAGACCAGTCAGTGGATCTGGTATGTCGAGTGCTTGACTACCATCTGGTATAGTGCATGGGCAGGAATAAACAGCTTGTGGTGACCACTACGTCCCATGGTTGAGATATCTGTATAATGACAAAAAACAGAGGACAAAAAAAAGTTTAAGGTTATTAAAAAACTTGGAGAACATGCTAAAATACAACATTGGCTAATTGATTACATGTGCAGTACATGGGGAGGAAGTAGCACGTGGGGCACTACTTTCAAAAATTAAAGGTGGCAGGATTAAGTGATTTGTACAGAAACATCGCCTACCAAGGTAAAATATTGGAGGTATAAGAGCTGGAAACAGTGCTAAAATACACTATTGCCGAAAACATTACTTTTGCAATGCATGGGGCACGTGACGTACTACTTACAAGAGAAAAACGACATCGCATTAAGTTGAACAGCACGTAGCACACTGTGGCGGGAACGGCCACGTGGCGTTTGGCAAATTAAAGAAACGTGGCAGGATTAAGAGATTTGCACAGAACTAAGGATAGCAAATCAACTTTAACGTTATTAAAAAACATGAAGAGCGTGCTAAAATATGACATTGGTCAATCGATTACATGTGCTGTGCATGGGGAGGAAGCAGCACATTGCACACTACTTACAAAATTGAAGGCGGCAGGATTACGTGATTTGCCTAGAAACATCGCCTACCAAGGTAAGATATTTGAGGTACAAGAGCTGGAAATCGTGCTTAAATACAGCATTGCCAAAAACAAAAACATTACTTTTTCAATGCATTGGGCACGTGATGCACTACTTAGATGAGAAAATCTGCATCACATTAAGTTGAACAGCACGTAGCACACTGCTGCGGGAACGCCCACGTGGCGCTTGGCAAATTAAAGAAACGTCGCAGGATTAAGTGATTTGCACAGAACTAAGGATAGCAAATCAAGTTTAAGGTTATTAAAAAACATGAAGAGCGTGCTAAAATACGACATTGGCCAATCAATTACATGTGCACTGCATGGGGAGGAAGCATCATGTGGCGCACTACTTACAAAATTGAAGGCGGCAGGAATAAGTGATTTGCACAGAAACAAAAGTTACAAAGTCAACTTTAACGATATAAAAAGTAGGAACGCGTGCTTAAAAACAACAATGTCAAATCGAACAAAAATTTGTATTTACGTGGTATTTAAAGATCATTCAGATTAATTAATTTAATTATTCTAAAAAAAGTGCCCACCTACGAAGAAGTGGATACGAACACTATCAATGGCTGTGACTGTGGAATAGGAAAAGTTTGAGAAGGTTGGCAGGTTATAAATGCTTTGCAGAAGGATGATTGGTTGAGCATGATGTCACTGGGTGTGAGAGCTGTGATTGGGCATGTTGTAATTGAGCATGCGCTAGTAATGAAATACATTAGGGGTACATAGCCAGAAGCTGGGACGTATTGTGCGCATACGTAATATTAACATGCATGTGCTACCACAAACGTGCATGCACAAAGTGAAGGCAACTCCTAGGTGGTACATACACAGATGGAGTTCGGTTGTGGATAGAACACCGACTCCCCTAGGAGGCAGGGAGCTGGCAGGACAGTGGGGGAATTGAAGACCATCGCACGGTACCCAACGGTGACGGTCTTAATAATTTTTAAAAAATACGCCGTCCCCGGGGAATGGGGTCCTCGGGGCCTTGAAGTGGCTTCAGTAGGGGGGCTATGCAGCCCTCCTTCATAAAATAATAATATATAATTAGCCATGCCCCGAGGGGGTGGGGACCTCGGTGCCAGGGAATTGACCACGGGAGGGGGGCCACTGATGACATCACTGATGACTTCTCAAATGACATCACTGATGACATCATCCATGTGACAAACTGATACACCTCATCATACAGTAGCATAACCTTCCAACACTCATTATAAAATATGAAGTACCATATTTGAAACCATTGACACACCAGTACAAGTTTCTAAAAACCCACTCAGTGATTACTAGATCTACACACACATCTAAACACTTACTTATAGATTCACTCATACATGCTAACAAAGACCAATAGAACACTATTAAATATACTTATACACCTACATCAACATTACACACCAGCACATATCCTATTCACTTATGCAGACATCCTACTCACATATGCAATAATTGATCATACATATATTTACTAAGCTACACACTTACACAAACACCACTTTATTTATTCATATAGATAGTAACTCATACTTAGTGTGTTATAAAATCACTATTATAAGTAAATAGTTATCCATATCTCACTCATACAATCACTGGGTCTTATGTATACTTATTCATATACAACAATTGTTACATACACTGCCTTTTATATTTTTCGTTTGTTAGACATATATCATTCAGAAATATATTTACTCATCACCACACCCATAAAGAAATTCACTCACTCAAACAACTATTTCCACACACACTCTTAACCTAATAAACCTACTAAATGAACTATTTACACATCTTTCGACAGTCACACACGTCCCACCCAACCACACACATTCATTCACTATCCCACACAAATACTCACCTAACTAATTAATAACTAATATAGACTTTCACATAGCTAGTAACCAACTTATATAGTAGTTTACACAACAAGAGATAGAGTGATACAGGTATTCACACAGTTTAATCACTATCCCATATATTTAGTGAGACACTTTAAATTTGTCACTTAGACAGTTAATCACATTGTTACTAAATCCTCCATTCAGACACTTATACATCTACTCAGTCTTCAGGGCAGATTGCTATACATATATAATACTTATTTAAATATCGAACCAAGCCACATTCACTGGATGATGCCATCAGAGATGTCATCAGTGATGTCATTTGAGATGTCATCAGTGATGTCATCAGTGATGTCACTGACCATGTCATGAATGATGTAATATGTGACATCATCAGCAGTGGATTGCGGGAGCGCGAGTTATAGTCAGTACAACTAACTATAACGGGGGAATTTCAATGGTTTTATACAAGCGAAATGTCCAGCTAACTCTAACACCCGTAAAACCTATGTTTTTTTCAGTGAATTCCTAAGGTTTTGTAAATGCTGATTACTAACTATAACATGTCTGAAACCTATGTTTTTTTCAGTGAATATATATATATATATATATACAAACATCACCAATTGGCTCCATTACAGCGTGCAGCACGGCATTCAGAGTGGAACCAAGCCCTGCAACAATTTATAGGCTGTGCTCCAGGAATTTCAATTTGTCAATATCAACAGTTTATTATATATAATCACTGAAAAACAAAGGTTAAAGTGAAGTGATTGTTAGGATGAGTAAAAGTATCTTACTTTATATTAAAAATAAACCTTAGAAACTCACTGAAAAACCTAAAGGTGAAAGGGAGATTAAAGTTAGCTGCAATTCACAATTTATTGCAACAACTAACAAAATAATTGAGTGTATTGCGGTGATTTAGGACTCTAGATCC
Organism: Lissotriton vulgaris; assembly: GCF_964263255.1. Classification (NCBI taxonomy): domain Eukaryota; kingdom Metazoa; phylum Chordata; class Amphibia; order Caudata; family Salamandridae; genus Lissotriton; species Lissotriton vulgaris. Next base: position 466,649,762 of record NC_141699.1, on the reverse strand, counting down.
CGCTGCATTATATACATACTATTCACTTTAAAGATTGTCGATTTCCCTCATGGGATGTCAGATTGCTACTCAGTGCTTATGTACGAGATAATCTCCAGCACTTTATTGTTTGCTATGTAGGCACATAAACTTTGGCACTAGCACTTTATCTGCTATAGACTAAGACCCAATATTTTAGAATTGGAATTCGCATTGCTCATGCCTCACTGTTATTAACAATGATTTTTTAGTCTGCATTATTAAGCAGCAAAACGTCTGGTTCCGTTATTTTATGCATTTTAGATAATGTGGGGTTTTATTATAACACAATGAAAATCTCCTCGAGATGTGTTTTCAAAAACAATTAGTTGTCTGCAAAGATGTTTAAAAAGATATTTGCACTTTAATGAATAATTACTGGACTTTTTACATCCATGAATTATGGATTGTATATTATAACAGTGTATGATGGAGGTTTTAGTTGCAATGACCTGTGAAAGTAAGAATTTCTTTTATGTCTATGGATACGTTTGCATATGGTTTTTGCATTATGAGCACTTTTCACTTTATTAGCACGGCGGTAACGCGTATCATATGTCATGTGATAAAGTCCTGTGGTGGGCTGAAACGCATTGTTGTAAGACCTGCACCCTGAATAAATAACTTAGGAAGGCACATTACCGTGGTCCGTTCCGTTTTTCTGATGTGGATGAGTGGCGGAAACCCCTTTTTGTTGTTCTTAGTGTGTGTAATCGACAAACACACTCAGATTACAGGCTCCACCCCACCGCTCTGTCCGTCGGTACTCCGGACATCCGTCCATGACAGCCAAGACGGATGTCCGGAGTACCGACGGACAGAGCGGTGCTCCGTTTTACCTGAGCTGTAGCCAGGTGGGGTGGAGCGTATATTCCCCATAAATTGGGCGAATGTCAGGTGACATCTTTATCACTTTTTTGTTTGTAAATTTCCACTTATACGCAGTAGCATTTGAAATAAGGTCCTGATGAAGCTGGAGGAGATCTTATGACTCCAAATACCGCAGAAACATGTTGACCTTTATAACATCAGAGTATATATAAGTTTAATACACTCATGCACTGTTTTTAATGTTGGGTGTAGATAGGACACCATTAAAATATATTTTCCACTTCTACAACCCAATCTTAACATTCACAAACTTTTTTACACGGTTAATTTAAACACATTTGGTGCACTGCTATTTACTTTTACCCTCCTTATGCCACACATACCAACCCATCACATTTGTGTTTTTTCCACTTGATTAGGTTACAGTTCACCTAATCACAAGTGGTTTTTCATCAATTCCTTCGGGTGAAGGATCCCAAATGATGTAGGGCGGCACAGGACGGGTATCTGATGGGAATCATTTTGATGATCACTATGTACCATTGAAATAGAGACTTGGTGACTGTTCCCTAATCAACACTTATTTGCGACAGTTCTTCATTTGTCTGGATCAATGCATCACCATGATCGCTTGTCCAACATACTCAGTGGTGGTATCTCCCAAGGTAGACATGCGCATGCTCGTAAGGACACTAATCAGTCGCCACAACATGAGAAGAGTGAAATAAACATACTAACACACACAATGACATGACAGGTAAGTGGACATACATGGGACACACAACATAAAATCGGCCTGTGTCGATGTCATTCAGCATAGCACAATATCAGTGATAGTATATCCACAGGTGTAAGTGGAGGGTCTTACCCTATGAATCAGTCAGAAATGCCCCATAGTCCAAACAACAGAGGTTAGAGCTCAAGGAACTGCACACAGGTTTAGTAGGGGAAATAGGTCATGGTTGGGGACCCTGGTACCTTCATTCCTGCTGGACCTAAGCTCCATGATGACTCTATATGTCGAGAACATCACTGTAAACATGCCATTCCCATTTAGGTGAGTTACCCAAAGTTTAAAGGTCATGGTCACTGTGAGTCATGCTACAGGATGTAAAGGAAACATCATTCTCCATATTGTGTGAAATAAATATAATTTGATGTTGGGAATGATGCAGTGTGTATTGCTTTCACATAGAATAAAATTTCAGGCCATCAGTATGAAATGTGTTGATATAATACAAACCTTTGCCCACATGTGTCCAGTAACCTTCACTGGCCTGATTTTCCTCCTTCCTTGATTACTGATTGTAAGTCGTGAAAGTTAGGGATGCAATTTCAATCTTTGCTCCAGGTTCCTATGGAGTTACCAAAGGATGAATTTCATCACCATTCCTATATAAGTTCTACATGGAATTGCTGAGAGCACATCGAACCATCACTATGCAGCTGACATCAAGTTATTTTTCCAAGTGTCATTTTCTACAAATCATTACACACCTGAGAGTCTGTACCAAAGTTATTGAGGTGTGGATGACAAACTCTGCCTAAAATACAACCACAAATGTATTTTTATTATCCTCGGCAGTCTTCTCTTTTCATAATTAGCAGCAGCTAACTTATAAGGCTATTATTGGGATTTCTATCAGCTTGGTCCATCCACAAAATCTTCATGATGCATGCTGTACCTCATCTGGTGTTGGGTGGACTCGAATATAATCATGTAGCATTGAATTTTGAACAAACCTTTTAGATTTATTTTCGAGTTAGTGTTGAAACTTTGAGAACGTTTCTATTTTTATTTATTTATTCATTGATCTGTACTTCACACCAAATAATTCATTTTAAATGTAGAATCTAATAAGGTCCTACTTATGCACAACTCATATGCTTTTTGCCTTGTTTGTAATTCAGAAAAAATAAAATGATTGCTGAGATCACCCTCGCAGCCTCAGCTCAAGTCAGCCCCTTCTAAAATTCTAACACTAATAGTTATACCCTAAATGTTGAAGTCCATCCCTAACTAAGTAAAACAGTCCAACCAATTCACAGTTCTCATTCGTTCAGGAACATAGGGTATTCCGTCGCAGCTCACTCTCTAGAATTCTTTGTTTTGAGCCATGCGGTCATCATCACGATATTCTTCTTCCTAGGCTCAGGCACATCTTTGTAATAATTGTAACATTTTACTGGAGCAGTCTTCCACAAAATTAAACATTCCCTGGACAGTAAAAAAGTTCCACTGGTATCTCTCCAAATAGCAGTTGACAATGAAAGAACACAACAATCATAACGAAGGACAAATACATTTCTATGCAGCCTACGTTTAAAAAGCTAAATTAATCCTAGCGGGGATTTGAGGCCTTCTCTGTGAAGGTGCAGCTTCTCTAGGAGAAATAAACAGTCTCAGTTATTTGTTCACATACAAAGCTCAATTTCATTATTCATTTAAGTTTTCTATAATTCTAATATCAATGCAAACATTTTCAACGGTTATTCTATGTAATTATTATCACTCGTAGAAAAACTCTTTTGTCAACGCGTTTCATTCACATTGCACACGGAAACTCAAACTTCTTAATATTATTTCTCTACTGTGGGGAGGTGTGGCTCAATGATTAGAGCGGCAGACCCTGATGCAGAGGTCTCGCCTGGGACCAGGGTTCAATTCCCCACCTCGGCGGGTCTTGAGCTCAAAATTCCATGTATCTGATATTTCTCCTCTCGGTGCCTATTCCAATCATGGAGTCCCACTCTGCAACTCTGGGCAATAGCTTGCTTAATCTCCACAATGGCCCCCACAACGCTAAGGATGTCTAGCCTCCACCTTGGGGGTGCCCAGGAGTGGACACCTGACAGGGAAAGCCAGGATGGGTTCCACAGCGGTATTTGTCCAAGCGCCTTGAGACCCTTGCGGGTGAGTAGTGCGCTATACAACTATCAATTTACTGTCTTTCGTGCAGAAATAATTTATGCCCTACAGGAACCATTTGTCATTTTCGTGGACATTTCTCTTTTTTTCTTTTCTGAAATACCCCTTGTTAATATGTTTCACTGTTAATCTCACAAATCTTTGTTAATTATTTTCAAACAATAGGAGTTTTAATCTGAACAGGTTTTATTCGTAACAATCCTGCTCCATCAGAAGGAAATAAATGACCAAAGAGGAACCTCAAGAAGAAGTTCTCAGGTAATGGAAAAGAAGTTTTAATAACAATGACCTGTAAATCCTTGTGAAGGAGTGTGTTGCAGAGAATGAAAGGTTTGGGGAGTCTTTCCTTACAGTTCCAGTGAACCAAAAAGCAGAAGTAGAAAATAATTCTATCCCAAATAAATGCTGTTGAGGTGACCAACTGAAGTATGGAAGTGATAAGGAAAAGGTGCTACGAACTTAGGTCGAGAATAAAAGACAAAATAGCCTCTAGAAAACAGGAAGCAGCTGCGACAAGTGGAGGACCCAACTCACAGAAAACATCATCACATTTGGGAGCAATTAATTGAGTCTACTCTCCATCAGAAGGCAGTCTCAGGAGTTTCTTATATTTACTCTTCTGCACCAAGGAAAAAAACTACAGGTATTAATATTTTAAGTGCTTTACTGACCTTTCACATTTAATATTTTAATACAGAAAATACATAAAAGATTATTAAATAAAATCCAAACAATGATCCACGTAGGGTTTCACAAAACTCTATAGGGTTATGGGTAATGCATTCCATTTTGTTTCCTGAAGATTAACTTATAGAAAATGTATTTGCTGATACCTGCAAATTAAAAAAAATTTAAAGTGGTAGTATAGTATTTTTTATTGTAGTGTAAAAATTACACTGCAATTCAATATTATAAACAAAAGAACTAGTTATGTATGTGATCACTAAAGCCATATTTGCCCAAACAGGTTCACCTTCACATATCAGACAAATACAAATAGTAGGAGAAAGATATGACAAAATAAAATCTGGATGTTACTGAACATGGGAACATAGAAAGTTTGCCTGCCACTAGAGCTGAAAGACATATGGAGGGTATGGATTCTATGGGCCTGATTACGATGGCTGTCAGTCGATCGTCCTACTGCCGTGCTCATGGGCTTATTCCGACCACTGAGACTGCAAAGTCTTTCTCCACTGTGTTACGATGCATTTAGCTCTAAATACCGACTGCGGCTCTGGTCATATCATACTAGGAATGGGCCACGGGCAACAGAGTAGCCACAAGAATGGACAGAGGCAGCCGGAAGCTGTGCCAATAAGGACTGCGAGACAGTCTGGCTTGTGGTACCGGCACGGTGCAGAAGACATAAATACCCATATAGTGGTGGTTCTTTGTCGGCCATCCCATAACTGTGACAGACCTCTGTGCAACTGCTAACACAAAACACTATTACAGTGATCCTGGTTGCAGAAAAAACACACAGCTGATGTCCATTGCCAAAATGCCCACACGGACAAATCAAAGTACAAAACACCCCCATCCCAGACCATGATTCTTTGCCATTACGCAGTAACACTGCCACACACACTACTTTTTGAGTGAGTGAAACCAAGCCTGAAAACGCATTTCCATCACACAAAATCCACACACGGATATACCACATTTGTCTCAGTCACACCTTGTTTTCTTATTTATTATTTCCATCCCTATTTCCTGCACTGTCATCCACTGTCACATCAATATGTCACCTAAAAAGAATCCATGTTTTTCTGAAACCGAGTTGACAGAGATGGTAGATGAAGTTATTAGAGTTGAGCCACAACTGTTTGGAGCCCAAGTCCAACAAACTTCTGTAAGTAGTAAGAACAACATGTGGGACAGGACAATTAGGAAAGTTAATGCTATATGTACCAGCCAGTGCACACAAAACATCATCAGGAAGAGGTGGCATGACCTGAAGATGAGGGTGAAGAACATGGCATCCACGCACCACCTGCCAGCCGAGAAGACTGGCAGTGGTCCTCATGCTGCCATTACAACTCACACCCTGGGAGGAGAAGGTGTGCGCCAGCCTCCCTCTGGAGGCCTTGCCCGGAATATTAGCGGGATTGGAGTCTGGGAAGTAGCACCTCACCAACTGTTACAACAAATCAAAGTTACATTTGCACACATCACTGCTCTTACTGTAGTGTCATCCATCTGTTCAACAAGTATGCAGTAGCCAAGGTATCAGAGATAAGTGAATGTCATTTACAATCACTAACTCTTCACATAAAATCACAATTCTCTATCTCCATAGCATCCCACATGTGTGAATGTATTTTGCAAGTGCTATACCATCAATTTGACATTCCATGACCATAACAATTTGTAAAGGTACAATAGTATGGGCCACCACAGCTACAGTGATGTAGTAGGCATGCAAACCAGAACAGTACTTTTGAGTATTGGGACGTTTTGCAAGAAACTACTGCACCTACCATGAGGCCCTGTACTCCTCACTCCTAACAAAAGCCACCTGTGCTCCCTGTCCATACTCACCAGTTAGCCATGTCTCAGCTGTACTTCAGCTCAATGCTGCTCCCCATTGGTCAAGGCTGGGCTTTGACAGATTCTAAAGACTACAACTATCATGAGGCCCTGTACTGCTCATTTCCAATAACTGCCACCTGTGCTCCTTCTCCATATTCTCCTGTTAGCCATGTCACAACTGATTCCCAGGTCAGATGGACTGAGCACTCCATACACAATGCTCAGCTCAAACTCATGTCTTCCTGCCCAGCATGAACATACCCTGCTCTCCAGCATATCAGCACAACAAAGTATTAGGCCAAGACCAATTCATGTAATTAATGTCCCCTAATGTAGTTTAAACAACTGTAACACTACTGGGAGTGCTCCCCATATGAAACTCCATCACTTTCCTCCTTCCCAGGCCTGAACCCACTACGTACCAAATGATGTTCATGTACACATCACACTGACTTCACTAACAATGTAATTCTTGTCTGAACAGGTTAGTCTGGCACATCTAGGCAGAGACCAGGCACCGCCCAGACCACCCCCACACTGGATAAAGGCTTCAGTAATGAGGATTCTCATGGAGCCACAGACATGGAGGACCAACCTAGCACATCTGGTGTGCCTGGGCACACAGGCACAATGAGTCTCTGTGCTCACAAACACACCTTCCACCAAAGCTTCTACACCTCTGCTGACCTCTGCCCCAACAGCCAGTGGTCCTAACATGGGCAGCACCATCTCATGCTCCCCCTTCCAGAGGTGAGGAATGATCAGATTCTCACTGAGGGGGGCAGCCAGTGGAAGGTTGCAGCCTGTTGCAAGGCCACCTGCATATGGGGATTGGGGGGCTAACTGTGCTCTAATCCGGAAACTCCAGACCATCCAGAACACCGCTGCCAGGCTTTTCCTCATCATCCCATGACATAAACACATCACCCAGCACCTATGAGACCTCCACTGGCTCCCTGTCAAGAAGAGAGTCTCCTTCAAGCTACTCACTCATGCCTACAAATCCCTCCACAACACCAGATCCCAATACCTCAACGAAAGAGTCTCCTTCCACGCACCCAAGAGAAACCTCTGGTCCACCAACCTCGCCCTCGCTGAAACTCTGCGCACCTGCAAAGCCAGAATGGGTGAAAAAGCCTACTCCTACATCGCGGCAAAGACCTAGAACAAACTCCAGCTCAACATCAGATGTTCCCTCACTCTGCACACCTTCAGGAAAAGCCTCAAGACCTGGCTGTTTGGCTGATTCTGAGCTGCATGACCTCCCCCCCAGTGCCTTGAGACCCTCATGGATGAGTAGCATGCTTCACAAATCACTGATTGATTGATTGATTTTATTTTATTTATAAAGTTTTAAGTAGCGCAAACTAGATCCCGAAGGATATTAAGTGCTTTACAAGAGAGGCCAAGAGTGTAATGACAACAACAAATTAGTAAAAGACCGGGATCATAGAATACACAGAAGTAAGTGGGCCATGAGGGGGGCAATAACATGCATAGTTAAAGTGAGGCCACTGGTGGCCCTGATGCCCAGGCCAACCTCGTCTGAGTCTTGGGTGCCTATGAGGACACCCAAGGAGTGATGGGCCAGACAGTGGAGAACTCAGAGAAATGAGGCAGCTGCAGAGGTCCATAAAGCAAAGGCTGGAGACACACAACAACACCATGGACCAGCTTGAGCTTGTTGGGATGCTGAGGGATATCAACTCCACACTCTGCAGGACATTTCCACCATCAACTACCCTTCCTGTGGAGCAACTATATCTCAGCTCCAACAACTGTGACTGCCACAGGAAGGAAGCCCTTGTGAAGTGAGAAGTCCCCAAACACCACTGATGCTGCAGCAGTGGATCCCCCCACCATTGTGGGTCGGGATGTCCGATGAAGAATCCAAGCGGCCCAGATCCCACCATCCCAGGAAGACGGGTTGCCCGAGATGTCCACTTTGTTAATTATACCTGTAAAACTTCCCACTCCTGATGGCAGGAGAAAGTTGGACTTTGGACTTCAGACACTGTGTCTGATACAACAATGATTTCATCCACCAACACTGTCAACTCCACTCCTTCGTTGTCACTATTTATCTGTCTCATATTTTTAATTGTATGTATCATTTCACTTTGTGCACTGAAATAAATTACTTCTCACAAATTAAAAACCTCTGTTGTGTCATTCACATATAGCATGTAAAGAAGTCATCCCCAGGTGAATCACCATATGAAAGTAACAGCTTCTTGTGTTAGAATCACCATGTGGAAGCTGTATGATGTGAAACTAATTATCACAATCATGTCATCTCAACACAGTCATACGAGTGTAAGGCTAAATGACATCTTTATTTAATTGTTTCAACATCAGGCTGGCATATTGTGACCAACAGAGCACAAGTATGCATAACTGAAATACAGTGTATGCGTCAGTGCGCACAAATGTCATGTCCAGCCTTCTACAAAATGGTGGAAGGGGATACATTAGACAATGCCAAATAGGATTGGCACATACAAATCTGCACATCTTGACAGCTGGAGCCAAAGCTCAAACCTCACATGATTGTACACTAGAATAAAACACATGGCAGGACAACAGTTACTGAGCATAGATTCATTACAATCCAGTGGAGCTGCACCTGCTGGAACTTCACTGACATATACCAGTGATGTGTCATAAGCACTATGGCATACACTGATGAGACACATAAACAGCTATATCCAGTCCATACACATTGAGGACTCAGCCATTGTGAAGGGAGACTAGCATTAATCATCTCTTGCAACCTTGTTTGCGTACAACATGATGACACACATATTGCAATTGTACCACTATACATCAGGGAACAAGTGACATTGAATCCTAGCCACTTTCATCCTATTGCTGTGAAAGCTGGCTTGGTACCGGAGTTGTTCACCTAAAACCTGTGCCTGACAGTTCCAGGAACAATCCATGTTCACTTCATACTAAGAAACAGGATCATTACCTTGCTGATGACACACCTCTGAAATGTCAAAGAGTAGATGAGAAGGGGAAGGGACCTAAAGAAGACCAACACAAATATGTTAGCAATGAAGATGTACATATGACGCAAACATAAGGAGATGATGGACGGAGTGCTGAAACTTTTCAGACACTCACCCCCAGTCACAAATCAGGGTTGAATCCATCTTTGTTCTTTAGCTCACTTCGCAACCCCAGTTCAGACACAGCTAAATGCAAATCTGTCTTGACCCTGTGCCTCGTAGGAACAGTCCAGCCTGAACTGCCAAGCCATGTCTTCCCAGGACAGGAAACAAGCATCCGGGGACCAGTTTCAGGCTAACAGCCCTCATTAGCCAGGCTAGCTTGAATCCAGTGGCAAAGTGAGCAAGGGACCCACATCCTGGCATACCCTGCCAACTTAGGGCAAAAAATACAAACACAAGGAGATGATGGAGGGAGTGCTGAAACTTTTCAGACACTCACCCCCAGTCACAGATCAGGGTTGAATCCATCATCATTCTTTAGCTCACTTCGCCACCACAGTTCAGACACAGCCATATGCAAATCAGTCTTAGCCCTGTTCCTCATGGGTACAGTCCAGCCCAAACTGCCAAGCCATGTCTTCCCTGAACCGGTAGCAAGCATCCTGGGACCGGTTTTGGGCTAACAGCCCTAATCAGCCAGCCTAGCTTGAATTCAGTGGCAAAGTGAGCAAGGGACCCGCGACTGGGCATACCCTGACAACATTCACAGTCAACTTCTGGAGCACACAGTACATGGGTGAATGTCACCCACGCAAAACAACATCATCAATGTGTGCACGTCTCAACAACTTCCACATGAAGAACCGTACAGTGAGTTTGTCAAATCTGTACATCACGTATATTTATACATCATGGACCTCCTCACAACATCATGACAATACTCATTGCAAGTCATAGTCATGACATCTCACAGCATACATACACTCAAGGGAAGAAGCTGTTGATGAGCTGTTGACGCATGTCAACTCCTTACTGTTTGCCACTATCATCATCACTTTTCCTGTCAGGGTTGTCACCCGGTGACTCCTGCTGGTCTCAATCCTCTACAATCAGATGGATGTTCCTGCGCAATGCAATGTTGTGGAGCATACAGCAGGCAACAGTGATCTTCCTGGGTGAGTAGAGGAGGGCTCCTCCAGACTTGTGCAGACATCTGAATCTATCCTTTAGGAGCCCAAAAGTGAACTCCACTGGACGCTGTGTTATGCCATGAGCCTCATTAAAGCATACTTCCCTTAGTGTTTTTGGAGTCTCAAGTGGCACCAACACCCATGGCCAGTTGTGAAACGCTGAGTCTCCAAGATGGAAGACACACATTTGTGCAATCAGAAATCACACATCCGTAAAACAATGTAAAAATATATCACATACACTGAGGTTGGAAACAACATACTCACCAACAAGCCAGGCCCTCCCCGGTTGTAGTTGGGGCATCAACTGGAGTGTGATACTGTTCCGCAGTATGAAGGAGCCATGGGCAGAACCTGGGAGTTAGGCACAGATGTGTGAGATGTATAAATCTGGTAAACATGCCACTTACATGTTGATAGAATGGAAGTACTTCCAGTTCCTATAGACCTGTTCACTTGCTTGTGGTGGTGTCAAGGCAAAACGTGTGCCATTGTTAGCTCCTTCCAGATATGGTATGCATCCTAATCCATAACAGTCAGCATTCACATTGACCAAATGATGTCATCTGGGGAACTGAATGTAGTTGTCAAGTGTCTCAGCAGTGTATTAAGCACATCACGTAGCACCAAACTGAACATATGCAGTGACATACTTCCTGATATGGCCACATTGTACTGAAAGGAACCTGTGGCAGAAAATGCAGTGATGCCATGATCTACCCCATTGGTGTGTCAGTGATGTATGTGTGAAAGGTTCTTTGAGGGTGCAAATCAGGCTCCAACTGAATTCAGAGATCTTGTATCATTTGACATTTGGACAACATTTTCTTATGGTTGTCTCTTCCCTCCACAGTCTGTAGGTCAGGAAAAGGCTGGTATACAGAGGGCAGTCATCTCCTCCCTCTGCCAGGGTAGCTATGTGTGTATTGAACACACCACATGTCATTGGACACTGCATCCACTAACACATACCTAGACACAGCCAAATGTGTTGTTGACACACATGCCTGCATAAGTGAGCAATACACAGCATCTCACATCATAACTTTTATGGCATGACGTAGCATACATAGCAACTTCTTGTATTTGGAAAGTGGATGTGGTGCCTCACAATTAACTGGATCATACATTTGCCCCAATTGCCACTGTTGTCTGAGAGGAAATAGCAGGCAGTAAACAGGCTACAGACCAACACTGACTGTCCAGTGAACTACATGATACAACAGGGAAAAATTGGAACAGCTGCCATTACTGCAATCTCCACCCATCATTCCAAATCTGAACTACTCATGTGTCTGTAACAGCGCTTTGCACGGCAGACAAGCTACAAATGTATGGTGCACATTGTCATATTGTGGAGTCTGCATTGCATATATAAGTACCATCCCCACTGGTGTACACTGCACTGTGGTATACGTGTGTACATACACAGTCCTATACAACACTGACATGTGACTATTGGTAAAGGCAGAGATATGGGTTCATACATCAGGTGACATGTTCCTTGAAATTATTAGTGGTGGTAATGCACTAAAGAGACCATATGTAAGTAAAGTTTAAAGCACTCTGCATGTGGAAAATTAGGAACAATTGATGTACATAAGCGGCGTTCATTTGCCTTTTCCCACTCCCCTCCCTGTAAGCACCATGAATACCGTAAAATATTGACCGCATCACTCCGCCAGTAAAAGCCCGTGCCCATATGTACATGACAGCCATTTTAGGCACCATGGCCTTTTGCCCGCTCATTAGAATCTCCGGCTTCCCTTCTACGCTATTTGAACCCCCCCCCCTCCGACATGCTTAGACCATGAAACCCTCTCCCTCTGCGCGACCCTACCCTGAAAGGCAACCCTCCTGCTTGACCCACGCAAAAACCCCCATTTCCTCTTGAAGAGGCATCCTTCGCCTCAGCTGACATAGCCCTCCCCAGCTGCACCTGACTGCCCCCGCTCTCGCATGCACGAGTCAATAAGACCTCTCTCTCTCTCTGTGCGACTCTGTCCTTGGGAGTCACGGCCGCGCCTGACCAGCACCTCCCTTCCTTTCATGAATAACCCCTCTGTTGGTAAACCCTCCCTCCGCGATTGACTGTCCACACATGTCCGAGGTCATCGCCTAAGCCAGAAGATACTGTTTACTGCCCCTTATTGTATGGAGTCACTCCTCTTCAAAGGACCCACTATTGATCCTGGCCTCCCCACCCCCTGGGCTACGATCAGGCGCACATATCCTAAAAATCGGCGGAACACTCAGCTGTGTGATTACCCCCTCCTCTTATCGGCAGGTCAAGGGTCTCTATTGTGGGTATATGTGGGTTGGGATTGACACGAGGATTACGGGGATGTCTTTTCCTTGTTTCACAATGCCGTTATTGTAATAAGGAGTGTTTTGTAAGGTATAAAAGGCGATGCCTCAGAGCACTTGTTAGAGCACCTCCCGAAAGACACTGTGTTTCGTGTCCGAAATGACAGGCTCTCCTCATGAGTAATAAATCCTGTTCTTGTGATTCCTGCTCCCAGCGCCCGTCTCTTTATTTGGTAACTATTCAGAATGGGAACTAAGAGGCGACTTGCGCCAGCCGTCCGGGCATCGATAGCAGTCTGGGCTCCTGTTCCACACTGCATGGCTCACAAAATCTTGCAGGGAAAAGGGCCCCCTATCCTGCGGAGTATGGTCCAACCTTATAAGGCCCCTCGCGCCCTCCGCTCAGACCACCAACATCTCTTGCAAGTCGCGAAAGTAAAAAAAGCCAGGACTGGCGGTAGAAGATTTTCCGTCAACGTGGCAGCACTATGGAATTCCCTTCCGCATGCCTTTCGCTCCGAAACTGGCACCTTGCGATTTCGCAAACTTTTAAAGACTCATCTGTTCCCTGCTTACTGCTCTGCTGTTTTGGTGTGTACTCTGGACGAGCGCTGGGATGCCCAAGGGTAACCACGCGCTATACAAGACTCAATAATAATAATAATAATAATGTCGATGACACTTGCATGGTGGATGCGAGATACAAAGTATGGTATATGCTGGTTCGCCGACTGCCGGCAGAGCCTAACCAAGTGGAAGGTGGAACAGAGCACGGGTAGCACAGCTAAAGGCTTCATTTGTAAAATGCGACCGTAGTGGTACAATGCCTTTGGGCACCTAGAGATGAGACGGCCAAAGTGGAGGGCTGAACTGGCGACTGAGACCTGCTGATATGTCGACCGCCGGCTGTTTGAACTGCCCGGTTGGCAGTATCAAACATGGCATTCTAAGTCATAGGCCAACATTGAAAAATGTGACCGCCATGGCCCAATGGCTGTGTCTGTCTGCACAGAAGTCAGCCTATGTGGCTTACTTATAGATGGCTTATTCAGCATGAAATCACTTGCCTTCAGATACTGCTGCCTACAAAACCTCCTCATCATTAGCTGCTGTTTGCCACCTCTGGGAACAGTAATGACATGCTGTACAGGAAGTAGGGCCCCTGCCTTGACCCTGGTGACCCTGTACCCAATAACTAGACGAAATATCGAGAAAGAAATATAGAATGGACAGATTATTGAATTCAAAATATAGACTGGACATGATAACAAATGGACATAATATAGTGGTTAATAATATTGAAATGCAGGTAAGTAATATCTACTGTCAAAATATCGAAGTACATAATATAGGCAATAAAATAAATAGATTTTTTAATAATATTGATTTTTTAAAGTAATTTGTATGTTCATATATGTGTTAAAAGTGTATATTATTTTTGTAATGTATGTTCAATTTTTTTTAAGGAATGAATTTTATGTTATTTAATTTTTGCGTAATTTAATTCTGTAGCGGGTTTTGGGTTTATAGGGGAATAGGTTGGGAAGTTATTTTATTATAGCAAATTAAATATACATTTTTAGGAATTATTAATAATTTTTAATCTAATTTGTGTTTTAACTCTGTAATGGGTTGTGAGTTTATAGGGGCATAGGGTGGGAAGTAATTTATTTGTAATTAAGTAATTATTTATTTTGTAATGGAAATTAATTTATTGTTAATTAATTATTAATTGGTAATTATTTTTTAATAATTGGTAATTAATTTGTATTAATTAATTAATCGATAATTATGTTAATTTTATCATTTAATATTTGGAGCGGGTTGTGGGTTTATAGGGGAATAGGGTAGGAAGTAATTTAATCGTAATTAAGTAATTATTGAAATTGATTGATTGATAATTATGTTAAATTTATTAATTTATTATTTGGAGCAGGTTGTGGGTTTATAGGGGAATAGGGTGGGAAGTAATTTAATCGTAATTAAGTAATTATTGAAATTATTTTTGTGTATTGATAAATAATTTATTGTTATTTATTAATTGGTAATTTTTGGATTACTTATTACATTTTTGGCATTTAAAATTAATTGGTTGTTAATTAACTATTACTAGGTAATTAATTTTTTATAAATGATATTTATTGGTATTTATAATTAATTATTAAATATTTGGAATCTGTAATTAGTTTTAATACATTTTTTATTGGTATTGATAATTAATGTATTCTTATTTAAAAATTAAACATTACTTTCCCTACTGTTGCAGTCTGGAGTGGGAATCGTAATTTTTACCCCTACGCTATCCAACGCTTTCCCTACTGTTGCACTCTCTGGAGTGGGAATCGCAATTTTTACCCCTACGCTTGCTGTCCGATGTCCCCCATCCTGTTTACCTTTTTTATTGAGCTGCTAGCAATCAGAATTCGGGAAAACCCTGAAATTAAACCACCAATAGAAAGAGTGGCGAAAATAAAATTATTTGCTGACGATATGATTTTTTGTCTGCGACCAAATTAAATCTCGATCAGGCTCACCACGAATCCAGTCTATTTGAACTGATTGGTGGATGTAAAATAAATCAAAACAAAACTGAGGTTTTAACTCTGAGGGGCCGATTCTGATTTGGGAGAAAAAAACGTCGCACGAATCGTATTCGTAGCCGTCTGTCCGAACTGTGTAGTCCGATCCATATCCCGAAAATACGTCCGAATATCAGCGAACCGTACGAACCATAATCGAAGACACGTACGAAATGGCGTCGGAACTCAAACCGTATGATTTGTAAACATGCCATACGACCAAACAAGTTCGATCCAGACCGGGGACCGAGTACGCGATTTGTACAGGGAAACGTAGTCGTTCTTGAAGAATGATTTGTATGGAAAACATCGCGTATGAGCAAGCCGCACCAACAAATACGAACTGCACACCACTCAATAAAGCGTACGCGAACCCCCACCCGCGAAACGGCCCGTATCAGTCAGCCGCACCAACAAATACGAACCGCACACCACTAAATAAAGCGTACGCGAACCCCCACCCCGAAAACGGCCTGTATCAGCCAGCCGCACCAACAAATACGAACCGCACACCACTCAATAAATCGTACGCGAACCCCCACCCCGAAAACGGCCCGTATCAGCCAGCTGCATCAGCAAATTCGAACCGCACACCACTCAATAAAGCGTACGTGGACCCCCACCCCGTAAATGGCCCGTATCAGCCAGCCGAACCAACAAATACAAACCGCACACCACTCAATAAGGGTATGTGAACCTCCACCCCGAAAACGGCCCGTATCAGCCAGCCGCACCAACAAATACGAACCACACACCACTCAATAAAGCGTACGTGAACCCCCACCCCGAAAACAGCCCGTATCTGCCAGCCGCACCAACAAATACGAACCGCACATCACTCAATAAAGCGTACGCGAACACCCCAAAAACCTCCCGTATGAGCAAGCCGCACCAACAAATACGAACGGCACACCACTCAATAAAGCGTACGCGAACACACCAAAAACGTCCTGTATGAGCCAGCAGCACAAACAAATATGAACCGCACACCCCCCACTAATAAAGGGCACGCGAACCCCGAAACCAGCACAAGGAGGGTGCAAACGAGTCGCACAACACCTCAAAACATGTCTCCTGTGTACACACCATTGGAAAACAATGACCTGGCCTCATCCAAACAGCCAAACAGAGGGCCCAAGTCACACCCACCCCTTATAACACACCCACCAAAAATTCAAAATAAGCCACACCCTCAAATGGACCAATAAAAGGGCCCACACATACAAACCATCATCCTTTGCAACATACCTATTTGAGCAAAGACACTGACAGGACACCAACAACTGCACACATACACCTTCACACATACACCCTATCTCATTCACACCCACACCACCCCCTTCACAATCAGACCCACACACCCTCATCCATACACACCATCACCCCCTCAATCACATACACCCCACACCATGACCACACCAAAGAATCCAAAGTTCACTAACCTGGAGATGGAGATCCTTACAGATGAAGTCATCAGAGTTGAGCGACAGCTGTTTGGTGCATTGGTCAGACAGACCAGCATTGCAGATAAAACACGCCTGTGGGAGAAGATTGTCGATAAGGTCAATGCTGTTGCACCCATCAGTTACACCAGGAGAGATTGCCAGGCCAGGTGGTACGATTTGCGAAGGATGGTCAAGAGGAAGATGGACGATGACTACGCCCAGGCACACCACACTGGAGGTGGTGGTCCCCGCAGACCTGCACAATACCATCCCTGGGAGGAGAAAGTCATGGCCCTGCTACCACCGGTGGGAGTTCACGGAATCGAAGGAGCCGTGGAGCTGGGTGAGTATACAAACAACTCATGTAACATGGGGGGACTACCAGCAGTGCCTAACAGTATTGGGGTGGGTGGCTATGACTCCCAGCAGTGCCTAACAGTATGGGGGTGGTATGTGGGTGCGTGCAGAGGACTCCCAGAAGTGCCTAACAGTGTGGGGGTGATATGTGGGTGGGTGGTTATGACTCCCAGCAGTGCCTAACAGTATGGGGGTGGTATGTAGGTGGGTGCAGGGGAATCCCAGCAGTGCCTAACTGTATGGGGGTGGTATGTGGGTGGGTGCAGAGGACTTCCAGCAGTGCCTAACAGTATAGGGGTGGTATGTGGGTGGGTGGCTATGACTCCCAGCAGTGCCCAACAGTATAGGGGGTGGTATGTGGGTGGGTGCAGAGGACTCCCAGCAGTGCCTAAAAGTATGGAGGTGGTATGTGGGTGGGTGCAGAGGACTACCAGCAGTGCCTAACTGTATGGGGGTGGTATGTGGGTGGGTGCAGAGGACTCCCAGCAGTGCCTAACAGTATAGGGGTGGTATGTGGGTGGGTGGCTATGACTCCCAGCATTGCCCAACAGTATGGGGGTGGTATGTGGGCAGGTGCAGAGGACTCCCAGCAGTGCCTAACAGTATAGGGGTGGTATGTGGGTGGGTGGCTATGACTCCCATCAGTGCCTAACAGTATGGGGGTGGTATGTGGGTGGGTGCAGAGGAATCCCAGCAGTGCCTAACTGTATGGGGGTGGTATGTGGGTGGGTGCAGAGGACTTCCAGCAGTGCCTAACAGTATTGGGGTGGTCTGTGGGTGGGTGGCTATGACTCCCAGCAGTGCCTAACAGTATGGGGGTGGTATGTGGGTGGGTGCAGAGGACTCCCAGCAGTGCCTAACAGTATGGGGGTGGTATGTGGGTGGGTGCAGAGGACTCCCAGCAGTGCCTAACAGTATGGGGGTGGTATGCGGGAGGTTGCAGAGGACTACCAGCAGTGCCTAACAGTATGGGGTGGTATGTGGGTGGGTACAGAGGACTACCAGCATTGCCTAATAGTATGGGGGTGGTATGTAGGTGGGTGAATAGGAATCCTAGCAGTGCCTAACAGTATGGGGGTGGTATGTGGGTGGGTGGCTATGACTCCCAGCAGTGCACAACAGTATGGGGGTGGTATGTGGGCGGGTGCAGATGACTCCCAGCAGTGCCTAACAGTATGGGGTGGTATGTGGGTGGGTGCAGAGGACTACCAGCAGTGCCTAACAGTATAGGGGTGGTATATGGGTGGGTGGCTATGACTACCAGCAGTGCCTAACAGAATGGGGGTAGTATGTGGGTGGGTGCAGAGGACTACCAGCAGTGCCAAACAGTATGGGGGTGGTATGTGGTTGGGTGGCTATGACTCCAAGCTGTGCCTAACAGGATGGAGGTGGTATGTGGGTGGGTGCAGAGGACTACCAGCACTGCCTAACAGTATGGGGGTTTTATGTGGGTGGGTGGCTATGACTCCCAGCAGTGCCTAACATTATGGTGGTGGTATGTGGGTGGGTGCAGAGGACTCCCAGCAGTGCCTAACAGTATGGGGTGGTATGTGGGTGGGGTCCACAGGACTCCCAGCTGTGTCTAACAGTATGGGGGTGGTATGTAGGTGGGTGCAGAGGACTACCAGCAGTGCCTAATAGTATGGGGTGGTATGTGGGTGGGTGGCTATGACTCCCAGCAGTGCCTAACAGTATGGGGGTGGTATGTGGGTCGGTGCAGAGGACTACCAGCAGTGCCTAACAGTATGGGGGTGGTATGTGGGTGGGTGCAGAGGACTCCCAGCAGTGGCCAACAGTATGGGGGTGGTATGTGGGTGGGTGCAGAGTACTACCAGCAGAGCCTAACAGTATGGGGGTGGTATGTGGGTGGGTGCAGAGGACTCCCAGCAGTGCCCACCAGTATGGGGGTGGTATGTGGGCGGCTGCAGAGGACTCCCAGCAGTGCCTAACAGTATGGGATGGTATATGGGTGGGTGCAGAGGACTACCAGCAGTGCCTAACTGTATGGGGGGTAGTATGTGGTTGGGTGGCTTTGACTCAAAGCTGTGCCTAACAGTATGGAGGTGGTATGTGGGTGGGTGCAAAGGACTCCCAGCAGTGCCTAACAGTATGGGGGTGGTATGTGTGTGGGTGCAGAGGACTCCCAGCAGTGCCTAAAATATGGCGGTGGTATGTGGGTGGGTGCAGAGGACTCCCAGCAGTGCCTAACAGTATGGGGATGGTATGTGGGTGGGTGGCTATGACTCCCAGCAGTGCCTAACTGTATGGGGGTGGTATGTGGGTGGGTGCAGAGGACTACCAGCCGTGACTAACAGTGTGGGGGTGGTATGTGGGTGGGTGGCTATGACTTCCAGCAGTGCCTAACAGTATGGGGGTGGTATGTGGGTGGGTGCAGAGGACTCTCAGCAGTGCCTAACAGCATGGGGTTAGTGTGTGGGTGGGTGCAGAGGACTACCAGCAGTGCTTAACAGCATGGGGGTGGGTATGTGGGTGAGTGCAGAGGACTACCAGCCATGCCTAACAGTATGGGGGTGGTATGTTTTTGGGTGCAGAGGACTACCAGCAGTGCCTAACATTATGGGGGTGGGTGCAAGGGGAGTGCCAGAAGGCTGGAAGGGGGAGGGTGAGAGGGTGCAAGGTGTAGGGTAGGAGGCTGCACTCATCCCATATGGCCCAGGTACACACCCATGCACCATGCCAATGCACAGGGAGTGTGAAAGTACTGACAAGATAGCTGACACTGGGCCCTGGTGTAGGCAGCACAAGGCCCTCCTGTGACCAGTGCAAACACTAACACCAGGACAAGGTCAGATATCCTGCACAGAAACTCACAACAACTGTCATGGCAGCATGCTTCAATGGGGGGACAGACACACCACGAGGGACGTCCACTTGCAAATAACACTCAAACTACTAGCATGGCCTGTCACACACACCCCTTACAGAAACAGAGCCTCTGGGGACAGGCAATGGAGAGCACAACTGCCACAATCGTCATGTAACACAACAAAACAAATACTGATCTGATGACGCATCCAAGCAAAAAATGCACAGGGCCCGATGTAGGTAAATCTACATTTACCACTTCATAAATACCTAATCATACTGAATCGGTATTTATGAAGTGGTAAATTAGAGGAGGGAGATGTAGGTATTTCAGATTCGGTAAATACCGAATCTGTAAGATTCGGTATTTACCGATTCTGTAAATACCGATTCGGTATCCCCCATTGCTTCCTATGGGCCTTGAAGCCCATAGGAATCAATGGGCATTACCGAATCGGTAATTGCCGATTCGGTAATTACCGATTTGTGCAAGGGTGCAGGGGGTGTCACTTTGACACCCTCTAGCACCCTCAAAACAGGCATGTGAGCCATGTGGCACACAGACATGCCCTAATGGCATGTCTGTCTGTCACATGGCATAGGTGTGCATGCACACATGTGCATGCACACCTGGATTCGGTATTTTAACACCCAATTGGATTGGGTGTTAAAATACCGAATCTGAAGGGCCTGTGGGACAGAAAGTAGTCCCACCTACATCCCAAATTTTAAAATCGGTAAAATTACCGATTCGGTATTTTTGCGATTCGGTAATTTTACCGAATCGGTAAAATACCGAATCGGACAAAAAAAGGTCCCCTACATCTCAGTAGGCCAAATACCGGTCGGAAACGGCCGAAATCGGCCGTTTCCGACCGGTATTTGATACCTACATCGGGCCCACAGTGCTGAATCACAAGTCTATTGTGCCTCCCACACAATGCTGTAGCCACAGCTTTCGGACGATGTGGATGCACCTAAGTAGCACCATGGACCTGGGCATTGACATAATGATGTATCTTGGAGAAGTGCCACGTTCTAAAGCCCTGTGCCAGAAGTAGGTGTACTGGTCCAGGGGGGTTGGCAGTGGATGGCCGCCATGGCACAGCAAAACCTCACAAAAGTTGCTGACTGAAATCATAAAAATTCCACTCAGTCTCTATCATAAACATGCTGCATTTAAACCCTGTGCATGCTTGAACTAGGCATAAGGATTGACGCTGCATTGTGCAGATTGGGCCACACAGAGCAGAGCTGGATCTGTGTCGTGCTGGCGACACAAGCCACAGCAATGGTTGTGCCAGTCATCGTAAACAGTACCGAACATGTCAATGACCCCTGAGCACATGTCAATCTGATCACACAACATACCCATACACAAGTGAACAATGACAACAATCCAAAGCAGGTGGAACAGTGCTAACGACAATGGATATCAAAATTGAATGTTGCATTATAGTGCATTAACAGTGTCTGTCTCTCACACCCACAGGGCAACGTGTATAAACTACCCCAACCAGGGGGGAGATGGATCCCAGTCCCAGGCTCAGCAGGACCCTGATCCCACCGACAGCGACGCCTCTCAACACACCATGGATGACCCCAACCAACCTGGCCGCTCTGGATCCCAAACCTCTGCAGCAGCTGGATCAAATACATCTGTGCCAGCCACCACACCCATTCCCTCCACATCCCAGCAAACAGTTAGCGGCCCTGCCCATAATCCACAACAGAGCAGGTCTGACAGTGAGGGACAAGGCTCGCCGGGCTCTCAGGAGGTGGCAGAGAACACCACCACTGCCATCACTCATGGGTCCCGTCGATCTGATGTGCCCACAAGCGCAGGTCAGGCTTGTGTGGGCAGGGGTGGTTGGAGTGTGCAAGGTGGAGGCGAGAACCTGAGCAGCACGCTGCAGGGTCTGGCATGTCTGAACTCCAAAACATCATGGAGGCATACCGGCGGGACACCAGGGAGTTCAGCCAGGTAGTGGAGGCCCTCATCGAAATTAAAAATCATCAGGTCGAGCAACATGTCAGTCAACAACGACACCAGGGACGGATGCAGGCAAGACTGGATGAGCTCTTGATGGTGCATAGGGAAATAAGACAATCACTCCGTCAGATTGCTGTCAACATGCAGCACCTCCCTGTGTCACCAGGCCAGAAACATCAAGGCAAAGACCAACACCAGCCACAGGGAGGGAGGAGGAGGAGGAATTGTCTGACGGAGCGTCCCAGACATCGTCAAGGCCTGCAAGTGAGGGTCCCACAAGGAAGGTGGGTCGTCCACGGCTAAGACGTTGAGAGGCAGTGGGCTATGCACAACTCTCAGGTCACCTGGTCTGGCATCTTGCCTTTGTGTGCAACAGCATCACCTTATTGACTCTCCCACATGGACTTGCTGGTTGCAGTGTGCCCAATGATGCCAAGCACTGTGGCCTGGACTCTGTTGACTCAAACTGTAAGGCATCACATCTCCAGCTGTGAACTTTGGATTCCTCCCCATTTGTACAGCACCTACTCACGTTTCCCGCACAAGATCAGAAAATAAATCTAAATAACATAATACGCATTGGTGGAGACGTTTTGTACCCAGAGTTAAAAACATATGTGTGGAGACATGTATAAAATGCCAGAGTGTTGAACAAACTGCAGCCATCCACACACTGAGATCTGAGTCCAGTTGAGGACACACATAGGTCACAGTATTCCAAAAACGACGTACATGGATGGCAATACACACCTGTGATGGTTACAAAATGCTGAAGGGGGGGTTGGCTTGCAATACTACAATTACAGACAGGTACAGAAGAGTCACTTGGAGGTGTACAGATCATGGGTAATATGTAGGTGTCCACGGAGGGAGTACCAGGATCTGTGTTTGGAGGTATAAGAACTATCAGCTGCATGCAGTTGTGCTGTGGATGTGATGAATGGTGCCCAGGCCAAGGGTGGCAGGATGGTCTGTGGGCAACGGGATGTTGGATGGTAGACGTCCATATTAGTTTATTGGCCTGGGCCTGTGGAGTGCCTACTGAGTGTGGCTGAGGAGTATGAAGGTGAACCTGCAGTTGACTCTGGGACTATTGTAGGTATCTCAGGTAGACGGTCAGGTGGCAGTAGCAGGGGATGTTGAGGATGAGGTGTGTGCATGCACCCTGGATTTGCACAAGTACTCCTGGAGTCTGGTTCTTGTACCTGTGTAGAGGTTGTTGCTGTAGTTGGGCTGGCTGGTGTCGTTGACGGCGACCAGGCTGAACACCACCTCGTCAACAGACATCGCCATAGCCATCTCAGAAGGCTATAAGATCTCCTGCAGACACCGCACCAACAGAGTGAGAGGAGGAACCGCCATCATCCACATGAACACTCGCAGAGTCACTACCAACACCAACGACACCCTTCCCACCGCCTAGCACATGCACTTACAGATCCACACTGACGCCACCAACACCCTCAGAGGAACACTCATCGACAGACCACCTGGACCCTGACCATAATCCATCAACTCCATTGCTGATCTCATCAGCACACACGGCCTCGGAAACACGGATTACATCCTCCTTGGGGACATGAACTTCCAGCTTGAGAACAACAACGACGCAAACTCCACTGCCCTGATCGACAACCTTGTCAACCTCGGATTTAAACTACTTGTGACAACACCCACCCACACCGCTGGACACACAGGACCCCATCTTCTCCGCAACTCCACACGTCTCCTTCAACCACACCACCGAACACCACTGAACAGTCCACAGATGCCTCCACTTCATCTTCAGTAAACCCACCACACCACCCCATATGCAAGCCGCTGCTGGTGCAAGACCACCGTGGACTAACCTACTGCCACCCTCGCCCTGGGACCACCCGCCGATCACACCTACCCTGAATCCGCTGCCATCAACCTCAAACAGTGGATCAATGACTGCGCAGACACCCTCACCACACTCAAGACCTCCGCCACCTATCACAACAACAAGATAGCCGCATGGTTCACCAAAGACCTCAGGACCTCCAAGTGCACCTGTCGGAAGCTGTAGAGGAGCTGGCTCCGCAACCAAACACCAGAGAGCTACACCTGACACAAGAGCACCACCGGCAGACACCACCAACTCATCAAGACCGCCAACAGGACAGCCTAGACAGCAACGCACACAACAGCAAATAGCACATCAACATCGTTATTGAACTCACAACTCCCACCTACAGCACCAATGACATACCACCATCACAAGACCTGTGTGACTCACTGTCCACCTTCTTACACCGTAAGATCATCGGCATCCACAACAACTTCCACTCCGCTATCCCCACACCCACAAATGAGTCCACCCCCCCTTAGACCAACACCCAAAAAAATAGCCTGACCACCTGGTACAATGTCAGCGACGAAGACACCATCAGGACCATGGAATCCATCTACTCAGGTTCCCCATCTGACACATGGCTTCGCAACATTTTCAAACAATCCAGCTAAGCCTGCGCACCCCTTCTCCAAAAAACAATCAACATTTCCTTCGAGACAGCTACCTTTAGTGGGAGCTGGGAGAATGCTGAGATCAACGCCTAAGTGAATAAACAAAAGGCGGACCCCAAATACCTCACGAACTTCAGGGCCAACTCCCCTTCACAGAAAAGGTCACGTAGAAGATCGTCAACAGACTGCTGAGCCGCTTCCTTGAAGACAACAACATCATGGGACCATCCCAGTCTGGATTCCGCAGCAACCACGCACGGACACCGCCCTCATCACCGCCAACGACGACATCAGCATCCTCATGGACAAAGGAGAAACAGCCGCCCTCATCCTTCTGGACCTATCATCAGCCTTCCACACAGTCTGCCAAGACACCTTACCAGCACGCATCCATGACGCCGGAATCCAAGAGATTGCCCTGGCCTGGGCCACACCCTTCCTCTCCGGCAGAGCCCAGAGCATCTCCCTCCTACACTTCTGTTCCAAGACCACTGAGACCATCCGCAGGGTCCCACAGGGATCATCCCTCAGCCCGACGTTGATCAATATCCACATGGCACCACTCACTCATGTTGCACTACAACATAGCCTCAACATCATCTCCTATGCCAATTACACCCAGCTGATCATATTCCTCACCTAAGAACCATACACTGCCAAAGGAAACCTCCACAGAGGAATGAAGGCCGTTGCCAAATGGATGAAGGACAGCAGGCTGAAGCACAATTCTGACTAAACAGAGGTCCTTAACTCCGGCCCCATCACCTCAGCCTGTGACGACTCCTGGTGGCCAATATCGCTAGGAACAGCCCCAGAACCCACCAACCGCGCACACAACCTGTGGGTCATCCTCAAATCCTCCCTCTCCATGACCCAGTAGGACAACGCCATCTCAGCTTCCTGCTTCACCACCCTCTGAAATCCCCGCAGGATCTTCAAATGGATCACCTTAAACACGTAAGAATTAGTCATCTGGGCCCTCTCCACAAGCTCACTGGATTAAGCGAACGCCCCCTATGCAGCTACAACAACCAAACTCCTGAGACGGCTGCAACGCATCCATAACGCCTCGCCACGTATGATCGTCGATTTCCCCAACACGGCCACATCACACCACACCTGAGAGGCCTGCACTAGCTCCCTGTCAACAACAGGATCACCTTCAAACTCCTCATCCACGCACACAAAGCTCCTAGCCACGCTGGACCAGCGTACCACAACAACCGACTCAGCTTCTACACACCCACCGCAGCCTCCACTCTACAAACCTCGCACTTGCCACAGTCCCTCACATCAGGAAAATCACCATCAGTGAAAGATCCTTCTCCTACCTCGCCCCAAAGACCTGGAACACCCTCCCTACAAGGCTACGACAGACCCAGGACCTGCTGGCCTTCAGAAGACTTCTCAAGACCTGGCTTTTCAATCTGTAGCAGCCCCCCCAGCACATTGACACCCTCACGGGTAGGTAGGGCGCTCAACAAATAATTTGATTCATTGATTGATAGATGGCTTAGCCAAATTGTGTGTGTAGGATTGGAGAGCTGTAGATGATAGTTACAATGAGGGTGGTCAGGCTGTTGGTATGATACCGGATGTGCAGATGTTTGACAATGCGGAGTGTGTCCTTGGTGTTGTATGTGACTCTGAGGGTGTACCTCGTTAAGTTAGACCAATCAGAATCCTGGTATTGGTGTGTTGTCCCTGTGGGTTGTGGACTATCCGTCTGTGATGGCTATGTAGAAGTGGTGTGCTGATGTTGCGTACTACCACGTTACAGTAATGAAGGCGATGTGTGGTGCTGTTGTGTTGACGAGGTAACACAGTACAATGTGGTGCTGCTGGAAGTTGTGTGTGTGCTGTACGAGGCACATGACCTGGTTGTACGTAGACGCACTGTTATGTGGGGCTGCATCGTGTTGCCAGTATGAGTTGCACACACAGGCTGAGAAGCTGCCATGGGTGTGTTGATATAGCGTGATACCAGGTGGATGATTGTCTGGTGTTCACTGTGTGGAGGGTGGCTGGAGCATGAGTCTGTTGTGTCACATGAGTCATGAAATGAGATGAGTGTCTTGCAGTGTGCTTGTTGAAGGTGCTGAGGGACCTGCCTTTGTCATGGAGGTTGTGCAACAGTGGCACAGACAAGCTGTGGCATGCTTTAAGAATAGATGGATGGGGAGTATCTTGTAGGCGTGTGTGTTGCTGCATCTGGCCACAAGGTGCTACGTTGTGGCTGGGGATGCAGCAGCAGGAATGAGTGAACACATGACGGCAGAAGGGGTGAGACAACATGTTAAACAAGCACACAAACCCAAGGATTCTTGCAGAGCACAAAGTGACTTGTGTATGTGAAGGCAGGAATGTCTGGTTACCCATGGGTCACCCCGAGCAAAATGGGTGAACAATCGCCAAAGATCATGGGCACAGGATTAGGCAGCCTAAGGCCAAGCGGGGCACAGGACACACAGCGTCAGCAGGTGTAGCCTGCACATCGTGTGTAGCAGGCTAAACAACACATACACAACCATGTACGTCAGGCACAATATGGTCATTTGCCATTACCAACAGCATGCATGTTGTCACTGTACACGTAAACACATATGAACAATCATCGTAAACATATTGAACGAATGCAGACTGGCAAGAGATGTGCGTTGACAGCAATGAGGCACAATGTACTGTGGGAAACACTCTTCCTATACAATAGGATAAAGTTATTTGTGAGGCCATGCTGCATTACCCAATGTACATGTCCAGTGGCATTGCTCTGAAGACAATAACAGTCATGCAATGATGTTACCTGTAATGCTGGTGAAAGATTCTCCACACGACTGCAAGGGACTGACCGTACCTTTGATCATCAGAGTGGTGCGATGCTAAAAGGGTTCCATCTCCAGATAGCCCCTTGGTCTGAGTACAAATGACAGATACAAAAGGGAGATCAGGCGAGGGAAGGAGAGGATGGGAACTGCAGGGAGGGAGATCTGAAACAAAGGAAAACAAGCATAAGGTTTTCATACTTTTGTCACAGAATCACAGAATACCTCCGGACCTACACTGTACCAGTCACACCTGTGAAGTGTTGATCCAGCACACAAATTTCTATTACAATTATGCAACAATAACCATAGTTTATCAAGCGCAATAGTGAAACATTCGATAGCAGAATCAGTGATGTTGTTTCGAAGTTCACTCTTTATTTAATCTTCACAAAACACTGTAGCCAAAGCATTTCGTCCTCCATGGACTTCTTCAGGGCAACAAATAACACATATGCATACAGTCAATTATTATACACAAAATATACTATATATACAATTTTTTACAATTAAAACATGTTTCCCTTATGTCCATCTTTTAAACACTTCATACATTATATACAATCATTGTCGGCACAGTTAATCAAGTGAAGGTTTGACCATTGTCTTTGACATTATACTGATTCTGCTGGCATTTCAAGTTGTAAGTTTTACCATTATATCTCATAAAGAATGGTCAGTAGTTGACAAGAGAAAACACACATTGGGGCCTTCTTTGGAGATCTATTAGCTATGCAATTTGTTGGTGGGTTTCTGGCATGAGTGACTATATAGGTTATTAATAACTTCAAGAGGATCAGCTTACAAAAATAAAGAACTCTTCTTTTAACGTTAAATCTGTGGAAAGGTATCCTCTGTCCAATCCAGTTTTGGTTAAAGTGTCTGATAAAAAGAGCATATCCTTAGTTTTAGACTATTGTTGTTTTAATCCAATAGGGAAATGATCCTGTCAACAGATACTTGTTCCTAATTAAACATACCTTTGCAAAATTCTTCCTCTGTTTTCAACTGGTGTTATTCTTATTTGGTTAATAAAGTGCTGTATAATCGATATAAAAAGAAGCACCATGTCTTAACATCGACAAAATAAGCAAATTCTTATTTTTTACGATGTAATAATACGTGGACAATCAGCATTGTATTATAAATCAATTTTACAGAATAATTTTCCTTTTTAATTTAATTTTCCCTTTACCAAAACACAATATCAGGGGAATTATGTAAAAAATGGACTTCCAAAATGGCGCTACATTAAACCAAAGAGTTATACTGCGGCCCAAAAATTAAGCACAGGTGAACAATTTTGATCAATTAAACTTGAGTATTAAAGGCGGCTCGTTTTTCCTGGTTGTGTGCCACCATCGAAGACGCCACGCTATGGAGCCGAACGAATTAGAAGTAAGTACTGCGGCGATCTGTTAGATTTTGTTCTCCCGATAGGGATAGAGGCTTTCTTACTCGGTCCGGGCAATTTTTTAATTTTAAACATCCTAAGTGGCCTTAGTAATATCTCTTTTGGGGAGAATTGTAAAATACCCAGACTTTCAGAATGTATGCCCTTTTTACAGCGGTAGACAATGAGACTTTAGTGATATGCTATATAAGAAACTACAACATTGCAAAATGGCGGCCATGTATGATATAATGTTTTTTATAGCCATGAATATGACCCATTATTTATGGCCTGCACTAGATTTTTATTTAACGCCCACAGCATAAACTGTTGAATCTCATGAAGAAATTCGGTCCTGTGTGCCGTTTTTTGGCAAAAATGATATAACAAAATGGTTTTATGCAAAAAGTTTTAAAGAGGGCACTAACAACTAAGCAAGCATTCATGAAGAGAATTTTTATATATATAGTGAATGTTATGCAAGAATAGGTAATTAAAGTTGGCCCTCTGTAAGACTAATACACTAAGACATAGCACCCGGTTTTCTTTCTTTCTGTGACATAGTGCTTCAATAATTGTCTGACGCCCCAACGGGAACATTTGGAATATCGATTATACAGCGCTTTATTAACCAAATAAGAATAACACCAGTTGAAAACAGAGGAAGAATTTTGCAAAGGTATGTTTAATTAGGAACAAGTATCTGTTGACAGAATAATTTCCCTATTGGATTAAAACAACAATAGTCTAAAACTAAGGATATGCTCTTTTTATCAGACACTTTAACCAAAACTGGATTGGACAGAGGATACCTTTCCACAGATTTAACGTTAAAAGAAGAGTTCTTTATTTTTGTAAGCTGATCCTCTTGAAGTTATTAATAACCTATATAGTCACTCATGCCAAAAACCCACCTACAAACTGCATAGCTAATAGATTTCCAAAGAAGGCCCTAATGTGTGTTTTCTCTTGTCAACTACTGACCATTCTTTATGAGATATAGTGGTAAAACTTAAAACTTGAAATGCCAGCAGAATCAGTATAATGTCAAAGACAATGGTCAAACCTTTACTTGATTAACTGTGCCGACAATGATTGTATATATTGTATAAAGTTTTTAAAAGATGGACATAAGGGAAACATGTTTAAATTGTAAAAAATTGTATATATTGTATATTTTGTGTATAATAATTGACTGTATGCATATGTGTTATTTGTAGCCCTGAAGAAGTCTGTGGAGGACGAATTGCGTTGGCTACAGTGTTTTGTGAAGATTAAATAAAGATTGAACTTCAAAACAACATCACTGATTCTGCTATTGAATGTTTCACTATTGCGCTTGATAAACTATTGTTATTGTTGCATAATTGTAAAAGAAATTTGTGTGCTGGATCAAAATTTGTTTAAATTGAAAGTTAGGACAATTTGTGTCCTGGGAGGTTTAGGCGATATTGAATCTCCGATCCTTGGCACCAACAAAACTAAACAAGGCAATACTTAGGACAGGTGCAATTGTGCTTATACCCCTTTCCCCAGTTCTTTTGTTCATAAACACCTGTGAAGTGTAACCACTGCCACTGTTCCCTATGTGTGATCACAGATTTTGCAATGAGACAAGATCAGATGCTTGAACACGGACACATAAAAGGTAGCACAGTTTGTCACCTAAACGAAGCATGTATAACGCTCACAAGGCTGCTACCATGCGATTAGATCCATGCGGACATCAACTAAGTCACAGTGTATGATTGAGGGTCCTAATCTCAGAAAATGTAATGTGTAGCAGTGCTACCGACACAAAGCCAACAATCGGTATTTAGCCCTGTGAATCTGTAAGGGCCATGATGGGAAAGTAGACATCACCCACAAGAGCCAAAGCAGCTCCTAGAATGAGGAAAGGAATGACCTAAACACAAGGAAGCCCGGCAGGAGCCAGTCATTGGCAGTTGCAACTGTGCCCCACTATGCTAAACATGACAAGCAGGTGGAACCAAACTCAACAGCGAGTAATGAGGAACAAAGCCACAAACAAAACCCTACTGTGACCATGAGATGCTGCACGGCACAAGATAATCCTGTGAATAACCTCCCTCGACTGGTGCCACAGAGATTTAACTTTTGTTACAGCACAATGTTGTGATGACATCAGCGCAACATGCCTGGCATCATGGGGATGGAAAGTTAACATTAACTCACAGAGAAGGCTAGCGAAGCAGTGTTCTCCACCGGCACTGAGGTAACGACATGACAGTGACATGACATACTGGCACAAGGGGCAATGCATCCATGCAAACAGACTCACAGGACAGTTGAATTAACATGTGGGACATACACTGGCCCACACCTACACAACATGGTTTTTGGGAAATCAAACTGTACTGGCTCACAAGTTTGAGGGGATGATCCAGACACATCCTGCTGCACACAGTGAGGCTGCAATTCCCCACAGAGGCCGTGGTTGTGATGTCCCACACAATGTCAAACCGTGGTATCTGCAATGTGTCAGGGTCAAGGTTTACACACATTGATGCATTCACCAGAGTCAAAACTCAACTACAGATGACTGTCAAGAAGGGTGACTGTCCTGTCATGGGAGTGGGGCAACATGAACTTTGAGACATGGTAATGTGACATGTATGTATGGTCTAACAACATGCGCATGAACATTTAACACACAATTGAAACCATACCAACACAAAACAGCCTGTTTGGAATCCTTACCCAAACTGACATTTCAACATGTCCGCGCATGTACCGCTGATTCGGCTGACGTTGCTATCTTCATGAGGAATAACAGGAGGACTGAGATGACACCAACGGACAACAGGCAGGGCGACCTGGGAATGACAGGCACACAAGGGGCCACGTTCAGAATAATTTCATTCAGACATGGTCATTCATAATACACTAAGAATGTAGTACACTTGTACATTCCATGTTCACACATTGCACGTATGTGTGTGGCATTACATCAGCACTTGTGTGACACTGCACAACAAACATCAAAGTGACATTGCATACAGTCAGCTGGCCACACAGTATGCTTCACATGCAACTCTATGGTACAAGCTTGCACAATATTTTCCTAGGACTCACCATTATGAGAAGAAGTTGCGTATGAGCTGACTCCGGATATCATCCTCCTACTACTCATCGCTTGCATCTTGGCCAAGGCCTTCATCCTCAACGGGTGGATGTTCCAGCTCATCAGGATCCAGGATGAGTGGCACGGCCTTCTCAACTGCCATGTTGTGCAGCATGCAGCACACAATGAAGATGTTACACACCTTGAGCTGGGCGTATGGGAGGGATCCGCCAGTCTTGTTGAGGCACCTGAACCAGCTCTTCAGGAGTCCAAACGTTCGCTCTATCACTCGCCTGGTCTGCCCGTGTGCATTGTTGTACCGCTGGTCTGCAGCTGTTCTGGGGTTGCGGAGCGGAATCATGAGCCATGGCATGTTGGGATATCCTGCGTCACCTACAAATTGACATCATGGCAATGAGTGTGTAATGTGATGCCGTCAGAGAAATACATAAAAATGAGACATACATGAGAAACAGAGTTTATGTTATGTTATGTTAAGCTGTTTTATAGCGCGCACAATTACTGCCGGAGTATCCTGGCGACATGCCCGATGGTCGCGCAGCTGCAGCATCATCTGTGGTACCCTGCTACACCTCATGATGAATGCATCGTGGCACGATCCTGGAAAACAAGCACAAATATGTGAAATCAGCATGTTAGCAAGACACACCACCAGGGCATTTATAGAGTGATAATGTTTCCTGTTGCCGTAGGCCTGCTTCTGAATTTGTGGTGGCACCAAAGAAACATGTGTTCCATCAATGGACCCAATTACATGTGGCATCCCACCCAGGGTATAGAAATCCCCCTTGACACCTGTCAACTCGTTTGGAGTAGGGAATTTGACGAATTCATCAATGTGCCTCAACATAGCAGCTAACACATCAGGTAGGACACGGCTGAACATGGTCTGTGACATCCCCCCCACATCAGCTATGGTAAATTGGAACGTACCTGTGGCAAAGAAATGTAGGGCTGCCATTACCTTTACCTTGGGTGTCAGCGCAGTTGGATACCTGTGTTGTGGTAGGAGATGTGGTTCCCGCCTGTCCGTCCACTCCTGAATCCACTGTTGAGTGAATCTGTAACGGCGGATGCAATCACGTTCCCTCATGGCATCCAAGTCTGGCAACGGGCTTGGCAGAGGGGGTGCATGAGAAGGTTGTCAACACATCCAGACAGCTGACTGCAAGGCACACACCCACGTCACATGTGCTATCGATTGCATATATCTGTAATATTGTGAATAAGGTGTGCATTTGACTAAACTACACCACAGCCATTCTCAGAATGCAGACCTCTATGTTTGGGGACAAATGATCTATTATGCCATCACACACATGAGCAGTTGAAATGCCCCTGTGGCATGGTGTGCGTACATGGGAAACCTTTGCAATCACCGCACAAACCCATCATAGATGCACCTACAGCAGATTAAGTTTACGGGATACAAACAGCATGCCTAATCTTTCACATGGCACACACATGACATTGTCACACAGGGTCATGCTGGGCGTCAATTTGACAAGTGAGACAGTGCCCCTGTCCCTGGCATCATGTGACAGATGCCCGTGCTGAATAGTGTGCTATCCCAGTGCTGATGTGCATCACAACATGTTTATGATGTTACGTATGTGACAAGTGTAAAGGTTATGTGAACCACAAAGTGCCCCATCACAAATGACATGTCTCAACAGCTCATCACACATCAACTGTGCCACATGATCACATGCCCTGTGCTATTTCACTGTCTGCCACACCTAGGGCCTGTTGATGTAAGGATGCCATGCCAATATATACATCAACATCCTCATTATGACCTTACACCTACATCCCTGCCATGTGCTTTCCTGGTATCACTATTGAAATGGTGCCATGCATGAGCTTGTAAAATGCACCTACACATGCATTCACTAGAGTGTGTCAAACGCCCAGTACCCCAATAGTACGTGCATGTGTACGGGTCCTTTCACTATTACATTCGAGCCATATGCGAGCGGACCCTACCCCAATAGTACGTGCGTGTGTACAGGTCGTTTTACTATTACATTCGGCTCATACGCGAGCGGACCCTACCCCAATAGTATGTGCGTTTGTACGGGTCATTTCACTATTACATTCGAGCCATACGCGAGCGGACCCTACCCCAATAGTACGTGCGTGTGTACGGGTTGTTTCGCTATTACATTCGAGCCATATGCGAGCAGACCCTACCCCAATAGTACGTACGTGTGTATGGGTCGTTTCACTATTACATTCGAGCCATACGCGAGCAGACCCTACCCCGATAGTACGTGCGTGTGTATGGGTCGTTTCACTATTACATTCGAGCCATACGTGATTGGACCTTACCCCAATAGTACATGTGTGTGTTTGGGTCGATACACTATTACATTCGAGCCATACGCGAGCTGACCCTACCCTAATAGTACGTGTGTGTGTACGGGTCGTTTCACTATTATATTCGAGCCATACGCGAGCGGACACCACCCCAATAGTAGGTGCGTGTGTACGAGTTGATTCACTATTACATTTGAGCCATACGCGAGCGGACCCTAATCCAATAGTACGTGCGTGTGTACGAGTCGTTTCACTATTACATTTGAGCAATACGCGAGCGGACCGTGCGTGTGTACGGGTCGTTTCACTATTACATTTGAGCCATACGCGAGCGGACCCTACTCCAATAGTACGTGCGTGTGTACGGGTCGTTTCACTATTACATTCGAGCCATACGCGAGCGGACCGTACCCCGCCATTGCGTGTGTGTGTGCATGACGTTTCAGTATTGAAAAAGTTGCATTAGCAACGGAAAATGCACCGTACTAGTGTGGGGATCCCAGAAAATACATGGGGAACATCTAGGGGACGAGTAGAATGCCCAGAATGCAGGCTAGTTGTCAAGGAAACAGAGATTTGAGTGTGTTCTGCAGGTGTTCTGAAAAATTCAGTTGGCCAAAAATATACAATGTTGCAAAATTTGTTGTGGAGCTCAAGCTCAATTTTTAAACCATGCAAATGTGTGCCATGGCCTTATGTGTAATGGGATTGGACGAAACACAGGATGCAATGTAATCTGGCCTATCACACTGTACTCCTTGGACTGACAGCCCCTCGGCAGCACTGATTTAAGGTTGCATGTGGCTGTGAGAGGGCACTTGCCTGCACAAAATTGGAGTGGACAACACTGCTGCTGTCTCTGCATTCCCTGGACTCTGATTTTGCTGACCATGGAGAGGGCACCTGCATTCAGTGAGGAGGAGAACCAGGCCTTACCGTATGCCCGCCTACCAAACTTCAGCAAGCTGTATGGGAAACCAGGGGATCAGATGAGTGATGAATGTGTGAGTGTCACTACAGCCATTGTGTATTTATGGAACAGAGATGCAATGTTGTTTGGAGTGCTGGGTGTGTACATTGTGGTATCTCCCATGCAGTGAATGATGTAGTTAAATAGTGTTTACTGCTTACCTGCATTATGCTAACTGTGGCATTCAATGCAATGTGAATCACACTTTCTGCGGTGCCACACCTTGCATGTTTTTTAGCCATGAGTTACTGAGGTGTAACAGTGTTCTCCCCAGATTGACAGATGAATGTACTCACTGTTGTTAATTGTTTTTCGTGACCTGTGTGGATGTTGGACAAATGCATGCTTTGAAGTCATGGTCATTGAAGAGTGTGAAAGTTCTTTGTCACCTGGCTATTTGTGTATGTGATGTTTGGCAACACTGATGCATGGCGTATGCCACAGCTGTACCCATCTGATGTGACAAGTATACAGTGCCACGTGCATGAGTAGGACAGTTAGCATGACGCCTGTGTCACATCTTTGTAAAGTATGACATGTGCAAATTGAGGTTGTATACACTGTTGACAATGACAAGCAAATGATCTGTGCCAGGGTGTGCATGTGTGGTCTGCTGAGGGTTCTTAGGTGTTGTGTGATATGTGACAGCATGTCACGTGCTGTCCACCACCCTGACGTTGCCTACCTTGTTCAGTGTGTGCCATGCTCAGTGAGTGGTTTGCACCCCTTATGGCATCTGTTTCCTTTCAAAGGCATGTAGTGCATTGGTGTTTGCTTACAGGTCACATTCACATGGACAATGATGCAAGTCCTGTCAGCATCCTATGCTCTATTGTCATCGTCAATGTGGTGCAAGTGTGTGTCTTTGGGACATGGAGCAGGTGTACTGATGTTGTTTCACTTTGTCTTCCTCACAGGTAACTGCCTTTGAGAAGGGGGAGATCTGGCTGGACATAGCCAGGGCTGTCAGGTCTGTGGGGGTCCCTCACCGAAGGATCCGTAACATTAGGAAGAGGTGGCAGGACATCCAGTGCTGGAGCCGCCGTATCGCCCAGGTCCAGCTGAAGCTTGAAGCTCCACACCGGCATGGCGGCACCCGTCACCTCACCCCCCACATGCTCCGGGTCCTGGAAGTGGTTTTTCCTGAACTCCATAGGCAGTTGTAGGAGGGACAGCAGCAAGGAGGTGGTAGGTACCTATCTGTTTGTTGTCATGTGTGTCACATGCTACCTGCAGTGCTCAGAAGCCTGGTAACACTCCCACAGTTGGGGTGGTCTGGTCAGACAGGCAATTTATGCATTGTCATTTCAATGCCCCATATTCAGCTGATGCTCTTTTACATCCCTTCCCCTCCTCCCCATGCGTCCCCTGCTTTGGGTATTTCATTTTTGCCCATGTACTCCTAGGGTGCAATGTATTAGTAAGCATATTGCTTAGCACATCATCATGTTGGAGGGAGGTCTGTGACACGTGTTGTTACCTTACCTGTTCCACGACCTGTGCACTGTTTTTGCCCTTCATGATTTTTTGGCACTGATCATGAGTCTCAACATGGAGTTCAGCACGGGTCTGCCTCAGTGGCCTTTGTCCCTTGTATACTTTGTATTTCTCATGTGTTAGCTACATGTGCACACTGTCCATGTATACAAAGTTTGGCTTGTGCATACTCACACTGGGCAGTGCGTGTGTGCCTATTCATAAGAATATGTTGCTGGTTGTTTGTGACTAATATGGATGGGAAGCCACACGAGGTGACCTTGGGTTAATTTAAATCGCTGCACAGTTATTGATACCCTGATACTGAGTTTTCACAACTTGAGCTGTATCACTCACATTGACGCGGTGATGGGGGTGTTGTGCAGGGGAGGTGTGATGGGCCTGGCTGTTAAGCCTTGTCAATGGTGAGCTGTGTATGTAATTTCTGATGTCAACTCATCACTATGCACTTACCCTGTGATGCTGTACAATGCTGTCATTGTTGGATTTAGAGGCTATGTTGTTGGCTCACAGAGATTTATTTATTTATTTATTTATTTATTGACATTTGTAGAGCGCGGCGAATACCCGTGGGCGTCTCGGCGCTAGTTAAGGGATGGATCAGCAACTGGGGTAAAGAAGATATACAAGGCTATTGGTCAAATAACCACGTCTTTAGCTGTTTGCGTGGTGATTGTTCCACATAGATTTGTGCTACATGTCTGTATTGGTGGTGCAACACAGTTTTGTCTTGGTGTGCACACTACTGTATTCACATTTCCCATGTGGTTGAGGGTGTGTCAACAATGCAGCGATGTTTTTAATAGTCTCAATTCCAGGCACATTAGCTTAGGCATTTCCTGGATTTTGGACATGTGGGCCACTTCACTTGACAGCCAGTGTGTGTTATGCGCTAGCAACTGTATGATCTGGTGATAGATGCCCCTGTGAGGAATGTCACAATAGTGTGTGGTGATGGAGGGAGCCTCTGTACCAATCATATACTCACACCCAGTCAACAGGTCAGGGTTTTATCCATCAGCTTTCTGTTGCACACTCTGCCCCCCAAGTTCAAACATGGTCATGTGCAAATCTGTCTGTTCATGTGCCTCATGGGAACAGTCCAGCCAAAAATGTCAAGCCATGCCTTCCCTGGACTGGAAACAAGGTTCCTGGGACCACTTTCTGGCATTACAGCCATCTTCAGCCATGCTTATTTGTATACACATCTGTGTTTCACACAAGCCTGGCTGTAGACAGCTGTGATGCCAGTGAGAGGTGATAGAAAGCTTGTTTCAGGTCCAGGGATGGCATTACATGGCAGTTCGGGCAGGACTGTTCCCATGTGGCACAGACTCTGACAGATTTGAATGTGACCATGTCTGGACTGGGGTGGCAGAGTGGGCAACAGAACGGTGATGGATCAACACCTGACCTGTTGACATACAGTGGCTCATCATTGTGACTCTCATTCAAGTTGTGGCCTGGTCTGTTACTTGTATCTTTGTATACAAGGAGCGTTGTGTCTATTACTATTGCGCAGTACTAGACTTAAATATGTGCTGAGTTATGTGGCATGTGACTCATGATGCATGCCATGATTAGACATGTCCCCAAATGATTTCTTGCTCATATGTCTGATGTGTACAGGTGACTGATATATATTTTTACTTTCTCCTTCCAAACAGAATTATCACCCGAAAGTGGAGGAGACACAAGCACGGACCAGGCAGAGGGACCCAGCCACAGTGCCGCCAGCTTTGAGGTGTCGGAGAGAGGCAGTGGCACAGAGGGTGAGGGAAGCCAGACGGCCGGATCTCATGAGCAAGACACATCATATCATGCAGACGGCTCGGCTTCGGACTCCCAGGAGGAGGGGGAATATGCAGCAACAGCATCTGCACCCACTATGTCTGTCCCCTCCTCCTCCAAACCCATCTTCACCCTCCCAGTTGCTGGGACCCTTCGCTCCGTGCTGCCCCCGTGTCTCCTTCGTCCCCGGCACCGCAGCCCCTGCCCCTGTCTCCCCTGAGTGCTGAGTCTGTGGACCTACTCTGGCAGATTCAAGTTGGTCAGGCGTCAATGCTGACTGTCTTCCATGGCCAAACACAAATCATGGCACAGTTGTTGTCATTCATGGAGGGCATGTCATCTGACATGTCTGATCAACGTCGGAGTTTGTCGTCCATAGACTCAACACTGACGGCAGCACTTGCCATCCTGCAGTGTCAATCCCCGCCACTCCTTCTGACCCATCCACATCCCCCTCTCCTATACCTGTCCACCATACACGCAGACGCACCAGATCACACACCCCAACAGAGACACCCAACGCACCCACACGAAAGTCAAAGCGCAGACCTCCAGGCACCCAATGTTGTATACTTGTTGTATACTTGTAAAGAGCACAGCTGCCCGCACCACAGGCGTCCCGGCGCTGTATACCGCTGGGGAACCAGTCCTGGTTTT
The DNA here is from genome assembly GCF_964263255.1 of Lissotriton vulgaris. Classification (NCBI taxonomy): domain Eukaryota; kingdom Metazoa; phylum Chordata; class Amphibia; order Caudata; family Salamandridae; genus Lissotriton; species Lissotriton vulgaris. The sequence goes on along the minus strand of NC_141699.1, from coordinate 466,610,753 downwards.
CCCTGTGAGATGGTCCCTTCTGGGCACCCCCAAGGTGAGACCAGGCATCCCCTGCGTTGAATGGGCCATTGTGAAGATTAAGCAAGCTATTGCCCAGAGTTGCAGAGTGGAGCCCAAGGTTAGAGTAGGCGCCGAGGCGAGAATTATCAGGCCTGCGGACATTTTGACCCAAGACCCTGCCGCGTCGGGAATCGAACCCTGGTCCCGGGCCGATCTCAGCTTCTGGGTCTGCCGCCTCTAATCATTGAGCCACACTTCTCCACCCAATCTCAGGGGGATGTATGCACACCCACAGGGACAGGGGACAGACATCACACACCCACCCACAGACACACTACACCTGACTCACAGCCCTCTACCCCCACTCCCATTGTGTCCCCGGGTTCAGGTGGTAGCCTGTCAGAACTGGCAGCAGTGTGCAGCGCTGAACATGTTGCATCCTTTTGCACTGTACCTGCCACTGTGGAGGAATCCTCCCCACCTGCACCCATTACACATACCCTTCCCTCTCCTGTCCCTGCGGTGCCGGACAATGACTCCGATGATGCCCCCATGGGTTCACAGACCTGTAACTTCACCATGTGCAGGCAGGTTTTGGGGTGACAACCTCCACAAAGTCACCACTGTTATGGACAGTTTTTTGGACTGGCCCTATGCCTTCTGTGAGCCTGGACTCATTTATTTATTATTTTACATTATGGAGCTGAATAAAGCATTTTATTTTTCATTCTGAACTATTGCATTTTAGGGAATTGCGTTAGGTGCTGTGTGCCTACATGTTGGTGTAATGTTAATGCTTTGGTATTATCAAATATGTCTATTTTTCAGATGGGAATGAGGTAGACCATGGTATCTTTGTGCTATCCGAATGTTGCAGCAAATTATCTAGATTGGTGTGTGTACAGTTTGCATACAGACATTATCCGAAAGAGTGTCCCTTCCTCAGTGACACATGAGATCTTCACTACAGACAGTTGCACAATTGTTGTGGTGACTTTAGTATGGATTTCCCATTGATTTATACATTCACTTGTGCAATGGCCATGCCTGCTCACAAATGGAATCTTATAATTGGTCAGTGCCATCCATGCTATCACTGTGCTTGGGTTTGTAGTGTGTAGTAATGCCTTCAGGGAGTCCATCATAATTTTTCACACTATGCAGGACAATGTTATCCGCCTTGACCTCATGATTCAGATTGTAAAATTAGAAATTTGTGCACACAAAACACATTTGGGTGCTTTGTATCTATGGGTTTTCTACCCTGTTCCTTCCATGAGGGAGTACATGTTTCACCACCTGGACATTCTCATCATGTCCGGAATGTACACGACACTTTATTAGTCCATTTGTGCTTCATTTGTTTGGTGCTCTGTTACATGACTACACACTATTGAGTCATGATGGAGGGGGGGGGGGTGCCAGCAAACTACATGGGTGGATATGCATGTGGGATCTGACAAAACAACCACATGTGGGTGTCGACCAGTGTGACAGGATACCTTTCTACGTGGAGTAAGTCACTGCTGTGAGTGATGTGTTGTTATGCAACTATCATGAGTGTTACAGGTTAGGGATGTACACATACAGGCATGTAGTTGTTGTATGATGTTGGAAATGCACACCCCTATGACTGAGCACTGCTGGGAGTCCTGTGCACCCACCACCTATACTGTTGGGCACTGATGGGCACTCCTGGGAGTCCTGTGCACCCACCCCCTATACTGTTGGGCACTGCTGGGCAATGCTGAGAGTCCTCTGCACCCACCCCCATACTGTCTGGGCACTGCAGGGAGTCCTCTGCACCCACCCCCATACTGTCTGGGCACTGCAGGGAGTCACCTGCACCCACCCCTCCTATGTCTGGGCACTGCTGGGAGTCCTCTGCACCCACCCCCTATACTGGTGGGCACTGCTGGGAGTCCTCTGCACCCACCCCCATACTGTCTGGGCACTGCAGGGAGTCCTCTGCACCCACCCCCATACTGTCTGGGCACTGCAGGGAGTCCTCTCCACCCCCCCATGCTGTTTGGGCACTGCTGGGAGTCCTCTGCACCCACCCCCATACTGTCTGGGCACTGCAGGGAGTCCTCTCCACCCACCCCGTACTGTTTTGGCACTGCTGGGAGTCCTGTGCACCCACCCCTATACTGTTGGACACTGCTGTGAGTCCTCTGCACCCACCCCATACTGTCTGGGCACTGCAGGGAGTCCTCTGCAGCCCCCCTCCTATGTCTGGGCACTACTGGGAGTCCTGTGCACCCACCCCCTATACTGTTGGGCACTGCTGGGCACTGCCGGGAGTCCTCTGCACCCACCCCCATACTCTCTGGGCACTGCAGGGAGTCCTCTGCAACCATCCCCATACTGTCTGGGCACTGCAGGGTATCCTCTGCACTAACCCCCATAATGTCTGGGCTCTGCTGGGAGTCCTGTGCACCCACCCCCTATACTGTTGGGCACTGCTGAGCACTGCTTGGAGTCCTCTGCACCCACCCCCATACTGTTTGGGCACTGCAGGGAGTCCTCTGCACCCACCCCCATACTTTCTGGGCACTGCTAGGAGTCCTATGCACGCACCCCCTATAATTTTGGGCACTGCTGGGAACTGCTGGGAGTCCTTTGCACCCACCCCCTATACTGTTGGGCACTGCTGGGCACTGCTGGGAGTTCTGTGCACCCACCCCTTCTATGTCTGGGCACTGCTGGGAGTCCTGTGCACCCACCCCCTATACTGTTGGGCACTGCTGGGCACTGCTGGGAGTCCTGTGCGCCCACCCCTCCTATGTATGGGCACTGCTGGGAGTCCTCTGCACTCACCCCATATACTGTTGGGCACTGCTGGGCACTGCTGGGAGTCCTCTGCACCCACCCCCAATACGGTTAGGCACTGCTGGGAGTCTTTTCCACCCACCACTCAGATGTGGCCCACCGTACACATACATTACAGACGTGTATGCAGCACTTATCACTATTGCAATAGTCATATGCGGTAGCGTTTGGAGCACCGTACCCCGACATTAATGGCGTATGTGCTTCACGTATCACTATTGCAATGGTGATATGTGCTAGCGTGTGGCGCACCGTACCCAGACATTACAGAAGTGTGTGCGGCATGTATCACTATTGCAATGGTGATATGCACGTGCATGTGGTGCTCCGTACCCCGACATTATTGGCATATGTGCTGCACGTATCACTATTGCAATGGTAATATGCGCTAGCGTGTGGCGCACTGTACCCAGACATTAGAGACGTGTGTGCAGCACGTATCACCATTGCAATGGTGATATGCGCGTTCATGTGGCACTCCGTACCCCGACATTAATGGCATATATGCAGCACGTTCCACTATTGCAATGGTGATGTGCGCGTGGGGCGCACCGTACAGGTATACTTCCGTTGTTGCGGTACGTTGTACTCACCATCTGCGCCGTCGTCGATTTCTATGTACAAGGTCATAGGCGTACAGGACAGGGATGACACGGACGATGGGGTTCATGTTGTGTATGTCGCGTACCGGGGTGCGGATCGGGCCGGACTCTGTTTTTACTGCTGTTTTCAGGTCCCGTAGCAAAAGGGCCGTACGGAGTGTCGTCAACACGGATCGTACTTCCTGGCCCAGAAAGAGCGGCCTATTTACGTTCGGACGTGGCGTACCGCGTCACCCGGATACAATCCATATGTACTTTCTAGTTGTACGGTGTTTGGTACGAGTTGTAGGGAGTGGTGCTTTGGGTTAGGATCGTACTTGCTCGTACATACAGGGACGTTGTAGGTGTGCAATTTGTACGGGAAAAACGCTCCGTACAGCTAATCGGAGCGCTTTTTCCCGAATCGGAATCGACCCCTGAATGTGGATTGTAATTTTTTACCTTTAAACTTAAAATCCCAAGCCCTAAAAGCAGAACCTATTAGATACTTGGGTATTTATGTCTCCAAGCAATTGGAACAATTATTTAGTTTGAATTATTTAGCGATGCGTAATAAAGTAAAAATTTTGCTTGATAGATGGATTCTTTTATCATTAACTTTGATTGGCCGCGTAGCACTTAATTAAATGTCTACACTTCCCCTACTGGTTTTTCTTTTTATAAATGTACCTCTAAAGATGAATTCCCATTTATTTAAAGAGATTAAGTCAATGAGCAGGGATTTTGTTTGGAATAGGAAAGCTTCCAGGGTTACGCTGCCTATATTACAGTTGGGAACCGCTCAAGGGGGTCTAGCGCTACCAAATATTCGCACTTAGTACATGGCAACGATCCTGGATCTCTCAGCCCGTTTATTGGATCCCAATGGTCTGTTAGATATGATTTTCTTATGATAGAATGATACAGGAGTCAGGATCGCAAGTTCCTATTTTTTTTAAAATAGCTAAATTACTAAAAAAACTCCAGATACAAGACTATCCGGGAATTGTCCGATAGACTACAGTCCTTTTTTAAACAGGTTGGGTTTGTTGGCTTTCATTATTTGAAATTAGAGGCATGTAAGAATTTTGGGCTTCAAATCCATTCCAGTAAGCTCAAAAGATGGAAGGACTGTGGGCTAGGAGAAATGTTTTTTTTCCTTACCTCACGGAAACTCATCACCTCGCAAGAGGTCTTAGATAGATCTGATATTCGATTAAAAACTGTTTTTTGGAATATCTGCTGATTTTAAACTTTATAAATAAATATAACCTGTTGACATGTGGGATACCACGGGCTCAGGCCAACGCCCTTTATAAAGCCAAAGTAAAATAATTGGGAAATTGGAATACCTTAATGAGAAAGGGTGAAGAGTATCCTTTGGTTGAAGAAGTTCTGGGCAAAATAACCCGCAAAACTAAGGGCCCCATTAGGATAGCGCATCCTATCGGAAATCGTGACCGCCCGCCCTAAGGGTGGGGGTCCCGCATGTACCATTAGGATGTGCCCGCCACAGTGGCGGGCACATCCTGTATTTATAGTATTGTGGCGGGCGGAGCTCTGCGCTCCGCCCGCCACAATACTAAAAATGCTTTGCAGCATTTACATAATCAAAGCGGCAGGCACCGCGCGGTGCCTACCTCTTTGATTATGTAAATGCAGGGGGGTACCACAAGTACCCCCCCCATGTGCCACCCCCCTTTGGCCTTCACTCCGGGGGCCCACAGGGGGCCCCCAAAGTGAACACCGCCTGCCTTTCCGTGGCGGCATTGCCGCCGCGGAAAGGCATTGCACTTGTGCCATTGTATATGGCTGAGATACCCGCCACCCCCTCTCAACACAATCCCCAAGAATTGGGAAACCGGAAACAGTTCTGAACTTTTGGAAGGCGGGAGGGAGTTACCCTCCCGGCCGTATTTATTAAAATATGAAACAAAATTAAAACATTAAAATAACAGTTTCATATCATGTACAATTTCATATCCACATTACGATGTTTTGGCTAACCTTAACACATTTCTAATACAAAGGTTCTCCTAGCCGATACTAACATCCTTACAAATGCATTTCAAATTGAAATTGTACATCCTAACGTTAAGGGCCAACGGCAAGGTCGTAACCGGTGTCAGATCCCTAAACCAGAACTCCCCCCTCACTTGTGAGGGGCGGCCGCACAGAGGACTGCACCTCATGTGCCATACCAATTTCCCTTGTCTTGACGGGGGCCCCTGTTAACTCGACGCCATCTACGTGGTCGTCCGAGGACTCGTGTGAGGTGTCTAGAAGGTAGCGTAGACCCCCCTCCCCACTCCACACTACTTACCACATCTGCCGTCGCAGATGTCCTGGCCCCGGGAAATTCCCAGGAGGGGCCCGTAGCCCCTCCTATCCAGGGAGGGGCCTTGACCGCCTTCCCTTTCCTTTAGGCGTCCCGTCCTTTAGAAGGGACCGCCTCCCCGTTGAGGGGCCAATGGCCACCTCCCCCCGGGCGCTCCCATCCGTAATGGGTGACGCCCCCCCCCCTAGGGATCTTCCAATGACTGCTCACCGATCATGACCTTACCGCCCGACCAAACAATAAATACGACAAGATTAATTACTAAAGAGAGAAAAGACATTTATACCTTAAGCAGTTCAAGTATAAACTCTCTAAAAACATTACTGATTACTCTGATGCAAGTCTTTAATAAAGCATGCTGCGACGAATTATCCACTTTATTGCAAACCGAATCACAAACTTTATTCAGAACAACCTGTAAGAAAACAACTACTACGTCAAATGACTTTATTCCAAAACAACTTGCTGTCTTCAGGGGTTGGTGGGTGGGTCAAAATTGGCTCTTCGTTCCGTCTCGAGCTCACGTGCAGCGAGGAGGTGCAGCTTCAGAGCACAGGAACAAGAGGATGCTTCCTTGGATTATCGCTCCTTTTATTCTTCTTTGGGCGGGCATAAACCCGCCTCCTCCCGCCTCCGGGGGCGTGGCTGACGGCTTCAGTGTCTAGGACAGCCCACTCTTGGGCGGGAAAAAGCGCGCCCCGGCTACGCCGCTTTGGGCATACCAGCCGAGATGCGCCTCCCGCCCAAAATGGCTTCCCGGGGGATCGGGGTACTCCACCATACGTTCGGGGGGACCGAGTGGTCGCCCCTTTCCATATGGCTGAGATACCCGCCACCCCCTCTCAACACAATCCCCAAGAATTGGGAAACCGGAAACAGTTCTGAACTTTTGGAAGGCGGGAGGGAGTTACCCTCCCGGCCGTATTTATTAAAATATGAAACAAAATTAAAACATTAAAATAACAGTTTCATATCATGTACAATTTCATATCCACATTACGATGTATTGGCTAACCTTAACACATTTCTAATACAAAGGTTCTCCTAGCCGATACTAACATCCTTACAAATGCATTTCAAATTGAAATTGTACATCCTAACGTTAAGGGCCAACGGCAAGGTCGTAACCGGTGTCAGATCCCTAAACCAGAACTCCCCCCTCACTTGTGAGGGGCGGCCGCACAGAGGACTGCACCTCATGTGCCATACCAATTTCCCTTGTCTTGACGGGGGCCCCTGTTAACTCGACGCCATCTACGTGGTCGTCCGAGGACTCGTGTGAGGTGTCTAGAAGGTAGCGTAGACCCCCCTCCCCACCCCACACAACTTACCACATCTGCCGTCGCAGATGTCCTGGCCCCGGGAAATTCCCAGGAGGGGCCCGTAGCCCCTCCTATCCAGGGAGGGGCCTTGACCGCCTTCCCTTTCCTTTAGGCGTCCCGTCCTTTAGAAGGGACCGCCTCCCTGTTGAGGGGCCAATGGCCACCTCCCCCCGGGCGCTCCCATCCATAATGGGTGACGCCCCCCCCTAGGGATCTTCCAATGACTGCTCACCGATCATGACCTTACCGCCACAGGCCGGATAGTTGACCGGCTATCCGGACCCCCCACAAAACTCCTACCTAAAGGTCATGCTGTAAACTCCTTAACCAGGCTACGAGGTCTCCTATGAGTAAAGAATTCCCCACCCGGGACAAATGGACCCCATCCTCTAGATACATATTGTCCCCCCTGATACAACCATGAGGAATCGAATGCAATGTACTGGTACGGAACAGTCTACCAAGCTTGTTATTCACCTTTTTCACAGAATGATTTATAGCAGACACTGAATTAGCCCCCCGCCACACCTTTCGTGGAATCATATGGGACCATGCAATCGTGCACCCTGGAACCCTTCTCGCCAACCAACTTACTGTGGATAGTATCGCCTCGAGAAGTAGTCGTCTACCAGTGGTCACCAAATCATTGCCTCCAAGATGCACTATGATTATAGATGGCGGTGACCTTGTCCGCCCTAACAAACCCTCAAGAAAAGGTTGAAACTGGTCAATACAGAGCCCGCCCCTTCCGTAGAAGGTCACCCTGTACCCGTATTCCCCAGCCGTGTGAATCATGTCACCTGCCTTGAATACGTCCGCGGCACGCCTCACGTATGAGTGGCCCACAACCCACACCACTCTTTCATCAGCCGGTGATCTCTGACCGCTGGTTCCCAGGTGTCGGGTCGACTGCACAGTCCGCCCCGCCTCGTAGGTTTGCGAAACTGTAACCAAACAAAGACAAGAAGCGTGAGTACATGATATCAGCTTCACAACATGTGCAACCGCACATACCTTTTGTAACAATTCGAGGACCAACGCCCCAACTGTTTCACTTTTTCCACACTCAGACCCCTGGCTGTAGCCTCTGTAGCAGCCCCTATCCGGAAGGAATGGGTCCCAAACTCGCCCGGGTTCAAGCCCGGGGCCGAAATTGCCATTGCAAGCACCCGCTGGAACTGAAACCTCGTCAGTGGGGTGGCATCCGCGTGCCTCAGCAAGGTCCCCCCCGATGATGCCGCCCTCTGCGCCAAATACTCCTCAACGCATGCAACCGGGCACATGGGAGATCCGGGAATCCGCTGGACTACTACACTGTCCCCGATCGCCCCCTGATCGGTCTTGGACCTGGCAAACGAGACAATCATCGTCTCCCCCTTAACTTGAATGTGCTCTCGGCACAGTCCCCCCCCGTATCCTGCTTGTTTTTTGCCACCAGTTCGCTTACCCGCATAGCCCCATGAAATGCTAATGCAAAAGCGGCCCGGAATAACACTGTTTCCGACTGGGATGAACATGTCGCAGGGAGTACGGACAGTAACAGGGCCAACCTATCCAGACCTATCGGGTGCCTTTCATCTACTGTGCGACCCTCAAGTCGTTGCCACCCACGCAGCGCTTTCTGCACTACGAAAGACGCTGTAGGGTCCTGGATACCATGAGCCCGCGCCATGAAGGAAATGGCGGCCCGATGCCTCTGGGCCGTGGCCACCGATTTGCCTGCCTTGCGTAATGACAGCAAAAACTTTATGACAAATTCTTCCTGGCCCCAAAGCTCCCCCCTAGCAGAACCCAAAAAGGACCAATAGGAACGGAACGCCCCTTCATATGCCTTCCTTGTCCTGGGTGCTAAACTCTCTCCCACGAGGTTTTGTAGTTCGGGGCACCGAGAGACCAGAGAGCTTCGGGAAATGGTGCCGCCACCGGGTCCGCTGTGGGCAGAAAACCCCAGAAGGCCTGCATACGGAAACGAGAAAGCGCATCAGCAGCCTGATTCAGCACCCCTGGCACATGACTCGCCCTAAAGAGCACGTTCAATTGCATACATAGTAAAACAATTTCTTTGAGCAACCTCAGAATCCATTTGCATCGTGCTGCCTGACTATTGATACACTCAACCACGGTCATGTTATCAGACCAGAACACCACAGAGTGATCCCTAAACCCCTCAGGCCATGTTTTCAAAGCCACCAGAATAGGGAACAGTTCGAGAAAAGCAATGTTACTTGTAAGCCCACACTCGTGCCACCATGACGGCCACGTTTGAGCCGACCAGTGATTACCAAATATGGCGCCAAAGCCTATACTCCCCGCCGAATCTGTCCACAGCCCCAACTCCTCGGAGGACACCGCCGGCTTGGTCCAGACAACCCGACCATTGAAATCCGCCAGGAATGCCAACCAAATGCGCATGTCCTGGCGAATCTCTGCCGAGAGCCTCGTGCGGTGGTGCCCCTCTTTAAGACCGACCATGGCTTGTGCAATCGAGCGGGAAAACGGGCGGGCCATTGGCATTATCCTAAGGGCGAAATTCAACTGACCCACAGTCTGCTGCAATTGATGCAAGTTCACCTTAGTCTCCCTAATGCATGCTTCCAGCGAGGCCCTGAATTTCCGCACCTTTTCTTCGGGCAACCGGAAGCAACCTTCTTCGGAATCGAGCTCTATTCCAAGAAACTCGAGCGAAGTTGATGGCCCCACAGTCTTACCTGGCGCCAATGGCACACCAAACTGACTCATCAGACCACAGAATTCTTTTAAAGCCTGTGCACATTCTGGATCCCCGGCTGCCCCCAGGAACAGAAAATCGTCAAGATAATGCATAACATGCTGAAACCCCGTCATTCTTGTGAATGCCCATTGCAGAAAACAACTGAATTTCTCAAAATAAGCACAAGATATGGAACAGCCCATTGGCATACATTTATCCATGTAATAGCGCCCCTGAAACATAAAACCCAGGAGACGCTGATCGTCTGGGTGTACCGGGAGCAACCGGAACGCTGACTTGGCCATCAGCGCTCCGGGCCCCAGGCGATTCAACATGGCGACAGCATCATCAAAGGATGCGTACCGTACCGAACACACCTCCGGGTCTATCGCATCATTCACCGAAAGACCTCTCGGAGCTGACAAGTTATGTATCAATCTAAACTCACCCGGGTCCTTCTTGGGGACCACTACCAAGGGTGAACAAACAAAATTAGGAACTGGTGGCATTTCGAATGGTCCGGCAACCCGACCCCGGGTCACCTCTTTCCCAATCTTCGCTTGCACCACCGCCGTATTCTGCAGGACCGACAGTTGGTTCCTACAATGCGCTTTACCCTGAAAATTCCCCACCGGGATGCGGAAACCATACGAAAAACCGTCTCGCAACACCCCAGCGGAGACATGATCCGGGTATTTACTGAGCCAAGGAATCATTCCCATGGTATCAACTGGTGTAGGTAAAGGCGCCCCTCGGACTATGTCAGACCTGTTTGGCGCTTCCCCTACTTCCGTTATCAACCGTTTTGGCTCTGCACATGGTCTCGGGATGCGAGGACTGTCCACACCCCCCACAGTCGTGCCTAAACTTGCATGACCCCTGGGGCCTCGACACTTTCCCCTGTTAAAATTCCAGCATACCCCTTTCTTACCTGTATTGCCATTCGACCTTGGGTGATGCTCATTACTTGCCCCCGCGCGAAAGGGCGCCCCAGATGAATGGCGGGAAAACTCGCCACCGTTCCCCCCCAACAATGGCGCCTTCAACATGCCTGAGTTCTCCATTTTCTGCCAAGAAATGGAGTCGTAACAATCTCACGTCAGACACGTGTCGAACTCTTTGGCCTTGCGAAAAATATTATCATAACAAAACCACTGATTGCCCTCACATGTCTGAGAAAACTGCCCTCATATGTCTGAGAAAACTCCATAATACGTGTCTGGTACACGGGTAACTCGGCCAACAGTTCAGGCCTCCGTTCCCCCATAATTGAAGTGAATATGCCAAATGCTCTGCCCCAATTACCTATCGTCTCATCGACTCTAAAAGCGGCCATTTTGGCGCGCCAAACACTCGGGTGCATAAGCTCTTTCTGAACTTTCATGTGCTCAATCTCGTAATGATCAGTTAGCAAGGAAAACATGTTTACATATTTCTCAGCCCATATCCGCTCTTTGATTTCCATCGGGATATGCTGAGCCAATTTCTCCCTTCTCGAGGGTACAGACCCCTTCCCAGCCATCGGCATTAGCTGCTTACCTGAGCTAGAAGCTGTAACCGCAGTTGCTGCCGAAATCGTGCCCGCTGTGGGTTGACCCACTGGACCCTGCGGGGAAACAAAAGGACAAGGTGGTTTTGCGGCCTCCCGTGACTGCCGCAGCTGCCTCATTAATTGCTTGGCCTCCTCGGCCGTGTCGCCTGAAGCCACGGAACCCCCGCTGCTATTACCCAACCATGCCGCCAGCTGGGCGGCCAACTCCGGGGGCATGTCCCCCTCGTTCACCGGGGTAACCACCACGGGGATCCGCTGGCCCTCGACGGGAGCCGGAGCGGGAATCTCCGCTGGTCTGGGAGGGCTCGCCGGGGGAGCCTCCGGAACTGGGACCTCGTCCTCATTTGCCCCATTCCTGGCCCTCTTCCTTCTCCCGGCCGGGACCTCAACCGGGCTGGTTCTTTTTGGCCTTCCCGCACCGTCCCTGGCCGCCATTTTCCTCTTCATCTCTGCCATGTCTTTCACCAACATCCGGAGCATTTGGTCGGTGCTGACCTTCTTTGCGACTCTTTTGCCCGGCATTTTTCTCACGAAGGTGGAAGGTCCTGGACTAGACTTGTATTGCTAGAAGAGAAAAATAGAAATTACAAATTTAAAAATTGGCTCTTCGTTCCGTCTCGAGCTCACGTGCAGCGAGGAGGTGCAGCTTCAGAGCACAGGAACAAGAGGATGCTTCCTTGGATTATCGCTCCTTTTATTCTTCTTTGGGCGGGCATAAACCCGCCTCCTCCCGCCTCCGGGGGCGTGGCTGACGGCTTCAGTGTCTAGGACAGCCCACTCTTGGGCGGGAAAAAGCGCGCCCCGGCTACGCCGCTTTGGGCATACCAGCCGAGACGCGCCTCCCGCCCAAAATGGCTTCCCGGGGGGATCGGGGTACTCCACCATACGTTCGGGGGGACCGAGTGGTCGCCCCTTTCCAATATGGCTGGCGGTGTTATTAATCATATTAATCATTTTCTGCCCCGGCCGCAATGCGACCGGGCGGAAAAGTGGCGGCTGGTGTTTCCCTACGTTGTGGTCCCCCCCGCCATTGTAATGTGGCGGGGGGAAAAGGGTGGCGGCCGGACATTTCTGTCGGGCGGATCGCCACCGCCACCATGGGGGTGGCGATCCGCCCGACATCCTAATGGAGCCCTAATTGTTCCTTCTCGAGGCAAGAGTGGGAGCAGATTGTCCAGTTAGGAAGTAAGGCCCTCAGAGCAGCCAATTTTAAAAGGATGTCCTTTTTATCTCATTGGCTGGCCTATTTCACCCTAAAAGCTCCGAATAAACACTTCCCAGGAGTAGAAAATGAATGCTTTAGTTGCCAGCTTCGAGAAGGGGGCAATAGGCTTCATATATTCTTTACATGCCCGAAGCTCGAAATATTTTGGCGTAAGATCATTTCCTCAATGAGCCAGGCCATCGATAAGACGATTGATCCTGAAGCCGAGGTGGCTCTCTGTGGCATTTCCATAAAAAGATCTGAATAGGCATACACGGCGATCTGTTCGTTAATAGCCCGTTCCCTAATCCTCCAAAATTGGAGGTCAGAGGATATACCATCTTACTCAAAATGGGTGCATAAAATGCAAAGGACAAGACGGTTTGAAGAAGCTTACGCAAAACGAGTTGGGGTAACAAAGTTCACTAATATCTGGAAATTCTTCTATAGCGAACAGTCCATGTCCGTCACCTAGCACTTTAGCACTTAGCACTTTATTCTCATAAAATTTTAGTATAGACACGTTTGCACTTTAATGCTACAGAGGGCCTCATTTATGAAAAGTGACGCATCGATGCGTGAAAACAGCGATGCGTCACTTTTCATTGCGCCCTCCTAGTGAGACCAATGATGCGTTATAATTACAGTATGACGCATCATGGCGCAAGGAGTTACAGATACATCAGTATTTCTGATGTATCTGTATGGCGCAACAGTGACGCATTGCTGGAGTGTGTCACAAAAGTGAAGCAACTCCAGCAATGTGTCCTTTCACATGGGGCAAGCCCCATGTGAAAGGGCCTGTGTCAGTCTTACACCTGCTGTGAGGCAGGCATAAGAAATCGACGCATTTGTGTCCTCGAAGTGGTGCAGTGAAATCTTATAGAGTTCACTGCGTCACTTCTATGACCCTGTGTTGCATCAGAACGCCCCCCCCTGCATACATTATACCTGGCGTAGGTATAATGTAGCGCAGGGGTTTACAAAGTGACGCATCTACCTAGATGCGTCACTTTGTAAATATGGTGCAACAAGGCATATTTTGTACGCTGCTGATGCGTCACAAAAAGTGACGCACCGGCGGCGTAAAAGATACGCACGGCCTCATAAATGAGGCCCAGGGTTTTCTGTCTAAGCAGAATGTCTTTATTGGGTGGACAAAGGTAAACTACAACAACGAGGCTGTTTATCCCAGCAATATTCTAGCACTTTGCACTGTTAGCACTTTACTGAAACTACGACTGTAGAAATGATAGCACTCAGCACTTTCTGCTGTTTCATGTTGGTACTGTAATGTAGCAGGGGTGTCTTAGAATGGATGCAATGTTTATCTATTTAACGAACACGACATGGATTAGGGGGCAAAGTCTAATGTGAACAATAATATAGGTTTCCGGTCATCCATGCTATATTTTAACATCTAGCACTGTTTGCACTTTAGAAATTATGGTATTGGGAACATTGTTTTTCTTCTCCTGCTTTCTATCAATATTAACTTCAAATGTTACTGATCAAAGGATTCTACTAGACATCGCTTGTTGTTTTTAAAACTGTTTAATTCCTGATTGTTGATTATTATATATTGTTTTAATCTGTTCTGCTCAATAAAATAATATATATATATATATATATTTTACCCCTACGCTATCCAACGCTTTCCCTACTGTTGCACTCACTGGAGTGGGAATAGTAATGTTTACCCTCCTGCTATCCAACGCTTTCCCCACGGTTGCACTCACTGGAGTGGGAATAGTAATTTTTACCCTCCCGCTATAAAACGCTTACCCTACTGTTGCACTCTCTGGAGTGGGAATAGTAATTTTTACCCCTACGCTATCCAAAGCTTTCCCTACTGTTGCACTCACTGGAGTGGGAATAGTAATTTTAACCCCTACGCTCTCCAACGCTTTCCCTACTGTTGCACTCATTGGAGTGGGAATAGTAAATGTTACCCTCCCGCTATCTTACACTAAAAATATTGAATACTTTTTTATTGATATTAAGTTAATATATATATATATATGTATTAAAATATAAAAATGTATGCTTATTTTTTTAACTTACATTAATTATTTTAAGGTTATGTAAGTATTGTTAAGTATGTTTTAGCTAATTATATTTATTATTTCATTAATTTTACATTAGGTTTAAGATATTTAAAAAAAATTATATTTTAACAAACTATATTATTTACAACAATATTTTGGATTCGATATTTTTGTACTTCCATGTTTGTAGATAGGAATGATATATTCTGACATTCTATATTTTGTCCACAATATTTTGGCAGGTGGATATTTTGCTCCTCGATATTCTGTCAGGGATCTCTGGTACCGTCAGCTCCATGGCTCACCAGAGGAACACCTGAGTACTGCTAATACAGTCTGAAATCTGCTAAATTGTTAGTATTTAAGCCCATAGGTCACATTGTGGCACAGAGTACCAGACTGAAGTAAGTGTTGTCTGTGTCAGTAAGTGTGGGCAAAACATAAGATTATGATGTAATGCTTTAAGTTGGAGTGTACTTTGCGGACATCACATCAGAATGGTGATGTGTATACAGGCCTAGTCCCTGCACCTGTTGTATGTACCTATCTATGCACGTGATAAAGCAGGCTGCAGAAAATATTTTATTCTGGCTTGTGGATTCAATTCCCTATAACATTAACTGATTAATTAATGCACTGTTGCATGATTTATTTTACTAATCCAACCTAGATTAAGTTTGCACCACACATGAACACGCGGGAAACTAATTATATGTGCTTTTGTGCATTTGCAAGTCTGTTTTTGTAACACATTATTAATATTGTCCTGTTTATTATGTCTGTCCTATTGTATTTGTCACCATTAACATGCAGCTGATCATTCATGGCATGTGCTTTTATATGTGCTTATATGTAAGTCTTATGTTGTGTATTGTCTGTCTGTGTCATTTAATTATCTTTTTATTCTTTCAGAATCATAAAGCTGGACTACATGAAGAATGGTGGTTATTTTATGTGCTGCTTTAAATGTTTGCTTCTGCTAAATGTTTTTATTAGTGGGTTAATTAATAATTAATAAGGGACTGGGTGGTACACAAGGGTTTGCTTTACTTGAATTAATCACTCTTTTTGTGTTTGTTTAAATGATAGCTCAAGAGTGAGCTGTGGCCTAGTTCTTGCTTTGGAGTAAAGTTGGTCGGCCTGAACTGAGCAGCAGAAGCTGAGCCAAGCTGCACGTTGAAAGAAAAAAAAACTTTGCAAGAGGTTATTGAACTTGCTTTTCTGGCTCAGACCTTTTATTAAAGAAAGACTTTTTAAATGGAGTTTATTTCATGGACTGCTCTGGATGTTCCTATTCAAGGCCGAGGAAGTGACAAGCGTGAATCTGCCAAGCTCTGGTGGAAGTGGATTGGCAACTTTTTGTTGCAAATGCTTCGGAAGTCGTTGTCACTTTAGATGGACAATGGCATGGTGACGCGCATATTCTCTGGACTGGTAGCTGAGGTGGCCTGATGGCCATAAACCAATCACAGTGCTGAACTTTTCAGAATAATAACATTTAGTTAGTTTTGGGAGCGAAAAATGATATAAAATTGGCTCTCTTGTGGGGTTGGCACGTTCTTTTCCAGAGGGGCGAAGCGCTGTCGGATTGCCTTGGGAGAGAGTAAGCATGCAACTGTTTATTATTTGTTTCCCTTTCAGGTTTGAAAATTAACTTAGAGAAAAAAGCTAATGATTTCTTAATTCATCATTTTGATTAATTCTGACAGCTTACATTGTGCCAATGATTAATGTGATTTGAATTAATAAAACTATATGTTTGATTTTAATAAAGTGAGTTATTAAAGATTTTACTTATGAACTTTAAAAAATAAACTTTTCAAAATGACAAGCTGGACTTGTTTTTGTAGATAGTTTATTGCTAAAAGTTACTCAACATATAGAATCCATTCACCTCATTCACTATGTTTATGGGCCTGGTATTGTTTGGTAAGTGTGATAGTGGAATGTGTCATCATTTATAAAGAATTTTAGTTTCTAGGCTCTAACAATTTGGTAGCAGAGGATGGTTTATATGTTGTTTTTGACATGCATGTTACATATATGTTGGTATAGACATAGGATTGATGTTTAACATATGTTAAGTTTTTGATTTTGTCAGGTTGTTATATGTAGTTTTAAGGAATTTTTCCAACAGTGTGAAAGATTCCTGGTTAATTGCCGGCCGGCAAGGTAGTGTAGCTAGAAGAGTTACACAGTGCATTTGTCTGTTTCAAAATTGTGGTATAGCATATATCACGTGTTGTGGGCGTACAACACAAGTTTAGGGACCTTAGATTGCATGGTTAAATGTTTAGTGAGGATTGCCTATGAAATTGTAGCATTAAGCAGAGGGACCTGGTGAGCCTGTTTTAAAGCTTTCTGTGAAAAGAGTAGTAGGAGTTATTCAAACTCGAGTGAAGGGTGAGATAGCGTCGTCTATTTTTATCAACGCCTGACGTTTTCTGTGGTTGGTTCAAGTCCTGCCAAGAATTCGTGTGTGTATGAACAGGGTTTTCTTTGTTTAAAAGTGTGTGAATGCTTTGTAAAACTGAAGGGTAGGGTAAGAATTACTCTATTAGCAATAGAAACTATTCTGTGAGAATAGCGTCGTCTATTCCACACTAAGAATACTTGGATGAATGTTTAAAACTATCTCTTTGTTAGAGAAGCAGACAAATGGTTTGTTTTAAATGTTGTTATTAATTACGTTTTTATAAATTGATTGGAAACGTTTTTTGAGCCTTAGAGTAAGGAAAACGCTGTTTTAGGGTGTTATATAGTGATTTGCGCCACTTAAATACATTTAGAAACATTGTGCACTGTTTAAATTCATTTAAAAGTGCCCCGATCGAAAATTGTAAGGGAGGGGCTGTTTTAGGAGTGAAAGCGTGTGGGGAGAGAGCCTGCAGCTGCAGCCTGCTGCATACGTCAGAGCCCGCCGCGCTCTGATTGGTTGATGTGCCTGGTCAGAGAAAAACAGCGCTCTCATTGGTTGAGACGCAATTAATGCCTGAAATTGTTTATTTTATAAGCGTTCTTGTTCATTAGAAAATATTAGCTTGATTGTATTGCTCTAGTGTTGTGAGCTCGCTTAGCGCTCCAATCGAAGTAAATACCATTTAAACTTTTTTTTTAATAACAACCCGCCTAACTACAAGTGCTTTTCGAGCCTATCTTATATATTGCTCGTTTGTCCGTTTGCGCATTGTGTAGGAGGTGGAGGCCGCTAGGAGTGAGTGAGAAGGAGAGCTGACAGCTGCAGCGGCTGCCTACGTCAGCCGCCGCGCTGCCATTGGTAAAAAACGCCGTCGCGTCATACTGAGAGTCGCGCACCCATTGGCTGGTGACGCGCACTCATCGCTGTGTTTCCAGACCCTGGGCTGCCGCGAGCGTTAGGGATATCCTCTATTACTGCCATCCATTAAGTGAAGGGATATCGTCAATTATACAAGGTTGCTGGCATTAAGTGACAGCGCGCGTCACCACAAAAGCCGTGCTCCCGAACGCCAGCGCGTCGCGTCACCACAAGAGCTGCGCTCCCATTGGACGCCAGTGCGACGCGTCACGGCAGAGCCGCGCTCTGATTGGGCGAGGCCGGTGAGCCTCCACAGAGGAGCCGGCAAGCTCCCGCGCTGCGATTGGGCGAGGTGGTCGAGCCCACGGAGGAGCCGGCGAAGCTTCGTTGTGTGGGATTAGGGGGGAGACGCGCGTCGCGCTCTCATTAGAGGAAGTTCTATTTAGTTTTGGCAGCGCGTCAGCTGTTGCGCTTGCATTCTTGGTCAGCGCATCGCGTCATTGTTGAAGATGTCCCCCCATTGAATGTTGGAGCGTCACGTCACAGGAGAGCCGCGCTCTCATTGGTTACCGCTTTGTGATTAAAGTTAATTGCTGTAGTCGCGCTGCATAAGCGCGAGTGATTTTAAATTAACACGCTCTGAGGAGTGAGCGAGTGTCAGAAGGGCACGCCCTTTTGCTTGTTGGTAATTGTTTATATTGGGTTCTATTGACGAGCTGAGGCTGGAAGGAGGCTTGGTGGGGCTCCGTGGGGACGAGGTGAATCACGAGGGATAGGGGAAAGCTGGTAGTGACGTGTGCAGTCACATGGAGGCTAGCTTTGTGCTGATTGGTTGTTGACACTACAGTGTCATAGAGAGGCTGCAACCGGATTGGTCGAGAGACTGTAGGTATTTTTCATTGGCTGAGTGCTGTGTAGCCACATGGTGATTGGCTAAAATACATGAATACATTGTTTACATTCCCGGAATTAATTTTCCCACGCTATTTATGCCTAAAGCTTCATTTCTTTTAAATTTAAAAATTAGTTTGATATTTATCATTGAAAATTAGTAAATAATACAGCAATAAAGACCTTAATTAGGATATTAGTAGCAAAGGTGATTAAAATAAGGATATTAATTATTTAATTAATACAAATTAGATAAAAATAGTTGTTTAAAATTGCAAATTAAATTATAAATTTATAGGTTTGGAATTAAAATACAAATATGAGTTATTGGGATGATCATAAAAAAAAGCCTACATGGTTTCAAAAGGTGAAAAATTATTTTAAACCTGACAAGAAAATTGAGACACGTGGTGGTAAATTACTTCATAAGTATAAAACACCTGCAGCCTACATGGAAGGTGAATATGGTTATCATACAGTAATTTGGTTTGATAACTGGATGCAGTATACCAAAAAGGATGGTGTACTAGCCTGGCCAGAAGATGGGTCATTTAATATGAAAGTTTTACAAAATTTAAGAGGAAAGATGATGGATCTTGTACCAAAGCCAAGACCTACACAATTTGAAGCCCTAGTTGAGTGGGAAGTTGAGATGATGGAACTTGAACGTGAAAGCAAGTGTACAGCATCTAAATATTCAAAATATGTTGTAAATAAAGAAACACATGAAGATAAAGTGAGACGCTGGAGAAAAGCAGGCATGTATGATGGTCTGTATCCCATAAGAATAATGATTAATGGAGATTTAGAACAAAAGACAGCTGGAAGAGGAATTGATGAGGAATTAGATGATGCAGTGTTAGAAGACATTTATGCCACTAAACCTAAACCGCCACCTTATCAAGCAGGTTCTCACTCTACCCCGAGAGTTTCTACTGAAACATCTCCAAGCGCACCACCTAGAGAAGTTGAGGAAGGTTCTCCTAGATTTTTAAAATTACCTGGAAGGGTAGGCTCAGTAAATAATTGCAGTACACCTAACAGAGGCAGAGTAGCCTATCAAGAAAATAATTCTGTAAGAAATCAGGAAAAATTACCAGCTGAGCAAGAAATTTCTAATTATAATAAAGCAAAGCATGATTTAATTGAACAGCTGACAAAAGGTATGGAAGCAGTTACAGTACCAGTAACTATTGGTCCTGTGGTACCAGTTTTTGACCAAGGAGAAAATAGACAAACAGCCTTAACAGTTCCATTAAATGCTGAAATTCAAAAGGTTGCTGAAAAGTTTTATTCAGAACTTTCAGAGATTCATAGAGAAAAATCTATGATGCCAAATTTAACACTACATGGAAGTTTATCAAGTTCACAGACACCAACTGTGGCAGGTTCAGACTCAGGTTTGTCAGAAAAAAGTTTAAACAGAACAGAATTATCTCAAAATGGAATGTCTCCTGAAGTCCCTGATTATAAAAAGCTTGATGTAGCTAAATTAAAAGCTGATCTGGAGGAATTGATCATTGGCACAATTGGTACTGATAATTTGAAATTGTATCAAGATGATGAATTATTATTCATATGCAAGAGCATTAAGTGGAAAACTAAAAACAGGTATGAACAACTGGAAGAAATGGCTGCTGAGTTAGAAATTGATTTAAGTAAACAAAAACATCTACAGAAACATTACAGGGTGGATTTCTCTGAGAGGGACATTGATAATTTAAACGCTGCTGGAAGAATAACTCACATAAGAGAATTAATAAGCTTTCTCAGAAAATTAGGTGAGTTAGGTAAATGGAGAATGAAGTGGTCAAAGAAAGAACAAGATAAAAGACTAAGAAATAATGAAATTTCTGAATTTCCAATGAGAGAAATAGCAGGAGGTGGGTATGTGCATGTTCCTTGGTCCAGACAGGATATACTCCTGTTTACCAATGATTTTCCACGTTTAAGGGAGAAACCAGTGGAGTGGTACCGTCAGGTAGACAGATTCATAAGGGTGTCAAAGGTTCTGTGGATTGATCTGGATGGATTCTTTGACATTGTTGTTCCATCAGATCTTTGGACAGAATGCAAGATCTCTATAGATTGGCCAAAAGAAGAACCTGCCCGAGATAAAATTACAGGTGCCCCATCAAAAGATGTCATGGATCTTTATAAGAAAGTAATTTATTGGCTGAAAGAGAAAATTCCCCCAAAGGAAGTGGACTGGGTTAAAATAGACAGAACAAATCAGGAACCAAAAGAATCAGTTCATTCATTTTATGAGAGGTTACTGTTAGTTTTTAAGCAGTACAGTGGCTATGAAAAATTAAGTGAACAAGACATGAGCCACTTCATATACAAATTTGTGTATATGGCCTGAGACCTGAAATTGGTGACATGATTAGAAGTGGAATTGTTTGTTGGCAATCATTATCACTTGATGACATCTTGAGAAAAGCAAAATATTGTAGTGACGAGATAGATGCAAAGCAGAAGAGTCTCAAGGAGAAAGCAATGTGGGCACAGGTGAAGGTAGCTGAGCAACAACAACAGCAGTTAGGTTCTATGCAACAAGGAAAGTTTAAGGGTAATTTTAATAATTCAAAGCCAAAATTTAATGTAAATATTGAAGAGTTAAAACAAAAGCTCCCATGTTTTAATTGCGGCGAAATTGGACACTGGAAGCGAGAGTGTAAGAACCCGCCCAGAAATTTTAAAAATAATTCATTGAATCCACAGGTGCAGTGTGAATTAAGTCCGCAGCAACAACAACAGCTACAGCGGCAACTGCATGAGATAAATCAGCAGCGACAGTTACAGCGACAGATAGTCAACCAGACACAGCAAAGCCAGTTTCAACAACAAAATCAGGTACAGCAGAATCAAATTCAACAGAATCAGTTACCTCAAGCACCATTTCCTGGTTGTGCTAACACACAGAGATTTTCTCCTGAAACAGGTTTCTGTGGAAAGAATTTGGTTAAAGATGTGTCAAAAGTCAACATGGCAAATGCTTCTCAATTTTGGTTAAATGACAAAGAGCTGAGTGATTCATCAGAAGATTACTCATGACGGTGCCTGAGAGAGGAGGAAGAGTGTGTGCTTGGACCCACTCTTGAGGTAGATCAGTCTGGTCCATTTGTTAATGGAAAGGTAAATGATAAAGATATCACTTTCCTTGTGGACACAGGTGCTACCCGTTCTACTGTTAGATCAGCAGAAATAGAAAACCTTCCTCTCTCGGGTGAAACCATTCAAGTTGTAGGTGAAGCTAATCAACAAATTAGAACCAGTCTGACAGATCCAGTAAAAGTGGAAATAGGAAATTACAAAGATAAACACAGATTTCTAGTTTGTGACAGCAGTCCTGTGAATTTGTTGGGTCGTGATATATTATGTAAAATGAATTGCAGAATATATTGCTCACCAGAAGGCATTGAAATGCAAACAGCAGAAGAAGATGGTCTTTATAAATGGACTATGATGATGGTGGAAGAAGAAAAAACACCACCAATATTTCCTGTATTTGATAAAAATGATTTGCCAGAAGAGCTCAAAGAGCCAGTCAATCCAGCAATTTGGGACCTAACAGGTAATGATATGGGTCTTATGAAAAATATTGATCCAGTAAAAATCACTGTTAAACAGGGAGTTGATTTTCCAAATGTTCCTCAATATAAAATGAAGGCAGAGACAATTGAAGGTGTCATTCCTGTGATTGAAAAATTCATAAGTCAAGGAGTGTTAAAAGAAATTGAAAGCAGTCCATGCAAGTCACCAATTATGGGTATTAAAAAGCCAAATGGAACATACAGAATTGTTCAAGATTTAAGAAAAATTAATCAGATAGTTGTTCCCTGCTGTCCCATTGTTCCAAATCCTGCAGTAATTCTTTACCAGATTCCACATGATGCAGAATGGTACACGGTCATTGACCTGTGCAATGCATTTTTTACAGTTCCATTGCATCCAGATAGCCAGAAAATTTTTGCTTTCAGGTTCCAAAATAGGATCCTAGCATGGTGTCGAATTCCTCAAGGGTATACTGAGAGTCCATCTATCTTTAATCAATTATTAAAGAAATCTCTAGAAGATCTAGTGTTGCCTGGTAATTCCACATTGGTACAGTACATTGACGATTTGCTTGTGGCAGCCAAAACACGAGAAAATTGTGTTACTGATACCATTACCCTGTTAAACCGTTTGGCAGATGAAGGACATAAAGTTTCACCAGCAAAATTGCAGTTTTGTAAACAAGAAGTGAAATATCTTGGTCACAGAATTGCAAAGGGAACCAGAAAAGTGACAGTTGAAAGAATTAAAATGATTCGAGCAATACAACCACCAACAACACAGAGACAGGTGAGAATGTTTCTAGGAATGGTTGGTTACTGTCGACAATGGATTAGTGGGTTTTCAGTCATTGCAAAACCACTTCAGAGACTGACAAAGGGAGATGTAAAAGATCCCATTAGATTGTCAGAAATTGAGCTGGAAGCTTTTGAGCAGTTAAAAAAGAGCTTATGTGAAGCTCCTGCTCTGGGTATGCCAGATTATGAAAAAGAATTTGAACTCTACTGCAGTGAAAGAGAAGGTTGTGCATTGTCAGTCCTTATACAAAGGCATGGAAACTTGAGAAAACCAATTGCATATTTTTCAGCAGTTTTGGATCCTGTTGCAAAAGCTTTGCCAGGTTGCTTAAAAGCAGTGGCCGCAACAAGTGTAAGTCTTGAGCAAAGTGAGGGTATCATTATGGGTTTTCCTGTAAAGGTATATGTACCTCATTCAGTTGAAATTCTCCTTACCAGAAGTAGAACTCAACATTTAACAAGCAGCAGACTGACAAAATATGAGAAAACAATTTTGGGTTCAGACAATGTAACAGTTGTTAGATGTGTAAACTTGAACCCTTCCACATTATTACCTGATGGAGCTATTACTGAGGTAAGTAATGAAGATGACATTGATCATGAATGCCTAGATGTTGTAGATTACTGCACAAAACCAAGACAGGACATAAAAGATGTCCCATTACAAGAATCAGATGTGATATACTTTGTAGACGGATCTTGTTTGAGAAATGATGAAGGGATTCTGAGAGCAGCATACTCAGTGTGTACAGTTTCAGATGTTGTTGAAGGTTCACCTTTGGATGGAATTCGTTCCGCTCAAATTGCAGAATTAATTGGTTTAATTCGAGCCTGTGAAAGAGCAGCTGGCAAAAGAGTAACCATAGTGACTGATAGTCAATATGGTTATGGAGTTGTTCATGATTATGGACAACTCTGGTCCAATAGAGGTTATTTAACTTCTGCAGGAACTCCAATAAGAAATGCTAAATTGATTAAAAGATTAATTGATGGCATTCAGTTACCAGAACAAATAGCAGTTGTGAAGTGTTCAGCACATAAGAAGGGTGATGATTACATTACCAAAGGAAATGCCTTTGCAGACGAGATGGCAAAATATTGTGCCAGAAACAATTACGCAATCAATCGGGAAAAAGACGGAAGTCTCACAATGAATTCTCTCATGCTAATTTCTGTAGTTGAGACATGGCAAGAAATAAAAGATTTACAGGATGAGGCAAGTGAAGAAGAGAAAAACATATGGCTAAAGGGTGATTGCAAACCAAGAGAAGAAGACGGGATCTGGGTACACAAAGATGGAAGAGTTGTAATGCCAGACAGCATGATTGCTGACATGGCACGATTGTGTCATGGTCAAACTCATATGGGGAAAGGGTCCATGATTAGATTATTCAGACAAACATGGTTCAATGTAAAATTTAGATCAATTGCGGAGTCACTTTGTCAAAGATGTTTAACCTGCCAACAGATGAATATTCACAAAAAAATTGTTACAAGCATGGGAACCATAGGACGGGAGGGTGGTCCTTTTACCAGATTGCAGATGGATTTTGTTGAAATGCCAAGACATAATGGTCTACATTATATTTTGGTGTTTGTTTGTTTGTTTTCAAG
The DNA here is from genome assembly GCF_964263255.1 of Lissotriton vulgaris. Taxonomy (NCBI): domain Eukaryota; kingdom Metazoa; phylum Chordata; class Amphibia; order Caudata; family Salamandridae; genus Lissotriton; species Lissotriton vulgaris. The sequence continues at coordinate 466,586,029 of NC_141699.1, read as the reverse complement.
ATGGGTGGAAGCTTTTCCAACTCGTCATGCCAATGCTGCTACTGTGGCAAAGTTACTTCTAAGAGAAATCATACCTAGGTATGGATTTCCGGTCACCATTGAAAATGATCGTGGAAGGCATTTTGAGAACAGTTTGATGAAAAAGATCTGTAATGCTTTAGACATAGAACAGAAGATGCATTGTGCTTACAGACCACAGGCATCAGGTGTTGTTGAACAAATAAATGGTACAATCAAAAATAGGATCGCAAAGATGTGTGATGCTACAGGAGTAAAGTGGACAGATGCACTTCCACTTGTTCTAATGTCATTGAGAAGTATCCCAGATAGAAAGACAGGTCTTAGTCCTCACGACATTGTGATGGGCAGAGTGATGAGACAAGCATTTGTACCAGTTGGCAAATTGATGAGCATTAATGACAGTGCAATTTTTGAATACTGCCGAAATCTGTCTGATGTGATGCATTCTGTGTTTCATCAGGTGGGAACTGACATTATTACAAAAGAAAAAGTACAAGCTCATGATTTGCAACCCGGTGATTGGGTTAGGACGAAGGTTCACCGAAAAAGGAACTGTTTGTCACCAAGGTGGCAAAGGCCACGTCAGGTTATCCTTATAACAACAAATGCAATCAAGTGCAGAGGACTAAAAAGGTGGATTCATCCATTGTCACTTTAGATGGACAATGGCATGGTGACGCGCATATTCTCTGGACTGGTAGCTGAGGTGGCCTGATGGCCATAAACCAATCACAGTGCTGAACTTTTCAGAATAATAACATTTAGTTAGTTTTGGGAGCGAAAAATGATATAAAATTGGCTCTCTTGTGGGGTTGGCACGTTCTTTTCCAGAGGGGCGAAGCGCTGTCGGATTGCCTTGGGAGAGAGTAAGCATGCAACTGTTTATTATTTGTTTCCCTTTCAGGTTTGAAAATTAACTTAGAGAAAAAAGCTAATGATTTCTTAATTCATCATTTTGATTAATTCTGACAGCTTACATTGTGCCAATGATTAATGTGATTTGAATTAATAAAACTATATGTTTGATTTTAATAAAGTGAGTTATTAAAGATTTTACTTATGAACTTTAAAAAATAAACTTTTCAAAATGACAAGCTGGACTTGTTTTTGTAGATAGTTTATTGCTAAAAGTTACTCAACATATAGAATCCATTCACCTCATTCGCTATGTTTATGGGCCTGGTATTGTTTGGTAAGTGTGATAGTGGAATGTGTCATCATTTATAAAGAATTTTAGTTTCTAGGCTCTAACAATTTGGTAGCATCAGACGGTTTATATGTTGTTTTTGACATGCATGTTACATATATGTTGGTATAGACATAGGATTGATGTTTAACATATGTTAAGTTTTTGATTTTGTCAGGTTGTTATATGTACTTTTAAGGAATTTTTCCAGCAGTGTGAAAGATTCCTGGTTAATTGCCGGCCGGCAAGGTAGTGTAGCTAGAAGAGTTACACAGTGCATTTGTCTGTTTCAAAATTGTGGTATAGCATATATCACGTGTTGTGGGCGTACAACACAAGTTTAGGGACCTTAGATTGCATGGTTAAATGTTTAGTGAGGATTGCCTATGAAATTGTAGCATTAAGCAGAGGGACCTGGTGAGCCTGTTTTAAAGCTTTCTGTGAAAAGAGTAGTAGGAGTTATTCAAACTCGAGTGAAGGGTGAGATAGAGTCGTCTATTTTTATCAACGCCTGACGTTTTCTGTGGTTGGTTCAAGTCCTGCCAAGAATTTGTGTGTGTATGAACAGGGTTTCTTTGTTTGAAAGTGTGTGAAAGGCTTGTAAAACTGAAGGGTAGGGTAAGAATTACTCTATTAGCAATAGAAACTATTCTGTGAGAATAGCGTCGTCTATTCCACACTAAGAATACTTGGATGAATGTTTAAAACTATCTCTTTGTTAGAGAAGCAGACAAATGGTTTGTTTTAAATGTTGTTATTAATTACGTTTTTATAAATTGATTGGAAACGTTTTTTGAGCCTTAGAGTAAGGAAAACGCTGTTTTAGGGTGTTATATAGTGATTTGCGCCACTTAAATACATTTAGAAACATTGTGCACTGTTTAAATTCATTTAAAAGTGCCCCGATCAAAAATTGTAAGGGAGGGGCTGTTTTAGGAGTGAAAGCGTGTGGGGAGAGAGCCTGCAGCTGCAGCCTGCTGCATACGTCAGAGCCCGCCGCGCTCTGATTGGTTGATGTGCCTGGTCAGAGAAAAACAGCGCTCTCATTGGTTGAGACGCAATTAATGCCTGAAATTGTTTATTTTATAAGCGTTCTTGTTCATTAGAAAATATTAGCTTGATTGTATTGCTCTAGTGTTGTGAGCTCGCTTAGCGCTCCAATCGAAGTAAATACCATTTAAACTTTTTTTTTAATAACAACCCGCCTAACTACAAGTGCTTTTCGAGCCTATCTTATATATTGCTCGATTGTCCGTTTGCGCATTGTGTAGGAGGTGGGGGCCGCTAGGAGCGAGTGAGAAGGAGAGCTGACAGCTGCAGCGGCTGCCTACGTCAGCCGCCGCGCTGCCATTGGTCAAAAACGCCGTCGCGTCATACTGAGAGTCGCGCACCCATTGGCTGGTGACGCGCACTCATCGCTGTGTTTCCAGACCCTGGGCTGCCGCGAGCGTTAGGGATATCCTCTATTACTGCCATCCATTAAGTGAAGGGATATCGTCAATTATACAAGGTTGCTGCCATTAAGTGACAGCGCGCGTCACCACAAATGCCGTGCTCCCGAACGCCAGTGCGTCGCGTCACCACAAGAAATCAAAGGAACAAGTCAACGAAGTTTCTAGTCAAGGAAGTGAACTTGAAAAAAGTAACAAAGGTGAAAACAAAAAAATAGAAGTCATCACTCGCAAGACAAAAAGAATAATTAGGCCAAATCAAAAATATAGGTCTCCAGAATGGACCTATATAATCATCCCACCTATTGTTGAGGTGGAAAGCAGTGGTCAAGAATTTTTAGAAAGTGACAGGGATTAAACTTGTTAGAAATTAGTTGAGGATCTATTTCCTAGCACAAGGCTGAAGAAAATATGTATTAGGTAACTTTTTGTTTCCTGGCACAAGGCTGAAAAAATTATGTATTAGGTAACTTTGTTTCCTGGCATAAGGCTGAAGAAAATTTGTTAGGTGACATAAGGTCGAAGAAATTCTGTTTAGCTATAAAAAAATAAATAAAAAAAAGACATATTTTGTGACACAAGGTCGAAGAAAAACTGTTTAGGGTTAAAATCTTTCAAATAAAATATTTTAAAAGGGGGGATATAATTTTGTTAGGTATTACTTACATTTTTATTTAAAATTTTTGTTTTTGGAAATGCCTAGATCAGATACTTCTAGGTGTTCAATTTTTAAGAGGTGTTGTAAAATGACATTAATTTGTGTGATATTATTAATTTTACTTTGGCTAATTTTAGCTGTGGTCTATCCTTTTGATGTTAATAAGCAAAAATCTAAGACTAATATTACTAGTAAAGTAGAGTCTAATCATGAGAAGCATGCTGGCAAGTCCAGTAGAGTTATTAATCATGATCCACTGTCTCATCAAGATAGATCAATTGGTGATTTTTCAACCAATTCATTTTCAAGGCTTTTATCTGAATATGTCAAAGTAATGAATGTCAAAGATTGCTATGTGTGTGTAAAATTACCCACTTCTGTTTCTGAGGGAGTGACATATAATATGTTACCTCTCACTTATGGCATTACCTGTAGTGTGATTGCTAGCCTGTTCTATCAAACTGGTCGTCTGGAGTATTATTACTCAGACTTTGATGAGGTTTTTGCAAATCTCAAAATTGTAAATAGCTTAAACAAAGTAAGATCTGCGAAGCAGATGAGGGAATTCTTTTTAGTTACTAATGAATTAAACTATGAATATGCCTATAGAAATAATTTAACATGCAAAATGAGAGCTGAAGAAAAGACTTTCCTTAACATGGTTGAGGAGAGAAGGGCTGTTTACAAAAGAAATGAAAAACTAAAACATGCTAAGTCTAAATATTGGCAGTTAGAAGATGCCAAATTAAATGGTGTTAATACTAATGCAGCAATACATATTGATGAACCAGTTAGTGGTAAATTTTGTATTAGGAGAGATAATACTTTATATGATAATTTTTTTTGTAGGTGCTAGTCAATGTGAAGATACTTATCGTATTGAAGGGGGATGGGGATTCAAAGGTGGAAAGGATCCAATTTTCCCTGGAATTTATTTTATTTGTGGCAATAAGGCTTATTTTAGTCTCCCGGATCACTGGTATGGGACATGTTATCTTGGCCTGGTCTTTCCAAAAATATTTCATGTTGACAGAAATGAAAAAGGTACTTTTGAATTTGGTGAACACTTGAATCAAAATAGATACAAAAGAGAAAGCTTCTCAGAAATTCTGGGAGACATTTTTGGTGCTGTTATTCCTATGGTGGGAATTACAATGAATTCTATCAAAATTAGAAAAGTGTCCACAATTGTGGATAGGTTGTCAACTGATACTGCGAGTGGTTTCCAATTGGTTAGCACAGAACTTGTTGCAACTAGAAGTATGGTTATCCAAAATCGTCTTGCGTTAGACATTCTGCTCGCAAAAGAGGGTGGAGTCTGTGGGGTCTTGCATGTCCAACATTGCTGTACTTATATACCTGACAAGAGTCGGGATATAGAGTTACTTGTTAAAAATATCACACATTTCCATGAAGAAATTGAACCCATGGAGGAAGAAACCTTTACTGAAAAGATTGGGAAAAGAATGGAGGCTATTAAAGATTGGTTTTCAGAACTTGGCAGGTCCATCATTGGCAAAGTGCTCTATCCAGTAATTGTCATTGTAATAATGATAATGCTGCTAAAAATTAGTTGTTTGATTCACAAGAGGAGGAAGCGTCAGAATGAAAAGAAAAGAATTTATAAACTCAGAAAGGAACAGGAAAAGGAATATGAATTAGAAGAAATGCGAAGAGTTCAGTTTGATAAAGATAATCAGACAGCTGAAACAGGGGTTTAGGGAAACTAATATTGAGAGAATTCACTGTGTGTTGTCTCTAAAATGGGTAAAATTTTGTAAAAAAATTTGGTGTATTGTTTGGTGATTTTAATATCACCAGATGAGGGAGTTGATAAAGCAGGCTGCAGAAAATATTTTATTCTGGCTTGTGGATTCAATTCCCTATAACATTAACTGATTAATTAATGCACTGTTGCATGATTTATTTTACTAATCCAACCTAGATTAAGTTTGCACCACACATGAACACGCGGGAAACTAATTATATGTGCTTTTGTGCATTTGCAAGTCTGTTTTTGTAACACATTATTAATATTGTCCTGTTTATTATGTCTGTCCTATTGTCTTTGTCACCATTAACATGCAGCTGATCATTCATGGCATGTGCTTTTATATGTGCTTATATGTAAGTCTTATGTTGTGTATTGTCTGTCTGTGTCATTTAATTATCTTTTTATTCTTTCAGAATCATAAAGCTGGACTACATGAAGAATGGTGGTTATTTTATGTGCTGCTTTAAATGTTTGCTTCTGCTAAATGTTTTTATTAGTGGGTTAATTAATAATTAATAAGGGACTGGGTGGTACACAAGGGTTTGCTTTACTTGAATTAATCACTCTTTTTGTGTTTGTTTAAATGATAGCTCAAGAGTGAGCTGTGGCCTAGTTCTTGCTTTGGAGTAAAGTTGGTCGGCCTGAACTGAGCAGCAGAAGCTGAGCCAAGCTGCACATTGAAAGAAAAAAAAAACTTTGCAAGAGGTTATTGAACTTGCTTTTCTGGCTCAGACCTTTTATTAAAGAAAGACTTTTTAAATGGAGTTTATTTCATGGACTGCTCTGGATGTTCCTATTCAAGGCCGAGGAAGTGACAAGCGTGAATCTGCCGAGCTCTGGTGGAAGTGGATTGGCAACTTTTTGTTGCAAATGCTTCGGAAGTCGTTGTCACTTTAGATGGACAATGGCATGGTGACGCGCATATTCTCTGGACTGGTAGCTGAGGTGGCCTGATGGCCATAAACCAATCACAGTGCTGAACTTTTCAGAATAATAACATTTAGTTAGTTTTGGGAGCGAAAAATGATATAAAATTGGCTCTCTTGTGGGGTTGGCACGTTCTTTTCCAGAGGGGCGAAGCGCTGTCGGATTGCCTTGGGAGAGAGTAAGCATGCAACTGTTTATTATTTGTTTCCCTTTCAGGTTTGAAAATTAACTTAGAGAAAAAAGCTAATGATTTCTTAATTCATCATTTTGATTAATTCTGACAGCTTACATTGTGCCAATGATTAATGTGATTTGAATTAATAAAACTATATGTTTGATTTTAATAAAGTGAGTTATTAAAGATTTTACTTATGAACTTTAAAAAATAAACTTTTCAAAATGACAAGCTGGACTTGTTTTTGTAGATAGTTTATTGCTAAAAGTTACTCAACATATAGAATCCATTCACCTCATTCACTATGTTTATGGGCCTGGTATTGTTTGGTAAGTGTGATAGTGGAATGTGTCATCATTTATAAAGAATTTTAGTTTCTAGGCTCTAACAATTTGGTAGCAGAGGATGGTTTATATGTTGTTTTTGACATGCATGTTACATATATGTTGGTATAGACATAGGATTGATGTTTAACATATGTTAAGTTTTTGATTTTGTCAGGTTGTTATATGTAGTTTTAAGGAATTTTTCCAACAGTGTGAAAGATTCCTGGTTAATTGCCGGCCGGCAAGGTAGTGTAGCTAGAAGAGTTACACAGTGCATTTGTCTGTTTCAAAATTGTGGTATAGCATATATCACGTGTTGTGGGCGTACAACACAAGTTTAGGGACCTTAGATTGCATGGTTAAATGTTTAGTGAGGATTGCCTATGAAATTGTAGCATTAAGCAGAGGGACCTGGTGAGCCTGTTTTAAAGCTTTCTGTGAAAAGAGTAGTAGGAGTTATTCAAACTCGAGTGAAGGGTGAGATAGCGTCGTCTATTTTTATCAACGCCTGACGTTTTCTGTGGTTGGTTCAAGTCCTGCCAAGAATTCGTGTGTGTATGAACAGGGTTTTCTTTGTTTAAAAGTGTGTGAATGCTTTGTAAAACTGAAGGGTAGGGTAAGAATTACTCTATTAGCAATAGAAACTATTCTGTGAGAATAGCGTCGTCTATTCCACACTAAGAATACTTGGATGAATGTTTAAAACTATCTCTTTGTTAGAGAAGCAGACAAATGGTTTGTTTTAAATGTTGTTATTAATTACGTTTTTATAAATTGATTGGAAACGTTTTTTGAGCCTTAGAGTAAGGAAAACGCTGTTTTAGGGTGTTATATAGTGATTTGCGCCACTTAAATACATTTAGAAACATTGTGCACTGTTTAAATTCATTTAAAAGTGCCCCGATCGAAAATTGTAAGGGAGGGGCTGTTTTAGGAGTGAAAGCGTGTGGGGAGAGAGCCTGCAGCTGCAGCCTGCTGCATACGTCAGAGCCCGCCGCGCTCTGATTGGTTGATGTGCCTGGTCAGAGAAAAACAGCGCTCTCATTGGTTGAGACGCAATTAATGCCTGAAATTGTTTATTTTATAAGCGTTCTTGTTCTTTAGAAAATATTAGCTTGATTGTATTGCTCTAGTGTTGTGAGCTCGCTTAGCGCTCCAATCGAAGTAAATACCATTTAAACTTTTTTTTTAATAACAACCCGCCTAACTACAAGTGCTTTTTGAGCCTATCTTATATATTGCTCGATTGTCCGTTTGTGCATTGTGTAGGAGGTGGAGGCCGCTAGGAGTGAGTGAGAAGGAGAGCTGACAGCTGCAGCGGCTGCCTACGTCAGCCGCCGCGCTGCCATTGGTAAAAAACGCCGTCGCGTCATACTGAGAGTCGCGCACCCATTGGCTGGTGACGCGCACTCATCGCTGTGTTTCCAGACCCTGGGCTGCCGCGAGCGTTAGGGATATCCTCTATTACTGCCATCCATTAAGTGAAGGGATATCGTCAATTTTACAAGGTTGCTGCCATTAAGTGACAGCGCGCGTCACCACAAAAGCCGTGCTCCCGAACGCCAGCGCGTCGCGTCACCACAAGAGCTGCGCTCCCATTGGACGCCAGTGCGAGGCGTCACGGCAGAGCCGCGCTCTGATTGGGCGAGGCCGGTGAGCCTCCACAGAGGAGCCGGCAAGCTCCCGCGCTGCGATTGGGCGAGGTGGTCGAGCCCACGGAGGAGCCGGCGAAGCTTCGTTGTGTGGGATTAGGGGGGAGACGCGCGTCGCGCTCTCATTAGAGGAAGTTCTATTTAGTTTTGGCAGCGCGTCAGCTGTTGCGCTTGCATTCTTGGTCAGCGCATCGCGTCATTGTTGAAGATGTCCCCCCATTGAATGTTGGAGCGTCACGTCACAGGAGAGCCGCGCTCTCATTGGTTACCGCTTTGTGATTAAAGTTAATTGCTGTAGTCGCGCTGCATAAGCGCGAGTGATTTTAAATTAACACGCTCTGAGGAGTGAGCGAGTGTCAGAAGGGCACGCCCTTTTGCTTGTTGGTAATTGTTTATATTGGGTTCTATTGACGAGCTGAGGCTGGAAGGAGGCTTGGTGGGGCTCCGTGGGGACGAGGTGAATCACGAGGGATAGGGGAAAGCTGGTAGTGACGTGTGCAGTCACATGGAGGCTAGCTTTGTGCTGATTGGTTGTTGACACTACAGTGTCATAGAGAGGCTGCAACCGGATTGGTCGAGAGACTGTAGGTATTTTTCATTGGCTTAGTGCTGTGTAGCCACATGGTGATTGGCTAAAATACATGAATACATTGTTTACATTCCCGGAATTAATTTTCCCACGCTATTTATGCCTAAAGTTTCATTTCTTTTAAATTTAAAAATTAGTTTGATATTTATCATTGAAAATTAGTAAATAATGCAGCAATAAAGACCTTAATTAGGATATTAGTAGCAAAGGTGATTAAAATAAGGATATTAATTATTTAATTAATACAAATTAGATAAAAATAGTTGTTTAAAATTGCAAATAAAATTATAAATTTATAGGTTTGGAATTAAAATACAAATATGAGTTATTGGGATGATCATAAAAAAAAGCCTACATGGTTTCAAAAGGTGAAAAATTATTTTAAACCTGACAAGAAAATTGAGACACGTGTTGATAAATTACTTCATAAGTATAAAACACCTGCAGCCTACATGGAAGGTGAATATGGTTATCATACAGTAATTTGGTTTGATAACTGGATGCAGTATACCAAAAAGGATGGTGTACTAGCCTGGCCAGAAGATGGGTCATTTAATATGAAAGTTTTACAAAATTTAAGAGGAAAGATGATGGATCTTGTACCAAAGCCAAGACCTACACAATTTGAAGCCCTAGTTGAGTGGGAAGTTGAGATGATGGAACTTGAACGTGAAAGCAAGTGTACAGCACCTAAATATTCAAAATATGTTGTAAATAAAGAAACATATGAAGATAAAGTGAGACGCTGGAGAAAAGCAGACATGTATGATGGTCTGTATCCCATAAGAATATTGATTAAAGGAGATTTAGGACAAAAGACAGCTGGAAGAGGAATTGATGAGGAATTAGATGATGCAGTGTTAGAAGACATTTATGCCACTAAACCTAAACCGCCACCTTATCAAGCAGGTTCTCACTCTACCCGGAGAGTTTCTACTGAAACATCTCCAAGCGCACCACCTAGAGAAGTTGAGGAAGGTTCTCCTAGATTTTTAAAATTACCTGGAAGGGTAGGCTCAGTAAATAATTGCAGTACACCTAACAGAGGCAGAGTAGCCTATCAAGAAAATAATTCTGTAAGAAATCAGGAAAAATTACCAGCTGAGCAAGAAATTTCTAATTATAATAAAGCAAAGCATGATTTAATTGAACAGCTGACAAAAGGTATGGAAGCAGTTACAGTACCAGTAACTATTGGTCCTGTGGTACCAGTTTTTGACCAAGGAGAAAATAGACAAACAGCCTTAACAGTTCCATTAAATGCTGAAATTCAAAAGGTTGCTGAAAAGTTTTATTCAGAACTTTCAGAGATTCATAGAGAAAAATCTATGATGCCAAATTTAACACTACATGGAAGTTTATCAAGTTCACAGACACCAACTGTGGCAGGTTCAGACTCAGGTTTGTCAGAAAAAAGTTTAAACAGAACAGAATTATCTCAAAATGGAATGTCTCCTGAAGTCCCTGATTATAAAAAGCTTGACGTAGCTAAATTAAAAGCTGATCTGGAGGAATTGATCATTGGCATTATTGGTACTGATAATTTGAAATTGTATCAAGATGATGAATTATTATTCATATGCAAGAGCATTCAGTGGAAAACTAAAAACAGGTATGAACAACTGGAAGAAATGGCTGCTGAGTTAGAAATTGATTTAAGTAAACAAAAACATCTACAGAAACATTACAGGGTGGATTTCTCTGAGAGGGACATTGATAATTTAAACGCTGCTGGAAGAATAACTCACATAAGAGAATTAATAAGCTTTCTCAGAAAATTAGGTGAGTTAGGTAAATGGAGAATGAAGTGGTCAAAGAAAGAACAAGATAAAAGACTAAGAAATGATCAAATTTCTGAATTTCCAATGAGAGAAATAGCAGGAGGTGGGTATGTGCATGTTCCTTGGTCCAGACAGGATATACTCCTGTTTACCAATGATTTTCCAAGTTTAAGGGAGAAACCAGTGGAGTGGTACCGTCAGGTAGACAGATTCATAAGGGTGTCAAAGGTTCTGTGGATTGATCTGGATGGATTCTTTGACATTGTTGTTCCATCAGATCTTTGGACAGAATGCAAGATCTCTATAGATTGGCCAAAAGAAGAACCTGCCCGAGATAAAATTACAGGTGCCCCATCAAAAGATGTCATGGATCTTTATAAGAAAGTAATGTATTGGCTGAAAGAGAAAATTCCCCCAAAGGAAGTGGACTGGGTTAAAATAGACAGAACAAATCAGGAACCAAAAGAATCAGTTCATTCATTTTATGAGAGGTTACTGTTAGTTTTTAAACAGTACAGTGGCTATGAAAAATTAAGTGAACAAGACACAAGCCACTTCATATACAAATTTGTATATGGCCTGAGACCTGAAATTGGTGACATGATTAGAAGTGGAATTGTTTGTTGGCAATCATTATCACTTGAGGACATCTTGAGAAAAGCAAAATATTGTAGTGACGAGATAGATGCAAAGCAGAAGAGTCTCAAGGAGAAAGCAATGTGGGCACAGGTGAAGGTAGCTGAGCAACAACAACAGCAGTTAGGTTCTTTGCAACAAGGAAAGTTTAAGGGTAATTTTAATAATTCAAAGCCAAAATTTAATGTAAATATTGAAGAGTTAAAACAAAAGCTCCCATGTTTTAATTGCGGCGAAATTGGACACTGGAAGCGAGAGTGTAAGAACCCGCCCAGAAATTTTATTGCTTACCTGTGTCAGGTTTCATTGGTTCTAAAAATAAAACAGTATATATTTGTATGCAAATACAATTGGCCTAGAGTTCAGTTATTGAGTGTGTGAATTCATTTGCTGACTGAGTGTGTACATCAAATGCTCAACACTGTCCTCTGATACTGCCTTACTGCTTGACCACTCTACCACAAGTAGAGAGTAAGGTTCTATCTAACTTTAACCTCTGCTACTTCTGGGGTCACCTGGACGCTATACATACGATACCTCATTTTGGTGTAGTATATATAGAGCCAGTTTCCTGCAAACACCCATCAGAAGGTGTCCATGTGGAATGCGATTCCCCGGAAGGTGCAGACCCTGGAGGTCGCTTGTTGGCGCTATGTGTACACTGCAGAAAACTGAGGGAGGACCTGAGCCCTGGACCAGGAAGATTGCTGAGGTCCAGCTGGGGCTGTCCTCCTCAGGCAGAAGGGGCATTCTCAGGACCAGTACCCACCTGATGGCCTGCATCCTGGTGGTGGCGTGCCTGGACCTTCATGGGCAGTTGCAAGCCCAACAGCAGTTAGGAGGGGGTGAGTATTGGTCTGGTTGTAAATTTCTGCATAACCTTGCATCTTCTGTTTCTGGCTGCTATTTCAACATAAATCTTGAAGGTGACTCATGTTGCATGGAATGAGAGAGTTGTTGCATGCGTACTTCTTGTGTTCAGTGCATGCTGACACACATAGTCCATTGTCCATGTGACCATGTACTAAGCAGGGTCCAGTCAAACAACAGTAAACAGAGTTTAGCAGCAATAGGGCCGGCTAATGTCACAGGTAACCTACATCATCAGTTAATGTTATGTGTGACAGTGGTCCCAATTAGCCCACTTGTCATCCTTGTGCCTGGAGTGATAATTCCTCACTACTGTGTCTGATGTGAAGGTGGGCTACAGAGTTGTGGCAAGCTATACAATGCACTCTGGATGCAGACACTGTGCACTACTTCCCCATTGGTAAGTGAGGACTGTGTAATATTCTGATGTGGCTGACTTCGTTGGTGTCACCTGTAATGATGCATATATGCTGGCATATATACCTTTAGGTGATGTTATGTCATTTGTACAACTGTTCCATACATAATCTGAGGGCCTACATGCAATTATTTCAGATTCCATCATATAGGTATGTGCTGTACAATGTGTACATGAGAATATGTTTCGCGTGATATATGTACTGATTAGGTGTAGGCACATACAGGGGTGTGGAGACATAGGTGGATGAGTCACACATACCCAATGTCATTATGTAAATGTATGTAAATGTAATTTATATTTATATAGCGCATTATCACCAACGGTCTCTAAGCGCTTGCTTTGGGAACCCGTCCTGTTTTTTCCCTGTGAGATAACCCGTACTGGGCACCCCCAAGGTGAAAGCCAGGCATCCTGCCGCAGGGGGCCATAGTGGAGATTAAGCAAGCTATTGCCCGGAGTTGCAGAGTGTGAACCCGTGATTCGAGCAGGCACCGAAGTGAGAATTATCGAGTCCGTGGACATTTTTGGGCTCAAGACCCTGCCGCGTTGGGAATTGAACCCTGGTCCCTGGTCTGACCTCTGCTTCATACTGTTGTGGCAATGACACACTTGGTGGGGAAACTTGTAGTACCATCTGGTAATGTGAGTTTGCATGCCATTGAGATGGGTGCATTCAGTGAGGTGTGAAACACATGTGCATCTGTGGAGGTTGGTTGGTTACATGCATCAGGGTGATACATGCTGACATGTTGGGGCGGCAGCACTAAGTATAACATTGGTATGAGTGTTTGCTGGACTAGAAGGGTGCTGGGCACTCCCTTCCTTTTGCACACAAGTGAGACCATTTTCTGGACTGGATATTTCTTATTCCTCCTGTACTTTCAATGATCTAATGACACTGACATTTACAATGTTCAAAATGTGTGCTGACAGTGGACATTATGAACTTGTGATGTTCCTAGTCAGACTAATGTTTAATGCCTATTTGTGGTAATATCTCACACCACTTGGAGCCACAATGTCTCCATTCTAGTCTTTGGTACTACATGTGACACCTACATAAAGCACTCATGTGCCGCTTTCAACTGCGTCATCTGGCAGTAGAAAGACGTGCAAGTGTCACTTGGAAAGTGTGAACAGTGTGGAGTGTGCACTTCCATGGCATCTCATTCTTGGTAGTCACACATTGCTGTGAATGAGCTGTAGCAGGTGCCCAGCTATTCTTTATATTGTGGGTTAGGGACACATGACCATTTGCTGACTGTAGGGCCTTGTGTGAATAGGTAGGGTTGGATTCCTTGTGTATATCTCATTTGATGACATCAGGTAACTAAGATATGCTACAAGAACCTAGGTTTACAACCTAATGATAGCTCCTGCTGCACACATGTGACTTGAATTTGGACATGGTCATACATGCAGCTGGAGCTGACAGTGGTAATGACACCATTATGTGTGACTACACAGGTCAGGTAGCAATCATGCATGTGCTCATGTCAATGTTTGACTCAATGTAGTCATCCTTGTAGATGTTGTGATCTGAAAAGTTGTGTAATGTGATGCGGTAGGATCTGCATGCCCAGTGTGTTTACACAATAGCAATTGACCTATTTCTACTATTCTTGCTGCATCAACTCAGGGCAGTGAGGAAGACAGGCAGTGACCATTGAGAAGGCAGGTGAGCCAGAGTGGTTCCTGTTGCACCAATGACACAGTGGGAACCACAGACATGGAGGGTAATGGGAATACACTGGAGGAGGCATCCAACACGATATCTACAACATCAGAGTTGTCCTCCAGTGTGCACTACCTGGTGGTGGACTTCCCTGAACCTGCATCCACAACACCCATGTCTGCCACTCTCTGTTCCATCTCTACCTTCCCTGCTGCTCCCCAACCAGCTTCCCGTGCCCGTACCCTCAAGAAGAGGGAAGTCTCCTTCTCTCCTAATACCTCAGCTTCTGCCCCGATCTCCCCTGATGCTCTGAGTGTGGAGGCCATTAACGCCAGAGGCAGATCTCTATGGGTCAGACTGAGTGCTGAATACCATCCAGGTGCAGGGCCCACACTAATGCAGATGGTCTCATACCTGGAGGGCATTTACTCTGACATATCTGCCCTACAGAGATATTTTCAGACTGGCTTCAACACTCACAGCAGCCTTCCACCATTTCCAATTTTCCACTCCACCTTCTGCCTCCTCCCCATACACAATTGCCAGTCCCATACCTGTCCAAAGCACATGCACACATAAGCATGTATTCACAGTGGATGTATGACGTTACAACGCATGCTTTTACCACGCATGCCTTTACAACGTGGTTTTTACAATGCATGCCTTTACAACGCATAGTGCTTTGGGGCGCTGGATAGTGAATAGTTTAATTTACTATTCCAACTCCAGTCCCCGTGGATAGTAGGGAAGGTGTTGGATAGTACATTAAACCTATTCCCTATCCTAGAGCGCCCCCCAGCGCAATGCGTTGTAATGGTTTGCGTTGTAAAAGTTGCGTCGTAAAGGCACTGCGTGGTAAAAGTTGCGTTGTAAAGGATGTTCCCCATTCACAGTAACATCTACACGCAGTACATACAAACAGAGACATCAGGAAAAACACAGGCACACACCCACTCAAGGAGCTTGCCCCCCTCACTACTGCATTCACTAACACGCAACAAGACACCACACCACCAGACACTGCCACTACCCACAACACACACACAGACACCACAACAACACCACCAGCCACATACACATCAGACATTGCTACAAACCAGACACATTCCACAACCACACATACAGCAGACTCAGAGACACCTGTGCGCACAGCCACAGTTCAGATCTCACATTCCTCTACCTCCAAAACCCCACCCCTTGTCACACCTCCTCACCAGTCTTTCCAAGTAGCCTGCCTTGTTGCTCTTGACCTCTTCCCTGCCACAGCAGGCCACCCCCTCCCAAAACCATGTCTGGTTGTCCACCCTTACCCCTCCATCACAGTTCTACACCAGAACAAACACTAGGGAAAAAGAGAGGTTCATTCCCCCGGACAGACCCACTCCCTCCCAAAACCCGAAGGATCTCTACCCCTTCCCAGTCCAAATCCACAAAAACCAAGAAAAGTAGAGAAACAGCTGCTCCCACCCTCCCTACACCCATCACTACCCTTAAGAACTATAAGATTCCATGATTAGTCTGGCCCAGCCCTCCCACAGCCCAACCCAGCCCTCCTCATCCTGAGGCCAGACCTCCCACAGGTCAACTCAGGCCTCCTCATCAAGTAAGTTGTCAGAAAATGTAAATACCCCCCCCCCCCCCCACTTCTATCCATCCCTCGGACGCTGTCAGATGAGCAAGGAAAGTAAACTCTACCCACTCTAGAGAAGGTCCCCTAATCCAGCCTTCTGTCCATCTATTTCCTCATCCTTTAAGCCTGTTTTGCATCCATTAATCTTTTTATGTTTCCACCCATACATCCATTCTTTCACCATTCAATACATCCACCCTCCCATCATTACAGTCTTGCATCCATCCTTCTTCTTACACTTCCAATCATTCCCCCATACTTTTAACCATTCATCCATACATTCATTTTCATCCATCCACCAATTCACCTTCCTTTTATCAATCCACCAATTCATCCTTTACCTCCTCCATCCAGCTGTCTATTCATCCATCTACCCATTTATCGAGCCTTTCATCTTTACAGACAATGTATTTCACCTACTCATGTAAATCTTGTTTTCCTGTTCCATCAATCAGGGCTTTTATCCTTGCATTTATCCTTTCATCCACAGTTCCTTCCTTAATTTTATATGTCCTACCTTTTGCTCCTCCTTCCAAACCTCTCTCCCAGTCTCTCTTTCATTCCCTCTCTTTTTCTCTTAATTTCTTTGCTGTTGTTCTCTCCTGATCACTGCGTAGTGTATCGTTTTTCTTTCCTTTTAATTTTGTAATAGCTTTTGTCTGCAGAGCTGCAGCCTGGACAGGGTCATGAATAGCAATAATTGCCAACACCACCCCCGCTTAAGTTGGGAAAGCGGGGGGTTCACGAGGCCACTGCTCCCAGTCCCAAACCCAGCCCACAAAAGTGACTTCATTGAGGTGCCAGGCCTGCCCACTAGATGCCTCTTCCAGGGGAGGTTTCCCTCGCAGTGTGCTAGAAGACAAGTGTGTGGTACAGCGGTGTGCTGGGCCACACTTTGGAAATTGGACTGGCCATTGGTCTTTGTTTCTGACCAGGAATTCCTTGTCTTTCATGAAGACTTTTTTGTTTTTTGATGACTTTTGTCCTGCCTTTGCTAATTATGCCAACTGAAGTAATAGGTTATTTTGGGATGTGTGTCTACAGTTGTGTGTGTTTGACCATGATAGCTGAACCGTTTGCAGTGTAAGTGTCAGATCTTGGGAGAAGTTATGGAGTTACCAAGGCCGAGGGTGAAGGTAAATTGGATGTATATGTGGGAAGAGTTCCTATTGGGCCAGACATTGCTTTTTTGTTATCTACTTGCTATGGTAAGTATTGCAACTTCCATTGGCCATGTTCCTGGTTTTTGGTCTTGCAGCAGCACCTGGGATGTAGGGTGGATATGTGTTTGACGTGTGCCAAGTTGGGATGTGTGTCTCCACAGATGGGAGGTGTTATATTGTCATACCTCTTTGGTACACTAAATGCATATGTCACCATTTACATGTGTGTGCCTTCCACAGTTTTACGTAGATGTGTAACAAATACTGTTGCTGTAATGTATTTGTTCTAAGGACTCAAAGAATATCTCCATGTGCATGTCACTTTGTGAGAAAATTGTTCATCCCTGCTATACCTCATGCGACAAGTCCTGTGCATATGGAGACTGTGAGGCAGATGCAATATGGACGGTGACATTGGCCCTTCGCCTCCCATGAGTGCCCCTGGTTAGAGTAACCCATTTCTGCATGGAGTCTTTATATTGTGGATTTCAAATGTTTGACCAGTGGTGTCTGGCACAGGTAAGTGCAGTGGGGTGATGGGATGGGGCGGGGTGGGGCTTAAGTTAACCGACGACTAGTTAGTTTCAATTAAATAAAAAAAGAAATTAAACCTCTTACCTTGTGCTCTCCGCACCGCTGAGTCCCTTTGCAGTTACATATGCCATGGAGGTTCTATGCAGGGTTGAGTTGATGTTGCACTCTGACGGTGAGTTGAGATGTGGAGTATCCAATGGGAGCCGTTGCTGCATCAATTTTTTGGGCCTGCAGGTGGTAACAACTGGAAGACCCCCTACCACTTAACGCTGTGCTATGCAACTCTCACTACTCGCTCTGTCTAGTGTCCCTTCAGGCGGCCCCCTCACATCCAGCTTCTCATGCAATATAAATTGACAAGTTTTCCCAGCGTGATGACTTGGGAACATGTTGCTCACACCCACCACCCCCTGCTGGTTCTATGATATGTGTTGCCCTGGGCAGATGTGAAATATGCGAAGCCCCTCTAATTTGTGTATGACGTGAATTGACCAGAACACCTCAATTAACTGTCAACCCTCTGGCATTGCTGACTCAGCATTGCAAGAAGCAACCTTCATGAAGCAATTATCAATGTATTATGACAGCACAAATGACATGCCTAAAATCATAAGTACATCTATTTAAAACCGTTATATAAGTGGAAATACATTTCGAGAGTCACACCTGGTTCTAAGGCTTGGGTCAAGTGCCTCCAAAGGTCCATATTTACACCAATGTTAATACAGAGGAAATTCAGGCTTAGTATGTTATTATTATTAAATTGGGTAGCATTTATATAGTGCAAACCCTCCCATCCTGGGCCTCACAGCGCTACACCATTACTGTGAGTCCCAGGTAAGGTCCCCATTGCCTGGGTTTATAAGCCATGATGCAGGATTTCCCAGTTGTCCCTCCTCAATCATGGTGAAGTGCTTTGTGACCCTGGTTCTTGGGCCTCCTCCTTTGGGCGTCAGAGCCAGGATGTAGTAATACTCAGCCTAAACGAGGGTCCCCTCTCTCCGAGGCCCCGCAGCATGGATCATGGCTGTGAGGCCCAAGGGAGGTGGCACCTCTGGTGGGCCCCGCCGCCACAGTGACCAATACCAAACACAAATGTATTAAATATTACCCCATCCTCCAGGAGCCAAGACCGTGACTCCTCCTGTTGACTTGGTGACACACCTTTTACCTTGCTTTTCATTCCAAGAACTGCCCCGCCCCTGATGTCCTGAGCTAAGTGCTGATGATCATCTCCACTCAGCAGAAATGACATCACACCATTAAAAGTCAGTGCGCCGTCTGTGAATGGACCGAGGAAAGGGCACAAGAGGAGCTAACAGTTTGGGCAGAGTTGCTTCTGCAAAACCATGCAGTGACCTGTGGGCACTGCTGCAGAGCCCCTTGTTGGTAAGATGTGCGTGGGACCCTGGGCAGCTGCCCACACTGTCCATGCCTACTGCTGGCCCTGCCCCCACACACTCATACTGAGCAAGCCCCGCCCCTGCTTATCCATGGCAGTGCATTGCTTGGCTGTGGACTGACTGAACAGGGGTACGTCCGAGACTCAGGCCCGGCTCCAGGAATATTTAATTGGGTGGGCCAAAGGTACTTTCGGGTGGGCCACTGTTAGCCCTTTTTATTGTTTATATATCTAGCCAGGCCTGCTTCTTGGCCCTCCTTTCTCTCCTTAGTCTTACAAGGCACAGTAAAACGCACTCTTTTCCAAGTCTCTTTCTAAATGTTATCACTTTCAAAAAGTGCTATTCTTCCATGTAATGTCCCTTTGATGGGAAGTGGAGGTTTCTTAGGTATGAGTATCAAGCAATAGACACTACTCGGAGAAACCCTCTTCATTACTACCTCCACCTTACCCCTGACTCTGCAGCGCACTCCCTTACAGGCTTGAGTATCCACTTTTCTACCATCCCCCTCCATTACACCTTATCTCACAGCTGACCTTGGGCCCCAGCCCCATATCAGCCACCATACAGTTCCACTTTCATTATTCTCAGTAAAAAATAATAGCAAAATCACCTTCAAACTTGAAACATTAAATATAGCAGTAAATGTAATTAGCAAGCATGTTAAAGTATGCTCCACAGTTGTTCTAATCGGTCGGGTTTAGTGCTGGTGCAAAAGTCTTTCTGACCTCTTTTTGTACCTCTGTCTGTAGATAACTCAACTTCCACCCTCCAAAAGTGCCTTTCATCTCTCCGTAGCCAACCCCCCTCATGGCCTCCTCCTCAGACTCCTTAACATCCACCCTCCACCAGTGCCCCTCATCTCTCTATAGCTCCCTCACACCCCAAGACCTCCTCCTCAGATTCCCTTACTGCCACCCTCCACCAGCTCCTCTCATCGCTTTGTAGTTCTCCCCACCCCGTGACCTCCTCCTTGGATTCCCTCACTGCCACCCTCCACCTGTGCCCCTCATCTCTCTGTAGTTCCCCCACCCCATGACCTCCTCTTCAAATTCCCTCACTGCTCCCACCACTAGTGCCCCTCAACTCTCTGTAGTTCTCCATCACCCAGTGACCTCCTCCTCGGCTTCCCTCACTGCACCCTCCACAAGTGCCCCTCAACTCTCTGTAGTTCTCCTCCCGTGACCTCCTCCTCTGCTTCCCTCACTGCTACCCTCCACCAGTGCCCCACATCTCTGCGTAGCCCCCCACCCCATGACCTCCTCCTCGGATTCACTCACTACCACCCTCCACTAGTGCTCCTCATCTTGCCGTTGCCCCTCTCGCTTATCCATTCCATTTGTTGTATAGCGTTACTCATATGAGTGTAGGGTGCACAGTACTTTACATAACACACTTTAAACAGAGACAATAAATCGGTCTACGGGGAATGTCACATAAGCCAATGAGGATTACAAGGTGTAGAAATCATGTCATCCACACTGGTGGGCAGTATATTTTACGAGGGTTTGGTCTGGAGAAGCACACACTCAGGATTTAAAGAGTACTCCAGTGGTTGGGGGTTGGCTTTACTGATAAAAAGGTATAACTGCTCAAACAAACTCTTTTTAGTAAAATTAGAATGTTGAAAGAATGGAGAAGTTCTAACTATATCACAAAACAAAAAAGTTTGTATGCACCTCTTTGATGACAGTTCATAGGTCACTGTCCTATGTTAGGATTGTACCTTCTGAACTGCAAGTAACACAAGGATATCTGTGACAGAGGTAGTAACCCACTGAGCTATTCCCATAAAATTCAGTTTATCTGCATTTAAAAACTGCCAACAGACAAATGGTTGCCCTGCAGCAGGATCGTAAACCACCAGTTATCTGAACAGTTGTTATTGATGTTGTAGATCGGTGGCAGATTTACAGCTCGGGCCAAGGATCATGTTTGGGTGGGCCAGGCTCATGTTTGGGTGGGCCTGGCCCACCCGGCCCACCCTCTAGAACCGGGCCTGCCGAGACTTACCGGTGGTTGCTTGCATGACGGTGTGGATTTTGCACGGCATTGAGCGGGTAGTGCAGCGGCAGAACTTGTACGATGGGCTCCATTGAGACACATGATGCCTTGTGCTGTGGACAGGTGGGTTTGCCCCTCTGTCCCTTCCCTTTCCGCCAGCTCTCTCTGATGAGCCAGTTGGACCACCATGGCCGGCTCGTAGGAATAGTGCATCCTAATTGGGTGGGCAGGTTGTGAGGCGTTCCGCTGTCTGACTGCCTCCATTGGTCCTTTTAGACGCCGCCACGGTCGGATTTTGCTGTTGTCTGACCACGCAGATCGGAAACCTGCCTATTCGCATGCATTACAATATAGCAGTCGGGTCGACCACTTCCAACAGTACTGTGGAGGTCCGACCCCCACCAACAGACTGCTGAAGCCGGTCAGACCAGCATCGTAATGAGCCCCTATGTTACTTACTAATAATTAAACTGTAGCGAGTTTGATTTCTACACCTAATGTTCCCAATGTATAATCTGTTGAAAGTGCTACATTTACATCTCGTCTGTACTAAAATAGGCCAGATCCTCTAATTCAGGGTCTGCATTTATTGAAAACATACATGTGGGAACTCCAATTTGCATCTCATGTTCATGCCATTGAAACATTGACGTGAACAGTTAAAAAAAACATCTTAGGACAATTTATGAGCTTCGGTGGACCATTAACAAAATTAACAAAACCCTGTCTGAGTGCAATAACTAAATCTAATCTGGTATGTCAGATATTACAGAGGCAATGATGGATCTATGCCATACAATAATATCAGAGGCACAGGCAAACAATCATAGACAAAGACTTAATGATGTGCTTTTACAGGCTTTAAGTTTGTCGAAACACTGGCATCTGCAACAATGACACTATGTCGACGCACCTCTAATATGGAGGAGAAAATGGTACGTTAGAGCAATGATATAGCTAAAGGTCTGCCACATATAACACAGACCCGTGAGGAAAACATCCAATCTGTCTAATAAATCCAATATCTGCTAATGAGAAATTGAAGATGGATCTAGTATTGGTAGTGTGTCTGTTACCCCCAAGCTTTGCCTGACTAACACAACTAGAGTACAAATGTTGCATGGGGAATCCAGTTTACCATCAGGGCCAGTTGAAAAATCCACTTCTAGAACTTCTAGATAATTACATTTATCAGCAAATGAATTTAAAAAATCATTGAACAATCAAACAATCCATTTCAATGTCTCATTATGTAGCCACACAAAATAGCAAACTTTGTGTTATGGTTTACGGTAAAACTACATTTTGATTTCATATATAATATTAACAAAATAAAACATTCTTTGCAATAACAAATAATGCGTTGGTATTTTTTTTACCTCAAAAATTGTTAGTCACATCAATAATTCATTGTCGACCTTCTGCAGCTCTGGAAGTATGCTGTCATGGGAGTGGAGGTAGAAACAGATTTGCATCGTTATCATCAGAATCACCTGAGACTATTTCAGAAGGCATGCCTCTCCTAATTGGGATGGTGTGTGGCATTGCATAGGTAGTAATACTTTTGCAATATGTTGAAGGGTCGTACTCCAGTGTACCAGCAGACTTATGAAGACATCAAAACTTCTCTTTCAGTAATCGAAATACCCTTTCTATAACTGATCATGGTTGATTATGTGTATTATTGTACCTCCTCTCTCTAGCCGTTCTTATATGAAAATAAGTTGTAAGAATCCAAAGTTGCAAGGAATATGAACTGTCACACCTAAACAAATGTAAAATTTAATGAGATAAATTAACATGTTTTCCATAAAAAATTAATAACAAATTGTAAAGGTATCCTTACCAAGGAATCATCCATCTCCATTTAAATACTGCACAATGCCTAAAAATGTTAGAATAATGGGTGCTTCCTGGAAACAATGCTACTCAGCAGTCAGGAGCAAAAAAGGAACAATTGATGGACAGAATGCAGAACAATTTCATACATCCCAGTACAGAGACCTGGGCCTAAATCCATCGTTTTTGTGCTCACCATGCCATTCAAGTTTGAACCCAGCCATATGCAAATCAGTCTTGACCCTGTGCCTCATGGGAACAGTACAGACTGAACTGCCAGGCCAGGTTCTCCCTGGACTGGAAACAAGCATCCTAGGACCGGTTTTGGGGTTTCACCCTCATAAGCCAGGATAGCTTGAATCCAGTTGCATGGAGAGCAGGGGACTCATGTCTGGGCATACCCGCCCCACTCAGGGTGACAAATGCAAAAAAGAACAATTGATGGACAGAATGCAGAACAATTTCATACATTCACCCCAGTACAGAGATCTGGGCCTAAATCCATTGTTTTTTTGCTCACCATGCCATTCCAGTTTGAACTCAGCCATATGCAAATCATTCGTGACCCTGTGCCTCATGGGAACAGTCCAGACTGAACTGCCAGGCCAGATCCTGCCTGGACAGGAAACAAGCATCCTAGGATCAGTTTCGGGGTTTCACCCCTCATCAGCCAGGATAGCCTGACTCCAGTGGCCTGGAAAGAACGGGACCCACGCCTGGGCATACCTGTCCCAATCCGGGTGACAAATACAAAAAGAACAATTGATGAACAGAATGCAGAACAATTTCATACATTCATCCCAGTACAATTGTGTCTTTTGCATATGTCGCCCTAAGTGGAAAGGGTATGCCCTGACGTGGGTCCCTTGCTCACTACACCACTGGATTCAATCTAGCCTGGCGAATGAAGGGTGATGCCCTGAAACTGGTCCGAGGATGCTTGTTTCCGGTCCAGGGAAGACCTGGCATGGCCGTTCGGGTTGGACTGTTCCCACAAGGAACAGGGTCAAGACTGATTTGCATATGGGAGGGTCCAAACTGGGGTGGTGTGGTGAGCAAAAGAATGATGGATTTAACCCAGATCCTTGTGACTGGGGGTGAATGTTTGCATTGTCCAGCATTCCGTCCATCAATTGTTTCTTATGCATATGTCACCCTAAGTGGGAAGGGTATGCCCAGATGTGGGTCCCGTGCTCACTACACCACTGGATTCAAGGTAGCCTGGCTGATGAAGGGTGATGCCCTGAAACCGGTCCCAGGATGCTTGTTTCCGGTCCAGGGAAGACCAGGCTCGGCAGTTCGGGCTGGACTGTTCCCACAAGTGACAGGGTCAAGACTGATTTACATATGGCTGGGTCAAAACTGGGGTGGTGTGGTGAGCAAAAGAATAATGGATTTAACCCAGATCCTTGTGACTGTGTGTGAATGTTTGCATTGTCCAGCATTCCGTCATTCAATTTTTTCTTTTACTTATGAGGCAGGAAGAATTACAAACCGCATGGATATGTTGTGACATTATTTATTTCCACAGATATGTTCTGATGGTGAACAACAAAGGATGTGTGTACCATTCACAGCCCAATAAGAAATGTACAATTAGCAGTAGAATAGAAAGACATCAATGTGGCTTGTAAATTCAGCTGGGGTATGAGGAAAACAAATACAGACATTTAATTTATCAAGCATAGCATTCAGAAAGTTCCTAAATATTCTAGAAAGAATTCTCTGTAATTTCCCACTGCAACCGCTGCTATTCATTGTTAACTCCCATATAAAAGAGGTGAAGGCTACATAAAAGTAAACTTTTTGAAGATATAGCCTACAATAAACTTGGTGAACCTTCCTATTACATGTGACAATCCAGATATCACATTTAAAAGTACCTCCTTACTAAACGTGCACTTACTATACATCTCCTCACCTGTTTGCTCAAACAAAGCAACCCTCCCTCTAAAATTCCTGTCTCTCCTCCTCTTCCTCGACTGGACACCTAGAATGTGCATCCTCCTAACCATAGCATACAGTGCTCCCACTGTGAAAGATTGCAATGCACTTTGGGTAAGCTTGTATATCTTGTGACTGGTTACCACCTGTTTAAGGTTTGTGGTAAATAACACATGCAATTTACTGTTTTGTGACCATTCGTTCATTGTGTATGCTTAGGACATTCAATTTGTGATTCAGTAATTGAGATTTGAATTTTAAGAAATACAAATAGCCATCGTAAAATAAGAAATAGGCAAATATTCGGTCACTGTGCAATTTTAGCAGACCTTCATTTCCAGACTGGTGATACATCAAAGAAGGTCTATTTAACTGAGCAAACCATTTTGCAAATGTGTTGAACGTTCGTACATTAAACACAGACTTTCACATGAATCAACAGAAGGAACTGCTATTCCTAAATTGAGAATTTTAAGGAATCCCTATTTAGGCATCGCAATTCCTTATGCATGTAGGAATCGCAAAATAAATTGTGATTCCAAAACATTACCTAATAGCGATTCGCAAATTGCGAAACACTATTAGGTAACGTCTTTACATTCATTCCCATGGGCCTATAAGCCCATAGGAACAAATGGGAATCCATTTGAAAATTGTGATTACCAACGTGGTATTTGCAAATTGCAAATGCAATTACAAGGGTGCCAGGGGGTCCAAGGCAACCCTGATGTACCACCTAATAAAGGTAAGTATGCACATGTGCAGCACACACATGCCCCACATGTGTGCCCTGCACACCACTTTGCACTTTTGTGCATTTTTCAAAGCATGCGCAAATTACCATCAACTTCAAGTTGATTGTAATTAGCGTTTCCTAAATACACAGTTTGCATCTAGGAAAGGCTTGATGCATCACAATTAGGGAACAGCAAATTGCGATTCCCTAAATGCTTTCGTAATTTAGTAATCGTAAAAATTGTGATTACCTAATATGCAAATTCAAAGCCTTTAATGCATCAGAAAAGGCCTGTCTCCGGTCGCAAACGGACCAATTCTGCTAAATGGCCTGTTTGAGACATGAAAAAAAGCATGATGCATGTGGCCCAGAATGCTATACACTCATGTAGGAGAGGACATTGGTTTTTTTAGTAGCAAGCATGGCACTGTATACATAGGTTTGCAGTGATGTCATTGTCTGCCCTGAATTAAAAAAGACAACACATTTTAGGTTTAGGCAAAGTGAAGTCACTATTGCCTAGATGCATCAAGGGTTTTTGCATTCGCAAACGGTGCGAATCGCAAAATTCGGCCGTTTGCGAATGCAAATCCCATTTTTGGGATGCATCAAGCATTTTGGTATTTTCGCAATTTTAGAAATCGCAATTGTGTTGCGATTTCTAAAATTGCGATTGCATTTAAGTAATCGCAATTTTGCGATTTCTTAAATGCAATGCATGATTACTTTAGAATTGCGAATTCGCAATTTGGAAGGGGTAAATTAGCATGAAGTTGAACTTCATGCTAATTTATAGAACACTTTCAAACATGCACTAGTTGCATATTTGAAAGTTTTAATTTACACACACACATGTCCTTGGGTCATGTGTGTGTGTAAATTGCACTTACAGTTCAATTTCAGGGGTGCAGGGAGGGGTTCTTTGAACCCCCCCTGCACCCTTCAAATTGCATTCACATTTTGCGAATCGCAATTTGAAATTCGCTAAATGTGAATGCCTTCCCATTGATTCCTATGGGCCTTTTGGCCCATAGGAATCAATGGGAAGGGTTTTCCTTAACTGAGATTCGCAAATTGTGAATCGCAATTAAGGAAAATTACCGAATCGCAAAATAATTTGCGATTTTTTGATGCATAGCATTTTGTGATTTCTTAATTGCGATTCCTTAATTTTCGCAATTAAGAAATCACAAAATGTTACAATGATGCATCTAGGGGCAGATGTTTTAAATAAAATGTAAATTCTGGAAAATTAAGTTTATTGTTTTCCAATATGGATTACCATAGAGTTTTAAAGAGGTCAAGATAGCCTCAGGTCGGTGAGAGCATGAACCCATTTTATGTTTACACCTTACCGCATTATTGAAAAATTAAACGCGTGTGCATTATATTGGCAAATGAAAGGGTGGTACACCATCTCTCGTGGCTTTTTTTTTAGAACTTTATTAGGACAATTGGGTCTTCAACAGTTAAAATACCTAGATTGCATCTTCTCCACCAATGAGTTTATGAGGGAAGAAACATTGGACCATCATTGGAAAGATTCAAAGTAAAGTATCACCCTACTTGGTACCTGTGTTGCGGTAATGGGTACCCCTGAGACAGTGTAGGTGGTGGTAAGACCTCTTTGTTAAAGACATCCTCTTGCAAGTTCATGTGCTTGCCATTGTTTTTGATCAGCTAAGAACAGGTGAGAGTAGGTTTGGATTAGGTTCACAAAACATAGACACAATGTTATGGGTTATTTAAGAACATTTGGTTGAGGCACCTGCTCAGGTAGTTATGGTAAATGTTTTTAAATTAGATTAGATGCCCATCATTTCCTGGAGGTCTGGCGGGTCTTGTTTTTTTTTTTAACAATGATAGATGTAAACATTTTCATCAGCTTAATATGAGCTACTAAATATAACTTTGGTGCACAGTTCCCAATTTAATAGTCATCTACTTCTGAATGGGTTGCCTTGTGGGCTGAAAAGAGCGTGAGAAAGTGAAAGCTGAATGGTGTAGGCATCGTCAGTTGATGATACACAAAGCACTTGGGACAACTGGGCGTCACAACCGCACACTACATAGCTATTAGGATCTCTGTTTATCTTCATCATAGGCAGGTGAAAGATGAAGTAGAAGGAGTTTCCCATGTAGCAACATAATGAATATCCAAACAGGTGTGTGGTGTGCTTCCCCATTTATCAAATGTGTCCTTGTTAGGGGAGAGGCCTGGAGAAAGGCACTAAAGACGATGCCAGGGGAGTTCTTTATTGCACATCTAGGTGATGCGACCACACGTCAGGTATGTCAGTAATAAGACAAGGAAGGCATATCAAAGTAATGAAGATTATTGGTGAGTAATCGGGCCATTGCATGATACCATCACCCTCTGCTGCCAATTGCCAAGATGCTCTTGTACTGTGTAAAGCCATGGGAAGAAATATGAACTACATCTCCTTCACAGCATAAGTGAGACATAGGTACATTCTGTACGTGCATCAGATGAGTTTTATTCTACTGAACAGGCGTCTTACTTTTGATAATCTGACCAAGGGGAACAGTGTGTGGAGTAGTACACAGACGCACAGATCTAGGTGAATGCTGAGCAGTAAAGTTCATTATTGTGTGGGCCTCACTTTTTCTACTCAAAGCGACAGCCAAGGCTTCTGGGGCTCATGAAGGATGCCACTAATGATATGGTTTTACTTTCCTACGGGTAATTATTTTAAGTCCTACTGTTAAGTGAAATCATTAGTGTTCCAAACTGTCCACACAGGAGGAGAGTAAAACATTGGTTTATTAGAAATTGACTGCACCATCAAAAGCCTCTCATAACCCTAACACAATGTGCAACACTCTGGATAGGAATGACGGTTTAGAACGTTCTTTGGTGCACATGGCTTTAAGTGGGCTGGGTCTCTCTGGGTCTCAGACCAGGTAGTATCTAAAAATGTAGACCTGAACATCCCGACTTCTCAGGAAAAAGAACCTAGCCAAAACAATGGATTTTCCAAAACTCAATTGGAGTTTGAAAAACAATATCAGAAAGAAAAACTTTTCTTTCTTGAGTCCCCTCACTCACCAGGGTTTCCCCACGGTGACATGCTTCATCTTAGGGGCCATCTCAGTCCACTACAGGCTGAGGCTTGCTACGACTTGTGGAGTTATGTAGGAGCACTTAAGTGTTGGACTATGTGTAGTGCAGATAGTGTAGTGGGGTGGAGTTGGCTACATGTGAGTTAAAAATACCTAGCTAGTGGGTGACACAATTGTATTCTTGCTCCTAGTTGGTATAGTCTAAAAACGGGGTAGAACACTAGATGCCCTAGCTATAATGGGTTAGGTGTACCTAGCATTGTCTTAGTCAACATGTTTCGAGCATTCCCCAAGCTCTTCGTCAGGACTACACAGGGACCAGCCCTGTGTTCGCCACTTCTAGTTATTCTCAAATGAGGTGAAAAAATAAATAAATACGCTGCAACTATAAAGCATGCATTTATACATAATTCTGAGCATTGTCACGTAGTATCTGTAGGGTACAAAACACATTTTGGTTAAGGGGATCAAAAGCCCCCTGCAGGTCTTATGATTCCATCTGTAATAATAGGTATTTGTTAATCTCCAATATAGAACAAGCCTTTGTACAATTCTTTCAGGAACTCTACCAAGAAGATCTTCAGGTTACAGAGGAACACATTGATGAATGGCCTAAAGAGAAACAACTCCCTACATCATCTGAGCTCAGCCAGGGAATCCTCCCATCAGAAATAACAGGGTCAGAGATATTAACGATCATAGATGCAGCAAAGAAAGGGAAAGCGGCAGGTCCCGGCGCTATCCTGATAGAGATCTATTCGATTCTGAGAGAGGAAGTTATCCCGGTCTAACTGAAATTGTACAATGACATCTTAGATGGCACATCCCCCCTGCCTGATTCTTGGAGAGATGCAGTTATTTTATTGAGTTTAAAGCTAGGGAAGGACCCCACTCATTGCCAGTCATACCGGCCAATTTCTTTTCTAAACGCCGACTATGAGGTCTTTCCCGTAATTTTTATTAATCGCCTTAGTAAGATCGTGGGGTCAATAATCCATACGCACCAAAAAGGTTTTTTACCGGACCGACAAATGTCTGACCTGGTACATTCCTTAATCGGATTGGTTGACTTGGCGTCATCACAGGATCTCCCTCTTTCAATCATTACTGTTGATGCAGCCAAAGCCTTCGACCGGGTGAACTGGCACTTCTTGGATAGAGTCCTGAAGGTCTTTGGTTTTGCAGACAGATTCAGGGTAGTGCTGAAAAATATATAATTCCCCCCTGACTCAGATCTTGGTAAATGGTAATCTCTCCCCTGTAGTTAAGATAGGGCGCCACACTAGGCAGAGCTGCCCACTCTCTCCTATTTTGTTTGATTAATATATAGAACTAAAAGCCCAAAGTATGAGAATAAATCAGAAGATCATCCCTTTTCAAACAAATCGGTATGTACGAAAATAAGCATTATACGCGGACGATCGGATTTTGCTATCATCCAATGTTAGCACCACACTTCCAGAGTTTTAAGTAGAAGCCCACACTTTTTGAAGTTTATCGGGCTATGAGATAAATAATGAGAAAACTGAGATCATGGCCTGGAATATAGGAGATCAGGAGGGGAACTTTGCCAAAAACCTTAGATACCTTTGAGTTATAATAACACAGGACCGCGGCCAAATTCCTAAAAATAACCTAGATAGAGTCTCTAAGGAGGTCGATGTCCTTTTACAAAGATGGCAGAACATTCCACTCTCAATCTATGGGTGGGTCAATCTGATCAAGATGTGTGTCCTTCCAAATTACACTTATCTCTTTAATAACATCTCATAAAATTTGCAAAAACCGATATCCTCAAAAGCCAGGGCAAGATATCCTCCTCTATCTGGGCTAGCAAAGCGATTCGGCTATCCTGGAAAAAACTTAGATGTAAACTTCAGCGAGGGGGCATAGGCCTACCAGATCTGCAGTTGTACTGCTGGGCTTACCTATTAAAGAACTGTAGGATGTTATTGCTGTCCCCAGATGACTCTCTGATAGGCCGGATGTTTAAAGCTATGCTAGTTGGGGTAGGGGAGCTAGGTTTTATGTACAAATTTGTCTCTCCTAAATTCTTCAAAAAAATGTGTCTAAAGACACTCCGTATGGCAGCCAAGCTGTGGTCGGACTGCCGAGATCGTTTAGGACTTTCCTATTACAGTTATTGGGCTCCAGTATGGGACTCGTCCGGTACACCGGAGTGTCTTTTAGACACTCTTGCTGTACCATTAAAAAAAGCAGGAGTCACATATTGGAGGGATCTCGTACAGGGTGACAAATGCCATTCTTGGGACTATTGGAACCATATCAACACTGGAACGCTGTCAAGGTTTAAGTTTTATCAGCTTTCTTCCTGGTGCAAGAGTCAATGCTGGCCTTTTTCGGGGGATAACAGAATGGAAAATGAACTACAAGACTTAGCCCTTGGGAAGAAAGAAGTGGTGCAATGGTACAATCACCTCTTGTCAGCAACAGACAAAAAGATGGATCAACCATATCGCGCCTGGGAGAAATACTTGCCGAGTGACGAGCTGGAAATGTTATGGCAAGTATCTCTAGATATTCTTTATCCCTTGATTAAATCTGCTGCACGCAGAAGAAACAACTTTTTCACACTCCATAGGATCTACTAGTCCCCTCTTAAGGTATCCAGTTTAAAGGGTGGTGGAGAAACCAGATGTCTGAGATGCGGCAACCAGAATGCAGATGATGTTCACGTATTCGCTTCTTGTCCCAAAATACAAGAATACTGGACAAGTGTGTGTAAGACTATTTCCACGGCCCTGGGCAGCGTTGTGGAGGTGAGCCCATCTCTTATAATATTTGGCATTGTTCCTGCATTGGGGGAGTACTGGATCCGACAGTGCTCCAACAAAAACTGATGTTTTACTTGATATTGCTGGCTAGGAGGGAGATCTGTAAATTGTGGCACCAGTCAGTTCCCCCCACTTGGAATGCTTGGTGGAAATCTGTAAGATATTTTAGAACTCTAGATCAAAGAGTAAATGTATATAGAGAAAGGCCAATTGTTTTGGAAACAATTGGATGATGCAGCTTCTGGTTGAGCCTAGGAATAGGACAATGATCCAATGATTAAAATCTCTGGTCAGCTCATGTTGTTTGTTACAGGTATTTCCTGTGAAGAAGATCAGCTGAGAGTGGAACCACCAAGTTAATAATCACCAGAGGTGGTACAGTTCGAATGGGTGCTATAGCTACGGAGGTCATATGAGGAAAAAAAAAAGTAGTAGCTGTGAAGAAGGCTCCACTAAAAAGACAGAGAATGTTAAAGTTTCAAACCGTAAATGCTTATTAAAGGGTAAGAGGTTTATAGAAGTCAAAATGTATGAAGTTATTATCAGTCAATAATCAAAATATGAATGCATCAATTAATATGAAGTTCAAATCAAAAAAGTCATACAAGGAAGAGAACAAACTTGCATGAACTCGCCTCAAAAGGGATTAATAATGAAGTCAGTTCTCTCACTAAGAGAGTTCTCTGGGGGATAAATGCATGACGCATTGGTTGATTCTCAAATCGGTTGCAAATGGGTTTGCAACTCAAAAAGTGGCAATATGCGAAGTGCGAAAGCCATTCCAAATTTGTTTTGCGATACAGCCATTTTTTAAATTGCTATTATGGATTCTATAATGACGACTCACAAATGATATGTTTAAGGCTGTCGCAATAAGCGAATAATTGCAAAAAGGCCTGTTTGCATATGCAATTTACCATCAACTCAAAACAAGTGGTAACTGTGTGCAAATTTTGAAAGCTGACCCAGAATGCATCAGGGGTTTCCACAATGGCTGCAATGTATGTGATTGAGGAGGATGCGAATACTTTCTGCACAGCAGAGGAGGAGGCAGACACAGGAGAGGATTTTCAGAGTCCGGCTGACCATTTTTGAGGAAACCGATGAAGAGATATCTGATAAATACAGGCTACCTAGCGCTGCAATATTTGAGATTATTGCACTTTTAAAGCCACATCTAGAAAGTAGTACTCTGACAGCAATGCTATCCCCACCCATTTTATGTGTTGTGCTTTATGCACTATTTGGTCTCTGGCAGTTACCAGGGTGTGATTTCTGTTGCTGATAGGGTGTCTCAAAGTCTGCGTTCTCTTTTTTCTGCAGATAACTAGATGCGATGCTTCTCTATATCAACTGCTACATCTACCTACCCAGAAATGCAAAGGAAAATGAAAAGCACAAAATTAAAATTTTACAGGATTACTAAATGTCTTCCATGTCATAGGGGGTATAGATGGAACATATGTTTCTATTTAAAACACATATTCCCTCAATATTCAAGTGGTGTGTGATGCAAATAACTTAATAACTAATATTGTGTCACAATCCCAAAGAAGTACCCACAACTCCTTCATCTTTAGGCTCAGTGGAATATATAGATGACTGGAAAGATGCGAGTAAGATGAAGGCTATTTATTATGGAATGTTATTAAATATAATGACACATATGTTTGCGGTAATCAAATGAAAAATGGCAAAAAGCTCACAGTTATTTGTTTGTTTCAGGTGATAGTGTGTATGCCCTATGGCCCTTGATTTTGACACCATACCTATTCCCCACAACCCATAATGAAAGGTGAATCAACACAGCACATAGTCGCAACATGATTGTGATTGAGAGGACATTTGAGCTGGTGAAAATGTACTTCCGGTGCCTACATAAAAGTGGTGGTGCTCTGGAAACTGCATGCAAGCTAGTGGAATGTGTGCCATTCTGCACAATATTGCAACCAGGAGAGGCAAGAAGATCCTGAGCCACCTGTTCAGCAGCCTATAGAGGAGAGGAGACCAATAGAGGAGACATGAAGACAGAACCAACAATTACTTTTCAAGGTAAGTCATAACTAAAAGTACAAGTTAAATAATATGTACAAAGCTTGTTTGATGCTCTAAAGTATAGCAGCCTTTATTGCCAGGTTTTCTTTAAATTTTATAAACGAATTTTTAACTGTTGCATGCAAATGTTACATAATGTCCAGATCTAATGTTGGTTACATCACTGAAAACACAAATATACAATACTAATACTATTTCATGTCCTGGGCCCTTCATTGCTTCTTGCAGCTGTGTCCCGAATGAGTTGTGTCCATGTAAATGTAAATGTATAGGCATTTAAATGTAAATGTATAGGCATTTATATAGCGCACTACTTACCCGGAGGGTCCCAAGGCGCTTCGACCTCTGCGAAACCCTTCCTGGCTTCCCTGAGAGATGGTCCCTTAATGGGTATCTCCAGGGTGAGACCAGGCATCCCCAGCGGTCTGGTGGGGCCGTTAGTGAAGATGAGGCAAGCTAATGCCCAGAGTTGCCGAGTGTGATCGCTGATCAGAGTGGGCACCGAGGCGAGAGAATTATCGAGTCTGCTGACCCTGGTCCAGAAACCTGCCACGCCGGGAATCGAACCCTGGTCCCGGGCCGTCCTCTGCTCTCGGGTCTGCCGCCTCTAACCAGTGAGCCACACTACTTCACTCCTATGTTGAGAAGCATAAGTACAGCTGCTGCTGCAGCACAGTGAGAGTGCATCTGTGGCAGAGATATCTTGCGGTTCAGCACCTACCCCACAAGTTATTTGGGCAGTTTGCAGTGGATTGGCTACAGAAGTAATCTGCTCTAAGACCCTTGAAACTTCACCTCTAAAGTTGCCCATTTACCCCTGGAGAATAACTGTCTGCTTCAATAAGGTTGAAGTGGCAATCTCCCAATTGAACAGGTTAAACAATCCATGCTAGCTTCCGTGCTTCTCTTTCCACTTCTTTGTTTGGCGTTATCCTCCACCTTTTGTTTATATAATTTTTCAAGGGCATTGGTGAGGCTGTCCATTTTAGTGTCCATCTTTCCTTTGTTTTCGGCCTATTGATTGGCCACATTATTAAAGTCAAATGAAATGCATTGTTGCACGTTCTGCAGTTTTTCATTCACAATTTTCATCTGCATATGTGGCAGATGCTAAATTTGCAGCATGGAACCCTCAAGGCCACCAAAAAACTGGGCATTTTCTGCTCTATTTTCAGACAGCGATGCTTGGTTGCAATGAGATGTCTCACTGCATCCATTGAGGGTGCATGTGTGGAGTATTACGCATTGATACAGTGAACCTGAGGTGTGGTGGGCTGACTGGCTGTTTCTATGCGATCTTCCACCACCATGTGTGAGTCATCCTGTCCCTTCATATTAGTGACATCATTGTCATCCTCAGGTTGATCTGTTTAAAAAATTGACTTACAATTAATTTTGGTATGAGGGAAAAGCACTTTTTAGATTTTGCTTTCATTTGTTTAATACATTTCATGTATTTAGTAAAGTGAATGAATTTTTGACTACACGTCCCATAATGCACTATGATGTAGTTTTTATACAACTGCTTAGTAAAAACACGGCATTATGTTACTTGAATAATGCACGTAGAAGGCAGTTTTAGGTAACAGTTGTTAAAATACAAAAAATGTTCGACCTACTTTGAAAGGTTGCAGCTGCTGATGTATCAATCATCGCAAATCCCACAACTGCCTCTGCTTTCAAGATAACGTCTTTCTACTTTCAACTTTAGTGTAGTAGGTGGGGGGACAATAGAGGGGCTACCTCCCGTTGCCCAGGACTCACTCGTACGCGTCGCAACATTCTAGTTTCTACGCGATCTCAGGCCATATCCCCTCTTCCTAATTTCATCACTGAAGTGCTGTGTTACCCCTACAGCATTGATGTTCTGCTACATCTCTTGCCAGATTTCTTTAACTGAGACTCCAGGACAGTCATGGATGACCTTCCACACAGGACGTCATGGTTGTTGCAGCATTCATCCGTCAGAATCTCAAGTTCTTTTTCCAAAAACGTTGGTTTTATTTTTCTTCCTCCTGCTTCCTTCTCTGGGTCCTGATGGCCATTGCTGGGTCTGAAAGATGTGGCTTCTTGGTCCAAGTCGCAATTAGCACAGGCAGATGTTCAGTACCTCCACTCTGGCTGCTTTCCAAGCTTGAAATGAGAAGCACTTCCTGGTTTTGAGATCACAACCCAGAACCAGGAAGTGCTTTTTGATGTTTTCAGTTGCTTTTGCTGTTTGCAACCCACGTTGTAATTTTGTTAATTGTAAATTGCGAGTACCAAAATAAAGCAGCTACTATTCTAAAGGTAACCCGTACATACATAGTGATTCACGATTTCCTAATTGTGATTCACTAAATCACTATTTGGAAATTGCAGATCAGTACTTTTCCACATCTAGCCCTAGATCTCCTACTCTGCACTGCTGTAAGCTGCATCTAAAACCAGTCTGACTCACTCTGCTTACTCTGACTTTAATTCTACCTTGAACTAGCTCAAAACACACAATTCTAACACTTGCTACACTTACCCAATGATCTCGTGAAACAGTTCAATCAGTTTAAAGCCAGATGATACAGTTATATGCTCCTAAGCTTTACGATTTCGAACTTTTTTATTAGTTGTTTCCAGTTACATATACATATGATAAGAAACATAAGGGTCAATGATGGGTCAATGATGGGTACAATCGAAGTGGAAAGTGATTGGAGTAATAATTAAATAAATAAATGCGTGGGCGATGATAAACAAAGGAAATCAGAATAAAATCATGGGGTAAACATAAAGAAAAGCAAATGCATAATCTCAATCATTTACATCACATATGAAGTATCAACACAAGGACATTGAACTGCGGGCATTTACAGTCGTCGGAGATGATGAACTTGTTGGATTACCATGTAAGGAGCATTTATGTATATTTCAAGTTGGGGACAGCAGAGAAAGTGTGAGATCGTGTTGATCTAGAGCCGGAGGAGAATGTGGGGAGCTCAAAGAGGTTTGTATACGCTTAAGTAATTGTCAAGAGTGACCCACATTTGTCCGTGAGGAGGGCGCCACGGATTGTTTTGTAGTGAGATGTTATCAGCACCTCTTAGGTTGGTGACCCAATTTAACCAACATTTGAAAGGGGCTTTGCGAATGACTTTCCAATTATTTAGAACAATCTTTACAGCGGCAGTGAGGAGTAAGTCAATTAGGGCCCTATCATTATTTGTGAGAGAACCAGCTCTTAGAAGCCAAGTACAAGGGTGGATAGCTCTCTAGCGAGGGAGAAAGAGAAGATCTTGGAAATGAAGGCAAAGATTTTGTCCCAAAAGGGTGCAACACATACACATTATAGTAAGAGGTGTTCTAAGTCCCCGTCTTTGTCGTTACAATTCCAGCAAATTGCATTTTCCCTAATATTATGTGAGAAAAGACGCTCCGATGTCCAGCATGCTTTATGGAGAAGCCAAAACTTCATCTGGGAGAGTGTAGGGCTTATTTTGTGTCTCGTAGTTGATTCCCAAGTTTTGGACCAATCCAAATCTGAAATTGGTAATGATGAGTGAGAGTGCCAGAACTGTATATGATCTTTATTGAGATTGGAGTGTTGCGGTCGCAGAGGTTTGTAGAGCCTGGAAACCCGGTGGCCCAATTTATTGAGGTTAGCCAGATATTTCGGAAGAGAGGGAGATTTT
The DNA here is from genome assembly GCF_964263255.1 of Lissotriton vulgaris. Lineage (NCBI taxonomy): Eukaryota > Metazoa > Chordata > Amphibia > Caudata > Salamandridae > Lissotriton > Lissotriton vulgaris. Next base: position 466,549,035 of record NC_141699.1, on the reverse strand, counting down.
GTGGATATTTTTGCTTTGGAGATCGCTGCCTTAATGCTCAAGAAGTTGTAAAACATCAACGAGTCCAAGTCATATTTGGATTGGAGTTCCTTAAAGGAGAGGGGGTAAGAATCTCAAAGTTGTTGATGCGGGAAGAATATACCCTTATTGATCCATAGCTCATTGTGTAGTGGCTTCCCTTTGTAGAGTACTGCGTGATGCACCATATCGATTCCCAGTTTGAACGTCCTATGCTTCTATCTAGGAGTTTATCAATTTTCAACTGGGCGATTTTCGTATTTTTGAAGATGGATTTTGAGCAAGTGGCCGTACTAGCATTAGCAGTTAAGATGGCCGCTGGAGCGAGATTTCTAAAAAGAGCTTTCTCTACGGCTAGTCACACAGGAGTGTAGCCAACAGGGGGTGATAGCCAGTAAGAACCCTGTTTGGCAAGGAAGGCCGTCTGGTACAGTTTGAAATCCGCTAAGTTGACCCCTCCTAGAGATTTATGGAGGCGGAGCTTTTTTATACTAATCCTTGCCTTTTTCCCTTTCCATAGGAACTTAGAAACTTGAGTGTCCAATTTGTGGTGAAAGTCCTTGGACAAGGTAAGAGGGAGCATTGTGATGAGGTAATTTACTAGGGGGAGATCATCATTTTGATGGTCTCGACCCTTCCCCACCAAGTTATGAAGCGTGGAGACCCGCCGTCTAATTGTGATTTAATATTATCTAACGTGATGGACTCGTGTTGAAGGGTCTCGAGAAGGGTGCTGCCAAACTTAATACCTAGGTACTTAATAAAGCTGGTCTGCCATGAGAGACCAGAATTTCCAAGCATGTCTCTGGTGCCAAGGATATTCAGGGGCTGAACCTCTGATTTGTCCCGGTTCAATTTATATCCAGAGTGGGTAGAGTATCTCTCTATAGTAGTCATCAGAGCCTCGATGGAAGTCTCTGGGTTCTCCGTAACCACTAGGATATTGTCTGCGTATGCTGCCAGTTTCACCTGTGTGTCCCCGAAGTTCACTCCCGCAATGTCCTTGTTTAGTTTTATATCCATTATGAGTGGTTCGAGGGTCAGGAGAAACAGAGCTGGCGAGAGGGGGCAACCCTGCCTGGTGCCCTGTTCTAATCGAAATGGGTCCAACAGGGTGCCATTTATGGCGATCCAGGCAGATGGAGAGGAGTAAAGAGCCATTACCATGTCAATGTAAGACTTCCCCAGATTAAAAGTTCTCATACAGTGTATTTGGAAGGACCAAGACACCCTGTAGAACGCTTTTTCTGTGTCCAGGGTGATGGCCACAGAGGGGGTGGGGGTTGTTTTAGCTTTTTCCAGGATATGGCACTATAGTCTTGTGTTGTCGTTGGACATGCAGTATTTAAGAAAGTCCACTTGAGAGTTACTGATCAATTTAGGGAGAATGGCATTGAGTCTGTTGGCTAGGATCTTTGCATAGATTTTGCAATCCAGGTTTATGAGCAAAATAGGGTGATAGTTTTTTGTTGAAAGGGGGTCTTTACCTTCCTTTTGAGATAACAATTATAGTGGCTTCACCCATTGACTCAGAGACACTGCCTGAGGTAGCAATCAAAATAAATAATTTTAATATTATGGGGGTGAAAGATTTATCAAACATTTTATAAAAGCCTGCTGAAAAGCCATCTGGGACAGGGGGGCCCTAGTGTAGAGCTGTCGTCATCCGAGAGCTTAATGAGGTTTAGAATGTCCAAATATTTAGCACATGCTTCCGTCTCACATGACATCTTGTTCTTGTAGAGGTCCTCATAGAAGGCTTGGAAGGAGGCTAGAATTTTGTCTTTTTTGGTGTGGACATTATTAGCGGAGTCTTTGATTGAGGATATGGTAAGTAGTTTCTGTATATGCTTGAGGTAGGACGCAAGCAATTTTCCTGCCCTATTCCCTATTCCCCAGTTTCAGGCCTTTGAATTTATTGATCCATACACCAGCACGTTTGCTCACAATAGTGTTATATTCATATTTCTTTTTATTAAGTTGGTCCAGGACTAATTTGTTGTCTAGATTAGCTGAGTGGGCGATTTCTAGGGCCTTGATATCTTTTTCCAGTGTGTCGAGTTCCGTGTTTAATTTTTTATTGGTCCGCGCTCTAATGCCAATAATGACGCCCCTAATTGTAGCTTTCAGAGCATCCCAAAGGACGGAGGCATTCGTGTCTGGGGAATCATTTAGTGTGATATATTCCCTGATAGAGTTCTCTACTTGCCGTTTGTTCTCGGGATCTGACAGTGTTTCCTCATTGAAGCACCAGCGCTTTGGGGGTAGAATAGAGTGAGAGCCTACAAGTTAAGTACTAATACAAGAATGGTCAGAGACTAGTTTAGGTGCTATGTCTGTTTCTTCTATACGGTGAATGAAGGGGATAGAGATTAAAATATAATCGATTCTGGAGTAGGAATTGTGTGGAGCTCAATAGAATGTACAGTCCCTTCCATCAGGGTGTTGGAGGCGCCAGGAATCTCTTAGGTTAAATTTGGAGCACATACGTATGAGTGACTCGTGAGAGCGGGATGGTTGGTATGTGCATTTGTATTGTCGGTCTATCAGGGGGGTCTAACGGGAGATTGAAGTCGCCACCTACAATCAAGAGTTCATCTTGTGGTATGTTCTCTATGGATGATGAAATAGATTCCCAGAAGTCTGGGTCATCAGAGTTAGGTCCATATATATTTACCACGTGGATGGGGTCTTCGTCTCTCATCATGTGGATGATTAATAGCCTGCTGTGAGTGTGTGAGGTGATGGAAAGGTTTGATTTCTTTGAGACTAGGGTTATCACCCCTCTTTTCTTGTTGACAGCCGAGGAGCATAGTGTGGGAGATCCAGTTGAGGTTTATAAAACTTATATCATCCTCTGAGAGCTTAGTCTCTTGGAGTAGGATGACGTCCCCTTTTGATTTCGCTAAGTAGTCAAAGACCTTCCGCCGTTTCACTGGGTGGTTTAGGCCCTTGACTTTCAGAGAGACTACAGTAGGATTTTCTAACAGGGATTTAGTTTGAGCCATCTAGAGGGTAATGGTCGCTAGGAGAGTGGGTTATATCTTGGTGTCTTGAATCAGGAGGACGATGGCTTAGAGTGCCACCCTCTGCATAGTATCCGCAGCGAGGTATGAGACTAGTCATTTGTGGACTTTGTGGATTTTCTTTCCTACGAGGGCACCTGTGATGTCTGAATTGGAGCCTGCAAGCAGTGCATGTCTTGTGCGATACTACAGAAGAGGTATTGTCAGCAAAATAAAAGGAAAACACACAAGATGATGGACGGAATGTTGCACAATGGCAAAACATTCACCCCCTGTCACAGATCTTGGTTTAATCCATTGTTATTTTGCTCACCAAGTCACCCCAGTTCAGACATGGCCATGTGCAAATCAGTCTTGACCCTGTGCCTCATGGGAACAGTCCAGCCTGAACTGCCAAGCCATGTCTTCCCTGGACCGGAATCAAGCATCCTAGGACCGGTTTCTGACTATCAGCTGTCTTCAGCCAAGATAGCTTGACTCCAGTGGCGTAGTGAGCACGGGGCCCACGCCTGGGCATACCCTTCCCACATAGGTTGAATAGCAAAACACACAAGATGATGGACGGAATATTGCACAATGGCAAAACATTCACCCCAGTCACAGATCTGGGTTTAATCCATCGTTATTTTGCTCACCAAGCCACTGGGGGAGAATGTTTTGCCATTGTGAAACATTACGTCCATCATCTTGTTTGTTTAGCAAAATAAAAGGAACAGTAAACAAACAAAAGGGAAACAGCCAGTACTGCATTTACCCCCAACTCCCAAGTCACCCTCCTCCCCTCCCCTCCTCCCTTGCCCCCTCCATGCTTCCCCTCCCTCCCAGCCCACCCCCTCCCTCCCGAAAGATTCAAACTTAGGAGCTGCGACGGCAGTACCGTCTAGAGGCAGCACAGAGAAATTGAATGGAACATTGGTTCTTCAGGAGAATCATGGATTGAGAAATACACCTCAGCTTAGGTGTGGAGATTAGCAATGAACATAGGTGATTTAAGGCTCATGAACTAACATACCCCTTAAAACGTAGTTGGGTAGACTCGAACCTGGCAAACGTGAACTTGTAGTGGAATTGCACAACTATCGGGGTCTATAGACTATAGGGTCTAAGGAGATAAATTAAAACAGACCCCAGATGCTCTAGAGAATTATTATGAATTGCCCTGGTCGGGACATATAATGGCAACATTTTATTAACATTTGTAAGCATATTGTTAACATTTGTAAACATTTTGTTAACATTTGACAACAGGAAATACTATTGGAAATAGTATAGGAAGACAGTTGGCTAGAGGGAGTCACTATATTTGTTGTTGAATAATAATCAACAGTACCAGTAATCAATAATCAATGATACCAGTGGTGTATATTGACCAGGCAGTTCAGGAGATGGAAGAGTCCTGGACATCTGTTTTCATTTTGTTGGAAGAACCGCTGGACAAGTCCATGCTCTGTGTTGGAGAATCTTCTAGGTGGCGTGCAAGGTCTTGAGGACTTGAGAAGAGATGTGGTTTGCCATTTTCGATGATTTTAAACTACGATGGACCACAAAGGAAAATTGAATATTTTTCGTCTTCAGTTTATCCCTCAGAAGGAGGAATCCTTTCCTCGCTTCAACAGTTTCCTTAGAATAGTCTTGGGTGAATATTATGCGTTGACGTTCCCAGGAGTCGTGATGATTTTTCCTGGCGAACTGCAGAATGGTCTCAACATGGTAGTACCGGAGTGGTTTGCAGATCAGAGGTCGAGGACCTTTCCTCCCCTGGATGTTGAACGTTGGTATTCTATGTGCTCTGTCAAGCTCTAGGCCTTGTTGGAATGTGATCCCTGTTATCATCGGTATCCAGGCCTATTTATTTATTTATTTATTTATTTATTTATTTATTTATTTATGTGCTTTTATACATGAACCTGCATCCTTCTCTGAGTTCTCCGGAACTCCAAAAATGCGTATGTTTCACCTCCTGTTACGATCTTCGGATTCTGCGTTTTGTCTTCTGTGATCGTTTGTGGCGTTCTGGAGATGCTATATTTTTTTTAAGGACTGAGAGGTCCTGTCTTTCACATCACTTAGGCGTTGTTCCGCTTCACTGATACTCTTATTCATAGTGCTCTTGTCCGCCCTGATTGCCGTAGGTTCTAGCTGCATAGTATCAGTGTTGCTTTTTGTTGATTTAGCTAAGCCATGGACTTCTGCAAGTTTTTTTAAGATCATGTCCATAGTAGCTGTCAGGTCTGACCTGGCTTTGATCGGGGATTCTGAAGGTGACGGTTCTGGACGTACCTTCTTGTTGTTGGCCCTGCTTTCTCTATCCGCCATTGTCAGGCAGGGTTAAGGCGTTTGCAGAAATGAACTGATGTGCTTGGCACCGTTGGCCAACTTGATGATGTCTACTCTATCGCTCTCGCCTGCCCCCCTACATACCCCTGCTGTCAGCACTGGTTCTGTTGAATTATGCCCTGTTGCAGAAGTTGTGCCAGCAGTAGTGGTCGGAACGCAGGTATTGAAAGGAGGAATAGAGCAGAGAAGATCAGCAGTCCGCAGCAGTACACAGCCGGATTACTTGCACGGAGGGCAACACCGAGTAGCAAGAGACAGCAGAGATAGTGAACCAGCAACCAGCAAAGGCGGAGTATCAAGGCGGATTATTGGTAGAAGATCATAAACAGGCAGGATCTGCATGGTGGCCTTAAAGTGTTGGGTTTTCTTTCACCCTGCTTCGATGTCGTGGCTTACTGGGTGCAACCCACGCTGGGGTCAGGATGCGGACATCGCATGTAGAGATAAGGGTGCGTGCGGGCTACATACATATAGACGACCAGTGTTTTATTCCCATGGCGTTCCTATCAGGGCATTAGTGTGAGATGAAAGGCCAGAGAGGTTATGATGCTGCCGTAGTGGATGTAGGACTTGTGGTCTGGGAAGCTGTGGGTTCGCCACCTAGAACATTCTACATAGCCCCACAGTTAATATGCCAGCGAGAGATCAGGAGCCAATCGGGGCGGTCAGTGTGGTGCAGCGTGTTATGCGGCCGCTATTCTAGGAACTGAGGCAGGCTGCAAGTGGAAGGGTGTATTGCGGGCCTGCACTTGCCTCCATTTTGTGTCTGGGTGAAGAGACACCCACACTCCTACTGGCTCTAGGGCACTTGACTGTGTAAGACATGTGGGAGTTATATGCAGAACACCTTATATTCCGCTGCAAATATGCTAATTTGAACACAGGTCTCGGTGCAAGCTGTTTCATGAGCGCTGTGGTGCCGTGCTATAATGCCCGTCTGCCATTTTGAAGTCAGGCAGTGCAGAGCAAGGGCAGTTTCATGTCTCTCGTGTCTGTTGTTATTTAAAGCACCCACCTTCCGTAGCGCTGGAGTAGTGAGAAGAAGCGCCGCTGTTTAGGCTGTTCAGGCTGTTGCAGGGTCAACTGTGCCGGGAGAAGCACCGGGGCTGGAATAGTCTCATCCAGTGTCACGCCGCCATTTTAAGCCTGCGCACCTCGGATCCGTGGGCCGCAGGGTGCGATACTGAGAACAGCTTTCCCTGGGCAGTTAGGTCGAAAGTCGTAGTGTCATGTTGTGCTACCTGGCGAGGTGAGGTGAGGCCTGATTTTTCTGATTACAAATATGGAGTTTAGCCCCCTGAATACGGCCCTGATCGCTCCTCTGTCTGCGGAGCGACGCGTTCAGGCAGCCATTGCCGCTGCCGTCCAAGCCATGCCATAAGCTGTACAAGACTAACAATACATCTTCTCTCATCATCCTTCAAACGTACATTATATGTTGCAAGATGAGATACAGGGACCACTGTGTTCTCTTCCAGTACTTCTGGAAGGTGTCTCTGGGAATGGACTACTCATTGAAACATTCCATGATTATAACAGAAAATAAAACTTGTATTCCCATGGGAAATAAAGCAAAAGAACATTGTATTCAACAATTAGGACTCCAGCTTCACCTAGAAATTAAATGTTTGACGTGTCACAAAGCATGGTGGCAGCCAACGTTAGCCATTTTTAAAATGCAGGACTGAATTTGCTATGATCAATCTAAATGTTAATGCACGTTTCTCTATAAATAACATTTGCGTGTTCATATGTTAATGTCGAGTTAAGGCAAAACATGTACTACATGAAAAAAGTCACCAAATACAAGTATATGAAGCAAGCCTGTTTTACCATAATATCAGTCTCATGCCAGATTTTGCCTGAGACATAGCTGTCTTGGTCCCAAATCTTTCTCTTTTCAGAGTCACCTGCCTGTCAGCCTATCTTTTTTTCCCACTGGTCAGTCAAGCATTAGCTGCCCAGAGCCGCTGTCCACCCTGTGTCCTGTGTCAACCTTGCTTAACAGTAGCACTTCCGCATTCCCACTCCCGCCTAAAGTGTGGAGAAAGACAGTGCTAAGTCAGGCAGGGGCTGATTGCCGCAAGCCTGAACTGCCACAGCGCTTCCCCTTGGGAAGCTGGCGAACAGCTGCCTCGTAAAGCGCACTGCGGGCCTGCATGCACAATGTGCTAACCAAGGGAGACAAGGAGACAAGAACATCACACCAGAAGGCGTAAATGCGCAGCCCTCTTTTTAATGGTCCTTGCATGCCGCAAATAAAAAAAAACACCTGCCAAGGAGCCCGCTGCACACAACCTTCACGTCCCATTCAGTTCCGCCACGGACGAGTAGCATCTCTTCAATGTGGTGAAACAGCTGGTCCAGATGTCTGACTCCCCTATAACAACGGCTAGAGCACGTACAAAAGCACGGGATAAATTTACAGTACATGTGGTGCACATTATTTTTTCTCAAGCACAATATAGCTCTTCACGGTTAATATTTAGAATAAAGACGCGGGCAGTTAGGTCCCAGCTCCAAGACAGAGATGTGTCAGTCGGCCATTTTGCCAAAATCACCTGCCAACGTGGAGATGTTGACAAACATCTATTTTGTAAGCTGTGAACAGGCTCACGTTTTAACTAGTTAAGTAAACTGTGCTGCTCTGGCCAGATTGCGTAAACCTTTAGTTCCGCATTCTGTTGCCTATTGAAATATGGTGCTAGAAGCAAGTTAACAAATGCTACCTCCTTCCTACAAAACAGGCAATCGTATCTACGTTTACCTTTAAACCATTCACCCGAAAGCAGCTTTGTTGTTCAAAGTGTAAGTAGCGCTGGTGCCACCCACACCGTGGCAACCATCCGCCAGCTAATTACAAAAACTGGGTCACGTGTCCCCTATGACCTGGAGCCATCTGGCACACCTAATTAGAACACACATCACCATGGCTGGGACGAGAATTTAAAACACGCGTGTCGCATGAAAGAAATACCGCAGGGAAGGACATATATTTTACGGAATAAGACGTTGACGTGGGGAAACCACAAGTGGCTTAATCTGTGTGGCTGTTAAAAGGGGGGTAGTAGGTAATGAAGCTGAACCTATTACCAGTTTTTGTGTTTAAATTCACCCATCAGTCATTGCTTGACTCTCTAGACCTACATTTTGATCTTTAAAACCGGGTAACGTTGAACACGTGACTGACTACCAACGTCAAACTGATTCTTCATGGCCGTTGTATGTTTAGAAATTTCCAAATTTCACCACAGGCCAAGACTTTTTATTATTCCCAAGTTCATTTCAGGGACAACACAATATCAAAAACCAGTCATGTTGCACCACATAACACAGTATTGTGTGGCATTTGTTTAATCTGGTAGCAAAGGGGTCCCTATGTCGAGGTGACGAAATAATAGTCACTGCTGCTCTGATGGCATCCAAAGTACATACTCGATCGAATGTTGAAAATGCTCTGAGGTCACTCCACGAAATCACATGATTCGCGGAAGCGACGTCAGGTACATTGCAGCCTCACGGTGTATTATTACAGGAAGTAACACAACACAAACGTTTTCATCTTGATTATGGACCTCTATTTTTTAAGAATTTCATTGGAAACTATTGTCTCTTGCCTTGTTTACCCCACGATGCTCTCCTGTAGTTTCTGAGGTGTCTCTGACAGTCTTTAGAAAACGTGCAGCATCTGAGCACATTCTTGCAAAACCCTTGACTGTACATGCGAAGTTGTAATACAGATATATTTATTTTGCATTCATTCGTGATAAAACCACACAAGTCTATGGTATGTTTGCCCTGGTGTTTATAATGCTGGTATCTCTGTGTTTGTAATAATAACTACATATTACTGTGGTGTGGCACACTAGTGTTCCCGTCACGTGGGTGATAGGGAGGGAAAGTTGGGAGTTCCCGGCGGCCATGTCACAGTGCTGCGAGTTTTCCAGAGCGCGAAGTTGTTCCCCGGCGCTCTCCGGGTTTAAATAAAGATTTAGTGCACAATCCTTGGTGTCCGCCACTCATTCCCCCTACGCCTCACACTACAAATTGGCAACTAGGCTGGGGGGGGCGCATCTCCCGAGCGTTACAGGACATATCACGCGTGCACGCGCCTCCCGAAATTGAACGCCACCACCCAGAAAGCGCGGCAGTGGGTCACGAGGCTGAGTCCCAAAGAAACCTCCTACATCTGCCCCCAGCGATGTGGCACAACTACCACAAGGCCCTCACAGCAGCAACCAGGGCGGCCTGCAGCTCCAGAGGAGGATTCAGTGCCAATAGAAGGAGCAGTAGCAGAGTGAGTAAAGGGTCCACGGGGAGCAGCACAACAGGAGCCAGTCAACCCACAGTGGCTGCATGCACAGACAACAGCAACCGTGAGTGTCCTACAGCCCTCCTGTTATTGGCATTGTTAAAGTAATGAAAAAGACTTACCTGAGATGCGGCGTCCCGGGGCTCCCTCTTCCTGGTTTATCTCCGACTTCTTCCTCACAAATGCGCATGCACGGGTGCCCACGCATGCGTATTTCTTGCGATAAATGCGCGGGCGCCCGTGCATGCGCATTTGTGAGGAAGAAGTCGGTGATAAACCAGGAACAGGGAGCCCCGGGACACCGCATCTCATTCTCAGGTAAGTATTTTTCATTTCTTTAACAATGCTTTTAATGATTCTAAGGGTATTTAGAAGAGGGCGGGAGGGAGGCGGGTAGCACGTAGTGGGTCTACGCGGAGTGTGCAGGTGTGCGTAGATCCCCCCCCCACTTCGTGATGCTCCGTGTAGCCCCACTACGCCCACTACGCCCACTACGCCCAGGGTTACTTAATACGTGACCAAATAATCATGCACACAATGAACACGTCCATACAGGAAAAACTGTGGGTCAGTGGTGATGCCCCCCTTAAGGAAATAGTAGCCTTGCTCAAAAAAGCAGAACTCACAAAAGGTATGCGGAAGCAGCAAAAAAAGACAGTGCCAGTAAAGCCACAGTGTGCAAAGTAACGGACATTAACCCCTAAGAGCACAAGCCTCCACCCACACCTGTAGCAAGACACAAGAAATTCACGTCAAAGACGTCCGTGCCCCAAAAGATCCCTGCAGACAACAGGAACAGCTGCTATAGGTGTGGCAGCCAGGCGCATGCGGCCAATGACAGACGATGCCCGGCCTTCAGAGATAAATGTTTGTATTGCGGGGTAATGGGACATTTTGAAAAAGTATGCAGAGGCAAGCCTCGATAAACCTATGTGAAGTAGGTTATGCGGACTCTGATGCAGAAGAGGGTGTGGGAGAGGATAACAAAGACTGCGTGCTGTGCATCGATGACCAAATCTTGGGCATAGACGGTTCCAGGTAAAAAAAACCTTCTTGTGTATTGTCCATTGGGGGTGTCCAGGTATCCACGGTGGCAGACTCAGCTTCCCCGTATACCATCATACAACGCAACATATGGGACCGAGATTTTAAACACACCATGGACACTCACCTGCTTCCCACAGACATCCACCCAGTCACCGTTACGGGGGAACCAATCCCCATGGTGGGGTTTCGCCCACTTCAGTTTGAATTCAAGGGAAGGACCGCGGAAGGGAAGCTGTGTGTCGCAGAAAAAGGGCCCTCAGTGTTGGGGTGGGTTGACCAGGGAGCTCTAGGAATTCAACTGAACCCTGGCGGCACAACGCAGGTACTCATGACAGACCACTCATAAACGTATGAGAACAACACATGGAAAGCAGACTTTCTGGACGTTTTCAGAGGCACCATAGGAAGACTTACAAAATTTACACACAAAATATGCCTCAAGGAGGATGCCAAACCAGTAAGTCACAAAGTGAGGAACATTCCCTTCAACTGCAGGGAAGCTGTACAACAGGAATTACAACGCCTAGAGGACAATGGTTCAATAGAACCCATCAGGAGTGCAGAATGGCTCGCACCATTAGTAGTAGCCGGAAACCCAACGGAAAGGTACGCCTCTGCATAGACTTGCGAGAAATCAATAAAAACATAATTGTAGACAAATTCCAGCTGCCCAAAATAAATGAGATGTTGGCCCAGACCAAAGACATTAAATGGTTCTCCACAATAGACCTTACCTTGGCATACCACCAAATTGCACTACACCCCACCTGCACAAAACGTTCATCCTTTATCACACCCTTTGGGTGCTACAGATTCTGGCGGATGCCCCTTGGCTTAGCATCCGCCGCAGCTGTGTTCCAGAAGCTGATGCACAAGCTGTTCGAAGACACTAAGGGAGTGCACTACTTTCAGGATGACATCTTAATAATGGGGAGGACCAATTCAGACCATGACGCCAAGCTTGCTACAGTATTACGCATTTTGGCGCAGAACGGCCTCACAGCAGAGTTGGACAAGTTCAAATTTGGCTTACACTCGGTCACGTACCTGGGCCACAAAATAAGCCACAGAGGAATTGCGCTCAAGTAAGCCAATGTGGAAGCTATTAAGAACGCACCCACACCCCAAAACAAAGATGATGTCCGCTCATTCCTGGGAATGGTGAAATTCTATAGCAAGTTTTTGCCACATTTCGCCACCAAGATGCACCACCTACGCCAGATACTCAAAGAGAAGAATGCCTTTGAATGGTCGGTAGCTGCCCATGAGGACTTTCAACAAATAAAAGATGACGTCTGCGCAGCAGTGCCCCTACACGACTTCGACCAAACAGCATTATCCATTCTCACCACTCACACGAGTGACAGAGGGCTGGGAGCAGTCTTCATGCAGAGGTCCAAGGAAGGTGAAGTAACTACGGTCAGCTTTGCATCTCGCTCCCTCACCGCCAACAAGTAAAAGTTTAGCGTAAGTCAGAAAGAGATGTTGGCAGCGATATGGGCGATGGAGAAATTCCACCAGTTTCTCTGGGGTTCCAGATTTCTCCTTAGAACAGACCACAAGCCTCTGGTCAAAGTGCTCACGTCCAGCAGACACGCCAGTGCCACACCACGCATTGTGAAAATGATTCTCCATCTGCTAGACTTTGTGTACGATGTACAATACCTTCCAGGCACCAGGAATAAAGTTGCAGACTTCCTCAGCAGAGCAACGGCGAAGGAAGAACCACCAGAGAGCACAGAGTGGGAGGAGTACGCAATTGCCTTCACAGAGGACCAAGAAGCAGTGACCTGGAAATTGGCATATGCGAACGACACTTGTCTCACAACAGTCAAATGATGCATTCTGATGGGATGGCCAAAGAAGAAGCCCTATTGACACTGACCTCCGGAAATTTTGAAAAGTCTGAAAAAAAACATCCGTGGGAGACAATGCCATATTACTTCTACGCGGAGACAAGGTAATCCCCCTAGACAACTGGTGGACTGCCTGCTTGCAATCATGCATGAAGGTCATCTAGGGATCATCAAGACAAAGCAAAGAGTCAAGCAGGCTTATTCATGGCCAGCAATGGACAACCAAGTGGAACAGCACCTCAGAGCTTGTGAGCAGTGTAATAATGCCAACAAAGCACAAACCATGCTACGACCTCCAATCAGGGAAGTTTGTCAACCCCACCAGCCCACAGGAAGAATTGTCTGTGGATATTCGGGGTCCAATTCTGGATGCACAGAGTGTGCCCAAGTATGCTATCATCCTCATAGACAGATATTCCAAGTGGCCAGAGGTGGACCTATGCGAAACAGCGGACACGGATACAATACTAGCCTTTCTCACGACCACCTTCTTACGGGAAGGCATACCAAAGATCATCATGTGTGACAATGGCCCCTAGTTCACGTCCGATAAGTAGAAGGCATTCATGGAAAGGAATGGCGTTGTGACCAAGCATACCGCGGTGTATCACCCGGCGGGGAACGGATTGGCAGAAAGGTTTAACAGAGTGATCATGGGGTCGGCACAAGCAGCCATCAGCGCCAGAAAGAACTGGGAGTTGGTACTTAGATGCACAGTGGGGGCGTACCGCATTACTCTGACTACTACAGGATACAGTCCATTTAAGATACTGCGAGGCAGAGACCCGTTCATGAGGGATAACTTGGCGTGGATGCAGCTCACCTTACAAAGCAAATGGTCGCCAGCTGTGGTGCGCAGCAACTTGGAAAAAGCACAGAAAATCTACATGGAAAACTATAACAAGCGACACAACGTCAAGGAAGTGTCAATGGAAAATGGGGAATGGGTCCGACTGAAGCTAGCAAAGCTACGGAAAAAAGGCAACAGCAAATTCAGTGCCCCATTGCAAGTAATGAAAACGTATACCAGATCCGAGTTATTAAGTGATGGAAAGGTATAGTCTCAGGACAGAATGGCCAGGTGCAATAGAATAGTGAGATGGGACAAGACAGGAGCAGGGCCACCAGAGAGAACCGACAGCTGGAGTATGGACGAGGAAGAACAGGCACCAGAAACAGTAGCACGAGAAGCAGGATCTTGGGCACCAGGGAAGATGACACTGACAACACCAGGGCACAGAGAAATCTGGAGGATGCAGACCAACATGTACAGCGAGAGAACCAAAATACAGGAGGGTCAGACACTAGGCATCAAACACCCGAGATACCAAGCAATGACCATCCCAGCAACGCCAGTGAAACCAGTACAGGTACTACAGCTACACACACTACCGCTACACGCACATGCAGGGCTGTGGTATTACCTAGATGGTACAAGGAGTATGACATGAAAGTGTAACACCCCCTATCTCCTCTCGCCACCCCCACTCCTGCACTTTCACATGCACCCCTGTCCAACCTCCCACGTTGTTATGTTTTTTGTTCGGGATATTGTAAAAGGGGGAGAAATGTGGTGTAGCGCTCTAGTGTTCCCGTCACGTGGGTGACAGGGAATGCTAGGAGCACCTGGTGGCCATGTCACAGTGCTGCAAGTTTTCCACAGCATGGAGTTGTTCCCCGGTGCTCTCCGGGTTTAAATAAAGATATAGTGCACAATCCTTGGTGTCCACCTCCTCATTGCCTCCACGCCTCACACTACAATTACATTCACGTACTGACAACCGCCCACAGTAACACTGCTGCATGGTGGTAATATCGCCGATTTTTTCTTAGCTGCTAAACGAGGGGGTCTCTTTGGTTCATTCTTGTATAGGACACGATCATCCGCATATGCCACTAAATAATCGTCCAAATGTTATGCATTGGTGAAGGGTTAACAATGGACAAGCCTTAACAGCAATGCTATCGTTTTTCTAGTTATTTTTATCAAATGACTGCAGAAACCAAAATTTACAATAAAGAAGATTGCACACCTGCTAATCGATACACGCCTTCCCTATGGATAATATTCGTTGTAGTGTTCTCAGTGCAGGGTGGAGGCCTAGTCCACGCCACACTGAGCTTAAACATACGCACTGGCGCATGACCTAATGCGCTGATATAAATAAAGAAGTGGGGCCCGGCGGCGGTAGTCGGGACCGCGCTAAACACTGTATCACTTCTGTCCCGTATTTAATTAACGCTCTCAGCGTGCAGGCTGAGCCCCCAGCTGAGAGTTATTACACTGGCGATGAGGCGGTAACGTTAACACGCTATCTTGGATTGAAGTGTTGCTGCAAGGCCCCCCACAGAGGTGTTGCTGTGCCTGCAATCGGCAAAGGGTTTTGCTACCCTGCCTCCACGTGCCTCCTGGGGCCGGCCCTGAGATTCTGCCTCCCCCACTTCGCTCCATCTGTGCCTGCCCAGCCCACGGTTGACCCTGCCAAGTGGCTACTCAGACCCAGCTGCCCCCTGCTGGACATCCACAGCTTTCATTGACAGGAATCGCCTGAACTGTCAGGCCAGTGCACTACCTGGTCACATCTGCCCTCGGTCAGGTGGCTGCCGCTTCTTCTGTGGTGTGGCAGTAATTGTGCCGTGATGTGAACCCCAGCAATGTCCTAATGGCAGCAATCCCAGCGATCGAGCCATTTGTGGTAGATGGCGCACCCTCGTCGCTCGCCCTGAAATGGGAGGACTGGCTGGAACGCCTTCAGTTCTACTTCGAAGGGGCAGGCATCACTCGCGAATGGTGCAGAACTCTACACCTAGGAGGTAAGGACATTCATCGCATCTACAAGACTCTGGTGGAGGCCACGCCCAAGACGTATGTGACGTTGTTGAATGCCCTAAACGCACACTTCGAGCCCATGGTGAACAGGGACTATGAGTGAATCATTTTCCGCCAAGCTAAACAAGAAGCAGAGGAAGCGTTAGACACATTCCATGATCGCCTGAAGGAACTGGCCAGCACCTACAGTTTCCAGGATGAACAAGAGGAAATTAGATCCCAAATCATACAGGGCTGCTATTCCTCGAAGCTAAGAGAAACCATACTCCAGGAGTCGAAGCTAAGAGAAACCATCTTCTAGGAGTCCAGCAACTCGTTAGCTGGCATTCTCATGCTGGGAAGATTGAAGGAGTTGTCAAAGGCCCGGGCATCGCACATGGAGGCTGCACACCACCACCCCATAAAGGTCGAGCAAGCGAACATCGTGAAGGCCAAATCCAGTCGATCACCTGGCAAATTGCCGCAAAGGAAAGGAATGTGGATATTGCGCAGGAACGCCCCTCAGCATGCAGGACTGCCCAGTGAATGGAAAAAAGTGTACAGCTTGTGGCAGGGTAAACCACTTTGCGGCTGTATGCAGGTTATTGAAGCCACATAAGGAAACAGCCAAAGCGGTAGGAGAATCACCTGACAGTGAGGACATGGACGATGAAACGGAAGACTACCCAGTCCACTATGTACTCACCGTAGACCACCCGCCGAGGAAAAGGCACAAACGTCTGAGATGCCGCATAAGGATCCATGACCAAGAAGTGCGAGCCACCATAGACACCGGAGCCTCAATCCACGCCCACAGTTAGGAGTAGCCAAAAACTGAGTGTTTGCATATGGGCAGAAGACGCCCATCCCACTGATGGCATGTTTCAAAACTGAACTTAGACATCAAGGTCTAAGCATCCCCACCCTAGTATATGTGACAGAAGAGGGAAGTGGCATGTTGGTCAGTGGCTAAGCAGCAGAAGAACTGGGACTAATCTCCTTCACCCTTGCCATCCAAGAAGAAGAATTGGCGGCCATCATGGACGAGTTTGATGACATTTTCCAAAGGATAGGAGGCCTCAAGGGCAAAGAGGTCGCCCTCCACATCGACTAATCAGTCCAACCGGTGGCGCTGAGACACTGACGCATAGCTTTCCACCTAAGGCAGAAAGTAGAAGAGGAGCTAGATGTGCTGGAATGGCAAGGCATTATAGAAAAGGTCAGTGGGCCCACTCCCTGGGTATCTCCAATCGTAGTGGCCCGAAAACCGAAGCAACCAGGCCAAGTGCGCATCTGTGTAGACATGCGCCTTCCAACGCGGCCATCAAGCGGGAACGTCACTTAACCCGCACCATAGACAAAATCCTTAGTGAGTTAAATGGTGCTGTCTGGTTCTCGAAAATTGACTTACACTCAGGATACCACCAGCTGCCCCAACATCACGAATCCAGATACATACCACCTTCTCTACCCATGTAGGCCTGAGAAGATGCAAAAGGCTGAACTTCGGGATTTCAAGTGAGGCTGAGGTGTTTCAGAACACCATTAGAGAGCCCCTGAGCGGGCTCCCAGGAGTCCTAAAAGTCAGTGACAACCTCCTGGTCTATGCTACTTCACTGGAAGATCTCCATAGAAGGCTACGCAATATGTTTCAATGGATCCAAGATGCCAGCCTCACTCTGCATAGGGAGAAGTGTCAGCTCCTACATAAGAAAATCAGCTTCTTTGGGTACATGTTCTCGGAAAAAGAAGTAGCCCCCGACCCGGACAAAGTCCGTGAACTTCAGGATGACCTGGCTCCACCAACATATCGGAATTGCAGAGTTTTCTGGGGATGGTCAATTTCTATGGCCGCCTCATCCCCGATTTGACCAATGTCACAGCCACTCCGAGAACTGACAGAAGCTGCTACGGCATGGCATTGGGGACCTGAACAATAACAAGCCTTTACGGACACCAAAGCAGCCCTCTCTGCAGACACCACGCTGTCGTATTTTGACCCAGCATGGCCCACCAACATAGTTGTAGATGCCGGCCCCTATGGCCTTGGTGCTGTGCTCTCCCAACAGCAATGCAATAAAGAATATGCCCCAGTAGCCTTGCAAGCTGGTCCCTGACGGAAACCGAGCAGCGGCACTCGTAGATTGAAAGGGAGGCGATAGCCATCCATTGGAGCTGTCGGCACTTTCATATCTATGTATATGGCCACCCATTTACAGTGTCCATCGACCATAAGCCTCTCTTCCCCCTCTTTCAAGGGTCTGCCTCGAAGCTCCCTCAAGGATAGAGAAATGGATACTCCAACTGCAAGGCTATGACTACCGGGTTGACTACAAACCTGGTTCTTCCAACCCCGCAGACTACCTCTCAAGACACCCGAGGGCTGCGACCAAAGCAGAAGAGGATGAGGCTGAGCAAACCGAGGAATACGTCTGTCTCGTAGCAGAGCGATCCCGGCCGATGCCCATGACGATTGAAACACTAGTTGAAGCCACGAGGAACGATGAGTGTCTGCAGCTAGCCATCGCAGTAGTCCAAGCAAATGACTTGCAACCCAACCAGACCAGCATGGCCAGGCGAACAATCACAGCGAAAGGCATCTTGGAGTCACTGATGAGAGTCAAGGAAGAGCTGTCCACCGACAGCAGTGGATGCCTTCTGAGGGGTCCAAGACTAGTCCTTCCATCGAGCCTAACACAGCAGGTAGTGGACCTTGCACACCTAGGGCACCAAGTCATGGTAAAAACGAAATGTAGGCTAGGAGCAAAGGTGTGGTTCCTAGGAATGAACCCAATGGTAGAACAGGCCATCAAAACGTGCCAATGGTGCCAAGTATCAGGCCAGCCGGAGAAACCCGCGCCTATCATCACCGGAGCCAACCCACAACAACCTTGGGAGTGTGTCAGCATAGATTTTGGACATTTGCCAGATGGACGCTATTCCCTGGTAGTCCTAGACCACTACACCAAATAGATCAAAATTGTGGGAAGCCAAACTGCAGGCGAAGTGATCATCATGGTGGAAAAGATCATAGCCACACATGGGATCTTTGAGATGGTAAAGACGGACAATGGCCCACCCTTTCAAGGACAGGAATTCATGGACTACCTCGCATCCTGGGGCATCTGCCATCGGAATGTGATACCGCGATGGCCTCAAGCAAACGGGGAAGTTGAGCGGTTTGTGCGCACCCTCAACAAGGTCCTCAGCATTGCTCATGCCAAAGAAGCGCCCCTAGAACGAGCAATATACAGCTTCCTGTGGGAATACCGTGTAACGCCCCATCTCACAATGAAGCGAGCACCGGAACCTGCTAGCATGAGCCGGGTTGTAAGAGACACGATCCCCGATCACCCGACATGTGTCCCTTCCCCTATTGATGGGGCTTGAGTCCTAGTGAAAATAACCACCACAAATGTCCGGTCCAGTGTGAACAGAAAGGCAAAAGCGTCAAACATCATGCAGGAGACAAGGTGTAAGTCAAGGACAAACATCCGGGGAGTAAACTCCGCCTCCCAGTTGAGCAATCTCCATAGACAGTAACTCGCCGAAGAGGTTCAATGGTCACCACCCAGAAAGGCACAGAAGAACTTACACGAAATGAGTCCTTTTTCAATAAAGTACATGTTGGAATCCCCAGTCTCACAGTCCGAGACAGTGGAGATGCAAGTTCAAACCTGAGATCATCGGAAGGAGGTGACCTTGGTGCGAGAATGTTCTTGAGACAGCCTGAGCACACCAAGTAAAGAGTGCCCGTCTCCGCAAAGGAATCCGAGGAGTGAGCTAGCCTGCTCCCCACCGGAGTCTCCCGAGGGCGCCCGAGAGAGAAGAGACTCCATCTCCGGTCCCATCCAGAGACAATCGGTCACAGTACCGCCTGAGAAGTAATCCTGCCCCCTCATCCTGTCTGACAGGGTTCTTTGTGTGAGGGCCCACATCCAGGTGTTTGGCTGCGCAGACAGACGGCATCAGTGGCTGAGTGGGACTTCTCCAGAACCGGTAGCAGATTGTTAAAAAATTGTTGGTGTTGTGTTTAATTAAGGTGAAGAGGAATGCAGTGTTCTCAGTGTGGGGTGGCGGCCTAGTCCACCACTGCACTGAGCTTAAAGGTACGCACTGGCGCATGACGTAATGCGCTGATATAAATAAAGAGGTGGGCCCCTGCGGCGGTAGTCAGGACCGCGTTAAGCACTGTAACACTTGTGCCCCACAGCCGAGCATTATTACAATTGTGTTCCCCCACTCTTTTCTCAACAAC
Source organism: Lissotriton vulgaris (assembly GCF_964263255.1). Taxonomy (NCBI): domain Eukaryota; kingdom Metazoa; phylum Chordata; class Amphibia; order Caudata; family Salamandridae; genus Lissotriton; species Lissotriton vulgaris. Next base: position 466,529,372 of record NC_141699.1, on the reverse strand, counting down.
AGTCTACACTATTGGAAGCATGTGGTATTTTTAGTGTGGTGCGGTGATGGTGTCTGAGATACATACAATATATACATAATTTAAACTTTGTTTTTTTGCTCTAAATGTTTGAAATAACAAACAAAAAAACATGACCAAGTGTGGGCTAGGTTTGGTTTGAAAATTTTTAGAAGATAGCGCAGCACGTCAGTGGCAGCAGCCGTAAGATGTTTTTCATGTGGTTTTCTATTGACACTGCAAAGATAATTAACCTCCGTCAAGAATGCCTTAATAATAAAGAAATGCTTTGCTTAATTGCAATTTATATATGTCTATATATATATATATATATATATATATATATATATATATATATATATATATATATATATATATATATATATATATATACAAATACTCCTGTGTATTGAAAATTGTACAAATAAACACATATTCACACATCTAGTTTTTTACAGTGCAAAGGTTAAATTCATTCAACTTTATTACCACACTACAACGAAAGCAAGACTAGAAAAACACCTTTTAGTGCCCCATTGATGGAATGTAACAATTAATTTACAAAGGGGTGGGGATCAGTTAACATTTCATAAGGGGTGTAATATTTGAGATCATGAGCATTGGCTGACAGGGGATCAAGTTATAGTTAGTTCACAAAATTATAACTGGCGAATTTCTGGGTTCTATTGTTTTTTAACCTTTAGTTCTTATCTAATTTCAGCACCTAACTATACATCCACTTCCACCTTTGGTTTTTCCAGTGTATTTCTGTTTGTTATTAACAAGCTAAGTTCTTAATACCATATTTAACAATAACTTCACTTTAACTTTTTTTTTTTTTTTTAGAATAAACTACATACGCGATCATATATCTATTACACAGTGGATGTTGACTTTGTGCAGGCAGTTATGGTTAGGTCAGATTTTCCAGAGGAAGAGCTTTTTTTGTTAAGCTAATTACTTTTTTGTCGTCTATTGACGCATCATCAGAAAACTTAAAAAAAATATGTTTTGGGGTGATCCGTCAAGCGAGGACTGAGAAAAAGGGAGCAGGGGTCCCAAAATGGAATTTACCCACGTAAATTCCATATAGAAAATTAGACAATGATACAGTAAAAACGGCTGAGCAGAATTACACAAGTAAGCTAAATATTTACCCAGAAAGTGGGCTTTTTGTGATTTGGTGTAAACTTGCCTGGTATTTTTGCAGAAACCAAGGTTAACAAAATAGAGATATATTCACAGTTGGTCCCTCGGAACTTCTGCAGGACTGTGAATTTACAATATAAAGCATGATGATTGGCCAAGCAAGCTCATCTCGCGTTGGTCATTTGGAATCCACTGGAGTGAGATCAGTCCCGCGGAAGTGAGCTCTCTGATTGGTGGGCTGTGTCCTGAAAATGTTTAGAAAACACCATACAAGGGGACAGTGTAGTAGTACCCTGAGCCCAAGGTCCTTGTGGGTGTCCCAGAGGAGACCCCAAGGTTAAAAAAATAATTGGGGTCTTCAAGATCTCACAAAAGACTATGAAAATGATTTATAAAAAAAAATAGAGTTGATGTCTGTGGTGGGGTTGGGAGCTTATGAAAGGTTAGTTGAAGGGCCTTACCAGACACCAGGCTCTGAGCCGAACCCCAAGCCACAAGCTGCGAATAGCACAGTGTGGCCGCCTGCTGAGGAGGGTAGGTTAAGTAATAAAATCTTTCTATAAGTTGAAAACCCCTGAAATTTACTGAAATACCAAGGTTTAAAGAGATTGTATGGTTACTTTACATTACAAAAAGTCAGAAGTTCACAGAAAGAAACAAAGATTAAAGTGACTTTACAGTTAGGTAAAAATGTAACTTAAAATGCAATATTTTAAACAAAAAAACACTGAAATTCACCAGGTAAAGTTTACTGAGCTAACTAGAACTTTTTCCTCACTATGCTCTGCAAATGACCTCATAGATTGCATCATGCATTACCTGTTCATTGACATAATTGATGACATAACTGATAACATCTTACATGACATCATTGATGACAATACCGAGCTTGATGAGAACACACATTCCAGTAAGCTCGGTAAACTGTAGCTAGTAAATTTCAGTGTTTTTTAATTTGAAAATATGATATTTTAACTGACATTTTCACATAACTGTAATTTTTTGGTGTGTGAATATGTATATGTATATATATTCACAAAAAACCATAGGTTTCAGGGCTGTTATAGTTAGTTCGACATTTCACTCGTACAAAACCATAGAAATTCCCCCGTTATAGTTAATTCAGCTAACTATAACTCACGCCCCCGCAATGCACTGCTGATGACGTCACATATTACATCATTCATGACATGGTCAGTGACATCACTGATGACATCACTGATGACATTTCAAATGACATCACTGTTGACATCACTGATGACACCATCCAGTGACTGTGTGTTTCTCTGAAGTTTAAATATGTTTATATATATATATATATATATATATATATATATATATATATATATATATATATATATATATATATATATATATATATATATATATATATATATATATATATATATATATATATATATATATATATACCAAGGTGTATTGAAGAATGAGTGGGTGTATAAATGTCTGGATGTTGGATTTAGTATGTGCGTGACTGACTGTATAAGTTAGTGATTAAATGTGTCTAACTGAATGCATGGGTTATTGACTAAACTATCTGAATGTGTGTATCAGTATGTCTGTTGCTGTGTAAGCTGCTGCATGTGTTGCTCAGTAGCTACATGAGTGTCTATATGGGTTATTGATTGGTTGCCTGAGTATTTGTATGGGAGATTGAGTGTGTGTGGGTCGGAGGTATGTGACTCTGTGCACAGATGTGTGAGTGGTTGATTCACTGGGTGTATGGGTTCAAGAGTGCATGTAGAAACAGCTGTATGGGCGGGTGAGTGTGTGTATGGGTGTGTTGTTGAGAGATTGGATGTCTGCATCAGTGATGTCATTTGAGATGTCATCAGTGATTTCACTGACCATGTCATGAATGATGTAATATTTGAGGTAATCAGCAGTGCACTGCGAGGGCGCGAGTTATAATTAGCTGAACTAACTATAACAGCCGAATGTCTCTGGTTTTGTACGAGTGAAATGTCAAACTAACTATAACGTGCCTGAAACCTGTGGCTTTTTCAGTGAATTTCCAAGGTTTTTCAAATGCTAATTTCTAACTATAACGCCCCTGAAACCTACGATTTTTTCAGTGAATTTCAAAGGTTTTTTAAATGCTAATTACTAACTATAATGTTCATTAACCCTATGGTTTGTACAGTAATTTTGATTATTTTGGTAATATTTTGTAAGTTTAATATCCTAAAAATAGTTTTTGTTATTTTTTTTGTCATTAAAATTATATAATTTCTTTTGTTTTCTTCCATATTAATATTTTTTTCTGAAAAAGTGGAGTTGCGCACCCATCGTGTACCTATCTCGGTGGGTGCGCGGATTCAAGCTTCCATATTGGCAAAGTCATGAAGGATACACGTTTGGTTAGCAACGAGTGCGTGCTGCCTGGCCCAGCGTGACATCGGATACATATGGGATTGCGTCATGTGCGTATTTGGTATGCAACGGAAGCGAGGTTCCCCACCCTGTGTAATGTAATGAACGTGTGTGGTAGCGCTGGGAGTGCGACTCCCGCGAAAAAAAATTCTGGTGAGAACTATATGTATACTAGATGAATATATATATTAGACCAAGAGATTATGTAAACTAATTATGAAAATTATATATTTCTAATTGCAATAAAGTTATATTACTGTTATTTATACTTTCGCGAAGTCGCGTCGGGTGCGTGTTGGGTGCGAGACTCCCATGTGAATTTAAAAGAAAGCATTTAATTGGTTAATAAGGTTTTCCATTCTAGAAGTTGGAGGACCACACCCATTTTTCTCATTCTTGATACATCATCCCAGGAGACACACCTGCTGTGTTCTTTGAGCTATCTTGTATATTTCTTTGGCGTTTTCCTTTTGACATTGAAATGGATTCTTCTACTCCTGTGCTGGATATTCCATCGGAAGAAAGAGTTATTTTCAGAACTACCTAATCTATTTAAAAAAAGAGAAATAACTGCATGCTAATGCTTGGGTGATTGCATGAGTATATCTGTAGATGTTGATTGATTCAAACAGTGCATGGGTAGTGCACGGGTGATTGTATGACTGCATGAGTAGTACCTATTTAAGTGGATGATTAGAGTACTGCAAAGAGAGTGCATGATGAATTTGCAAGTGCTTGTGTATTGACGGAGTGATTGGATAAGTACATGGTACTGGCTTGGTGATTGGAGGAGTGCACGGGGAGTGACAGTGTGATTGCTGGATTGCATGGGTACTACCTGGGAAAATTAAGGTGTGAATGAGTAGGGTGTAAGTTGTAAGACGACTGCAAGGGTAGTGCACATGTGATTGTAGCACTGCATGTGTTAGTGACTGTGTCATTGCATGAGTACATGGGTAGTGACTGGATAATTAGAGTACTTCAAGGAGAGTGTATGGTGAATTTATAAGTGCTTGGGTATTGGCAGAGCGATTGGATTATTATATGGTACTGGCTGGGTGACTGGAGGAGTGCACAGGGAGTGACAGTGTGATTGATGGACTGCATTGATACTACCTGGATAATTGGAGGAGTGAATCAGTAGTGTGGAGGTGGTTAGAGGACTGCATGGATAGTGCACATGGGATTGTAGCACTGCATGTCTTAGTGCCTGGGTCATTGTATGAGTACAAGGATAGTGACTGGAGAATTAGAGTACTGCAAGGAAAGAGGATGGCAAATTTATAAGTGCTTGGGTTTTGGTGCAGTGATTAGATAAGGACATGGTACTGGCTGGATGATTGGAGGAGTGCACGTAGAGTGACAGTGTGATTGCTGGACTGCATGGGTACTACTTGGATAATTGGAGTACTGAATCAGTAGTGTGGAGGTGGTTGGAGGACTGCATGGATAGTGCACATTTGATTGTAGCACTGCATGTGTTAATGCCTGAGTCATTGCACAAGTACATGGATAGTGACTGGATACTTAGGGTGCTGCAAGTTGACAGCAAGGTGAGTTTATAAGTGCTTGGGTTTTGGCGCAGTGATTAGATAAGTACATGGTACTGGCTGGATGATTGGGGGAGTGCACAGAGAGTGGCAGTATGATTGCTGGACTGCAAGGGTACTACTTGGGTAATTGGAGGAGTGAATCAGTAGTGTGGAAGTGGTTAGAGGATTGCATGAATAGTGCACATTTGATTGTAGCACTGCATGTGTTAGGGTCTGAGTCATTGCATAAGTACAAGGATAGTGGCTGGATACTTAGAGTGCTGCACAGAGAGTGCATGGTGAATGTATAAGGGCTTGGGTTTTGCTATGGTGATTGCATTAGGTCATGGGACTGGCTGGGTAATAGGAGAAGTGCATACGTAGTAACAGGGAGGTTACTAAACTTTATAGGTAGCACTGAAAGGATTGTAGAAGTACATGAGTTAGTGCTTGGGTCACTCCATGAGTACAGTAAGCATACTTTCAACTGTGTAAATAATATCTGAAGACAGAGATAACTCATTAAATACTATCTAGTTAAGTAGATAAGTCCAACATGCCACTAAGGGTAATATATGATGGTTTAATTTTTAATTACATCTTGAACATTCAATCTACAAATATGATACAACATTAAACTATACCTCAGAACAGACTTAAGAAAGAAGAGCAATTAACAACACTTTTAATGATCATTTTCAAAACCACATATATCTTCAGCTTTGTTTCTAAAATTATGTGGCATCATTCAACTATACCTTTGCTTAAACTACAAAAAAAACGAATTAATACCACTTTATTTCACCATTCTATCTTTAATTATATGCCATAATGTAACTGTACTTTTTGTACAAAGTAATAACAGAAACCTAATTAATAACACCTTATATGATCATCTTTCAAACACCACAGTTCTGCTGCATCTTTACCAAAGTATCTATAATTACGCAGTATCATTAGGCTGTGGGGTTTTAGGTTTAAACCTATTTTAACTGATAAAACCCCACTGAAAGAAAAATAGCCCTCACAGGTGAAAACATATAAACACTGAAAAAACACCTGCACAACCAAAAACTAAATGCCATTCAAAGAAATGAAAAAGAAAGTGAAAGAGTCATTTTGTTCTTACTGAAGGAGTCAATAAAATGTAACTTTGTTTTACAAGCTAGCAGTAAGAAAGACTGGCTAACATGATTCTGCTTGAGTTTTGTTCTTTAATGATGCCACAAAAATATTGTTTTTTCTTCCTTTTACTTTTATCAGTTTTATGGCCTTTGGTCTAAAGATGCAGGGTTTAGTTTTACGTTTTAGGTTTAGTTTAATTATTATATAAACTGTAGAGAATCAGGACATATCAAACTCAAATTTGATATTTTGGCTGCATTTGATTCTTTCACTGATGGGTAAAATGGCTAGTTTCATAAAAATCTTTCCTAATATGTGTCATCACATTTGCCCACAGAGAATTGGGAAAAACCCTTAATATATCAGACCATAGTTTGTAGTGGGTCAGTATTGATAGTAGGGTAATTGTCAACACCTCAGGCTTTAAACATTAAATGCAAGGTATAGTGACAAGTATATATATCACTAATCATCTGGGATAGAGGTGAAAACGTGACACCAGACTTCTGGAAAATATGGAACGCAGTGTCACTTGTTATGCTCTGCAAAAAAGGTCCTTTCGAAGTTCAACAAAGATTGGAGTGATATTGTTTGTATTTGTAGTGATTCAGCTACGTAAATAAAAAATGTGTGTGATGACTTGTCAAAATTGATACCCGAGCTGAAGTGATTCCCTGTAGGAGATCCTTGCCACTTCTTAGATGGTATGCTGAAAGCATCTTCACAATCTTCAGAGTTAATGAGGGATGCTATTGACTTTTTAGTTCATTCTGGTGCACTGTTTTCTTATGACCAGGAACTAAAATGCAAATATTTATCATTTCGTGCTTTATGTGGCATCAAAGAAAGAGTCATCGCAAATGTGCCCCTTAGCTGAAGCTTCTCAGCCCAAGTGGCTATGAATGCTGAGAGGGCCTTTTCTTAGAAGTTTACATGGGAAGGAAAGCGCAAGCGCACATGACCAAAGACTCATTGAAGAAGTATTGTATGGTGTGCTACAATAAGATTAATTTGCAAAAATCTCTTTGGACCTCATATACACTATACGTACACTGTCTATATACCATGTTCTTTCAGTGCAGAAAGCAAGCAATGATGAAAGCAAAACGTTCCATAAACACCGGAAAAACACTTTTTCTGTTGTTTTTAGTGGCGTGAAAATGTGTAACCACTGATAACAACTGTTTTTTAAGATATTGAAAACACTGAAAAAACCCCACCAGAATTTACCAAAAATAGAAACTGAAAACAGGACAGCCTAAGTATCATTAAACTATGCCTTTGTAGAGAGAAGGAAAAACTATGCCTAATAAACTACACCTTATATGAACATCTTTCAAAATAGCTCTGTAAACGGCACGGGGTGTCCGTGCCACAAAGGAGTTGCACAGCCATATGCACAAATGTGAATGATATACACACGTATTCCATATTTACTCCAAATTCTTCCAGTTTTTATTCCAAGTTTTTCAAGTTCTTTTCCAATGTTTACACATTTTTTCACCATCACGTCAAAGATGCGAAGTTTTCATGTTTTTATGCGTCTTATTATTCTGAGAGTGCCCATCCAGGCTTAATCACAGACAATCATTTAAAACTTCATGGTTCCAAAACATTCAACCCAATGCATTTCGGTCCTCAAGACCTTCTTCGGGGGTATCTACAATATTAAAAAACATGTTTTAATAAACGCTCCATTTATACGAAAAGCGCTCCAACAAACTTTTAGACCAAGTGTCCCTCCCCCTTCATCGATACTATAACTAAATAAAGTGTATTGACTCTTATGCGCGCTGTTATCTCCCCCGTCCTGCAGTCTTTAAACACCCATAGGGACTGTCCCATTACACATGATAACAATGTGCCCTCTCGGTGAACCTCGCGCTCAAAAACCAATTTAAATAAATCTAAATATCCCATCTACTTAAAGTGTAACCCACATCTACCTTTCTGAATCCACAGTCGATCCTTCGTGCATCCCTGCTCCAACGTTCTGAGTATTAAACCACTCCCTCTTCTCTTCTCCCTTCTACTGCAAGCTAAGTTTCCTGTCCTCTGCGTAATGGTTTATAGCCTTCTCCACCCACCTGTGTTCATTTCTACATCACGTGGTTCGTCTGCCTCACCGTGTTTCTTAAAGTGCTCCTTCCCCCTCCCAAATTATCCGAAATGCATTGGGTTGAATGTTTTGGAACCATGAAGTTTTAAATGATTGTCTGTGATTAAGCCTGGATGGGCACTCTCAGAATAATAAGACGCATAAAAACATGAAAACTTCGCATCTTTGACGTGATGGTGAAAAAATGTGTAAACATTGGAAAAGAACTTGAAAAACTTGGAATAAAAACTGGAAGAATTTGGAGTAAATATGGAATACGTGTGTATATCATTCACATTTGTGCATATGGCTGTGCAACTCCTTTGTGGCACGGACACCCCGTGCCGTTTACAGAGCTGTTTAACTCAGGTGCTTGTTTGGGACGGAGCATGACGGAGTGCTGCACGCTAAGATTGAGAAAACATTGCAAAAAGCTTAAAAATGATAAAGCAAGGGTGTGCTGCAGGACTATTTACAGTGCATCTTTCAAAATACACATTTATAATTTATCTTTAACCAAATTTCTAAAAATACGAAGCATCATTCAGCTAATCCTTTGAATAGAGTTAAAAATATATATATGATTGTACAGACTATTTTTCCAAGAAACTTCAAGTACAATTAAATTAATTCCAATATACATCTCTACATCAATAATGTCAAATCTAATTTAAATAAACCTCAAAAATATATAACTCATCTTTCAAATAAATCTGTTGAATGAACAATTTCACACACTCAGACAGGATTTTCTTTTACACAAGGTCCATATAGATCACCAGACTCTGCAAGGTGAAACCAGTGAGGGCAAGATTTCCCTCTATTTTTTCATACAAATACACATAAGCAACAAATGACATTGCTTCCCAGAGATTTTCAAATTGAAAAACACATTTCCATTGGTTATAGATAATAATCACTTTCAACTGACTTCTTCACCCCTTCTGCTTAATACCAGTTTCCATAGCAACAGGTCATGCAACATTCAACTTAACTCCCAGGTCACAAGTTCACCACAGAATGTTGCAAATACCAACACGAAGTGTGGTTGCTTTTGCAAAACATGCCCTTATACTTTCTGCTGTACCTTTCAAACATTTTTGACTAACCAGTAAGAAACATACTTTTTAAACAAAGTAAAATGCACCCTTTTTTTGAATGTATAACCTCTTAAACAGCCAATAAAATCTCTACTTTCTTAAAAACAGCGTCTTCTCCACCATTTTAGATATCTCTCATTCTACCAACTGACTACCTCAGCTACAGACATCTTTTGATTACCTACAGAGATCCCTTCAAGAGGCTTTCAGGGTGGATTGTTGGGCACAGCTATGTATTCTGGTGCAAAAGGTATGCTGAACACAGCGGTATTGACAAAGACCTAGCTTTGCAAAATGTAGACATTAAATGGATTGGATAGAGAGGATTAAAGTGGTACCAATTGATGCCTTTGGTTAAAACCTTTTTGCATATCCAACCCCCTGACCTCATGATTGTGCACTGTGGTGGCAATGAACTAGGCACATTGACTGGAGTAGGTCTGGAAATGCTAATGAAGGACACTTTTGCAGAATTGATGTTGCTTTTCCCCCAAACTGTCTCTGTATACTCTAACATATGCCAAATACAGAAATGTAAGTGGTCCTATCAATTTTGTCCTCAGATTTAGAAAGCTAGAAAAATGTCAATAAAACTGTTTCTACCTACCTGAGAGACTAGAGAATGGGCTCCATATATAACAATAATCTACGTTTCCATATGGAGGGCATCTACAAGAGTGGCGGAGTACACTTTACTGATAAAAGGAACAGAGTGTTTCTCAACAACCTAAAGCTCTGCATCCGCACTTACATGTAGCTGCAAGAAACCCATAAATAAACAAAAGGGCTCTTTTTTAGAGCCAACCAATAACCCTGCAAATTCAAGCCGCGCACCCATCGCGTTCACACTAGGGGGGAGCACTGCGCACCCCTCGCGTTCACACCAGTGGCCACACTGGGAGCTGCGCACCCATTGTGTTCACACTAGGGGCTGCGCTGAGCACCATGCACCCCTCACATTCACACCCGAGGCCGCGCTGGGAGTCACGCACCCCCACGCTAACACCAGGGGGAACGCACTGGCCACTGCACTAGGGTCGCAACTCCCTTTTTGTTTTTTAAACCGTCCACTTTCATTAATTTACATTCGCCCCGGGGACCCCATCACCCGGGGCATGCCCAAATATTCTTTTTTTATATTTAAAAAAAACAGTGGCAGGCGGACTGCCACCCCCCCTCCCTGGCCATTTTGGGCCCCAGGGGCCCCATCCCCCGGGCCCTGCTTCACCGGTAGGAACCTTGGGGGAGCCCCAATGCCCCCACGGTCCCACCAGCTCCCTGCCTCCTGCGGGATCCGGCATTGCTTTTCCACACAGGGATCAGCTAACATGCAGCTCCCTGTTTGGAAAAGCAATCTGCTTTGGATTTTGGAAGAGAGACCAGGTTTCCCTGCTCTTGCTTCCAAAATCCAAAGCAAGTTTGCTATGACAGGGTGGGAGCTATGCTCCTGCCCTGTCATAGCAATCAGCAGTGTCCCAGGGGAAGGCACCCCAGGACACTGCAGGAGCCGGCCCTGGGGGGTGGAGGTCTCCAGGGCCATCAAGGGCTACAGGAGGGGGACCAAGAGGCCCCCTCCCATTATTTACATAGCCCCGGGGAGGTGGTAGTCCCCAGGGCTCGTGGATCAGTGACAGACCCCCTAATTTTCCTTATTATTGCCCCGTGGAGGTGGTGGTCCCAGGGGCGTGTAGGGGGGCTCGAGCCTAACCCTGGGCATAGTTCAATTAGTAGCGCTACGCGAAGTGCACTTCGCACTACGCAAGCTATGCGTAGCTATGCGAACTGCGTAGTGCACTGTGCAAAATGTTGTTCGCACTGATTGCACAGTGCCGGATGCTTGTCCGCACTGTGCAATCATTGCCAACCGCATCTTGCATAGTGCAAGTGGTCGTTTTCTGCAGCTCGAGTAGATTTGTACTCGCGCGGCAGCTTTCTCAAGGCGGACTGGTAGTTTCTCATCGTGAGCGGTCATGAGCATACGCGATCACTCGCAATGAGAAACCTGACCTTCCCGCGTTGAGAATCTCGCCGGGAGGTTTATTTTCCATGCTCGCGATCAGCAACTTGATGTTGCTGATCGCAAACGAGAAAAAAGTCTTGCCGGGATGTTACTTTGCTCGATCGCGGTCGCCAACTTGACGTTGAGAGCCGCAAGCATGCAAAAAAAGCCTGCTACGCATTTTTGCAATTTCGCGTAGTGCGTAGTTGCACAAACTACGCAAACTATGCGAGCGTAGCATAGTCCTACACCCAGGGTTACTCGAGCACCCCACAGGTTTAATTTTTTTTTTAAACGCCCCGGTGAGGTGGTGGTACCCAGGGCTGGGGGGCTCAGCAGGCCACCACAATTATAAATACCACATTGCCCCCAGGACCGGGCCCACCCGGGGGCCTCATTTAAATCAAGCGCAGGCTTCATTAAAAAAAAATAATGGGTGGGGTTCGAGGCGCTATCGTGCATTATTTCAAAAAAAATCTTTTTTTGCCCTTGGGGTTCCTTGTGGAACAGGCCTAAGGGGTCAGAGTGTCTTTTGACTCGATCCTACCGAGTCACAAAATGGCCACTAACAGTTCCCAGTTTGGAGTGTTGGCAGCCAATGAGAATGAAGCTTGTGCCTGGGAGGGTTCGCAAATCCACTGCGTCCCTATCTATCAAAATGTTTTCTTTTTCAAAATTCTCAGGTACTACTAAATGGATTTACACCATTTTAAAAAAGGGCTCTTTCTGAAACAAGACCTACCTTTTTGCCAAATTTGGTGTAATTCCATTCAGCAGTCCGGGCTGTAGCTGTGTCTAAAGTTTCCTAAGGAAAATTGAATGGGGAAAACATGTTTTGGGACCCCCCTTTTTCTCAGCCCCCACTTATCGAATCCCCCCGAAACTATCAAGACAGTAGCTGACCGGAGCGGGGCACTAGTTTTGAAAATTTTGCGAAGATTTGTCAACCGTCGCCAAAGTTATTGGAAAAACAAAAACGCTTTCCCGCTTTCCCTATGGAAACTAGGTCCTGACTATAACTACCTACTGGCGACCGTCAGTAAGTAATATATATACACACACAAACATTGCTTATATCTTTGGTGCAGGTTAACGAATTTTTACAAAATGTTCCCAAAAATTGTGCCGGTAGGTCTTATTGTACATGGAAAGTTTTGAGATGGAGGTGTAAAAAAAATAAATTTCCCATTGAGATTTTAGATCTGACTAAAGCCCAATTGGTATTTCACCAAATTTGGCAGCAAGCTGCATCTTGGTTCAGAAGGCGTGCTTTTTGTGATTTGATGTAAATCTATTCAGTAGTTTTGGAGATATTAATGAAAATACAAATTTGTATGTCTAGAGGTGCAAATCCTTTGCAATTAGTACACTACGCTTTGCAAATCCATGCACTAACAGCAAAGATTTGATTGGCTGGCTGCAACTTGTGTACAAAGTTGCATCTGCCACTTTATATAATTGGACATGGTCCTGGGGCCGCAAAATAAATACTGAATGTTATATAAGGGGTCAGAGTAGAGGTACACTGCTCCATGGAAGTGATAAAGGATCTTTGAGGGACACCTTATGTGTATAACACGCCAAAAATGCTTTATTACCATGTTCGATATTTGTAAAATTGTAGTGACACTCATTGTGGCCCTGATTGAACATCACGAATGATTCGCAAATATCACTGAAAAAATTGCAAACAAAATACTGATACTCAGACACTAATGTACTCACTCAGGGAGCACCTCTCACTGTTACATCCACTTAAACACCCAGTCAGAGACTCACACACTCACTGACAGGCCCACTCAGCTGCTCGCGCACCCACTCAAAGACCCACTCAGAGACTCATGCACCCACTAACAAACCCACTCAGAAACTCCTGCACCTACTCACAAGCCCACTCATACACTCATGTGCCCACTTGCAGACCCACAAAGAGACTTATGTCCCCTCTCAGAGACCCAGTCAGACATGAGTACACCCACTCACAGACACAGTAAGATACTCATACACCCACTCACAGACCCACTCAGACACTTACACACCCACTCAAATTCCCACTCAGACACTGACGCACCTACTCACAGACCCACTCATACACTAACACACCCACACAGAGATCCAGTTAGACATGAATACACCTACTCACAGACCCATTTAGAAACTCATGCACTCACTCACTGACCCACTCACTGATGCTCTCACTCACAAACCCACTCAGTCACTGACACACCCACTCACAGATGCACTCAGAGACTCATGCACTCACTTACAGACACAGTCATGCACCCACTCAGAGACCCACTCTGATACTTACATGGCCTCTCACAGACTGACTCAGAGACTGATGCACCCACTCATAGACCCAGTCAGGCACCTCACATACCAAGTCACATACCCACTCAGACACTCATGCGCCCACTGTCATACCAACTAAGACACTCATGCACCCAGTCACAGACACTCATGCACCCACTCACAGACCCACTCAACCCCTGATGCTCCCACTCACAGACCAACTCAAACACTAATGCACCCACTCATAGACCTACTCAAAGACTAATGCACACGCTCACAGACCCACTCAGACACTCATGCACCCTCTCACATACCAACTCAGATACTCACTCTGAGACCCACTCAGGCACTCACACACCCATTAGCTCACCCATACAGCCAATTACACACACACTCCTATATTGACTCACACTGACTCAGCAATACATAGAGCCACTAACACACCCATCCTCTAAGATTGCAAGTTACAGTTTCATTAACAAAATTTAAAAAGAACGTAAAAAGTCACTAAAAACAAAGGTTACAGGGAAGCTACAGTTAGGAAAATCATTAATAAATTCACATAAAATAACAAAATGTAACAGGAAAGTTAAAGGTAGATTTTTTTTAAGTAGACATTCACTGACAAAACCAAAGGTTACAGGAACGTTATGATTTGGAAATAGAATTTAGAAAATCCTAGTAATTTACTAAAACACCAAAGGTTACAGGGACCTTATAATTAGGTTCAGAGTTTACACACACCTAACCATAGATATTCCGCAGTTATAGTAAGAGTTATCACAAGTAACTATAACTCATGTCCTAAGGTACCTATAACTCGTTCACACACCATGCACTGTTTTCTCTTCAATAATTTTATAGCAAATGTTACAGTGATATTATATAACGATGTCCCAGAAGATGTAATGAGTGATGACACGCGGATTGCTTTATAACGCTGTTACTGCAGATATTTTTTAAATCCTGTATATATTTTAACTGCTACTGTTTTAATTTGCGGGAACCAAAGTCCGCTACAGGGCAACAATTTCTCAGCACCGAGGCGTGCTTCTCTTACCCCCTCATCCCGGCGTGGCCAATTACGGGCTGACGACGCGGGACAGGGGCGCCATCTTGGAGGGAGGAAGGGTTGGCGGTCCAGTGGCAGGACGCCTCCCGCCCTCCCGGATACTTAAGGAGCTGTTTCCTTAGGCTCGCTGTACTTGTTACTCTCCCCTGAGGCGAAAAGCCGGGGGTTCTTTACACTTTTCTTTGCTGAAGCGCACAGACACGCGGATTGCTTTATAACGCTGTTACTGCAGATATTTTTTAAATCCTGTATATATTTTAACTGCTACTGTTTTAATTTGCGGGAACCAAAGTCCGCTACAGGGCAACAATTTCTCAGCACCGAGGCGTGCTTCTCTTACCCCCTCATCCCGGCGTGGCCAATTACGGGCTGACGACGCGGGACAGGGGCGCCATCTTGGAGGGAGGAAGGGTTGGCGGTCCAGTGGCAGGACGCCTCCCGCCCTCCCGGATACTTAAGGAGCTGTTTCCTTAGGCTCGCTGTACTTGTTACTCTCCCCTGAGGCGAAAAGCCGGGGGTTCTTTACACTTTTCTTTGCTGAAGCGCACAGACACGCGGATTGCTTTATAACGCTGTTACTGCAGATATTTTTTAAATCCTGTATATATTTTAACTGCTACTGTTTTAATTTGCGGGAACCAAAGTCCGCTACAGGGCAACAATTTCTCAGCACCGAGGCGTGCTTCTCTTACCCCCTCATCCCGGCGTGGCCAATTACGGGCTGACGACGCGGGACAGGGGCGCCATCTTGGAGGGAGGAAGGGTTGGCGGTCCAGTGGCAGGACGCCTCCCGCCCTCCCGGATACTTAAGGAGCTGTTTCCTTAGGCTCGCTGTACTTGTTACTCTCCCCTGAGGCGAAAAGCCGGGGGTTCTTTACACTTTTCTTTGCTGAAGCGCACAGACACGCGGATTGCTTTATAACGCTGTTACTGCAGATATTTTTTAAATCCTGTATATATTTTAACTGCTACTGTTTTAATTTGCGGGAACCAAAGTCCGCTACAGGGCAACAATTTCTCAGCACCGAGGCGTGCTTCTCTTACCCCCTCATCCCGGCGTGGCCAATTACGGGCTGACGACGCGGGACAGGGGCGCCATCTTGGAGGGAGGAAGGGTTGGCGGTCCAGTGGCAGGACGCCTCCCGCCCTCCCGGATACTTAAGGAGCTGTTTCCTTAGGCTCGCTGTACTTGTTACTCTCCCCTGAGGCGAAAAGCCGGGGGTTCTTTACACTTTTCTTTGCTGAAGCGCACAGACACGCGGATTGCTTTATAACGCTGTTACTGCAGATATTTTTTAAATCCTGTATATATTTTAACTGCTACTGTTTTAATTTGCGGGAACCAAAGTCCGCTACAGGGCAACAATTTCTCAGCACCGAGGCGTGCTTCTCTTACCCCCTCATCCCGGCGTGGCCAATTACGGGCTGACGACGCGGGACAGGGGCGCCATCTTGGAGGGAGGAAGGGTTGGCGGTCCAGTGGCAGGACGCCTCCCGCCCTCCCGGATACTTAAGGAGCTGTTTCCTTAGGCTCGCTGTACTTGTTACTCTCCCCTGAGGCGAAAAGCCGGGGGTTCTTTACACTTTTCTTTGCTGAAGCGCACAGACACGCGGATTGCTTTATAACGCTGTTACTGCAGATATTTTTTAAATCCTGTATATATTTTAACTGCTACTGTTTTAATTTGCGGGAACCAAAGTCCGCTACAGGGCAACAATTTCTCAGCACCGAGGCGTGCTTCTCTTACCCCCTCATCCCGGCGTGGCCAATTACGGGCTGACGACGCGGGACAGGGGCGCCATCTTGGAGGGAGGAAGGGTTGGCGGTCCAGTGGCAGGACGCCTCCCGCCCTCCTCAACAGGATATAAAATAATGGGGTCATTCCGTCCGCGCAGCGGGCGGGCGCAGCGGGCGCGCCGGCGGCGCGCCGAAGGCGCGCCAAAGGCGGGCCCGTCTGCGCCCGTCCGCGCCAGACACGGGCCTAGGGCCACCCCCCCTGGTCAAAACGTCCACGCAAGCCTCATCGCCTACCCACGCTCGGCTCTGATGGACCTACGGCCGCAAACTTCGCAACAGTGTACAAGGTACAGCCCTGACTCTTTGCTATTAAAAACGGATTTGCAATGTAAATACTGTCAAATGTGCACCCCTATATTAAATAAAGGAATAGATGGCGAAAACGGGAATACAACAAATCAAATGTTTAAAATAGCCCTGATTAATGTGCGCTCCTTACCTAAACACAGGCAAGAGGTAGCCGATGTACTCACTGACAGGAACATAGATGTGATGTTCCTGACAGAGACCTGGCTGGACAAAGCCTCGGACCCAGACCTCGTGATAGCCGTTCCACCTGGATACAACTGCTACAGACTAGATAGAAGCGGCAAACGAGGTGGTGGGGTTGCAATAATTGCCCGTGACTTTTTTAAAATCCGCACTACTGCCCTACCTTTAAAGGCATGTGAGGCGCTCCAATTCGATATCTATCTCTCACCTTCATATAATTTCAAAGGTACACTACTTTATAGAAGACCAGAAACCAGGGCAGATTTCCTGGCAGAAATACTCACTATTCTGGAAACCTCTGGCACAGAGAACTCAACAACTCTGTTAGGTGACTTTAATTTCCATTTGGAATGTGGCGAAGACAAGGACACCATTTCATTGCACTCTGAAATGGAGGTCTTTGGGCTAGCTCAGCTGGTGAAAGGACCTACCCATAAGGCAGGCCACACCTTAGATGGTATCTTTACCAACTTGGAAAATATATCAGTGTCTGATATCTTACCCATGACATGGTCTGATCACTATTTGGTTTTGGCAACCATTCAAATGAGCAAGGTTAAAACACCCTCTATATCCGCTCCGAGAGAATTGTTTAAGGTCTGGAAAGATATCAATATTCCTTGCTTTAACGAGGCATTATTGAACTCCACTCCTAAATGGGCTGATGACCCAGATACCGCCGTCGAACAATATTACACATGGATAGGCCAGGCGGCTAACAAACTGGTACCCGAAAAAAGAATGTCCAGAAATAGAAATACCCCTTCAGCCCCTTGGTACACTGAAGAACTCAAAAAACTGAAACAGCAATGCCGAAACAAAGAAAGAATATGGAGAAAAAATTATGACAATAAGGATAAGATAGTGTACAAGGAACTCTTAACTCAATATAAGCTCCTAATAATAGAGACAAAAAAGAAGTTTTATACAGAGCAAATTGAAAGCGCCAAAAACTCACATAAAAAGCTTTTCGAAATAACTAAACATCTTGCGGGATGTGCCCCAGATCTTAACCCCCCTTGCTCACAAGAGTTCTGTGATTCTCTAGCAACATTCTTCTTCACCAAAGTAAATGATATATTCTCAGCATTTAACCAAGGTGAAGATCAAAGAACTGGGAAAACAAATACTTCCCCTCCAAGTAATACCCTTTCATGCTTTGCAGAGGTAACAGAGGCCAATATCAAAGATATCGTGAAAACCATTAAATCTGGATCAGCCTTGGACCCTTGTCCTATAAATACCCTTCGGTCATTAATAGATACTGTAATTCCAGCCATCACTCAAATGACCAATCTCATTTTCCACACAGGAGTCTTCCCTAATCAGCTGAAGAAAACATTACTCAAACCACTCCTGAAGAAACCTGGCTTGGACAAAGCAGAATTAAAAAACTACAGGCCTATAGCTAACCTACCTTTTATCGCGAAGGTAATTGAGAAAGCTATGAACGTGCAACTTGCCGGATTCATCGAGCAATACCATCTGCTCGATGAAACACAATTCGGGTTCCGTAAATATCACGGGACAGAAACAGCCCTCATAAAGGCAGCAGACGATATTCGTCTAATTAGAGACCAAGGGGGCTCTGCACTTTTGGTGCTCTTAGACTTATCAGCTGCCTTCGACACGGTTGACCATAAGATCTTAGTCAACCGTGTCGAAAGGATGGGCGTGCAAGGCACAGCGAAAGACCTAATAGCGTCTTTTCTAGCAGAAAGATCCCAGGCAGTCATACTGGGCCAGTATGAATCTGCTGAATTATCACTGCCGTGTGGAGTTCCACAGGGTTCATCCCTTAGTCCGACACTATTTAACATCTATGTGTCGGACCTCGCAAATACCATCAAAGCGCATGGGATGAACCTAACCTCATACGCGGATGATACTCAGCTGATACTGGCTGTCAGAAATGACGGGGAAACAGTGGCGGAAAATTTCAAGACAGGTATGCTGGCCATCGGAAAATGGATGTCCGAAAACTGCTTGAAATTAAATTCCGACAAAACCGAGGTGGTCATTTTTGGCCACCTCTGTCCAAGCTGGTCCCCCACTTGGTGGCCTTCATCTTTTGGAGCTGTACCTGAACCAGCTACGAAAGTGAGAAACCTGGGTGTCATCTTTGATGACAACCTAAATTTCATGGCTCACGCAAACCAGACAGCATCCAATGCCTTCTACAAGCTACGGTTGGTAAGGAAGATTCTTCCGTTTCTCCCTACCAATGTAGGAAAGACATTGGTTAGCGCAATGGTCCTGTCAGCACTGGACTATTGCAATGGCTTGTTCGCAAATGCCCAAACGAAAACAATCAGGAAGCTGCAGACAATCCAGAATGCAGCAGCCAGACTTCTCCTCAACATTCCTAAATTCAAACCTATTTCTGAGTCCTTGAGGAGTCTTCACTGGCTACCTGTTAGGAACCGAATTAAGTTCAAGACGCTATGTATCGTCTATAAAGCACGGCACCATCAAGCGCCTCAGTTCCTATGTGACCATCTCGTCCCGTACATTCCTACTCGAATGCTACGATCTGCAGGACAGAACGACCTGATTGTGCCTCGAACCAGACTGGTCAACTGGGGAGATAGACGTTTTTTAGTCACCGCCCCAAGATTGTGGAACATGCTTCCACAAAACATAAGGTCAAGTCCAAATTTATTATCCTTCAGAAAGAAACTGAAAACTTGGCTATTTAACCTCTGAAACTATACAGATCATATAGGAGAGTAATTCAGTACAGCGCCGAGACGCCTGCGGGCATTTGTTCGCGCTCAATAAATGCCAAAAATAAATAAATAAATAAATGTAATATGTGGGGTAATTAGCAGTCTATGGCGAGGGAGTTGTTATAGTTCCCCTGTGGCATGAGTCATAGTGTGTGACAGTTGGTTGGCTGCCCAGGCTCTGAGGCCAACCCCCACATGCAGCCAAACACATGCCACAGTTGCCTTTTAGCAGTGCACAGCCGGAAGGTGGCCAGCCCCACCCATGTAGCCAACCAAGTTAGACATGAATACACCCACTCATAGACCCATTCAGACACTTATGCACCCACTCACTGACCCATTCACTGAGGCACTCACTTACAGACTCACTCAGATACTAACATAACCACTCACAGATGCACTCAGATACTCATGCATTCACTTACAGACACATTCATGCACCCACTCACAGACCCACACTGGCACTCACATGCCAACTCACAGACCAACTCAAAGACTGATGTACCCACTCACAGACTCAGCCAGACACCTCACATATCAAGTCATCACAGACCCATTCAGACACTTATGTGCCCACTTTCACACCAACTCAGACACTCATGCACCCAGTCACAGGCCCACTCAGACACTCATGCACCCACTCACATACCAACTCAAACAGTAATGCACCAACTAATAGACCCACTCAAATACTAATGCACCTACTCACAGACCCACTCAGACACTAATGCACTCTCCCACACATCCACTCAGATACTAAGAGACGCACTCAGGCACTCACTCACACACCCACTCTGACACTCACATACCCATGAACTCACCCATACAGCCAATTACCCACCCACTCACACACTCTTATATTGACTCACACCCACTCAGCAATACATAGAGCACTAAAACACCCATCCTCTAAGATTGCAGGTAGGCTGCAGTTACATTAACAATTTTTTTTAAAACTGAAAAATTCACCAAAAAAACAAAGGTTACAGGGAAGTTAGGGGTTGAAAAAAAACATTAAAAAACATTGACATTCACTGACAAAACCAAAGGTTACAGGGATTTTATAATTTGGAAATAGAATTAAGAAAATCTTAGAAATTAACTAAAACGCCAAAGGTTACAGGGATGTTATATTATGTTCTGATTTTACACACACCAAGTCATAGAAATTCAGCAGTTACAGTTAGAGTTATCTCAAGTAACTATAACTCATGTCCAAAGGTAACTATAACTCATTGCCCCCACCATGCACAGTTTTCTCATCAATAATTTCATAGCAAATGTTGCACTGATATTATATAATGATGTCGCAGAAGATGTAATGAGTGAGGAAATATGTAGGGTAATTAGCAGTCTATGGCAAGGGCATGTGTTATGGTTCCCTTATGGCATGAGTCATGGTGTTTGAGAGGTGGTTGGCCGCAGGGCCTGGCCTTTGGCCAGGGCCTGCGGCCAACCCCCACATGCAGCCAACCCCATGCCACAGATGCCTTTTGGCAGTGCACAGCAAGAAGGTGATCAGCCCCACACATGTAGCCAACCCCACGCTGCACATGGCCTTTGTAGGAGAGTAGGGTCTGCTTCCTATGGCCAACCCCACTTTTTTGCTGTGATTCTCTGGTTTTTCGACTTTAGTGTGGCTGTGGGCCTGATAATCAGACCCACAGCCCAGCTGTTCTCTCTCTAAATTGATACCATGTACTTTAGGTACATACCAGATTGGTTACTGGGTCACCCTTGTGAGCCCCTGTATAGTGTACTCTAGGTACCCAGGGCATAGGTGCACCTTAGGCCTACCAGGCGCTGCAGCATGTATTGTGCCACCCCTGGTTTGCCTTCCAAACTGACACCATAGGTCTGTTCACACAGCCTGGGTAAGGTGGTGTAATCACCCCTTACTTAGATATAGTTAGTTAGACGATTTGCAGTTGATTTTTCCTCTTGATACCTCTTCCTCCTCCCTCACCAACTTTCAAACCACCATGCTATACATCTCTGACTGGATGGCTCACAGCCAGCTCAAGCTAAATCCTACTAAGACGGAACTTGTGGTGGTTGGTGGGCCGGCCAATCCTTGGAATGATAGCTATTGGCCCCACTCTCTTGGCGCCCCCCCCCCCTGCCCTGTCAGCTCTGTGAAAAGCCTTGGAGTAGTCATCTCAGGTGATTTATCCATGAAGTCTCAGATCTCTGCGGTTACATCATCCTGCTTCTTCCATCTACGCAGGATACGCAAGATCTGTAGATTTCTCACCAGAGAGGCACTCATTTTAGTCGTCTTGGCTCTTGTCATCTCCAGGGTTGACTTCGCTAACATCTTATACGTGGGGATTCCCGCCTACCAGCTCCAGAGGCTTCAACTGATACAGAATCAGGCAGCCCGCTTGGTTTTCCACCAGCCCAAGCATCAGCACGTTTCACCACTACTGCGGAGCCTTTACTGGCTTCCAGTGGCCAAACGTTGTACCTTTAAACTCGGATCCACTATCTTCAAAGCCCTTTACAATCTTGCACCGGCTTTTATCTCTTCCAACTTAAAGCGGTACATACCAACACGATATCTATGCTCCTCTGCCGACAATCTCCTGTGCATCCCTCAAGTCCATCGTAAGAAACATGGTGGTCTCTGTTTTTCCTTTTTAGCCCCCTCATTTTGGAACTCCCTTCCTCCCTCTTTCCGTCACTGCCCTTCCTACGAATGCTTTCGCAAGACATTGAAGACGTTCCTCTTCAAAACTGCTTTTGAGTAATCTTTGGCCCTTGCCCGTCACATCTGTTATGAGCGCCAAGAAACCGTTTCGGTGAACGTGCGCGGTATAAGAATTTTTAACATAACATATAGTATACCTATATCTACCTTTACATATAGACACATATACACCTATAAGCCACTCCTATGGTAGACCTCGACAATCCTGGAGGCAGAGTGCTTGGTTTTATGTGAGCGGGTGTCCTAGCATGAGCTGAGCCCCTCTGCAGCTTTCGGAGCCATCTCCTTATAGCTGTTCTATGATATAGCCATACCATATACTCTTAAGGGCATTATAATCCTCGCGGTTAATGCTAACTTTGGTTTGGCTTTATCAAAATATGTTGTGTAAGGTGTCAAACACTTTGGAATACTACCCCCCTGCCAGTCCTGTCAGCGGGGGTAGCATTCCACCCTTCTAGAGGGAGAAGACATGTAGTTACTGCTTTACCCGGTTAAAGTTAAACAGAGCCTCAGTATCACAAAATGGATGCTGCTGCCACAGACACAAGTCTGACCTCCTGCTGCTGGACGAAACTCCGGCAGGGGAGGCCTGGATAATAGGTTTCCTGTCCAGGGAGGTGCCAGCACCTCCCCAGACAGGGTTTTAGGTATTGGGGCAGGGAGGGCTGCATCAGCAGATGCTTTTCTAGACACTGCCTGGGGCACACAAGGTGCTCCATGCATAGCCCAGTTCAAACGGGTTGCTGGGGCACACAGCCCCAGCTCAGGCGTGAAACTGGACAAAGGGAAAGGGGTGTAACCACCCCCTTCTCAGGTCCAACCATAAGAGGGACCTAGTAAGCTAATCCAGACCCCATTCTTAGTATAAGTATAGGAGCTGTGTCCCTGGGACTTTAGATTATCCTAAATCTTTGAAAGATATATCTTGGACCTTCGACATTCCATTCTGACTGGAAGATGGAAGACATCTCCTTTGTGGTGAAGGAGTGACCACCCTGTGCAAACAGGCACTAACAGCAACTTCGCTGGTCTGCAGTTTCAAGGCTCCCGTCGGAACTCGAAGACTCTGCAATTCAAGAACTGGACTTCCAGACTTCTCTGACCTCGATCCATATCCACAGCAAAGCTGAGACCCGTGGCGGACACGAGAGATGTGGGACCCGACATCTTGGACATCCTGCATTTTGCTACCTGCACTCCTTTCCTGAAGCCTCAGTAAGTTATACATTGGGGTATGAGAAGCCCCACCGCCCGAGCACCATTTGCCCCGAAGCCCAGGCCCCAACACTCCGCGAGTGTCCTGTGGGCCCCGCCTTTGCATTTGAGCTCGACGCGTCTTCCCGGTTCCTTGCTTGTTGGCTAGTGAGCTGCCTGAAGACGCCATCTTGAATCTAACTTGCTTTCCTGGTTGCTCCAGGCTTTCTCCAGCGCCTGGTCATCGTCGATGCCTCCTGGACCTCGTGGCTGAAGAGACAAACTCACCTTCTTCACCTTCAAGCACCCGACATTGCCTTGTTCCTTCCTGATACTGTCCTGGTCACTGGCTAGTGACCCAGACTCTGTCCCCTCTGCTTTCAGGTTCTTCACATCTCTGATCCACCCTTAGATCCACCCGGACACTTTCCCTCTGGTCGCCTGCAGCACTTCTTTGCAGCTCTCCATAGAAAACGACGACGAAACCCGACACGAAAAGACACCTATGCACCCGGCTTCCCTGGGTGAGGTAACACGAGTACTCCGGTGCTCCCGTGGGTCTTGACTCTCGAACTGTCCTAGTTTAACAGGGTACCATCCTAGTCCATTCGGAAGTGTCCTTAAATTGTATATTTGTAACTTTTACGAGCTCCATAGAAAGTCAATGGTAACCCGCATCTGTGTTTAGACACTGCACGCGTCTCCCGTGGGCCTCCTACTTCCTATCCTTTAGTTGAGTAGAGTAGCCCCAGTGATTCCAAAGGCCCCAGGCCTGCTTTCTAATTCTCTCGTGGTACTTATACCACTTTCTTAGTATATGGTTTGTGAGGCCCGAGGGCATAACGTATACTGTGCAACTTATCGTATATTAACTGTGTGACTTGTATTGTATTTTTACCTCTGACCTCATAAAGAGTGCAGAGGGGTTGTGTTTAGATTAAATACATATTTATTTGATATATACCTCGTGTGGTGTCCTTTCATTTGGTATTCAAGGGATTATATATGGTTAAACAACTTGCTTAACTCGCCTACTGAAGTCTTAGCCTTAAGACTGCTGGTTCATGCTACCACCAATAGCTTTCTATAAGGTTGACTTTACAACCACCATCAATAAGGGTTGATTAGACTGGTGCAAGGTGCCCACTAGAACTAGTCGACATCATATGCCAGGCTAACTTCTCACATTGGTGTGCAGCGGTTGGGATAAGAGCTTGCAATTTGTTTTACCACATAATCTTGAGATATCATCTGAAAGATCATACCTGTAGGTACATATAAATAAAGTTTTATATATACATAAGTCATACTGAACTTAGTAGTTGTAGGTGGTAAGGGCTTAGCACCCCCTGACTACAACTCCTAGATGGGTTCTAGCAGGAAATCAAATAGTGTAGGTAGGTGCACACACCACACCTCACTAGAAATGTCCTTGGAAGCAGGGCCTAGTGGACCTCTGGTAGAAGACAACCTAAGGTTGCATTCTAAATATGACACATCACTTTTCAAGAACTGAGAAGTTTGTGTTCAGTCAGAAGACTGAGACAAGGACAGAGTCCAACCTTTAACTACCTGGTAGATATCTTAGTGGCTCATGATGTAGAGAATGCATCAGACCCAGGTAACCAAGGTAGTAGAGAGGAGGGCCATCCCTCCTCAGATGAAAATAATACTGGGGAGGATCCAGTGGTCTCTGATGAGGAAGTCAATGCTGGCCAGGATGAGGTTGATGAACCTGACCTGGGCAACACAGGACTATCTGGAGGTGGAGAGGGCCTTGGTATGCCCCCCCTCTAACTTTCCAAATAGGCTTAACAGTAGAAACAGAAGGCACAGATCACTTTCCAGTGGCTCTGATCATTCTGATTCCTCAGTAGGGTCCAGTGCCTCTGCTCAGAGGAGGATGACTTCCCCTCAGAGGAGAGAGCACAAAGCTAGAATGAAAGAGGTCAAGCTGAGGATCAAGAGGCAAGAAGTTGCCCTTGCAAAAGAGACCCTAGCTCTTGAAAGAGAGAAGAAATTGTGTGGGCTTGAGCCCACTGGTGGCAGCATAATTCTTAGAGATAGGGAAAGGTCTCATGACCATAGAAACCTGAACAAGATTGTCCCTTCCTATCAGATTGGGGATGACATCCACAAATGGATAACTGCTTTGGAGAGGGCTTGCAAAGTAAAGCAGGTACCCCAAAGTCAGTGGTCAGCAATCGTGTGGCTCTCCTTTGCAGACAAAGGAAGAGACAAGCTCCTCACTGTAAGAGAAGATGATGCTAACAACTACTATGTCCTGAAGAGTGCTCTGATAGATGGGGTTGGCCTAACCACTAAGCAGTACAGGTTAGTGTTCAGAGATACCCAAAATACACCGGCTCAGGACTGGACTGATTTTGTAGATTGTGCTACTAAGGCTCTGGAAGGCTGGTTACTGGGCAGTAATGTAAGTGACTATACAGGATTGTATAATCTGATCAGAGAGAACAAATTCTTAACAACTGTCAAAACCAGTTATTGCATCAGCACTTGGTTGACTCTGATCTGACCTATCCCCAAGAATTGGGAAAGAAGGCAGACAAATGGGTCAGAACCAGGGTGAAGCAGAAGGTACAGAACCAAGGTGGTGATCAGAAGAAGCAAGACCAAAAGGGTGGGGAGAAAGCAAAAGACCAGAAGTCTTCTTAAGGTCCCCAAAAAGCTTCTAATGGTGGGGGTTCCCAACAATCTAAGAAGAAAGAAGGCCAAAAGAAACCATGGTGCAAGTTTTGTAAAAGTAATACTCACTGGACCAGTGATTGCATCAAGACGGAGGCAGCTCCAGCCACCATTGCCCCTAAGGCAACTGTTCGCCCATGTCCAGCTCCAAGTGGTGGTTCTCCACAGAAGGGTGTAGTAGGGTTAACCCTGGGAACTGAGATGGATTCTGGCCTAGTCAGAATACCAACGCAAGCTTTTTTGATCTGTGATGGGAACACAATTCTGTCCTCTACTGTCAGTCCCAATAACTTGGGCAAGTACAGACAAACTCCTTTGATTAATGACAAAGTGGCTCAGACCTACAGGGACACATGTGCTAGTGTCACAATGGTGACACCTGGCTTTGTGGACCCTGGACAGATCACACTAGGGGAAAAGTACCTAGTGACCAATGCTAGCAATGTCACTCCCACTGACAGTATGGCAATTGTTAATTTCTCCTAGGGAGGGGTAACTGGCCTCAAAAATATTGTGGTTAGCTCAGACCTCCCTGTAGAATGTTTGATTGGAAATGACCTGGAGACTTCAGCTTAGGCTGAAGTGGAGTATAGGACCCATGCAGAAATGTTAGGGATATCAGCACATGTCCCTGCTGTGACTAGGTCACTGGTCAGAAATTGTAACACTGAACAGGCACTGGATTCTGGAACAATGGACCAGTTGCCTACCAGGAGAAGAAGCAGTAGGGTTAAGGCAGTGCCTTCCCCCTTGCCTCAGGAAGAGGATCAGCCTTAACAGAAAGCTGATTGTGAGTCCCAGGAGGAAACTGTTCTAGAAGAGCTTGAGCCTGATCAGGTTGAGTTTTTTGGGACAGGGGGTCCCTCCAGGGCAGATCTGAGGCAGGCGCAGTTGGACTGCCCTTCTCTTGAACCCCTCAGACAGCAAGCTGCTGCTGAGGCTGCAGGGAATGCTAGTGGGACCCACAAAGTTTACTGGGATGATGGGCTCCTGTATTCAGAGGCTAGAGACCCCAAGCCTGGAGCTTCCAGGATGTTGGTCATACCTTTGGCATTCAGGGGCTTCCTTCTCACACTAGCCCATGATATTCCCCTTGCAGGACATCTTGGTCAGAACAAGACTTGGGACAGGCTTGTCCCTCACTTTGACTGGCCTCATATGTCAGAGGATAAAGAGGAGTTTTGTCACTCCTGTGTTATCTCCAAGCCAGTGGAAAATCAGGTGGCACCACAAAGGCCCCCCCTTATACCACTACCTGTTGTGGGGGTTCCCTTTGAACGTGTAGGGATTGACATTGTTGTACCAATGGATCCCCAAACAGTCTCTGGGCACAGATTTATTCTGGTGGTAGTGGATCATGCCACCAGATACCCAGAAGCCATTCCCCTAAGGACCACAACAGCACCTGTTGTGGCAAGAGCCCTCCTGGGAGTTTTCTCAAGAGTGGGCTTTCCGAAGGAGGTTGTCTCAGGCAGAGGTGCAAACTTTATGTCTGGATGTCTGACTGCAATGTGGAAAGAGTGTGGAGTGAGCTACAAGTTCACCACACCCTATCATCCACAGTGAAATGGTCTAGTTGAGAGATTCAACAAGACCATAAAGGGCATGATTAAGGGTCTCCCTGAAAAGCTTACGCGGAGATGGGACATCCTGCTGCCCTGCCTTTTGTTTGCTTACAGAGAGGTCCCACAGAAGGGGGTTGGCTACAGCCCTTTTGCACTTCCGTTTGGGCATCCTGTAACAGGACCCCTGTGTCTGGTAAAGGAGGGATGGGAGTTACCTCTCAAACCTACCAAACAAGACATTGTGGATTATGTACTTGGTCTCCGATCCAGGATGGCCGAGTACATGAAAAAGGCATCCAAAAACCTTGAGGCTAGTCAGGAATTGCAAAAGGCCTGGCATGACCAAAAGGCTGTGCTGACTTTTTACCAGGCAGGACAGAAAGTGTGTGTGTTGGAGCCTGTGGCCTCAGCAGCTCTCCAAGACAAGTGAAGTGAACTCCACACTTTTGTTGAACAGAAGGGAGAAGGCACCTATTTAGTTGACCGTGACGCTCGCAGGAGCCCCCACAGGGTGCTTCATGTGAACAGAGTGAAACCATATGTTGACAGGGCAGACATAGGCTTAATTATGGCTACTGATGAGGGACAGGGGGAAAAGAGTGACCCTCTCCCAGACCTGCTCGCTCAGAACCCTGATGATGGTTCAGTTGATGGTGTAGCCTTGGCAGACAGCTTCACTGACCAACAGCAGCAGGGCTGCAGACAAGTTCTACAGTCCTACAGATATATGTTTTCTTTGACTCCAAGTCAGACTACCTGGTGCACTCCTGAAGTGGACACTGGAGACAGTCTGCCTGTTAAAAGTAAGATTTACAGACAACCTGATCATATCAGGGACTATATCAGGACAGAGGTCCAAAATATGTTGGATTTGGGAGTCATTGAGCCCTCAGAGAGCCCATGGGCCAGTCCAGTAGTCCTGGTGCCTAAACCTCACACCCAAGATGGTAAGAGAGAGATGAGGTTTTGCGTGGATTACAGAGGCCTCAATGCTGTCATTAGGACAGATGCCCATCCAATACCCAGGGCAGATGAACTCATTGACAGATTGGCATCTGCCAAGTTTTTGAGTACATTTGACCTGACAGCTGGCTACTGGCAGATCAGACTAGCTGATGATACAAAGCCAAATACAGCATTTTCAACCCCTGGTGGGCATTATCAGTTTGTGGTGATGTCCTTTTGTCTGCATAATGCACCTGCCACATTCCAAAGGTTGGTGAACCAAGTCCTTTCAGGTCTGGATGACTACTGTGCAGCTTATCTAGATGACATTGCTGTCTTTAGCTCCACTTGGGAAGATCACCTGATCCACCTGAAGAATGTTTTGGAGGCCCTGCAAAAGGCAGGCCTAACTATCAAGGCTACCAAGTGCCAGATAGGGCAGAGTCAGGTTGTATACCTGGGCCACCTTGTAGGTGGAGGCCAGGTTCAACCATTGCACAGCAAGCTCCAGACCATAACGGACTGCTCCAACCACCCAGACTCAGGTTAGAGCTTTCTTGGGCCTGACTGGGTACTACAGGAAATTTGTCAAGGGGTATGGTTCTATAGTGACACCCCTTAATGACTTAACTTCCAAGAAAATGCCCAAGAAAGTTCAGTGGACAGTCAGCTGTCAAAAGGCATTTGATGACCTAAAGTAGGCCATGTGCACTGATCCTATTCTGCAAAGTCCAGACTACTCCAAAGAATTCATTGTTCAAACAGATGCTTCTGAGTTGGGGGTAGGTGCTGTGCTTTCGCAACTGAATAAAGATGGTCCAGACCAGCCAGTAGCTTTTATTAGCAGAAGGCTGACCCTTAGAGAGAAACGTCGGTCAGCTATTGAGAGGGAGGCCTTTGCTGTGGTTTGGGCCCTGAAGAAGCTGAGGCCATACTTGTTTGGTACTCACTTCAAGATTCAGACTCCGCAGAAAGTCAATGGTAACCCGCGTCTGTGTTTAGACACTGCACGCGTCTCCCGTGGGCCTCCTCCTTTCTATCCTTTGGTCGAGTAGAGTAGCCCCAGCGAATCCACAGGCCCCAGGCCTGCTTTCTAATTCTCTCGTGGTACTTATACCATTTTCTTAGTATATGGTTTGTGAGGCCCCTAGGGCATAACGTATACTGTGCAACTTATCGTATATTAACTGTGTGACTTGTATTGTATTTTTACCTCTGACCTCATAAAGAGTGCAGAGATGTTGTGTTTAGATTAAATACATATATATTTGATATATACCTCTTGCGGTGTCATTTCATTTGGTATTCAAGGGATTATATATGGTAAAACAACTTGCTTAACTCGCCTACTGAAGTCTTACCCTGAAGACTGCTGGTTCATGCTACCACTAGGATAGCTTTCTATAAGGTTGACTTTACAACCACCATCAATAAGGGTCGATTAGACTGGTGCAAGGTGCCCACTAGAACTAGTGGACATCATATGCCAGGCTAACCTCTCACAGCCTTCGGTCATTTGCAGCAGTGGGTTGGATGCAGGGCAGAGCCTGTGGTCAGGCCTTGTGGCCAACCACAGGTGGGGGCACACAGCCTATTCCCCATACAGATCTTGGCCCAGGAGATTCCATCACCCGGGGGTCCAGCTGAATTGCACACGGGAAGTTGGGCAAGCAACTCCCCTCCCTGGGGTGATTTCTGTCACAGGGACCCCATCTCCTGGGGCCCAGCACCTTTTGTAACTGGGGAGGGAAGCATGCAGACCCTCTCCCCAGGCCGATATCGGCCGCATGGATCCCATCCCCAGGAACTTGACCAATTTGTAAAGGGGGAGGGGGCCCACGTGACTCCTAATTGGGCTTATTTGGGCCCAGGGATCCCATCCCAAGGCCCTGGCCAATTAGTAAAGGAGGAGGAGGGTGCACCCTCCCAGGGTGGATTTCCACCAGAGACCACATCCCCTAAGACCCAGCCAACTAAGGGTGGGTGACCTGGTACCCACCCAGCGCACCCACCCTATTCTCCTAGGGGGCTGCTTAGGGAGCCCCAAGGCCCCAATGTTTGCAGCTGACTTCCCACATCCAGTGAGAGCCAGTATTGTTCCTGCCCGCAGGGAGCAGATACAAATACTGCTCCATGTGGGTTGGAGCAATATTTAGATCTGCTTCCCTGCCCACATCACTGTAGACAGGGAAACAGATCTAAAGTCTGCTTTCAGCTGGCAGAAGCATTTTTAAAGCTCCCGCTAGCTGGAGTGGACTTTGTGTTTGCTTCTGCTTGGCAGGAGCTTTGAAATTGCTCCTGCCAAGTGAGAGCAAACACAGGTTTCTGCAGGCAGTTAAACTATCCCGGGGGTATAGCAGGAGCTGACCCCGTGGATGGGGTTCACAGGGCATTTAATGACTCTGGGTGGGGAGCCATGCACTCCCCTTCCTCTTTGCTATTCCAGCCATACCCCCAGGGATGGGTTCTCTGGGGCTGAACTTGACTAGGGAGGGGGCTATGTGCACCCTCCCACTCTTTTTACTTCCACCAGGTCCTGGGTAATGGGGTGACAGGGGTCACAATTTGCTGGGAAGGGGGGCTTAGTGTCTCCTTCCCATTGTTTTTACTTTGGCTGGGCAACGGTGGATGGGGTCTTTGTGGCTGAAATCGGCCTGTTACTGACCTTACAGTTACTATAAGGTCAGGCCCCAGGGAATGGAATCCCGGGGGACATTATTTGCCCAGAGAGGGGGCACTCAGCCCCCACCCCTTCTGAATTTCCGCAGGGCCCAGGTGATGTGGTCCCCAGGGCCAAAATAGGCCTGGAGAGTGGTGCCTCGCACACCCCACCCTCATAAGAATATTTATTAATCCCCCAGGACCTGCAGTAAACAAAAAAAACATTTTTGTCCCGGGTGTGTGTGTGGGTTGGGGAGGTGGGGTCCTGTGGTTCCCCACCACCCGGCCTAGGGGGTCAGGGCATTGTTATTGTGCAGCCGTGTGGCTTTTTTTGCAAATTTGTGGGACTTGGGCCAAGTCCCAAGATAGCTGTCACCACTTCCTGCCTGAAGTGGTGGCAGCCAATCAGATCTCAGTATGAGATCTGTCGGATCAGCAGACCCTCCATGTCCCTAGATTTACATAAAAAAATCTTTCATAACTCCAAAACTACTGTATCAGTGCACCCCAAATTACAAAAAGAGATATCTTTGGACCAATATGTAGCCTTTTGCCTAATTTGGTGCAATTCCGTTTAGCAGTTTGGGCTGTAATGGTGTAATGTGTCTAAAAACCCTTTGGGAAATTGCAAAGTGAAAAAGCATTTTGAGACCCCCTTTTTCTCAACCCTCACTTGATGAATCACCCCGAAACTTTCCCGCCAGCAGCTGAAGAGAGTGGCAAACATATAAATATATATTTATGTACGTATTACCTAGTGGCGGTCGCCAGTAGGTAGTTGTAGTTAGGACCAAAGTTTCCATAGGAAAAGCATTTTTCTTGCCAATAACTTTGGCACCGCTTAAATAATCTCCCTGAAATGTTCACAAAACTTCCCCTTTTTGGTTCATCTTTAAAATAAAATCTTTTTATTCACAATTTTTCATAATATACACAACCCCTCCCCCCCCCACTCCCACCCCCAAGACCCAGATCATAACATAAACAAGAAAGACTTATTACAATCATAAATCTGAAGTTAATCCATTATAGTTCGCTAAACACATAAGGAGGTAACAAAAAAAAAATCAGAGGTGTGGCCCATATATACATTGCATTAGTTATACGTATTTTAGAAACAGATAGAAGGACACAACAAAAACAACAAGCTTACAGAACAAAAAAAAATACGAGGTCATAATAAATGAATGGCAACCTATGTATGTCTCTGAATCCACAGCATCGGTGGTGCCCAGATCAGCATACCCCTTCTTCTTTTATTAGAGCCTTTATTTTTATAAATTTCCACCTCAAGGCTGCAGGTCACAAGTAGCCTGGCCCTCAATTGTTCGAAGGCAGGTGGATTAGGATCGAGCCAGGCTGAAGCAATACAGAGTCGCAAGATTGCCATAGCCACAAAAATCAACCCCTGTATGTTTGTCGGCGGCCCACAGTTTGCTACACCCAACACAATTTCCTCCGTTGAAACATCCACTCTTATTTGACACACTTCTGATAAAAATTCAGATATATCTTTGATCAGGATATTAAGCGTGTTACATGTGGCAAACATATGTATAATATCAGCCCCGATCAATGCACACCGTTGGCACGTAGTTCCCTTTCCCATCCCCCATTTGGCGATTTTATTTGGTGTATAATATAGGGAAAATAATGTTTTATAGCATTGTGCTTGTAGCTTTATGGACATTAGCGATGTTTGGGCTAAATCATAGGCACGGCGGGGGATTGTAGGCTGAACTCCCAGCTTGACCTGCCAAACAGAAAACTGTTTGTCCATATCATCTGGAAAGGCTGAGATCAGGGTTTCATATATTTCCCCAATCTTGGGTGTGTTTTTTTACAAAGAATATCAATCAGTTGATTATTTTGAAAATTGTACCGCCCGCCACATTTCTTTGCTAAAAAATCTCTAATCTGCAAATACTTTAAAAAATCCCTAATATTATATTCAACATGTAGATCGTCAAACATTTTTAAGCCAGCTGGTGCATAAAAACAGCTCAGCTGCACCACTCCGGCCGAAACCCATCTATTTATGCAGCTATCCTGGAAAATTTCGGGTAGATCAATATTAAGGCTCACTGGAGTATAATATGAGTATCGCCCGAACCCCAAGTGCTTACGCACATTACACCACACTTTGTACACCCCTGCAATAGTTTTAACCTTAACTTTCTTAAAGTAACTATCATTAACGTGCCGCCAAAAGAAACCAGCACATTCTTCTCCTAGTATGATTTCTTGAGGGGTCGGGATCGTTTGACTTTTAGGATCATGAGAAATCAGTTTAGCACAATATTTTAAAACGGTGGCCCAATAATAAAGTTTAAAATTAGGCAGAGATAACCCTCCTCTTTCCTTTGGTAACACAATCCATTTAAAGGCACGTCGGGATTTCTTGTATCCCCAAATAAAACTTGAAAACATGGAATCTATAGTTCTAAAAAGTTGGGGAGAAAACTCGAGACATATAGTCCGGAAAAATATAAAAAACGGGGCAAAAAAAGCATCTTAATCACATTACATCGACCACCGATAGTCAGATGTAAATTATTCAGTCGAACCAGCTCTGTCTTAGTGCGTGATATTAGTGGATTCAAATTATTATTAACGATATTTTCTATTTTGGCACTTATGTTAACACCTAAATATACAGCCTCCTCAGTCACTCTTGAGTCTCTCATCACAATTTTGTTGTTGAGAACAATCTGGGTTTTGCTAGAGTTCAATTTGTAGCCAGACACTAACCCATACCGATGCGCCTCTTCTTCTATCACAGGCATAGCTCTATTGGGGTTGCTGGTGACAAGCGCGATATCATCGGCGTATGCTAAGATTTTGGTGTTGTGATTACGTATTTGAATCGGTGGTATTGATACAAGCTTAGAGAGGTGAGAGAAAACAAGGACCCCCTGGGTATCAGTCATACACAGACTCCTAGGGCAGGGTAATAACCAATGTGGGTAAAAAATCCTAGGCCATCAACTAAGTTGGGTACGTTGGTGAAACCTCTAGACCGATACAGACCAGACTTAAGGAACATCGGTCAGCCATTCGCACCAACAAGATCTTGGCGCCTCTAGTTAAACACTTTATAGAAAACCAGCATGGCCCTGATGATTTCAAATGGCGCATTTTAGAAAAGATCAGACTCCCAGACAGCAAAGGTGGCGATAAAGTCAGGAGAAAAAGGGAAGTCTTCTGGATCTTTTCTCTGGGAACCTTCAAGAAAGGATTAAATGCTGAGATCCCGTGGGAAAATGCTATAATCTAAACTTTTTGATTTCCAAGTCACAGCTATGGTTAACAATTCTGCTATTAGTTGCCTGGATGGGAACTAATTAAATGATATTTTTCATTATTTTTCTTTATACTATACTGAACCTGATATTGCTCTTATTATAAACATTATAAGTCCACATCACGGTGACCAATCTGGACTATTAGGAATCAGATAGACTCTCTGACATTAGAAGATAGACAATTTTGTCTTTCTTTTATTTCACCATATCCAGTCTTTAGTAAGATCTACACATGAACTATGAGCGTCATTATGTATGCTAATTTAACAGTATAATTTTTGCTTAAGCAAGTAGCACTCGTTCTTCGTTTTTTGCAGCTATAGTATTTACTGCGCTCTATTATCCACCCATGAGCGCCATCTTGTAATGGGTTTTCTACACCACGATCATCGTTGTAATAGTCCGTTTTCACTTTCCTATAACCAATTATCAGACTTTGTATTTTCACGCCGTTTGTATTATCCACCCATGAGCGCCATCTTGTAATGGGTTGTCTACACCACGATCATTGTTGTAATAATCCGTTTTCACTTTCCTATAACCAATTATCGGACTTTGTATTTTCGCGCCGTTTGTAGGCTTTAAATAGCTGTCTTCACTACAACGCCTACCCTTTTGGCTGGCGAGGCTTCAGAACAACATTGTATCTCCTGGAACAGCACCATCTTGCTGCTCACAAGGCGTCTCTTGCTCGAAGGTAAGAGTTTACGAGTGCTAGTCACTATCTCTAGCCGTTGCACATAGGACCTATGTGTTGGCAATCATTCAGCCTTTCTCTATTTGCCTTCATGCTAGTTATGTAGTATTTCTTTTTATTACAGCTATTACATATCCTCTGGAAACAGTATTATCTTGCTGTTCACAAGAATTTTCTTGTTTTAGAGGTAAGATATTAAGATTGCTAGTCATTATCCCCTGCCGCCACACCTACCATCTGTGCGCTGGCGAGTGTAGAGCCATTCCCGACCTGCTTTCATGTCATTTACGTAGCATTTCTCCTTTTTTATTTCAGCTATAATATATCCACTGCATCCTGCTCCTTTTTCTGATTAAGCAGTGGACAAATATTACGAACCAAGAAGCCCCAGTTATATATTTTTTAAGGTATATGTCTAGTCTATACCGGTGGTGAAACTGCATTAATAATTTTCACTTAAGCCCTTTGCTGGTGATTGTCTTTCAACATAGTCCAATTAGCATCCTATCGATTTAAGGTATCTGTTGTTCATCTTCTATTACAGCCATGAATTTGAGGTAACAACCAGACGTCTACACCTATTGACGTAGCTCTAATCATATGGGTTTAGAATCCACATCTGAAGATACTAGGTAATTATTTTGTAGAAAACTAAGACGCAACCCATTATGAACGTCGCTGTTTGCGTAATCTAATGAGCGTTATCTACTGACACTCCACTCCTCACTTCCCTTATCGTTTTCCTCTCCTCTTCTTCATCACACCTCTACAGTTGCATCCTGTTGCAATTTGCATCACATCCGTGTAAGCAATCAACGCATCATCATTTTCTACATATCTTGCCAGGTAAATTTATGATCATATTGTCACTCCTTTATTGTCTAAAGTCGAATAGTAGTATTCAGCTACTCAGGATAACTCGATTCCTGGACACCTATTTCTCATTTTAGGTCATCATTTACCTATACTAGAATGGTTGGTACATTGTTTCAATTTATGCACTTCATCTCTCAAAGCATAATGATTATGTAACCATATTCCACAGATTCATCTCCCTCACTATATGTACTTTTAATGGGATTTTTTCTAATCGTATCATGTTCACTCCTTGGGATACCCGCTCCCATCTAGCAGCTTCAGCAACATCTACAATTTCGTTCGGTCTCTACATTTACCCTATGAAATCAAATAGACCGTCTGTGTTCAGAAAGTATGTGGCTCCCTGTGTTCAAAGTGACATTATGAGTTTTCTAATACCATGTTCATGATTGTATCTTTTATTTTGATCAGGAATTAGCCTTTATCAAGCGGCTCTGACTAGTCAAGAATTTATCAACAAATGTCTGTGTTACTGAAGTGAAATACAATACTGCCAATGTAAGTTTATTGATATGTATTATGATGTACCATACTGAGACTAAGATAAGTTAATTAGTATTATCTTGTTGGTGTAGGATTTACTTAGAAATATCCCTACATGAAATGAAGAAGTAAAACTACACTATATATGAATATTGAACCCTACATGAATATTGATCAGTTGGTTGCTGTTTAGTTAAGTACTGCACTACTTTGATGTAAATACTTGTCTATCATATGACAATAAGTGAGCAAATTTAAAGTCTATACCTGCTAGGTATTAAAAGTTCGTCGAATTTGATTTGTGCAAAAAAAAAAATTAAATATAGTTGGTAATCTGTATTAGTCATGCTATATAAAACTTGTGATCTGATCTATATCTCTTTTTAAAAAATGTTCTTTCAGAGTTTCACCTGTGACTCCTGAGGAAGGCGTTTTCTCTGCCGAAACGCGCGTCGAGTTTTTATAAATAATTCTTCAGCATCTTATATGTCATTAATAATCTTGAATGTATTATTATTTGTAACTTGTTTGATTTATATGCTAGTATGATTGATTTACCTTGTACTTATTGTGTTTGAAGTCTGTTTTTTATGAACGATATTTTTATTGTATCATATAGTTTGACTTATGTTTCTGAGTCTCTATACGATTTTTATCTATGTCAATTAAATATATATTTTTTAATATACATTTCATATTCAACAATTCTTTTCTTCACTGGTCCTAGACTAATTGTTCACGCACTTAGCTGATGGCCTAGGATTTTTTACCCACATTGATACAAGCTTATCCAGCCACCGGATGAATGGGTCAATATATATCGCGAAAAGAAGAGGGGAGCAAGGGTACCCCTGCCTGGTCCCTCTCGAAATCGCTAAATTCTCTGATAAGAGCCCATTGACCAAAACTCTGGTGCTTGGCTTATCGTATAACCTTTGAGTAGCCGTGATAAATCTTTTAGTAATTCCACAATGAGACATTGCAGCCCATAAAAATCTCCAGGAGACCCTATCAAACGCCTTCTCCGCGTCGAGCAGGATAAGCGCCATAGGGTCTCCTGTTGACTCCGTATAATCAAAAAGAGAGATTACCCTTTGTACATGGTCAATTGTTGACCTTCCTGGTATAAACCCATGCTGGTAATTTGATACTACATTGTTTCTATTTGGTGCAAGTCCAGCTGCTAAGAGTTTCGAATAAATTTTAGAATCCCCGTTGATCAGAGTGATAGGGCGGTATTATCCTAAATCGAGAGGGTTTTTATTCTTTTTCAAGAAAACGACAATCTTAGCTTCTGACCATGATGCGGGTGGGGTCCCACCCTGAAATATATGAATAAAGAGTACTACCATTATCGTTTTTAGTTGGTCTATAAATTTCGTATAGAACTCTGTCGGGATCCCACCCAGCCCTGCTGCCTTTCCGCTGGACAGCGAATTTAAAGAGAGAAGGATCTCCTCCCAGTGAGGCAAATCATCCAGCATATCCTGATCTTCCTTCTCAAATCTAGTCCCTGGAATTACATCTAGATATGAATCAGGGTCCCCCGTCCCCACTGCAGGTTCTGTGTATAGGTCTTGATAAAATGTCTGAAACGATGCCCTTACTTCAGATGGTTCAGATCTTAATCCTAATCTAGGATCCTGAATTTCTTTCATAGTACTAGCTGTTAGTAATTCATTTATATTTTCTAGAATTACCATAAAGTTATATATGACTTCCTCCTCCAGGACTCCCAGATCCAAGCATTTAACTATAGATGGATAGGCTGCACATACCACTTTTTTGGTTATTTCCCCGGGGTCTACCTTCTCCCATCTTAGGGAGTATCCATTTGTCCAAGCCAAGTGGAGGGTATTCTGACTTAAAACACTGACTATGATCTGTGAGGAAGACTGAGCATGTTTTAGATAAAATTCTATGCTAAGGGCACAGTGATCACTTAGTGTATTAACCACTAAATCAAAGCTCATGACTCTATTGGCCAGAGCATTTGATACTAAAATATAATCTATTGTTGTCGCATATCCCCTCCCCAAAAACGTTGGATCTAACCGAAGGGAGATCGCGTTTAATTTATTAACTATCGTAAGCCCCAGATCTGAGAGAACTTCATCCAGGTATGACCCTATGCTAGTGTGGTTAAAATGCACAATTGGGTCTTCATATTCGTCCACCAACCCACAGATGTTGCTGTTGCTGCGTGGGCAAGGATGCTGATTAAAATCACCCCCCATACGATGCCTACACTAGCTCTCCCTCCTACCTCCTGTATCGACTGGGAGAATTTGTCACGTAGGGAACAGAGAGCCTTCAAAACCTGTCCTTCCGCTAAATTATTATAAAAATTAAGCAGAAGGATGATTTCCTAGAGGAAAACCTTGGGGGTGTGGGAACGACGTCTGCGGGTAAAAGTGACTTAGATAATGCGTAGAGATTTCTTCACTACCTCTCACATCATACCAGTTACCGATGTGCCTCACTGCTCTATGGTCTTTAAAAGGAATAATAATGGCGTCCCCCTTTCTATCTTTGGGCCGGGTTCCGACCCAATTCACACGCCTTACATTTAGGATTTCTCCGTTGACATGGGCCGGCAAAGGTCTATTATTACACAGTAAGAGGAAATCTTTCCTTGGCACACTAATTCACGTAATACAACAAAAATGGTTGTTAGAGCCGCCCAAACTATAGCCACTAGATCCCTTTGCTATCTAGTACACTCACACGACAGTACATTAGCTCATCGTTTATTTTCATAGAAAAATATTATTTGCAATAACAATTTTTGATTAAAAACAACTCATTGCGTGCCTACAATAAAACCACATGAGTAATTTCATAAAATACAACTTTGGTACACATAAAGATAAAAAACATAATCAATTAATATTGATACTCATTTAGTTAAAAACTGAAACAATTTTACAAAAAGGGGAGAGACATACAAAGACATATATGATTTGTCATTAGATATTGCACGTCTTGAGGCCTAACATAAACAAAACCAAATCCTGGACTTGCTTAATTCTTTATCTACAGGTTAGATTTGGTCCCTTGATCGTGCAAAAGAGGCGTCAACGCTTTTCGATGGATTGTACTAATATTCTACCATTTTTGTCAAGACTGACTAATGAGTCTCTCCTGTAGTTGGGCACTGGTTGTTTGCCACTGACACAAGACTCCTGTTCATATAGTACAAGATCCTACTGTTGCAGATTTTCTACTAAGGACCATTCAGACCTTCATATTATTCTGTTCATTCATCTTTTTGTTGTCCTTTCTTCCTAGAAGCCGCCTTTTTTTGTATATAAAAACCTTTTTGTCGCACTTTGCTTCCTTCTGTTTTATTATGCTGTGTTTATATGTGGTCCATAGGTGGGTCTTCTATTTAGTTAATACCTATCCGTCTTAAGTTCAGAAGTCTCAGTTGTCGTGGGTCTGCAGTTCTAGGAGGCTTTTGTCTGGGGTGGGTACTGTTGGCTGGCTTGATCCTAATCTTTTAGTATCCCAGCTCTTGTCTTCCACACCCCGCGCTGTATTCAGCAGTCCTCCGTATCACCGGCCGCGTCACGTCGGATACGAAAAGATTATTATTACACAGCCAGAATATTACTTTATTTTTTAGGGCTCGATGATCCTCTTTTACTCCCTCAGACAGAACCGGGACTCCTGCCATAATTACAACAAAAGGAGCAGATTCCGGTGGTAAATCTACTCTTCTGTGGCTTGGTCTATTTTTATTTTGTGAGTCAATAGGCCCGTTAACCGTTTTTTGGAAAGGTTCAGGTTTTTACCCCGATTCCGTTTTATCCCCCTTTTTTTGATTGCTCGTACTTGGTTTTGGTGCCACTTTGGGGACTGATGTCTTCTGTGATGGAGAAGGTTTTTGGCCCTTTATAGGGGATTTAAGTGGTGGCCTGTGACCTACATAATTATCTTTTATGAGGACTGTGGGACACAGAGAACATTGTTTACTAAGCAACAGTGAGTTCTTTACCACCTCCTTTTCAATAGAGCCTAGTTGTTCACCTATTCTCTTAACCCTTTCTATTAATGGGAGGGTTAGTGATTTAACCATATTTTCCATACTAGGCAATAACTCATTTGTGAGTATTGATGAGAGCTGTGCTATTTTTAGAAGTAGTGGTTCGTGTGCTTCTCGGTTGGGCTTGGGTTACCGTCACCCGTTTCTTGTTCTTGTCGCCCTGATAATTTCTCACAAGCTTCCTCTTTTTTGACGGTGGTGCTGTGATGCTAGTTATTTTGACCGGTACCTCTCTTACAACGAGCCCACTATTGGGTGACCTAATTACAAGGTCAAAAGACATGTTTAAGGGGTATCTAATATTGAATCAGTTTCATTCAAATCATGCGTTGATAATTCCAAAAGCGGCGACTGAGATAGGTCACTTACAATTTGAGAGTCATGAATATGGGAAGGGGTGTCTTCTACATGCTGTCTATGGGGAGTAACCACTGATTTAATTGCACCCAGGCAAGAGCGTTTTTTATTCATAAACTCTAGGGACAGACGTTTTTCCGTTAGTACAATCTCTTTTTCCAATACGGAAGCAGCCCTGGTAATAAATGCATCTAGCGTCCCTCTCACACAGCCCCCCGCCAAAGAGGGCCTACCTAGACTACTGCGTCGGCTCATGGTTCCCTGATAAAATATCAACGGTCAAACACTGGGTAGTTAATCATAGAATCCAACAGGTCTTTTTTCCCAAAAAGAAAAAGAAAAAACAGCAGACTCTACAAGCTAGGCCAATATAGTACTCAATATAATGCTCCTTACTTCAAAAAAATGTCCCACTCGAGTCGTTAATGAGGTGACCCGGCCCAGCCTTGGCCAGCCCCGGACGGCCACAGACGGCCCGCCCTTTGCCCGGGCTTTGCCCGGCGCAAGTCCCGCGTGCGCGGGATGGCTACCAGCTAAGTAGGGGGAGATGAAGGGGGGCGGGAAGAGGACCAGCTGCGGACGATCAATGCCGCACTGCACGCTGGTCCTCGCAGTCCTGCCGTCAGCCTGTGGTTGGGTGTCCAGGTGCAAGGATCGGAGCTGCTACAGTTCCCAGTAGTAGAGGCAGCACTCCCTTGACGGTAAAGGCACAAGCGGCACCCGTGAAGCGGAGGCTGCGAGAGGTGGAAAGCGGTCAGGAAAGAAGCTCCGCCAAAAGTTCAAAATCCAGGGCTTTAACAGCACTCCCTCAGCTGCGTTCAGGCAAATGGCATCCAACAGGTAAAGACTCCGCAAAGATTTTATTCTGCAAGGAAGGGACGGGAAGAGGACCAGCTGCGGCCGATTAACGCCACACTGCACGCTGGCCCTCGCAGTCCCGTCGTCAGCCTGTGGGTGGGTGTCCAGGTACAAGGTTCGGAGCTGCTACAGTTCCCAGTAGTAGAGACAGCACTCCCTTGACGGTAAAGGCACGAGCGGCTCCCGCGAAGCGGGTGCCGCGAGAGGTGGTAAGCGGTCAGGATAGAAGCTCCGCCAAAAGTTCAAAATCCGGGGGTTTAACAGCACTCCCTCAGCTGCGTTCAGGCAAATGGCATCCAACAGGTAAAGACTCCGCAAAGATTTTATTCTGCAAGGAGGGGGCGGGAAGAGGGCCAGCTGCGGCCGATCAACGCCGCACTGCACGCTGGTCCTCGCAGTCCCGCCGTCAGCCTGTGGGTGGGGGTCCAGGTGCAAGGTTCGGCGCTGCTACAGTTCCCAGTAGTAGAGACAGCATTCCCTTGACGGTGAACGCACGAGCGGCTCCCGCAAAGCGGGCGCCGCGAGAGGTGGAAAGCGGTCAGGAAAGAAGCTCCGCCAAAAGTTCAAAATCCGGGGCTTTATCAGCACTCCCTCAGCTGCGTTCAGGCAAATGTCATCCAGAGTGTCCACAACATACGAAGGGTGATCTTCTATTATGCCAGAGTTTAGACATAATTACATTGAATATGCCTTCAATATATTGCATGGATTAAAACAAATCTATGTTGTGAAAGTTATAGCCCGAATAGACTTGTGTGAGCCTCTGCCCTCACTTCACTCGCCACTAACACATACAATAATGCACTCACATCCCTTCATGCATTCATGAGCTTACACAGACACACAGGCATACACAGTCATGGAACTACTCTCCTTCCAATGTATCTGCTAGAATTCCTCTGCCCACCTCCTCGTCTGCGATACAGCTTAGTAACAGCTGGGACAGTGCAATGTGGGGACAAGCACAAGCTGCCATGGTTTCCTTGCTCAAGTCACTTTCTTCACAGCAGAAGATGGAAGGATCAGGATAGTACTTTGTCTATGCAAAGGATAGAGTTTGTACCGCCCCTCACACAGGCCAATCTGCAGTGCATTATTTTACAGGCACACTGCATGTTAATGAAGGGTGACTGTTCAGTTGCCTTCCTGAATGCAGTGTGCAGATGAAAGTTATTGGGAATCACTTGTTCAGGCCCGGAGCTTTTCTATTGATTTCCACAGTGGCAACTCAAACGTGGAGGGGTTCCACCCACTATGGCCCAGTGGACTAGCTCCTAATGATGCAGTTATTACTGCCAAAGTTCATCCAGGCATTTCATTGAATTCGGATATCCTGAAAAAAGCCTAGATGGTATTTTTTAATGGAGGTTGGGCTTTGCCAGACTTTTTTTTTTTATATTGCAGGGTCATTCAGCTAAATTATGAAAAATCCTTATTGGATCACCAGGTAAATTTAATGATGTATGTGTTCAATGCAGCTGTGATTAGGCCTACGAAGTTGTATTGTTTTGTTTATTACACAGTAGAACAAGATTGCATTAAGAATGTCTAATTTAGTTTACAATGTCCCCACCCTGTGAAATGGAGATATTATCTGTTTTAACATTCAGATTTCCAATGTCAGCATTAACATTACTCATCTCCTGAACAGCCTGAGCATTCCCACCGGGAGGTGCAGGAATAACACTCTGGTAGACTTCATGGATCTACAGGGAATTTTCTGAGGTACAGGAGGATCTTTGAACAGAGATAGTTAAATATTCCTCGAGATTTAACTACACTTAAATCTCATGGATTAACACCCCAATCTTGAGACGGAGTCAGAATCCCAGTGGGAGTGATATAAATCAACATGAACATGTTTAAGGCACAGAAAGGAGCCGTCCAAAATAAATGCATGGTGAACGGAACTGGAAAATAACCAGATGGCCATCATGGAAACGTCAGAACAGGTGGTTCCAGTTGTCAGAGGTGTCAGGCATCTGGTAAGTATCTTTGAATCTGCAAAGTGATCCAATCTACAAACCCCAATTATTGTTCACAATGTAGTTTACCACAGGCAGAAGGACTACCTAACCAGCTTTTTGCGCAGTGGGTGAAGTTTTCTTGAGTCTTCCATCTGACCTCTTCTCTCTTGAAGTTGTTCGATGCTGGCAGACTACTAGACGTTCATATATAAGGTGTTGTGTCCAATCACCGATGAATGTTTTGATGTGAGCAATCACTTGGAGTTGTTGGTATTACTCTGGATAACGTGATAAAGGTACATATAGTTGGTGTTTCCCTTACCGTTTTGGTTGAGTTTATTTCCCTATGACATGAATGGACCGTAATCC
This sequence comes from Lissotriton vulgaris, assembly GCF_964263255.1. Lineage (NCBI taxonomy): Eukaryota > Metazoa > Chordata > Amphibia > Caudata > Salamandridae > Lissotriton > Lissotriton vulgaris. Next base: position 466,484,848 of record NC_141699.1, on the reverse strand, counting down.
ATTCTCTGCTAAAAGTGGGTTTTGCACGTGATAAAACATATAACACCCCCAGTGGCGAAGGTGAAAAACTTAGGTTTTATCTTTGACAATAAACTGAGTTTTAAAAATCAGATTAATACTCTTACCTCTACAATTATTTTCATTCTAAAGATAATCAGAAACATTCACCCTTTTATAACTCTAGCTACCCAAAAAGCACTAGTGACAGCATTAGCCCTGTCCAGACTGGATTATGGAAATGCTCTTTACGTGAAACTCCAAACACAGTACTTACAAAAGTTACAGTGGCTCCAAAATGCAGCAGCTCGATTGTTGCCTGATATCCCAAGATATTAGCCAGTCACCCATGATTTAAGAACACTGCACTGGCTCCCAGTCGGAAAAAGGATTACATTCAAATCCCAATGTTTAGCATATAAGGTACTGCACGGCGCCGGACCACATTATTTGAAGAATCTTCTGATTTGGTACTCGCCTTCTAGAAACTTAAGGTCTTCTCATAACAAACTTCTAAAGACCCCCAGATTTTAAAAAAAAGCTAATTGGGGTGGAAAAGTTTCATCTTGGGAACTGTCAAAACATGGAACCCGCTCCCTGCAGACATAAAGAACAGTCCAACTCTATTATTTTTCAGAAAATCGCAAAAACCTTGCCTCTTAGCTAACTAAAGTTCCCATTATCTGTCTCTTCGGCAACCTTCCGGTTTCTCCCTGGCAACAGCACCTAGACGTCCTTGGGCAATTGAGCACTATACACATTTTCAAACCAAATAACATTACGGGAAGCAGAGAAACCAAAGGTGTGTACATGGTAACAAACACAGGTGGCAGGGTGCAAGCATGTGAGCTAAATGATAAATAGTTGTGCAAGGATGGTTCTAGTTTTAATTCCAACCAAACCTTTGTTATTTCAACCTATATTGGAATACAGTTGGAATGGTTTCAAATTCAATGTGAGCTACATTGATTGGAGGCAACAGAGGGCTGTCTCCACATCATTTCATTTGTGATTATATGAGACAAAAATATTCTAGATAATTAATTGAAGGTCAAGTGTCTGCCAAGTTTTCACTTTGCAAAGTCAGGGCTGAATTTTATGAGGTATAGATGTGAGCAGCATTTGGAGAATGACCAACAGAGATATATGTTTCCCCTGGATAGTAAGCAAGGAAATAATCATCCACCAGGTATTGGTGATGTTGGAGAGCAACAGACCTTAATAGCACTGGCGGTTTTAGTAAAGAGGATCGAAGAGGGCTAAATGGACATTGAAATGCCTTGTTGGTAGTCAGATAACTGGGGGGCTGCCATAGGAGAAAACGTGTTACTTCTGGTGGCGATATGTGCCAAAAAAAAAATCAAAATTAAGGAAAGACTAAGATATATTCATTCTTGTGTAAGTTTGGAGTTGTGAAGAGGGTCATATAATATTTTCCTTGTTACTTAAGTGTAAAGGGCTGAGTCAGAAAGGTATTTTGAGCTCATAAATCTGATTTGTGGCTGCTGGATTTATAAGTGCAGGTGATTCCCAAAAGGATATTTGGATCACTGGACTCAATATCGACTATAATAATACCTTGAAATAGAAATATCATGTCAAAAATATCTTTTACAAAAATATTGTCTCCATATACTTATATTGGTACGTACAATGATACCGAAAAAAATAAAGTTTCACGCTAATATCATAAAAACATAGAAAAATATCATTTTTAATATATATAGTTTAAAATAATAAATCTTAAATATTTTGTTATATAACATAATTATAATGTCAATTAAATACATCTAAATCATGTTGAATACTATATATAAATATAAACTTATACATATGCATACATATATATGTGTGTTAGTATTTATATATACATTTATATAATGTAGCACTATTATAAAAAATATATATTTTACATTATATTCCATTTTTGTGGGTTATTTTTGTAAATGCACTACTATAAAAAGCATATATATATATGAACCAAGTCACAAGACAAAAGGTTAAAAAACATTAAAAAACAAGAAAAGGGGGCAGGGTAGAAACTAGGCTTGGGCGTAGTTCTTGGCAGTCCACTACGCCAAACTCCACAAAGTGACAAAAAAAATCTGTGGAGTTCTGCAATGAGCGTGTGTGGCACAAACTGCCAATTGTGCTGATCTTCCTGCCGCTCGGACAGAAATTCTACTCGAGCAGCAGCTCTCACTCGCTAACTTACAGTTGGCAAACGTGAGCGGGGAAGCAGATCTTCCAGCCGCTCGGGTAGAAATTCAAACTCTGCAAACAAGTATTCTGGTGCACTACTGGTTGTGGGATGAATTCCACATTACTCTAGAGGGACCTTGCAGGCTAAGAAGCCTTCCTGGTACCTCCTGTAAGTTCTATGCAATGGAATTCCTGAGAGCTGGTCAGAGGCCCAGACTCCTTTCTCCACCACTCTGCAAACTTGACTGCTAGATAAAAAACCTTAGAAATTCACTGAAAAAACACAGATTTCAGGGACGTTATAGTAATAAATTAGCATTTAAAAAACCTTAGAAAATTCACTGAAGAATCCAAAGATTGCACAAACATTATAGTTAGGCTGACATTTCAATCGTACAAAACCAGAGAAGTTCATCCGTTATAGTTAGCTGAGCTAACTATAACTCTCGCCCCCACAATGCACTGCTTATGACCTCACTGATGACATCACTGAAAACATTTCAAATGACATCACTGATGACATCTCAAATGATATCACTGATTTCCTCAAAAAGTAAAAAATTGAGAAAAAGGGTCAGGGTAGGACCTCCCGCAAGCCCCAGGTGCCCCCACATCCCAGGGCCTTTAACTTTAACTAATGGGGGCTGCACAGATTCCCCCAGCCACAGGGAACGCCATCTCCCTGGGACTAGTACTTACACACCCACTCACTGATTCATTGATCTATACACACATCCACTTGCTCACCCATATTGCCACTCATAGACCCACTCACTAATACAGTCATTGACATATCCGTTCATACAGCCATGCAGGCACTCACACACTGAGTGATTCACCCATAGAACTACTCACACACCTAGACACTCCCCATACAGTCAATCATACAGCCACTTACTCACCCACAAAGTTACACACCCACCCACTTACTTACGTATACAAATAGTAACGGATACAGTCACTGTCAAGCATAAACTCATCTATATAGCCACTCTCACAATCACTCCCTCATGCATACAGTCACTCATATATCCCTCACTCAATGTACTGCCTTTCACATACTCAGTTACTCACCCATACTGACACATGCACTCAATCACTGACACAGCCATACAGACACTTACTTCCCCATACAACTTCTTACACATGCAACAGTACCCCTTCCAGACACTGTATCACCCATTCACTGATCCACACAGGCAGTCACAAACCTCCTCACCCACAAACACAGACACCCCAAAAACCATAGACATAGTCAGACAACCAATCACCCATATAGCCATTCACATACCCACTCACACTCATACACCCACTTAGACATCAACTAACAGAGAGATACACACATTCACCCAAACAGTCACTCACCCATACATTCACTGAGATGCCTAATCACTCACTTATATATTCAGTCATGCACCCACTTAATCATTCATACAGTCACTCATACACCCACTTATTAACCAATGCACCTTGGAATATGTTTAACACTCATAAAGTTTAAAAAAACACTCACAGTCACTGGATGATGTCATCACTGATGTCATGAGTGATGTAATTTGAGATGTCACTGACCATGTCATGAGTGATGTAATATGTGAGGTCTTAAGCAGTGCATTGCGGGGGCGTGAGTTATAGTTATATATGTATAACCTACTGGCGATTGCCAGTAGGTAGTGATCGTTAGGAGGACCATGTTTCCATAGGAAAAGCATTTTTTGTTTTGTGAATAACTTTGGCGCCCCTGGACGAATCTTCATGAAAGTTTCATACCTTTCCCCCTTTTTGGTTCAGCTGCTGTGTTGGAAGTAAGTTTGAGGGTGATCCTTTAGTAGGGGACGAGAAAAAAAGGGGGCCCAAAACTCATTTTCCCTAGGCATTTTCTCATAGGGTTTTAGAGAAAAACTACAGCCAGAACTGCTAAACGGAATTACACCAAATTTGACAGAAAGATAGATGTAGTTCCAGAAAGCCTGCTTTTTGTGATTTGGTGAAAATCCATTGAGCAGTTTTTTAAATTTAAAAATATCAATATCCTGGGATGCAAGTCCTTGCAGTGGACTTGCAGATCCTTCTGAAATTTGATTGGCTGCCAGAACTTCAACCAGGAAGTGTTGGCAGTTATCTTGGGACTTGGCTTGAAGCTGAGTCCCACAAAAAAGTAGAAAATAGAGAAAAAGGGTCAGGGTAGAAATTCCCTGACCCCCTCAGATATTGTGGGGATGTCCCCACACGGACCACGCAGGGCATTCAAAAAAGATACCTTTTTTCAATTTTTCCATGAATTTGTGGGTGTATCTGTGGATTTGTGATAAAATTAAAAAAAAACAGGGCAGGCTCCTGCGCTTCTTTTAAAGGAAGTTTCCGGGTGAGCCAAATCCTAGGGCATATGAAAAATAAAGGAGGGGGCAAACGGGACCCCCTCCTAGTGTTTAATGAAACCCCGGGAACTGCCAACTGCCTGGTGGTTTTGTTTGAAATTATGCAGAGGGTGCCCGCAAGCCCGCACCCTGGGCACTACCACCTCCCCGGGGCTTCTATACTTAAATGGGGGGGTCTCTCAGAGCCCCCCCAGCCCTGGGGCCCGCCACCTCCCTGAGGCTTTACAAAAAAAGTGTGGGATGCACGGACCTCCCCGCTGCTCCGGATAGCCCCCTGCCAGGGCCTTTAACTTTAATTAATGGGGCTGCACAGATTCCCCCAGCCGCAGGGACTGCCACCTCCCTGGGACTTTTGTCCCTCAAAAAAAGGAAAAAATAGAGCAAAAGGGTCAGGGTAGGTATACCCTGAACCCCCAAATAATGTCCCCACACGGACCACACAGGGCATTAAAAATATATTCCTTATTACAATTTTGTCTTGGATTTTGTAGGTGTATCAGTGGATTCATGGCAAAATTGAAAAAAAACAGGGCAGGTTCCTGCGCTTCTTTTAAAGGAAGCTACTGGGTGAGCCAAATCCTAGTGCATATGAAATATAAAGGAGAGGGGAACATAGGATCCCCCTCCTAATGTTTAATGAAACCCCGGGGACCACCAACTTCCCAGGCTTTTTGTTTTTGTTTTAAATTATATGGAGGGTGCCCGCATGGCACCCCCGCACCCTGGGCACTACCACCTCCCTGGGGCTTATTTCCTCATTAAATGGGGGACCCTCAGAGCCCCCCAGCCCTGGAGACCACCACCTGCCTGGGGGCTTTACAAAAAAAAGTGGGGGGCTCATCGACCTCCCCGCAGCTTAGGTGCCCCCACCTCCCAGGGCCTTTAACTTTAATTAATGGGGGCTGCACAGATTCCCTCAGCCGCAGGGACCACCATCTCCCAGGGACTTTTGTGACATTGAATGTGGGGGTCTCACAAACCCCCTGCAGCCCTGGGGACCACCAGTTCCCCAGGCAAAATGTTATATAAAGGAGAGGGTTTTTTTGGCCCCACTCCTGGAGCCAAAGATGGCCCTGGGGACCGCCACCCTCCAGGACAAGCTCCTGCTATGTCTCATGGTGCCCACCCCAGGGCATAGCTGTCTGCTGTCTGCTGTCTGCTGTCTGCTGTCTGCTGTCTGCTATGGCTTGGCAGGAGCTTTAACCCTCCTGCCAATCCACAGCAAACTTTGCTCTGCTTTGAGTAAGTAAGAGGATTTGGCTCTCACTTGCTGAAAGCGGAACACAATTGCTGTGACAGAGAGGGGGCTGTATGTTAGCAGCTCCCTCTCTGTCAAAGCAATGCTCGCTTGTGCAGGAAGTGGGTTGCTGGCAGGGACCGTGGGGGCCTTGAGGCTCCCCCGCTGTCCCCATAATTTCTAAGTGAGTGCCCTCAGTTGGACCGTAGCACCTACACTAGAGGCTGGGCCCCGGGGATCTCCCTCTAACTTTATTTTTAAAAAGAAATTTGTAAAGGCCTAGCCCTCCCAATGCACTGCTTATGAACTCACAAATTACATCACCAATGACATGGTCAGTGACATCACTGATGCCATCTTAAATGACCTTACTAATAACATCACTGATTATATCATCCACAGAACCACTCCTATTCCCAATCACTCTCCCATACAACCTCTTGTATGCCAACTCCCACACCCGCACAATCACTCACATACCCATACACAGACCCATACCAGTACTCACATACCCACTCACTGCTTCGCAGAGGCGATCACACACCCGCTCACTCACTCTTACACCCACTCCTACAGCCATTCACTCACCCATACAGCCACTCATACAACAAGTCACTCACCTGTACAGCCACTCACATAGCCACACACTCACCCATACAGCTGCTCACACACCTACTTATTTACCTACACCATCACTCATACACCCATTCACTCACCCATACAGCCTTTCAACACATCCACTTACTTCCAGCACTCACACACTCACTCACACACCCACTATACCACTTACATGTCCATTCTCACATCCATACAAGCACTCACACATCCGATCACTTACCCATATAGCCATTCACAAAGACACTTACTCTCAATACAGTTACTCTCAAACCAACTGTCAAAGCCCAGCTCACCTGAGTTTCTGTTCAGCTCTGATGGAGGTTGGAGACAGTCCGACCCCACCCTGAAACTGCTTGTTCCAGCACACTAGTTTTAAAACAGTGCACTAAGAACCAGAAGCTCAAGGGAAGGGGGGAAATGGATAAAATAAAAAAAAGAGAGACAACACTGCTCTTGCGTTTCCACTGTAGAAGAGCTGCTAAAATCTGCGGCCCTCTCTGACTTCTGTAGAAACTGGTGCCTAATGAAACATAAACAAAGAACAGATAAGTACAACTTATCCCTAAATGTGTTCCTGACTAAACCTTAATCTTATTAGAAATATTCTCTTCTAAAAGTACCTATTGGATCCTGGTCTCAAGCTTCCACATTTGGAATGTGTTACTGTTCTGGAATGTACTTTCTATTACTGTAAAACTTCTGTAAAATCAAATGAATATCATTACCAGAATTACCAACGTCTAACATTCACCTTAATATAACTAAAGCCTAAATTCTTAATATCAAACTCACTTTTCACACATTTCCAGACTTTTATAAAGTAAATACTGTACTTTTACATCAAAATACAGCAGGAAATTTGTGTAAGTCCTTGATTTACTGTTTGCCTTGCTGTCAATGGTTTCCTCTGTTGGATTCTTTAAAACGTTCCATGTAAAACAATGTTTATTTCACAAAGTTCCACAAAGTATTCTTGTAACAAAGGGTTTGAACAAAAGGTTCGTGGGAGATATCTTGTTCCAAATTGTCTTTACATGAATCCAGAAAATCGCTGATAAAGTTCTTTCAGGTAATAAAAGGTTTTGCACTTACTTGTTGCTGAAAAGGGATACTATCAGTCTAACCTTGACCTCTTTCTCTTTTGCAGGTCGATTGCAGTGGACAGAAGAGGAGCAGAGGCAAGAAGTAGCTGGAAACCAGAAGAAGGAAGAGCCAGAAGCCGCGCCCGTTGAAGTCAATGAAGGTCTGGAGAGAGCAGGAGTGCCAGCGCCGTAGGATCTGTTCTCAGGTAAGTGGGAGGTAGACGAGCACAAGCACTGGGTAAGGATCAGGGGCAGCCTTTTATAGACAGGGCTGGGTGTGGTTCGAAGACCTGGGTGTGGTTCTCACAAGCAGGTGTGCAGAGCTTCTGTTATTATGCTAATGAGTTGAAGTAACACCTGGCCTAGGGAGGAGTGTTCTAAATAAGACTTGGTAAAAGCAAGGTCCAATGTTTTCTAAATAAGCCTTGGTAAAAGCAAGGTCCAATGTGCAAACAAGACAGCAATGTCCAAACTTGTGAATACATTAAGCAACATACATAGAAGTCTTAGGGAGGGGCTGAGATAACAAGAAAGGCTTTCAGTAGTATGTTTAAAGAGAGCTATTACAGAGACCACTAGTGCAATGAGAGGGGACATGCTCCTTGCTGTGCACAAACCCTAACAGTCGCCCCCCTCAAAGGCCCTCCTACTGGACGGGGTTTCCCTGGATTTTTTAGATAAAACTGTCTAATCAACTGTGGGGCATGTACATAGGACGCTGGTTCCCATGAATTCTCAGTTTCGTCATTTCCTTTCCATTCTACTAAATATAACAGACGTCCATGATTTCTTTTTGCGTGATCTATGTTGATACAACGCATGTTATTACAACGCATGCTTTTACAACGCATTTTTTACAACGCAAATACTTTTACAACGCATGTATTTACAACAAATGTTTTTACAACGCAAGTACCTTTACAACGCATACCATTACAACGTAAGTATTGGTAAATATATATTAATTTTATAATCGTAAATTAATTTAAAAAATATAATTTAATGTAATTTAATTTAAATTTAATTTTAAATTATTTTTACCCTGTACCCCTGTACCCCCAAAACCCAAAACTGACCCTGAACCCCAAAAATACCCCTTTACCTAAAAAACTAAAAACTGACCCTGAACCCCAAAAATACCCCTTTACCCAAAAACTAAAAACTGACCCTGAACCCCAAAAATACCCCTTTACCCAAAAACTAAAAACTGACCCTGAACCCCAAAAATACCCCTTTACCCAAAAACTAAAAACTGACCCTGAACCCCAAAAATACCCCTTTACCCAAAAACTAAAAACTGACCCTGAACCCCAAAAATACCCCTTTACCCAAAAACCCAAAACTGACCCTGAACCCTAAAAATACCCCTTTACCCCAAACATATAACATTTAAAATATAATTATATACTTACCAATACTTATGTTTTAATGGTATGCATTGTAAAGGTACCTGCGTTGTAAAAACATTCGTTGTAAATACATGCGTTGTAAAAGTTTTTGCGTTGTAAAAGTTGCGTTGTAATGGTATGTCGTTGTAAAAGTTGCGTTGTAAGTGATGTTTCCCCTTTTTGCGTCTTTTATGCTTCTCACTTTATATTCTAGATTTCCCTTAATTGGTATGGGTGGAGGTGGTAGTTCAGGTCGGGTATTTGGGTTGTACGGCTTAAGCAAGGACACATGGAATGTAGCATGTACAGGGTATTCCTTTGGTAAGTCCAATTTTACTGTTACCGGGTTTACTATGGCAGTTATACTAAAGAGTCCAATGAAACGTGTTTGCAGCTTTCAGGATCTCTCTATATTTAGGTCTTTGTGGAGAGCCATACTTTGTCACCGATTTTATACATTGGGGCCTCAGACCTGTGTTTGTCTGCTTGTCTTTTCATGCTTTCTTTGTACTTTAATAAATGTTTCCTGGCCTTGTCTTGTATGTCACCTAATCTCGTTAGTCTATCTGTTACTGTAGGCAACAGGGAATCTTCTAATAAAATAGGTATAGATATCGGATGATACCCCTGCATGAAATAGAATGGTGAGCAAAGTAGAGCTGCATGCTCAGTATTATTATAAACAAACTCCTCTACAGGGAGAGCTTCCAATCATTCACTAGAATAATCAGCCAATAAACAACGTAGCGTTTGAAGTAAGGTTTGGTTCAGTCGTTCAGTTTGTCCATCTGTTTCTGGATGGAAAGCAGTGGATAATGCCACGTCTGTTTTCAGTTTTTCGCATAATTGTTTCCAAAATCTAGAGTTGAACTGGCTACCTCGGTCTATCACCACTTTACTTGGCAAACCATGTATACGCTCAATTTCTCTTATAAAAATATCAGCAAATTCTGCCGCAGTTGGCAATTTCCGTAATGGTACAAAATGTGCCATTTTAGACAAAAAATCCACTATCACTAATACTGTTGTGAAGGATTTTACTGGTGGTAAACCTACAATAAAGTCTACACTCACAGTGTGCCAAGGTTGTTTGGGTGATGGCATTGGTATTAACAAACCATCAGGGGCCTTATGAGAAGATGTATGTCTTGCACAAACTGGACAGGTAGTGACAAATTGCTAAATGTCCTTACTCATATTGTCCCACCAAAAGTGTTTTCGCACATTTTCCAGGGTTTTTACCCAGCCAGGATGTCCTGCCAACGGTGAGGCGTGATACCAAATTATCACCTGTGTTTGTAATTCTGTGGTGGGCACTAACAGCATGTTGTCGTGATACAATAAACCTCGTTGTATTGAGTTATGGGAATCCTTTAACCAATCTTGAGGTGCCATTTGCATGTGTGCATAATATATATCTGTGGCCCACATATGAGTGGCCCACGACCCATACCACTCTCTCTCCAGTCGGCGATCCTTGACCGCTGGTCTCCTGATGCTGGGTCAACTTCCAATTCCACCCCGCATGACAGGCTCGGGAAACTGTAATGTAAACAAAAGACAAGAGCGTGAGTGCATGTCAATTGATCTTTACAACATGTGCAATCGCACATACCTTTTGAAGCAATTCGAGGACCAACGGCCTAGCTGCTTTACTTCCTCTGCACTCCGACCCCGGGCTGTAGCCTCAGTAGCAGCCCCTATCCTAAATGAGTGGGTCCCAAAATCGCACGGGTCCATGCCCGCGGGAGCGATTGACAGTGCCAGCACCCTCTGAAACTGAAATCTCGTCAGTGGGGTGCCATCCTTGTGCCTAAGCAAACTCCCCCCCCCCATGTAACCGTCCTTAGTGCCAAGTATTCCTCTACATACTTTATCGGACACGTGGGGGACCCTCGTGCGCGCTGCACAATAAGACTATCCCCCATAGCTCCCTGGTCAGTCTTGGACCTGGCTATAGAGATTACCATAGAATCACCCCATATTTGGACGTGATCCCTGCCCAGGCCTCCCTCTATATCCTTCTTGTTCCTTGCGACGAGTTCGCTCACCCGCATAGCCCCATGGAATGCCAAGGCAAAAGCTGCCCGGAACAGAACTGCTTCGAAAAGGGAGGAGCACGTCTCATCTAGCTTTGCTAAAAGTAGAGACAATCTGTCTAAACCAATCGGGCGCCTCGTATCCTGCTTGCGACCCTCGAGGCGTTGCCAGCCACGGAGTGCCTTCCTAACCAAAAAGGAATCCGTTGGATCTCTTATGCCATGCACCTGTGCCATGAATGAAATGGCCGCCCTATGTCCATTGGCCGTTGCCGCTGATCGGCCTTCTCTGTGCAGCGCAACCAGGAACCCCAGGAAGGATTCCTCCTGACCCCAGCTCTGTCTCCCTGATGGACCCAAAAATGTGCAGTAGGAACGAAACGCTCCTTCGTATGCATTCCTTGACCTGGGAGCTAAGCTGGCTGCCACGAGGTCTTGTAATCCGGGGCACCGATTAGCCATAGTGCTTCAGGGAACGGTGCCGCCACTAGGTCCGCTGTGGGTAGATAGCCCCTGAAAGCCTGCATGTGTGAACGAGAGAGTGCATCAGCTGCATAATTCAGTACGCCTGGCACATGTTTTGCCCTGAACTGTACATTCAATCTCATGCAACGTAATACAATTTCTTTCAATAATCTCAAGATCCACTTGCAGCGGGCTGCCTGCTGGTTAATGCACTCAACCACAGTCATATTATCAGACCAAAACACCACCGAGCGGTCCCTGAAGTCGTCTGGCCATGCCATCAGAGCAACCCAAATGGGGAATAGCTCCAAAAACCCAATGTTACTTGTCAGACCGCTGGAGTGCCACCACGTCGGCCATACTTGCGCCGACCATCGGTTACCAAAGATGGCGCCGAATCCCACGCTCCCAGCTGAGTCAGTCCACAAACCTATTTCATCCGAAGATGCTGGTGGCGTGTTCCACACAACTCGACCGTTGAAGTCAGCCAGAAATGCCAACCAAATGCGCATATCCTGGCGGACCTCTGCCGACAGTCTCGTACGGTGGTGTCCCTCCTTGAGACCAACCATAGCTTGTGCAATAGAGCGTGAGAAGGGGCGGGCCATTGGTATCACCCTTAAGGCAAAGTTAAGCTGACCCACTGTTTGCTGTAACTGGTGCAGGGTCACTTTCTCCTTGCCCAGGCATTGTGTCAAGGAAGCCCTAAACTTGGCCACCTTTTCCATCGGTAAACGGAAACATTCCTCCACAGAATCGAGCTCAATTCCCAGAAACTCCAGTGAAGTAGATGGTCCAACCGTCTTACCTGGTGCCAATGGGACTCCGAACTCCCGCATGAGAATGCAGAAGTCCAGCAGCACCTGTGCACATGTCGCATCGCCTTCTGCTCCCAGAAACAGGAAATCATCCAGGTAGTGCATAACATGACTATGCCCTGTGGCCTCGGTGAATGCCCACTCTAAAAAACAGCTGAACATTTCAAAATAGGCACAAGAAATGGAGCAACCTATAGGCATGCATTTATCCATGTAATAACTCCCCTGGAATGCAAAACCTAGCAAGCGCTGATCTCGCGGGTGTACCGGGAGCAACCGGAATGCCGATTCGATGTCTGATTTCGCCATCAGCGCTCCGGGGCCCAGGTGATTTAACATGGCCACGGCATCATCGAACGATGCGTACCGCACCAAACAAATATCTGGGTCAATGGCTTCGTTCACCGAAGAACCCCTTGAGGCAGACAAGTTGTGAATGAGTCTAAACTCCCCTGGGTCTTTCTTCGGGACCACCCCTAGCGGGGAACACGCGAAATCCGCCACCGGCGGGAGGTGAAAAGGCCCCGCCACCCGCCCCAAGCTGACTTCTTTTGAAATTTTTCTTGCAGCTACGCTTGGGTTATGTTGTACAGATAACTGATTTTTACAAAAGGAGTCCCCCCGAGAATCCCCCGCCGGGATGTTGAAGCCATATAGGAATCCATTCCTCAACACCCCGGCGGATACATGATCAGGGTATTTGTTCAACCAAGGAGTCAGAGCCATGATATCGACAGGTGTAGACAATCCGTTACAAAACCTCACCTCACTCTTGCTTAGACCCCCCTTTTCCTCCCGTTCCGCTGTTTTTAGATCTACAGCTACTCTCCGGGTGTGAGGAGTTCCCACAGCCCGCACACGCATGCCTGAACCTACATGTTCCCTGGGGCCTGCTACAGTTGCCTCTATTGAAGCCCCAACAAACGCCCCGCTTGGCGCCATTCCCGCCGGTCTTGGGCTGATATTCCCCACCGGCGCCCGCTCGACAGGGCACCGCGGGCTTTTGGCGAGCTAACCCCGACCCGCTCCCGCCCGGCGAGGACGTACCTGCCGCCCCAGGCAAGAGCTGCTTGTGCCATGACACCGAGTCGAGGCAATCCCAGGTCAAAGTTGCATCAAACTCTTTTGCTTTTCGAAATTTCATATCGTAACCTTTCCACTCGTCCCCCTCATACATGGTATAAAAATCCATAATCCTATTCTGATAACAGGTCAACTCAGTCATGACTTCAGGCTTTCGTTCCCCCATGACTGCCGTAAATATCGAAAAGGCCTTTACCCAATTCGCTACTGTCTCATCGACCCTAAATTCCGCCATCTTGGCCTGCCATACACTGGGGTGCCATAAATCCTTCTGGAATTTTGCATATTCCATCTCGCGATGGTCAGTCAACAATGAAAACATATTCACATATTTCTCCCCCCATATCAGTTCCTTTGTGGCCGCAGGGATGTGCTGGGCCACCCTTTCTCGCCTTGAAGGTAACGAACCCTCCCCTGCCATTGGCAATGTGTGCTTACCAGGTTCGACCGTCGTGTCTGCCGCCTTTTCCCGGCTAACCGCAGGTCCTCCCGGCGCCACCTGTGGGGGAACAAGAGGAACATTCGCCGTCGCGGCCTCTCTCGACTGCCGTAACTGCTCGATTATTAGTCTAGCCTCCTCGGCCGGGTTCCCCGCGGCCACTGCCCCCCCTGCTTTCTTCTTGAGCCATGGCAACACTGCCGCTAACTGGATGGCTAGTTCTGGGGGCATCTCCTCATCATTAACAGGAGTAATTACAACAGGGATTGGTAAACCTCTATCTGGGTTTGGTATCGGGCTGTCTGCCGGTGTGATGGGGGCGATTGGGGGTACCTCAGGAACCGGTCCTTCCCCAGAAACCGCCCTCCTCTTAACACGCTTTCCCCTACCCTCAGGGACGACTCCCGGCAAGGCCGGGCCTATTACCTTCTTAGGATGGCCTGAGCTGTTCTGGGCCGCTAGCTGTTTTTTAACATCGGCCAAACCTCGACCGATCGAGTCAACTTTAGCGAGTTTTCAGTCCATGATCGCCATTCGATTCGACAAGGTGCGCAGTACCTTCTCCAACTCGGAGCTCTTTCCTGCTTTCTTGCCGACCATAGCTACGTGTACTCTGCGCTAGTTGATCAACGAGGTCCTGGATCTTTCGTACTCCAAATAACTGAAAGAGAAACAACAAGATTACAAGTTCTCAAAATTGCCGCTTGTTCCGTCGAGGGCTCACGAGCAACGAGTTGGTGCAGCCTTAAGAGCACAGGAACAAGAGGACGCTTCTTCGGATTCCCGCTCTATTTATCCATCTGCGGGAGGGCGGGGACCCTCCTCCGGTACGCCTACTGGGGCGTGGTGTTCCGTGCGGGTGTCTAGGACAACCCCTCCTGGGCGGGAAAGGGCGCGCCCCGGCTACGCCACTTCGGGCATACCAGCCGAGCCACGCCTCCCGCCCAAAATGGTTTCCCGGGAGGATCGGGGCACCCAACCATACGTTTGGGGGGACCGAGTGGTCGCCCCTTTCCATGTGTGCATAATATATATCTGTGATGAAATCCTTCGGTTGTACTGGTGCCAAATGTTTTTGGGGAGGAATAATGGGTTCTCCTATTTTGTCTTGTTTCATGTCTGAGGTATGTCCGTATCTAGATAACACATCAAATTGAATTTGTTGTACACCTGGTCTATAGGTTATAACGAAGTCAAATGTACTAAAACAATTTAACCAGTGCATCTGACGTGGAGTTAATGCTTTTAGTGATCCAAAGAACTGTAGGTTCTTATGGTCAGAAAAGATGGTAACAGGGTACTTGGCTCCCATTAAATGGTGCCTCCATTCAGAAAAGGCTACTTTGATAGTTAATAGTTCTCTTTCAGCCACAGTGTAATTTTGTTCAGCTGGTAATACCTTTATGGAATAGAAGGCTATAGGATGTAATTGGCCATCTATTGCATCTCGTTGAGAGAGAACTCCTCCTAAAGCTACTTGTAAAGCATCCGCTTCGACAAAAAATGGCAAGTCAGGATCAGGATGTTTCAGAATTGGAGCTGAAGTGAACTTTTGTTTCAGGAGTTGAAAGGGGTGAGCCGCCTCATCAGACCAAAGAAATCGTTGCCCTTTCCGCAACAAGGTGGTTATTGGAGCTGCAATGTCTGCAAAATGAGAAATAAACCTCCTATAAAAATTGGCGAAACCCAGAAATTTCTGAACATCCTTCACAGATGATGGTTCTGGCCAATAAGTAATAGCACTAATTTTCTTTTCATCCGTAATTATTCCTTGAGGTGACAGGCAGTATCCTAAAAAGTCCACTTTGCTGACATTAAAAGTACATTTTTCTAATTTAGCAAAGAGATGATTTTCTTTTAACTGTGATAATACTGCACAAACATGTTGGGTATGTTCTTCCGGGTTCTTAGAGTAAATGAGGATGTCGTCTATGTATACTATGACACAAACATCCAGGAATTCATGTAGGACCTCATTTATAAAGAATTGAAAGGCCGCAGGGGCATTACACAACCCAAAGGGCATTACTGTGTACTCAAATCGACCAAACTTTGTCTTGAAAGCTGTCTTCCACTCATCCTCCTCTTTTATTCGGACCAGGTGGTAAGCTCCCTGCAGATCTAGTTTAGTGTATACAGTAGAATGTCTTAATTGATCCAACAACACAGGTATTAGAGGAAGAGGATATTTATTTTTTATTGTAGCCTTATTTAGTCCTCTATAGTCGATACACGCGCGCGGAGATTTATCTGGCTTCGGGATGAAAAAAAGTGGAGATGACACGGAGATGTGGAATGTCGGATGAACCCAGACTGTAGTAGGTCGTCTAGGTAGGTTCTTAAATATTTGGTCTCATCGTCAGTCAAAGCATATACTCTGTTATTAGGAAAAGGGGCCCCTGGGATGAGATCTATACAGCAGTCATATGACTGATGTGGGGGTAACACACTAGCCTTCACTGGATCAAAAACGTCTTTAAAGTCAGAATATTCAGGAGGGAGACTTGGTTCGTCTTGTGTAACACTAGCACAGTGTATTACTGAGCTCTGTTCTGTACCTGCTTCTTGATTGCAATTGGTTCTACAGAATGAGGAGTCCAAAGTAACTGTTCTGTTCACCCAATCTATTTTTGGGTTATGAGTTGTTAACCGGTGTACCCCGAGAATCAAGCCAAAATTAGGGGTATCTATCAGATCAAAGCTAATCATCTCTGTGTGCCCGTTTTGACAGACCATGACAAGGGGACTTGTTTGTTTTGTGATTAATCCAGAGGTCAATTCTGACACATCCACTGCACATACTGCTTCTGGACAAGGCTTTAGGCAAATATGAAGACCTAATGTGTTAGCTAACGTATTATCCACAGAATTTCCTGTTGCTCCTGAGTCCAGTAGGACAGGGAGAGAATGTCTAACTTGGGTAGTAACAATTAAAAATATCTGAATTATGAATTGTCTAGGTATGTGCGGTACCATGAAGACTGCAGAATTAGAGGTTTGGTTAAGATGTTTTCTCGAACAAGTAACCTCCCCCCTTGTCGAGCTTAATCGTTTCCCGACTCAGTTGAGGAGATAGAGGAAACAGTACCTTTTCGTGAAGTTTTAGGTTTTACTGGACATTCTCTGGCAAAATGTCCTGCCTTGCCGCAATATAAACATAATTGAAGTTTTCTCCTTTCTTTTTCCTCTGACGTGAGTGGACCTCTGAGTGTCCCCATTTGCATAGGCTCAGGTTCAGGGAGTTTATTATCTGTGTCTTTCTTCTCATGTCTAATAAAAGTTAACCGCGATTCCAGTTTGGATTTATTGTTATTGTTATTGTTAGCTTTGGTTTATATAGCGCCAACTCACCGGCAGGTCTCAAGGCGCTCATGACGGAAGGACAAAACAACTATTCAGCAGATAGGAGAATCAGTTGCATAGTGCAGACCAAGGTGAACCCAGAGCCTCCCTGAATAGCAGTGGTTTTAATGATTTCCTGAAACGTAGGAGGTTACCTTCTTTGCGAAGGGACTCGGGTAGTCTGTTCCAGATTTGAGGAACTAGAACTGAGAAGGATCTCCCACCCTTCGTTGCTAGTTTAAACCGTGGGCAGACTAACAACTGAGCGTCAGATGACCTCAATCTTGGTTCAGGTTTATAGACCTCCAATCATTCCTTAATGTAGGTAGGTGCTTGCCCGTAGATTGCCTTATGGGCTGTGCAAAGGCTTTTAAACTCTGCCCTTTGCCTAATAGGAAGCCAGTGAAGGCTCTGTAGCAAAGGAGAGGCGTGGGATCTTCTTGGGAGTCAGAAGATAAGTCGTGCAGCATCATTCAGAACAACCTGCAATCTATTGGTCAAGTTTTTCGTTAGACCTAAACAGAGAGCGTTCCTGTAGTCCAGCCTCGAGATGATTGTGGCAGAGACTACAGTGCGAAGCATAGATGAGGAAAGAAGGGGAACTAACTTGCGCAATTGTCTGATTAGACCAGTACAGGTCCCCACAACGGAGGAAATCTGGCTGGCCATTGACAATTCGCAGTCAATCTTAATTCCAAGGCTTTTCACCTTGTCACAAGGTGTTGGGGTGGGACCCAGTTCTTGAGGCCAGTATAGATCACTCCATGGAGAACTTATAGTCGAAACCACTAGAACCTCAGTTTTTTCAGGATTGATTTTCAGCAGATTTGCCGTCATTCAGCTGACTACAAATCTGAGAATGTCCTGTGCATACTTCTGCGCAGAGACCATATTGTCTATGCTAAGTAGCAACTGGGTGTCGTCAGCGTAGTTAAATACGCGACAGCCCATGTATACCAGGGCGTTGATCAATGGTTGTGCATAAAGATTAAACAATACTGGGGATAGTGCGGAGCCCTGTGGGAACTCCGCACGTCAGATTACCCACCTCCGATAAACTATCCCCCAACTGAATCCGCTGTGTCCTACCCAACAGGAAGGATTGAAGCCACTGAAAGGCCGTGTCCCGAATCCCGGACTTGGCCATCCTATCCAAGAGCAGGGTATGGCTTACAGTATTGAACACCGCTGAAAGATCTAAAAGTATCAGGGATCTCGGTTTTTTACTGTCAGCCATCCCCCTCAGCTCATCCAGCACCGAGAGCATCACCAACTTGGTGCTGTGGTGTGCACGAAACCCTGCCCGACATTCCTGGAAGAGATGGTGAGACTCCAGGAACGAGGCCAGGGACTTCAGCACATGTTGTTCTAGGATTTTGGACAATGACGGTAGTTGGGAGATAGGCCTATAGTTTTTCAAGATGGTAGGGTCGGCTCCTGGCTTCTGTATCAGAGGCTTCACTAGGGCTTCCTTGAAACTGGCTGGTACCGTCCCTGTTTCCAATGAGTTGTTCAGGAGGGAGGTAATGTGATCTTCTAAAATAGGACGTGCCAAACGAAAGACACTACGGGGGCATGGATCTGCTGGGGAGCCTGATTTGGTTTTGCTCATAAGTTGTTCAAGACTCATCGGGTCTATCAATGGGAATTTTGAAATGATGACTTCTGAAGAAGTCTGGACATCCTGTGGTATGTTAGATCCAGATACTGTACCCTGCCTAATATCAAAGAGGATAGTGCCTACCTTCTCCAGAAAGTAGTCTTGAAACATATTACAACTGATTGTTGTTTCAGTATTTATCTCCCTTTCTTTCTCCTAGTCTGTGTTCCAATTTCACGACTAAATCCACAAAGTCAGAATAGTCTTCTGGCAAATCAACAATATGAGCAAGCACGTCTTTTAACTCGTCTCTCTAACCTTTCTAAGAAGGGAGACACGCTTTTCTTCTGGCCAACGTGTCTCGGTGAGTAGACGATTAAAACTAGTGGGATAGGTCAATAAATCCTTCTTACCTTGTTTAAGATTTAAAAGCTCATTATCGCTTGCCTGCATAAAAGTGTTTTTTTGCAAAAAGGCTGGTCATAGTACGTTTAAATTGATTCCAATTATGGAGGATGGGATCATCTCTATCCACGAAAGGAATTGACCAATTGGCTGCTGTACTGCCCAAATAAGACAAGACGAATGCCACTTTCGTAGCATCAGTAGGGAACTGTTGTGGTTTACAAACGAAGGGGGGAAGAGGATAAAATAAAAAAAGAGAGACAACACCGTTCTTGCTTTTCCACTGTAGAAGAGCTGTTAAAATCTGCGGCACTCTCTGACTTCTGTAGAAACTGGTGCCTAATGAGACATAAACAAAGAACAGATAAGTGCAACCTATCCCTAAATGTGTTCCTGACTGAATCTTAATCTTATTAGAAATTCTCTTCTAAAAGTACCTCTTGGATCCTGGTCTCAAGCTTCCAGGTTTGGAATGTGTTACTGTTCTGGGATGTGATTTCTATTACTGTAAAACTTCTGTAAAATCAATTGAATATCATTACCAGAATTACCAACGTCTAACATTCACCTTAATATAACTAAAGCCTAAATT
Organism: Lissotriton vulgaris; assembly: GCF_964263255.1. Classification (NCBI taxonomy): domain Eukaryota; kingdom Metazoa; phylum Chordata; class Amphibia; order Caudata; family Salamandridae; genus Lissotriton; species Lissotriton vulgaris. Next base: position 466,465,163 of record NC_141699.1, on the reverse strand, counting down.
CTTAATATCAAACTCACTTTTCACACATTTCCAGACTTTTATAAAGCAAATACTGTACTTTTATATCACAATACAGCAGGTAATGTGTGCAAGTCCTTGATTTACTGTTTGCCTTGCTGTCAATGGTTTCCTCTGTTCGATTCTTTAAAAAGTTCCATGTAAAACAATGTTTATTTCACAAAGTTCCACAAAGTATTCTTGTAACAAAGGGTTTGAACCACAACGTTCGTGGGAGATATCTTGTTCCAAATTGTCTTTACATGAATCCAGGAAATCGCTGATAAAGTTCTTTCAGGTAATAAAAGGTTTTGCACTTACTTGTTGATGAAAAGGGATACTATCAGTCTAACATTGACCTCTTTCTCTTTTGCAGGTCGATTGCAGTGGACAGAAGAGGGGCTGAGGCAAGAAGTAGCCGGAAACCAGAAGAAGGAAGAGCCAGAAGCCGCGCCCGTTGAAGTCAATGAAGGTCTGGAGAGAGCAAGAGTGCCAGCGCCGTAGGATCTGTTCTCAGGTAAGTGGGAGGTAGACGAGCACAAGCACTGGGTAAGGCTCAGGGGCTGCCTTTTATAGACAGGGCTGGGTGTGGTTCGAAGACCTGGGTGTGGTTCTCACAAGCAGGTGTGCAGAGCTTCTGTTATTATGCTAATGAGTTGAAGTAACACATGGCCTAGGGAGGAGTGTTCTAAATAAGACTTGGTAAAAGCAAGGTCCAATGTTTTCTAAATAAGCCTTGGTAAAAGCAAGGTCCAATGTGCAAACAAGACAGCAATGTCCAAACTTGTGAATACATTGAGCAACATACATAGAAGTCTTAGGGAGGGGCTGAGATAACAAGAAAGGCTTTTAGTGGTATGTTTAAAGAGAGCTATTACAGAGACCACTAGTGCAATGAGAGGGGACATGCTCTTTGCTGTGCACAAACCCTAACAGTCGCCCCCCTCAAAGGCCCTCCTATTGGACGGGGTTTCCCTGGAGTTTTTTAGATAAAACTGTCTAATCAACCGTGGGGCATGTACATAGGACGCTGGTTCCCATGAATTCTCAGTTTCGCCATATCCTTTCCATTCTACTAAATATAACAGACGTCCATGATTTCTTTTTGCGTCTTTTATGCTTTTCACTTTATATTCTAGATTTCCCTTAGTTGGTATGGGTGGAGGTGGTAGTTCGGGTCGGGTATTTGGGTTGTACGGCTTAAGCAAGGACACATGGAATGTAGCATGTACTAGGTATTCCTTTGGTAAGTCCAATTTTACTGTTACCGGGTTTACTATGGCAGTTATACTAAAGAGTCCAAGGAAACGTGGTTGCTGCTTTCGGGATCCCTCTATATTTAGGTTCTTTGTGGAGAGCCATACTTTGTCACCGATTTTATACATTGGGGCCTCAGACCTGTGTTTGTCTGCTTGTCTTTTCATGCTTTCTTTGTACTTTAATAAATGTTTCCTGGCCTTGTCTTGTAAGTCACCTAATCTCGTTAGTCTATCTGTTACTGTAGGCAACAGGGAATCTGCCTATAAAATGGGTATAGCTATCGGATGATACCCCTGCATGAAATAGAATGGTGAGCAAAGTAGAAATGCATGCTCAGTATTATTATAAACAAACTCCTCTACAGGGGGGAGAGCTTCCAATCATTCACTAGAATAATCAGCCAATAAACAACGTAGCGTTTGAAGTAAGGTTTGGTTCAGTCGTTCAGTTTGTCCATCTGTTTCTGGATGGAAAGCAGTGGATAATGCCACGTCTATTTTCAGTTTTTTGCATAATTGTTTCCGAAATCTAGAGTTGAACTGGCTACCTCGGTCTGACACCACTTTACTTGGCAAACCATGTAAACGCACAATTTCTCTTATAAAAATATCGGCAAATTCTGCCGCAGTTGGCAATTTCCGTAATGGTACAAAATGTGCCATTTTAGACAAAAAATCCACTATTACTAATACTGTTGTGAAGGATTTTACTGGTGGTAAACCTACAATAAAGTCTACACTCACAGTGTGCCAAGGTTGTTTGGGTGATGGCATTGGTATTAACAAACCATCAGGGGCCTTATGAGAAGATGTATGGCTTGCACAAACTGGACAGGTAGTGACAAAGTGCTTAATGTCCTTACTCATATTGTCCCACCAAAAGTGTTTTCGCACATTTTCCAGGGTTTTTACCCAGCCAGGATGACCTGCCAACGGTGAGGCGTGATACCAAATTATTACCTGTGTTTGTAATTCTGTGGTGGGCACTAACAGCATGTTGTCGTGATACAATAAACCTCGTTGTATTGAGTTATGGGAATCCTTTAACCAATCTTGAGGTGCCATTTGCATGTGTGCATAATATATATCTGTGATGAAATCCTTCTGTTGTACTGGTGCCAAATGTTTTTGGGGAGGAATAATGGGTTCTCCTATTTTGTCTTGTTTCATGTCTGTGGTATGTCCGTATCTAGATAACACATCAGATTGAATTTGTTGTCCACCTGGTCTATAGGTTATAACGAAGTCAAATGTACTAAAAAAAATTAACCAGCGCATCTGACGTGGAGTTTATGCTTTTAGTGATCCAAAGAACTGTAGGTTCTTATGGTAAGAAAAGATGGTAACAGGGTACTTGGCTCCCATTAAATAGCGCCTCCATTCAGAAAAAGCTACTTTGATAGCTAATAGTTCTCTTTCAGCCACAGTGTAATTTTGTTCAGCTGGTAATAACTTTTTGGAGTAGAAGGCTATAGGATGTAATTGGCCATCTATTCCATCTCGTTGAGAGAGAACTCCTCCTAAAGCTACTTGTGAAGCATCCGCTTTGACAAAAAATGGCAAGTGAGGATCAGGATGTTTCAGAATTGGGGCTGAAGTGAACTTTTGTTTCAGGAGTTGAAAGGGGTGAGCCGCCTCATCAGACCAAAGAAATCGTTGCCCTTTCCGCAACAAGGTGGTTATTGGGGCCGCAATGTCTGCAAAATGAGAAATAAACCTCCTATAAAAATTGGCAGAACCCAGAAATTTCTGAACATCCTTCACAGATGATGGTTCTGGCCAATCAGTAATAGCACTAATTTTCTTTTCATCCATAATTATTCCTTGAGGTGACAGGCAGTATCCTAAAAAGTCCACTTTGCTGACATTAAAAGTACATTTTTCTAATTTAGCAAAGAGATGATTTTCTTTTAACTTTGATAATACTGCATGAACATGTTGGGTATGTTCTTCCGGGTTCTTAGAGTAAATGAGGATGTTGTCTATGTATACTATGACACAAACGTCCAGGAATTCATGTAGGACCTCATTTATAAAGAATTGAAAGGCCGCAGGGGCATTACACAACCCAAAGGGCGTTACTGTGTATTCAAATAGACCAAACTTTGTCTTGAAAGCTGTCTTCCACTCATCCCCCTCTTTTATTCAGACCAGGTGGTAAGCTCCCTGCAGATCTAGTTTAGTGTGTACAGTAGAATGTCTTAATTGATCCAACAACACAGGTATTAGAGGAAGAGGATTTTTTTTTATTGTAGCCTTATTTAGTCTTCTATAGTCGTTACACGCGAGCAGAGATTTATCTTGCTTTGGGTTAAAAAAAAGTGGAGATGACACCGGAGATGTGGAATGTCGGATGAACCCAGACTGTAGTACGTCGTCTAGGTAGGTTCTTAAATATTTGGTCTCTTCGTCAGTCAAAGCATATACTCTGTTATTAGGTAATGGGGCCCCTGGGATGAGATCTATACGGCAGTCATATGACCGATATGGGGGTAACACACTAGCCTTCACTGGATCAAAAACGTCTTTAAAGTCAGAATATTCAGGAGGGAGACTTGGTTTGTCTTGTGTAACACTAGCACAGTGCATTACTGAGCTCTGTTCTGTACCTGCTTCTTGATTGCAATTGGTTCTACAGAATGAGGAATCCAAAGTAACTGTTCTGTTCACCCAATCTATTTTTGGGTTATGAGTTGTTAACCGGGGTACCCCGAGAATCATGCCAAAATTAGGGGTATCTATCAGATCAAAGCTAATCATCTCTGTGTGCCCGTTTTGACAGACCATGGCAAGGGGACTTGTTTGTTTTGTGATTAATCCAGAGGTCAATTCTGACACATCCACTGCACATACTGCTTCTGGACAAGGCTTTAGGCAAATAGGAAGACCTAATGTGTTAGCTAACGTATTATCCACAAACTTTCCTGTTGCTCCTGAGTCCAGTAGGGCAGGGAGAGAATGTCTAACTTGGGTAGTAACAATTAAAAATATCTGAATTATGAATTGTCTAGGTATGTGCGGTACCATGAAGACTGCAGAATTAGAGGTTTGGTTAAGATGTTTTCTCGAACAAGTAACCTCCCCCCTTGTTGAGCTTAATCGTTTCCCGACTCAGTTGAGGAGATAGAGGAAACAGTACCTTTTCGTGAAGTTTTAGGTTTTACAGGACATTCTCTGGCAAAATGTCCTGCCTTGCCGCAATATAAACATAATTGAAGTTTTCTCCTTTCTTTTTCCTCTGACGTGAGTGGACCTCTGAGTGTCCCCATTTGCATAGGCTCAGGTTCAGGGAGTTTATTATCTGTGTCTTTCTTCTCATGTCTAATAAAAGTTAACCGCGATTCCAGTTTGGATTTATTGTTATTGTTATTGTTAGCTTTGGTTTATATAGCGCCAACTCACCGGCAGGTCTCAAGGCGCTCATGACCGAAGGGCAAAACAACTATTCAGCAGATAGGAGAATCAGTCGCATAGTGCAGACCAAGGTGAACCCAGAGCCTCCCTGAATAGCAGTGTTTTTAATGATTTCCTGAAACGTAGGAGGTTACCTTCTTTGCGAAGGGACTCGGGTAGTCTGTTCCAGATTTGAGGAACTAGAACTGAGAAGGATCTCCCACCCTTCGTTGCTGGTTTAAACCGTGGGCAGACTAACAACTGAGCGTCAGATGACCTCAATCTTGGTTCAGGTTTATAGACCTCCAATCATTCCTTAATGTAGGTAGGTGCTTGCCCGTAGATTGCCTTATGGGCTGTGCAAAGGCTTTTAAACTCTGCCCTTTGTCTAATGGAAAGCCAGTGAAGGCTCTGTAGCAAAGGAGAGGCGTGGGATCTTCTTGGGAGTCTGGAGATAAGTTGTGCAGCATCATTCAGAACAACCTGCAATCTATTGGTCAAGTTTTTCGGTAGACCTAAACAGAGAGCGTTCCCGTAGTCCAGCCTCGGGATGATTGTGGCAGGACTACAGTGCGAAGCATAGATGAGGAAAGAAGGGGAACTAACTTGCGCAATTGTCTGATTATACCAGTACAGGTCCCCACAACGGAGGAAATCTGGCTGGCCATTGACAATTCGCAGTCAATCTTAATTCCAAGGCTTTTCACCTTGTCACAAGGTGTTGGGGTGGGACCCAGTTCTTGAGGCCAGTATAGATCACTCCATGGAGAACTTATAGTTGAAACCACTAGAACCTCAGTTTTTTCAGGATTGATTTTCAGCAGATTTGCCGTCATTCAGCTGACTACAAATCTGAGAATGTCCTGTGCATACTTCTGCGCAGAGACCATATTGTCTATGCTAAGTAGCAACTGGGTGTCGTCAGCGTAGTTAAATACGTGACAGCCCATGTATACCAGGGCGTTGATCAATGGTTGTGTATAAAGATTTAAAGATACTGGGGATAGTGCGGAGCCCTGTTGGAACTCCGCACGTCAGATTACCCACCTCCGATAAACTATCCCCCAACTGAATCCGCTGTGTCCTACCCAACAGGAAGGATTGAAGCCACTGAAAGGCCGTGTCCCGAATCCCGAATTTGGCCATCCTATCCAAGAGCAGGGTATGGCTTACAGTATTGAACACTGCTGAAAGATCTAAAAGTATCAGGGCGCTCGGTTTTTTACTGTCAGCCATCCCCCTCAGCTCATCCAGCACAGAGAGCATCACCAACTTGGTGCTGTGGTGTGCACAAAACCCTGCCCGACATTCCTGGAAGAGATGGTGAGACTCCAGGAACGAGACCAGGGACTTCAGCACATGTTGTTCTAGGATTTTGGACAATGACGGTAGTTGGGAGATAGGCCCATAGTTTTTCAAGATTTTAGGGTCGGCTTCTGGCTTCTTCATCAGAGGCTTCACTCGGGCTTCCTTGAAACTGGCTGGTACCGTCCCTGTTTCCAATGAGTTGTTCAGGAGGGAGGTAATGTGATCTTCTAAAATAGGACGTGCCAAACGAAAGACACTAGGGGGGCATGGATCTGCCGGGGAGCCTGATTTGGTTTTGCTCATAAGTTGTTCAAGACTCATCGGGTCTATCAATGGGAATTTTGAAATGATGACTTCCGAAGAAGTCTGGACATCCTGTGGTATGTTAGATCCAGATACAGTACCCTGCCTAATATCAGAGAGGATAGTGTCTACCTTCTCCAGAAAGCAGTCTTGAAACATATTACAACTGATTGTCGTTTCAGTATTTATCTCCCTTTCTTTCTCCTAGTCTGTGTTCCAATTTCACGACTAAATCTACAAAGTCAGAATAGTCTTCTGGCAAATCAACAATATGAGCAAGCACGTCTTTTAACTCATCTCTCTAACCTTTATAAAAAAGGGAGACACGCTTTTCTTCTGGCCAACGTGTCTCGGTGAGTAGACGATTAAAACTAGTGGGATAGGTCAATAAATCCTTCTTACCTTGTTTAAGATTTAAAAGCTCATTATCGCTTGCCTGCATAAAAGTGTTTTTTGCAAAAAGGCTGGTCATAGTACGTTTAAATTGATTCCAATTATGGAGGATGGGATCATCTCTATCCACGAAAGGAATTGACCAATTGGCTGCTGTACCGCCCAAATAAGACAAGACGAATGCCACTTTCGTAGCATCAGTAGGGAACTGTTGTGGTTTACAAATTAAGTGTAATTGACATTGATTGATAAAAACATGGAATTTTTTACTATCGCCATGAAAACATTCAGGTGCTGCTAAAGGCACAGCATTAGGAACATTAACAGTAACCTCAACTGGGGAGGGGAAAGTTGCATGTTTTGCTCACGCCCCTGTCTCTGAGAAGGTTTTAAACAAAGGCGTAAAAGCTGTGTTCCACTGAGATTCCCTAGGTTTATACCTGCTTAAATCTTGTTTTAAAAAAGTGTTTTCCAACTTTAATCTGTCTATTTCCTCTTGCATATGTTGCAAGATGCCAGACACTGATTCATTATGGGCCAAGTCCTCGTTTAAGGCCTGCACAATATCCGTGGCGTCAGCGCCCTCTTCCCCGGCATTCATCGTTCAACAGAACTGAACATTTTAAAGGCTTGTACTTCTGTCAAAGCCCAGCTCACCTGAGTTTCTGTTCAGTTCTGATGGAGTTTGAAGACAGTCCGACCCCACCCTGAAACTGCTTGTTCCAGCACATTAGTTTTAAAACAGTGCACTAAGAACCAGAAGCTCAAGGGAAGGGGGGAAGAGGATAAAATAAAAAAAGAGAGACAACACCGTTCTTGCTTTTCCACTGTAGAAGAGCTGCTAAAATCTGCGGCCCTCTCTGACTTCTGTAGAAACTGGCGCCTAATGAGTCATAAACAAAGAACAGATAGGTGCAACCTACCCCTAAATGTGTTCCTGACTAAACCTTAATCTTATTAGAAATTCTCTTCTAAAAGTACCTCTTGGATCCTGGTCTCAAGCTTCCAGGTTTGGAATGTGTTACTGTTCTGGGATGTGCTTTCTATTACTGTAAAACTTCTGTAAAATCAATTGAATATCATTACCAGAATTACCAACGTCTAACATTCACCTTAATAAAGCCTGAATTCTTAATATCAAACTCACTTTTCACACATTTCCAGACTTTTATAAAGCAAATACTGTACTTTTACATCAAAATACAGCAGGTAATTTGTGCAAGTCCTTGATTTACTGTATGCCTTGCTGTCAATGGTTTCCTCTGTTCGATTCTTTAAAAAGTTCCATGTAAAACAATGTTTATTTCACAAAGTTCCACAAAGTATTCTTGTAACAAAGGGTTTGAACCACAACGTTCGTGGGAGATATCTTGTTCCAAATTGTCTTTACGTAAATCCAGAAAATCGCTGATAAAGTTCTTTCAGGTAATAAAAGGTTTTGCATTTACTTGTTGCTGAAAAGGGATACTGATCAGTCTAACCTTGACCTCTTTCTCTTTTGCAGGTCGATTGCAGTGGACATAAGAGGGGCTGAGGCAAGAAGTAACCGGAAACCAGAAGAAGGAAGAGCCAGAAGCCACGCCCGTTGAAGTCAGTGAAGGTCTGGAGAGAGCAGGAGTGCCAGCGCCGTAGGATCTGTTCTCAGGTAAGTGGGAGGTAGACGAGCACAAGCACTGGGTAAGGCTCAGGGGCTGCCTTCTATAGACAGGGCTGGGTGTGGTTCGAAGAACTGGGTGTGGTTCTCACAAGCAGGTGTGCAGAGCTTCTGTTATTATGCTAATGAGTTGAAGTAACACATGCCCTAGGGAGGAGTGTTCTAAATAAGACTTGGTAAAAGCAAGGTCCAATGTTTTCTAAATAAGCCTTGGTAAAAGCAAGGTCCAATGTGCAAACAAGACAGCAATGTCCAAACTTGTGAATACATTGAGCAACATACATAGAAGTCTTAGGGAGGGGCTGAGATAACAAGAAAGGCTTTCAGTAGTATGTTTAAAGAGAGCTATTACAGAGACCACTAGTGCAATGAGAGGGGACATGCTCTTTGCTGTGCACAAACCCTAACACCAACCCACTTAACCAAATACCCACACAAACAGCCACTCACTCATCCATACAGCCACTTACACACTGAGTCACTCAATCATACAACCATTCAGACACCCACTCACTCACCCATACAGCCATTGACACACCCACTCACTCACCGATGCAGGGACTCACACAGCATCTAACTTACAATATATGTTTAACACCCATAAACTCTTAAACAGACTTACACTCACTTGAGGATGTGATCAGTGATAACATCAATGATGTCATTGAGATATTATCAGTGATCTCACTGGCCATGTCATGAGGGATGTAATATGTGAGGTTATAAGCAGTGCATTGCAGGGGTGTAAGTTATAGTTAGCTCAGGTAACCATAACTGCTAAATTTCACTAGTTTTGCACGAGTGAATCTGAGCCTAACTATAATGTCCCTGTAACCTTTGTTTTTGCAGTGGGAAAAAAAATATATATATATATATTACCTACTGGCGGTCGCCAGTAGATAGTTATAGTTAGGATTTTTTTCAATGTTAAATCTCAAAATTCTATTTGGAATAACTTTGGCGCCGGTTGACGAATCCGCCTGAAAATTTCCTGAAAATGGCCTTGCGGCGCCCCAGTCCTTCCCTGAAAGTTTGGGGGGGATATGTCAAGCGGGGGCCGAGATAAAAGGAGGGTCCCAAAACGCGTTTTCCCCATGTTAATTTCCATAGGGCGGTCGATTTCACTTTTAGCCCGAACGGCTGAATGGATTTACACCAAACTTGGCAAAATTGTAGGGACTGGTAGCCCGATGTGCCTTTGCTATGTCTCAAGATATGTGCTCCAGTGGATTTTGAGTAATTTAGGTTCAAAAAAATATATATATCTATAGCCGCGCCCCGGTACGCGCCCCGGGGAGCGCTCTGGGCGCGCCACGGGAGGTGCGCACGGAAAGCTGATTGGCTCTCGGGTGTCTGTAAACATTCGAAACAGTCCGGAGCGGCCGCCATCTTGTGTCTCGTATTTACAACAAGGGGTGGTGAGGGACAGAGTCTCTGAATTAAGCAGAATACTCTCACCCAGTCAAGAGATCAGGGCTAGATCCAACACCGTTTTTTCGGTCAAATCGAGACACAAGAGGTGGCTAAAACAAAGGGGGAAATGACCATAAGGCGTCAGGGATAGACCCCCTTTGACCCCCACGGTTTGATGTGGGGGCTATAAAAGGGCCCCGCGGGGCATTTAAAATATTTTTATTTTTTTCGTTTTGCACGGGGGGAGCGCCTGGTACGCGCACCGGGGAGCGGCCCGGGGAGCGTACTATGAGGAAAAAAGATGGCAGAGTTTTTAAAAAATGAAGCCTTTTTTTTAGAAATTGGAGGTAGTTCTAAAAAGAACTTTTTTTTTTCTTCTTTTTGTTGTTTTATATATTTTTTGTGTTTTTTGAACATTTTGTACTTTTTTTGGCTTTTCAAAACAGTTTAATATTTTTTTTGTATTTTTTTAGGGGGAGAAACAAAAAAAGGGAATTGAAACTGGCTCAACTGGAGCAAAAAAACAAAAAACCCCAAAAATTACTTCTTTTTGGGGCACTTGTGATTATCACCTGCAAGGGCGATGAGTTTTACGCTTTTTTCACCATAGGCGATAAGCTTGCCACATGCAGAACAAGTGATTTTAAAATCAGCAAATCTTGGCTGAATACAAGGCATCATCTCTGATATTTCTGGTCCCGATGAAGTGGGTTTGTTTCTTTGGGAGGTGGTCCTTGAAGACTGGGGGAGGTTACTGGCCAGTTCCCTGAGCTCTGCACAAGAATAGTTGTTAGGGTGCTTTCTGGTCATATGACGAATCATGGTATAGTTACCAAATGAATATTTTTTGTTTGGGTTGCCCCTTGAGAGTTCTTCATTGCAGATTAGGCAAGTTACCTTGGCCGCATTCACTTTTTTCTTGCCCTCTGGGAGTGAAAAAAACTCCCATACAATGTGTGGCTTGGGCTTGTATGGGGTATTTTCTTCAGGCAGCCATCTTCTCCTCCCCTCCTCCTCTTCCTCTTCCTCCTCCTCCTCTTCTTGACCACCAATATAATCTTGAGCTGGTCCTGTTGGTGGTGGTGGTGGTGGTGGTGGTGGGGCAGATGCACCAGCTGCTGCTGCTACTGAAGCCATTATAAAGATCAAAAAGGTACAGAGATGTACAAACAGGTCTTCCTCAGTCAAAGGACAAAGTCAGAATAAGGAAAAAAGGTGGGGTCTTTCATCATTTGGAAAAAAAACTGTCCTGAACCAATGAGAAGTGTTATTTTCAGGTCACAAGACCAGGGGCTTCATCATTATGAAACCAAAACTATTATGAACCAATGAAAAGTGTTATTTTCAGGTCACATGACCCGACGCGCTTACGCTACGCGCCCCGGGGTGCGCCCGGGGGCGCTCTCCGGGTCGCGTAGCGTAAGCGCGTCGGATGTTTACGTTGCGCGATCGTATTCGCTCGCGGACTTCCGGGTGCGCTTACGCCGTGCGTATCACGCGGACGCGGCTACGCGATACGTCACGATCATGTTTTCGTTCACGATATTGACGCTCACGGGATGCTCCCCGGAGCGCGCCCTGGGGCGCTTTATAGAAGAACGCTTTCCCGGGCGCTCCCCGGGGCGCGCACCGGGAGCGCTCCAAAAACAAAAAAACAAAAAAAATGGGATAATTGTAGGGACAGGTAGCCCTATTCTGAAGTGGTTTTTAAAAAAATGAACTTTTTAAAAATATGTATTGTGCTACATTGGGCTTTATATATGTTAGAGCCAAAATGTAGCCCAAATGTAGCCCAATGTAGCCCAATGTAGCCCAAAGATGGCCACCAGAGACCAAAAAATACAAATGTAGCCCAAATATCAGCTAGATGTAGCCCAACTGTAGCCCAATGACAGAATGTACCAGAGTGTTCTAAAGAACAACTAGAGTGCTAACAGTCTTATTTATAAAGTGAGACTTATAGTTAGGAATTAGCATTTAAAAAACGTTTGAAATTCACTGAAAAAACCATAGGTTTCACACCAGTTATAGTTAGGAATTAGCATTTAAAAAAACAATGAAATTCACTGAAAAAACCATAGGTTTCACACCAGTTATAGTTAGGAATTAGCATTTAAAAAACCTATTAAATTCACTAAAAAAACCTTAGGTTTCACATCAGTTATAGTTAGCTGGAAATTTTACTGACATAAAACCAATGAAATTCCATGTTATAGTTAGTTGGACTCACTATAACTTGCGCGCCTGCAATGCACTGCTGATGACGTCACATATTACATCACTCATGACATGGTCAGTGACATCACTCATGACATCACTGATGACACCATCCTTGTGACAGACTGATAGACCTCCTTTCAGTGTAATGTAACCCTTGAAACACATATTCAAACAATAGAAACTAACATTTTCAAAAAAAATGGAGATACCCATACCAGTTACAATAACCAATTCAGTAATTCCACCATCTATATACACATCCACTCATACACCAACAGTTCTATATAGTCACTCATACATATTCTCACTCATCATATATAGTGATACACATATACATCCTGTTACACACCGACAGTCTTACAAAAGTTACTCACACACATACTCACACATGCAAATAAATTATTGAACATCCATTTATTTGCATATACAGCTATACATACATTAGCACATTACTTCTAAGGAAACTTACACATATTTACTCTCTTAAACAATCACTTATAGAAACACATACTTATTTAAACAGGAACTCTTTCAATCTCTCACTCTAACATATACTTACTTATAAACATCAATGCTCATATATACAAGTTTAAAACATATGTAGTTAATCATAAAGACACTAGTGAGACAGGCATTCACTCACTAACACACACATATATACACTCATCCACCCATACAGTCCTGCACATATACTGTCTTCAAAACACATACAAACAGTGAGTCAGTCACCAACCCATGCAGCCACTTATACACAAAGTGAAACACTGATACATATATTTAAATATTTAAAAATTACTTGTTAATATATGTATTCACTAAGATACACTTAATAAGGCAGTTAACCAATCAATTCTTTTTTTTAAAAAACATCCATTTACACACTTATTTAACCATTTATTCTTCCATCGTCCTTTACAAATACATATATAAAACATATTTATTTTTCATAAAGACACACATTCACTGGATGGTGTCATCAGTGATGTCATGAGTGATGTCACTGACCATGTCATGAGTGATGTAATATGTGACGTCATCAGCAGTGCATTGCAGGCGCGCAAGTTATAGTGAGTCCAACTAACTATAACGTGGAATTTCATCGGTTTTATGTCAGTAAAATTTCCAGCTAACTATAACGGTTGTGAAACCTAGGGTTTTTTTAGTGAATTTAATAGGTTTTTTAAATGCTAATTCCTAACTATAACTGGTGTGAAACCTATGGTTTTTTCAGTGAATATATATATAGAGAGATATATATATGTATATATATCAAAACAATACCCTTTCAGGCATAGAGTGATGCATAAATTAAGCAAAACAGATGCAGAGAACTCTGGGTAGTTCTGAAGTTTAGGTGGAAAGCAGCTCCAGTATAGAGCACCCTCAACACCAGCGACCCTCTAGATCTGCTTATATATATATATATATATATATATATATTACCTACTGGCGGTCGCCAGTAGGTATATATAGTTAGGACCTAGTTTCCATAGGAAATCCAGAACATTCTATTGGGAATAACTTTGGCGCCGGTTAATGAATTTACACGAATTTCTCAAAGAAGATGGCCCATTACGCTCCGCTCCTTCCCTGAAAGTCTCGGGGGGATTCGTCAAGCGGGGGCCAAGAAAAAAGGGGGTCCCAAAACATGTTTTCCCCCATACAATTTTCCATAGGACGATTAGACACGGCTACAGCCCGAACCGATGAACGGAATTACACCAAACTTGGCAAAATGGTAGGGACTGGTACGCAGTGTGCCCTTTTGTTTAAATGGTCTAAATCCCTCCAGTAGTTTTTTTGAAAATCGAATTATAAAAATATATATATCTATGGGCGTGGCACCGTGCGCGCACGGGTCCGCGCACGTGCGCGGAACTTGGCATGCGCAAGCGCGCTCCTGATTGGCTGGCAGTCATCTGTCAACATTCCAAACTGTCCAAACCAGGAAGTGTTGGCCAACATCTTGTTTCTCAGGGGAACTGAGGCACAAGAGACCCCAAAACAAGAGTGGAAAATGTGAAAAGGGGACAGGGTAGAGACCCCCTGACCCCCTAGCCCTTCTCAGGGGATCCCAGAAGGACCCCCAAGGAAAAAAGAAAAAAAACACATTTTCGAAAATACGCGGGGTCCACGCACCGTGCGCGTACCTGTGCGTGCACGTCCGCGCACGGTGCGCAGACCTTTCCGAGTATGGGCTGCATTGATTGGCTGTGAACACTCCAAACCAGGAAGTGTTGGCAGCCATTTTGTGCTCAGTAGACCGAGGCACAAAAAAAGCAGAGAAACAAACGTGTAGAACGCAAAAAGGGGGCAGGGTAGAAACACCCTGACCTGCTAGGCCTGCTCAGATAGTCCATCAAGGACCCCCAAGGCCAAAAGAAATTCTTTTTAAAAAACGTTCTGCTTTTTTTTTAAATTACCCCCCGGGGGGACCATATCTTGGGGGAATTGTGAAAAAAAAGTGTGGGGGGGTCCCAATCCCCCCCACATTACCCGGGGACCACCACCTCCTGGGGCAAATCAACGCAGCCCCCTGGTGCATACTGGAGGCTCCTGGTGGGCTAGTTGGCTTTAGTACCCCCTCTGAAAAAGCGCTAGGGGGCTGTATTTCAGAAATGTGTAAAAAGGGGCGTGGCCTCATTACACCTTTCTGCAATGCAGCCCCCTGGCGCATGCAAAAAACCTAGACATTTGTCATAGCTTCTGTCTTAAGCTGTAAGCTCTCTACTAGCGCCGGGACACCTCCTTGTGAGGTAGCTGTTCGCGCTTTACAAGCATCAGTATTATTATTATTATTATACTGGAGGTTCCAGGTGGGCTAGTTGGCCCCCATGAACTCTCAGTATGCAAGGGGAATTAGTTACCCCTCTGCAAATGTGCGCATGGCCTGCGTTGCAGAGAGGTGTAAAAAGGGGCGTGGCCTCAATACTTCTCTCTACAATGCAGCCTTCTGGTGCATACTAGAGGTTCCAGGTCACCCATTCATGCATCTATGCGGTAAACTAAAGGATTCAGGCCTGATATAGTTAGGAATTAGTATTTAAAAAACCTTGCAAATTCACTGAAAAAAACATATGTTTCAGGCCTTATATAGTTAGGAATTAGCATTTAAAAAACCTTTGAAATTCACTGAAAAAAACATAGGTTTCAGGCCTTATATAGTTAGGAATTAGCTTTTAAAAAACCTTTGAAATTCACTCAAAAAACTATAAGTTTTAGGGGTGTTATAGTTAGCTGGACATTTCACTCATACAAAACCGATGAAATTGCTCCTATATAGTTAGTTGTACTGACTATATTTCGCGCACCCGCAATCCACTGCTGATGATGTCATATATTACATCATTCATGACATCCTCTGTGACCTCACTGATGATATCTCAAATGACATCACTGATGACATCATCCACGTGACAATTACATACACCTTTTCATACAATTGTAAAATCTTTCATCACTCTTTGTAAAATACAGAGTATCATATTTGAATCCATTGACACAGCAATACAAGTATCTAAAAACCCACTCAGTGATTCCTAGATGTATACACACATCTAATCACTTACCTGTAAATTCACTCATACATTCTGTCAATGACAAATAGAACACTAATCAACTATTCACACATCTTTGGGCAGTCACACACCCTCCACCGAACCCCACATACATTCACTCTCCCATACAAAACTCAGTTAACTAATCAACAACTAATATAGACTTTCACATAGCTAGTAACCAACTGGAGAACCAGTTTACACAACAACTGACAAAGTAATACAGATATTCATGCAGTTTAATCACTATGCACTATGGGCCCGATGTAGGAGCCCTAATACCGGTCGGAAACTGCCGATTTTGGCAGTTTCCGACCGGTATTAGGGTTTTCTAATGTAGGAGCATGCTTTACAGAATCAGTATTTTACTGAATCTGTATTTACAGATTCGGTAAAATTACCAAATCGGTAAATACAGACTCAGTAAAAATACCGATTCTGTAAAAGCACATGTAGGTAGCACAACATTGAGTGCCGCAGGCCTTTCAGATTCTGTATTTTACCACCCAATCCAATTGGGTGGTAAAATACCGAATCCAGGTGTGCATGCACATCTGTGCATGCACACCTGTGCAATGTGACACACAGACATGCCCTTAGGGCATGTCTGTGTGCCACATGGCACACAAGTCCGGAATTGGGGTGCCAGAGGGTGTCAAAGTGACACCCCCCTGCACCCTTGCAAAAATCGGAATTTACCGAATTGGTAAATACCAATTCGGTATTCACCATTGATTCCTATGGGCTTCAAGGCCCATAGGAATCAATGGGGGATACCGATTCTGCATTTTTCGAATCGGTAAATACCGAATCTTACAGATTCGGTATTTACCGATTCTGAAATACCTACATGTGCCCCCTTCTATTTTACCACTTCTTAAATACCGAATCGGTAAAATTCGGTATTTTAGAAGTGGTAAAATAGAATTACCTAGATCTAGCCCTATATTTAGTGAGATACTATAAATTGGTAAAGTGAACAGTCAATTACACTGCTACTAAATCCTCTATCCAAATATTTATTTTTATATATCAACTCATTCTTCAATGCAAATTGCTATATATATAATGCATATATAAATAACGAAGCAAACCACATTCACTGGATGATGTCATCAGGGATGTCATTTGAGATGTCATGACCATGTCATGAATGATGTAATATGTGACATCATCAGCAGTGGATTGCGGGTGCGCGAAATATAGTTAGTACAAGTAACTATATAGGAGCAATTTCATTGGTTTTGTATGAGTGAAATGTCCAGCTAACTATACCACCCCTAAAACTTATAGTTTTTTGAGTGAATTTCGAAGGTTTTTTAAATGCTAATTCCTAACTATATAAAGCCTGAAACCTATGTTTTTTTCAGTGAATATATATATATATGAATGTATATATATATATATATATATATATATATATATATATATATATATATATATATATATATATATATATATATATATATATATATACATATATATATATAAAATAATAGTATAAAATATGTAACATTAGTTAAAACAAAAGATAATATATGGGATGTAAAAACTTGTAAATATAAATTATACCACAAAATGTTTATGGTTTTTATACAATTTGTACACATGTATGCAAAACTGAGAAATGTTTTTATATTTATTTTTCTGCTGTAACAATATATATATATATATATATATATATATATATATATATATATATATATATATATATATATATATATATATAACATAAACTATGAAAAAGTGCATGCAAAAACATTTTAAAATGTCTTAATAAAATATATGATCATCAAATTGAATTTGTTACCAACAAAACAAAAATCTGTTCATAATCAACTAGAACTACTTTTATTTTGTGACGGAGTAGCCTATCTGCCAAGATCGTAATCAGGCCCTAAGTCTTAGTAACTGATTAGCAGTAGGGAATTGCAAATGATAGGAACAAAAACCACCGAACAATGATTTAAACAGAGTACTGAATACAGAAATCAATTTAAAAATGGCTCCCTAATGCAAAATTTTTAAAAAGCCAAATGTTAAAACGGTTTGAATAAATATGTATGTGTTTTGGTGTGTGTGTATATATATGTGTGTGTATATATATATATATATATATATATATATATATATATATGTATATATATATATATATATATATGTATATATATATATATATATATATATATATATATATATATATATATATATTCACAGAAAAAACCATAGGTTTTAGGCCATATATAGTTAGGAATTTGCATTTACAAAACCTTGAAAATTCACTGAAAAAACCATTGGTTATAGACCATATATAGTTAGGGATTAGCCTTTTCAAAACCTTAATTTACTCGCACAAAACCATTGAAATTCGCATATATAGTTAGTTGCAATAACTATATATCGCGCACCCGCAATCCACTGCTGATGATGTCACATATTACATCATTCATGACATGGTTAGTGACATCACTGATGACATCACTGATGACATCTCAAATGACATCACTGATGACATCTCAAATGACATCACTGATGACATCACTGATGACATCTCAAATGACATCACTGATGACATCACTGATGACAACATCCAGTGACTGTATGTTTCTGTAAAGTTAAAATATGTCTTACATATTGAAGAATGAGTGGATGTATAAGTGTCTGGTTGAAGGATTTAGTAGGTGCATGACTGACTGTATGAGAGAATGATTAAATGTGTCTTACTGAGTGCATGGGTTAGTGACTAAACTGTCTTAATTTGTGCATCATTATATCTGTTGTTCTACAAACTGCTGCATGTGTTGATCAGTAGCTATATGAGTAACTGTATGGGTTATTGATTGGTTGTCCAAGTATTTGTATGGGAGACTGAGTGTGTGTGTATGGGTGGCTGGGAGGTGTGTGACTCTATGCATAGATGTGTGAGTAGTTGATTCACTATATGTATGGGTTCAAAAGTGCATGTGGAAACAGCTGTATGGGCGGTTGATTGTGCATGAGTGTATTGGTGAGTGAATGGATATCTCAGTGCTACATGTCAAAGTAAGTACATATGTAAAACACAGTACATGTGAGAGTTGACATATATAAATAACTGTGCATAAGAGCCAGTGAATGTGTGAGTGGCTGTATGGATCATTGTGAACATGTATCAGGGATTGTATAAGAGAGTAAATATGTGTTAGTATATGTTTGAATAAGTAAGGTGTGTATAACTGTATAGTTGAGAAAATGGAGGTGTGATTGATTCTTTGCATGACTGACTAGGTGTGTGAGTAACTCCATGGACGAGTGACAGTCTGTGAGTGTCTGTTTACACTGATTGTATCTAAGGTTATATTAGAGTCTGAAGAGGTTCATGGTATTATCACATGAATGATATCATCAGTGATGTGATCAGTAATGTCAAATGAGATGTTATCAGTGATTTTATCAGTGATGTCATTTGAGATGTCATCAGTGATGTCATCAGTGATGTCATTTGAGATGTCATCAGTGATGTCATTTGAGATGTCATCAGTGATGTCATCAGTGATGTCACTAACCATGTCATGAATGATGTAATATGTGACATCATCAGCAGTGGATTGCGGGTGCGCGATATATAGTTATTGCAACTAACTATATATGCGAATTTCAATGGTTTTGTGCGAGTAAGTTAAGGTTTTGAAAAGGCTAATCCCTAACTATATATGGTCTATAACCAATGGTTTTTTCAGTGAATTTTCAAGGTTTTGTAAATGCAAATTCCTAACTATATATGGCCTAAAACCTATGGTTTTTTCTGTGAATTTCAATGGTTTTTTAATAGCAAATATCAAAAGCTGTCAAATGTCAAGTACGTGATAGGTAAAAACTTTTTCGTGTTTATGCACGCTGATGTGCTTTGAACGCTGCCCCCCCTCCCCTCTTTTCTCTTAGTAGTACTCTCTCTTTGCAGATAGTGAAGGGTAGTTAACGCAGGCCTTTACCCCCGTTGTAATCCGTCGTGCCTGCTTGTCTCTCCATTTGATTGATTGTTATCCAGGCATTTACTGTTTTACAATTGATTCTCTTTGGTTCATTCTCTATTTACAAACAATCACAAAGTCGCAATACTCTGTTTAGTCTTTGCAGATAGTGAAAAATCGTGTAAAAAAATAAAAGTAATCGAGCAAAATCAGTAGGCCACCAATGGGATCTCTTTTTGACCTCGCTAAAATAGAAACATTAGGAACAACCCTTCATGAGAAATACGAAAATAGTGAGATGAACTGAGCTCCACACCATGAGGGCTGCAAGACAGCTCGGCTCCGTCACCCACCCCGCCCAAAATAACGACAAACCCTATGCAAATATTATAAATATATACAACACACCAGCAAAGTAACAGGGTAAAACATTTTATTAAATAACTATTTACATAACTATTTTATACTTTTTGTTGCCCGATCCGGCTAGCTCAATCGATCGAGCATGAAACTCATGCACTCTGATAGCAAGCGTTGCTGCTGATGCTATGCAGACCAAAACTGGTTTTCAGTTTGTACATTCTTCTAGATTTTTCCATCCAAGGCTGGTTGAGTTTGTAGAACGATGGCTTCAGATTTTTAACATACGGTGTGGTGGCGCGGACTGGGAGGGGGCGCTTGGCTCCTGCCCCCTCCCCAAGTAAGATTTTCATACGTGAGTGTACGTTCATGGTTTTTGTCCCTGAGTTGCTTCGATGTCACTGCCATGCTCAAATGGCATAAGTTCTGGATGTTGGGTGCCATAGTTCAGAGTTCTGAGCAGCGCTTGTAACACTGTCTGAAGCTTATTTGCACCTACTGCAGCTTCACTATTCTCAAAGTAAGTGAGGGCCGTTTGTGGACCTGACTGCATTTGAAAACAATGTGATATGGTACCTCCCTAAACCGCTTGACGGAGGCCCCCGAGGGGCGGTGTGATGGCACGGACTCGGAGAAGACGCTTGGCTCCGACCCCCTCCCCAAGTCTTATAGCACTGGTGTAGCCTGAGATCGCCCCCGACATAGGCGGCCGGCTCCCGGGGTCCGGCGGAACTTTTTGCCTTTTGATGACTCTTCCATTCTGGACCTTGTCCCACAATCCGTTTGACCTGAAGACACGCTGTAGTGGGGCGCCCCTTTACCGTTTCAGTTGCCATTCCGCCCGCTTTTGCTACACTGTGCCTCTTCCGCCATTCAGCTGTTTACCGCCCGCTCTTGCGACTACAGCGTCTCGCTCACCATGTAGTTGAGTTGCTCCCGCTCTTGCGATGCAACGATAGGCGGCTGCCACATGACTCTCAAAATGGCGGCCGGCTCTTCAGATTTGGGCGTGGTCCACTAAAATGGCCCTGGGACACCTTGGAACTCGGACGCTTGCCTGATAGGGCTTGGGTCCCATTCTCGAAAGCGTCCCCTCAGCCTTGAAGATTCTACAAAAGTCTTGGGGGCCCCCGACTCCCGCAGGCTTCTGGTGGGGAGCGGCTGCCATGATTGCTCATGGAATGGCCACGACTGAGCTACGAGATGGTGGTGCTCTCATGCTGACGCCAGCTTCAGTCTGAAACATCCAGAAACACTGTAGACTACCAATTCGATCAGTTCCGGTAGCGCCCCAACATGACCCGGTAGAGAAGAACTTGCCCTCCCCTCTTTGACTGATGGTTCTTGTTGCCTGTCCCTTCTGTTGTCATTTAACAGAACTTTTTAGAAAGCTGAAAGGGGTTGTGTTCCGAACGCTGGTTGGTGGGGACATTTTGACTATATTCTGGACCTACGTTGTCGCGTAATGCGTTATATGACACGCCGCGTTAGCGCACCCGGAAGTGCTCCGGTGCGCGAAGCGCAGCTTCCCGGAAGCGATCCGGGGCGCGGCGCGCAGCGCGTAACGTAAGCATAACAGGTCATGTGACTTGTTAATAAAACTTTTCATTGGTTCATTTTACTTTTGTTATTTTAATGATGAAAAGCTTGGTCATATGACCTAAAAATTTCGCTTTTTATAGGTTTCGAACATTATTTTTTCTTAAACATATATGTTATAATGTTCCAGGCTAATGTACTTTCCCGGAAAATTTACAACTGTCCTGCAAGTAAAATATATTCCTTTTTCGAGAAAAAGGGCGTTTCTTCGTCCCATGAGGGAGCCGTTGAGTAAAAGAGGCTCGGCCTGCTGTCTTAGTCGCCGATACGCCTGATTATCAGATTCTTATCGATCACTTTATGTTGCAGGAGTGGAAAACACAACTGCCCTTGACCATTTATCTTTACTGCGTTCCTGCGTATTATACCTTTTATCCGTCATGTAATTGGACTACTTTATTTCACTTGCCTTTTACTGATTCGAAAACATTGACTAAAATTAAAAACTTTACCAATGTAAATACTACTACCATGTTTTGTTTTAAAAACCTTTATTGTGAAAATGTCAGTATACAAATACGGGCCTATAACCACGTGGGCCGGCCATGTAGCAAACTGAAATCGTATATGATGAGGAGACATTTACATTGTAGAGGAACGTAACGAGCGGGCCATTAGGTTGCAAGAACTAAGGTGTCTAACAGTTGCGGAATCGGTGGACGTACATTTTGTAATTAAAATACGACAGGGCCACTTACAATAAAATTATCTAGATATACATTTGCGGGCAAGTACCATGGGTGACGTTAATTCGAACTTTCAATAGTACAGTAATCAATAACACATCAGAACTTAATATCAATAGAGATGTCGAAATATTCAATCAATTCTCGTCCCCGCCCGCCATGAGCATCAAAACTGCATTCATATCTCGTGATATCAAGGTTGTTCAACCAGTACACAACAAGGAGTTACAAGTCCCATTTATACCGGCGCCATTTTGGGCGAGGCCGGGCAGGTCCAAGATATAGTCAAAATGTCTCCACCAACCATCGGCCAGACCAGAACCCCTTTCGGCCCTTTATGCTACAAGATGGTGTCTTCCATTCAGAAAATATTGTTGGCAGCATTTTGAAAGGAAAGATAAACAGCCGTTCTCCTAGTGAGTCTCACATTGTTACATTTAGGAAGAATGTTGAAGAGTAGTATGTTGAAAATCTGAAGCCATTGTTCTACAAACTCTCAACCAGCCTTGGATGGAAAAAAAAATCCTGAAGAATGTACAAACTGAAAACCAATTTTTGTCTGTATAGCATCAACAGCAACGCTTGACTCAGCTTTGTGTGAAGCCGCCATTTTGATTCAATCAATAGCGTCCCCCTGCACACATTCAGGGACCTGGTCGTGTCTCCAGGTCAAACGGATTGTGGGACAAGATGCAGAAAGGAAAAGGAAAAAAGTTCCGCCAGACCCCGGGAGCCGGCCGCCTATGTCATGGGCGATCTTTGGCCACACCAGGGCGATAGTGAAGCTGCAGCAGGTGCAAATAAGCTTCAGACAGTGTTACAAGCACTGCTCAGAACTCTCAACTATGACACCACCTCGGTGCCATCCGGATCTTGGCGCCTTGTGCTGGTTCCGGCCTATTCACACATCGGTCCACTACTGACATCACCTCATAAGCCAACGGGGCACCCCACGCCGACTTTCAGCGCAGCATTGTAGGATGGCCACACCAGTGCGGCAACTTGCTGGACACCACCTCGGTGCCATCCGGATCTCGGCGCGTTCGAGTCACTGTACCGCAAGAGTGACCGCAACTCAGCTGGACACGCCTTCTTTCGGCGCAGCATTGTAGGATGGCCACACCAGTGCGGCAACTTGCTGGACACCACCTCGGTGCCATCCAGATCTCGGCGCGCTGTGCTGCCTTCGGCCTACTGTAGCCGCAAGTGCGGACGCAACTCAGTTGGACGGTGAGTGAAACGCTAAGGGGCGCCCCACTGCAGCCGAGGAGCCTCCATCTTGGGGGAGGCGAACAGCCCCCACTAACTGACGCGACCTCACAGGCCAACGGGCGCCCCACGCCGACTTTCGGCGCAGCATTGTAGGATAGCCATACCAGTGCAGCAACTTGCTGGACACCACCTCGGTGCCATCAGGATCTCGGCGCGTTGTGCTGCCTTCGGCCTATTCGCACATTGGTCCGCTACTGACGCCGCCTCACGTGCTAACGGATTTTCTACGATTTTTATAGCCCTATGCCGCATAACAGGTCATGTGACTTGTTTATAAAACTTTTCATTGGTTCATTTTACTTTTGGTTTCCTAATGATGGAAGGCTTGGTCATATGACCTAAAAATAACACTTTTCATTGGTTTAGAACATTTTTTTTTCCCAAACGATGAAAGCCCCACCTTGTTTCTGGATGTTTCAGACTGAAGCTGGCGTCAGCATGAAAGCACCACCATCTCGTGGCTCCGTCGTGGTCATTCCGCGAGCAATCATGGCAGCCGCTCCCCACCGGAAGCCTGCAGGAGTCGAGGGCCCCCAAGACTTTTGTAGAATCTTCACGGCTGAGGGGACGCTTTCGAGAATGGAGCCCAAGCCCTAGCAGGCAAGCGTCCGAGTTCCAAGGTGTCCCAGGGCCATTTTAGTGGACCAGGCCCAAAAGGAAAAGAGCCTGCCGCCATTTTGAGAGTCCTGTGGCAGCCCCCTGTCACTGAACCGCAAGAGTAGGCGCAACTCAGCTGAATGGCGGATTTTGGCACAGTGTACCAAAAGCGGGCGGAATGGCAACTGAAACGGTAAAGGGGCGCCCCACTACAGCACACGAGCCGCCACCTGGGGAGGCCCGTTCAGCCGCCTCTCCCCCCCCCCCCTGGGGCGCCCCACGCCGTTTTTCGGAGCAGCATTGTAGGATGCCAAAACCAGTGCGGCAACTTACTGGACATCACCTGGGTGCCATCCACATCTCAGCGCGTTCTGCTGCCTTGGGACTATTCGCACAACAGACCGCTACTGACGAGGCCTCCCCGCGCACCCCCCGGGACGCCCCACGCCGTTTTTCGGAGCTGCATTGTAGGATACCAAAAACCAGTGCGGCACCCAGGTGACATAACCTGGGTGCCGTCCAGAACTCAGCACGTTGTGCTGCCTTGGGACTATTCGCACAAAACACAGCTACTGACCATTGTTGCTTCTTTTTCCCAAAAAATGTTTAAATGTATTTACTGTTTTTGTTGCGTTCTATATATTTATAAGTTATTAAAGTTTTATAATCCTACTACTTTGTTGGAGTGCTATATATTTTTAATGTGACACATAATTGTAAAAACTTTGATGTACAAAGAGGCATCCCTGGAATCTTCCGCTTCAGGCTCGGACCCACACACCCTCACAGTGAGAATCCCCTCCCCAAGCACAATACAGGATGGTTATCAGATAGTAGGAACCCGTATGGTGTGACGGATCTCATGGGGTGGGGGCCTTCATCTACTGTAACTCCTTTGAAGAGGGATGATTCTCATACATGCCAACATTTCAGAAGAGCAAAGTGGGAGATTTTTTTTAAAAAAATCGGGAGAATGGGGCCTTGAATCGGGTTATTGTCATGTGTGGGCTTTGGAAGTGTGCTGCTGCAGGATCGGACATTTCAAACTCAAATGCACGTTCTTTTTCTTACCTTTCCGAAGCATGGAGCGCAATAGCAGGCAGAGAAAGGGTGATGCAAGTGTTGAACACTGCCTGGCCTGGTAAGTTGCTGGCAGTGCCCCCCCCGCCCGCTCCTGAAACAGGGCACACACACCGCCGCCCCGAGTACTTCACAGATCTTTAAAAGACCATGCGCTTGTTAATGAGGCTTAAATGGTTTATCACCCCTTCTAGAGCCCCTGCATCGGCCCTCTGACGTTTCCTGGAAGAATTAGCACGTAACACAATACCAAGCCCTGTCAGCTGAAACCCCCGAGGAATCGGGTTTTTGCTTGCAGGAATCGGGAGGCGGGAGACTAGCACTGAAATCGGTAGTCTCACGCCTGAATCGGGAGGGTTGGCATGTCTGGATTCTCTACAGCTGGGGCCATAAACTACATCCGCAGGGCTAGGTGATAGCCTGGGACCGGCCTGGACAATCGGACACAGAGGAAGAGGAGTGTCAGAGGGTGTGGTAGTGAATAGGGTGAAAGGGAGGTGTCGGGCGGGCACAGGGTGTGATTCTCAGAGAAGAACAGCGCAGATGGGGGGAGGTTTATGGCCCATGCATGAGAGAGAGAGCGGGGTGACCAGTGCGTGGGGGAGATGCTTGCGAGGGTGGGGAGCCGTGCTGAGAATCGACGGCGTGCAGAGAGTGGGTCTGGTCAAGGCATCTAAAATGGCTGCCGTGCACGACAAAATTGTGGCATTGGAAAAAAGACAAGATGGCGCAGACAATGTTTATCAATAAGGATTAATTTATAACAAAATATTTTATCGCAGTGACAAATTGGCGGTCAACACTTCCTGATTTCCATCGAATCGAACGTTAACAGACGTCACGCAGCAAAAAAAATAAAACGCTCACGCACAGCCGCTGGAAGACATGTATCAACATATATGAGCCTCCTCAGCCACCCTCAGAAAACATAAGGGATCAGGATACGTCTCCCGTACCCCCTTATACCTAGTAATTTAAATAAATCGAAACACAAAATGGCGAATTCCCGTTTCGCTACCAGTTTGCGGCCTGGTTCGCGATCCGGGAAGCGCTTCTACCGTGAAAAATCAATTTTTTTTTATTTTCCCCACGGGACCCTTTAATAACCCCAACATCATTCCTAGGGGGTCAAGAGGGGTCTACCTTGCCCCCTTTCATTAAATCCCCCCTTCGTTTTTCACCTCTTCTTGTCTCTCGATCCTACCGAGAGACAAGATGGCGGCCGCTCCGGACTGTTTAGAATGTTGACAGACACCGGAAAGCCAATCAGCTTCGCATCGCAAAGTTCCGTTTCGCGAAAAGTACGCGAACCGGAGCGCAGCCCGGAGCGCTGTTACAGATATATATCTTTTTTTGAACGTTAATTTCTCAAAATCCACTGAAGCACATATATTGAGACCTAGCAAAGGCACATCGGGCTAACAGTCCCTACAATTTTGCCAAGTTTCGTGCAAATCCATTCAGCCGTTCGAGCTAAAAGTGAGGCCAACCGCCCTATGGAAATTAACATGGGAAAAACGCGTTTTGGGACCCCCCGTTTTTCTCGGCCCCCCCTTGATGAAACCCCCCAAATTTTCAAGGGCTGCTCAAAAACAAAATGTGCCATTTTCCTGAAAATTTCAGCCGATTCCGTCCACAAACGCCAAAGTTATTAGACATAGAATTTTCAAAAATCCCATAGGGAAAAAATCCTAACTATATATACCTACTGGCTATCGCCAGTAGGTAATATATATATATATATATATACATATATATATATATTTATATACATGTGTGTGTGTATAACAAACTATGAAGAAGTGTCTGCAAAAATATTTTTAAATGTGTTAATAAAATATATGATCATAGAAATGAATTTGTAACTTTTATTACCAACAAAAAAAAAACCTCTCCAAAATTAACTACAACTACTACAGTACTGAAGCACTTCACATATTTAATACAAATACATATATAAGTTAAATATCCCAGTAAACACAACCTAACTGTTAGTCACTGAAATCCTTACAAATTAATACACTTACTTAAAACACTTGCACACTAAGGGGGCGATGACGATGCGGCCTGGAACGGCTCTGACCAATCGTAGGAGCCTTCCGGGCCGTATCGTAATCAGCTGCATGATTTACTTTCCAACCACCCCATTACTATGCTGACAGTCGAAAACTAACCTGTCATCCCATCTGGCTTCTGATGGGCTCAAGGAGCCCGTCGGGCAGTCGGAACTGGCCAATAATCCCAAAGGATGGGCCTTTCCACCCTTGGGATCACGATGCACGGTTTCCGGGGTGGTTTCCATGCCGACCTGTCTGACATGGAAACCATGTCGGAAAGCATGTTTTAGGGTCCCCAGTCGAGCCTCCTTGTGTGATAATAAACATTGGGGGCCTATTAGGATGACGGGCGGACTTTGTCCGCCCGTCATCCTAGAGGGGAATGGGACCGCCCGCCATAAGGGCGGGGGCCCCGGGGGTGGCATTAGGATGTGCCCGCCACTGTGGCGGGCACATCCTGCATTTTAGCATTGTGGCGGGCGGAGCGCTCAGCACCGCCCGCCACAATGCTAGAAATGCTTTTCAGCATTTGCATATACAAAGCGGCAGGCACCGCGCGGTGCCTGCCGCTTTGTATATGCAAATGAAGGGGGGTACCATAGGTACCCCCCATATGCACCCCCCACCTGTACTTCACTCTGGGGGCCCACAGGGGGCCCCCAGAGTGAACACTGCATGCCTTTCCGTGGCGGCATTGCCGCCACGGAAAGGCATTGTGAAATGCCTATAGTAATACTGCGGGCGGTGTCTGACAGACACCGCCTGCATGTAACTTGTTTTCCGCCCCGGCCGCAAGGCGAGCGGGGCGGAAAGGTGGCGGGCACTAGCAGTGTATCAGATTTACTATTCCCATTCAAAACACAATCATTTTGGAAAATGTGTGCAAGTATCCAAAGCAAGGTTGAACAACATCTTCTGTCCCTTTTAGCCATTCATATCAAGGGCTGGAGAATACACTAGCAGACAGGCTCAACAGGGTGTTCCCTCCTTCCCAGAGTTACTGCCTGAGTCCCCCCATTTCAGAGAGAACTGTTTAGGATGGGGGTGTCCCGTGATAGAACTCTTTTCCAGCAAGGAGAATGCTCTTTTCCCATGTTTGTTTCAAGGTTCTGAGAGGTGGGAGATTGGACAATAGATACATTGACGTGTCAGTGGCTTCAAGGACTTCTCTATGTTTTCACCTTTTGGTCTGATTCTGAGGGTTCTAGTAAGGACCAGGAAAGAGAAATCCCAAGAGGTTTGTTCCTTTTTGGGCCTACACCTACATGTTTCCTCTTCTTTGTCAGATGGTAAATAGGACAGAGGGGGTACTTCTAGTGTTTCCATCTTCGCTGCTTTCCTCTCTTCTAAGTCTTCTAAGTCAGAAAGTTCTCTCGCATGTATGCTTGAGGGTTTGGAGGTTGAAAAAGTAGGTCTTCATAAGTAAGAGTTACCGAGAAAGTTGGAAGTTGTATTGCAAGCTTTTAGGAAACCTTCTACCTCACGATCTTACTCTGATCATTGGTCAACATTTCAGAAGCAGTTTCTTGAACATAAGATCGGGGCACTGTCCTGTGATGAAGTGAACATTTCTTCTTTCTTAAGGAAAAGGTTTCTTCATGACTAACAGTTACTCACTTAAAACTTAAATGGGAAGGAATGAGGGTTTTCAGTGAACCTCAAACAAGTAGATGTCCCTTAGATGTGTTTAAATTGTTCATGGGTTTTAGGGGTTTTTTACTCACTTTTGCCTAGCAGTAAAGAGCCTAGTTCCAAAATGGGGTCTTTTGTTGGTGCTGCCAGGTTTGCCCTGCTCCATCTATACAGGCTTTGTAGATCTACAGTCCTGCTACAAAATCTCCAGATTCCTTGCTGTCAGAAGGCAAACCAACCTCTGCGAAAAAAACATGTTTTAGTGTTGGAAACAAATATCATTCCAGTACTGTTCTAGATAAGAGTTTTTGCTGGTTATGGTGAAAGCAGCCTCACTACTTAGGAATTGGTACTCCTTAATGTGAATGTAGTTGGGCAACAATGGACACTTCGCACAGCAATAGGACTAACGTGTGGGTGTTAAGTTGTATGTAAGTGTGGTGGCCCTTAAGGGTTCCTGTAATTTTTTGTTGTGCAGTTGGACAGTTGGAAGGCACGCGGCTGGAAGGGGTGGGTCTTTTGGCTCGTGATTTCGACATTTCTGTATGCATGTGTGTATGTGTCTGTTGGTATTTGGGAGCTGAGTCCCTTCAGTCTAGAGCTTTCTCCAACTGACAAAAGTTTGCAACAAGAGTAGAGTGTCCAGGAGCCAGCTTCAGGCTCGTGGACACCCTGCCAGATCGAAAACATCCTTCATTCTCTGAGAACGTGAGAAAGCTCCTTACAAGTGAGTCTAAGCGTTCCCAGACCATTTACCGTCTAAGTGGGCTGGCCAGAGCAAAGCGAGCCTCAGTCTGGCTCGAGCTGCGCGGGGTCAGAGGTGAAACCACTCCATCTCGCCCCGATGTCTCGAGTTGTCGTGGAGGAATAGCATGCGGAAGGCATGGCACCTAATGAGGATAAACTACTGGTCTGAGCTCGCTCTCACACCTCATTAAATGGCGGACCCGTAGAAGAACTTCAGCAGTGCTGGTCGTGCTAGCCTTTTAATCTATTAAGCTTCCGGGTCGCCAATGTTGTTCAAGTCTTGTTCGATAAAAAACACACCAAGTACCTTAAGGTCAAGGAAGGGAAAGAGAAGTGACGGCGTGGACAACTGTACAGACAAATGATGTAGCGATTTTCATAGTGGCAAGACAGAAGGCGCCCCATGTGCTTTAAGTCTGTTCCTTGCGCCTCCGGCACTAGACCGAAACCTGACGCTTTGGCGAAAAAGCACATTTATTTGCTAATTTATTTGTTTTCTTCCGTAGCCCCGTACTGCTGATCAGCAAAGCCCCTGGGCGCATCGGCTAATATTGAATCAATGTTATTACACCAGGTCGGCGCAGGTCAGGTCGCTATTCAGACTTGATGCTGTTCCTGGCCAACGTAGCTTCAATGACTGCTGGACCTCAGGAGGCGCTTATTATTAATTTTCAATGTCCGTCCGAGCCCAGGGAGCTGCAGGCTACCTCCCAATTACTTCCACCTCATGGAATGGCGTGCAAACATTTAATTGCCTGTGCTTTGCTGTTTGCATGGAGCAAAACATGTCCGATTGGTTTTCAGTACGCCCTCGCTTGGTGAGTTTTTTCATTTTAGATCTAGGTTTTCTTTTCTTTTTCTCTAGTTTTTGTGTAAATCGGCACCATTCGCCTTATTTCAGGCACCCGACTTTTTCTTGTAATCTTTAGATCGAAGTGCGTGGATTCCCTTTTCACCGTTCCGTT
Source organism: Lissotriton vulgaris (assembly GCF_964263255.1). Lineage (NCBI taxonomy): Eukaryota > Metazoa > Chordata > Amphibia > Caudata > Salamandridae > Lissotriton > Lissotriton vulgaris. The sequence goes on along the minus strand of NC_141699.1, from coordinate 466,434,721 downwards.
CCCATTAATAGCGATCGGTCTTGAGGAGAGAAATAAATGCGCACTTGTTGAGAAGTGTCAAGAGTGTCCCAAATACATTATTAGGGCTCAACGGGAAGTATGGGTATAGTCAGGGGCCAGGGCTCTAAGTGGGATGAAAAAACTGTGTGTCAGTGTGTGGGGGAGTATCTCAAAGGGGCGTGGTCGATGTAATTAAGGGCGTGGCTTAAAACACATAAGCGTAAAATCTGCACTTAGCGTAGAGTGCCAAGATATTTTGCTGCTTGTCATTGCATCCAGATATATAAAACAACACGTAACATTACAACTACAGCAAGCCAGAACTATTGGCTTTGTCAATGGTTATTAGTTGCATAAGATAAATTAGCAACACCTATGGCTTCGTTGTATATACTATTGAACATGCGTTAGTTTTTGTGGGAGATGTGGCATTATGACTCTGAAGCTGGGGTAGCATCTTCGAGTCTCGCGTTCCTCTCAATATCGCGTGATTCTAGTCAAATCACTTAAACATCCGCTGCCTACGAACAAAAAAGACATAAAATGAATATGTACCTGGTGCTCATGTAATGTAACCTTTCACCAGTTCGCGCAATATAAAAGTGCAAAAAAAGCGACGTGCTGCAAAGTTAAGCTTCTTTTTCTCCCACTCTGAGGGTGAGGGCTAGAATGGAGGGTCCTATAGGCACCCGTCTCAGCATCTGCTTTTTAGAACTGCACCGGCAGGACCCGGCCAACTGAAAGCCCTGGGTATAGTCACAAATTAAAGAGTAGGGTCTTCAAAATAAGCGATGTTACTGTCTCATTGAAAGTACTGACGCTTTGCTAAGAAGAGCAGTGATCGCACTGGAGGGAGACGTAATGTACACTAAAAGCAATGTCACACTGAACTATGGGGCATATTATCAAGGGGGTTTATCTCCGCTTTTTTGGCTTTAAAAGCCAAGAAAGCGGAGATAAAATTATCTCCCTATTACCAAGCTGTCGCTAACACCAGTTAGCGACAGCTAGTAGGAGATAGCGACCATCTTGGGCCCCACTTTGCATGTCAGTGATATTTATCACTAATGAGATGCAAAGTGGGCGTGCCAAGATGTTAGAGACTGAAAACAGTCGCTAACATCGCTATCTCCTATTACCAACCTTTGGAGATATTCGCGCTAAGCGGGAATATCTCCAAAAGCTAACACCTGCCCTGAGCAGTTCTTAGCCATGTTATCCAATGGGAGGTGGATAACATGGCTAAGAGCATTTGCTCGATAATGCATGAATATCGCTGACTTTTCAGCGATATTCATGCATTTCGGCCGTTTTTTATCGCATTTGCGATAAACCTTGTTAATAGCAAGGTTTATCTGCGCTAAAAATCGCCGATGTGCGGCGATAATTTTTGTCTCTAAACAAGTTAGAAACAAAAATTATCGCTAGTTGTTGGTAATATGCCCCTATGTTTTGTATTTTTTTTTTTTTAATGCTGGTACTGTCCGAATTATGTTACTGCACCCTTTTTGAGAATTGCCAGTTGTGTCCCTCTAAAATAAAAATAAAAAGATGTGCTGCATTCAGAGCCACTCAACACATCTTTACTATCAGCTTTTTTGGCAGAATTTTACACAGGGACGAAATATTTAATCCTGACAGGGATCTCCAATTCCACGGGCATTCCCTTGTCCCTGTACTTCCCTATCTGACACCAGTAACAAAGGCAAACCGCGTACAAGCTGCTGGCCAGAGAGAATCATATCACAACATGCCGCTAGGTGTCACTGCTGTGCTTGGCCCAGTGTGCTGTTGCTTGACTCCGCCCTCAACTCCCAAGTATTGTAAAGATCAGACATGCTAGCGCTTCGACTCTTCGGTCCTGCAGTGGTACGTAGCACTCTCACCAGCACTTGGTGAAATTGCATATGATATTATTTCATATAACGCACAATGCTGTGGTTGAGCGGCTTTAGTGCTTTTGAATTAGACAGATCGAGAATAAAAAAAAGAGGATTTGCTTGTTTTGTGTGTTGCTAATTGGATCACTTTCAGCCCTTCAGAGGCGCTTGTAATGCTCGCGTATGAGATGGAGAATGAGAGGACTACGGACAGACGACACCCACCGTGCCCTGCTCTGCTGCTTGCTTTAACTCTGCTCTAAAGGCAGAATGCCCATTGAGGCTCGGTGCTCATTCTATCAATGGCCGCTCTGCTGTTAATGAAAAAGAGATTAACATTCGGAGAGACGTCTTACCTACCGCATAGTTTCGTTCGGTGGCCACAGTCTAAGTTGGACTGCCAGCAGTACCCCATTTTATATGCGCCCCAGCACATGGTGCCACATCCAGAAGGCAGCGAAGTGAATTCTGATCAGAAATGCCTTCTTTCTCACCTATCCCTTTATAAAGACTCACCGTTGCTGCCCCTACACTAAAAGAGTGTGTTCCAGAGTCAGTGTCTTATTAATCTTCACTCCTTAAAATAGTCTTAAAACACCCTGGACTTGCCTAGCTGTCACCAAATTTCCATCAGCATTTACATTTAGTGGGACCTTTTCTTGCCCTCTTTTCTTCAGCCAGTTTTTCAATCCCCGCACAAGACATGCTCCAAAAACCCTTTATTCTCTCAATGATTTCCACATACCTTTCCCTTTTTGATCCGTTTTACTCCTTTTTTAAAATAACCTCATCTCCCCACTGTTTATCTGTACATCTTCCCTCTGAACTCCATTTGAGGCATGTGCACCAACTACCCCCAAAAACTTTAAGGTCCCGAAAAACATCAAAGTGAAAAGTGAATGGAACAAAAAGTATTGCCAAGCACATGCACTCAAATCTCACCTGCACCACCACCACCTTCAGTATCCCTTCCAGTATAGGTTTCCTTTTATCTTTTATCCGCCTTTTCCTCACTTGCCCAACCATCCTAAATCCTCCTTACCTATACACATTTGATCGGTACATAACCCCAATAGCATTTGTCATAAAATTCAGTACCTGGTATTTTCCCTGCTATGGTAACTGCAGATCATCCTTTGTCAATTAGCGTTACCGCCAATCAAATTGCATCTTCTTGTCCTAATCGTAACCCCAAATGATTCTTACCCCTGTGCCTTGTCCAGATTGCACAAATTCAAGCCATGCTGTACTGTGGGTTTTCTGGGGTGACTCTGCTATTGACCGCTCCAACAGGCTTCTCACTCTTAACCCAGTTCCCACATCTGTTCTGAGACTGCTGTTTCCATGGTATCTGCTCCTGGGGCCAAACCAGGAAATCTCTCCCACTGTGATAGAGCATGAGCTGTCTGGTGTTATAACCCCAGAATATGTTTTGCTCTGAACCAAATGTTCCATTCAGGCACGGCCCGTGCAGGTAAGAGCAGTGAAGCAGTGGTGCGGGGTTGGTGGGTCGATAGGACAGGCGAGGACAAGCAAACATTAATTATTTATTTCATTTCCCCCTAGCGTTATCTGTCGAACCCCCCCCCCCCACCCTGCTGCACCGCATCACCACACTTACCTGCATGGACCGCTCCTGGTTCCTTTGCAAACTCAGTAGAACAAACTCTTAACAAATGAGTGCCGGGGCATCGCCAGGAGGCAGCTTTTACCAGCCCATTTCTCCTTTTAGCGCTGCTTAAAACAGAACCAACTACTCACCAGGAAAGTGGGGAGAGGATGTGGCATAATGACCAGAGCTGCTGACTTCCTATCAGCCCATTTCTCCTGTTAGCGCCACCTAAAACAGAATCAACTACTAACCATGAAAGTAGAGAGAGGATGTAGCGTAATGGCCAGAGATGCCGACTTCGGAGCTCGGTAACCAAGTTCGAGTCTCAGTTTCTGCTCAACATCCTGTGATTTTGCGCAAATCACTTAATCACCTAATGCCTACCTAACATAAATGAATGTGTCCCTAAATGGTGCTCATGGAAAGCACCGACGTTGTTGGATTAAGCTTGTGTGCTGAGCACCGGAAAACCATGGGCTCAGATTAAGTACTGGATGCAGTTCACATTTGCTCTTAGTTAATGCATATTCTAGCAACCCCTGTAATGCTTGTATCTTGTCAGTGGGTAAATGCGATTCCATGGCTACTGAATCCAGTTTAATATCTAAGAATGTTAAACAATTAGTCAGCCCTCTGCTTTTCTTCTGCCAGTGGTATTCTGAAATGATTAGTCACATTCTAAAATGTTTTTATTAGCCATAAACATTCTCCTTTGTGGTCACCCTTCCTTATTTTGAGTAAATAATTATTGTAGTGCAGCATATGGTTTGACCTTGCTACCTTCGTCATTATCTATTCCACACATTTGCTAAATGTCTCAAAAGCTGCACACGCTATTGCACACTCCATTGGCATTGTACTATCAATATAGGTCTGTCCATTAAATTAAACTGTCTACAAATGTAAATCATGCGGATGAACTGGTAAGAGTCTGAGTGCTGCCTTAATGTCTATTTTTGCCATTTCCGCTCTTGTCTCACAAATTATTATCATATCTACTACTTAATCAAGACCGGTGTACACCTTTGAACAACCTTTTTGAAGAATGTAATCATTAATCAATCTATCCTCTGGCCATGATAGATAATAAATCAGCCTGTATTCCCCTTTTGTCTGTTCAGGAACCAAACGAATCAGTGACATATTCAAATTATCAATTGGCAGTCATTCAAGCAGTCCTGCCATCCTGCCCCCTGCAACATCTTTGTCATGTTTCTCTTGCACAAATGTTTTATTCTCCTAACAAGATTTTGAATTTTGCTCCCACCTTTTGATTCTTGACCCATGTATGGTATCTTGAAACATTAGGTGAATATTCCTAAACCTCCGTGGTCAGGATATAATTGCAACTATCTTTTCAATATCCCAGTCTTAACTGATGCAATTGCCTTTTTCATGTTAACTCTTACCTCTGCCTCTTGCTGTGCTCCTTGTCCCATATTGCACTGTATAAGAGGCTGTAGCCCGTTGCATTTCTGGCATTCGAGCCTGAACTTGCATGATATCTATAATATGCCCATTTATTGTAGTGCCAACAAGTCTCCACTGGGCCTGCCTGGTTTTCGTGTTTATCCCACTTCTCCTCAGGTGGGATGCCTTCGAAACTGTTATATGGGAACGGCAAGCCCACTCTCCAGTGCTGTGTAGGTCATTGTCTGGCAGGTGTCAATTGTTTTAGCCATAGATCTTCGTCCACTTCCCCTTATGCTTTTGTCTGGTTCAAACTTTTCCTTGAACAAAACTCTTTTTCATTCCAAAACCATCCACTGGTTGTTCTGAACACGCCTAAATATTTCCACAATCCTTCACTTTCCTCTGGCTGTGTTTTTTTTGCACCTAATGGTCACATCGACAGTGAAAGCCTCTGTCCATGTATCTTTTATTATAGGAACTCTAGGTCTTTTTTACCAGCGCTCTCTTCTCCGTCTTCAACCCTTCTTTACATTTTAATTCTCTGAGTAACTGTTTAAATACCTCATTGTACTAACGTGCCCGTGTCTTCTCTTTAGTATTTAACAACAAATGAGTACCAAAAGCATAAGGTACTTCCAGGTAGGGCAGTTTCTAGTCCCCCTTCTCTCCATTATCCTTGTTTTGGTTGTCTTTGTCCTCAGACTGTCTGGATTGCTAGCAAACCAGGAGCCTTTTCTCCCCGCCTAAATCCCGAGATTCCCTTCTTTTATCCTTTGCATCCTTCATTCCTTGTCAATCATGCTCTTTTTCACCCTTCTTAAGACCATGAGCTGTTGACTCAACTATTTTACCCTCCCCTATGCTTTTGACTTTTATTTATTTTCCCATGACTCAAAAAGGGTTTTTTGAAACTCCGACCAATTTGTCCTGTTGTCAATCTCTATCATTCTTCTCCCTTACTTTCTGCTTCTTCATTATTTCAGTCACTGTACTTTCCACAAGTCCATCAACCAACCTAATACTCGCTCTCAGACCGGTATGCATCTCCTCTGCCTAGCATTGATTTCCTGGGCCATTTCTTGCTAAATTTTCGCTGCCTCTCTTTGCTGTCCCACCTCACCTATCTCTTATCTTTGACTTTTATTCTATTCTCCCTTTGTTGTACATCCAGACTCTGCACTTCTGCATGTTGGGTCTCCAATCCTCGTTCTCCCGTAGAGCGTTCCCTTCGCCCCTATGCCTATTCTCTCCGCTCATCTTCCCCGATTGGATGGCGATGTGATTTCCTTTAATTTCTATCCTCCCTCTCAGTAAGAAACAAACACTCAACTGCTTCCTCTTCCATTTCAACAATATCCCTCAAACCTGCCCTTTTGCCACTTTGAACTCTCCCCACCGACGCTCCTTTCCTCGCTCCACTATACTAGGTGCCTCCCTCTTTCTTTTCGATTGTGAGCCACTACCACAGCTGATCCTAATTCGTGACATGTCCTTTGACAATCTCCTGCTACTGTATGTCCCTTGACTTCTCTCTCAAGAATAGGGTCACAGTGCAGTCATATTCACAACTTCTTTTAACGCTGTTCTTAGGTTCACTGTTCCTTGTGCTTTCTCATGTTGTCCTTGAAGAGTTGCCTTTATTCCTGAAATCCTAAAGTCACTCTGGAGCCTCTACCTGTCAAGACCGGACTCTTCGAATGATGAGTACGCTGCTTGTTTACTCTACTAGGGACTGCACACGCAGTATCCCTGGGTACTGCTCTTGCCTGTTCTGCTGGCATTGATATATTTTATATTAGGGCTTATTCTCCTTCATGATCTGCTGCCCACTCAGATCCTGGTGATATGTCTCTTGACCGACATCTCCAATAAATAAAGCTGGATTGTCATCTTCTTGGGACTGCTGATGCTCTCCCAGATACCTGTCCTTCCCAGGTCTCACTTCTCCCTCAGGATTGGTACCCTCTAGCATTTGCCTCATACTGGGCCATCCATCCTCTAACTCATGTTGAACCTTCCATGCTCTAGAAAGTTGTGTCCGCCTCACGTTTGATCTTTGGCAGGGCCTTTGAGGAGATCATTCCGATGGAGGGCCCTTGCAGCTCACCTGTAGCCCTCATTAGGCTATGTTTGTTTCTTCGGCTCTCTCCATGAAAGTGGAGTATCCCAAGCTCCCCTCTATTCGCTCATGCAGGGAGAAGTCAGCAACTCAGATGGAAGGGGTCCAGTACCCCCCCTCTCGTGGGAGGTGTGAGACATGCTGCTGTTGTGGCCGTAACCGTAACACCAGCTGAAGCCACTCTTCACGGTCTACTGGCAGCCCCTGTGGTGCCTGAAAATGGCATGAAAGGGGCTTATGGGAAAAAAGCCAAACCACTGTTCGCTGAAAAAACTAGTGGTTGGCAGGTCACCTGCAGTGTGGCCAGGGCAGAAGCAAATTCATCTGTGGAGGGAATAAATGATGCTTCTCCTCTAACATCGTCTTCTGAAGGAAACGTGTTCCCTATGACTCTAGATCAGTTCCTTTGGTGTTTCTGTACTGTAACCCAAAGTTATTATATTTCCTTTCTTCAGATTGCAGAAGTTGCCTATAACACATTCTAAGCTTGCATCCACGCCTCATATCTCTCAGTTGGTTCCAGCTGCAACAGGTTTCACACTGGAAAAAATACAGGCTCACAGAAAGGCCACTTGAATCTAAAGAAAAGATGAAGGAATATTCTGACATTTCAAGATTTTTCCTGGACCAACTTATTCTGTTGGAGACAGAGTTTGGTTGCATTGATGCTTTTTACCAACTCGGTCCTCATCTAATAAGTTACTTTGTTCTGTGGTCAACTTCATCAATGCATCAATCCTGCAGTCTTCAAGTATTCTCTACACTGAATTGGAAGATTCATCCAGTTTTTCATGTGTCCCAGGTGAAAACTTGAAAACAAATCAATGTAATCACTCCCTTTCAAGACCTGGTCTGATCTCAGTCCAATGTCAAGGGAATATGAAGTAAATTTGATTTGTGATTCATGGTTCTGCTGTAGAAGACTACAGTTTATTGTTGACTGGAAATGTTACCAACCTAGCAAATGCTCTTGGGAAGTTGCCTCTTCTATACATGCTACTCTGTTAATTCATCACCTTTTAGATGATTTCCAGAGAAACCCAGAGCTTTAGAAGGGGGTATACTATTGAGCCTCCAGGATGCTAAGAACACTGTAATGGCAATCCCAGTTCATTGATCAACAGCGCGGGCTTGTAGATCTGTGTTTCCCATAAAACCTCTACAAGATAAATATTTTGAGGAAAAGGCATTTGAGAAAGTGTATTTATTTCATGAAGCCATTTTGCTTACCTTCTGGAGGCCACCATGTTTTGTTTTTATGTCCCACAGTTCTCCAGGAAGAGGTGGAGTTGGACTACATCATCATTCCAATGCAAGATGGTGTGTGCAGTAGATTTGCATAGGTGCTTTACAATCCACAATGGCAACTGTGCTTCCTGTGATGCCACTTCCTGTTTTCTGGATCATTCCATATCCCATAGATCTCTAAGAAGAGGCATAGTTGGACTATATTGTCATTCTCAATCCAATATGGTGGCCCCGTAACGTCTTACCAATCCAAGATGGCTCCTGTATTTCCTACGATTTCACTTGCTGTTTCCTTAGTATAAAAGTCTGCTGTATTCAGGGTAATGTGTGCCATAATGCAGGCAATAGTAATTTTCCTCATGCTATTTGTCCCTTGATCTAGACTTTTCTACCATTGTTTATTTCCTTGGGATGTTTCTTGGGTTTAAGAATCTTCTGCAACTCTACTGATTCTGGATTCTCCACTACTGAGTCCTGCATAGTTTAGCTCCGGGTAGTCACCTTTGGACCATCTTCTAATTTCTTTTCCAAAATCTTTTTTTTCTTGCTGCCTCTGCAGGTTTTTCCCCTTTAAGGTGTTTCCGCTCCTGCAACCTTTCTTGAGGATACCTTCTTACCAGGCGGATCACTGACAGAATATCGACAGTCAAAATATCGACTTGCCAAAATATCGAGGTAAAAATGTCTAATGCCAGAATATCGACTTCCTATCTACAAACAGGTAAGTACAAAAATATCGACTCCAAAATATTGATAGGAAAAAATATAGACAGTCAAAATATCAAATTTTTTAAATATCTTAAAAGTAATTTAAAACTAATATAAATATAACTATAATTAATTTAAACATACTTAAAATACTTAAATAAACTTAAAATTAATAAATAATTTATGTAACTTAAAAAAAAAATATATATATATATATATTATTAACAGAACATATACAATATTTTTTCCGTAGGATAGCGAGAGGGTTAAATTTACTATTCCCACTCCAGAGAGTGCAACAGTAGGGAAAGCGTTGGATAGCGTCGGGGTAAAAATTACTATTCGAACTCCAGAGAGTGCAACAGTAGGGCAAGCTTTGGATAGTGAGAGGGTATACATTACTATTACCACTCTAGAGAGAGCAACAGTAGGGAAAGCGTTGGATAGCGTAGGGGTAAAAATTACTATTCAAACTACAGAGAGTGCATCTGTAGGGAAAGCGTTGGATAGCGTAGGGGTAAGAATTACTATTCCCACTCCAGTGAGTGCAACAGTAGGGAAAGCATTGGATAGTGTAGGGGTAAAAATAAGTATTCCCCACTCCAGAGAGTGCAACAGTAGGGAAAGTGTTGGATAGCGTAGGGGTAAAAATTACTATTCCCACTCCAGTGAGTGCAACAGTAGGGAAAGCGTTGGATAGCGTACGGACAAAAATTACAATTCCTACTCCAGAGAGTGCAACAGTAGGGAAAGCGTTGGATAGCGTAGGAATAAAAATTACTATTCCCACTCCAGTGAGTGCAACATTAGGGAAAGTGTTGGATAGCGTAGGGGTAAAAATTACTATTCCAACTCCAGAGAGTGCATCTGAAGGGAAAGTGTTTGATAGCGTAGGGGTAAAAATTACTATTCCCACTCCAGTGAGTGCAACATTAAGGAAAGTGTTGGATAGCGTAGGGGTAAAAATTACTATTCCAACTCCAGAGAGTGCATCTGAAGGGAAAGTGTTTGATAGCGTAGGGGTAAAAATTACTATTCCCACTCCAGTGAGTGCAACAGTAGGGAAAGCGTTGGATAGCGTAGGGATAAAAATTACTATTCCTACTCCAGAGAGTGCAACAGTAGGTCAAGCGTTGGATAGTGAGAGGGTAAACATTACTATTACCACTCTAGAGAGAGCAACAGTAGGGAAAGCATTGGATAGCGTAGGGGTAAAAATTACTATTCCCACTCCAGTGAGTGCAACAGTAGGGAAAGCATTGGATAGTGTAGGGGTAAAAATAAGTATTCCCACTTCAGAGAGTGCAACAGTAGGGAAAGTGTTGGAAAGTGTAGGGGTAAAAATTACTATTCCCACTCCAGTGAGTGCAACAGTAGGGAAAGCGTTGGATAGCGTAGGGACAAAAATTACAATTCCTACTCCAGAGAGTGCAACAGTAGGGAAAGCGTTGGATAGCGTAGGAATAAAAATTACTATTCCCACTCCAGTGAGTGCAACATTAGGGAAAGTGTTGGATAGCGTAGGGGTAAAAATTACTATTCCAACTCCAGAGAGTGCATCTGAAGGGAAAGTGTTGGATAGCGTAGGGGTAAAAATTACTATTCGCACTCCAGTGAGTGCAACAGTAGGGAAAGCGTTGGATAGCGTAGGAATAAAAATTACTATTCCTACTCCAGAGAGTGCAACAGTAGGGAAAGCGTTGGATAGCATAGGGATAAAAATTACTATTCCCACTCCAGTGAGTGCAACAGTAGGGAAAGCGTTGGATAGCGTAGGGGTAAAAATTACTATTCCAACTCCAGAGACTGCAACAGTAGGGAAAGCGTTGGATAGCGTAGGGGTAAAAATTACTATTCCTACTCCAGAGAGTGCAACAGTAGGGAAAGCGTTGGATAGCGTGGGGTTAAAAATTATTATTCCCACTCCAGTGAGTGCAATAGTAGGGAAAGTAAATACTTCATATATAAATATAAATAACAAATATTAATACCAATTACAAAATAATTAAAATATTTTACAATTTTATAAAATATAATATTGAATCAATTAAAATTACAAATAAAAATTAACTAATAATAAAAGTTACCTACTAATACTAATTATTTACCAATTACCAATAAATTAATTTACAATATAAAAATAAATAAAAATTAGACACAAAAAATATTTAAAAAATGTAATTACTTACAATTAAATTACTTCCCAAGCTATTCCCCTATAAACACAAAACCCACTATAGAAAATAATGTAATAAAAGTAACATATTTATCAATTAATCAATAACAATAAATTACCAATTATATTTTAATTAATTACCAATTAATAATTAATTAACAATTAATTCTAAATAAATAACAATAAATAAAATAACATATTTAATTAATCATAATTAAATTACTTCCCACCCTATTCCCCTATAAACCCACAACCCGCTACAGAAAATAAATTACTAAAATTAACATATTTATTAATTAATCAATTAAAATTAATTACTAATTATATTTTAATTATTTACAAAGTAATATTTAATTCACAATTATTTCCCAAAAAAATACCAATAAATAAAATAACATATTTAATTAATTATAATAAAATTACTTCCCACCCTATTCCCCTATAAACCCACAACCCGCTACAGAAAATAAATTACTAAAATTAACATATTTATCAATTAATCAATTAAAATTAATTACCAGTTATATTTTAATTAATTACCAATTAATAATTAATTGACGATTCATTTTAAATAAGTACCAATAAATAAAATAACATATTTCATTAATTATAATTAAATTACTTCCCACCCTATTCCCCTATAAACCCACAACCCGCTACAGAAAATAAATTACTAAAATTAACATATTTATTAATTAATCAATTAAAATAATTACCAATAATATTTTAATTAAATACCAATTAATAATTAATTGACAATTAATTTTAAATAAGTACCAATAAATACAATAACATATTTAATTAATTGTAATTAAATTACTTCCCACCCTATTCCCCTGTAAACCCACAACCCGCTACAGAATTATATTATACAAAAATTAAAAATTAATATTAACTTACCTTAAATTCAATATTTTTGTTGTCTATATTCTGTCTAGTCGATATTATGTCCATTCTATATTTTTGATTCGATATTATGTCCATTCTATTCGATATTAAAAATTTCTAGTCGATATTTTGGTAGTCTATATTCTGTCTAGTCGATATTATGTCTATTCTATATTTTTTACTCGATATTATGTCTAGTCGATAATAAAAACTCGATATTTTGACTCTATACATTACCAGGCATTGTTTGTTTCCTGCAGTTGCATAATGCCAAAAAAGAAGGGAGCATGCACACTTTCAGGCATCACTGAAGTCAGGACAGAACCTCCAGTCCAGTCCATAACATGATGTGTTGTTCCTCAGTAAGTAGATCAAGGCAGGGCAACGGTGTGTTCTGGCATTTCAGCAATGACTTTGACACTTCTCTGCACACGAGACTTGTATTCAAGATACAAGCCTTAATTCAAGACCTAGTATATTGCATTGAATCAAGGAAGCCTACAGCTACAACCCAAAGTGGATCTGGATAATGAAACGTATACAAGTGGAAGGAATTAATCAACGGAATGCCACAGGGAACGGTTTTCAGAACCAGACTTTGCATTTATCTGCATGACTGCATAGAAATGAAAGAGAATGTATGCCTCTTACCTGGCAATAAGATCAGCAACGGGATAGATGGGTTAAGTGAGCCAAGATGTAAGTGGTTGCAGAAGTGACAAAATAATTCAAGGCTACTGAGAGCAAAGTTATGCCCCTGGGGTGGAGGAATCCTAAGAGAAAGTCCAAGATGATGAAAAACACGTTGGAGACACCCAAACAAGATACGGGTCTTTGGGTCATCACTATAAACACCCAACTATTTCTAAATAATGTGACAACATATCAAGGAGAAGGAAAGAACGTTTTGACTATTCAAACAGGTAAGACTATCTATTGTAGATTTGTTTAATGCTGTGTGTGCTAGTGAGATCCCTGCTGCAGCATTGCGGCACTTCCCAGAGGCCACTTCACCGAAGGTGACAGATTTAGAAATGGCCCATTGATGAACTATCAAGACTTTAAATGTGTAGTAGTGTTAGGGGTGAATGAGACAACCTCGGTGGTATGGAAATCAGAATCCTGTTTCGGTGGCAATGCAAGGCAGTAACAAGGGGCCACGAGGTCAGAGCCCTCTGTAGAGGTGGGAAGGCCTTTGGTTTATCCCAGTGCATACGGGTGATGACGCATTCCCTGGCCACTTCATATGCGAATAAAGGTTGTCACCGTAATTGGTATTTGAATTGCATTCCAGACTGAAGTGACTAATGTGATGTGTAGCGCTTAATTCAACTCCTAAATAAATAAAAATGCACTTGACTGTTTTAAAATGTCTTCTAATTAAAAGTATCCATTACAAGCCTTGTTGATTAATATTAAGTAGTAAGAAACAGATAATTGGTCTATATTTAAAGCAAATAAAGAAGTAGATGGCAGTTTGGCTTACAGACATATTACATGGTTGCCCAACCTCTTAAAGGACAGTGGGGATGAGGAAGAGTCTGTCACATGCTAAGCTCATTGGATCTGTTGAATACTCGTATCCAGTTTAACCGGTCACTCGGAGGCACCAAACTGTATATAAATCCAGATATTGCCTATATTGGACTCCCCGAATCAGAGAGAGGTAAAGGAGCTATGTTTTTAGGCACACGCTCATGCTAGACCATGACTTAGAGATAAGCTCCATTATTTGTATTCCATGTGTGCAATATATCGTCTTAATGCACTCCTTCCTCGCATCGGTATTCCTAGAGAGACTTACTTGTGCTTTCGCCTTGTCAATTGTTCATATTCTGTTTATATTGGTATTTTCCATACCTGACAAGTTTTCTATGTCAAAAAACAAATAAAATGAAAAAAAGACAAGGAAACAGAACGAAATGAGTCCCGGTGAGGATAGCAAGAGACAGCGATCAGGCTAAGAAGAGGAGGAAAGAGAGATAATTAATGCGAGTTAGAGATTGATAAATAAAAAAGCGAGAGAGAAAGAGTTTGAGGGAAACACTGAATGAACGAGAAAAAATAGAGATGGGAAGAGACATAGAGATTGAGAACGCAATAAAAGAGTGGGGAAGAGGAGAAGGAGTAACAGTGAAGGGGTTAACGAGAGATAAAGAGAGAGAGGGATAGAGAGAGAGAGAGAGTGAGAGAGAACGGGATAGAGAAAGTGAGTGAGAGGGGGAGCGGTGGACATGGAGAGAGGGAGAGAGACAGCAAGAAAACAAGAAAATGATGCAAATAAACAGTGAGGGAGAGATTGTGGAAGACAAAGAAAGAGGCAGCGAGAGGTAGGGAAAGAGACAGACATAAAGAGAAGGAGTGAGAGTAGGAGAGAGCCAAAGTGAGACAGGGAGCGAGAGGAAGAGAAAGCCACTTAAATCCTCAGTCAAAGAGAAAGCGAGAGGCAGAGAGAGTCAGTTTGAGATTAAAACTACTGAAAAAGAGTTACTGCATTGCTTCTTCATAAGGTCAAAGTTAACAAGATAACCCATAATTGGCCACCAACCGAGTGCATTTATGTCTTTTATTTTACTTATTTGTAGTTTTAATAAGAGCAAACCAGATCAGGAAGGCGCCAGGGCACTTAAAATACTTATATCTGTTGAAGAACAGATACACAAAACGATTACAACAGACCGAGCGTACGATACCCAGGTGCCTCATATTATATACCATAAAGTATACACATAACAGTAATGAGAAAAAGTATGAATGCAAACAATTAAGACAGAAACATGTACATATCTAGTGTAGATAATCTAAACATCAATGTATGGGTGACAACAGGTTGGTCTCCTGAGCAGTCCCAGCCTCTAAGGAGAAGTTTTGTTACTGCCACACATTACAGCAGATCTTTGTATCTACATTTTATTATTTTACGATAGCATTTAAATTGTTAAAATGCCCAATGAAGCTAAATGTTTCAAAAGCAATTCGAAAATTAATAACATATTTTCTGCATATGAAAACGCTTATCATAAACGTTTTGGGTTGCTCCTACTTTTTTCAGATACTTTTTATGTATTTTCTTTTATTTTTGCAGTTTTATATAGCGCAAAATCAGCCCAACATAAGCACCAGTTACATTGCAAAAGATCTGATATTTTTTTTTTAATTGCCACTGGAGATGTTAAGTTGCCTAGAATCACGGAATGTTGGGTCCACGCTAGGAAAAGGAGTCGAAACTGATTCTCCAGTTCCGAAATCAGCAGCTCCGTCAGTAATGCCACACCCTCTCCCCGGTTTTGTCGGATTTTCATATTTTAAATCTCATGATAAAGATGTGGGAACATTTTTCATCAGACTGGATATAGACAAAAGAATATTGATTGCTAAATGAGTCTCACCTGCCTATATTTTACAGCCTGAATATGTTCCAGAAAATTGTGGACTAAATATCGTCTGACAAAAAATATTTAGGGCCTAATTACAATGTCTGTCGGATAGCAGACCAACTTTGTAGGTTTAAACTTCGACCGCCGTGTTACAATGACCGTGGTCAGACTTTGAACCGGCTAGAGTAATCCGACTCAGTTCCGACGGGCTCAAGGAGCCCTTCGACCAGTTTGAAAGGCACCATAATCTCTTAAGGATGGCGTTTCCGCTGTTGGGATCATGATGGCACTTTCCAACAGCAATTCCAAGTCGGTCTTTCCAATATGGAGCTGCTGTCAGAAAGTGTGTTTGGGGATCCTTAGCAGGGCCTCCTTCCTCCCTGGCCCTCCATATGTGGCTCTGGGGGGCACCTATGTTGCCCCCTTTACGTCCTTGCGCTGTGTGGTAAGCACCGTGAGGCATACGCCACATGGTGCAGGGATGTTTAAAAACTTTAATTTTTCAATGGGAGCTTCTGCTGTGGACGGTTACGAACTGCCGCACCCCCTCCCATTGAAAAATGCAGTCGCTTCCTAATTGCGGTGTCGGAACTGCCGACCTTAAGTTGATCGGTTCCCCATCCGCAGCGATGTCGGTCGGAGGCAACTCTGACCGGCATTGTAATCAGGGCCTTAAGCTTAAAGATCATTTACTAAAATATCGTCCCATTTGTGTTAATAAAAGAAAATCTTTAGCTAGTGGGGCGGTATTTTTATGAACCAATTTCAGTCCAAGATATTTATGTTTAGGCAAAATGTTTGTCACTGATATTCTAACATAAAACCAGGCCCTTTCATTCTGTATTATTAAGTGCTATGAAATGTAATCACACTCAGAAAGAAACCAAACTACAGGCAGTCTATAGTGCCGATATACAGATTTGGGAACACGTCAGAAATTGGTCTGCCACCAACCACAACTGGGTTGATGATGAGGTGGGCAAGATACTGAAGGCCTGAGCTAGGTGCCTGGGTCTTGTTCAGCTCAAAGTACTCTGGTACCCTTGTGCCCAACACACCCCCCTGTTTTCATGTGGCTTCTGTCACTCACCTCTGACCTCATGCAACAGGAATTACAGACAAAGCATTAACCTTTTATACAGTCAGGTGAGAAAGAAAGAGATGCCCATCTAGTGGTTGAATTGTATAATACAAAGCCAGAGAACTTGGGGCCAATCCCGTCTTCCCCACTTAACCAAATTGTGTGATGCTATGTAAATATTTAATTTCACTGTGCCTTTTGTTCATTCTCACATAACATAGCACATTAAAATATGTCTCTTGTGTTTGATTCTATAGACTAAAATGGTGCTCTAATCATAATAAGAATATGGTACACAGGAAGATTGATTTGCATCTTCATTCACTAATAGTATTGTAATCCGGCAGATGGGGAAGGGGCAGCATGACGTTTCTGAGGTCATGTTAATAACGACTTCCTTTAATAAATGCCTCTCTATGCTAGGCTATGACCGGATGTACTAATTTGAAATACGTCAGCCTGTTAAAAAAACATTAACTTTTTGCATTTTGAACATACTTTAACATATTTATACATACTGTTTGTAGCACGATTTACATGCCAACCATTTTTATGGCTCGGCTCGCGCACAGCTCTTAGAGGCAAGACAGACTGGCTCGGCTCTTCCCGTTTCATTATTTGCTCGCTCACCTCTAGGCTGAAAATGGAGTATCTGAACCTCGGAAGAGCCAATGTACTGAAGCTCAAAACTAGTGAACGCTAGTTCACAAGTATCAGTCGTGCTCTCTGCAGAACCACCCCTGGAGCCGCCCCTTCGAGTTTCTTCGTGTGGTTCACAAAACCAACGTTTGGTGACACCGCGGACACCGCGACGCATGGCAACGAGGCCTTCATCCGTCTCCCACGTCTGCGCCACTTGACACTCGCGGAGCTTTCGTGTCAGGCCCTGGGGTACCCTCCTCCCATTAATACCCATTCATCTCCAGCTCGTTTAAACGCACCATTTTTCAAGTCTAGGAGTGAGAGAGAGAGACAAAAAACATCTGCATATCTGGTAATACAAGCTGGAGTCAGCTTCTCGAATAGAAATCCCTGTGACAACCTCATTTATTACCGCCTGTCTGCCTCTCGGGGAGAACCTGAACTTTCCCTGTCGGAAAATAGAAGCAGTCCCTCAAGGCTGCCGAGTTTATGTTTACAGGCCGGGACCAGCGAGAGGGCGCGGAAAGCATGCGGGGACTACGGTGGCTCGCAGGGCGCACCGGGGACACCTGCGTGGCGGTGTCTGTGGTTACTCCAGCGTCTGGTCTGCATTACCCCCTCGTCACCGAAGCCTCTGGGTCACGTTCTCCGGCGCTTGCGGTATTGTGTTTTTCCCTTAATGGTCCCCGCCCTGCTTGCATTAAACTAAACAGCTTGGCCCTCTTAAGGCCCTGTCAGCGGCCATTACTGCTCCCGTTGGTCGTCGTCGCTGACACGTGTGTTTATTTATTTGGCGCTCTTTTAACTGGTGAGATGGGAAACACTGCTCACGCATGCAGGTGCTATTTTATTGTCATTATTATTTTTGCTGGCGTATTTTGTGAGAGTCTCAGCGTCTAGAAGGCGTGCGTAAAAATGAACAGTAGAGGGACGGATCACTGAACAAATCAAACATACATCCCCAGTCTCAGATCTGGGTTAAATCCATTTTTTTTGCTCGCCATGCCATTCCAGTTTAGACCCAGTCATTTGCATATCAGTCTTGACCCTGCTCCCCATGGGGACACTCCAGCCTGAACTGCCAGGCCAGGTCCACTCTGGACAGGAAACAAGTGTTCTGAGACAGGTTACGGGGTATCACCCTATAGAACAGCCAGGCTAGCTTGAACCTGGTGGCATAGCAACGATGGGAACCATATGGAGGTGGGGGGTGGGGGGCTGGGATCCTAGGGCAACAAATGCAAAAAGAACAGGTGATGGATGGAACTCTGAACAAATCAAACATTCACCCCCAGTCACAGATCTGGGTAAAATCCATTGTTTTTCTAGCTGTGCCATTGCAAGAAGAGGATGTAGCCTTATGGTTAGAGCCGTTCACATCGAAGTTGGGGAACTGGGTTTGAGTCTCGGCAACAATGCTCAACATCCTTTGATTCTGGGCAAATCATTTAATCTCCCCGTGCCTAACAAAAATGAATGTGTCCATCTGTAACGAAACTGGTGCTCATTTAAAGAGCCCTGATACCCGATCGGGTCTAGTTTTCGCTATATACAGGCCCGGACTGGCCGTAGCGGGCACCGGGCAATCCCCCAGTGTGCTGCATGGGTAGGGGGGGGGCAGTTTTGGGCCCTGGGGGCCGTTTTTGTTACAGGGCCGTTTTTGCAGCATAGCTGCAAAATCGGCCCTGTAACAAAATCGGCCGAACACCGGCCCTGGCAAAGAGCTCGGCAGTACCCCCAACCCCTGTGGGGAGGGGCGGCCGAGCACTTTGCCAGGACCGGTTTCGGTTCTCAGTCCGGCCCTGGCTATATAAAACCAAAAAACACAACTTTTTTTTGCAGGAGTGGCATGGTGAACAAAAGAAGGATGGATTTAACCCAGATCTCTTAATTGGGGGTGAATGCTTGATTTGTTCAGCCTTCCGTCCATCGGTTGTTTGTGCAGCATTTTTTGCCCTAAGTAGAATGGGTATACTCAGACGTTGGTCCTGTGATCACTGTTCCACTGAATTCAAGCTAGCCTTGCTCATGAGGGGTGATACCCTGATACCGGTCCCAGGATGCTTGTTTCCCATCCAGGGAGGACCTGGCTTGGTAATTCGGACTGGGCTGTTCCCATGAGGAACAGGGTCAAGACTGATTTGCACATGGCTGGGTTCAAACTGGGGTGGTGTGAAACGATGGATTTAACCTAGATCTCTTGATTGGGGTGAATGTTTGATTTGTTCAACATTCTGTCCATCATTTGTTTGTACAGCATGTTTCACCCTACGTGGGATGGGTATACCAGACGTGAGCCCCTTGCTCACTGTGTCACTTGATTCAAGCTAGTCTGGCTAATTATGGGGTGATACACCGAAATTGGTACCAGGATGCTTGTTTCTGGTCAGGGAGGACCTGGCTTGGCAGTCTGGGCTAGACTGTTCCCATGTGGAGCAGGGTCAAGACTGATTTGCAAATAGCTGGGTTCAAACTGTGGTAGTATGGTGAGGAAAAGAAGGATGAATTTAACCCAGATCTCTTGACTGAGGGTGAATGTTCGATTTGTTCAGCATTCCGTCCATCATTTGTTTATGCCTAGAGACACCAATTGAAGTTGTCTAAGTCTATAGATAGTTGTAGTTAGACATAACCATTCATAATCAACAACAAATTAATGTACAGCTCATGATCCCTGTTTCTCATACTTTGTCCTATCACTTACGTGGGTGGAGAAACCTACGACGAGATAAGAGCACCACTGTGGTTACAGATATACCACACCAAAATACTTCCTACATAGGCCACACTCCAATTAAATACTCCTTCCAGCCAAGAGCTCCCCACAATGTAGTATGGTACAAATCCACTAATGTGCCTCAACAAATTGTCAGAGTTGGGAAGCTCTATACAGCGCAATTACAATGCAATAAGTAGAATGGATGCTTGACCATTGTATGTTTTTTTTCAGGTCTCTCCTGCGACAGTGCTTGCGCTAGTGCATTTGCTCTCACAAGAGATATTGTGTTCTAAAAGGGGTTTGATTGCCATTCGTTGGCTTCATTGTGATTCTGATTTACTGCCTCGCAATTGGACAGCGCATCCTAGGTTCACTTCCTCTTCTTTCATGCGGTTCGTTGACCAAGTACTGATTGCTTTAAACCAGATTAGGATAAGTCTGCTGCTGTGGTTCAGGTCCAATTTTCAGTTTTTCTACCTCTGCTTCTTTCCTCCCACCCCCACCCCTTTGTTCGTGTTGCTTATTCCCTCCCACCCTCACCCTCCGTTGCCCATATTGCTTATACCCTGTCAATGTCAGTGTTGCCCACACCCTTCTACGCACTCACCCTCCTGTTATCTGTGTTAATTATGTCCTCCCACCCATTGATCACCCATTATCTGTTTATTCCCTCCCATCCCCACCATCCTGTTGTCCATGTTGCTTATTTTCCCCTACCCACTTCCTGTTGCCTGTGTTGTTCCCCACCCGCCCTAATGAAAAGAGGGCTATGACACAGCCAGCACTGGATGCATCATATTGCTTTTTTACCCCGCCTAGTTGCCCGTTCCTATTGTTGTCTGTGTTCCCCTTTTTCAAACAATTAGCCATGCTGCACAGAAGCCACACTGCTGTACAACATGTCTGAAAGACATTGGCAAATCCAATGCCTCTCACGTAGGCAAGACCTATTGGCCTTGCCAGTGCTTATCTGTGGACTGCATTTTACAAGTAGTGGTCTGGTGTCAGTAAAAAATAAACAAATTGGCACAGACATAACGTGGAACCCTAATGCTGCAGCGTGAATACTAATGAGCAGATGTACATTTCCCCAAGTTACTCTGAACCCCAGAAAGGTGCATGGCATCACTTAAGGATCAAGATCAACACTTCAGCTATGGCACATAAAATCTTCCACATACAGATTTCTAACTGCATATCAAAATGTTTCAATAGCCAGGTTGTACCATATCAAGTTGTTTGCATAGTGCCTGCGATACATCCCAGCCTGCTCTTTCTACCATGCAAAATTTATGAATCCAGAACAACACAATGAGGCTAGTCTGATGGATATAAGCAAATCTTGCCTCATCATTGTTCATGAGACAGGATTCCTCCTGGGATTGTTTTGGCCAGGTGCAAATGCAAAAAAAGTAAACCTGCAAGGGACAGTAGACCTCCATTTTTCCATTTCAAATTGTCATTCTTGCTTCCACTCTTCTCCTAAGAGGAGGGGTGGAAGTGAAACTTTGTAACGAGAAGCAAGGGAGGCATCAGTGGTCCTGGCGCCACAGTTGCTCCCCGATGTCCATGGTTGTCATTGGTGCAATGGATGCTGTCCCTCATGGACAGTTTCTAATGCACAACTGTTTTTCAACTGACAATCACAGCCAGTAACCTTTCAGTTCTTTGCAACTTTATGAGTGGTTGCCAAAGATTGATACATTTGCTTGCGAATCACAAAGATTGGAAGAATGCCTCTTTTCACCGCCTTTCTTCAGAGTTTATAAGCAATCACAATCTTCACATTGTGAATCATGAATACATTTGCAACTCACAATGTCATCTTCATACATCGCGGCCAGATGCTGGAAGAGCCTCCTCGCAACTCGCTGATCTTCCTTAATAATGGTAAGTGGGCAGGAATCAGCTTAGCTCCTCATTGAACACAATAGCGAATGCTATGTTGGAGGCATCTCACCATTTTCCATCTTAGCCTTCAAGTTTTCAGATTCTTAATGTAGCAGTACTGCAAACTCTGTTCCTTAACCCCTTCTATGCTCATGACGAGCTCAGCTCGTCATGAGTTACGCCTCTCGTACACTCATGACGAGCTGAGCTCGTCATGTAACGCGGGTTTTTCAAAAACCCAGCTCACAGAGGGAAAACCGCTAGCGCGCAAGGTGTTAAAGGAACTGAGGTTACAAGGACTCACCAGGGGTAGATTGTAAAACAGTTATCAGAGGGAGCGGTCTCCTCCTTCAAGTGCTCGCACACTGCACCCGCAGAGTGTAAGCACTCAGAAATGGACAGCTTAAACTTTGTGACTTGTTGCTACTTGCCCTTGACAGTCAGTGACCACTTCATAATTTGCAGCCCCTCCTGCGATCACAAAAACTATGAGGGAGGGAGTAACGCCTATTTCCTACCCTTACCTTTTGTGAGTGACAGTGTGTGCAATACAACTAATCACGAATTTGGGAGTAGCTTAGATAAATAAGACATCAGGACTAAATTAGTGTATAATATGACATCACTCCTAAATGCAAGGCTTAAAATTAGGCATAAAGTCTAATTTTCGAAGCAAAAATATTAATTTGGCCTACATTAATTATGTAGACTAGGGGAACAAGGGATGCAACTAGAATTACTGTAGCAGGTGGAGTGACACCATGGCCCTGGGATATGATGGTCTCTCTGTACTCTAGTTGTTGATGTCTTATACGGGAAACAACCTTTAAAACGCAACTTTAACACCGCACTACCATTACAACAAAACTTTTACAAAGCAACATCCATTACAACACATGCATTTACAACGCAACCTTTACAACGCATACCATTACAACGCATAACATTACAACACATAGTACCCTTAGACTATCCAACACTTACTCTACTGTTGCACCCCCTGGAGTTAGAATAGTAATTTTTACCCCTACACTATCCAACACTTACCCTACTGTTGCACCCCCTGGAGTTAGAATAGTAATTTTAACCCCTACACTATCCAACACTTACCTTACATGCAAAGTAATGTTATGCGTTGTAATGGTATGCGTTGTAAAGGTAGTATGCGTTGTAGTGGAATGCGTTGTAAAGGTAGTTTCAAAGAATTCGTTGTAATGGCATGCGTTGTAATGGTATGCGTTGTAATGGATGTTGCGGTGTAAAAATTGTGTTGTAAAGATAGACATTGTAAAAGTATGTGTTGTAACGTCATACATTTGTCTTATACTATCAAACTAAGGGTCAAGGGGTCAATTTTCTTGATTGCATGAACGCCCTTGGCACTATTGCAACAGCAATGTGTTCAACAAATGATCAGAGCTAAGTTTTTGGGTTCAAAAAGTAAATAAAGAAATCAGTCTTACATTCACAGGGTACAACACACAAGTACGCAATTAGACATAAACTCACAAAAGGGAATTGAGGACTTTGAGATCTTACCTAAATTCATGAGGAGGACTGGATGAAAAAGTGACTTAAACTCACTGGCTAGAATAGCGACTTATGATCAGGCCCATGACAATGAAACAAGTGATCAGGCCTAAAACCAAGAGCTAGAGTAAATAACCATCATATCAGGACAGAATTAATAGGACGTTGGGCTACAAGCATTGAGAAGGAATTGTGGAATGGGACAGGAGTTCTAAATTCACGAACTAGATTAGGATAGTATGGGAGTAGGCCTTAGTTCATGGGCTGGAATGTGCAAATAATCCAAGATATACAATCATGGATTACAATAGGAGTCAAAATAGGAGGAATGTCCCTTGGCTGGAATAGAGGAAGATAACATCAGACTTACATTCATGAGCTTAAATATTGGAACAGCAGATCCTTGATAAAATTCATGAGTTTCAGTAAGGGAAAAAGAGGTCAGTTCTTATTTCATGAGTAAGAATAGTAGAGAAGAGATCCGGCCTAAGTAAATGAGTTAGAACAGTGAGAAATAAATGAAGAACAATAAATAATTGTTATGTATGAGATTATTTGATATCCTAATTCTTCAGTATAAATGTGCCTGGACAAACATATATAAAAGGAACAAACTGTGCTGTCCTGCTACCGAATCTTTAGATCTGCGCACAGCTTATGACTGATCCTAAAGATTAAATATTGCTTCAGCGGAAAATCTAATCAATTGACTAAATACATTTTTCATTTTTGTAGGATAGCAGTCGCTTGTATTGAATGCTTGTGAAATGGTTTTATGTAATTTCTCTGGTTAATGTTTGGCTACCCCTAACCTCTATTTTTGTCATTTCTGTATATAATGTTTACCTCTTTTCACATATTGTTATTATCTTGGTGTTTTTATTATTGTAAATTATTGTTTAATCAGTACCATACATGTATTGCAATCCACTGAGGCATGAAGTCATGGCTACTTTAGTGAGAGGGTATAAGCAAGCAAGACGATTCAGGAGCTACAATGGAGGAACAAGATATAAGCCCTAGGTTCAAGAGTTACAGTAAGGGGTCAAGTGATTAGGATTCCATCCATGAGCTGGAACTAGGGAGAAACCGATTGGACCTAAGTCAATTAGATCAAACTGAGGAGTAGCTGATTATAGTTTCCTCACCAATGCAGTATAATTAACTGGAACATAATACATTAAATCTGCGTTCAGGTGATGGAACAGAAAATTAAGTAAAACTGTCTAAATTCATTGATTAAAACAGGCCAAACCTAGATTCATAGGAAGCTAAAAAGCAATGTGTTTATCATTTTGCCAAGGAAAAATATGGCAACACCTTTGTGAAATCAGCCACAATCACAATGCTCTAAGACAATGATGTTGAAATAAACATTACAGAGGATAGGATACACTTAACAAAATACCAGGTAGAAAACAAAAGAACTGAGTTAGCATTATCATAGGGGTGTATCAAAATCTCCTCCCTGCTGCTTGACACAATGCAATCTTTAACAAATGAATAAAATCGGAGGGGGGTGGGCGCACACTGCCTCACACTCCAGCACTCAGTTGCCCCGATGCATCATAATAAATGCAGTGCATGATAACACTTTCTTCAGTGTCAGGTTTTAGTTTTTCACCCTTGTTGGTGCAGCCAGTGCTGTGTATCTCTAGACACGTGTTTCAGGATAATTGTCCTTCTTCAGTAGAGAGCAACTCTTTTTTGGGAGGTGCTGAAGATGCTGCCCAAAGTCTTCTCAGGTCTCAGTACCACTCGCCGGGCTCAGGTGTATCAACCAGAGCTTGTGAGCTCATTAGCTCAAGGGAGCCTTTTCAAGTAGAAGGGGGGTGGGCGCACACTGCCTCACACTCCAGCACTCAGTTTGCTCCGATCCATCATAATAAAAGCAGTGCATGATAACACTTTCTTCAGTGTCAAGTTTTAGTTTTTCACCCTTGTTGGTGCAGCCAGTGCTGTGTATCTCTAGACACGTGTTTCAGGATAGCTAACAAGCTTGTGGATGAAACACCTGCACGCCAGTGAGATGTACCAGATCTGATATAATGTTTGCCAGCCTACTCATCAAACCCCAAAATACAAGACTGTATTCTCTACTGATGATGGTTAATAAACCAGAAACCCATGTCTAGAGATCAGCACTATCTGTGCCAACCTTGGCGAAATACTTAAAAATATCAGAGCGAGCTACAAGAGACTGCATTTCCCAGAATGCCAAGGTTGACCCTTGCCTGATAGGTCAGCGGTGTGCTCCTACATCCTGTTGTCTAAATGAATGAAATCGCTCTATCCATACTGATCTTTTGGAGGTGAGGCACTTTTTCCTGCTTTTGGTAATTTTAAAGTGGTTAGGTGTATCTGGTAAGCATTCAAGTCTCTGCAAATAAGTGTAAGATGCACTCCTTTTTCACAAGGACCCTGGGCACAAGCAGCATCCCCATCTCTGCTTCTTACTTTACTAAATGAGAGAAGGAGTGAGGCACTGCACTTTCAATCTTCGTGGGCTGTGCCTCGGATAGGCAGAAAGACGCTGTCATGGTAGCAGCAGACAAAAATGTCCCCCCGGGGAATGGTAAAAAGAACAATATCCTGTGGAGGTGTCCTCCGGCTGCCCTATATCATGGAGCCGATTTGAGATGTAGCTCTCTGTCGGCATTCATCGGCTTGGGAGGCTGAGCCGGACAGTGACTAATGACAGTATTACTGTTGCAAATTGATAATTGATGAGCTAGGTCTCCAATAATTTATAGGGAAATTGACAGGACGGTGGAAGCATTCCTTTCTGTGTTCTGTCCTGGCTTCTGCAGTGCAATGGAAATGGGCAAAAAAATGATCACTTTGTTTCCTGATATATTCGAGCCCAGGTAATTATTAGCTAAGGTCCTGCACCTAAGAAGGAAACTCCCAGCTTGACATCAATGACTAGATCTGGCTTATCCTCCGCACAGAAAATGTACACATCGGTGCTTGTGCTGTCTCTGCCTGGCACAAAAGGCAGCTCATAAAAGATCAACACTGTAAATTTCTAGGTTGACCAATTTAGGAAAAGGCAAAACTTTAATTTCACTGGTGAAATTTGTGAAATAGATACATTTTTGCGTTGAGTGAAACTTGCAAAGTTGCTCAAACAGTAGCATTATGCAATTTCATGTAGCGTTTGTAAAAGTATGTGAACACCACTGTGTAAAAATAAATCTCGTGAGATACTAGCAGGCGATTGGTCAGAGAAAATTTCTTGTGGAGTGGCATATTCTGCTTGAACCTGTTCTGTTGCTGTCTCGCAAGACTTTTATTAGTGAGGTCCACACTTGCTTAAAATAAGTCATGTGAAACACCAGCCTGAATGTTTCACTCTTAAAGCATACTTTTGTGAAATGTTCATGGAATTTCAGGAAATTTCACAAAAAACATACAGTTTTGGACATCTCAGTTAACATTGTAGGCACATTCACAAACACCTGCTTAGACATAGAGTCAGTGGTTGAAAGATCTCTTTGACAGGCAAACGTCGACAATGCTAGAGACGGTTGTATGATGGAATACTGCAGGGAAATACTCTGCATGCCTTTAAAACGCCGTTTTTACCCCGCATTTGTTTAGATCGCATATGCTTGTACAACGTATGCCTTTACCACACATTGTTTATATATATTTATATATAAACAATGTATTTGTGGGTGAGACCCCTTACACCCCCAAACTTACCTTAAATGTGTGGTAATGGCATTTGCTGTAAAAGCATGTGCTTTCTAAAAACATGCATGGTAAAGGTACAACGTGGTAAAAACCTTGTTGTAAAGGCTGTTTCCCCTAGGGTCAGTCAGCCAGATCTCAATATGACCTGACTGAATCTGCCCCAGCCCGGTGCCATGCAGAATAGTGCTTGAACGGCATCTGGGACCCAAGATGCATTCTAGCACCTGAAGTCAGTAGACCCCTTTAAAGGCTAAACTAAAAAAATATGATATCCTACAAGGAAAGTACAAAATGGCACCACTTTATCATGAAATGACAGGACATTTCATTAAGTATTCAAGTAATTATGCTTTCAGAGCAAAATGTGGGTTGGAAGTATGGCATGGTCTCTTTTTTACATGAGCACTCACCTCTCGGAAAAAAACAAATTTTGCACGATACCAGCATGAGAGTGATTTGTGCAGGCAATATCTTGGTGTGAAATTTCCTGCACAAACAGCCTCCCGGGGGAAATGTTTTGTGAAACCACTTAATACAAAATTTAGAGAAATTTTGAGGTTTTCACACTACATGAAATTGGAGAATTTCACTGGCGAAATTAAAATTTCACCCAGGCCTACTGGTCACTCGACTGTATTGGTCACATTGTATAGATCTCCAAGCAGGGTTAGAAGGTTACTCCACAATAACAGTGACATCACGTTCTAGTCCTTCCAGTTTTTTTATCAGGCTAACATAATGGAAGAGTTGATTCACTTCTTTTTACTAAATTGAACAAAATAACATACTTCTCCAAAAATTGTATTTGCAGTAAGCAGGTTTTTACAGACAATTTGATACAAAAGGAACACAACTCTAAAAGCAGGTATTTAATGCTCGTTCCTATTTTGCCAGTATGTTCTTCTTTTGTATGTTTTAGTAAACTTTAAAAATACATTCTGAAGATTTTAATATTATACTCATATATTTTAAACTGTGAGATCTCACTTGGAAACTGTTATTGTGCATTTTCTTGCCCTTGGCACAAGATTGCTGGTTGTATTTTGCATTGTCTTCTGTATGGAGTTATCTGCACTGATTTTCCTTGTACTGTCTCTGCCAAATTGCTGCTCTAAAAACCCTTAGGATGCTACTATTGATGTAATATCTCGCTATGAAATTGGAGATGTGGTTTGTATAGATTTTATTATAGACAAGGATATCATTATTATTTGTATATGTACTTCTTTTGGGTTAGGACGAAGTACGTATGAACTGTTATTGCACACCTGATGCGTTTATGTCTTATTTTTATTGTGTCTTTTATTGTTTGTGTATACTTTGATGGTTTGCGATAACCAAATAAAGTATTATATTATTATTACTAAACAGATTATGACTGCAAACTAAACACCACGCCCTGGAAAACGGTGCCTCCTGTAATATGGATGTATCTGGTGGCCCAATGCCATAGAAAGGATTATCACTCTGATGAAATCCAAGGCTAGGGTGACCATGGTTCTATGTCAAGAGGATGTCTTGCCGCCAGCCCTGATCTTTAATTTTACTGAATGAAATATTCTGTGAGATTTAGTCTAGTTCCAATTCAAGCAGTTAGAGTAATACACCAGATTAGAACATCATTTGAAAATCAAACCTAGCCCTGACACCGTGGTGTCAAGGTGATGCGGGCTGTGCTCACCTTGACCAGAGTTCCAACAGACCTGGATCTTTCAGGTGGGCAGATAAATCAATGTGGTGCCCTAATCAGAACTGCATTAAACTTTCTGCAGCATCAGAACATATTGAAACCACGTTATCTTTTGATATCTGCCTAGGAATCTTCAGCACAATGTTGTGTCTGTGGCACTGACTTTAGGTTGGTATAAATAATAGGTTCCAATAGGCAAATCGCCTCTAGTACCTTCCCCACACTTAAGGCTTGGGGATTCACTCTTGGTCACTATCCTTAAACTATACAACATATACCCCTTTGGATAACATAAGAGTGATGGACCTGCCAGCACTTCTCTCATCTTCCTAGACATTGGGGCTTCTGGTAACAGGGACCCCTGGAAGGCTTTGGAAAGCTTTGCACAAGGTTAAGCCGGCTCAGTGCCCTCATTCAACAGTGATACCTAGGTCGAAGCTGCTTACCAAACAGTACATATGTACTGTGTATGTATATATGTATATGTGCAGATATCAATACACCATAAGTCACAAGGAACATGAACTAATTCAAACTGAAGAAACAGAGTGAGTGAAACACCTCAGTAGCTCACGTTGCGGCCACCATGTTAGATAGAAGACTCTCAAAAGTGAAGAAAACAGTGACACCATATTTAAACTGCCACAATCTGGTATAACTGAGCTAGAAATTGTGTAGCAAAGTGGTTGCTTATTGTATTTACTGCAATGTAAACGTGAGTTATGTTTAGTAATTAAACTCGGAAAAATCATAACAAGGAAGTCTTTTATCCACTCTCTGTTAATCACATTTAAAATATTTATGATTTTTGCTTCCTGTTGCAGACTAAAGCCTTTCCTCCAGTCCATCTGACGGTGATGAAGTTGGATGGTTTCTTTTATTAAAAAAACATAAAGGCTAAGGAAAACGGCAAAAAACATTCGCTAACTTTTTAAATGGTGAATATCGGGGACATAACACTAATTTCCCTGATGGAAAATATTGCACTGTGTGTGTATTATACTCCTGGGGGCTCATTTATGAGCCCATGCGTCACTTTTGCACCACTGGTGCGTCACTTTTTGTGACGCACCAGCAGTGTAAAAAATGCGTCTTGTTGCGCCACATTTACAAAGTGACGCATCTAGGTAGATGCGCCACATTGTAAACCCCTGTGCTACATTATACCTGCGCCAGGTATAATGTATGCAGGGGGGGGGTGTTCCCACGCAAGAAAGGGTCATAGAAGTGACGCAGTGAAATCTACCAGATTTCACTGCGCCACTTCTAAGACTCAAATGCGTCAAAATCTTACGCCTGCCTCACAGCAGGCGTAAGACTGACGCAAGCCCTTTTACATGGGGCTTGCCCCATGTGAAAGGACACATTGCTGGGGTTGTGTCACTTTTGTGACACACTCCAGCAATGCGTCCCTTTTGCGCCATACAGATACGTCAGAAATACTGACGTATCTGTAACTCCTTGCGACATGATGCGTCATACAGCAAATATGACGCATCAAGTATGTCGCAAGGAGTGCGCACTGAGAAGTGACGCATCGCTGCTTTCATGCAGCGATGCGTCATTTCTCAAAAATGAGGCCCCTGTACTATTACGTTACGATCAGGGAATGGTGGCAGATGAAATAAACTCTTCTTGGGTGGAGGGCGAGGGGAAGCAATGGGCTGTTTTTATGTAGAAACCATGAATAAGGTGGGCTTGGGAACTGGTAAAGGGCATAAATCTATTTCAGAGATAGGTGGCAGGATGAATGGAGGGATGATGAGGGTCGAGCACCAACGGGACTGGCAGTGACAGAAGGGAAGCAAAGCAGTTGCACATCGGGGATCAGATATAGAGGTCCCACAGTGTCCCGTCGGATTTGGTCACTAAAATGGGACTTTTTAACTCAGACCTCTTTGCATTCTAGTAAGTGCTGCCCAGTTTATAGAGAAATGTAAAACTGCAAGCCCCATCATGCATAATGATGTATCTGAAACGTCATGGTGTCTGAGTGACCAATTCCAGGTTGGTTTGATAAGTGCCGCCTTGCATTCTGAGACATGTCATTTTTAATATTACCATATTTGGTATTGGCCTCGAAGCCCGAGCAAGCAAAGTGCTGTTGGTTCTAAATCCAGGGCATGCTGAATGTGTGACGGATGACACCTGAGGACATACTTAACATGGTTCGATCTCTGATCTGATTTTGTACAGATTTGGGTCTATGCGGATAAAAGCTGCAGCAGTCATTTCCAGAGGACCGGTTACTGGCCACAAACATGATGTCTGGTCTGCCCTGTTACACGTTTTATAGGATATAATGCACTTCTAGCAAGGTGGACGCGTTATCCGTCACATTTATGACAGAGTAACCCCTCAGCCAAACCCTGAATCAGGCCCTTAGTCTGCAGCATGAAGAGTTTGTATGTGAATGAAGGGGGCGGGGGGGGGGGGGAGGGGGGGGAGATGGCAGGCATTTGTCTTTTTATATTACATTACGTTACAAGAATTATTACCTTGTACACATACATCTTGTCAGGACCCTCCTTCTTATAGACACTTTGGAAACAGCACAAGTGCGGCGCCGACCACCCAAAAGAATATAATAATCCTTTGTGGTACCCGGAGATGAAATAAATCACCTCGACAAATTGCGACGAGACAAAGAAACCGAGGGATTATTTTCCGCCAAATGCAAGAAGTGATTGTCTAAACGTCCCTCGTTGCCTGGAGCGTTCTCGTTCCTCATTAATCCTCCCCCCCCTTCAAGCGAGCGCCCCCCAGCCCCGGGCCCCTGTGTGCAGGGAACAGATGCCCGTCTCCTGCAGGAGGCAGGCTGGGCTCAGAATGGGGGGCAAGAGATCTCGAAACATGGGGTGTGCATAGAATAGAAAGCTGCAAACTTACGACTGCCCCGAGGCGCCCCTAAATTACACGCTGACAATTTAACAGGTGACTCGGTGGCGGAGCATGGACTGGGCCCAGCAGCCTTCCATAGCGAAGTAGTTAAGGGTCTGTCAGCGTTTTCATTATGAACCTGTATTTCAGGGTTTACGACTGGATAGTAAAAAGTAATCACCCCCTGAGTCAACAAATAATGAGTAATTATTGGCATGCCCCCTCGCACCCAGTTCAACTTCACCTGGTGCGCATATGGGCAGAGGCAAAGGCTCCCGAACATTGGGAGTACAGTAGAAAATGGCGTCTCTCCTGCTAAGAAAAGAGGAGGCAATATCAGACTCAGCTGGACCGAGGCACTAAATAGCAGGCGTTTGATGGGTGTCCCTGTGCACCAGCTGGTATTTTTGTCGCCTGGGGGCAATGAAGGGGAGGAGGCAGTATGTGACTCCTGGACAGGCTGAGTCAGCCTTTCATCCGCGTGAGATCGATCACACTGGGCCTAATTGCAATTGTTTAATTATAAAACGGTGACCTTGTTTTGAGGGCAGCAGTGCTATCAAAATGTTTTTTTTCTCCGAAAACGCAGGTGACGGTGCGAATGAAGCAGGAATGGCAATGTGAAACTTGTTTTTAATATACATGAAGCCTTTGCAGAGAAAGTAGGAACATTTTACATTTCTACAGCACTTTCAATTTTATCACAGGTTTGGGTGGCTGTGACCGAGTGCAAGGCATCAGAAGTCACGAGCACCTGTACATTATGTGAGTAAAATCACTAGTGTTTAAAGATATGAATATAGACATGAAACGCCGAATACTGTAAATATACACACCCACACACCCACACACACACGTGTAATTATATATACATTACCTACTGTCAGTCGCAAGTAGGTGGTTATACATAGGACCTGCTTTCGATAGCTCAAACTCTGACTCTCACTTGCACACTCACACAAACACTCACACACCCATGCACACACCCATATAGCTACTCACACACCCACTCACAGACTCACACAGCTAGTCACACAGACACACCACACACTCACACACCCACTTACACACCCACACAACCACTCACACACACAGGTTACAGGGACAGGATAGTTCGGAGAAAGCATTAAGTAATCATAGAAATTCACTGATAAAAAAGAAAGGCTACAGGGACATTATAGTTAGGAAATAGCATTAGAAAAGAATAGAAATTCACAGAAAAAAACAAAGGTCACAGGGACATTAAAGCTAGGAAATAGGATTAAAAAAACCTTACAAATTCACTAAAAAACCAAAGGTTCCAGGGACATTATAGTTAGGTTCTAATTTTACACAGACAAAAACAAAGAATTTCCGCAGTTATAGTTACGTTAAGTAACTATAACTCATGCCCTAAGGTAACTATAACTCACACCCTCGCCATGCACTGATGATTACTCCATGTTTCATCACTCAAGACATAATTGAAAATATCAGAGCAATATTTGCAGTGAAATTTTTTTTTTTGTAGCTGTCTTTTTTAAAAAAAATTAAATTTTTATAAATAATACAATCACACCACTGTTACAGAGTTAGCCAAAAATGGATAATAGTTGTTTATACATTGGTGTATAAACAGCTAGCCCCTGTTGTTTGTATTTTGAGAGCGAAGAAGATGTAAGAGGGAAAGGACAGAAAAATTAGATGGTGAAACAGAAGAGGAATAGGACAGACACAAGGAGATACAGTCACTGTACATTACATTGGCATCAGTTTGAAATTTTTGAAAAACTGTGCAGGGCAGGGGTGGCGAGTTTATAGTTACCTTAGAGCACAGTTTTTATCGAGTTTGTATAGCGGCAAACTTGACCCAAGGGTATCAGAGCGCTTTACAGAGATATCACAGCATTAATATGAGTTACATGAGGAGTGGATAAAAAATACATACTAAACAGTATATAAAAAGTAGAATACAATATATGGAAGGATATGTATACAAATTAGTTCTGAGGTAGTTAAGGTAGGGTGTTACATAGTTGGGAAGAGTAGACACACACAGCTGGCATAGCAAAAGTTACAAGACTTACAGTATATAAAATAAGAATACAACAGACAATGGGATATGTGGATGAAATAGTTTGGTGGTAGTTGAGGTAGGGTACTCCTGAATGGAGAGAGTAGGAGCATAGTTTTTTCCCCCGAGGTAGAGACTCTCAGATTTATTTGGAAGCTGTGAGGTAGAATCCTCAGTCTAGTCAGATGATTTAGGGGGATGGTTTAGATATTTATTGAGGAGCAGTTTACGTTTTTTCCTGAAGTGACGAACTTATCGATTGTCACATTAGTCCTGTGGCAGAGAGTTCCAGATTCTGGAAACATTCTATGAGAAGGAACGGGTGCAACATTTTTCTTTGTTTGTTTGTACGGAATCAGGAGTTGGGTGTTTGAGCTTCTAAGAGGTCTCTTTTGGCCGGCCTTTGAAGTTTGTTTGTGGGGTAGACTGACTTTTCCGTGCAGAGGGCTTTGTGGGTTATGCAGGCAGTTTTGAGAAAACATATTGCCTCGATTGGTAGCCAGTTGAGTTTCCTGAGCGTGGGAGAGATATGGTCAAAGCGACTCTCCCCCAACAGTAGTCTATCCCTGTGTGAAGTGTAGCTTTCAAAGGTATGAGATGTGTTTTTGTGGTGTCCGTGATCATAGAGTTACCATAGTCTAACTTGGAGAGGACTAAGATTGCACTATAGTCTTTAGGTCTTTGGGGGAGAATGAAGGGTTTTACTTTTTTGAGGTGTTTCAGAGTGTAGAGGGCACTTTTAGCTGAGGCATTAATATGTTCATTCATGTTCAGGTTTCGGTCAAGCGTAATCCTTAGCGATTTGACAGAGTTGGAGATGGATAGTTTGCAGTTTAATGCAGTGAGGTTGCCAAACCGTGCATCTAAGGGGAGTGGACTTTACTTTGGGTTGGATGAAGAGGAGTTCAGTTTTGTTGGGGTTGAGCTTAAGGTGGTTGTTGGTCAGCCAGGATTGTACTGTGGAAAGAGTGTTGTTTAGGTGCTGGATATCTTTGGTTGACTAAATGAAGAGTTGGCTGTCATCTGCATAGAGGTGGTAGGCAATTCTGGCTTGTTTTAGAATCAATGCAAGGGGTGAATAGGGCAGGAGACAGGATTGACCCTTGCAGAACTCCTTGTGAGACTGGTGTTGCTTTTGAGGTGGAGTTATTTGTTCTGATTAGCTGTGAGCGTTGGTCCAGAAAAGAAGCAAACGATTGAAGGACAGTGCCATTGATGCCTGTACGTTGTGAGAGGGTGTTTAGGTGGATCTCATGGTTGACAATATTAAATGTTGCCAAGAGGCCTAGGAGCCATGCCTATCCATCATCCAGAGATCTCTGTAGATCGTTGTTGATGTTCAGTACTGCAGTCTCTGTACTACAGCCTTTCCAAAACCCAGATTGGAAAGTTTTGAGCAGGTTGCATTTTTCAATGTGGTTGTCGAGTTGTACAAGGACACATTTATTGATAGTTTTGGCAAGAAGAGGGAGGTTAGTCATACATCTGTAGTTGTTAAGGTCATTGAGGTCAGACTTCAGCTTTTTGATGAGAGGCGTGACTTTTCCTAGTTTTTTGGGAGATTACCATTAGTTGGAGGCCGGGAGATGAGTGGGTCCTCTAGACTAGAGGAGGAATCTTTGATGTAGGATGGGGAGGTGGTGGGTCAAGAGAGACTTCATCGTAGGTATTTTTTCGGAGAAGAATATTGCGAACTATACATAGCACTTAGTGGAGTCATTGGTTGGATGTGTAGGGAGAGAGAAGGTTTGTGGTTTGATGATGTTGAAGAGATCTTTAGGTCTGTTCCAAGAGTGGTCAAGTTGGTCTCGGAAAACTAAGATTTTTCACTGAAGATGTGTTTTTGCATTTGTGGCATTCGGCTAGAAGGAGCAAGAGATTGGTTAGCGAGGGTTATTGTCTCCAGTTTCTTTCAGCCAGTTGAAGTTGTTGCCTCTCTTTGTTAAGGTCTTTATTGAACCAGGATCTGGAAAGTATACTCCTCGATTTCTCATGTTTCAGAGGGGCAACTGTGTCAAGGAGTTCTACCATTTTTGTGTTATAGTGGCAGGTGAGATCATCAGCAGAAAAGAGGCCAAGTAGAGGTGGGATTTGGGAGCTGAATAATGCTTTTAACTCTGGCTGGGGTATTCTATGAATATTCCTCACCCAGGGCTTATTACGGATAGTTTGGGAATGGATCCTGGGGAGGTTGACATTGAGAACTAAAAAAATTAGGTGGTGGTCAGTCCAGTCAGTGGTAAGGATGGAGTGGAGGGATAGGGTGTTATGGTTTGAGATGATTGCATCAAGGGTAGACCCCTTAATGTGAGTTTATTTGTTGCACTTTTGGGTGAGATCATTTGCTGCAAGGAGGATGGATAGGACTTGCACTACTGGAT
Source organism: Lissotriton vulgaris (assembly GCF_964263255.1). Taxonomy (NCBI): domain Eukaryota; kingdom Metazoa; phylum Chordata; class Amphibia; order Caudata; family Salamandridae; genus Lissotriton; species Lissotriton vulgaris. The sequence goes on along the minus strand of NC_141699.1, from coordinate 466,398,735 downwards.
CTTCAGCATTGTTCAGGTGAAGGTTTAGGTCTCCAAGAATAATGTCAGCGCTGCCTTTTAGGGAGTTTTGCATTACTAGGTCTTCATGGAATTGAGGTTTTTCACCACAAGATTGGTAGAGGATATGAAATTTGATGAGGTTGGGGCTTTCGGAGGCGAGCTGAGCTCCTAAATTGTTGAAGGTTGGGTATTTGTTACTTTGGAAGGGAGTTAGGCAAAGTTCCTTTTTGTAAATGATAGTTAATCCATTGCCAATGTGATCCTTGTGATTCGCAGCAAAAGATTGAGAAGTGCGGTGGGGTGAGGAGATTTATGAAAGGGAATTTGTTGCCTTTCAGCCAGGTTTCGGTCAGGGGCGCGGGGCCCCTGGGCTGCAGGGGGCTCCCGCAGCACAGTACTCAGGCCTGAGAGCTCCGCATTAAATCCGGAGCTGGGGCCGCTCTGTGTACCTTGCAGGGGGGGCCCCCTCAACTTTTTTAACACCATTGGTTTCAGTTAAAAAGCAATTTTGTGTTGAAAGATGGTTTCTGCTATGTCAGTGGAATGCCTGATTGCTGATCGACAGTTTAAAACATACAGCATAGCATAGGTAATGGTCTCAGACCAGATTGACTGGTTTGGATGGTAGTTAGTTGGGCAGGTGGCCATAGTCCTACTAGTGCCAAGGATGACCAGGATCTTCCATTGGTAAGGTTGGCTTGGAGCATTGTTGTAAATGTTGCTTAACATTTCGGCTTCCCGCTGCAACATTCCAGTTGTGGTGCATCTAGGTTTAAGGTGGTGATACATGTAAGGGATAGTTTGCCTAGGGGTTATGGATGGGGGTCAGAGCACATGTTTGTGGCAGGATCAGTGTTTGCCTTAGCTGTGTGAGTATGGGGCAGAATGTGGCAAAGCATCACATCCTTATGACGTGATGAGATTTCAACTAGAATAGCGTTTATTTTGAGTTGTAGGTGAGCTATTATAGGGTCAGTAGGGAGGGACGGTAGGATCTGTGGAAGGGGTGAAGTATGATGGTGCTCGTCTGAGGCTGAGGTGAGGGCTAAGTAAGGATCCAGTTTGCTGTGGTAGGTGGACTGAGACAGTTCAGTTGCAGTGGTTAAGTCAAGTGGACAGTGGAGGCGAGCCCTGAGTTGGGGTAAAGTAATTCCAGTCACAAGACCGAAGCTTCAGGATGTCTGGGAATGGAAGAGGTTGTGGGGGAGTGGAGGCAGTGCAAAGAGGATTGGAAGCGGTTGTAGTGGGGGTGGAGACAGTGCAAGGAGGATTTGGAATAGAAGGTTCATCTTTTAGAGTAGGAGATGTGAGAGTGGGTTCTCTGGGAGAGGGAAGGGGCGGTGGTGGTGGCTGAAGGCAAGGAGGCGAGTAGAGCTGGGAAGTGGCAAGGATTGGGAGTAGAAGGTTCACCTTTTGGAGGAGGGGGTGGGTGAGTGGGTTCTCTGGGGTGTTGTAGCAGATGGCATGGAGGCCCAAAGAGCAGAGAGAAAGTGGCGATGGATAGGTTTTGTTCAGAGGCTTGAATTAGGATGTTCTCCAATAAAGTTCTGGGAAGGGGCTATATTGAGTTTAGCTCCATTAGGGACATTGAAGGAATTGGTTACATGAATGTGTTGTAGAACATTTTCACTCCATTTGGCGGGTTTCTTGGTGTATGCCTGGATGCTCTTTGAGGATTTTGTGTTTGAAGTTTTTAGCAGCATTTTCGGAGAGGCTTTGTGGAAGTTGTATGCAGTATGGGTTGGGGCTGTGTCTTTCCATGATGGTGCTGAGGCAGGACATTGACCCAACCATAGACTCGGCGTCAACTGGCTGGTTGGGGTGGGGCTGGTGAGAGGGAGGGCAGACCTTCTGCTGATACAGTGATCTCGATCAAAAGGAAGGTGCGAAGGCTATCAACAATTTTGAAATAATATACAACAAAACATAGCACATTAACAAACACAAAACTTATTAAAACAATAGAATCTAGTAGAGCACAACACAACTAGAGTCTAATGAAGCACAACACAGCACAACAAGTAAAACTGATGCAGGAAACAATATCACATTACAAGAATGCAACACCAAAGCACACACTCACAAAAGTAACACAGTATGTCACCTAAATAACCAAATGTCAAACAATACATATTCTCATACATTCTTGTCACACATTACCTCTTCTAGAGTTCTGGGGGTGGGGTAGGCAAAAATTACAGTGTAGGCGTCAACATAAAATCACAGTGTCTGCACAGTTAACCAATATCGGCGTGAGATAGGTAAAAAGCATCCTATTGGCCTGTAAAGTAGTGTGTGCAAAGAAACACAATATACATGTAAGATAACAGCGTAGATGAACAGTACCAAGTTCTGACGTAAATATTTTCGATCATCCACTTGTTTTAGTTGGTATAAGATGTGCAAAAATCACTGCCAAGTCATCGAGCAGTGGTGCAAGCATGGAAACTCGATTAACGTGCACAATAGCAATACAGGCTTAGTAGTATAGGCAGAGAAACATAGTATATGTGCAAGATAACAGAAATAATCATACAATACCAAGTTCTGAAGCAGATATGCTCTACGTTAAAGAGTGGTGGAGTAAAAGCATATATCGTTATGTGCTGCATCGGGACAAATATCCAGTCTTAGGGTCTCAAACTTGAGATGATGCTCAGAAGTTGTTTCTATCAATGCAGAGGGTGGGGATCTCAGATAAAAGCAGGAGAGCACTTCCACCAGTAGTGGAAAACAGCTACTTCTTGCTTCTCAGTGACAACAGAGATTTCCAGTGTTCAGTTTCCCCTTTCACTCCCAATCATGCAAGACCCCTTCACACCAAAGGTAATTTGCCAGACACTTAAGGATGTTAAGGATAATAAATTCGATGTTTCTGTTTTTAATGAAGTCCTAAAAGACCAAATCCATGCCAACAGTCTCTAGTTTACCGGAATTACATCTAGTGCTGTCTGATTCCAGTCACAGATACCAGGGATGTTCATTTCTGTCTTATGGTTTCGTAAGGACTCAGTTGTAGTTCTTCTTACACTGTAAATGGCAAGAGCAGCACAAATCTGGATACAGGAGCCCCACCCTCATCCCAAGTCTCTGATTGGTCCTTTACAGGCTACTTGGGCATATTTTGCTGGATGCTTTCCTTTTTGGTCAGCCCCAAACAGGCAGATTTCCTCAAATCAAAGTGAGGGTCTTTTTACAGCAAAACTGAAAGAGCTAGTAGGCTTTAAGTAAAGTCCCCGAATGGGTTAATGAAATAACTTTTTTAAAACACAAGCTCGCTCGCCACACAGAGTCTCTGTCACATTAACACTGCCATTAAGCACTGAAGATAGATCTGGATAAACAGAGGGCCAGCAGACAAGGATGCCCTAGGGCACTTATAAACCAGGGCATAACTAGCCCTATACCATTTGGTGAATGGTACAGAGGAGGATCAATCAGTTAAGTGCATCGTTTGCATCATGTTTCTTTCATGGTCGATCTACAAATCATGTAATTACAAATTATTTATTTCAGAACTCATTTGAGGCTAAATATAACACTCGATAAAGCTACAAGTAAGGCAAATGTTTTTACTTTAAAAATAAAAGGTACTTTAGTCTACACAGAGCGAAATATTAAACATGAAAATATACATGAATGTAGAGAACAGCAAGGAAAGTAAAAGAGGATTTTCAGAACAACGGACCACTACCTATTATCTTTGACCAAGGGGTTCACTATTAATAAGCCACTGCCAATTTACTTTGACAAGCGCCTTCCATAATTAGCAGACGCCTACCTAAGGCTTTGACAAGGGGTATTCACAATCACTAACTCACTGCTAAAGGGCTTCATTAAATTCACAAACCATGTACCAAGGACCATATCCTTCTGTGACCTGCTCCATAATTCCAATTTTGATTATTAATCAATTTATTGTTTTTTCTATAGAGCAGCCTTTGCTCCAGAGGATGTCAGAGCATTTTAGGAGATATGACTCAGCTTTCAGAGACTATAATCAATTGTACAAGTAGTTTCAGTGTATGCTCGGTTTTGAAGGATGTTCAGTTTACTGGCGGTGGTTAGAGACGAGGAGATGGTGGTGGATACATCAGTTAAACACTCAAGGCTTTTCTTGCAGGAGCTGAATGGTGTTTTATGCCTTATTTCCGTGGTCGGTTGATCAATACGCTTGCTGAAAAGAACTTATATCATGGTAGTCCTTTGACAGAGTATGGTTTATATATACATTTTCATGCTATGTGTGTTTCTGCTAGGTCCTTTTAGTGGTATGATGAATGTGTGATGAGATAGCAGTCTGTGGTTAGGTTTAACCCCTTCTATGCTGATGATGGCCGGGAGTCGTCATGGCACACAGTGCTCGTGTGCTGATGACGGCTCCCGGTCGTCATGACCACACCCGCGATCGGAATGTGCCGCACAGGCGCAGAATCGCGGCCACGCCCAAGGGGTTAAAGCTTTGAAGATAATGCAGACGGATCCAATGGTGCACTTGGCTTGCAGTGAGAGCCTTTTAAATTGGATCAAAGCAAGTCTGATATGATCTGATTTTTTGGTGTTCAGGACCGCACTTGCATTCAGAATCGCTCTTAGAGGATCTTTCTTAATAGCAGGGATTGTGGTAAGCAGGGATATACCACATTCAATTCTAGAGATCACTAAGGTTGTAGCCTTGTTTCAGGTCCTTGATGAGATTGACATTTCTAATTGGTTTGATGAAACTTAGCTGGTGGATGACTGCTTTAGCATTGGCATTGATGTTGGCTTCTAGCTTTGATCTGTCATCTAGTAGATAATTAGTATTGTAGATTTTTTTTAAATCTTTTTATTACAGAAATAAACTTAATGGTCAGTACACACAGTGGATGCATTTGTTACAGCATTGCTTACACAGAATGGCAGCAGAATACATTGCTGTTGATGCCATAGCATACGAGATGTTGTCAATGCAGAAATCAGTCAAGGCATTAATGAATCAGCAAGGGAGGGGACAAGGGGAGGTTCACATAAGTTGCCATGATATTCATTCCAGTTTGACTACACTGCCACCCACTTCCGGGGCAACCCCGGGCCACATAGACTGTCTTTTTCTGCAGCATGCACCAGTCCATATCTTTCTTCCATGCGGTGAGAGTTGGGGGTGTCACTGCTCCCCATAGGCATGCAATATTCAGCTTTGCAATTGCTAGTCCCAGTGAAACCCATAGCCTGCCTTTCGCTGATAGATCTGTGGGTTTTCATATGTTTAAAAGGCACCTTTTCACTTTGGGCCGCAATTCCACCTCCCAGACCACAAGCATACAGTTGTGCACCTTCTGCCAGTACGATTGTATTAGAGGGCACTCCCACAATATATGAAGGAAAGTCCCCACCTCCCCGCACCGTCGTCTACAAAGCCCGTCCTCACTCCTGCCCATCAACACCAATCGCGTGCCGGAGATATAAACCCGGTGGAGCACCTTCAATTGTATCAGTCTTAATTTTGCTGATATTATTTGCTACTTCTTTGGGAGAGGAAAGCGCTTACCTCCACTGTTCGTCGTCGATCTCAAGACTTTCTCCTGAGTGCAAGCAAGGGGTTCGGGAGTGGTTTATAAGTTTTTTATATGCGAGTGAGATTGTCTTTTCTGGAAGGTGGCCATCTAGTAGCCTGTCCTCAAGGGGGGAGGATTCCGGGAGTGTTGTCCCGGGCAGGATGTTTGCCTGAAGGGAGTGCCTGACTTGCATGTATCGAAAGTGTTCCGTGTGTGCCAAATCATAGGTGCGCTGAAGCGATGCAAATGAAATCACCCCATTAGGCCCCCATAAGTCTTTTATATGTGAGATCCCTACCAGGTCCCAGTTGCGAAAACCTTTGGTGCGACCCAAGGTACCCAGCTTTTCCGAGACCCAAAGCAGGGTAGCCAATGTCAGTTTGTCAGCCCATCCCAGTTTACGGTGAACAATATGCCATATTTGGGCAGAGTGTCTAGTGGGCCCTGTCAGGGTACCTACTGGGTCTAGAATAGAGTGCAGCTTCAAAGTTCCCACCTGTGAGGAGCCACCTATCCATCCCAAACCCGGGATCATCTCCACCACAATACCTGCCCTGATTTATAGCCGAAAGGTGTGCTGCTCAATAGTATTTCCGAATATCCGGGAGTGCTATTCCCCTGTCATACCATCCCAATGTGAGTTTGTGGAGTGATATCCGAGGCACACAACCCACAAAAGGTCTCTTTGGGTGGCCTCAAGTTCCGCAAAATACTTATGTGGGACAAGGTCTGGATAGTTTTGGAGGGCATATAAGAAACGCGGCAGTGCCATCATCTTAAAAAGCGCTGCCCTACCTAGTAGGGACAGCTGGAGCTTCTTCCAAATGGTGGCATCTCTCTTGAACCTCTGCAGGGGTGGCAGGAGGTTTCTTTCATATTGCGTCGTCACCTCTTTGGAGATGAAAATTCCCAGATACACGAATCCCTCTGTGGCCACTGTAATAGGACAAAAGTACGGAATTGCCGGGGAGTCCCCATGGAGGATGTAGAGGAGAGACTTCCCCCAGTTAGTGCTATAGCCTGAGTTCCTCCCAAAACTGGTAAAGATGTCTAATGCAACTCTGAGGGACCTGTAAGGGGATGCGAGGTATAAGAGGATATCATCCGCATATAGCGAAATTCTGTCCTCCCACCCGTTTGCCCATATGAGCCCCTGCTAGGTAAGATCTTGTCGTATCCAGGTCGCCAGCGGCTCTAGAGAGAGGGCAAAAAGTAGGGGTGAAAGGGGGCAGCCTTGCCGTGTCCCCCGTTCCAGCGTAACAACCTCCAAAATGTTATTGTTTACCTCCACCTGTGCCAAGGGCTCACTATAGAGGAGGCATACCCATCCAATAAAGTTAGGACCAAAGCCCAGTTTTTTGAGAACCGCTATTATATAAGGCCACTCGAGCGTATCAAATGCCATTGTGGCATCTAATGAAACCACCACAGCGTCTTGCTGGATCGTGTGGCAGCGTCCTAGTACTCTGTGAAGGCGTTGTAAGTTGAGTGCGGTATTTCAGTGTGGCATAAAGCCCGATTGGTCCGGGTGGACCAGAGTGGTCATGATCGGCTTGATCCTGTTAGCCAGCACCTTCGCGAGGATTTTGGGCTCGGCGTTTAACAGTGATATTGGCCTGTAAGAAGTGCATAGTTCCCTAGGTTTCTCATCTTTATGAATGGCCACCAATGTAGCTATGGAGGCCATTGGGACCCAGGGCTTTCCCAGGACGGAGGTCTTTGATCGCCTTGGCCAGCTCCTCCACTGTGAGCGCACCCTCCAGAGTCTCTCGTTCTTACTTGGAGAGAGTAGGTAGCTTAATATCAGTCAGTAGCGTGGAGGAATCTTCCTCTGGGAGGTCTGTCCCCCTGCTATATACTCTTTTAAAATGGGCCGCAAATTCGTCAATTATCTCTTGAGGTTCCACAAGAAGGATGCCCGAGTCGGTCCTAAGCTCAGACACCACCTTCTGTGCCTGTTTCTTTTTGTCTAACAAGGCTATTAACTTGCCTGCTTTGTCCCCGTGATCGTATAATTGATCATCTCTGTCCTGAGCCAGGGTTTTAGCAGCATCAGTGGCTAGTGCCTTATAATTGGCCGTTTTAAGCAGCATCTGGTGTAGATTCCCGGATCTCCGTCGCTTTGCGCTGCTCCCTCTAATGCGAGCAGGTCTTGCTCAACCGTGAACAATTGTGCCTCTTTTTCCTTGCGGTGCCCAACAATTGCAGAGAGGGCTTCACCCCTCAACACGGTTTTAAAGGCTTCCCAGAGGACAATGGGGGAGTTCACCGTCCCAACATTTTCCTGGAAGTAGTGTTCGATCGAGCGGGTGATCTTCCTCTTAGTCTCAGGATTGTAAAGGTACCAGGGGTTTATGGGCACAACACAGCCTACCCTGTTATCACCAACCATGAGGTGCGCCCATATGGAGGAGTGATCTGAAATACCCAGCGCTAAATGTTTGATTTCTCGAATGGTTGTGTCCTGATGCAGAGGTGTGAGAATGTAATCGATCCTAGAGAAAGGATGGTGCGGACCCGAAAAAAATGTGTACTGTTTTAGAGTCAGGTGGCGCAAGTGCCAAAGATCTACCAGACCGAACGTTTCAAGGAGATTGGAGAGCCACAGGTGTCCAGTAGCTATGTCCCACGGCGGGTGCCTATTTAGGCCTCCCGCCACTACTGCATTGAAGTCCCCTCCTATGAGGAGCTGCCCCTCAAGTAGGGAAAGGAGAAGCCCGCCCAAGTCATGATATGACATAGTCTGGAGACCCGGCGGCATGTAAACCGTCACCAAATTGAGTCTGCGTCCCTCCCACCTCCCCGAGAGTGCTGCAAAGCGCCCCAGCGGGTCAGTTTCTGGGTGATCAACGACAAACGGAAAATTACGACGTAATAGGATACCCACCCCTGAGATCCTGAAGTGAAGCCTGCATGTATCGCCAGGGTGTACCCCCATCTATTCAGCGCATTACAGGTGTTGCCAACCAGGTGCGTTTCCTGTGGGAGGACAACATCCAGGAGGTGCCTTTTGACAACCTGAAGGACCACGCTTCTCTTGAGCTTGTCCCCTAACCCATTGACGTTCCAGCTAAGCATTTTAAGACATTTATCCCACCTCGTAGCCATCTATAAGAGCTATTCTAGCATGTAAATGTAAATGTAAATGTAAATGTGGGTGTACTTGTAAAGCGCACTGCGACTCCATGGAGTATCCTGGCCCTGAAGACCTCTGGGGAACCCGTCCTGGTTTTCCCTGTGAGATGGTCCCTTTCTGGGTATCTCCAAGGTGAAACCAGGCATCCCCGGCGTCTGTGGGGGGCCGTTGTAGAGATGAGGCAAGCTTAATGCCCAGAGTTGCCGAGTGTGTTCCCTGGTTAGAGTAGGCACCAAGGCGAAAATTATCGAGTTCAATTTGACCCTGGCCCACAACCCTGCCGCGTCGAGAATTGAACCCTGGTCCCGGGCCTTTCTCTGCTTACGGGTCTGCCGCCTCTAACCAGTGAGCCACACCACTCCACATCGAACCAGCACATCATTGCATTCTCTGTGTGACCAACCCAAACCCCCACCACCTATCCCCGAAGTGTACCAACCAACAATACAGAACAATGACCCCCCACCCTGCCACCATGTCACGTAGGTTTTGAACGACCCACATCCTCCAACTAGAAGAGCGCCTTTCACCCCACACACCCAAAGAGAGAGAAAACCCTCCCTCCGAAAAACTGCTTAAAGGGGGGAAAATGCGCTGGCCCCAACTCGAGCCGCTAAGCGCCCTTCCCCACAAAGTGAATAATTTGTCAAGCATGTGCACACATGTTCAAGTTAATTCTACTTGGCTCTCATACATTGCTCACCCCTCCCACCAAGTGCTTGTCCCACTTCCCCCTAGACTGACTGGGCCTGTCCGTCCAGGAAGGACGAGTAATTAAAGGTATGCAGTGGCTCCTGCCCAGGATCTCCCCCACTTCGTGTCCAGAGAGCCCTCTACCCAATCGGATGACACCCCCTCGGGGAGGATCGTAGCCCTAACATCCTAGAAAGTGTGTATACATTACATTACAACTCGCCTGGGTCTGTATTCGCAGTTCCTCCACCAACTACAGTTCGCTAGCGTCCCTGGGTGTCGCCCATGTTGGGTCTAGCAGACCTCGATCGCCATGAGCACTGACTCGTTCTGTCCGTGTCCGATCTACCATCCAGAGAACCTGGTGACTTTGCCCCAGCATCCCTCCAAGTGTCTCCAGCGGCCGACGTGGACGTCTGTGATGCTCTCTGTCCAACCAGTCTTGTACCTCCGATGGCGTTGCAAAGAAGAGAGACTTGCCTCCCGCAATAATTTTGAGCTTGGCCAGAAAGAACATCATGTACTTGAATACCTTATCCCGAAGCGCCGCTTTCACCCCATCGAAGGAGCATCGGTCACGTTGAACTTTGAGCGTAATGTCTGGGAAGAACCTGACAGTTGCGTTTTCATATTGTAGGTGTCCCATCTGCCTGGCGGCCTGCAGAATAGCGTCCCAGTCTCTATAGTTGAGTATTCTCGCAATGATTGTCCTTGGCGGCGCTCCTGGCTTGGGCTTGGGAATCGGCGCTCGGTGTGCCGTTTCAATGGTGAACTTGTTGGAGAGACGTTTTGGCTTCAGATAGTTGAGGATCAAGTCCTCCAGGAAAAGGTCCATACTGGGTCCCTCTGAATCTTCTGGAATGCCCACCACACGGATGTTGTTCCCGCGGGCCCTCCCTTCCTGGTCCTCCAGCCTTAGGGCTACCTGGCGATGTTGGTGTACAAGTTCATTGACCCTCTGTTCGAACTTTTTGGAGGAGGCTTGGAGCTCCCGGATGTCCGTCTCATTGGCCCAGGCCTTGTCCGAGGTCTTGTTGAGGTCTGTATAAATGAGATTCATCTCAATTGACACCGTATCGATTTTTGATTCCAAGGTGGTCCCCAATGTTTGGATTGCTGCCATAATGGAGGCCAAGGAGGGTTCCGCCGATGCAGGGTGTGCCCCCCGTTGCTCCCTCGGTCCGGGTGGCCACCAACGGGACCGCATATTTATCCAACTTGTTCGTTTGCGCATTTGCGGCACCCTTCGGTCCTCAAAGTCCCAGTGTTGATGTCTTGCGATACCCGGCTGGTACTCTCGGGAGTCAGTTGCTAGGACGTCCCACCACCCCCGATATTTCTGCGCCACAGCTCCTGTTGGCCGCACTGTACCCTAGTCGGTTCTCCGGGTGCAGGGGCTTCCACTCCCCAGTCACGGGCATAGACCACATTTAAGCTGGGACTCTTTCACTCTTCAGGCCCCAGTCAACACTCAGGCATGACGGTGATGTATGTCCAGGGCAGACTACAGCCGCCACCTCCTCCTCAGAGTGGGCACCAGTAACTTCGCCCTCCACAATGCCCCGCACTCCTCACTGTCTCCACTCCTGGGGTACCACCTTCTGTCGGCTGGCTGTCCCTCCTGACCCTTCCGCAATATAAGAAGCCTACTTGATTTATAGTCGCCCGATTCTTAAACAGACTGGGCAGATGGCGCACAGATGTGTCTATGGTGCAGTGTAGCCGCGCTTTCAGGGCGCCTCCTCCGTGTCCCACACTGTCCCGGTGAGTACAGGCCTCGCCAGGCCTCGTCGCCTTTTGTGAACTCCCCCCTCCGCGGTAGCCCGGTCGCGTCCAACCCCGCGTTCCTGACCTGATTCATTGCAGGCCGGTGGATGCCTTGTAGTCCGGCCCTTCTCCCTATGTCTAGGGGCTTATTCAGTCATGCGGTTCAGCTGCCGCACAGATGGCCGAAGCAAGAGCCTGTCCTCCTGTATTCCTGCTCGCCGAGCTGCCACCATTAACTCGGGTTTGCCGATATACGGGGTCGACATAGGGCCCCAGCGCCACTGCAACGGGCTACCTCTGGGCCACGGCTCATTCCACGATCCTCGTCCTTGCTGTCACAGGGCCATCGGGTCCGCCGAGGTCCAGCCGCCTGTTCACTCTCCGGTTCCGATGTAGGCCACAACGCCGGGTCCTCACGCTGGCGGCAGACGCAGATGACCATCACCCCGCTTCCAGGACCGCACAGGGGTCGCAGCATGCAACAGATATAACGCGGCCTCAGAGGGGGGTTGAAACGCCCGGATTTCACTCGCAGGTGCCACTTAGATTCTCAAGGCCGTACCCGCCTCGTGTGTGTGACTCATGCCGGATTTTTTGTCGTATTTCTGAGGGTTTAGGGCTGTGCTCCGGCGGAGCTCTAAACTAAGCGGCCATCTTTGTTGGCGCCAAGCCACGCCCCAGTATTGTAGATTGTTAGCGAGCAGAGCCCTGCTTCTTTGAGGTCAGATTACCACTTTGTAGCTGTGTTGATGTTAGGTTTACTGCTAATAGTTAACACTTGGTTTTGTTTTGGTTCAATGTTATTTGGCATTTATTCATCCAATAATCAATTTACGGAGGAGTTTGAGCAATAGATTCTTGTCAGTTTTTATGCATAACAGGGTATCGTCACCATTTTGATGGTAGGATGGACCCATTGATTTCAGGTAGCCTCAAAAAGGTTGTCCATATAAGTTGATTGGAGCTAGTATGGATCCTTGTAGAACACGAAAACGTGGGGTAATAGTGGTTGAATAGCCTTGGTTACATTTAACTGTCTTGATTCTACAAGTATGATCAGAACCATTGTATGACAGTTTCTCTGATACCAAATCGGATAAACAGTCTGTGCTGCAATTGACCATGGATGGTTGATTGTGTCAAATGCTGCCGAGAGGTCTAATAGTATGAGAAGGCAACCATCACCACTGTCCATTATATTGAGTATGTTATCAACTATATTGAGAATTGAATTTTTGGTACTGGGATGGGCGTGAGTCCTAGCTGTTAGCTATCAAGTAGATATGTTGAGATGTATTTATTTATTTCCTAGGCTGCCATTGCTCCAAGATGTTCTTAAGGAAAGGCACATCTGCTACAGTGTGATAGTTCTCTTTGTAATAAGTGTCACCTTTGCGATTCCTTTGAATGGGTGTTATGATGCCTTTTTTAAAGTTGATCCAAACTTCTGCTGTCAGGCTGTCTCTTTGGGCTTCCACACTCTCTCCAGGAGGGAAAATATAGTGGTTGATGTGCTTAGACCCCATGGGGTTAAATAATTTAAGCTCTCCTGTCCAGAAGGAGGTAATGTCCATTTCTGGTAAGCTTCTTTGCCTGCGGGACTCGCTTTCCTTGGTGAGCTGCAAGCACACCACAAATTTAAGGAGCCCGTTGTAGGGCAGCTATGTTCCCTCCCTAAAATTACTTGGTGATGAGACCAAAATCGGCCTAACCTTACCATCATCCAAACCTCTCCACCTTGAGCCTACCGGCTTGGGAGAAGCTCTAAATGCCGCCCTAGCCAGCTCCTTCATTCCCTTCAAACCATTGAAGAGGACTACATGCTCCCTTGCCATTGAAAACAACAAGAATCTAGAAGGGAACATTCCCTAATGGAAACACCCATATTAAAAGGTTACTTCTCCTGCAGTCGTACTTAAGAGCAGGGAGGTAATCCCAGAATATACTGTGCTCCCCAGCCACTGCACACAGCTGGAGGAGTGATCTATGCTCTAGTGCAGTCGGCTCCATACTTGGAGCTTATTGATTGCTGGCCATCATTTTGTTCATGTGAAATTGGTATGCATTTCTTCTTATAGATCTCTAGGTGCAAATCTAGATGAAAAGGAGCTGGAATGAGACTATAACTTCCTCTACGCCTTCACAGGCCCTTGCTTTGCTTAAAATATACATAATTTGCTGGACGGCTAGAAGAGAGCCAGCTGTCCTCGAAGAAGGGTTCTGCCAGTTTTACACACCCACAACTATCTGAAGCCACCAAATCTAGGGTTCAACAAGCAGACTGTGTAGCCCATGCATGTCTCCAAGAATGCTTTAAAAGTGATATAATAGGAACATAGAGTAGAAAGGTGTCGAGCTGAAGGTAAGCCTTCATGGAAAATATGGTTTCCTGTCCGTGCTACAATCATTTGTATAGGAAATAAGGTGACAAAGATAGCATTCACTGTCCTATTTTCCCTGGCACTGATAATAGAAAATACGGTTGAACTGCAACATGGGGGGTGTGGGAAATTTAAGATGTAGAAACTTGGTCAATATTACCCTGATGGGCTGTAATATAAATACATTTGTTGATTACTTTGAAAAGGGGTGTAAATAAGGAGCAGGTAGAACATGATTATGTTGATGAGGAGGACTTTGAATCTTATTTGGATCTCTCAGTACTATTGATAGAGTTTTATCAGATGGTGGGGGGAGGCTTAGCCTTAAAGAAGCCTTGTAGTAGCGTTTTATGGAATATAGCTGGCAGGGCAAGGCACACATTGAATCAGGAGTCTGTTGACTTGGTGTACAATCAAAATATCGAGTTTTTTATATCAAATTACAGTAATATCGATTCAAAAATATAGAATGGACAAAATATCGAATTGACAGAATATGGAATACAAAAATATCGACTATAACAGCATTAATATCGATTCCAAAATATAGAATGGACAAAATATCGAATGGACAGAGTATAGACAACAAAAATATCGAATTTGAGGTAAGTAAGTTAATATGAATTATTTAAAGTGTTTTTTATGTTACGATATGTGTGAAAAGTGTATATTTATTTTATAATTCATTTTAATTAATTAACTTAATTGTATTTAATTTTTGCGTAATATAATTCTGTAGCGGGTTGTGGGTTTATAGGGGAATAGGGTGGGAAGTAATTTAAATATAATTATTTAAATATGTTAATTTATTTATTGGTATTTATGTTGAATTATTGGTAATTAATTATTAATTGGTAATTAATTAAAATATAATTGGTAATTAATTATAATTAATTGATTAATTGATAATTATGTTAATTAAATTAATGTATTTTCTGCAGCAGGTTGTGGGTTTATAGGGGAATAGGGTGGGAAGTAATTTAAATATAATTAAATAAATATGTTACTTTATGTATTGGTAATTATTTTGAATTAATTGTTAATTAATTATTAATTGGTAATTAATTAAAATATAATTGGTCAATAGTTTTAATGAATTGATTAATTGATAATTATGTTTATTTTATTAATTTCATTTCAGTAGTGGGTTGTGCGTTTATAGGGGAATAGTGTGGGAAGTAATTGAATTATAAATAATTACATTTTTAAATTTATTTATTGCTTATTTTTGTTGTAATATTTCATTTTTTATTAATGGTTAAATACTTTAGTGTTAATTGATTAATAATTTGTATTAGTAGGTCATTTTTTTTAATAATTAAATTTCATTTGTATTTTTAAGTGATTATTAATATATTATATAAAATTGTTTATTATTTTATATTATTTGTAATTGGTATTAATATTTAATTGAATTTAATTCATATATGAAGTATTTACTTTCCCTACTGTTGCACTCACTGGAGTGGGAATAGTAATTTTTACCCCTACGCTATCCAACGCTTTCCCTACTGTTGCACACTCTGGAGTGGGAATAGTAATTTTTACTCTCCCGCTATCCAATGCTTTCCCTACTGTTGCACTCATTGGAGTGGGAATAGTAATTTTTACCCTCCCGCTATCCAACGCTTTCCCTACTGCTGCACTCACTGGAGTGGGAATAGTAATTTTTACCCCTACGCTATCCAACGCTTTCCCTACTGTTGCACTCTCTAGAGTGGGAATAGTAATTTTTACCCCTACGCTATCCAACGCTTTCCCTACTGTTGCACTTTCTGGAGTTGGAATAGTAATTTCTACCTCTACGCTATCCAATGCTTTCCCTACTGTTGCACTCGCTGGAGTTGGAATAGTAATTTTTACCCTCCCGCTATCCAATGCTTTCCCTACTGTTGCACTCACTGGAGTAGGAATAGTAAATTTTATGCCTACGCTATCCAACGCTTTCCCTACTGTTGCACTCACTGGAGTGGTAATAGTACATTTAACCCTCTCGCTATCCTATGTTGAAAATATTGTATATGTTTTGTTAATAATATGTATATATATATATATATATATATATATATATATATATATGCCACGTGACTCCTCTAGATCTCTCGGTGTTTCTCGCGCACATGCAGCACACCAGCAAACAGGAAGGAGACGGACCACGTCACATCAGCAAAGATGTTTTTTATTCGGTACAACAGAAAGCAGCTACGCGTTTCTGGCAAGGTATGCCCTTGTTCACGCTGCAACAAGTACATCGAACTGAATGCTTTTTAAATGCAATTTACAAACAGTGACCACCCCTTCACTGTGACATAGTGCGTCATGTGACATAATAGATATAGAAAACATACTACCACAGTAAGTGCGAGTACATTTAGTGATAAACACCAAAAGAAATAAACATCACTGGTTAAATCCAGGTACTGACCCTAATAGACAGTAATACATCACTGGTTAAATCCATTCAATCTAGATGTACTTTGGGAGACCTGTCAATTATTTACTAGCAATTTTATCTCATTTTCATTGAATACATGTTAAATAGCTGTAAATAACAGGAAATTCTCACATCAAGAATTAGGACCATTAGTGTTTCTGTTTGCATATCCATGGTAGTATGATAAAGTGCTAAGTGAAAAAGGTAAAGTGCTAAATTCTGAAACAAGTGCGTAAAAAGAGAAAGCTGTACATATTAAAGTGCAATACCAATCATTATATCTAGTACGATAAGAATATATCCAATCACATTTAAATCTTACATGGGTTCTGATTACCTCAACATTTCATGTGTATGTTTCGTACTTTAATAATAATAAATAGTATAAATAATTTAAAAGAGCTCCTTGAACATCAAAAATACACCCAAATTCGTGATAATCCAATTGATGATATATATACACACAAACATCTCAATTTGATTAGCATGTATATACACATATCTTTATTACATATTTACAACCCACAACAATTTATGGATACTTTCTTTTGTGTTCATAACCAAGATATTCATTATATTATCAACTACTCAGCAATATAAAAAAGTAGAAAAGTAGAAACCTAGAAAAGTAGAAAAATTACATATATGTATATACATTGAATCTATATACACACATATAAATATCTCTCTCAGAGTATCTACATATTCATGATATCAAAAAATAGGAAAAGACTATACATGATTATTTAAAACTTTCGCAGGCAGTGTACTCAGACCCACTCTCAACCTCAAAATAGGGAACCTAACTAAGAGGGAGATCAAAATTACCATTTGCACATGGGTCTGAGATAATGGACAGGAGATATAAATGGAAGGACAATAATATTTTCTACAGAAAATGATGCATCTCATCTATATTGTTCAAACCATTAGGCCAACGTGTATCAAGCTCCAAAATCATCCTAGTTTCCAGCTGTCTTAAAAGTGATTCCCTGTCTCCCCCTCTTTTCAAAGGTGGCACAGCCCCGATCACAAAGTACTTTAAGCATGAAAGATCTTTATTGTGTACTCTTTTGAAATGGCGTGCCACCGGGTAGGCAGGGCCACTATGCAAAATTGCGCGCAGATGCTGCAAAATCCTGACATGCACCTGCAGCTTGGTGCTACCAACATATTTTAAGCCGCAGGTGCAAGCCAGGACATACACAGCAAAATCCGTTTTGCAATTAAAATTGCCCAAGATCTTTCTAGGTTCTGTAGAAAAGGGAGTCAGATATTGTGTAGTATTCTCACCAAATCTACAAGCGCGGCAGCTGGAACATTTGAAAAAACCCCTAGTGGGTTTCAGCCAGGGGGTTTTAGCTTTCAATTCAGGGGCAGGTTTGTCCAATACGGACCCCATGCTTTTAGCCCGTCTGAAAGTGATGATAGGATTAGCTGGTAACCTAGTATTCAATATGTGGTCACTTAACACTATAGGCCAGTTTTTTCTAAAAATTGCTTTCAACTTCCTGTCTTCGCTGCTGAAAGCTGTAATCATTCTGGGGCCTTCTTGTAGAGTGTCAGAAATAGTGCCATTTTCTGATTGAGATTGAAGGGAAGGGAATAAACTTTCTCTAGATCTAAAAATAGATTTCTCCACCGCCTCCCTGAGAATTTTATCAGAATAGCCCCTGGCTTTTAATCGTACCAACAATTCATCTAAGCATTGTTCAAAGTCGGTAGGGCAACTGCAGATTCTCTTTAATCTCAAAATCTCTTCATAGGGTATCCCCACGATGGTGTGTTTAGGGTGCATGCTGGCGGCATGCAGGGTCATATTGCCTGCCGTAGCCTTCCTATGGAGTGTGGTCATAAGTTTGGCATCAGACACATAAATTTCTACATCTAGAAATTGCATTCTACTTTATATATATATATATTTCATTAATCTTCCTCCTCTGCCTAAGGAAATTGGAGTCGCACTTCACTGGGCTGAATTTCTTTATTGTAGTTTAGCAGGTTTGGCATTCCTGACGCGTTTCGTCGACCACTCGACTTTTTCAAAGGTGTGCCATTCTGTATGCTTGGAGTTCCCGCCGTACCAGCATTTTCAATTGGTGATGCTTTCATTTCATTTTTTCAAGTTTCCCTCAGGTGGGCATGCTCGTCCTTGTAGTGCTCCCATGCATTTTCTGTGTCCTCCGGTGGATTTTCAATAGCCTGGTATATATATATATAATGTTGTGCAAACTTAAAATGCTAAGTAATCAAATGAGGCTTTTTTCAAAACAACTACAAGTCCTAGCATGCATACCTGTTTAGTATTTCCTCTATTTCTATATATCACATAGAGGAGGTAAAAGCATCACACAAAAAACTGTATAAAAACTAAAAGTGGACTACATGTTTGTTAATTGAGAAAGAATACAAAGGTATTCGAAACGCGTCTGACAAACTTGAATTAAAGACCTGCATTTTCCACAACATTTGGAGTCTGTATTTCGTCCTTTGGTTGTGTTCCGGCTGGGCACTGCAGAGAGGTTCGGAGATATCGAGATATATTATATATATATATATATATATATATATATATATATATATATATATATATATATATATATATATATATATATATATATATATATATATATATATATATATATATATATATATATATATATATACACATATATATATATATATATTTAAATTATTTAAAACATGTTTTAAGTTACATTAATTATTTATTAATTTTAAGTTTATTTAAGCATGTTTAAATTGATTATATTTATTATTATATTACTTTTAACTTACTTTTGAGACATTTAAAAAATTGGATATTTTGACTGTCTATATTTTTTACAACGATATTTTTGAGTCAATATTTTTGTACTTACCTGTTTGAAGATAGGAATGCGATATTCTGGCATTCTGTATTTTCTGCACGATATTTTGGCAGGTCGATATTTTGCTCCTCGATATTCTGTCAGTGATCCGTTGACTTCAACTGACAGGACAAGAGTATGCATTCAAGAAGTATAGTGTCTGGTCTCATCCATATTAAATGGAAATGTAGTTTGCACAGAAATAGGGAACGCATGTTAATTATCCTGCCTCTGGTAGTCTATCCATATTTGTCTAACAATTGTTAATGTATGATGGTATGGTACTTGAACTAGCATCTAGATTTATTTACTAGCAGAAATGATAAATGTTGGAAAAAACTTGAACTCATTAAATGCAAATAGGCACAAATATATGAGGTTATTTTTGTGAAATTGGACAATTACTACTAATTTAGTGTTCAGAGATATTAAAAACATCCACTTTTAATTATGGGTTATTTTAATGCTACTCTACGAGGCCCCCTCATTCTAGAGAATACATTCTGGTGGACAAGGGTAAAGGTAGGGCAAAATGTAAGATTCTGGGCATTGTTCATTCACTATTAAACCTAGTGATCCAGTTGTATTCATGGTGAAGATCTCACAGACTGGCTATTGGTAAGAGTTGGAATTCCCTCTCAGCAATGACAAAAATAAGTCCTTGCACCATTGTTGTTTACGTTACACGTAATTTATTGTCATTCACTTTGGATTTTGTTAAATGTTTTACTCTTTGACTTGTCTTTTGCCCTGTTTCAGCATTACAATATGTTGCTAACATGGATATCACTGAACCGTACCTATATAGGTCTGCAGAGATCACTAGACAAACTTTGTGACTATGCAACAGTAAACACAATTTATGTAGACTACTCCAACCAAAAAGTAATGTTGTTGGGCAAGGCTATCGAACACACCACATAAACCACATGAATGGTCGCTTATTAGAAAGAGATAAATACTATTGCCATTCAGGTCTAAATTTAAAGCAAGATCTGAAATGGGATCTGCACTTTAACACACAATGTCAGAAAACTCAAAATGCTCCTATGAGCTTGTTGTGACTCGACCTACTGTATGTTAGCTCTACCGTCTACTCACTAATTAATGTATATAAAATAAAAGTAATTACTACATTGACCAAGGTGGCGATTTAATACATATTAGGGGGACTGTGTTCAAATCGAAATGTTGGGACAGAAAAGTCTTTTGCATGGTGACAAACATGTACCCCTGCCCTAAGTGCCTCAGCTACAATGATGTCAGGATCCCTAGTGCTGATGTTTGCTGTCATGGGCAAAAATGGATCATGCGTGTACACCATCACATAGGCCTGTCTTATGGATTGTGGTCTTTGCGGACTGAGAGTGGTGCCCAAAGTGCTGCCCTCATAGTGGTGAAAAGTTATTGCCTTTACCAGGAGTTAAGCAGCAAAAGCGCAGATGCAGCAGCATGGTGTATAGTGATCAGAAGAAGTGAATAGTTCATTTTTACCTGTATCACTGGAGTGAGACATACTGGTTCACTCACGCTAAGTTCTGCTGCTGTGCGGTTAACTGACCTTGGCCTAAATCAAGTTAGTATGTAGCGCTGTGCACTGTGTGTGTGCGTAGTATGCATTTGCTTATTGTATGTGTGACTATGATTGGTACAATACATGGAAGATTTTGGGTTCCATTTTGGGAGACCTGGGCTGTCTATAGAAGCACGAGGAGGTAGATGAATCACCCTAGACTGATTTGTTGATTGCTGCATTGCTGTGAGCTGTGTGGGACACACATATTGGAGGAAGGAGAGTGGGACTCTTCAGTATACTTAAAAGAGTGTATTTTGATTCAGGGAAAGATCACAGGAAAGGGGCGTGGGCATGTCTCAGGAAGGAGATTGGGCTGATAAGGGAATCATAAAGAGCAGGACTGGCGCCCGGGTAAAAAATGGATGCACATATCACTGTGGTTGGCATCCAGTGTGAACCTCTAGTCAATACATTGGCTTGTGTTGAGGGGTGGGGCTATCAAATATGGATTTGCTCCAGATGTGACAGACTGCTTTCTCGAGAAGGGCACAGCAGAGAAGACTCCCAACAAAATTTCAAAGACTCAGACCCTAAACCACATTTAGTATCTGCGAATGAACTGTAAGAAGGGGAGCTTGAGGACCACAATCCAGCCAACTGCCAAACAGGCAGACGGGCTGTGCGAGTTGGAGAAGCTATGCAGGACTTCTGACTGTGACCAGGACTGCGGGTTAAGGCCTTCCAGTCTCCCAACTAAGGGTGGGCGTAAAATCCGTTTCGCTGCGAATTTGCGGATTTTCCGCGATTTCGCGATCCGCGAATCTCGCGAAATCGCGGTAAAATCCGTGAATCAGCGGGGACGAATTTTCAGTCAAGCAAAGGTTACAGCAGCAGGTGCAAAAGTTGAACCTAATTTCTTTGTAACCTTTTACAAAAGGGTTACAAACAAATTATCTTCAACTTGGACACCTTCTGCTAATTGCTTCCTGGCGCCTCGTTGCCTACTGCAACTATTCTCTGACCCTGCTCTGACCCTTGAAGCAGGGTCAGAGTATAGTTACAAGTAGGCAACGAGGCACCTGTCCAAGGAATTAAACCTCATCAGGAAGAACTTACAGATATAAAAAACAGGAAGAAGGGAGAGGATGGCAAATACACCCATTTTGAGTTGTCAGGAGGGGTTAAACTAAAAGAGACCTTTACAGCACAATTTTCATATGCATTTTGCTAAAAATAAAAAGCTGTATGTTCTGTAGGGGCAACTCAGGAATCTGGCCCTTCAGAGATCCGGCCTCTCTTTCTTTCTCTCGTTCTCTCTCTCCCTCTCTCTTTCCCTCTCTTTCTCTATCTATCTATCTATCTATCTATCTATCTATCTATCTATCTATCTATCTATCTATCTATCTCTCTCTCTCCCATAAACGACTGCATGGGTAACTTCGCTATGCAAGCGGCTTGCGAAGACGCAAAAAGCCCAGCGAACACGCAAAAAACCCTGCGAACACGCAAAAAAACCCCGCGAACACGCAAAAAAAAAATCCGCAAATGCGCACAAATTCGCGAATTTTGCGGATCGCGAATTCGCAAATCCGCAAATTCGCGGATCGCAAATTCGCAAATTTCGCCCATGCTTACTCCCAACTGGGGGAGGGGTCATCATCCATGGAAAATCTAAGACCACCTGACCCTGGAGCACCAGTGCTTGCCTGTTTGCAAAGTTTAGTGTGCCCTGTGAGGAAGAGGAGATTGCTGAAGGGAGCAAGGTCCTGTGGGGGATCCTGGTGAGTGGATCACTTTTGCGAAAGGGAGGAGAGGACTACCATGCAGATTGGCCTGTTGTCTGTTGCGGTGGCGAAGTTGGATACACTGTATGTCAGAGGGGGGCTGTTGTGAAGTTAACCATGCCAACTGTGCCATCGCCGGTGTGTGTGTAAATTGCCAACCCCATACACCAGAGGTGGCTGCTGTGAAGAGGATCCTGCTGCCCTGCCGATGGGGCTTTTTCCCGAGTTCGGAGTAGGAGTGTTAATGTTGTATGCCATAGGGGGCCATTGGAAAGGGCATGGATCACAGCCTGGTTGTTGCTGACGTTGAAAATAGAGACTGTTGTGGTGACCCATGCTGGTCTATACCCTGACCAATGATCAGAACGAGAAGCTGTCGAACCCCCCCACGCCTGTGGGAGGGATTAAAGGAAACATACTGTCACACCGGCGGAGTGCTGAGGACACTCAGCCCCTGGCTCTGCATTTTGTGTAGGATATAAATACCACTTTTGTCATAAAACACAGTATTTGACTTGAAAATCATTTATTGCTGCTGTTGAATGTACTTTGAATGTAATCCCATGTACACCTTCCCTGTACCTTCCTTCCCCCGAGAAGTCTTGGACTGCTCGACCCGGGCTATCACTCAGAGTCAACTGATGAAGGGGTACTTGGTTCAGTTGCTCAGGACCCATAGTAGGTCAGGTCCCCGGGACATCAGGAGTAAAATGCCTCAACCCCCAAGTTTGGGTCCAGTAACCCCTCTGAGATGGGTGCTGATTGACACTTTTATGTAGACTGCTGCTTTTGCCAATAGTACTTGAGGAAGTGATATGCTCACAATCATATGAATGTAGGGCATTACAATAAATATTATTGGATAGCTTTTTGAAGCATCGATTGAGAATTTGAAACATACAAAGATTAGGATAATTAAGAAGAATCACTGGACAATCACTGGACATGTGACCCTCCATTGGTTACTGGTTTGTAAGAGAATTCTGTTCAAACTGATCCTGACAACATTTAGAGCCTTCCACAAGCAAGGTCCAGGATATCTTTCAGCAAGATTTAAGCCGTATATCACGACAAGAACATTAAGGTCAACCACGGCTAATTTGCTTTGCGTCCCAACATTTAAGCTAACTACCAGAGGCGGAAAGACAGCCACTGTTCTGGGAGCCAAAGCTTGGAATAGCATGCCCAATGAACTGAGGGCCATTAAACAAGAGAGCCAGTTTAGAAAACAGTTAAAAACATGGATTTATGGGTTATCCGTGGAATGCTGCCAAAAGCTTATCTAGCTTTCAGTCATCTATCTGACCGGTTGTAGCTAGCGTCAGGAGACTCCGTTAGGAGTGACAGTTGCGCTTTATAAATTTTCATTTCATTTCATATTAAAACCAAGGTCTCAGATTCCAAGGGAGCTAACTCCCCACTAGCCCACATCTCTTCCCAGTGGACCAGTTAGATGCAGCAGTGTTTTTCCCATGATGGGTGAGGCTGTTGTGTTTAAGATGTTTGTTCCTCAGACATTTATGCTGAAGATTTCAAGCAATAGAATGGTTGCTGTGTTTATGGGGACTGTTGTGCTTTGGACTGATGACGCTGTATTCCTAATTGAATTTTTAACCTTATCTTACCGACCTTAAGAATCCTTCATTCGTTCTCGATCTTTTTGTCTGCTAGGAAGTGTAAAGGGGAGAAACTCTTTTGAATTGCATTTTAACATTGACCAAATCAATTCTCTTCAAGAAACTACTGACTACAGAATAAAGTTTAAAGATTTATTACAAAGCCAAAAACAGTTGGACATACAAACACCTCAGAAAGATGTTAAGAAGATAAACTAGCACTAATACAAACATAATCCTACGCAGGAACCTTAAGCCACTCAGTAAAATGATCAGGGTGATCTCCAAAAACATGAGGCAAACAATGACAGTCCCTACTTGAAGAGATGACTGCATTGACCTAAAAGAAAGAAAGATCATTAATCTATCCGTAGACTAACACTAAAATGACATCTCTATTTAGCATCATTCCCAGGCAAGAGGATAAGGTGTCAGCAGGGAAGACTTCCTCAGAAGTACACTCACTTTGCAAAGGTAAGTATCCAAAGCTACAGAGCTCATTCTAAGATGCTCCTTCTCGCTTCCCTTCTAGCCCTCTCCTGCTCCACCCTCAGGGTACTGTCCCTAATAAAAAATCTCCAAAACAGTGAACACGCCCTGAACACACTCCTTCAGGCAGGTCTCCTTACAGTGATTTTCCATAGAGACTTCATCCAAGAACCGTTGGATCGACCTTGAGTTCCAGACACCATCTTCACATAAAACATGCTATCTGCATTCCAGTTAACTCCTGTGGCGCCTGTTCCTACCATCCTTACTACTAAAACAAAAGGGTTATTTTGCCTAACGAGACATGCGTCCTTGCACCTGCAACTGGAAACTTGTAAACATCTCGACCTTGCACGCACACAAGTTTCATTGTCTACTTTTAACGAAAGAAAAAGAGACTTCCCAAGGAAAATACTTTTTGGGCCTACATCTTTTGGCTAACATAAGAAATCGCAAATAGGCCTTTTCTTGTACTTACATGCAAACAGGCCTTTACATTTAAACACATTCTTCTAAAGCTACGATATAAGCATTACATTCATAAATCTCTATGCATTATTTTGCATTACATGTTTAAGCAAATCTACATGTGCAAACTTTAATATGGTGCACGTTTAATCCTAATGCGTCATCTTATACGTAACCCAATACATTCTGCATCATCTAGCACATTTTCAATTAAACTCTACTTTGATCTACAGGAATGACATGGTTACATTTCTAAACATGCTAACATATGCAGTTTTAACACTATTCCTCTAATGATCACACATTAATATAGTCCTTTAAATATGCGGATGCTGACGATCAGTGATTATGATGCACCCCTACAAATTTCAGAATAACATGACGCTCTATCAGGACCGTACCTGCAGAACTATCCATGTATTGAGTGCCAGTACTGTGTTTTGATGCCTTTTGTGTGGTTGCTGATCCCTGGAGACCTTTGTTATTGATGGACAGGGGTTCTGAATGAAAGCTCTGTTTTTCGCTTACTTTGCTTTACTAACACCAGTAGTTCATTGCGAGTAGTGGTTATGGCCAAGTGTTTATTCTGTTTGCAATGCATATGTTAGTCCCTAGAGCACGTTACAAGTGATGAAAATGTAGGCCATGGTTATACTGTCTCTTATTTGTAAGACAAGACTGTTCACCGATGGTCGAGACGATTAAATATGTTTTGGGTGCATTATTCATGGAAAACGACAAATGGAAGTGTGGAACCAAAAATCTAAAGGTAAAGAAGAAACAAGTGTGTGGAGTAGGAACAGAAAAGTTTGAATTATTGAATATATAGTTTACTGAAGTGTTTCAATATGGAATACGTTAATGTGCGTCTACAGATCAATGACAAATTCAAATGGATTGGGGAGAAATGGACTGCTACAATGCCGAAACACCTGAGATTAGCTGAATTGATACCCTGAAAAAAGTATGGGCAAATTAAAAAAACCTCAAACACAAATCATCAGATTTGTGGCAAATAGGATTCAGTGCAGCTATGTTTAACATCATATATTTGGGGTCGAGAGTCTCTATAGATCACTACAGAATAAGGACAAAGTACTTGAGCTTATACGAAAAGAGAATGATTTTGAGAACATCTCATCTAGCGCTTAAACAAATCAGTGTGCCAAGCTTGTGTGGAGACCCACAGCAAGAGGTATAACAAGCAGAATAAATGAGGTTGTTTAGCCCTGCATCAATCACTGATGAGGTCTCCCTTGGAGTATCATGCCTTCTACAAGCACACACATTTGTGAAGAATGAAGATAGATTTGAAACAATCCATAATAGAGTTACTACTTTTTTTATATTTTACATCAAATAAAAACACGAATCTACGTACTCTGGAATAATGGAGAAAAAAAGAAAGTATGATATTGTCAACAGGGATGCGTCTAACTGGTGGTGGTGTCAAAATATTACAAAAGGACTGTAAAAAATGCCTTTTTAAGGCAGGGGAAGCATTCTGAGCGACAAAAACACAACCTTGCAATGAGAGCTTACAGTTGTAGGACTATTCCACAGAGTGACATAAAACCCCAGGGAGATAAATATGGAAGGGGAATTGAGCATACTCAGGTTTTTATTCTTGAGAAAAAAAAAGCAGTAACGGTGGGCTGTGCAAAAGTTACGTTTGCCAATACAGTATCCGGAGTGTAAATATTATTAACACACATCAATACTCGTCATTATTATCTATTAAAGATGCGGTTTAATGTAACTCTCCTTGATAACAGATTCGTGCTGGAGATTTAACATAAAAGGCCCCTCCAAATCGCTGCCTATTAATCTCACGGTCACTGGACCATCCTCTCAGCCACCCACACCTCCCTACCCTCCACTCCCCGACGACCCCACTATCATCACAAGGGCGGAGGGCCTGGCACACTTCATTAGGTTTCTGATTAGTTTCATTGTGCTCTATGAAACCAGGGAATGATGATTAATTTTCCTGATTAAGGAGTCCCAGAAGGGAAGGCCGCCCCCGTGCCCCTGACATCTAGGCCATGGCAGCCAGGCCCAGCTTCGCAGTTAAACAATCCAGCAGTGCTGACACGGAAACCGGAAATGAAAAGTTGGCGAGTTCATTTCCTACTTCCCAACCTTAAGAGAGAGCCGCTGAAGAAGCTCCGTGATCTAATACAGTTACGGATGTATTCCCGGCAAGCATACTCACAGCTTCACAGATTTGATAAAAACATTGTACCATTTTAGTTGCCCATTGTTAAGACACACTAAACAGATCTTTTTGTTGTGGGTGTTATATAACTTGTGTCCCTGCTATTATTCGCCAGTTTCCTCTCAGAAACTGTTGTCCCCGGCATTTAATCCACACCCTTTATAGCTGGTGTTTTCCCCACCTTTAAGCCTGGTACCTGGGGCACCAATAATCACATTTTTATCACTAACTCCCCTACTGCTTTCTTCCCTCCCTGTGCCAAAGGTTCCCCAAATTGGGCCAGCATGTGGGTGAGGAGGGGACAGCAGCATTTGATGTTGCTGCCGCCACCTCCGAATATGCGGGTGGTGATTGGGTCGGTCGAGTGCACAGCTCCAGAGTCGGTTGTAGCGCTTTCAGGGTCGCGACTCAGGATTCGCGCCATGGACCCGCCCATAAAAGGGCCCGCAGAGTGGCGAGTGCGTCTCTTTGTACCACTCGCCTCTCCAACACCACAACAGGAACTCAGCTGCCACTAACCCGACGGGGAACCTAGATTCTGTTTATACCGGCCACCATCCTCTTAGAAAGCAACTGTTTTGTGAATTTCGGTTTCATCTGCTTTTGGTAACTTTCTCTTCCAGCTGTGGTGCAACGTCATATTTATTGTTTCCAATGGTCTTCGCAGGTGAGGTCAAGGTTTGTGGGTCCGTTTGAGTCCATGGAAGGCATCTTTTTCCTTGTGATAAGAGGGACAGTGGTCTTCTGGGGCCCTTCAAGGGGTGCCTGCAGCTAGTCAGCTAGAGACTGCATGGTGTGGGGGGTGGGAATGCTCGCTGCCGATAGGCCCTTCTGGCCAATTCCTGCCTGGCGCAAAGCAAGCACAGACCCATGGGGGTATAATGAAGGTGTATGAAGGTGCAGAGGTAGGTATCCTGGCAGGCAGACAGGACCCCTGCACAAGCTTATCCCTGGTGGGGAGGGGGGAGGTTGCAGGCTGGTAGGGTCCTTCCATCAGGAAGGACCCATGCAGGTTTCTTTCGGCAATGAAGGACAGTGTTAGTGGAAAGGGATGCTGCAATGGACTAGACATGATCTCACTAGAAGGCCCAATGTAGGATATGTAGGAACAAAATTTAGATATTGGTTGGGAATTTTCAATGCATTAGCGTCCCCTTAAGGTTAGGCATCAAACAATATGTAAATGATGAACATTATTATGGATTTCAGCGTATAATTTTGATATGTCATTGTGTAATTTGACTTTCAAGGGATGTTTGACCTTCATATGAAATATGGCTGGGGGTTTACGACCCCTAACTAAAAGATGAAACAACAGTGTTTGTTAATGCTTTAACAATGTGGGGATGATGAAAAACTAGCCATTATCATGACAGATGCCGTCCTTCTCATCCCCTACTGTGTGGGTCACTGCAGAGCCTGTTACTGCAGCTAAAGTACGGCACAGATAATCTCTTGTGCAACAGCCTGCCCTGAGCCTTGTGTTTTCATCAGGGCCACTAGAGTTATGTAGCAGTGGAGGACTAAATTATTGTACAGGGTTTGACTAAATTATACGCTAACAACAGAAAAATGATGCAGTGTAATGTTGCACAATTGTCTGGGTAAAGAGTCAATTCATTAGTGCCAGTTTAACATCCAAATAAAGGAAAAAGAAACAGAAAAGTGTCCGATCTACCTTTGTGAAGGGTCTTCCACAGCGCAGCAACATGTGTTGCTCAGTTGTTAGTAACTTTTTGTCTTTTTGTGCAAGAAACCATTTTTTTTTCAGTTTAAATCTGCAGATAATACAGCAGATGATGGATTATGTGGTAACCCCATAATTATGCTTTAAACTATGGAGTTAAAAATTGCATAATTCCAGTGGCCCTGGTTTGAGTTTCCGCTTGTACCCCATCACCTCCGAAGAATGTATGGCACAATTCTAGGCCAATGCATGCGGAAGCAGCAGTATGCACCTCCACCTGCCACCACTCAGCGAGTGTTGCCAACGAAGGAGCGAGGATCCTTGAATCTCACTCTTCTATTATTTTCACAAAAAGGATCCTCCAATGGTCATATGGACCTTTGATTGTCAACTTGAAGGGTAAGAAACGAGCTATCATCAGCAATACATGTCAGTTACAGTGAAACCAATGTGGCTCCTCAAGGATGACCGAGAGGATGGTGTCCAAACCATAAGGGTTTTATTAATCAAATTTCATCAAGATTACAATTCAATCAATAATCAGCAAGTTAATCAATTTTATAAAGTAAGCATTTCTATTGGAATGATCATGGAGTCAGATTTTGTATATTGTCAATAAAAAGATGCAAACATACCAACATAGAGTAGTCAGAATATTAGGTAGGCAAGTTTCATAAATTGGATGCTATTTTCCCTTTTGTAAAATAGCATCGACAAGGGGAAGGGAATTTCTAAGAGGAAAGTGTCAGCATCAAATGAACCAAGTTTAATGTTCAAGGAATAAGCACGAGTTTTCAAGCATGAAGCTGAACACCCTGGGAAGGGGAAATCAACAGATTCAAGAAGAGATCTTCTCTCAGCGAAGTCAGGACAGATTCTGCTAAACTATTGTATGGAGCACCCAATTAATACATACAAGAAGGTCCTAGAAGGCTCTTCATATAAGTTCCCACTAAACGGCCCAATCAGGAACAGTCATTCTCTGGGAGCAAGAAGACCCCTGGATTCTCAGTGCTGCAATAAAAGCATACTCATCTGCATGGGCTTGAAGTTGTTATAGTCTGGTCAGACTGGTACAAGAGAATCCTTCCCATCTCCGCGCTTTCCGAATCTATAGCCAAAGTCCAATTAAGTATATTTGAGAGAGCGAGAAAGAGAGAAGGAGGCAAGTTGTGCCCTTGTAGTGCGCACGTTGAAGGGAAAAATCCCCATTTCATTAAAATATTTCGAAATACAATTAATTCTGAGAAGCCACTGGGAAAGAGGAAGTAAGGACTCTATTTCATCATTCAGGTGACTGTCTTTCCCCATGTATTAATCAGAATAAACAAAACAAGCACCAAGGTAAAAACTGTATTTTTAAGGGGATCCAGCATCCAATCATGAATCAGCTGTTTCCAGACTACAAAATAAATTGCATTTTTGCTCTTTAATAGATATTATTATTGCCTCACTGAGTGGTACTCATCTCTTCGATCTCAGAAAAACAGTTCTTTATTTGAGCCAATGGTTGCAGGTAGATGCCACTGTCCCTTATTTTTGTGACTAATACTTATTTTTAGGTCTCGCCTAGCGATGCAGCGCATGCTCTGATCGCCTTGGCGAGACCTATTCTCATCGGTTTTGCTAGCCAAGGGGGACACGAGATGTGCACGCGCCCAGACAGGCGTGCACACACGCCCCCGTACAGGCGATGTGCACCTGTATGGCTCATGTGACAACATGCGCATTTTGTGTTGCTTCTGGACGATGGTATAATTCACAAATTAGCAAATGTAAAGGTCTTTTGTGAAGACAAAGGAATTTCCCTTTCTGCTGTTGACTGCATTTTCTTTTGTTTCTGCGTCCTGTACCGCTTAATTGGATGTAAAAAAAAATAGATTACAGTCTTGAAATTTAAGAAGCATCTTTTTTAATGTGAGGTTTTGTTTGCTTTTTTTGTTTACGGAAGGAAATCATGGAACGGTCTCAAACTGAAAACATAGTGAAACCTGAAAAAAAAGCTGCTAAATGATTTTTTTGCTCACCAAAACTGGAGAAATCTTTTCTTAGTCGTTTCCTAGATTGTAAGGCGAACTGAGGACAACTTTGCCACCGCCTCCTCTGGGAGCGTTCCTTACTCGTTTACCTCACAAATACCCCCTCCCCTGTCATACCACCCGGACGCACGCTGTCCGAAGCCGATGATGAAGGTCAGTTCCTGCGAAGATTCAAATAGAGAGATTTCTTTATCTCCGGTTCAACTGCCTTCCCTGCATGGCACTACTGGTAAAACATTAAAGCTAAACTCTAGTTCTTTGCCTTCCCCTACATGCTCTCTGTGTTGCCTGCTGAAGATTGGAATAACAGAACAGAATTCGAGATGGACCCCTGCAGCCAAGACAATGGCAGCCGCTACTTTGAATAGGTCTCACATTTACAAGCTTTAAGCTATTGACATTGTTAAGACAATGCCTTTTTATTTATTTTAATTATCAAAACAGATAAATAAAAGGCATTGTCATTTACAATGCAAATAGCTTAAACTCTCGCAAATGCGAGACCTATTGCATTGCAAATGCTTGTTCCTCTATAGATTTTGACCCAGAGCAACAGAGAGAAAAACTCAAAAATGGAAAGGAAGAGACAAGTGGAGAACAGTGAAAAAGAGAGAAAGATAAGATGAAAATGCACATGGAAGAGTTAGATTAAATGCCAGGGAGAATCTGGTGGTGTATGAAAGAGGGATGGGTGGATTGTGGACTTCACTTCCTTGGTATTCAGCACCTCAACATTTTATTGTGCAAGCCGTGAGCTTTTGAGCAAAACTCTGGGTTCCAGCACTTATTCTTTTGCAAATGAATCCCTGCGGAGTGAAAGTATGAGTTGGTCCTGGGTGATTTCGAACCTGTGGCCTACAGACAGGAGCTATCTTACATACTAGTTAAAGTATTAACGCTGGCTTATTATGGGGAAGCCTCCATTTTACATGGACTAAAGACTCAAGCGTATCTTTAACCACATCCATGCTGGTGACGGAACCACTCCGTCACCTGCCACGGACGCGCTGTAAAGGTGACGGAGTGGTTCCGTCACGGCCCGGCCGCCGCACATGCGCTGCAGTGATTTCTTGCCTGTGCGGCGCGTTCTATTGAGCGGGCGGTGCTGTGACGTAGTGGTTCGCCGAGAGCATGGTGGTGCTGCGCGGCCCCCCTCCCCCTCCCAGCGCCGCGGCGGAATTATCGCCGAGGCCAAGGAGTTAAAATAAAAATACATTTAAAAGAAGTTTGTATGAGCTCAGGCCAAACAGCACTTTTTAAAGCAGCATTTTAAAAATGCATTGGCCAATAAAATGTTGGTTTTACTATCAGATCTGACATGGAATTAATGAACTATTCCAACATTTCAGTTTGCCAAAACCACAGAAACACTGTTTCTCAATAGCAGCAAATCATCCATGTGCCTACTAGGAAATTACAGGACTGAAGTAAACATAAGATGTACAGCAGTCAAATGTGCTTGTGTCAAGAAGAAGCAGTGCCCTTTTAATGTACTGTGACAAATTGGAATGGAATAGGCACCTTTGCACCATGAACTGAACACCACCGCCACATTCACAAACCACCGCAAGAAGGTAGTTCACTCTGCTCTCCTATACCAGATGTTATGGCCTTTACAGAAGTAATAGAAGTCTCATACATTGAAAGTACACAGGGTTTTGTGGGCAAAATATGGTCAAGAGAAAACCATGGTGGTGAGGGCTATGAGACATGTTTGCAGCACAAGATTTTGAGATGTGTGTATCTAAAAACAAGCATTGACAAAGCCAATAGGCCTCATCTATGTAAGAGCTATTGGCTTTGCCAATATGTTTTAGCAATGCCAGAGTGGCTGCTGTTCAGTAAGTGTTGGACTTGGCCCTTTTTGCAGGGCCATCCATGAACTTTCTGTCTTCCTCCTGTATTATGTCTGACCTGTTTTTGTTGGTTGTATGACTCTGGGCACTTTACCACTGCTGATCCGTGCTAAAGTGCATGTGCTCTCCCTATTGTAAATTGATGTATGGATTAGTGACTCTATGATTGGCTGATTTGGTTTACTTGTAAGACCCTAGTACAGTGCACTGCGTGTGCCCATGGCTTGTAAGTCAAATGATACTGGTGGGTTTGCAGCACTGGTTGTGCCACGCACAGAAGTAGCTTGTAAAGTGTGTCTCAGGTCTGCCATTGCAGAGCCTGTGTGTAGTCTGGTACTGCAATGTTGACTGGCAAGTGCACCTATTTGCCAGCCTCTTAAACCTTCCCCTTTCTTTA
This sequence comes from Lissotriton vulgaris, assembly GCF_964263255.1. Classification (NCBI taxonomy): domain Eukaryota; kingdom Metazoa; phylum Chordata; class Amphibia; order Caudata; family Salamandridae; genus Lissotriton; species Lissotriton vulgaris. The sequence continues at coordinate 466,365,850 of NC_141699.1, read as the reverse complement.
TATTAGTCACCCCTATGGTAGGCCCAAGGGCAGGATGCATTGTAAGTGTAAGGTAGGACATGCCCTGGTGTGTATGGCATGTCCTGATAGGGAATTACAGCCATTTTCGTTTTTCACTATTGCTAGGCTACCTGTTCCCTATAGGACAGAATGGGCAGTTTGATTATAACATCTTATAATCCTAACTGACTCAAGGAACTAGGTAGAAATTCGAGTTTAGTATGCCTGAACTCAGAATGATAAAATACATCTTTTAGTGAAGCTGGTTTTAACATTCTGTGTTTTAAAATACCACTTTTAGAAAGTAGTTTTTTTTCCTAACTATCCAAGCCTACCTCTGCTAGGTTGTATATTCTGTGTCTGGAGTTTGAGTGACAGGTGCTGGGGGATTCCAGGAGACAAGGTGAGTCAGCACAGGGCTGAATAGAGAGATCTACATGTAGAGTGGTGGGAGGAGTTGCACCTGGGACCTGAATAGGGCTGTGCTTTCCCTCCAAAACACTGGCTCCACCTCCTGTGGTGTGTCTTTTGGCCCTGGCCTACACTGCGAAAGGAAAGAAGGAGTCTTGTCAACAAAGTGCTTCAGGACTGACCAGAACCAGTTTGGAATAGGCGAAGGCCTCTCTGCCTTCAGAGAACAAAGAGAAAATGAATATAAAAGGGGGACCCAGACCCCAGAACTTTAGATCACTTTTGGGAAACAAGAAGAACCTTTGCTGAGGAGAGGAACCAGAGAAACTGAGGAGGAGACTATCCCTAAACTGAGTGCTGTTTGGAGGATTGGCCTGCACTGGTTGCCTGACTGCCAAACAAAGGAGAAAGAACTTTGTGCTACTTTCAAATCAACTTGTAAAGGATCTCCAAGGGCTTGAGATGGAGCTTGCCTCCTGCTGAAGTCTCAAGGGCAACAGACTTCACCAACTAGCTCCCCTGCCTTCCCTTGCTGGGAATTCAAGTGCCTGCTGTTGAGCTGGGCCTTCTGAGAGACTGCATGTCGCTGGGAGCTGGAAGCGCGACTCAAGACAAAGAAGCGGGTCACCATTGCTGCCATCATCATCGCATCACCGGAGAAGAGTGTCGCCGTCGCAGCAGATGCCGTCGCATCACCGGAGAAGTGTGCCACTGCTGTAGCCATCACCGAAGCGCCTTGCATCACCGGAGGAGAGTGTCGCCTTCACAGCAGACGCCCTCGCATCACCGGAGACTCGTGTCGCAGGGTCTGTCGCAGCTCAAAAGAATCATTGAGTTGCTGCACGGCCATCGGGCATGCACGCATCATTGTCGCATCAAGAAGAAGACGCCATTTTGTTTCATTGCACCGGATCTTCATCGCATCACAGCGCTGCTGGTCACATTACCACGGAAGCGCAGTAAGAAACCGATGCATCACCTCCCCATGAAGAAAAGAACCAACGCATCTCCTATGCAGCAATACGGACCCGACGCATCATCATTCTTGAGTGTAAGGAACCGACGCATCATCTTCCCTGCAACACTTTCGTTGTATAGCATTACGCATCCAAAGGTACATTGTACTTAAAGTGTCGTATTTTACATAAAAAGAGAGCTAAGCTATTTCTGCCATTTTTAAAGTACAGTATTGTGGATTTTTGTTGTTTGTGGTCTTGTGTTAAGTCTATATAAAAATACTTATTTTTATATTTCAGCTTGTGTGGTGTCCATCTGTAGTGTTGTCACAGGGTTACTGTATGTGTTCACAAATGCTTTACACACTGCTACTGAGATGAGCCTGTCTGCTCGTGCCAAGCTCGATTTTGGAAAAGGGGGTGGTGATGGACAGAGTTTCTGAATGATGCAGAATACTCCTACCTAGTCAAGAGATCAGGGCTTGATCCATCACCATTTTTTAGCTCACTGCACCATCCCAGCTCAGAACCTGGCTACATGCAAATTAGTCTGTTCCTGTCCCAGTGCATGATGGGAACAGGGCAAACCAAACTACCAAGCCAATTCTTATACTGGGAAGGAAACAAGCTTCCGGGGACCGGTTTCTGGCATTTCAGTCTTCGTCGGCTCGTGCCAAGCTACCAAGGGGGTGAGCAGGGGTTGTTTTAGTAGTGTACCCCCTTACCTGGCTAGACGCAAGGGTCCCTATTTGGTCAAAGTTACCTACCTCTGCCAACTAGAGACCCCCAAATCTAACATTGTTGGTCAGTGGTGGAGATTCTGGACTTGCATTTGTGACTCATGTTATGTTATGTTATGTTATGTTTTGTTATGTTATGTTATGTTATGTTATGTTATTCAGCACTTGTAAAGCACAAACTGTCGCTCTGAAAGGAGCATCCTGGCGCTATAGGAGATAGGGTGAGTGTTATGAAAGAGCTCTTGATTGCATTCAGCACATAAGAATCTGTTAAGTTAAATATCCAGGTTTTAAGTCTCTCCCTAAAGAGGGACTCCGTGGGCAACATTCTCAGAGCATTGGGCATGGCATTCCATGCTTTGGAGGCCAAAACATTAAGTGTTTTTCCACCTTTCCTTTTAAGGAGAAATGTTGGGGTGTTCACGAGGTTCTGCCCTGCTGCCCTCAGGACTCTGGAGGGGTTATAGCGGGTGAATCTGTTTGCTAGATACTTAGGTCCGATATTAGTTAGGGCTCTAAAAGTAGTCAGTAACATTTTAAAAAGAATTCTTTTATGGATCGGGAGCCAATGCAGAGTTCTAAGTGCTGCAAATGCTAAAGATTGCCTAGGAAGTTTAAGTACCAGCCGCGCGGCTGCATGTTGAATACTCTGTAATTTCTGCAGAGTTTGTTTTTTTGCTCCTGCCATCAACCCATTGCAGTAATCGAGACGGGAAAGTATCAAAGAGACTGCAACAGACTTTCTGGCCTCCATAGGCAAGAAGTCAAAACATTTCTTCAGGGATTTTATCATACTAAAACAGCCGCCAGCTAGACTTCTTACATGTGGATCGAAGGATAGTGAGGAGTCATAGAGGATACCCAGATTCCTTGCTGACTCGACCGCAGTGGGCGGGGGAGTGGTAACCTCCGGCCACCATTTATTAGAGCAAAACTCCGCATTTTTCCCCATGGGCAGGATTTCCGTTTTGCTTGAATTGCATTTAAGATGCTTACTGTCCATCCACCTAAAGATCTCAGTCAAGCAAATTTGGAAGTTTAGTTCGGCTTTGGTAGAATTTTTTTCCAGGGAGACAATCAATTGCGTATCATTTGCATAAGAAGTAACGCATATGCCGTATGACTCAATGAGGGAGATGAGGGGCATCATATATAAATTAATTAATTTTTTTGCCCTTAGAAAGAAAGGCGCCCAAAGATATGAATTGTGTTCTTTCTGAAAGGAACAAACTAATCCAGTTAAGGGCACTATCAGTGATGCCGTTGTTTCTCAATCTATCGATCTATCAATTAGTATTTCGTGGGAGATGGTGTTGAACGCCGCCGATAAATCAAGTAAAATCAGGACGGTGTTCTTTCCCTCATCTTGCAAAAATTTAATGGAATCAGTCAACTCCAAAAGAGCAGTTTCCGTTGAATGCTTAGGACGGAACCCAGATTGTTTATGATGCAGAATATTGTTCTGTTCCACGAAATTGGAAAGCTCTTGATGAACTATAGCTTCCGGTATCTTGCAAAGAATTGGCAAGAGAGAAATGGGTCGAAAATTCAATAAGTCAACAGGACTTTTGTTTTGTTTCTTCATAAGTGGTTTGATTATAGCTTTTTTCCTATCTTTAGGTACCAAAACAGAGCTCAGAGAGTCGTTCATAATTTTGTTAATGTAGGGGTTCACAATATCCCCAATTTGGTGGGGGACAAAGGGGGGACATAAGTCCAGGGGCGAGCCCGATTTGCAGGATATAATGGCATCCCTAGTGCGGGTAAGGGTGGCCGGTCTAAACCTACTAAGGGGTTCGTATGACATGATCAAGGTGTTGTTAGTTTCCTTTGGATTGTGTAAGGTTATTTTTGGGAAATTATCCTGAATACGGTTTATTTTTTGCTAAAAATAATCTGCGATCTGGTCGCAAAGCACCTGTGAGGGAGGAATTTCCGTTTGCAACACTTTAGGATGGGTGAAAGATTTTACTATACTAAACACAGTTTTTTGTTTTTGTTGCGCTTCAAAAATCTTTGCAGTTTAATAATTTTTCTTAGCTATTTTTATGCTAGAGAAATATTCCTTCCTTTTTTTTACAAAGAGATCCTTTGCTAAGGGATCATAATTCTTCCTGCACTTCCTCTCGCATATACAGTGGTTGGTGAACACTACTAATGCGTGCAGACCAAACACAAACACATACCTTTTGGTAGATTGTTTTTCCTGGTATTTTCTAGTTTTGCCAAGAACTGCCAAGTTAAACCACCTTGGATAAAGCAGCATCCATAGCATCTGATGATTTTGATTGGGAAGAAGAGGAACTAGAATGCTACAATGTGAAACAGCTGAAGAACGTCTGCAGGAGATTTAAAGTTGCTATGACCGGTCTCTCCAAGAAGGAGGAGTTCCAAAAGGTGCTGAGGGCCTGGGTCGAAGCAAGTAATACCCCTGAGAATGAAGAAGGGGCTGAAAATGTAGAGGAGCAGCTGGAAGGGCCATTGTGTCCAGGGTGAACAGAGTACCTTCCCCCGTAGGTAGCAGTGTTTCTGCCAAGGGCCTGTCCCCAGAAGAGCTGAAGGACAGCGAGAAGGGTAGGATGCATGAGATGGAGCTGACCAAGTTCAAGTTGAGTGGGCAGTTAGAATTGTAGTTGCAAACTAGGAAATTGGCCCTAGAGGAAAAGAGGATGCAGTTTGAGCATGAGTTGAGAATGAGGGAGCTTGATTTGGAGCTGGAGAGGCTTGAGGCCATCAGTGTCTCAGCCCAGAAAGAAGAAATTTGGGTAGCTCAGGAAATGAGCTTTTCTGAGTTGGAGGTGGAGTCCAGCTCAGATGGTGGCAGCAAAATTGAATCATCTAGTGCTGAGGGAGCAGTACATACACCCAGATATGTGGCGCCTGACTTGAAGGAGGGGGTTAACATGCACCAGGAGGTTCAAGGACATGAGGTAGCTCCAGTGGTGCACAGTGTCCCTGAGGACAATGGGGAACCTATTGCAGGGGTTCATGGTCCTAGAGGTGGGAGGGACACTCTGCTGACTCTAGATGAGAGGTGCCGGGAGAGGCGTTCCCCCAAGGTTGAAGTCCTGATATGTGAGTGCGAAGACCGCCCAGAAGAGTGTGGATTGAGTGACAGAGACAGTCAGATCCTGTCTTGCCAATCTCAAGAGAGTGGTTTGGAGTACGTGTGTGAGGTACTGGATGGAGAGGTGAAGGATAGTTTGGTTAACCCTTGTAGGGGCTGTGTGAGCCAATCATGGGAGACCATATTGTAAGTCCCTGTTTTCCAGAGCTATGCCAACACCTGTTGGAGATTGACTTCTCTGGCCCCAGGGAACTCACATTGGAGGCAGACCATTTGGTGGATTCCAGAGAGTCTGAAGTGGCATTGGGGAGTAATCCTAAGAAGAATGGTTCAGGTATCGGCCAACCCAGAGTGGTGGAAGAAGTGCAGAGTAGCCCAGCTAGGTCCCGGTGTAGTGAGAGGGGTGTAGAGGCTTACATCCTGGCTCAGTGGGGAGTGAGTGTGGGGCGGCGTGTCCCAAGGTACCTGAAACTAAGTGTGAGCGGGAAATCCGTTACGCTCGCGGATTTTGCAGATTTTTGGGAAATCCGCAATCCGCGAATTTTGCGGATTTCCCGCAAAATCCGCAAAAAAAAATCCGCGAACGTAACGGGTTCAAAAGTTGAACCCCCACTCATGCAACTATTTTACAATGGCGCCAGCAGCTGCCAGCGCCGTTGTAAAATAGTTACAAAGTTAGCTTGCACAGGAACCACTAGATAAAACGAAGCAGGTGCTGCTTTATTTTATCTAAGTGCTTCCTGTGCAAGCTAACTTTGTAACTATTTTACAACGGCGCTGGCAGCTTGCTGGCGCCATTGTAAAATAGTTGCATGGCTGGGCACAGGTCTGAAGCTCACTCAAGGGACCCCTGCGCCCTTCGGGGCGATTGCATAGTAACACACACATGGTCGCTCGAACTAGTTGATGCTCAAATTCAGTGACTCATTCATTAGCCCAAAAACAATCGTGAGCGTCGTCGAGGCTGGACAGGTGTGCCTTCTTCCCAAATCTACCGTGGAAAATCAGCTGTGATGCTGGATAGGCTTTGCATCCTTGACTTTCACGAGCGCAATACCCGTGCTGTTCCTGTGACCAGGAGCTTCTTTCTCTTCATCTGCTGAACTGATCTTTCTCTGACCTTTTATTTACACAAGAGGCACATACCCTGCTGGGCACATTGTGTTCGCACGGGTTTCTGCAAGTTCGCACGCGTTTTGTACAATTTCGCAATTTGCGAAATTGTACAAAACCCTCGCGAACTTGCAGAAACCCGTGCGAACATAAAAAAAAAATCCGCGGATTTTGCGGATTGCGAGTTCGCAAATCCGCAAAATTTGCGAACGCGAGATTCGCAAAATTCACCCATACTTACCTGAAACCCAGTATCAGAGACTGGATGGTGCTTTAAGGAAACACCAGGTGGGAGCCTAGGCTGTCCTGATGGGCTGCCTGTTGAGGGGGATCCCCTAGTGTCTGGTCTGGTAAACTGGGAGTGTTTGTAAGCAGGCCTCTCTCATTTCTGGTGTCTGGCAGTACCACCCCTATGTGGAGGGAGCAGAAATGCAGACTGAGGAGTGAGAGGGGGAAAGATGCTTCAGTGGAAGAACCAGTGGATCAGGGGCTTGCCAGAAGGGCTGCGTCACCAGTGAATGACCATGGCCCCACCACTTATGTCCTGAGGATCTTCGCGCACTGTCAGATGGATAGGGGTCGGGACATCTGCGCCAGGCAGACTATCACAAAACTAATGAGTTATGTGTTACCCTCAGGGCAGAAATGCGTGCACCAGGCAAGTGTTCAACCGCAGGGGTTGGTCCCTGGGTTAGGAAGCCAGGTTCAGATGTTGTCTGACCTGGAGTGTGGGACCACTGTAAACAGTGTCCTGACCAGTTGGTCTTCTAGGGGTACCACATCTGATGGAAGGGAGCAGTACTCTGGAAGGGGGTGCAGAGGGAGCGAGGCCTTGCCTCTGACCCAGGTTCAACCGGAGGGTTTAGACCCGAGGTTGGAGGGTCAGGTTCTGGGTGTCCCCCTGACCTGGAAGCCCAGTCGCAGGATAGAACCCCTGAACTGGTGGACGAATTGTGCAGGACACCTATCACAGGCACCCTGATAATTCCGGAAGGGTGTACCACTCCAATTGGTAGGGTGCAGAGCCCTGAGGAGGAGGGCCGGGTGTGGGAGAGCCCACCCCAGTCTCTTGTCCAGATGCTGGGTACAGGCCCGGGGCTGGTGGGTCAGTTTCAGGATGTCATGCCTGACCTGACAGGACGGAGAGTGGACAAAGTGTGCCAAGCACTGGGAGATGGCACTCTGATGCCAGAGAGGTTTGAGAGCCCTGAGAGGCCTGGGTCTCATCACTGTCAGTGGCCACTGTGGCATGCTGTCTGTCTGTTGGGACACACCTGTGAGCAAGCTAAGGTTAGGTGCTGCACAGATGGTGTCCACAGGTGAGGAGAAGGGTTCCCCATGGGTTAGCTTGGTGGGCCTTGAGAGTATGGACAGAGGGATCCAAAATGGTTCAGATTGGTGTCAAACTGGAATATGCCTCTGCTGTTGCGGGCCAGGGTCCATGTTCTATCGCCCAAAGCAGAGAAGCTCATCAAGGTAGTGATTGGTCTACTCTGTGTATTGGCTGGAAGAGGGTTGTGTTGGACTTGGCCCTATTTGCAGGGTCATCCCTGAACTTTTTGCCATCCTCCTGTATTTTGTTTGACCTGTTTTTGTTGGTTTTATGACTCTGGGCACTTTACCACTGCTGATCAGTGCTAATGTGCATGCGCTCTCCCTAATGTAAATTGATTTATGGATTAGTGACTCCATGATTGGCGGATTTGGTTTACTTGTCTGAGCCTAGCACAGTGACTGTGTGTGCCCTGGGCTTGTAAATCAAATGCTGCTGGTGGGCTTGCAGCACTGGTTGTGCCATCCACAGAAGCAGCTTGTAAAGTGTTTCTCAGGTCTGCCATTGCAGAGCCTGTGTGCAGTCTGGTACTGCCATGTTGACTGGCTAGTGCACCCACTTGCCAGTCCCTAAACCTTCCCTTTTCTTCATATTATTCACCCCTATGGTAGGCCCAAGGGCTGGGCGCATTGCAAGTATAAGGTAAGCCATGTCCTGGTTTGTGTGGCATGTCTTGATAGTGAATTACAACCATTTTCGTTTTTCACTATTGCAAGGCTACCTGTTCCCCATAGGACAAAATGGGCAGTTTGAATATAACATCTTATAATCCTAACTGATTAAGGGAGCTAGGTAGAAATTCTAGTTTAGTATGCCTGAACTTAGAATGATAAAATACATATTTTAGTAAAGTTGGTTTTAACATTCTGTGTATGAAAATACCACTTTTAGAATGTAGTTATTTTCTTGCCTAACTATCCAAGCCTGCCTCTGCTAGGTTGTGTATTCCTTGTATGGAGTTTGAGTGACAGGGGCTGGGGGATTCCAGGGGACTGGGTGAGTCTGCACAACACTGAATAGAGAAAGCTACATGTAGAGTGGTGGGAGGAGTTGCGCCTGGGACCTGAATAGGGCTGTGCTTTCCCTCCACAATGCTGGTTCCACCTCCTTTGATGCGTCTGATGACCCTGGCCTACACTGTGAAAGGAAAGAATGAGTCTTGTCAACAAAGTGCTCCAGGACTGACCAGAACCGGTTTGGACTAGGCAAAGGCCTCTCTGCCTTCAGAGAACAAAGAGAAAATGAGTATAAAAGGGGGACCCAGACCCCAGAACTCTAGGTCACTTTTGGGAAGCAAGAAAAACCTTTGCTGAGGAGAGGAACCTGAGAAACTGAGGAGGAGACTATCTCTAAGCTGAGCGCTGTTTTGGGGATTGGCCTGGTGGTTGCCTGACTTGCAAAGAAAGGAGAAAGGACTTTGTGCTACTTTCAAATCAACTTGTAAAGGATCTCCAAGGGCTTGAGATAGAGCTTGCCTCCTGCTGAAGTCTTTGGGACAACATACTTCACCAACCAGCTCTCCTGCCTTCCCTTGCTGGGAATTGAAGTGCCTGCTGTTGAACTGGGCCTTCTGAGAGACTGCGTGTCATGGGAGCTGGAAGCGCGACTCAAGACGAAGAAGCGTGTCGCCGCCGTTGTCCACGCATCACCGGAGAATAGTGTCGCCGTCGCAGCAGACGCCCCCGCATCACCGGAGAAGCGTGCCCCCGCTGCTGCTGTTGCCATCGCATCACCTGAAGCACCTCGCATCACCGGAGAAGAGTGTCGCCGTTGCAGCAGTTGCCGTTGCATCACCGGAGAAGCGTGTCGCAGGGCCTGTCACGGCTCAGAAGAATCGCTGAGTCACGGAGCTGCTGGTTGCATCGCCATGGAAGCGCAGTAAGAAACCGACGCATCACCTCCCCACACAGAAAAGAACTGATGCATCCCCTATGCAGCAGTAGGGACCCGACACATCACCATTCTTGCATGTAAGGAACCAAAGCAGCACCTTCCCTGCAACACTTTCATTGTATAGCGTTACACATCCAAAGGTACATTGAACTCAAAGTGTCACATTTTACATCTAAAGAGGACTAAGCTATTTCGACCATTTTTAAAGTACAGTATTGTGGTTTTTGTTGTTTATGGTCTTGTGTTAAGTCTATATGAAAATACTTATTTTTATACAACAACTTGTGTGGTGTCCATCTGTAGTTTTGTCACTGGGTTGCTGTATGTGTTCACAAATGCTTTAGTGGCCTCTGAGATAAGCCTGTCTGCTCGTGCCAAGCTACCAAGGGGGGGGGGGGGGGGTGAGCAGGTGTTTTTTTGGAGTGTACCCCCTTACCTTGACTAGTTACAAGGGTCCCAATTCGGTTAAAGGTACCTACCTCTGCAAACTAGAGACCCTCAAATCTAACAATATGTCTAACATGTAGGAGGGTAAAGGAGAGTGGCGTGAAGTGGAGTGTCATAAAGTGGAGAGTTACAGAGTGGTGTAGAGTGATGTGGAGTGGCAGACTTGAGTGGCATGGAGAGGAGTCAAGTGGAGTGCCATGGGGTAGCGTACAGTGTTGTGGAGTGTTGTGTAGGGAGAAGAGTGCCGTGGTGTGGAGGAGCATAGAGCTGAGTGGCGTAGAGTGGAGCACAGGGTCAGAGTTGACTAGAGTGTTGTTGAGTGGAGTGGTATAGAGGGTCGTGGAGTGTTGTAGAGCAGAGTGGTGTGTCGTAGAGGGTGTTGCATAAAGTGGAGTAGAGTGTTGTAGAGTACAGTGATGTACAGTGAAGTAGATTGTCATGGAGTGGAGTGCCAAGGAGTGGAGTAGAGTGTTGCAGTACATCATACAATAGAGTGTAGTAAAATGGTATGGAGTGGCATAGAGGGTGTTGCGTAGAGCATCATAGAATGGAATAGTGTTGTAGAATGGCATATAGTGGTGTGGAGTGCTGTATAGTAGAGTGGCATATAGTGGAGTAGAGTTTCAGTGGAGCAGTGTTTAATGGAGTAGAACATCATAGAGTGGAGTAACGTGAAGTGGAGTGTCATTGAGTGGTGTGGAGTGGACTGGCGTGTTGTGAAGTTGTGTATTGTGGAGTGGTGCAGAGTGCAATATAGTGGTGTTGACTGCAGTGGTAGAGTATTTTGTTTCAGAGTAGAGTGAAGTGGTGTAGAGTGCAGTGGTATAGAGCAAAATGGCATAGAGCGCAGTGGTACAGAGTAGTTGAGAGTGGCTTAGAGTGAATTTGATAGGGTGCAGTGGTGTAGCTTTCAGTGTCATAGAGTCCAATGGCATAGGGTTCAGTGGCATAGAGTTGCATAAAGTAGAGTGGCAGAGAGTGCAGTGTTGCAGAGTATGTTGTCGTAGAGTGGAGTGGCATGGAATTCATTGGGGTAGAGAGTAGCGGCACAGTGTAGAACAACATAGAGTACAGTGCTGCAGAGTAGAGTGGCATAGAGTACAGTGATTGCCTAAGAGTGCAGTAGCATAGAGTTCAGTGGCTTGGAGTTCAATGGTGTAGAGTTCAGTGTCATAGAGTTCAGTGGTGTATAGTGACATAAAGCGGGGTGGCAGAAAATGCAGTCTTGCGAGTATATTGTCGTAGAGTGAGTGGTGTAAAGTAGAGTGGCATGGAGTTCATTGGTATGAGTGCAAAGGCGCAGAGCAGAGCAGCATAGAGTGCAGTGGTGCAGAGTACAGTGGCGTAGAATACAGTGATGCAGAGTAGAATAGAGTGGCATAGAGTTTAGTGACACAGACTAGAATAGTGGTGTAGATTATAGTGGCATAGTATACAGTGCTCAAACGATAATGTGTGGAAATGTCATCACCCAATGTCTTGATTTGATCAATTCATTTACAGAATTAAAAATGTTGTTGTGTGCTACAAAAAAGAAACAACATCTGTTACAGATTTTTCAAGCAGCCCCTCACTAGCCAGCATGATTGTTACTAAGCATGGGCGGAAAATCCGTTCCGCTCGCGGATTTTGCAGATTTTCGGTAAATTCGCAATCCGCGAACTCTTGCGAATTTACCGAAAATCCGCAAATTCGCACGCAGCGGATTTTTTTGCTTGGTGATACAATATTGCGGCGTGCGGCGTTCACTTACAGTCATTCAGCGTTTGCCGAGTTGTTTTTCTCGATATTTTGCGAGTGCTGCTCCATTTTGGATCTGGCTGCGGGATCCCGCGGGAGTTTGGCGACGCATCGCGAGAGTTCGCAATTGCGAACATGTAGATGCGGCTGGCAGCAACAATCTCGCACTCGCGAAATTACAAAATTTGCAATTCTGCACAAGAAATCCACCAGCAAGCAGCATAAACCTTCTGAAAAAGGATGATTTTTATCAGAATAACTCTTCAGGTTGACATTTGCCTGCACTTTCTTTTGCAAGGAGTCCATTTTTCGGGGTGGGGGGGTGGGGTGGGAGGAAGGAAGTGACCCACAGAAAAAAAAGTTTTGCAAAACTGAAAGCACTCAGCAGGTGCAAAGGTTCAAACTCATCATTAGTAACCATTCCCTGTAGTGCTTCCTGAGGGGCCCCTCCAGAGTTCAGTTGCCTAATTGCAACTATTCTATGACCCTGCTCTGACCCTCACAGCAGGCTCATAGAATAGCTACAAGTAGGCCACAAAAGTCCTGGGGGAAAAAATTGCACTGCAACAGAAAGCAAATTACAGATAAGGAAGCAGGTGCCAGACAGGAAGTTTAAATTCAGTGACACATTAATCAACCCCAAATTAATTCATGTCAGTTGAAGCAGGGCAGGTGTGCTTGCTTTCCCCTCCATAATCTACAGTGATGAACCAGAAATTAATTCATGTCAGTTGAAGCAGGGCAGGTGTGCTTGCTTTTCCCCCCCATAATCTACAGTGATGAATCAGAGGGTGGCAGTGATGTACCAGAGGGTGGCATGGGTGAACCAGAGGGTGGCAGTGGTGAAACAGAGGGTGCTGTGAACCTGTGATGATGAACCAGACGTCGAAACAACAAAGTCGTGACCGTTGCGAGCCGACAAGTAAGTTCGCAATTGCGAACTGGTACAAAACTCTCGCGAAATGGCAGAAACCCTTGCGAACACAAAAAAAATCAGTAAATTCGTGAGAGTTCACGGATTTTGCGGATTGCGAATTCACAAATACGCAAATTCGCGAACGCCAGATTCGCAAAATTCGCCCATGCTTAATTGTTACATAAATCCTCTCATTTTGAAGTCAGAGAAAGAAAAATAAACACGAAGCTCCATGCTTCCTCCTTACCTCCTGCTCCTCTGCCTGCACTCTGGTCCACCACGGGGCTCTACCGATTGTTGTGGAGGGTGCAGGCTCACGCAGGATGGCAGTCTTTCCTCGCTGCCAGTTGGGGGCGGAGCACCGCCATTAGCGCTGTGCCGCTGTCCTTAACTAGGACTGTGATTCCTGTTGCGCTGTGGACACTTGCTGAGAGTTACGCGGTGGGAAACGTTGTTTGGGGCATAAGGCTCGGCGATCTCATGCCCAGCAGTCTCTCCATAGTACCGCCCGCACCCTGTTGATTGCTCACTTTTAAAAATGTTATTTTACCTGATTCCACTTGATCGTTTGCACAGATCCTTTTTTAAAAATTGAATTCCTCCTTGCCTCCTGCTCCTCTGCCTGCTCCTCTGCCTGCACCCTGGTCCACCACGGGGCTCTCCCGATTGGAGGGTGCAGGCTCACGCAGGACGGCAGTCTTTCCTCGCTGCCAGTTGGGGGCGGAGCACCGCGATCAGCGCTGTGCCCCCTCCCATAACTGGGGATGTGCTTCCCATCGCGCAGCGGACACGCGCAGCGGGCGTGCCACTGCGCGCCAAAGGCAAGCCCGTCTGCGCCCGTCCGCGGCCGACCGGGGCCTGGGGCCACTCACTATGCCCGACTCACCCACTGTTACACAGTCACAGAGCTCAAATCCCTCCAGGGACAATGGCCCATTAACCCTGACCTCCTCAGTACCTTGAACAACGCCGGGATTCGGTCATCCACACCAGTCTCCCTCACCCTTCCCATGGACCCCTCCCCTTACACCCCCCCCCACGAGCCCCAAGGCCCCACACCCCCTTCCCTCAGAATGAACTATGACCATCTATCTGTATGGTATCTAAATACTCGCTGACTAGTCAAGCACCAGCTCGAGATTTTCCATCTTTTAGATTCCGTTAGACCAGACATCCAGCTCCTATCCGAAACATGGCTCTCATCTGAGTCCCTGCCAGACATACTGGCCGCCGTTCCTGACAACTACTATATTCTTCAGGCAAACAGGCCAAAAGGCAAGGTAGGGGGGGAGTTGCAGCCATCATCTCTCACTCCCACAAATTCACATCCCTAACTACCCCTAAAATCCCTTCTGCTGGTATCCTGCTGTTCAAACTTGACTCCATAAAGTCTCCACTTAACATGTGCCCTTATCTACAGGCCACCTGCCCACACACAAAATTTTCTCCAGCTCTTCAGTAGTTTGACAGCAGAGCTAGCTATAAATCATGCCAAAATCCTCATTATAAGGGACTTTAATTACTGGCCCCAATACACATCACGGAATCTCTAAACAACCTATATTTTACTGAGCATATTAAAGTGGCCACCCACATTAAAGGACACACCCTGGACCATGTCTGGAGCTCTAACCTGAACATCACTGATCTCCAGATCTCCCCCTGGGCCTGGTCTGACCGTTTTATTATCTCCTTCTCCATTATCAAACCCACCACTACCAAAGCTCCTACAACTGACCCTATCATGGTCAGGAATTGGAGTCGAGTGGACATCCCTACCCTTTGTGCATCCCTCTCCTCTGCTCTGCCCAGCATCTCCCCATCCTCTAGCCTGTCACTCTCACCTCACACACAGGCTGAGGATCTCAACTCCTGGCTGGCCCAGGCTATAGATTCCTTTGCCCCCTTGAAAGAACTCAAGAAGAAGAGGCCCCACGATGCCCAGCTCTGGTTCACCAAGGACCTCAAAGACATGAAACTCGCGCTGCGCCAAACTGAGCGCAAGTGGAGACTGGACTACTCTCCCCTCAAGAAATCCACCTTTCTTACGGCCTTACAAGAATACAAAGCAGCCATCGTCCTAGCCAAAACCGAATACTTCTCCGCCAAAATCTTGAACTCGACCTGTAAAACTAAAGCCATCTTCTTGATCGTGGATGAACTTTTGAAACCGGATCGTGTCACTATCAAACCCCTGCCATCACAATCTCTCTGGAACTCCCTCAACAGTTATTTTATTGAAAAGATTGCCAAAATCAAAACTAGTATCCCCAAGGTCATATCACCGCCTGATTTTAATAGTGCACCCTGTAACTCCGTCCTTTTTTCCAATTTCCCTTTGATCACTGAAGAGGTTTTTTCTCCCTCTTCAAGAAAGTTCGTTCCGGCTCTCCGCGATACAGCCGCCCTCCTCACATTGCCCGGAAGATTTTTCTCACCATCCCTGACCCCCCTCTCTCCCTCCTGAATAACTCCCTCACCTCCGGTGTAGTCCCCAACTCCTTCAAAACCGCTGTAGTCTCGCCCATTCTTAAAAAAGCAGGATCCGATCCTGAGGCATTATGTAACTTTCGCCCAATCTCACTTCTTCCCTACCTGGGCAAAATCCCGGAGGCCTTTGTAGCAAATTGCCTTAGTACCTGTGTGGAAACCACCCACTACTTGGACCCCCACCAAGCCGGCTTTCGGCATCAACACTCCACTGAGTCCATTGCCCTGGCCGTCCATGATGAGCTTAGAAAGGGACAGAACATCTCACAGGCACTGGTGCTCCTGGATCTGTTGGCAGCTTTCGACACTGTCGACCACGCTGTTCTCCTCGATCGGGTCAAGAGCGCTGGCATTAGGGGCCCACCGTTGGGATGGATTGCCTCTTTTCTCCAAGACCGATTCCAAGCTGTCTGCCTCCCCCCTTCGCTTCGGAAGGAAAATGACTCACCTGTGGAGTCCCTCAGGGCTCCTCCCTCTCCCCCTTTTGTTTAACCTCTATATTCTTCCATTGACCTCCGAACTTCAGCAAAGATCAATAGTTATTTTTAACTATGCCGATGACCTGAAGCTCATTTTCAACATTGACCCTTCCCCTTCTTCTGCTGAGAACGTTCGATCCACCATGACCTTCATCAGTAGCTGGATGAACGCAAACCAGCTCAAACTTACCCAGATAAGACTGAGCTGGTCTTTACGGGGCCCCCAGGCAACCCATTGAACTCCACTTTTTGTCCCCTTCCCCTTGGCTCACCTCCATCCCCAGTCAACTCGGTCAAGAGCCTAGGCATTACCATCAGCAATGACCTCTCTATGAGGGCCCAAATCCATTCGGTGGTCTCTGTCTGCTTTTTCCAGCTGCGCCGTATTAGGAAAATTAGCAGACTATTGTCACATGAAGCTCTCGTTCAGGTCATCCTGGGACTAGTCATGTCAAGCATTGACTATGCAAATTCTTTGTATGCTGGTATACCCGTGTACCAATCCCACCGACTCCAACTCGTCCAGAATCAAGCAGTCAGGCTTATCCATGGCCAGCCCAAGTTCAGTCACACCAAACCCCTCCTTATGAACCTCCATTGGCTCCCGGTGGCCCAGCGCAGCCTTTTTAAATTGGGCTGCCTGATCCACAGAGCCCTCTCCTCCCAGGGTCCCTCCTTCATTTCCTCCCGAATACACCTTTATTTCCCTTCCTGCGTCTTACGCTCCTCCTGTTCCAATCTCCTGTCCCCCTGCTCCTTCAGAAGCAAGAGGCATGGTGGCCTGAGATTTTTCCCCCAAGCCCCACTCTTCTGGAATTCCCTCTCCCCAGAACTTCTCCTTGTACCCTCCTATGCCCAGTTCAGGAAGTCACTTAAGACTTGGCTCTTCTCCCTCCAACACCCTGCTGTGCTCCTCAGCCTTCCACTTAGCGCCAAGAAACCGCAGGTGAACGCGCGCTCCACAAATTCCCTTTATCATATCATTATCAAAGCCACAGCCTGATACTTAAAGTCTGTCTTTGCATGCACATCAAATGTCTCAAGATAAGAACAAGATTTAAAGGCCTGTTTACAGAAAGAGAGTTTGCGGAAGTATACATTAAACTAGGTTTGGGCAATGGGAGGGACGAATTCGAGCTGGACAGCCTAAAGCAAATAAAGCCAGCAAATAGAATGCCAGAAAATGTGTTACAAAACACAAAGCCATTGGTAAGCAATGGGCAAAATGCATTCCTAGGTCAACTTTCTGAACATCCCCAAGATGTCTGTAGCAAACCAGATAGCTGCACTGTCTGGTAGGCTGCGACCAAAAAATCACCCTACACCCTTTCAAGTAGATTTCCAAATTTAGTCTTAGTCTCCTCTAATGAATATGAATTTTTAGCCAATTGTTAGGCAAAATGTTCTGAAAAATCAATGTCTGGCCACCCTTTTTTCAAAAATGATTTCGGAGGAAGCCTCAATAACCCTTGGGAGAATAAGGAAAAGTACTGAAATATTTAATGAATGCCTTTCAAAACTTTACATTTCTAGCCAATGTATGTGAAAATTGTGCTGTAAAATTCCGAAAATTGGATTTTTTCTCTACCCCAACCCCAGAAACCCTAAAATAAGTAGGCTGCACTACCTTACTTGCATCACTCAATCAACACAATCCTCCTCAAGGTACACACTTTAAATGTTCACCGGTTATCACTGCTTGCATTCAACTCTTTAGTTAGTGCTGAAAACAGTGACCAGATCCCCTGTTGTAGCCTTTGATACCAGTGGTGGAAGTGTGTGGGGCCTCCTGAGAAAGAATTCTGGCACCTGCACTCATTTATTTTTTGCAAATTAAGCACTGAGAGATAGTTGTGGCTCTTAGTGTACTGCTATGGATGTTATAGGATTGTGCAGATGAGCCTGAAATAAAGAGACCCTCTGGGAGCAAAAATATGTTTTGAAGACCAAAGGGTAGCTCTCATATTGGAAGGTTTGGAGTGAAAGAGACAGACAAGGAATTTGAGCCAAGCTGTCTAACTTGCATTAAAGACCGTAGAGACATGACACCCAACATCTCCCCAAAAGCTCACACTTACACTGCAAACTGAGCAGCTGCTTGATTGGCCACCATAGAGATTCGGAGCATTGTTAAGGTTATGAGAAGGGCCACTGGAATTTTGTGGCAGGAGAGCACTATATTATGTGATAGGGTTGACTAAGATATGCTGCAAGAAAAGGAAAAATATGTGGCATACACTAAACAAATGCTACAGTCTGATACAATACAGAACTTGCTATATACGTTGCATATGGCAAAGAGGGAGCACTATTGAGTCTCTTAAATCAGCACAACACACAAGTCTCCATCTTTCAATTCACCCTATTTATTCCAACATAAGCTCCACAAACTTCTGAGGGTGCATTTCTTGCAGTTCTCCTACCCTACTTGCACAAGGTAAATACGTGCAGCTGGATGATTTCCAGTGGAATACTATCGCCAGGGCAATCTAGGCACATGGAGAAATACAGATCTTCTGCAGGCAAATGAACAATCCCACACCATTGGTGCAGTGCAATTTAGACCTCACTCTTACACATCACAGAAATGCAATTATATACAGGCATTTGACATTATATTTTCTGTGTGTCTTTTATCTATTAATGTGTGTGAAGCCTTTAAACTCAATATTGAAATGTATCATTGGGTTTGCGCTGGGCGATTGGGCACTTCCAATATCTGGTCATACAGGTTGCTCTTACGGATTCGCGATTCTACAGCTGAACTTGACTGGTTTGATTGATTCCTTGAGGTGGTTGGTGGCTTTCTGGAACACCCTCCCGCTCTCTCTTATGGGAAGAGTAGCAGTGTCCAGGATGATTGTTCTTCCGCATTGTTTGTATGTGCTCCGAAACTCACTGTGCAGCATCCCCAGGAGGGTGCTCAGGCAGCTGAATTCAGTGCTGCTGGCCATCTACTGGGCGGGTCGACATAGCAGGTTGGCCTTGTATGTTCTAATGAGGCGTTATGAAGACGGGGGTCTGAAAGCCCCCAGACTGTATTTATATTACTACGCAGAGCACCTGCAGTACGCGGCGCATTGGCTAGATGAGGGAGACAACTGGGAAAAGCGTTTGATTAAAGGATGAGCCCAGTTAGATAGGCTTCCATTGGCTCTGATGGAGGGGGCGGACGCGTCTGGCGACCTGCCATATGTGGTCAGACAGACTGCAAATGTGTGGCAAGTATTTGTAGAGCGCATACTTAGGCATGCGTCATTTCACTGGGAACTAATCGTATGGTCTCTAGCACCGGTACGAAAAATGAGGGAAAACATGTCATTTCAGGCATGTAGAGAGGGAGGATGTCAAGTGTTGGCAGTCTACATCTCGCACAAACAGGCATGTGAGGTGTTTGGTCTGGGTCAAGGCCACTACCTTCAGCATGCTGGCCTCATGGATGTACCTAGGGGAACATGACTCACGTTCCCTAATGCTCCTCAGGCGACTCAAACGCTTGGCTTTATACTTACATGTGGGAGTGGGCATAGACTGGTTTCTTTATTATATAGGGCCATGAGGGCTGATACTGCGTGCTCGCCAGGGCTTGGACCACTTGGGATGGGGACTTGCTGACACCAATGGGTGACAATTAATGGAAAGCAGAGTACGCTCTAACTCATACTGTATCCTGAAATGCACGCTTTAAATTAATACACTTTAATTACCTGCACTACGTGTACATGACCCGACAAGACTGTGTCATACTGACCAGTACAGTACTGATGCTTGCCTTAGATGTGAAGTGGAAGGGGCGGACTTTCTGCACCAAGCCTAGGGTTAGCTCGAGGTGCACCAATTCTGGACACAAGTGGTTGAGCAGGTGAGGAGAGGAACTGGCCTTCGGGTTGAGGTCACCCCACTGCCCTGCCTACTGGGGCAAAATACAAGAAGGCATACAAATTGCTACAATTACTCCTGGTTCGAGCTAGACGAAGGATCGAATTGTATGGATGGGAAGGCGCTCCTCCGCAGTGGATGACTAGTTGAGAGACGTGCGTGAATGGTCGATTGCTGAGGAGGTGCACATGAAGGTTAGCAGGAGGGGTGAGAAACTAGAGGAGGATCTCATGGTATGGAGAGAGCTCTGTGGGGATCTCCTAACATCCGAGGTGGCTGAGAGACAAGCACGATTCAAAGGAGAGCAGTAGTGGGACTGAGTAGGATGTGTGTGGCTACCCTTTATGCGATTATCCCTAAGCCCCTAGTCATGCAGCTCTTACTAATTAAAATTATCTACCTCTATTGTCTTTTCTTTTGTAATGTCACCTGCTCACAGAACCATTCTGACTGCCTGATACTAAATGTGTATCCATTGCATTGTTATTGTAAAATGAAAAATAAAGTTTCTTTAAAAAAATGCATCACACAATAAACACATGGCCATCTCTGTAAAAAAATATACATGTTAAAAAGTATTCACTGTAGAACTAGAGAATTATATGTGTGCACTAATGTTCAGTTTAAACATGAAGGTATATACTTCTTTCTTCATGTTTTACTCCTCCAATTCAAGTTATACTTGCGTATTTAAACACGTAATTTTACTCAAGTGTAACCACATATTCGAAGTGCATGTTAAGGGCCTGATTCACAATAATAAAGTTAGACCAAAAGTCTAACTTAGACCAAAAGTCTAACATTACTGCTTTTTGGTATACACAAAAGTAAGTTACTACGAGTACAGTTAGACTTTTGGTCTAAGTTAGACTTTTAGTCTAACTTTACCTTTGTGAATACCAAAAAGTAATAAAGTTAAACTTTTGATCTTGGTCTAACTTCACCTTTGTGAACACCTGAAAAGTAGTAAAGTTAGACTTTTGATCTAAGTCAGAATTTTGATCTAACTTTACCCTAAATGTATGATTTAAGTTAGCCTGACTACAGGCCTCAGTTAAAATGCTTGTTTTCAGTTTTTCTGGCAGGTTCCTTATTGTGATTTACGTTAGCTCGAGAAAGGCTTATTGGTTGTATTAGATTGCTGATAGAGATGCTTGGAGAGAGGCTTGGCAGTAAACATTTAGAACAATTGTCGAAAGAAGCTTTCTGTTCATCATGCGCCAAGATAGCAAGATGTTTAAGGTTGGGACCCGCAGTTTCATTTTAATGCGGTGTGAACCTGAATCCATGTTGCAGATGCACTCAAGTAGTGATTTAATTAGTTCCTGGTGTTGATAACAGAGAAAAGATGTCTAAATCTCTTGGTACTTTTGAGAGATACAGAGCACTCTGCTTGCCCTATTTCTACAAGTGTGAAGCTTCATGCTAAACATTTATTTTGTCTTCTTTGACTTTTACTGGAGTCTGATCATGCTGACACATTCTTCCTTTATGCTCCTAATATTGAGACCCTTGATAGGTGACCCTATATGTGATCTATGTTTCAAAGAGAGAGGGGAAGTTTCTTTACGGAACACCTGTGTGCTTTAATTTGTATCTATACAATTGTGATTATTGAAATTTGCTGCCATTCTTTTGCGCCTTAATCTATTGAGATATTTTAGCTTACTATTGTATTGCTGCATTTATTGCACTTAATCTTGGTTTGCATATATACTAGATTGATTGTCAGACCAAAATAAAACCATTTAACTATATTCAGTGGTCCTTATTGTAGAGTCACATTGGCTTCACAAGTTAGAAATGTATTGTTGATGTTTTCTCTCTTTCAATACTTTACATCAGCTATCAAAGGTCCATATGACCAGGGTGGAAATCTATTAGATGACTTGACTAAGAAATTACGTTGTAGGGCCCAGTGCTCCATTTGATGGTAGCTTGTCAGATGGTTAGTCACTGAATCAAAGGGAGCTAGTGTATTTCTAGTAGCAATTCTTGACTTGCCCAAACCCAGCCCTAACCTTGATTCGGAGGATCAGTGAAGGTCCAGCAGTTCGGGAAAGAGTTGTAACAGTGGAGGAGTGGGTATTAATAGGATCCCGCATTGTGATTGTTAATGTCAAGCTTGTGGTATATTGTTGCGATTGCACGGTGTGATGAGACAATGTTTATGTTATGGTACAGGTGTGAATGTGCTTAACGCTGAGCAGTTGAAGTTGTTATTGGGCTTGACATAGCCCACGATCCTGGGATAGAGATATAAAGTATGGAGTACATTGTATTTTAATTTATCTGCTAAGGTTTGTGGTGCTAGTCATGAGACATCAATAGCTGCACAACTGAGAAAGGGATGTAAACTTTTGTGTGAGAGTAAGGTGTGGTTGGTGTAGTGGATCACAAAGGGGAACCTGCACTGATTAGGTTGATTTCTGCTGGTCGAGATTTCACGCAAGTGTGTATCTGTGTAGATCAGAAAGTGTCGCTCCGGACCATTTCTTTTGTGATTGAATACCTTGAGTTCTTTAGAGGATCTGACAAAAATTATTTGTTGAAATTGCTTTGTGTTTTGTTTTGCTTGCTTAGTGTTAAAACAAGAGTGTGGTCGTGAAAATTGTATGGGAGGATGAGCCACTGCCAGGAGTGAAAACTACGTCACATTATGCCATGCCGAGTTTGGATGGTTGGCATTCGTACCAGGTTGAGATTGGTTGATACAACACCAAGTGTTACGCTGTTATTGGCCGTTGACACCGAACGAGAAATTATTTTGAGGGTTGATACAAAATTAAATTTTTAATTGTTGATATTATTTTTGAAAAAAATAATTTTTCAAGCCTATAGGAGATATGATTAGGGGAGATGTGAGAGTTCCTGTTAGAGAAGGTGAAGAGGTGTGCCAGAATGCATGGCAGGTCATCAAGCGGCCATAAATGTGGGCCTTCTGGTTAACCCCTTCGATGCTGATGGCGAGCTCAGCTCGTCATCAGCCACGGGGGGCGTGTGCGGATGACGAGCTGAGCTCGTCATCTAACGCGGCTTTTGAAAAAAAGCCGCACAGCGCGAAAATCACCGCCGCAGCGATGCGGTTAAGTCAATGGCATAAGATCACCGAAAAAGAAGATGGTTTGATGTTTCCATAATATAGCAACTTTAATTTGAGAATGATTGAAAATCTGAGAAGGGTGTTATATGAGATGAATCCACTGCTCAGACTTTCACAGTATGAGACACTTTATGCATGGGAGCATTTGGCTCATATCAAAGAGAAATATCAGGGTATAGTCAGAAAGGCAGTATATACCTGTGTCAAAGCTAGTTGGAATGGGGAACAGCAAAAATGGAGAACTGACATGGTTAAAGGAGCTAAATTATATATTGCATTGACCAATGAGGTACCCCAGAAAGCAAAAGAGAAAAAGAAGAAAGAAAGGATAAAGTAGAGAGCGCAGAGGAAACAGGTGAAAATAGTGATAGTGATTCTAATGGTGATTTTTTGGATGTGTTGTTGTCAACCCGTCCACCTCCTTCTAATGTGACCCAACCTGAAGGATTGAGTGTTGTTGTTACTGGTGGGACCTCATAGAGGGCCACCGCCCCAGCGAATATACGTCAGAAACTTGTGGGAGAGGATTCAAGGATTTGTGCTACTGGTAACTGTTTTTAGTACCAAAGATTCAAAAACTGGTCCGGCTACCATTGGTCTGCAGTTCCCTTGTATAGAACTGAATCACCAGGAGCCACAACACATGCTTTGTCAATTCGTACTGGAAAAAATACATCAACTACTATTCCTGCTGCCCCTGATAGGAAGGCATGGGAAGAAATCTTTTGGTCCAGAATATGGTGAAATCACCATACGTTGCCCCTTTATAATCAGTAATAAATCAGACAGGACCTGGCTCTGTAGAGTCAGGGGTCAAAAAATTCTCATATGTCTATTTGGAATTCACCTCTGTGTATTACAAGTGGTAGTTGTCAGGACAGGGCTATGCCCAATATATCAGGAGTCAAAAATAGTGTTAATTGATGGGATTTTGATGATTTGTTTAGGTTTTTCAATGGGTCCCCATGAGAGTTCAGGATTGAGCAGAGAAATGCAATCTCCAGTAAGAGAGAATGCAGTTGAGTTGATGTGGTCATATTAAAATAACAATTGGATGAGAGGATTTCAGGGAACGTTGATCTTTCCAGATTAGATATTCATCAAGAGAACAAACATATATATGTGCAAGGATATTCCTAAATGTGAAGTACAAGCTCATGAAAACCTCTCTGAATTTTCTCATATGTATGATGTGAATTTAAGTAGGACCACATCCTTATAGCAAAGTTACTGTATATGTTTTGAGCGAAATGATATATTGAGTATGAGAACTACAGGAATAAAAATGCTAATTAAAGAATGAATTGGTAGCATTTGGAAATGGAGCAAATTAGACAAGTGGGAAGTCATATGGGCAAAGAAGAAAGCTCCAAAGAAAACGAACAGCGAGCCATCTTCGTCTTTGATAGATGTAGAAGGTGCTTCAAATTTCCCTTTGAGAGAAGTGCCTGGTGGAGGTTGTGTTCATGTACTGTGGAGTAAGAGTGATCTTGCATTATTTTCAAATGATTTCTCCAAATTGAGAGATATGTCAGTGGAGTGGTTCAACTAGGTCTATTGGTTTGCGAAGATTTCACAGGTATTGTGACTAGATGTGAACACTCTTTTTGACATTTTGGTACCAAGTGTTTTGTGTGCAGAAGGTAAAGTACCTGTACATTGGCCAGAAAAGGAGCCACAAAGATATTCAATATCTCATGCCCTGTCACCCTTGGTGATAACAAAGTTTCAATAGGTGGGTACATTTTTGAAAGGAAAGATGCAGGCTTTAGGTTGAGATTGACAGAACAACTCAGGAGCCTACAGAGACTGTGCATTCTTTTTATGAGAGATTGTTGCAAGTGTTTAAGCAGCACAGTGGAATGGAGAATCTAAAATCTAAAGATTATTGAAGTGTTATGTCCCGTTTTGTGACAGGATTGAGACCTGAGTTTAGCATGATGATTTAACAACATTTGATTTATTGGCAAGTTGATTGATGAAATCCCAAAGTAGGTAAAATATTGTAGTGATGAAATGGAAATGAACAGAAGCAGTTGAGAGAGAAGTTGATGCTGGCACAGATGAAAGCTGCACAGACTCAACCATTTGTAGGAAATGTTGGTGCTATGCAAGGTGTATATCCACAGAGAGTTCCTATGATGCAGATTGGAAACGGTTTGTCATGTAGTTCCTAAAAATACATAGGATCTGCACATTTAGACAACATAAACTAAGGGGTTGTTGTCCAGACTGATTCCAGACACCCCCAAAGGAAATGTTAGCCTTTAGACCAGCTACTTATAGTGCCACCAGAAGCCCCCTAACCTTACCAAGGGATGAATAGTTTTTGGCAACTATCGAACATGACAACCCTTGATCCTTCAGGGATCATAGAAACAGTGCGGTACTTTGCACTCAGTGAATCATGCTAACTTAGTCACAGAGAGATACACAGAATAAAAGATGGGGACATTTTTAATAAGCATTTATTGAACCAGTGTCATTCTAGTATAAAACATGTTTGCTGCGACAATCATTAGACAGACATTTTTTTATAAGATTGAAAGCACCAACAGAATAAGTAAAAGGTAGACTTCTACAGTGATGCTAAAACAGTGAATATATACAGGCATATATGCATGACAGTAATCAAGCGTACTACTACGATGCAAAACCTACCTAAGTGTACCTAGCATGTAGTATGTGGGTGTAAAGCCAAAAATCCACTAGGAAAGAGCCAACCCCATTACCTGATGGGAGAGAATAAAGAACCCCCATATTGGTCTCTAGTTGGACACTCCACAAGGGATGTCAGACTGCTGGGTGTTGTAGCAGGAAACAACCTTTACAACACGGTTGTTACACCATGTTGCCTTTACAGCGTGGTTGTTACAACGACCTCGTTGTTACAACGCAATGCCATTACATCGCAGGTCATTAGATCGACTTGCACTAGATGGTGCTCCAACATAAGGAATAGTATGATTTACTATTCCAACACCTTCTCTTCTGTTGCACAGGGTGTATTCGGAATAGTACATTATACTATTCCTAAGGTTGGTGCGCCATCAAGTGCAAGTGGATCTAATGACTTGCGTTGTAAAGGTATCGCGTTCTAACAACGCAGTAGTTGTAACAACCTCATTGTAATGGAATGTGATGCAAAAGCATGCATTGTAGCATGCTATATTCATTGTAGCTTCTGCAGTCCGGGACCTTAGTGTCTTGTGCCAGTGTGGAAGCTTCTCCTCTGCCTATCTAGTGTAGGTATGTTTTTTATACCATAAAGATAGCCTTAGGATTCCTAACACAATTGATATGTTGTGAGTACTATTATGAAAATGAATCTAAAAATAATACCTGCAATTATGCAAATAGTTATTTCGCCCTAGGATAAAAATGACCAGGACTTTTATACAGAGTTTGTTGATCCGGTTATGTACGTCATGTGCAGGGGACTTTTCTAAGAATCTGCATGCATGATAAATGAGGCTAGCTTCAAGGAAACTGATCAACTAGTACTGTTCTGCAGAGCATGGTAAGACAAATGGAGGTGAAAGGTCATTTAGCTATTTAGGCCTATATTGGGGTACATAACACCCACTCTTTATTCGAAGGTCGATAAGGTCAACTAATGCTAACGTATGCCTGATAACAGCATAAAAACATTTTCATAAAACCAGAATATAAAAACATCTAAAAACATGGTATATGTAAAAACAATGCTATTTAAAATTCAAGAAAGCTCTTTAAGTCCACTAAAAAGAGTCAATATATGATAAGACTGACTTAGCACGCCAAAAGCCATGGCGCTCAATGATAGCAGAAAAAATAAAACAAAGCAATGTTTCACATTCCAACTTGGCTTGTTTTGGAAAAAGGGCTGAATTGTTCCCTTCACACGGAGAGCCAAATGTTTACGTGTCCTGTGTGGGAGACGCAACATCACTGTCACTCGTATTCACAGACAACGGTCCCTGTAACACCGCTTGTATCAGGTCAATGGAGCAAAGGTGAACATCTTCAGTTCCCACATCAGCTGCTGAGGAAACACTCGATACCTGTGTACTTGTAGAGACGCTGCCCGTTCTGGCAGGAGCTGAAGCATCCCGTGGAGCTCTAAGAATGCCGTCATCAACATGAGAATACGCTGAGGACACTGTAACACGTTGGCCTTTAAGGGGTCCAGTAGTACGTCTATGTCTGGTGGCGCAACCTATGGAAGAGTCAGACATATGTCCAACACACATTCATATCCTCAGAATAAGTAGTGGAGCACAGGCAAGATGCAGTCAACCCAGACTTGTCTGAATGATCTGAACTAATGCTCGCTTAGCTCCCAAAGCCGAGGTGTGCCCAGATCAAGTACGATGCTTTCATGGCAACGTCGCACCAGGAGTGTTTTTTCCATCTCTTGAGGAACTGGGCCATCCATTGCGTAGCAGGAAAATTAAAACCAGGATATCCACTACAAGTAGTAGGACCAGTGGTAGCCTCCAAAAACACATCCCAATATGGCGTGTATAAATGCTGGAATAATTCTGAAGATTGTCTGAAAGGTGCTCAATAGTCCAAAACCTATGCTTTTAAATAGGTACATGATCCCCCTCGTATTAGACATGTTAAAGATACAATGAACCATTTCCCCAAAATGGAGCAGAAAGTTCGTACGGACTAGTGCCTGTATCTCAGATGAAGACCTTGCTAACTGGAGATCAAAAGTCTCTCGGACTGCGGTTAATGCCACATCTTTCTGCAAAAGCATGGCTTTCAGCATGCTCAGGGAAATAAACCATATAAAGAAAACATTCAATGAAGGTCATAGCATTTCCTCCCTAACTGCAGGGGTCGATGAAAACAATACTTGCATACAACAAGTAACCCTGGAACTTGATGTGACTAGATATGGGATGCCTGGTAGCATCCCACAACAGCCGTGATCATTCAGCATCAAATAGTACCCATCCTACAGCAACTCGAAAACCGGATTAATAAAGGCAGCTTGGGAACCCTTCAAGTGACAGGAAAAGTAAGCAGCCAAGGCATTACAGGCTCCATGCAAACTAAGGAACCACTTAAGGCACTTTCACATTTTGAACCACTGTGGAAAAGATCAGTGTCCCCATTCCTACATCTAAATCTGTATGGTAATTCCCAGTACTCATGTATGCATCCATCTCCCAACGCTTAATATCTGCCTACCTGGTGAAATTGGAATGTCGTAACTGGCAGTGTAATATAGCCATGGATTAACCATTCTGTGGAAGGTGACTCAGCCATGCTGAAAGGTAATTGGTCCAATTTTTCAATATGCAATGTGGTATAATTTACATCTCTTCTTGCCATTGACATCTGTCTTTCCATTAGATTGTATGCGGAAAAAAGAGTTGTGCTGTGCTGTTGATGAAGCGCCAGGCCGCGTGGCCAGAATGCAATGATTGCAGCGTTCAGCTTAATAATAGAATGAATCACAATTTTGATTGTCCATGTTGTAAATTAGACAAATCCTGTTCCATTTTATCTATTGTAGAAGACACAATGCTGCCCAGAGAATAAATTCTGGATTATAATGTGGTCATGCCATAGTCGACCACTGCCAAAGCCTTTTCTAGTTTATTTTCTTTTTATCATTAATTTTTATTAGAAAGCAAATCGAAAACATGCAATTGACATAGTCCAACATTTCACAATTATTGCAAATCCCAACATTTAAGCAGGCAGTAGGTAACATTGCATCTTTTGTAGGCTTCATGCGTGCCACTGCCTTATAAAGCTGTCTTGTGATATGTTGTATGCAGGACTGTATGCAATGTTGGAGAAGTAAGTGAAACATTCTTACTAGAAACGCCTAATATGGAAGATCAAATACATAAAGGGTTATGATGGGTATATGGGGGCAGTTTTGAGAGAGCACAGAGTCTTGTGAGCTGATAAAAGAGTTTGTTTATGCAGAGTAGCAGAGGAATATTCACAGTACCGGTAGCAGAGAGCGGGCCGTCGGAGGGGCTATTTTGCACGCCAGTAGTAATTCAACTACCAAAAATTGGGGATGGGCTCGCGATGCGAGTGGGCTCGCTGCTACTTCGGCAGCAGTGCAGAGGGGAGAGGGCATCTGGGAGTGGGGTCACAGGGAGAGAAGGTAAGTACGGAGGGATTGCGAGATATCCTTTGGGCATGAGGTGGGTAACTGTAGTGTGAAGTATATCTCGCTCTGACTGTCACAGTATGTCATGCTGTGGAGCCATGCCTTCTAAGTGGGGCAATCCCTCTTAACCAACATTAGGGCAATTGATGTAAATCTGCAGTGGCTAACCGGCATGTCGGCGACATTGCCCAGCAGGGCAAACATGGGGGAGGGCTCTATGGTCATGGATATCATGCGGGTTAGTACCTGGAACATAGCAGTCTAGTATGCACTGATCCAGGGGCAGACCCAGGTCATGTGCGTGAAATCAGCATCCAGCACGTGACACTTAGGGCATTGCAATGATCTTGTAACGTCATACTTGGCCAACACTATTGGTAATGTTTGACCTGTGGAGGACTCGGAGATGTAGGAGCTTGTGGCGGTGTATAGGGGATACTCATTTAATTTGTGCGCAGTTGTGCGACCAATCTTTGTCTGATAGATGGTGTCCCAGATCTTCCTCCCATCAACAGCGAGCCCCCGGTTGTGGGTACGCTTTAAGGCAATGCATGATGGGTATAGTTTTGCCGTCAGATGTGTGCTGTCTGGGTCAGTTATAAGCAAAGTAAGGGGGGTAAATTCAGTGGGTGCTAGAGGGTAAAATGCCATTACTGTGCGTAGTGTGCTGAGTAGTTTAGCTAGGATGAATTTGTCCATGTAGGGTAGCACAGTATCATGGGTAGTGTCAAATTGCATCTTAACGTGTCCCTCCGAAATAAGTCTCCAAAGGTGTGAACACCAAGTTTATGCAAAGTGCGCTGCACCAATCCCTCGGTGGTTAGGGGAAGCCAGGGGCTTCGTGAAGGTGGAAATTTAGGGGAACAAACATGCTCAAATCCAAGCTTTCTGCTAAGTTTACGCTAGGCCCAGCATGTCGTGTACAGCGTCTAGATGTCCGTTGGGTCCAGGCGGGTGTCTTGCCATTGTAATATGCTGAGAGGTGTAGGGTCTGCCAGGTCCTTCTCAGGCATATTGTACGGGAGGCGGGCATCAGGGTGGAACCAATTGAAGGTGAGTTGGGCCCACGGCACCAAGTGGTGAAGGTGAAGATCTGGAACAGCAAATCCGTCCAGATCATAGGGGTGTGTAAGTGTGTCCCAGTCTATTTGTGGTCAGCTCACATCAGTCGTGTCAGCAGACCACATAGCTGCAGAAAGAATGCATTTGTCAATGGTATGAGGATGTTTACAAATAAATAAAGAAAACAGGTAAGAACATTCATTTTAATGATTTATTTATTGCATTTATAGAGCGCACTATCACCTGTTAGGCATCCTGGCACTAAAGAAAGTGAATGAACTGGCCCACCTCCGTCAGGACCTCGGCAGTCCCTTAGATCTTAGGCAATAGCCATGTTTTTAACTTCCTTCTGAATGGCACAAGATCATTAGTTTGTCTCAGGTCCCCCGGAAGAGTATTCCAGAGTTTTGCCGCAGCGACCTCAAAAGATCTGCCACCAGCTCTCACTTTTTTAAATCTGGGGATTCTTACCAGATGAGCCCCAGAGGAGCGCAATGTATGGACAGGAGCATACCACTCAAACTTACGCTGCAAGGAAATAGGACCAATTCCATGCAAGGCCTTGAATACCAGGCAGAGGGATTTAAACTGGATCCTATGTTTCACAGGCAACCAGTGAAGCTCTGCTAAAGCCCGAGCAGCCGAGGACCTACTGGACCAGCCTAATGCTAGTTTAGCTGCAGTTGACTGTAACCTCTGGGTCCTAGCCAATCAGGAACTTTGGGGACTCAAGGTGGAGGGCGTTACAATAGTCAACTCTACTGAGTATCGTGCTCCGAACTATCAGGGAGCGTGCCAGAAGTGGCAGCAGTGGATGAATCTTTCGGAGGGATCGAATGATAGCCAAACAGCACCCTACTCCCTTTGTCACATATGTCTCCAAGGAGAGTTCATGATCAAATGTCACCCCTAAGTTACAGACTAAGTTCACCAGCTGAACCACATTAGGGGGATCAGAAGGCCAGAAATTACTGGGCAGCCCAGAGGGGATCCTTCCTGGGGAACAAAAAAGCAGCTCCGTCTTGGTCGCATTGAATTGCAACAAGTTGTCCCTCAGCCACACTGTAGTGTCCCGCATTCAGCTATGAAAGTCGTCAAGAGAAGTTGACTGAGCTCCCTCCAGAGAAATAAGGGCAATACGCGTGGCCATGAAATGAATGAAACTTATATAGCGCACGACTTACCCTGGGGCATCTCAGCGCTTGCTTAGGGAACCCGTCCTGGTATTCCCCTGTGAGATAACCCTGGCAGGGTATCCACAAGGTGAAAGCCAGGCATCCCACCGCGAGGGGCCGTGGAGAGGGGGTGACAGATCCGATGGTCCACCTGGGTGGCCAGATGCCTATCCATGGCGGGCTGTCCATCGGAAGGGGTGTTCACCTATGGGGCATCGTGCAGTCCGACGAGGAGAAGAGTTCGGATTCTCCTCTATTAATCCCTAAGCTGGAAACGCCCCTGAATCTGGAGATTTATTCTATTATGGGAGCTAGAGTCTCGGAGGGGTGCCTAATAAACAGTGAGATGCCATCGACGTACATGGACATCAGAAGAGGACCACGTCTAACTGCCGCTTCGAGCATTGGGGGAGGGAGTACCCCTTTATCTAAGGGTTCCACATATACTTCCAGCAAGTTTTTATGGAAAGTCCCGGATAGGCCATCCAGCCCAGGGGCCTTTCCTCCATCTAGCGAATCTGGGAGAGCTCCTCCACATAGAAAGGCTCGATAAGAAATTGAGCATGTCCGGAAGAGAGCCCCACCATCACCACTTCCTCCAAATAAGCCATGGTAGCTGAAGAGTCTGGGGGGAGCTGGGAGTTGTAAAGGGATTTTTAGTATGAAACTACTTCACGCACAATATCAGAGGTATCTGATACATTAGTACCACCATCTAGACATAAGGATGTAATGTGTCTTACTCCTCTAGGGGTCATAGGAGGTAGCCTAATATCCTCCCGGGACGTTCACCCTTCCGGTATTGGCACGCTGTGTTGTGTTTACCTAGAAGTACGGCTTCTCTGTCAGCCAGCTCATTGAATTTGGTCAGGAGGGATGCTCGCTTATGTAGTGTGGTGGGCATGGGGGCTGGGTCTCTGAATGCATCGATGGCTGTCAATTCCCTTTCAATTCTGGCCAGGTTGCCGCTCAGGGTGCCAAGCATGCTGAATTGTTTAGCTATGCAAATGTTGCAGATGCACGCTTTGAAGGCCTCCCATAGCACAGCATACGGTGTGACGGAGCCTGCGTTAAGTTCGAAGTATTTGAGAATAGCGGAGTGTAGTTAAGAACGAAATCTTTCATCCAGTAGTGCGGAGGCAAGGAATGACCATCGGCACTCCCACACAGTGGCATGAGGGACAAAGACCTGTAACAGCACTGGGGTGTTATCTGAGAGGGTGTGTGGGAGTATCTGAATGCCCCATAGCCAATGACAGGGGATTGCAGAGAGGAACCAGTAATTGATGCATGTCCAGGTGGAGTGAGGGTATAAGTGAAAGTTGTAGCCAGGTGTGGTAGGGTACTGGGTGCACCAGGCATACCGGAGAGCTAAAGAGGAGAGTAAATCATGAACTGCTTAAAAATATTTTGGCTTACCGCCTGGGCTGCTGCTCGATGTGTTGTAGCGGGGGTCTAGCTATAGGTTCAGGTCACCACCAATGAAGAAGACATCCAGATCAAATCTATTCAGGAGAGAGGATATTCCACTGAAAAAGGACGGGTCATCGGTGTTAGGAGCATAGATGTTTAGCAACACGGTTTACATCCCAGCATTGTCCCAGCCACCTGAATATACCTGCCCTGGTCATCTGCTATTGTAGAGTGATAGGTGAATGTGAGGCTATGATGTATGATAATGCAAACGCCTCTGGAGTACGTACTGTAGCCGGAAAAGTATATATGTGTCCCCCATGAGGAGGCGAATGGAGGGATGTTTGTGGGGGCAGGTCTGTTTCCATGAGGAAAGCTATTAGAATGTGATGCTAGTGCAGGTAAGAGAGTACTAGCTTACATTTTCTCCGGTTGTTAAGCCACCGGACATTCCAGGCTCGCAGGTTCGTCTTGATTGCTGCTCTAGGGGTACCCATTTTCCATGCGGTATAGATGATGTAGGTTCTGTGCCAACCGGTGCTCCTACTGCTATTAGTGAGGTGGGGAGTGCAAGGGGAGAGGAAGCGTAAGGAGAAATGATAAAACAAACAAACAACTAATAAGGTCCCGTAGCAGCCACCCGCCACTCACACCAGTTGTGGAAAGCCTGGCAAATCCCATTGCCCTAGACCCATAAAACAAACCCCCAACAATGTGAAAATCGGAATCATCCGTTGGAGGGGGCAACACCTTGGGCTCCATTACTTTACTGTAATATCATTCAGTCAGATCTGTTTAAGATAGTGGAAGTTAAACATTACTATTAGACGGTAGAACAGATGTATCAGCTATAACTCTAGTGATGGTATTTATTATATGCTTCAAAGCTATATGAAGTGCTATATAGCACTGGAGGGCCATTGATTAGTTGGGGATATCATGCTTGTCTAGCTGCTCTCCCATGCTGTCCAGTCGCTTGGTCAGCACATCAAATCTCGCATCATTTGCGTGGAATCCAGCTTTGAGTTTGGCCATTATGGCCACTGCGCCTTCGAGGGGGGTCCTCCAAACCATGGTCCCCCTCCATGTCAAGCGTTTGTCCGGCACGATCCGCGGCATTAGACTTGTCAAAGGAGAGCTGCTTTCGCTTGGGGTCCCCCGCCCCATGGTCTCACATCTATGGGAAATGATAGCTGATTAACAATTAAGGCTGTGGGACTCCCATGGGAATGAGAGAGATTGGGGGCACACGTGAGTGCTCCAGCCAGGTCGTATTTACTGTCCCTATATGCCAACCAGTGATTGATCAGCTAAAGGGGGCCCCGTTGTGCCCTGGGTCATGGGGAGTTTAGCACTCCGTACATTGTAAGCAGGGGGTAGTACCCAGAGGAGAGTCTCCTGGGAAGCCATAGTCACAATGTATCACACCCTAGAGGCTATGATGTATGATAATGGGGAAGTTGGTGAGTCCCGGGAACATCCCTGGTTTCTGAAGGGAGTGTGGCAGTCCTTGTATGGCAATTGGCGTATGGCAAATGATATTTGGCCTGGAAGGATGGTGGCCGGGAGATAGGCCTCCTTTATGGGGTTGCTGGTCTGTGGTGCTGTGTTATGTTGTGTGAGGCCATGTCGTGGGTGGCTGCCCATAAATTCCGTATATTAGGGAGGGTTGGACTTTGACCCCCCCTCGCCATGACCCCTGGATCTTCAGGCAGTCTAAGCTACCAAAAGGCAGTGGGAGCCCACCAAGTCTGAGATTTGTGGCCCCTAGATCACTGCTCAGCAGTCCATGCTCGGCCAGCCACCTCCATGTGAGTGCAGGGCCTCGATGTAGATGGGCTGTCTGAGAATTTATTCCAGGCTCTCCTGCAGTCTCTGACCCCACAAGGCCTCCGGAGTGGGCCATGGCATCTCTCTCTTCAATGGTTCTGGTCAAGACTGTACCTCAGCAGCGAACGGCCTGGGCAGGAGATTAGTGCCTCAGCCGGGATGTAAAGGGAAGGGGCGGTGGGCCAATTGACCCGACATTGGCTCACGCACAGCCCCTGTTGCTGCATGGGCATTCCATCATAGGCCGAGCCTTAGAACTGCCCACCTCCTGCACCTCTCACCAGACTGGTACAGATGGTTGACTCCTCGTCGCGTCGACGTTCCTCACCTGCATCGTCTCATGGAGATGGAAAAAAGAAGGGGGGGCCAGTGAGGCAACGCAGCCCCGGCCTATTTGTATTGATAGGCCAAACCAACAATACCTTTCAATTGGGTCTGATGAATTGTACGCACCATTCTGTAACCTGGCATCTAATGTATCCTCACTAAGTTTTGTGTCATTTTGCCAACCCTCAAAGTGTGTTAGCAAGGGAATCCGAGGTGTGTTCAAGTCCTTCATCTTGACTAATCCAAGACAGCAAGTCTGTTGCACTGCATCGTTTAGGAAAATTATCTGATGTGGTATGAGGCATGCTCTAAATAAGGCTTAATTTCTCTGAACATACCAATCTTTAGTCCCCCAGACAGATTATGTGTCTATAGTGTCCCTCCAAAAGTCGAAACCCTGTAAAGACAGTTGGGAAATAAAGGAAGAAGAGTAGATCAGCTTAATGTTAGTGAGTGTATTTTTCTTTGCAGGTGTAGGTGCAAGCCAATAGTAAAAAGAGGTCAGGTCTGAAGTGTTAAACCCCGAAAAATAAGCAAACTTTTGTGCAAATGTTGTTGAACTACCTTTCAGCAGTATTGGGCAAGGTTCCAATTGATGGTAAGAGAAAACATTATGTGGGATACTTGCTTTGTACAAGAAATGATGGCCATAGTGTTGGTAACAAAACATGGTGTCAAAATTAGATGTACTGTCATACAATTCATTATTTGTCAATGCAGCAAATTGTTCTAAATAAGTCACATAGTATTTACGGTTTCAAAGTCCCAATCATCTGAGAAAGTATTAGAGGTGACAATATCACTAAGAGAATTTTTAAACAAGTAAGGTATTTTTAAAAGTTCAGTAGGACCATATACATCATAGGAAACTCTGTCCCAAACTATTCCTTCAGGAACTGGAACTGCTGTAATGTTCACTAAGGACAGGTCCCTCTGTTCACGGTGTGATGAGGCATGCAGTTTCAGGACCAAGTTCACATGTTGAACTGCAGAGTCTTCTGGGAGGTAATGTCCATTCAGGAGCAAAAAAAGACAGTCACTATACCAATCCAAAGGACAAGGAACTGAAGAGAAATTGCAATCCAGAGCTTTAAACAGGGAAAAACAAAGTAAGTCTATTTTAGCCAAAGGTAGAAATCACTAATTTGTTGTTTGTGGGAAAAAGGCGGTGACGGTAACTCGGATTCCCTTGGATCCAATGAGAAAGTATCAAAATCAATGAAGTACCCAGACGCAGTTCAATCTATCTTTGGTAGAGTAGTAAATTTTGTAGAACTGGTAGATGTCTCCTGTTGAGACACATTCAAATAGATGTCAGTATTAAGTCGAATCAAGATCTGTGTTTAATTTGTAGATTATTGCCGTTCAATTTCAACAGGTACAAGCTCCATTCCATTGTTGGTAACTCCTTCATTTCGTACAGTAGAGTCTTCAAACGTTATTAATCTTTCTGTCTAAACTTCCTGCATGGTAGTGAGAGGAGATCTGGTGCTACCTAGGAGCCCACATGGCCTACTATTGAGTATCCGCCACATAGTGTGGTTTGATCAATTTAGACAAATCTATCTCTTTTCTTTGTTGTCCGCAAGGGGTGGAAGAAGTACTGTTCTTGTTCCTTCGACAGCCAGGACAGGTACAGGCTCTGTAAGATGGCCAAAATTATTTTTTGTCCACAATCTTTTCTCTGACCAGGGCCCCAATCTTTGGGAACTAGGCAGGTCGTGCAGGTACAGCTTTCACTTCCCTAGTGGCGGTGCGCTTTACTTGGATGTTGCAGGTTAATGCCTGGAATTCATTGTAAACAGCCAAACGATCATTAATGTCAAATGGTTTTTCATCCACCACTGTGCTGCCACAGTCCAGGTCAGATACTCACATTCGAATCCTGAACAGGGCTTTGTATGGAGTGCAGCCCCCCAGGGAACTTCTTGGCATGTTTTTCAGTGGCCTTTTTACCCCATATAGGTGATTGACCCATCTGCCACCCGTGACTAATACTCTAGCTGTTAAGGATTGCTTTAAGTCCTGGTTCTTCCTCTCCACTATTAAATTTCCTTCTGGATGATACATAGAGGAGTACCGCAATGCTACACCCAAACTTCCCATGGCTTCTTTGTAAGCCTGTGAGCTAAACGCAGGGCCACTGTAAGAATCTATTATGCCAATTGTGTATTTCCCTATGAAGACTTGCTAACCCTTTACACCAGTTCGGGCACCAGCCGAGCACTGAGGCCATGCCTACAGGAATCTAGAGCATGAATCTACTGCCAACAAGATGTACTTTTAAGCCCCGTCAGACTGAAAGGGGCTGCAGTGGTCAAAGTAGACACATGTGAGAGGTCTGTCTAATATTGCTAATGGTGTTTGTGGTGGACGTGCTATGATGACACCTTTCATCTGCTGACAGACGTCGCAACTAAGGACATAACCCTTCATCTGTGTAATAACCCCTGGCCATCAATAACGCTGCTTCAGTGGTGAAATGGTTGCAGCGATACCTGCGTTTGCTGAACATCGACCCTTGTGTGTAACTAGAATTAATCCTAATCTGCGATCCATGTTTGGTATTACTCTATCGCCCACTCCTAGAATTTGAGCATACAGAATGATTTGCATATCTAACTTGTAGGAGTACCTGAGTAGAAAAACGTTTTGCCAGGCTGAGCTGTTGTTGTGCATAGCGTTCTCAGCTATCATTATCTGTCTGTCTATCCTCTTGCTAGAGCGGCAGTACTCAAATTACGGCCTGCGGGCCACTTGCGGCCCGCCAGACCTTTCCTTACTGCCCCAACAGCAAAAACGGACTCAGCGCCATAACTGCTGTTGCGGTGTCTCCTTGGAGGCCGCATTTGCCAAAGATCAAAGGGCATGCGCAGACAATTAGTGTCTCCATGCTCACCTGCGCACCCCCCTCATCTGCCCTCGTGAGTCATAGGCTTGCATAGCAGCAGGACCTACTTCGGACTCACCCCAGCGCCCACGGAAGCAGCGTGTGCCCAGCTAAAACCAAGCCAAGATTCACTGCAACCTGGCATCAATTGCTGTCTCGTTGCCTTTGAAAGCAGTAAGTGTATGCCAATGCCATAATTGGTATTGCTGGGCCCCCATACTTTGTGGTTTTCTGTTGCTAGACCTTGTTCATGCAACACATAAAAGGTAAAGATATTGTTTCGGGGTTTCCAGGGCGCTTAAAATCTTGGGCAGAAGAGTTATGTATGTTTTTCTTTTCAATTTATTACAAATGGTTTTGCGTATTAATTTAAGTGCATAAGCCAGTAGATGGCGCTGTAGCCGTATTCTGTGACCAATTGTGAGTTAATCATCGGCTGAAATGTACTTTTTATGCAAGTTTGTTCTCCCCAAGTTATCAGGCAGGGCTGCAGGGACGTGTAACTATTGGGGCTCCATTTTTGCCTTCAGGGCAGCAGCACTACTGCTCAAAAAGCCTTTGTCATTTCAAATCGACTGTTCTCATTCTTTCAGTCTCATCATTTCAGACATGAAACATTCTCATTATTAGATGCAACAAAGCCATAGTTTTTGCTTATTTGTCTTATGCTACTAACAACTACTGGGGTCTCCATTTTCGCCCTTAGATAAATATCAACTCAACAGCAGCACAAAGCCTTTGATGCAATTCCATATAGGCCCGTTTTAGTTCTTTCACAGTTTCATCATTTCAGAACTGAAGCATTTTCAATGTTATATATTATAGACAACAAAGCCGTAGTTGTTGCTTATTTATCTTATGCAACTAACAACCATTGGGGTCTTCATTTTTGCCCTCAGGGTGAACCAACAATATCTCATCGCAATACCAGCATCACTGCTCAATGATTTTGATGTAATTCAAATAGACGTTTTTTAGTTCTTTCATAGTCTTATCGCTTCAGAACTGAAGCATTTTCAATATTATAATATATATACAACAAAGCCATAGTTGTTGCTTATTTATCTTAAGCAACTAACAACCACTGGCAAAGCCAATAGTCCGGACTTGTTGCAGGTATAATGTCAATGGTTGTATCTGATATATCAGGATACAATGACAAAAAGCAAAACATCAGTAGGGTGGCAAACTATGCTAAGCACAGATTACTTACCTTACATGCAATGTAATGTTATGCGTTGTAATGGTATGCGTTGTAAAGCTAGTAAGCGTTGTAATGGAATGCGTTGTAAAGGTAGTTTTTAAAAATTAGTTGTAATGGCATGCGTTGTAATGGAATGCGTTGTAATGGATGTTGTGTTGTAAAAAATGCATTGTAAAGGTATGCGTTGTGAAAATTTGCGTTGTATCGTCATACATCCAAAAGTACTATGAAAATGTGCTCTTTGTAGTTATATCTGCTTTTGAAATACAGCATTATCACACTGTGTAATGTTTTGAAACGGGTTTGATTTTGTTTACTCTAACCCCACCCCCCCCACCGATCCGGCCCCCCCACTGATCCCACCCCTACTGGTGCAGCCCTTGGCCACAAACCACACTGTAATTTTGTTCCCCCGACAGAAAGTTTGTGAGTACCCATGTGCTGGAGCAAGTGATTGCAGCAACACCAGCAGTTCGCACTGTCGCCTTGGTTGCTTCTTCAGCCAATGGATTCCCTTCAACATGCACGCCAATACGCTGACGACTCAATGTGTAAATTGCATGAGCTTGTGGCAAGCCTTTTCTCAGCTCTGCCACCTGTCCACACAGCAACCTGTGCTTGATTGTGCAACCTTTGGAATCTCTAAACCGATTCTGGCCCAAATAGTGAAGATATTCATTGCATGACCGGAACCAGTAAAATGAATCACACACAATGAGTGTAGGGAATTCCTGATCCATATTTTTTAGTGCCAGCATCAGGACTTTTAGTTCTGCCAGCAGTTCCATGCAATCTCTTATAGACTGTGTCTGTGTATTGTTAGGACTGAAATTGGAGTCCCGCATATGTCCCATCACAATTGCACATGGTGAGCTGTATTGCTGTTTACTGCCTAGGGCAGGCTGGGCAGATCCGCCAGTGTAAATGATGTATTCACACTGATCTACAGGCATTATTTCATTCAGAAGAAGATATTCTTGTTTGTACTGCAGAAATGCTTATGCTTTTAATGTAGAGTCAAATTTGTAGTCTACATCTGTTGCAGTGAGAAAATTAGCCCATTGTATCCATTGTGGATGCAGTGCTTTTGCATCTGCAATGCTTGCTTTAGGAACAGCCTCTAAGGATGGTACTGGAGTTACAAAAATTATGCGATTCTGCTGTGCTAGTACTCTTTCTCTGACTTCAGCAATCTGTAGAGCTGTCAGTATCTTTTCTGTGGATGCAAAACACATTTCAGCATTTGTGTACAAATGTGATTTGTATCCTATGGGTACCTTTTTGCCTTCATTGAAGGTGAGGTAAGTGTACCTTGATTAACCCATGACTACACGGTTCACCAAATTAGTGCTATTTACACGTGTGTGTAAGTGTTTGGAAGCTATCATGTCAGCTTGTATGGAACAGAGAATTTCGGTGTGTTCCTGTGTCTAATGTTGACCCGAAAAATCAGGTCTGATTAGGTTGTAGAAAGGTTTTACTTTTTCTGCATATTCCAAAATGTATGCCCTGCCAAAATGTAAGAATCCTAAAATGGATTGTAAACCTTTCAGAGTTTTCTGAGGTTGGAGCAGCACACATGTTTAAAAAAAATTAGCTGCCAGGCTTTTTCCTTCACTTGATAGCTCATATCCCAAAAATAGGACATTGAGGTGGGCAATTTCTGATGTTTTAAAGTTAAATTTGTAGCCCACAGTGGAAAACCCCAAAATGATGATGTTCACCCTGTGCAAGTGACCCAATAACTTCTTGTCTTCCGCACAATGTGCATTTTATACTGGAAATGTTTGTGTGCATGTATTCAAATGCCTGTAGTATAAAAGTAGACTATACCAATCATTGGATTTCATTATGGGAAACAAAGGATTACTCATGGAAGAGGTGCCATGCTCATTCACACCTTGGTATTCAAGTTGATCTAAGATCTCCCGGACTTGTTTCTTTGTGTCATGGTTTCTTGGCTACTGCCTCTGTTGAGCAGGAGTAGTTTTTAATGGTATTTCACAGTGAGGTGACTTAGCATCCTACCCAACATGATTACAGTATAGTGTGGGAACTAGCGCTAACACCCACTCTTGCGAGTATGAATGTTTTAGTGACTCTGGAACGAGGTCGGAGAAAGCTGGCAAAATTACATCTTCCCCCTTTGGGCACTCCATGACGAATTCAAGCAGCAAATCTTTTTCAG
Source organism: Lissotriton vulgaris (assembly GCF_964263255.1). Taxonomy (NCBI): domain Eukaryota; kingdom Metazoa; phylum Chordata; class Amphibia; order Caudata; family Salamandridae; genus Lissotriton; species Lissotriton vulgaris. The sequence goes on along the minus strand of NC_141699.1, from coordinate 466,325,067 downwards.
CCAAAAGGATATCGTATCCATATGTCAGGTTCTCGCAAAAGAGACCTATTACTTTCCTGGGTATGTCCCCCTCCATTTGGAGCATAATTTCATATAGTCGATGCGGTGACACTTACCCATGTATCTGGTGTCTCCACCATGATATGTTCATTCAATGTTGCTGTCACCAGAAATTCCATCAGGTTCTGGGAAGCTATTGTTACTTCTGCTGCTCTGTCTAGCATCGTCAGAGCCCATACCCCGTTCAGTAGTAGAGCCCTCAGTAGCCTGGGCATTTTTTTATTTTAAGGCTAGCTACCTTCTTTTTGAATTGAGGTGTATTTTGGGATTTATCTTCTGGTATGATAGTGTAGTCTGAAGTGCGATGTGTGTCTCTTGGCTTCACTTGCTGTTCTGATCTATGTTCTGACCGTCCTTCCCTCTCTGAGTTTTTTGATAAACCCTGAAAGCAACAAGAGGAACGTGTATCAGTATCCTGATACCTGTCAGTTTTTTTTATGTTAACACAGTTTCTAAGATTGTATTTTCTTTCAGCGGGCTCCTGTTGATGACACCCACTACGTGATCATGATAAATTCTGCTTATTTTTCTTTTTGTTATCCCATTTCTTTTTAGACGAATCAGGTGCTTGCTTTGAGTTATCCTTTTCAGGATTGCTTGTTATTTGTGGTTTTCCAGGTCTAGCTCCCAAGTTATCTTTACCCAGCTAAGCATAGCTTTCTTCAATAATCTTAGGTAGACCTCGCTTCTGTTTTGCAGGAGTAACTTCCCTCAGGCATTGGTGTATAGCTACCGCTGTTGCCTCCCCTTTTATGTTACCTAACATAATTGTTGATACCTGGGAAAAATTGTCTATCAATTTCATCCCCAAGTCCGAGCAGGATCTGCCCCGTACTCATTCTGTATTTGTTTCAATACTCCTGGTAGAATTGTTATGGAGGAGGTACCATGGGTTCTGGTGTAAATGGCTGCAAAAACTGTACCCCAAGTGGTACAATGCTTTATCGGGGGAGCTATTCCCATTGGCAATCAAATTGTTAGTATTCAGTGTTTTTCTTGTGGCCCCTATGGGGACATGCAGCTTCAAGCTGTGCTATTGTCTGTGCTATTCAGAATGGCATTTGCTCATGTTTAGTGGGCAGGCAAAATGAATGATGATGGATTCAACCCAGATCTGTGACTGGGGGTGAGTGTCTGAAAAGTTTCAGTGCTCCATCCGTCATGTACTTGTGTTTGCTGAGTATCCAAGAACCCCTCAGTAAAATTTGACCACTGAATCCATTACTGGGATTACACTGGTGAATGAGCCAATGATACAACAAGGAATTTTGAAGGAGATAATGGGGAGTCCATATAACTCACCCATCATGGGCTCCCAGAAGCCTAGCAGTAAGTACCACATCATACAATATTTGAGAAACATTAACAACATTGTTTTTCCCGATTGCCCTGCGGTACTGAATCCAGCTGTGATTTTATTTCAGATTCCATGTGAATCTGAATTGTTTACTGTGCTTGGTTTGTGACAGGAGTTTTTCTTTATTTCTCTGAATTACAACAGTCAGCACCTTCTCACCTTCTAGTTTTGGCATGGTGCAGAGTTGCACGGGGTATACAGAAAGTCCCTCAATTTTTAAACAAGTCCTTAAAAAGAACCTTGAGTCCTTGATAATGGCCTGTAATTCAGTCTTAGCACAGTATATTGACGGCCTCCGGGTACCATCAGATAGACAAGACACTATTGCAGTGTTGAACCACTCTGTTGAGAATGGACATAAAGTTACCCTTGGTAAGTTGCAGTATTGTTCAGAGATAAGTTCTGTAAGCAAGAGAGAATATCTGTGATTCTGAAAATGAATCCGCCAACCACACAGAGAGAAGTTAGGATGTTTTTGGGAATGATGGGTTACTGTCGACAGTGTACTGTCGACAGTGGCTACCCAACTTTTCCCTTGAGGCCAAGCCTTTACAGAGGCTGACACACAAGGATGTGTCAGATCTGGTACCTTGGGATAATGATAGCTTGGTTGCCGTCATAGCCTTGAGAGAAAGTCTCTGTAGTGCCCCAGCACTGGGAATGCCTGGTTATAACAAAGCTTTTGCTCTTTTTTGCAGTGTCAGGGAGGGCTGCACTCTTTCAGTGCTTACTCAAATGCATGGAAATGCATTAAGACCTGGGGCTTGTTTGTCTGCTACACTTGATCCTGTAGACTGCCAGGATGCCTTAAAGTTGTAGTGCAGTAAGGGTCAGTATTGAACAGTGTGAAAGTATTGTCATGGGTCATCCCCTTACTGTATTTGTGCTCCATTCTATGAACATGTTGTTGATGCATAAATGCACTCAACACCTGATCAACAGTGAATTGACTAAGTATGAACAGATTATTCTTGCTGCTGAAAACATTTCACTTAGGAGGTCTGCTACTTTTAATACTGCAACCCTTTTGCCCCTATTCAAAATTGAAGGTGGTGATTGAGAAGGAGAATATGACTGTCTTGATGTCCCTAAACTATGCACTAAGCCAAGACCAGATACACAGGATGAGCCATTGGCTGACTCTGATCTCATATTGTTTATTGATGGGTCCTGCCAGAGAGATGCTGGAGGAACCCTAAGAGCTGACTGTGCAGTCTGTACTGTTGCAGGAGTAGTCGAAGCCTCCTGGCTTCAAGGAGTGTCATCTGTACGAGTGGCTTAATTGATCACTTTTACTGGAGTCTGTTGTGTTTCAGAACAGCTGAAAGTGATGATTTTCACTGAAAGTCAGCATGGCTTTGGTGTCGTTTGTGACTTTGGTATGCTATGGCTTTGGTCAAAGGGGGAATTTATGCCATTATCAGGATCCTCCATACGTAACAGTGCACATGTCATGAGATTGTTGGAGACATTGCAACTGTGTACCAAAATTGCAGTCATCAAATGTTCTTCCCATCGGAGGGGAGATGACTATGTGACTATTTTTCTTAATGGAACAATGGTCCCTTACTTATGAAATAACACAAAAAACTACTACATAGAGATAAAATCAGGTTTATGTCAGGAGTCCAAATGAAAATTCAAATACATTTATTGAGTAAAAATAACACATCAATAGGGTGGGAAAACAAACAGAAGAGATGTTAAAAAACTTCTAGACTCAGACATTCCTTCAAGTGACTACAATGAATACAAAATGGACATGTTACATATATTCTTGTGTACCTATGCTCACATGCAAAAAATCATATAACAACAATTAGAGTCATGGTACTATCGTCAACGATGTTTTGATCCCTTAAGTAGATGTTGGGATCATCATCAGGACATAATCGGTTATGACTCAGATAAAAATGCCTGCATTCTGCGCCAAAAATCACTATTTGGAAACGGTACATAGACAACATTTTCATGGTTCGGCACAGCTGGGAGGACACCCCTGCCGGTTTCTGTAATTGGCTGTACACAGACTGCAGTGGCCTGAAATTTACATTCACAGCAGAACAGAAATTGCTTTTTTGGATTAATTTATTTATTTGTCCTCATTTGTACAATAAACATCCCGAAGAAAATGGGGGGTCTCCCTTTCTCGCTGATCCAGTGGCCTGATAAAGAGCGAGTCCCCAATCTTCCTGTCCCATAGGGTCCAAATGGGAAAAGTTCTGGACACTCCAGCCCTAATCCCTGATACCCGTGAAATATTGCAGTATTGCTATTGGACTTCTATACCCTTTTATACCGTCCCTTGTGCCCGAAAACTACAGTTCTGATTCCATACAGCCCAAAATTCATACCTTTTATTTTGCTCCCTACTCCGGTCCAAATCCGTATCCTTTGGATCGAGTCCAACCACTGACTTCTTATAGGAGGGTACTGGGATACCCACTTAATACATATTTCACGTTTTGCTAATAAGATTAAGACAATTATTAAATTTCTCTGCTTATTTGTTATTTTAACCCTTAAACCTTCCTCATTACCAACCCAAAGCAAGATTAGACTTGTGCTTACCTCCAGATCGGTGCCCAACACTGTCAAAAGGGCCTTGCTTTTATCATGCCAAAATACCTGGAGTTGGGGGCCTTGTCGGAACAGGTGCATATCAGCAGCTACTTTCTCTCCACACTTAGGACAGCACTTCACCATTTGTTTATTGATTTTTTTAATTTTTTCATTGCCCAGTATGCCCTTGGTATCGTAAATAAATGATTTTTCCTGAGTGGAGCCGCACTGATAACATACCATAAGGTAGACATTGATACTTGCCAGAGATTCTGTATATCCCTCAAAGGCAGATCTTTTCCCCAAATCTTTATTGGTAGTGTAAGCTCTTCTTCCCCGGCAAGTATAGGCATCCAGTACCAGCATGAAAACTCTTTTTTTCTGGGTTGGGCTCTTTAGAAACTTTGCTTCAAGATCATCGTTCCCTATATCATCCTTCTCTAAAGATTTCACATACTAGCCAATTGGTAGTACTTAAATTTGGAGATACCGCCATTTGTTATAGATGGCATGTGTTCCCAATCTATTAAGGTCTTTCCTACAAGCAATTGGCCCCATCTTGTTATTCCCGCTTCTACTAACAGGCTTGAAAGTTTATAGTTCAGAAACTCAGGGGTCTCCGGGGATGCCCATATTGGGGTATAACCACTGTAGGATGGGATTTTTAGGGCTTTTATGATTTGAAACCAGAGTTTACATCTCGATAGTAGTATCTTCAGCTAAAACTATTTTAAAAATGTTGCATGACCAAACGTGTAAAGGAAAAAAACACCCTCCAACTGTGTCATAGCTTGAAGATATGGGACATATACTTGATGTTCTCGAAGCAAAGATGTCATATTTTTTAATTGGAATGCCCTACAATATTGGAGGAAATCTGAACTTGCAATTCCTCCCTGCTGTTTCCTCCTTCGGAGCATTTTCCAGGCAATTCTTGTTGCTTTAGCAACCCAAATACAACTTTTCAGATCTCCTTGTAATTTTTTCAAAGTAAACTCTTTTAAATTCCTGGAGTATTAAGTTAAACAAAAAAGTAAATTTTGGTAATAGGGACATTTTTTAAATTTTAGCTCTTCTAAAAATGATAATGGAAGCCCTGCCCCGGCTTTTAATAATTTCCTGGATTCCGTTACTGCTTTCTCAAAATGTAAATGTGCTACATCCTCAAGGTCCTTTGTCACCATGATACCCAGATATCTTATCTTCTTTTTTACTAGAGGGTTATAACTACAAGAATTTCATTCCATGATTTACGTTTTCTGCCCGTTTACTTGATAGCCTAAAATGCCCCGAATTTTTCCAGGATGTCTGATATTATTGGGAGTGAATATGACAAGCTCTTTGTAAATAACATCAAGTTGTCTGCATATAAGGCAACCTTCTTCTCCCAAACCTGAAACTCAAAAGGCAAGATTTGTTGACTAGCCCTGAATTTACTGGCTAATGGTTTGATATATAAATCAAAAAGGAGGGGGGGGGGGGGAGATGGGCAGCCCTGACATGTATCCCTGGATATGATATGAAATTTTAAATTAATGGGCTTTTAAACAATTTTAAAATGGTACTCTGCCTGCTTATGACTTGAAACTTACCTGTTCTGCCTATTCTCGCCGGTCCACGCAACAGCGTTGTTTGTGTGGAGGGAGTATACGCCTACATCCGGTTTGGGAGGTTAGCGTTTTAGCGGCCTGGCCTCCATAAAACCGGATGTGTACCAGACCGCGCAGCGGACGTGCGCTGTAGAAAGACTATAATCGGATGCACAGGGTGTGAGTGTAATCTGCTGCTGATACAATTTTAATTAATTTGCTGACACTGTGTCATTTCGGTAACAATTGAGAATCATGTGTAAATTTTAAACAAAGGGGCTTTTTAAAAATTTTAAAACAGTACTCTGCCTGCTTATGACTTGAAACTTACTTGTTCTGCCTATTCTCCCCGGTCCGCCGTGACAGCGTCGTTTGTGTGGAGGGAGTATACGCCCACATCGGGTTTGGGAGGTTAGCGTTTTAGCGGCCTGGCCTCCATAAAACCGGATGTGTACCAGACTGGGCAGCGGGCGCGCTGTACAGTGACTATAATCGGATGCACAGGGTGTGAGTGTAATCTGCTGCTGATACGATTTTAATTAATTTGCTGACACTGTAGCATTTCGGTAACAATTGAGAATCATGTGTAAATTTTAAACTAAGGGGCTTTTTAACCATTTTAAAACGGTACTCTGCCTGCTTATGACTTGAAACTTACCTGTTCTGCCTATTCTCCCCGGTCCACCGCGACAGCGTCCTTTGTTTGGAGGGAGTATAAGCCCACATCCAGTTTGGGAGGTAAGCGTTTTAGCAGCCTGGCCTCCATAAAACTGGATGTGTACCAGACTGCGCAGCGGACGCGCGCAGCGGGCGCGCCAAAGGCAAGCCCGTCTGCGCCCGTCAGCGTCCCGGTGGCGGACAGGGCAGGAATCGCTGCCGTTTTTTTTATTAAGCCATGATAATCAGATCAGGTATGATGGAGCTGAACTTAAAAGTATATGCCCCCGTATAATTTCTATAATTGTGTAGAACTAGTTGGGGATAACAGAACCATTCAGTGCAGCATGTGCAATTGGACCTGCTCTATACACTCAGTAAATAAACCCGGGCCCACGGTAAATGCGATGGAAGGAGATGTTAGGACATCAGAATTTTCCTGCTCAATGTGCAATCCTTAAACAAAAATGCTCTGCATATCCCTGACCTGATACTAGAGTCCAGGCCAGATATTTTGTTTTTAACTGAAACCTGGCTCTCAGATACCTCTAATCCTACCCTGGCAACCACAGTACCCATAGGCTACTCTATTCTGAGGAAGGACCGCAACACTGGGAAGGGCGGGGGCATTGCATGATTATTAAAAACGACATCTCGGCTAAAATTATCCCTATGGACGAAATTGATGGTGCAGAGAGTTTTGGTTTCCACTGCACGATATCCGCTCACCAATCATTGGCGGGTGTTCTTATCTATAGACCGCCGGGACATACAGGACCTTTTCTGAGGGGGATTATCAATGCTATGGCACCACTTCCCCTTAGATTTAACCAATTTCTGGCCCTAGAAGATTTTAATGTCCACATGGACAATTTAGAGAGCTCGGAGGGCATTGCACTATGTGAGGCTCTAAAGTCCCTGAACCTGCTACCCCTCTTAACCAGACCCACTCCCGAGAAGGGACACACTGGACCAAGTCTTCTCTAACACCCTTGCCCAAGCTGAGTAGCCCATTCCTCTTGTCTGGACTGATCATTTTCTGCTAAAATTTAAGATTGCTAAAATTAGGAAGCTAGCACACACCATTGAAAAGCCCCCCCTTCTCAAATTTAGAGCACTTCACAAAATAACCCTGGAGGCCCTCAGCTCTGTGCTGCGGGCGCATCCTCTCTCTAGTAGCAACAAATTAGAGCTGGACATTGCCAATTTGGAAACTGGATAAAACAAGGTGTGAAGACCTTGGCACACAAGACCTTACGCCCCCAAAGGACAACACATCGCTCTGCCCCTTGGTTTAATGAAACCCTGCGCAATTGCAAAAGTGCCTGTAAACAGTTGGAAAGGGTGTGGAGAAAAACTTTAGCAGTGATAGCAAAACACTATATAAAAAAGAATTAAAAAGTTACCATCACAAAATCTTGGTAGAAAAGAAACGTTTTTTTGCAGCTAAGATTGAGGAATCAGCCAACAAGAGCAAGGAAATTTTCAAAATTGTTAAACATTTCACATCACCCATAGCAGTAGCTTCCAAATGCGTAGCCTCGGAAGCCTGGACACATCAATTACCATATTTCTTTCACAAGAAAATAGTCGATATACAAACATCTCCCAACTCCTCCTCCTGCTCACTGGTCAACCCTCAACCTGCTTGTGCCAATCAGTCACCTTATGCTATCTTTCTCCAATTTCCCCCGATCACTTTAACGCAATCTCTTATGATTATGAAGAACTTAAAATCTGGTTCCCCTTCAGATCTCTGCCCTGCCAAAAGACTGGCGTCGGTGGCTGATGTCATCAATGCCGAGGTCAACACAGTGTTGAATTTATATCTGAGCAGTGGCCAGGTTCCAGCTATTGGGAAACAGGCCAAAATTCTGCCGTTGTTAAAAAAGCCTGCGGCAGATCCTCTAATAGTATCAAACTACAGACCCATTTCACTCCTGCCTTTCTTCGCTAAAGTTATGGAAAAGTATATGAATTCTATTACTACTGAAATCATTGATAAGCACAACTTCCTGCATACGAGTCAATCAGGATTCCGTGCCAATTTCAGCACGGAATCGTCCCTCCTTGAGATATCGGAATCCATCAAAGTGACTCTTGACTCAGGTGGGAGAGCGGCCTTAATACTGCTAGGTCTATCAGCCGCTTTTGACTCCGTGCCCCATGATAGACTCCTACAGAGACTTAGAGACTACGGAGTGGGGGGCACGGTGTTGAAATGGTTCTCCTCCTTTTTGAGAGATCGAAGGCAGGAAGTCTGGAACCCGCCTTTTTCCTCCCTTATGCCTCCTATGAAGGTGGGTGTACTCAGGGTTCAATCTTGAGTCCACTACTGTTCAATTTATACATGGCTCCCCTCACCCCCTTGGATGAAGAGGCTAGAGCCACTATTATATCCTATGCTGATGACACCCAGTTGTTGTTCATCTGTAAAAAGGGAGAAGTTTTTGATGGGGATAAAATCAAGAACTGTCTGAGAAAGGTCTTTTCCTGGTTTAGTCAGAACCAGCTCCAGTGCAATTCTGCTAAATCAGAAGTGATTCTTTTTGGAGCTCTGGACCCAGAAGTCTGGAGGCAGTGGTGCCCGTCTGATATGTCCCCCCCACAGACCTCCGTGGGAGTAGCCAAAAATTTAGGGGTCAAACTGGACAACTCACTGGACATGAAGACCCAAGTTCAATAAGTGGCTGGAACCTGCTATGGAACTCTGAAAATGCTCCGAAAATGTTTGCCTCTTCTATCTCTCTCCCATAGAAGGACGGTGGTCCAGGCCCTTATCACCGCAAGGCTGGACTACGCGAATGTCCTCTATTTGGGCCTCCCAGAATACCTACTGAGTAAACTCCAGGTTGTGCAGAATGCTGCCGCTAGAGCATTCTCATGTTGGGCCCTAGAGCCCACATTTCCCTCCATCTCAAGAACTTGCATTGGCTCCCTATTTGTCGCAGAATTCAGTTCAAAGCCCTGATTTTGGATTTTAAAGCCTTGCAGGGCGTTGGAGAAAATTACATTAGGTGAAGATTGAGCTTTTACACACCTGGTAGAGCTTTAAGATCATCTCATCAACATATGATGAGCGTGCCTAAATTTGCTCGCTCCCGTAGAGGAGGTCGCTCTTTTCAAGTACAGGTAGCACACCTATGGAATAAACTCCCAACAGCAATCAGACAATTGTCTGACATCTGGCTTTTCAGGAAATAACTTAAAACATGGTTGTGTCAGCAGTAATCTTTCCTCCTTTCCTCCGTGAGTTTGCTTCTTCTTCCTACTATTGCTCTGTTACCGCTAGCGCCGGGACACTCTATTGAGTAGCTGTGCACTTTACAAATACGCGTTAACATGACTTTTTTCCATTTAAGGTTACCATTAACCAATATTATTGCGGAAGGGTTTTTATTTATCAATTTTAAAGCCCTCCTAAACACCTCTCCTAGATCATACTGCTCCACTTCTTTATGCAGCAAAGGCCAGCTCACCCTGTCAAAAGCCTTTGCCACATTAATAGTAATTATCGACAGAGCGGACTCCCCTTGTGTTGCCATATCTATTGCCCCAAACAGCTCATGTGTTAACTCATGGATTTGCCTGCTTTTAACAAATTCTTTCTGGTCTGGGTGTACCAACTTGTCCACCATCATACCTAATCTCCCAGCTAGGATCTGTGTGAAGATCTTATAATCACTGTTTAGCAGCGTTTTAGGTCTATAGGACTCGAAACACCTTGGATCCTTTCCCATTTTTTGCAAAAGACAAATAGTTGCCTCCTCCCAATGTTTCGTTATACCAGAGCCATTTAGAAAAATTAAACTAAAGAGTTGTGTCAAAAAAGGGACAATCTCCTCTTTTAGCGACAAGTAAACCTCGTTTGGTGAAGGATGCGGGCCAACTGCTTTCCCTCTTTTTAGTTTTTATATTGCACCAATAACTTCTTTTGTTCATCTGATAGCGTTGGGGTTACCATACCCTCAAAATATACATCAATTAGTTCTTTTGTTGCACCAATATCTACTGTGTACATCTAAACTGAGTGTTCTTTGTCCTGCCACCCAAGTTGCTGGAATCTTTTTCCGAATTTGTTCAGTTTTTAGTTCCCAAGCCAAAAGCTTGCTATACTCATAGTGAGAGAGTTTACTCGCCTCCCATTTCCTCCTGACTATTTCCCCAGGATGTCAGACAGTTCTTCTTTCTTCTCTTTTATTTCGGCCTCAACCATGCTCACACCCACTGTTCCGTGTCTTTGATCTCCCAATTAATCCAACTGTTTTAGTTTAATTTCGAAAGACCTTATTTTACTCCCAGTGGACTTGCTCTTAAAAGTTGCAATGCTGATCAGCCTCCCCCTGATAACTGCATTATATGCATCCCACGTTGTTTGGCCGGATGTATCTGTTTCATTTTAACAAAAGTAATCCTTAGTTATCTCTTTCAGCTTTATCACTATATGTTGATCCAAGAGTAAAGTTCTATCTAGAGTCCACCTTGGGGATGTGCCAATCTCATCTATCCTCATTTTCAGACAAACTGCCGAATGATCCGGCAAGTGAGCTGATAGATGTTCCACTATTCAAACTTTTTTACTTCCCCTCTTCTCAACCAAAAAATTGTCAATCCTGGCGGCTTGCCCATATTTCTTATTCCTGAAAGTGAACTTATGCTCCCTTGCCCCTTTTTCTCTCCAAACATCCACCAGCCCGAAATCTTCCATGCAGCGTTTCAACCCTGCCCTCATTCGAGGTAGATTTGGCTCTATGGAGGTTTTACTGTTTGGCCACCTATCTTAGGGTCTAATCACAAATTATAATAGCCTGCTAATAATCTAATAACTGGTTATATATAGACTGCAAGGGGGCAGGATCATCTACGTTAGGGCCGCAGTAGCCTGCGATAACATATATCTTCCCTAACATTTTTGCTTTCATCACAATACATCTCCCATTGGGGTCTATATATGCTTCCACTATTGTAGCTTTAGCTGACTTCTTAAACAGGATAACCACCCCCGTGACACAACAATTCTGATTTGCACAGACATAGGCCGTTAATAAGTGTGTCCCCTGGAGGATAATCATTTCACTATCAGCCATTCTTAGCTATTCCAATATCTTCTGCCTCCTACACCAGACCCTTCGACCATTCACATCCCAAGATAGAATATTAATCGTCATTCAGATTATATTTGTTGAGACAACTCACCCTCAGATAATTTCTATATTTATTACTCACTTTAATCCACAAACTCTGAAAATGTATTTTTTATTTTTCTCCCTGTATGCTCCCATAACCTATGTGTATGTGTCAAGAAGTTGCCTGCCCCTCCATCCACCAACCCCCCCAGGAGAACAATCCCTACCTTCTCTGGGTGAAATACATTCACCCTTCGAAATCCCTCCACTTTAGCCTAGAACCTTACATATTTTGTTGCAATTTAATCTGCTTTATGAATTACTCCACTTCCTTTAGTTCTCTTATGTTGTGCATCTGATTTCTTTATAACAAAGAAAAGGATATATGATTAAATAACTACTGCCTAAACCACGAAATGCTTAACCACGAAGGCTATACAACGAGTAATCCCAAACCACTACGTTGTTATTAACGAATTCCTGAACCACGAAAATGATTTACATCATTATCTTCTGAGGGCAGGTTATTGCGGGCAACCACTTCTGATATTTCAGCACTCCTCATGTTAGTTAGTGCTTCGTCGCGCCTCATCTGCGATGGCCACGTAGTGTTAGACGTGTTCTCCAGCAACCCGGCTCGGAATCCTATCGGCTGGGGGAGGCAGAGAAAAGGTACAGGGAATACTCTGTACCGCTGACACCATCAACTCCGCCCCAGTCTCAGTTTTCTCCCCCTGGCAACAGTGCTCCAAAGCAGTGCTGATGTTCCTGCACAACAGATTGTGCGTATTACGGGATCCCAGTGCCAGAGCAGCAAGATAACATAGCCACCATATTTGCCTGTCAGCCACACCCCGGGTTACTACCATCTTTCAGTGTCCTTTTCTCTCGTTGGAATTGGATAGTGCAGCTCGGAAGAGGATATGCGTATCCAAGTGCCTGGGAGGATAGGTGAGTCTTTAGACATATTCTGAATTTCAGCTGGCTATTTCTTGTCTCGATGTATCGCTAATGACTTCCATAGATTGGAACCCCCTACATAGAGTGATCATGCACCATATCAACTCCATCAAACTGGCTAGGTCGACAATAGGAACCTGTAGAGGCTACTTGCAGGCAGGCAAGAAACAGTTTAGCAAGATAGTTCATTGAACGGCCATAAATATGGAAAGGCGTTTCATTATACTTACAATAGTGCCATCTATTGGCCATTCACAAGGTCGGTATTTTCGTGGTTTAGGAAAGTCGTGGTTCATGCGAGTCGTTGTTAAGGATGTTGAGGTAAACAGATTGCTCGTTGTTTAGGAATCGTTGTTCAGGTCAGTCGTTTTTCAAGATTCGTTACTAAGGCTGTTTCCCCAAAGAAATGTCTTTGGGTCAGTAAGAAAATAAGGGTTCCACTGTGTGACGGACCACACTTTCTCCTGGGTTATAGAGAGCCCAGATGATGAATAGGGCGGTACCGTGTGGGAATTGATGGGCACTTTTTCCCAATTTAGGAATTGAGTGTTGTTTGCTGCAAACTTTGCACTAATTGCTTATTTGGTCTTCTTTAGTTGTGCCACACTCCAGTACACACAGTGGAACCCTAATTTTCTTACTGACCCACGGACATTTCTTTGTTATAAATATGTAGTATTAGGGCACGTGTCTGTTTGGGCCGTTAATCTAGCCTTTGGACCCTTTCCCAAAACGTTAGTTTATTGTGCATCTGATTTCTCCACATAATCCTCAAAGAGGCTGAGAAGCACATTAGTGCTGTTGCCCTGAGTGATTATAGCTCTTGAATGTGTTGACCAAATTCCCAATTGTCAATCTTGTGTGACCTTGGAAATGTCTGAGCGAATCCTGAATGACCGATCCCCTCTATTGTATATACCAGCTTTAAGTGCTTCAATCAGAATCTTCCCTTTTAAAGAGTAGCTCTGGAAGTTAATTAGAATTCTTCACAGGTTCTTTCATACCCCAGCTTTTCTAAGTGGATCCCGGTGATCCTTCTGAATGTCTCTTTCCAGTGATGATGTCTTCAAACCAAGGATAAACTCATTTAGTAGTCCCATTACAAAACTTGTGACGTCTTCTCCTTCCTTTCTCTCTGGGATGTTTAACAATCTTAAATTGTTTCTTCATGCATTGTTCTCCAGGGATTCGATTTTGTCCCTAAGGTCCTTCTCACGCATCTTCATAGCCTGTATTTCTCCACGATTTACGTCCACTTCTTTGACTAAATCCGCTAGTGTGGCTCGCAGTATTGCCACACTACTCATCAAGGTGTTCATTTTCTCCTCTAGAGCTTCACATGTCCCCTGAATCTTGCCCTGATTTTTCTAAGAAGTTTCAAAGTTCGTTCTCATCTCTTAAATCATAGATTCTATGAATTTTTTCAACCCGCGATGTGTTGCTGCACGCATGGGATTTTGCAGCTCTACCTCAGATCCTGCGCACAGGTTTTCTTGGCTTTGACCATAATTTTGTGTTCTCTGAGACTCAGAGGTTGGTACTTCCTCAGTGTCATTCATTGTTAGTACTTGAAATGTATTACTGGTTGTGATACCTTCTCCTACTATGCTCTCTCCCTTCATTAACATTTCTGTTGTGTCTTTGGGCTTCATCGCTTCATTCACAACGAAGTCCAATGGTGGTAGTTTGGCCTGGAATTTAAAAAAGGATCGAAATGAGGGGGTGATTTTTAATTTGTACCTATATTTCTTCCTCAAGATGACAAGGGTAGTGGTGGGTCAGGATATTTAGCTTGCTTTCCACTATGATTTTGCGAGGTAAAGACCAGCACTTGGTTTTTGTTAGGGGTTGGGAGAGTCTGGATGCCTGAGTTTCTTGTTCTCAAACAATAGCTTATCCTGTGCTTCCCACTAGCTTCCTGCAGCTATAAGTCTGGGGTCACAAGTTTCTTCCCTTTCACCACATTTTTAAGGCTGTCCCCTCCCTCCCTTACTTGAGGCTACAGGGGCTTGTGCTCTCTTCCTACCTCCTCGTGCACTTACCGGAGTCATGCGTGCTAACGCCGCGCTTCTCTGCTTTTTCTGTGCCTCCTCGACTCCTTTCTTCTGCTGCCAGCAGGATTCTAAACCGGCTCCTACACCACCTGCTATGCCCCGGAAAAAGATCCCGCCCGTGGACCCCGTCTTTGCTTTGCACTTGCGGCTGCTTCCGCCCACAACAATCTGCAGGACTCCAGCAGCTCACCGCACACCATGACCGCTGCGTCTCCTAAACTCCCAACATGCGGCTTTGCTCTAAAGATAAGGTATAGTTCCCAATTTTTTATTTTTTTTTAGAGAATCCTCCCTAGATGGTTAGAGTTATAGCGTGAGTGGAGTCGAATATTGTGGCCGGCATCGCTACATCCTTACTCGATAAAGTGGGTGGAAGCTCCCAACTGGACCTCCGTTAGCCGGCTGCCATGTTCTCCTTCTTTTTTAGATTTATTGATAAAGACCTCTGAGGGTGACCTTTTCACATCATTGTATCAAAAAACTATAGGGAGAAATACCCTCCTCTCCTACACAAGTCATTCTCTTAGAGCCCTAAGGGATACGTTAACAGTCTCCCAGTACCACCGGCGAAGGAGAAATGGTTTACTAGCTAGGGGATACCCACATAAATTGGTGAGACAATCCATGAAAAGGGCATGGTTGTGCTCAAGAGATGTAACCCTGATTCCAAAGACTAAAAAAGACAATGACTGCCTCATATGTGTCACAGCATTCTCCCTCATTTCCAAACTAGTTCAAGAAATTTGTTTTGAAACATTGGTAAGTCCTTAATGCCGGTGAACTTAAACTTGAACGCCCCCTATTTGCATTCCCCATGAGCAGGAATATCAAAAATAATCTGGTCAGGGCCAGCCTCCCACCCAAAAAGACAGCCGAAACTCTTACCGGAAGGAATTTATACATGGTAATATTAAAATTACTCTTATAATAATAATAATGGCTTTTATAAAGCGCATGGTTACGCCATCTCGGTGTGTCCCCGTGCTGTAGTGAGAGAGGAAGGAGGCAGCCCATCCTGTGTTACAACGGCGGCTGCGGGATCAACTAGCGAATAAATGGGGTTTAAGCCCCTTTCTGAACTTAGCTTCAGAGGTCTCCAACCGGAGTTTCAGCATGAGTTTATTCCAGTTCTGAGCTGCCAGGACCCGGAAGGATCTGCCCCCCATTATGGCTTTCTTTACCCTCGGTACTGTTAGCAGACCAGTCCCACTTGATCTCGAGGACCTCCCTGATACATAGCTGGTAACAAGATCCCTCAGGTAGGCGGGACCAGCTCCCTTGATAATGCGATGGCAAGTGCAAAGTGCTTTAAACATTACTCTTTTCCTTACTGGGAGCCAGTGCAAAGTATGGAGGGCTCTTTTAGAGGCAGCCCTCCTTGGCCGCATGAGAATAAGTCGTGCAGCAGCATTCTGCATAACCCGCAGTCTACTGAGACATTTAGCAGTTTCACCCAGATAGAGTATGTTGCCATAATCCATACGAGATGTTATAAGGGCATGTACCAGCGTCTTTCATGCCTCTATCGGCAGGAGATCCATTGTTTTGCGTAGTCTTTTTAGGACTCCAAAACATTTCCCCACTACGTGCCTGGTGTGCACTTCATAGGAAAGAGTGGGGTCTAGCCATACCCCAAGGTTTTTCACCTGGGTACATGGTATAGGTGTCGGGCCCATACTAGGAGGCCACTACGCCGATGTCCAACCCGCCAGATCACCCCCTACCACAAGCAGCTCAGTCTTATTACCATTTAGTTTCAGGCAGTTCTTAGCCATCCAGGAGGCAAGCTCCTGCATGCATGCCCTGAAATTAGAGGCTGCCACGTCAGGTGCCCGAACAGGGAGATCACCAGCTGGGTGTCGTCAGCGTAAGAGACAAACTCCACAACAAAACCCTGTGCTATTTCCGCCAGTGGTGTTACATACAGGTTAAACAGGGTAGGGCTCAGTGCAGAGCCCTGAGGCACACCCTTCTCAAGTTTAAAATCCTTGGAGTAGTGTGCTCCCTGTCTAACCTGAAAGCTGCGTTCAGTCAGGAAGGACTTCAGCCATTTCAGGGCCGGGCCCGAGACACCACCCTTGTTCAGGCACTGTAGCAAGGTGTAATGGGCTACAGTGTCGAAGGCGGCACTCAGATCTAGCATAATCAGAGCCATAGTGTGCCCTGCATCGGCCCCCTTCCTGATGGACTCTGTTGCAAGCAGGAATGCAGTCTCCGTGAAGTAACCAGCGCGAAAGCCCGATTGAGACGGATGTAGGAGACTAGAGCCCTCAATATAAGTCATGAGCTGTTGGTTTGCCACCTTTTCAGCTACCTTAGCTAGAAAAGGCAAAAGCGAGATAGGCCTGAGATTCTCCAGTATGTCCTCTCTGATGTTAGGCTTCTTCTGGAGTGGTAGAACAACAGCTCTTTTCCAGCTCATTGGCACCGTATGCAATGTAAGCGAGACTTCCAGAACATGCTTAATGTAAGGTTCAAGTATCTCCATACTCTCGCCCAGCAATTTAGGTGAGGCGCGATCTCTCGGAGAGCCAGACTTAATGCTGAGACAAATTTTACTGAGCTTCTCCTAAGGAGGGATGGTAAAATTGGTCAGTATCTAACCTGTCACAGCTTCATCTGCTATCTCCTCGAATTTCAAACCCCTCCTTACCATCCCAGATAAGGATGAGTAGATTTTCTCCACTTTTTCCGAGAAATAGCTCGCAACCCGATTGCAAGACTCCACTGAGCCTTCTATTGGGGTGGCCCTGGTTGAAATGGAGGAAATCTCTTAATAGACTTGAAAGTGCTCTTTAGCAGAGTTCTCTGCTGTCCCAATTCTCACCTGATAATAGGTGGCTTTAGCCCACCTAATAAGACCATAGTATTTTTTCTGTGCCACCTTATACTTTGATCTATCTTGACATAGGAGTCCCATTCTCCACTGCCTTTCCAAGTGCTTACATTCAGCTCTTGCATCCTGTAGAGCTGAGGTAAACCAGGGTGCAGATTTATGAGCCCTCCCCATCGATTTACTCTGGAGTAATGGGGCCACCTTATTAAGAGCATTAGCTATCCACCTTTCTAGATTAAGGCAGGCGGTTTCGCTATCTGAGCCCCCAGGGGGCCCTCCCTGAGTCAAAGCCTTGTTAAAGTCCTCTCGCACGAACTGTTTCCATTTTCTGCGTTGAGGTATGCAGGTAACTTTTCCCTGCATTTCCGTTTCTGGCACTTCTCAAATTGTAACCCTGTAAATGTTGTCTATGCTATCACTTGCCCGTGCAATCAAGTTTACATTGACCAAACAACACAGAAGGTGAGCATCCAGGTTTGCTAATATAGGAGCCAAATTCAATGTAATATTACCAATGCACCATTGGTGGACCACTTCGCAGAGAAAAGACACACAGAGTAACCTACAATGGCACGTGATCACCGCTGTGAAGCCCCCTCTGAATGACGCAGACATCACTTCAATGCTGAACAAAGAAGAACTCAAATGAATACTCTGCACCAACTGTTTACATACTGGTCTGAGCCGGATTGAGTGCTGGACTGCACTGATGTAATGCTCCATAAGTTGTTTTACTCTCTGCTCTCTGCTACCTGTATACATGTAAATTCCTTTAAACGTCATAATATGATATGATGTGCTGTAATAAACGCCCACATCATCTCTACATAAGGGACACTTCTAGAGTTAACTTTCTGCAACAAGGCAAAATGCCTATGTACAATGTGGTAATAATTGTACTTATGTATCTCTGCTTGCAACTTCCTGCATTTATTATAACTAGCCCTTATTTTATTATTGTTAACACCTTCGGCGCTCATGATGAGCTCAGCTCATCATGAGGCGCAGTAGAGCTGTGCTCATGACGAGCTGAGCTCGTCATAATTGCTGTGGAATGCCCACGCGGGTATAATTCTCCTGCTGTGCTCGGCATTCCATTAAACGGGCGTGGTCATGATGAGCTCAGCTCATCATGAGCACAGCGCCACCATGCTGCATGACGAGCCGTGCGCGTCACCCTCCCCCCCGCGTCGCGGGGGGAATTTTCCCCGCGGCGAACGGATTAATTATTTCTTTTTTCATCTTGTTGCATTCCATGACAGGGTTAAATTAATAATCTTTGGAAATATTCAGTTCCTTGGACACACTCATGTTCCCTTTTGATTGTTCAGTTCTTACGGTCCTAATTGAATGTGCTGGCTCCAATACAATGATGATTTTCCATTGCGATGTATATATATTGTCAGTAATATGTTGGTCATATTTTATATTGCAAGCCATGCAATCTATTGTGGCTCTTTCTGTGTCCCTCTCTATCGCAGTGTCAAACAGGATATCAAATTGAGATAGATATGCACCATTCCAATATGGCCGCCATACGCCCTGGTCATGCCTTATTTTCCCTTCTTGCCTCTTTAACTATTCTACACGCATGCACAGTGTTCCCACTTTATGAGACGCTAGACCCTGCCTGCACTTCCACCCAATTCCTGCGATAACACTCACTTCACATCACGCCTCCATTCAGTAAGTCGAGCTTTTGCTCTCCATTGGTAGTGCTCACTATGTGGCGTCCTCACTTGTTGCTTTTTGTCTGGTTTATATACTGCCATGTTTACTTTTTAGGTTGGCTTCTACCATATCCGGGTGCCTTTTTTGGGCTAGCATGTCAGGTACAGCACAAATACTGACACTTACTTACGGGCCAATTTACATATAGGTTCACTGTTAACCCTTTTCCCCCTTTATTTGCAGTTCACTCCCTCCACCTAGCTGCTAGCATGCTTAAGCTACTTTCCCTGATGTGTCACCCTACTCAGATTGGTTTCTTCCCCCTTGTGGTACCGTTCCATGAATCTGTAATTGCTTACAAACTCATGTATTCTTTCTTGCCATTTAGACCCTATTGGGCTTGCAATGGAAATTACAAGGGCTCCCGCCCTTCCAATCCTTCAAGACCATCTCTGATGTTTTTTTCTGTCAGTTGATCTGTTAATTCTTTTATTCACTTCACCCTTGCCTTATATAAATGTGTTCCCCACTTTGTCATTTCTTCGCTGGCATTCTATTGTGCGCCGTCACCGCCACACATGTCGTAGGTTGTTTTGATAGACCATGTTTGACAGCCCGTGTATGGACGCATGATAACAACTTGCCAACTTATGCATGGCTTATTCATGGCTGATTAGATTATCTGAATAGTGATAGGGTCACTAATTGGCTTAACATTTCCCCTTTCCCCTTCCCTTCTTCCTGTGCTCTCCTTCTCTTTCTCGTCTCTAGCAGGCATTATTGTCTCAGGCATAATCACTCATGTCCTGTTGATGAGCCCTACATATACTTAAGGGATTGATATAATGTCGACCATAGTACCATTGCTCTAATTGTTGTTATATAACTGTGCACATGAGCATAGTACTCAATAATATATGTTCCCTCTAATTATTTTCCCCCGTGTGCGGCAGAGTAAGGTCTCTGTGCACTGCAGCCAAGGCTATGTGCGCCAAGAAACCGACCGCGCATGTAGACCAGGGCTTTGAGTGGGATGAAAAAACTAGGGGGTCTCTCAAAGGGGTGTAACCGATGTAATTAAGGGTGTGGCTTAAAAGCAATTAAGCTAAAAATATGTGCATCGCATAGTGTGACACTCGACTGATAATTTGCTGCTTCTGTCATTTAGATGTGATTGCCTTATCGTAAACTGAGAAACTTCACACACTGCCTGATGGTAACATACCACTAAATCTTCTGGGCAAAGCATCCGAGCTACGTTATGCACCATTATACCGAAATTTGTCAAACGCTGAATTTATTTAAACACAGAATCGAAAGTCTCCAACTGGGGAGTTAGGCCCAGAGCCACAGGGAAAAACATAGGATTCGTTTAGGCATGAGCAAGAACTCACAGCAAATTAAATTGAAATAGTGAATACTAACTTCAACAGTTCGGATCCAGACTCAAGGATGTGTGTATGTTTGTAACTTGAAGCAACCTAGAAGGAAGGGTGTGACTACAGGAGCAGTGACCGAAAGTAAGAGAGTGAGAGATGGACAGGGAAGGATGGGAGTGAGGAAGGGAATGAATGGTGGGAGAGAGGAAAGTAATGAATTGTGAGAGTGAGGAAAGGAATGAAGGGTAGAAGGGAATAAAGGGTAGAAGGGAATAAAGGGTGGAAGGGAATAAAGGGTGGAAGGGAATGAAGAGTGGAAGGAATGAAGGGTGGAAGGAATGAAGGGTGAAATGGAATAAAGGTTGAAAGGTAATAAAGGGTGGAAGGAATGAAGGGTGGAAGTGAATAAAGGGTAGAAGGTATGAAGAGTGGAAGGAATAGAGGGTACAAGGGAATAAAATATGGGAGTGAGGAAGAGAATGAAGAGTGGGAAAGGGCTGAAGGATGGGAGACAAGGGTAAAAACGGAAGTACAGGAGAAAGGAAGGTGCAGAAGAGAAAAAGAAAGAGTGGACGAAGAGAAGGTAAACAGTGGGAGACATGATGGCAAAGTGGAGGGACAGAGACAACAAAAGGGAATGTAAGTAGTTTACCTCTTTACCTGTTTCTGCGACTGTGATGCTTTGGATGTGGTGCACTGTTGATTCTGAATGAGGCCAACAACCTCTCCATGGAATGTGTCAGATGGGATGGAGGCGCGCAAACAAAGGGCACCCAGTTTGTCAAGCTGCAACACCCACTCCCCCCCACCCCATTCCTTCTTCGTCCGTTTTGTCTGACAGTGTTACTTTTATATGGGCTACTTCTGCAATGAGCCTCCCGGCCAAACCTGGCGCCCCCTGTTGTTGGCTCAAAAGACTTGTAGACCGGGTTCACCTGCCGCACCAAATGTAGCTCTGCACAAAACCCGGCACCTCAAGGACAAGGGCAGTCACTGTGCCCCCTCCGGTTGCGACAGTTAGGGAGCAGGGACACGCTCGCGGCCCCCTCGGCAAGACAGGGAGGCCCAATGGCCTGAAACGGGAGCATATAGGCAGACCCCCTGGGCAGGTACGCAGCCTGCCAGCCATCGTCACGGAAATGGACAGGCACTCTGCCCCTTATGGTTACAAAAGCCCACAAACAGCCTGCAACCCATTAAGAGCCACTTGCTATGGAATGTGTACTCGCAAATCAGGAAATTCACAATTTTTCCCATCACCGCCACTTTTAAAACGCGAGCGGCGGCCGCGTGAAAAACTGTAATTTCCTGCTCTCCTGGGATGTGTGCGAGCTTCACTGAGGACTCTGCACGCTCGGGTCACTAAGGTGCGCGTGCGCGCACCTTAGAGAGAATATTGTCTGTGACATGACAGTTATGTTTTCATTGTAGTCACCTGAAGGAATGTCTGAGCTTATGAAGTTTTTTTAACTTCTCTTCTGTTTGTTTTCCCACCCTATTGATGTGTTATTTGTACTCAATAAATGTATTTGAATTTCTATTTGGACACCTGACATAGCCCTCATTGTATCTGAATTTAGTCATTTTCTTGTCTTATTTTGTAAGTAAGGGACCCTCGTTCCTTTAAAAATGCTTCTACCTACAGTCCCTTAATACACCTGGGTTTCCCTTGTCTTTGTAAATATGTGACACTTGGCAACCAATATGCTGATAAGGTTGCATTATATTGTGCCCATGGTGCGTGATTACGATGTCGGGTGGACTTGTGTCCCCCCGATACCGTCTCATAAACAGGACTGACCGTCATCAAGTCAAGGGTCCCACCTGCCTCATTATAGGATGCGCCTCATTGCCCATAAAAGGGTTGGGCCGACGCACCAGTGGTGGGCAGCTGTTTCTTCTCACTGGCCACTTTTTTGGCAACACCTTTCTTTGGCCATCTTGAAGCTGTCAGATGGCAGTGGCACTTAGTTGCACAAGCAGAGGAGATCGGAGGCATGACATCACGTTGTTGTGTGGTCCCACGTCACATGTACAGACTTTCTGTCTGGTGGTATTGTGGGTAATGTCTCTTCTCTCGTGCACCTAAAAGCAAAGTAGCAAAAAAGAATATTAGTGTAACATGCCATTATTGCAGTTTGAATTAGTACAGAAAAAGACAATAAAGTTTAGGGTGGTTACTTAAGTTATAAATAAATGATTTGCAACAATACAGTGTTTCCATTCCAAAGTCAAACCACACCAACATAACATAATATTTCATTTACAATCAGCAAGGATACTTAACAACAACATACAGAAGGAACTGTTTGCATCATGTGCATCATTTAGGGAGACACATTTAGCACTCAGGGAGGTGCAGGTGGAAATGGAATACTCCTTAGAAAATGAATGCTGTTGTGTGGCTGTGCACTTCTGGCAGGCAGGGGATTAACACATGGTGTTTTTTTTCAAAAAGACAATATTTTTTATAAAGCATTGAAAAAATGAAAAATTAGGAAAGAATTTTGACAAAATAAAATAACAATTAAAATAAATAATTGTAATGTACTGGGGACTATAAGAACTCCACTGGAGCTTGGAAGGTAAGAAGGTGCAGATGAGAAATGTAAAAAGGCATATAACATAAAAGACTGTTCATAATCATACTATACAATACATTAATTAAGAGTGACTATGCATGAAGTATAATATTAAACTGATATCAGGGAAAGTATGACAACAAACACTTACAAAAAAGCTGAGGCCTCTCCTATCAATTTCCATAGAAAATGGCTTTGAAAACATGAAAAAATAGTGGCTGCACAAAATGGCCACTGGCCACATGGTCAATCAACAAAGATCACATGCAGGCCTATGGCAAAAAGCTCACTGGCTGGCTACAGAAAATAGCCACTGACCACATGGTCAAACCACAACAACTGGCAAGGAGGCATTGCCACAACAAAGAACACATGAAGGCCTATGGCAAATGCACCCTGGCTGGCTAGACAAAGTAGCCACAGACACATGGTTAAACAGAAACAACCAGCAAGGAGGCATGGCAACAACAAGGAACACATGCAGGCCTTTGGCAAAAGCACACTGGCTTACTACAAAAAATGGCCAACCGCCACATGGTCAAACAACAGCAACCAGCAAGGAGGCATGGCGCAATAAAGAACCCATGCATGCCTATGGCGAAAGCACACTGGCTGGCTACACACAATGGCCACCCGCAACATGGTCATTCAACAACACTAAGCAAGGGGGCATTTCCACAACAAAGAACACATGCAGGCCTATGGCAAAAGCATACTGGCTGGCTACACTAAATATCCACCGGCCACATGGGCAAACAACAACAGCAAACAAGAAGACATGGACAACAAAGAACACATGCAGGCCTATGGCAAAATGTACACTAGCTGGCTACACAAAATGGCCACCAACCACATGGTCAAACAACAAGTGAGGAGACAAAGAAAACAAAGAACACTTGCATGTCTATGGATACTGAGTATAAAAAATAGCCCCTGGCCAAATGGCATGGGAAACAAAGACACATGGTAGCCTATGGCAAGCACAGTCATACACTGGCCAGACAAAGGAGGCATGTAACAGTGAAGAAAACAGTATTAATTCACAATGGCAAAAACGAAAATTAACTGAGCTGTAAAATTTACAACAGCACACATCCTCCAAAGGTATCAAATATGTATTGCCCCACCTATACACTTTTACCACATTTTAAAATGTATTCCAATGCCATTCCTGGCCAAAATAATTTTTAAATCCAACAGGTTCTGCAGAAACAGTTGTTTTATGCTCCCATGACTAGTGCTGGGTCTACTAGTTGTGTTACCCATTGGCAGACAAGGACACATAGTAAAATAAATGAATATTGCTAGTTTTATAAAAAAAAAATAGAGAAAATCTGCTGAACTGTGCAACATTTTTCCTTTACAAAAGAAGAGAAATGAAATGCAAAAAAAACTAGGCCTCTACTGAAACTACAGTCCTCCCATGACATAAAATTTAAAAAAATCGGATAGAAGTACAAATAAATCCTGGTGAATGCCCTTTATCAAACAAACAACACCCTTAGACAACAGCTTTGAATTTACTTGTGATATCACAAAAATAAAGACCCTAAATGAAATGACATATATGTAGGAGACAAAGAAAGTGATTCTTCCAGCTCCAAATCCAAATGAAAAGAGACCAGGAGATGGACAAAGCGCTGGGAGGAGTCTGCTGGATAGGAACAGGAATTTGTAATCTCTGGGGCACCTACTCCTTGTGGGTAAAAAAAGTAAAATAAAAAAAGGCTTCTTGCACTAACAAACAGCTTGAACGGTCCATTAGAGAAGAATATTGTTGAAGAGAATACCACTCTCAACTGACCTGAACTGACGAGGTGATTTGTTTGCTCTTCCAGGGATATGCCTCCAGCTGCCTTCAGCCCGCCTGCATAACAGCTCGCCGGACCCGCTGCGCGGGTCCCGCTTCGCGGGTGGGGAATCTGATTACAGCCGACCTGGAGCTGAGTATTCAAGGCTGATAAGGGCAGGACCAACAGCAGGGCTGCGAGCGGTGCCCCAGGGACTCGATTTCCCAAGAGTCCCTGCAGGATAACATTACTAGCACCTGGCCCGCTCTCCCTGCTTGCCATGCCCCCGCCTAACTCTTCTCCTTCATAATAGACATAGCTGACCGCTGCGCGGGAGCGTCCTGGGAGAAGCCCGGGACAAGGGCGGGACCGTCTGTGGCCGTCTAGGGGCTGAAGGAGGCTGGGCTGGGCCTGGTCCCTATCATTTATCTTTTGGGAAAATTGCCTATTGCTGTTTAAAAGTTTGTTGTATTTTGGGGTGCCCTTAGTGTCTAGGATGCCTATAGACATGTCTAGCTCTCTACCTTCTAGTGTTGGGGTCTCTATTCTTGGTCCCCTTGACAAATATTTTTCAAGGGCAACCAAAGAAATTGACAAAGAACTTCTGTTAGCGGAGAGACGTGCAGAGCGCCACCGCTCCATAGAATTACTCAAAAAGAAACCATTGATTACTCCCCAAAACTCACCCATCACTCAAGATCTGGGTAGCACTTGTAAGTTGGAAACAGATGCTGAGTTATTTAGCACTGACCATATCCCCCTTATTTTTCAAGATCATAGTACAACCCCTGTACATTCTGATATCCTCATCGATGGTAATATAAATAGCCCTCCTATTGATTCCAATAGTCTTATTGATTTAAACTCTCCAGTTGCCCAGAATCTTGTCTCGCAACTTCACTTCACTTTTTCTACTCATTCAATCGACATTATTGCACCTACAGAGACAATTCCACCACATACTGTTAGCAAGACCAAAGGCAACCCTAAGAATCCACGGAGGGCACTTCACTCTCCACCAAGGAAAAGAAGGAGAAAAGGCGGGGTAAAAAGAAAAGGGGAAAAATCTTTGAGTGCTACACCTCCTCTGGCAGGCCCCAAAATTAAACCATCTGGCCCACCAGCGAGGGATGTTTTAACAGGTACCCAACTACCACCAATCCCAGGAGAATTAACAACGTCTAATAAAGAGTCAATGGAATTGTTTGAACAGCTACTAAAATCTTATATGCTCCCACTCATAGAGAGAGTTAGAATTTTAGGGGAAAAAATGGATTGCCTCTTGGCAGCTGTTTGCCCGAGCACAAATCCTGACCCTGTGTAACCCAAGGATCAGCCCCGACCAAATCGCCAGCTAAGCTCAAAAATACCGAATCTAAGCAGACCACAGAAAGAGAATGAAAACCTAACATCTAATAGTAAAATTGCTCCCCAATCACTACCAAGCCGTCGGCTGTACATAACCCAGTTAAAGGGAAGCAATTGCTGGTCCCTAAAAAACCGCCCCTTTCCACAAATAAACCAACTATGATTCCGGGGGCAGCTAAAACCCAAAGAGCAAATTTAAATCGTAGGACTACAGTGGATTTACCCCCAGAGTCAGATAACTTCGTGATCCTTTTAACAGGTGTCCCAATTATTTCTAATGGAAATACTGAATACAATGACAATCTTAAAAATAAAGTCATTTTTTGGTTGCGAACCAACAGACCCCTCCCCTCTCATTTAAACGGAGATATAATCTCCGTAAGATGATGCAATTGGGTGGGACCCAGACCGAAAGATATTGAGGGGGATGTTGTGATCGTAAACCTTAAGGATCACAGAGTAGTCACATACATTAGCGACTGGTTTCCAGGGAAAAGTGAAGGGGGAGTTTCAACCCGAAACCTGAGTTACTTTTATCCAGAGGCCTTGTTTATACCCTCTAATTATCCCAGAACCTGTAGAAATCCTAATCCTCTGAATTTGGCTTATTGTACACCACATTTTCCTCGTCCTGCCAAAAACTTAAATAACCTTTTTCCCCTTTCTTCTCGCCAACGCCCCCCTAGACATTTCCCTTTATCTAATAACTTTACAAACCCTACCAATTTTAACGAGTACTGGAACATTCCGTTGTATAACTTATATGAACCCCTTTCGGGGCTGGACTCAAATGAATGACTTGATCTGCCACTTCCTGATACAGAGGTCATTCAAGATTTCATGGGTATTTTTGCTACTCCAGACATAGTACCCTCTTATGATGAAGCACAGAATGTAATGACATGTCAGATAGGGAATGTGAAGTCTGATCTTTCTGGGGGGGATTGGGGTGCAAGTTTGGAAGCAGATAAGGCTGAGGTCCAGGATGCATTGGCATCTCAGGTTGGAAAAGAGGAGTTTAGCATATATAGAGGGATTCAAGTTAGAAGCCCGGAAACCGAGATGGCTGTCTTGGAGATGGTGAAATTAATAACATCTGTCCCCATCCTAGAAGGGATGATGTACCTTTAGAGGTTATTCTAAGTCAGAGGGAGGGTGACCCTTTACCATCTAGCATGAATGTCTCCGCAGGGGTGAGCTTGGCTAGTCACCCAACACCATTGAAACTTATTTCGTGGAACTTAGCTGGTCTATGTAGTAAGCTTCAAATCGAGGAGTGGGTAGAGCTGGTGAGTAGCCAGGACATTCTAATTTTTCAAGAGACCTGGGCAACTGACCCTATTTTCCACCCTGGGTTTCTTAATTTTCACAAACCAGCTCATAGGACAGGAGTGGGTAGACCGTCAGGGGGTCTATGTGTCTGGCTAAGACAGTCATTGGATTATCATATCACAGAGGTGCCCACTACAAATCTTGATATCCTTGTGCTCAAGCTTTCAAATCCTGGCTCCCAGGTGATAGTTATTATAAATGTCTATGCTCGGGGTATTCCGGGTGGACGTAGCCCAACTGGTATATTTAACGATCTTGAGCTTATTTTTAACCAAATTGGAAGGGAATCTTTTGTTATTTTGGCAGGCGACCTAAGTTGCACCTTTGAGCCATATTCTGGAAGAGAGATGGACTTCCAGGTAGAAGAGGACAAACTTTGGAAGAGTCCATCCCTAGAACTATTACCCATTAAGAAAGGGACAGAAGCAGCACTCCACTGGTTGGGGTTCTGCCTTGAATGGGGACTGAGAGCTGTGAATGGGCGAACCCCATCAGACAAACAAGGGAAGCATACCTTCGATAATGGCCATAGGACGAGTAGAATCGAGTAGGATCGACAACATTCTTATTAGGGCAGAGTGCTGGTCCTCTCTGGTGGACTTGATGGTGGTGGATCGCCATGAGAGTGACCACAACCCTTTGGCACTCAGCCTAGCTCTCGATAGTAACTATCGGTTGGGAGCCCCTCATAAATGTGTCACGGCAGATGTGTTCTTGGAGAACGACAGAAGAAGGGTACAGTGGTGTAGGGTAGCAGAGGAGCCCGCCACCCTAAGTATAATCTCACGGAAAGTCGTGGAGGCTTCGGTTCTATGGAGAATACAACCGACCCAGTTGATATTTGTGGGCTACACGATAATCTTTTTAACTTTTTGAAATCGCTTTTTTTAATTTCAAATAAATCTGGAAAAAAAACCCGAACATCATTGGGTGGGGGCAAGTGGTATAATCGACTGTGTCGCAAAGCCCATATTGACCTACTTGTAGCACTTAAGTTGCGCGATAGTGCCGCTATACGGAAGGGTAGACAGGAATATAAAAGTGCCAGAAAGAGGCCAAATCAGCTTGGGACGACAAATACTGGCAGGACCTCTATGAGGCGAGTTTATCCTCTAACCAATAGAGGTTCTGGCATGTTCTTAAGTGGGGAAATTCCTATGAGTCTCAACTCCCCTCCAATCATGTAGCTGAAGAAGGATGGGTTGCATACTTTGGGGCACAGTTTAGCAACTCAGGTCCTCTAGTAGCCCCCGTTGCAAGTATACAGTGGGCCCTTTAAGAACTCTGGGCTCAGACCCCCTCTTTGATCGTTTAGAAGTAGAGCTGGCTCTAAGCCAGACCAAAGGGGGAAAGCTCCCGGCATAGACTGCATTCCCTCAGATCTTTTCAAATCAGATCAGGCAGCTTGGGTCCCTTATATATTGAAGGTAGCTAATGCCATGGCAGGTGGTGCCCCGATACCCGACTCTTGGCAGGGGGCGGAAATCCTTCCAATATTCAAAAAGGGGGATCGCTCCCTGCCTGCAAACTACCGTCCAATTAGCCTTATTGACGCCATCCAAAAGATCATCTCTCGGATGGTTTAAGATCACAGCATAGATGGACGAAATGTCAATACTATCACCATTACAGGCTGGCTTCAGGCCCCGCGTAAGTACAATAGACCAGATTCTAGGATTTCTATTAATCTATTGGAAGGTGGTGGCCTTAAGTGGAGGTGTGATCTATGCGGCCTTTGTGGACCTAAAGTCCGCCTTCGACTTGGTCCCAATAACCAAACTATGGGAGGCTCTGATACAAATGGGACTGCCAAAGGACCTGTTGGACATAATTATAAGACTTCATGAGAAGAATTATGCTCAGGTTCGATGGGGTATGCAGGGCCAAGTCACCAAAAAGTTTCCAGTGACACGAGGAGTCCGTCAAGGATGTGTCCTTGCCCCTACCCTTTTTCTTATATTTATTAATAGAGTTGTTGCATACTTTTCGGATACTCCTACAGATGCTCCTAGCTTGGGCGGTATGAAGGTTCCACTTCTTATTTTCGCGGACGACACGCTTTTACTTTCAAAAATACAAAAGGGACTACAACTGGCACTTACCAAATTTGTAGAATTCTGTGACGCCAATGATTTGCAGATCAACACAAGTAAAACCAAGTTGATGGTTTTTACTAAAAATAGACCAAGACTAGGCCAAGTTAGTCTTAATGGCGTAAATTTGGAACAGGTAAATGAGATGAGTTACCTGGGGGTGGTTCTAGACCATAGATTAAGATGGACTGCCCAGATGGATGCATTGTCATTAAAATTTTCTCAGTTGAGTGGGACACTGGTCAAGGAGCAGAGATCCTCTCTAACTAAGAGAGTGAGCCCAGCCCTCAAAATATATAACATCAAGATTAGAATGGCCATTGTATATGGAGCGGATCTCTGGTGCTATGTTAACTTGTCCCAACTTGAGAAAATACAAAATAAGTTTTTACGAAACTTGGTGGGTCTTCCTCAATCGACCCCTATGCTTCCTTTAATGTTGGACTCTGGTTGTTATCCAATAGAGGAACTGGCAAAATTGAGAATTATACTACTATGGAGGAGAATATGGGTAACCCCTGAATTGGCTACATTTGCTGTGGGAATAGAAGATCTTAGACGAATAGTGGGTAGTGGCAATCTCCCCTGGTTTAAAGCGTTAAATCCATCTTGTCAGATATGGGCCTTATCCAGCTGTGGTCTGACCCCAGGACTAGCGTGTTCCCTGCAAAAATGGATCTCAAGGATCAGTTTTGGGCTGCATATAGAAACAAGCTGATTATGGAACATAGCTCGCTAACCCTTTCTGGTAGATTTTTGAGCCATAAGGTGGACACTGTTCTGGAAAGTTACTGGGACGCCATAACAATGAGTATTGATAGAAAACTTAGAACAGGAACGCTACCCTTGAGATCGTTCACCCATAAATGGAGGGATGGGGTAGGGAACTCATGTCCATGGTGTAAAGATCAAAAGGAAACTGTGGGTCACTTCTTTTTTGTATGTCCTGCATATGTCGCCCCACGGAAAAAATGGCTAAAACCAATTTGTCGAAAGCTTAACACCAGAGGGGCCAATGAGGCCCTAAGGTTGTTAGGGATGGTAACATCTCTCCCAGTGGCCATATCAGTAGCTAAATTGTTAGGCTGGTCTTGGCTAATTAGAGTTAGATATCCACAGTGTTAGTCAGCTTAATATTGAACATCTTGTGAGTGAAGCTCTATGTACTATGTAAACTATGTATTATGTTGGTTTTTAATGTTTTATTGTGTTTTATTCTGTGATGTATTTTATGCTCAATTTTACCGAAATAAAGACGTATGAAACTGAACTGTTGAAGAGAATCTGCTCAAGGTGCAGCAGCTTGTGCTCGTGCTCTGTCATGCTTGTTAACGACACAAAAAAAGTGCCAGACGTTGCAGGTGTGGACAAAAAATCTTGCAGGCGCTTGCGAGCAGCTGGAAAATGTCACGGGTGCTCGTAAGTGCCCGGCAAGTCACGTCATGCTCGCCACCACGAGTCAGAAAACAACATTTATAGGAAACTCCAAAATTCTCTGCTTATCCCAGAGTTCCCAAATTCCACAAACTCTGCAAGCGGAGCTGAATTGTACCCCTAGGCCTAATTAACACTAAAGATGTGGGAAGAAGATGCAACATGGCTGACAGGACGTGAGCTCCTGCATCTCCGGGCCAGCCTAGCCCAAAAATCCTGTTTCAGCACTGATCCTGTGCCCGCTTGGTGGCGAAATCCGTTGATCTGGAGGCCCGATGTCCAGGGGCACACTCTGGTGCAGAGTTTGAGGAGATCTGACAGCGGGAGGTGGCGAGATACGCTTGGCCTGCGGCTGCCAGCGCCCTGTTTACGGGAGGCCGGGGATGCAGCCTAACTGGCGGGGCGCTGCCGGGCGACTTCAAGGACCACTGCTGCTCCCGGGACCACGGCGGATTGAGTGCGAGCGTCCCCGGGTCCGGAAGCGTGCGGTATTGGAGTCAATTCTTCCCCCCCTGGGGTCCGGATCCTGGCGGACCCTAGGGTCTGGAGTGGCCACCGGGGGAGCGACGCATTAGCCCAGAGAGTCTGGGGCAGAGCGGGGACAGCTGTTGCCGGGAGCCGCCCACGGGGCCAAAAGCACATTGCCCCCGGCGAGGCGTAGACGGCAGGGAGGTTTGGAGCCGCCGCCGAGGGAACACCTCGTTTGCCAGGCGGGTGCGGAGCGGAGCGGGGGCCCCTGCTGACATCGAGGGCCGCCTGCTGAACCGGTTGCCGGTTGCCCCCTGAGTGCAGTGGACGCCTGCCTCCCCTGGTTGTTGGAGGTGCTGGGAGGTGTTGTGGGGTTGCGCGGCGCACCGGGGGGCGATCTGACGCCGAGTGTGAAGTGCCTGTGGGCCCTGCGGGGGGGCCGAAGGAGATCCTGCATGGCAGACCCTGTGAACCGGGGGCTGGAGCTGGGTGGGGGTTCTCCCCGGGCCCCTGAATCCATTGCTGCCCCTCCTCCGGACTGCGGTGCAGTGGTGTCGCCCTGGAATGGAGTAGCTGCTTGAGATCGGGCGAGTGGCGACTGCGGGCAAGGACTCTGGCCTGTGAATTCCCTCCCGGTTGTGCTTGTGGCGGAGCTGCTGGTCGAGAGTGGGGCTGAGGTGGTGAGTGAACTGTCTACCTGTGGCTCCCGTCCCTGCGTGTTGGGGTTTGTGGCTCCTACAGTGCCCTGCAGGATCCTGTGGTCCCCCTCCCTGAACTGCGCAAGACCGTTGCCGACTTGGGACTTGCTGGGGGGCGCTGTTGGAAAGGACACCTCTGAGGGCTTCATTGGGCCGCTATGATGCGGGAAGACAGAACGGCCGGCTCCACGTAGCCCAACACCATCACCCAGTACACAACTTCACGCCTCCCTTCACAACGTATCGTCCGCCAGACCGGCCAGGAGGACGAGGAGCAGGCGTCCGGTGGTTTCTCCAAGCCCTCCAGGGGGTAACTGTTGAAGGCCATACAGGGATCCCACACCGCCCGTGAACGGCAGATTGAGACAGTGTCCATCGAAGTTAATCTGCTGAGAGCGGACGTCCGCAAGGTCGCCGATAAAGTTACTGAGGCAGAGGGGAACATAGCTCAGTTACAGGAGGAGGTGGCTTCTCTTAAGCAGACGGTGACACAGCTCTCGGCCACCACAGTGGAGCTAGAGCGTAGGGCAGAGGATGCTGAAGGGCGGGCACGCCGCAGCAATATCAGAGTCCTGGGCATTCCGGAACGGGCGGAGATGGGAAATGCAGAACGCTTTCTGCAACGATGGATCCGCACCACGCTCTGCCCGACAGGGCTATCGGAGGTCTTTGTGATCGAACGTGCCCATAGAGCGCTGATCCCACCGCCGCAGCCTGGTGCCCCGCCGCGAGCCCTCATCGCAAAACTTTAAAATTATCGCGACAGAGACTGTATCCTAAGGGCGGCAAGGGAAACGGCGGACCTCACGTTCGAAAATTCTAAGGTCTCTATCTATCTGGACTATACCCGTCAAGTCCAGGAACAGCGCAAATCCTTTTTGGTGGTTAAGCAAAAGTTACGGGACATGGGCCTCCAATACATGTTATTGTACCCCGCCCAACTTAGCGTCCTCTCCCAAGGCAAGGCCCATTTTTTCGATCGACCAGAGGAGGTGTGGGAGTGGCTTGAAATCAGGGGCGATGCAATCCCCACTGAGGAAAGAGGTCGCTCTAGGGCTGCTTGGGGGACAAGGCCTGTGAGGAAGCGGCGCTACAGGCGGCGGTCCACTGGCGCCTCTGGCGATGCCTAAAGACAAAGGGTCACAGTAGAGGACGATGGGGCCCTCCGCAGGGAATCCACGGGGGCTGAGGACTTGCTGCCGGCGAGTGCGGATGAATCGTTACTCGTACTGTTGCGCCATCTCGACCGATTTGGGGAGGCCTCGTGTTTGCGCATCAATCGTAACAAGTCCTTGATATTTCCTCTGGCGGGTTATGGAGATGGACCGGCGGCGGGCCTCCCAGACCTTGGACTGCGCTGGGAACAGGAGGTCTTCCGGTATTTGGGAATTCAGGTGACCCCGATGGACTCACAGGTACTGGCTCGTAACATCGGTTGGATACTTACGTCCTTACAGAGCTCGGTAGCCTTTTGGAATACATTGCCGCTCTCCCTTATGGGACGGCTCGCAGTCGCTAAGATGGTGATGCTTCCCAGGACGTTATATGTCCTCCAGAATTCACTCTGCCCTATCGCGCCGCGAATATTTCGCACCCTTAATACCTTGCTAACGTCACATTTGGGCAGGATAACATTGCCGGGTTGCGCTACACACCCTGGCTCAGAGCTTGGAGGAAGGTGGCCTGGAGGCTCCGAGGTTTGATTTATATTACTACGCAGCGCAACTGTTGCTGGCATCGAGGTGGTTCGCGGGTACGGATGGGTGGGAGATGCAGCTTTTGGCCGGGAAGGCCACCGAACGGATGTTGCAGGTGGCGTTGATGAGAGGAGGGGAGCGGATTTGACCCTGCCATATGTGGTGCGCCACACGGCTGCAATCTGGCAGAGGTGTGTGGAATGAGTACTGCGACGGGCCCCCTTTCATAGGGAATTGCCGGTTTGGATCTTGGCGCCCATTGTAGTTATGGAAGAGCACATGTCCTTTAGGGACTGGAGGACTGGAGGTTGCGTTACCTTGGCTGATCTTTATCCGGGCGACTCGTTTGTCTCTTACAAGGAGGCCGCAGAGGCCTTTGGGTTGGGGGGGGGACAATATTTACATTACCGCGGCATTCAGGAGGTGGCGAGGGAGCTGTGGCCCCAATTCCCGGAGACGCCTCAGACTTCTCATACACTGAACATCATTCTCTCCTGTGGTAGAGGTTTTAGGTTGATTTCCTTGCTTTATTCTGCACTACGTCAGGACTCGGAGCCGCCGGTTCAGCCTGCATGGAGTGCATGGGAAACGGATCTGGGGGAGACCCTGCAGGCCGGGCAGTGCAAGCGTATAGGGGGTCTTACCCGTAAAGTGTCATGTAATGCACAATTTAAGCTCACACACTTTAATTTCATGCACCGCACTTATATGACACCGGTCTCCTTGCAGCGCTTTTCACCGGATAGGGAGGACACTTGTCCCAGGTGCGGAGCTGAGTGGGTGGGGTTTCTGCATTTGGCCTGGGATTGCGCTTTTGTGCGAAGTTTCTGGATGGCAGTGGTGGGACCTATAGCAGCCTCTTCCGGCCTTGGAATAGACTTGACCGCACTCCACTGTCTGCTGGCTCTAGTTCCCCGGCCTAGGAAATGAAAAATCCCCTATAAACTGTTACAGCTTATGTTGGTTCAGGCGCGGCGTAGGGTGACCATTACCTGTATGGGGCGGAGGGCCCCATAGATTTCCGCATGGTTGAGGAATGTTCGGGAGTGGTCTCTCGCGGACGAGACTCATATGCAATGCGTGCGCAGGGATGAGAGACTGCAGGAGGACCTGTTGGCATGGAGAGTAATGTGCACTGCTGGTCTGACCTTGAGTGACTCTGAGGGGACTAGTGCAGACCTGTTTACACCTGAGGGGTCGGGGACTGATGGGGAGGGAGAGGGTGACGGGGTCGGGTAGATCTGGGTTGTCGTTAGCACTCGGCTGATACCTCATGTTCACTATTGATCTGTCCTGATTGTAATGTCTGGTTCTTCTTGTGGTCCCAATGTCCGATTTTTGCCCAGCGATATTTGTGTCACTAATGTGCCTTAATGAGGTTATCATTCTGTATGCAACAGTTCATGTATGATGCCGCAATTGGGGGGGATGTTTATGTTCTTTACATAACCAAAAATAAAGTTTAAAAAAAAAAAGATGTGGGAAGAAGTGATTGTAATCACATTTACGAATGTGAAGGGAATTGGCCATTATTGTTGGGGGGGCCAAATCCTGTTATTCCTGGAGTCTATTATGTTTGTGGAGATCAAGCCAATTTTACGTTATACCAAGGTTGATATGGCACATGTTACTTGGCAATAGTCTTGCCCAAGATGTATCATATAGAGCATTTAGGTGATCCTCTATGAAGTTTGCATATTAGAACCACAAGAAGTCGTAGTGGTGCTGAAGTAAATGGAGATATATTTGGTGCAATAATTCCTTCTTTAGGAGTAGTTTTGAATAATATTAACATTAGAAAGTTGTCCACCAAAGTTGATCAGGTATCTACTACTTCTGCCAGTTCATTGTTAGCCGTGGACATTGAAATGATGGCTAAAAGGTCCATGGTAATGCAGAATCGTCTTGTTTTATACATCCTTCTTGCGAAAGGAGGGCGGAGTCTGCAAGATGTTGAAGGCTCAGCAATGCTGCATCTACATTCTGGACAAGAGTGAAGAGGAGATGAGATACATTAGGAACCTTATAGACTTAAAGGGGTAGTAAAGGAGTCAGAAGATACAGGTGCATGGGAAGCAATTGGAAATGGATTTGCTGATGATTTTAATTGGTTTGAAAATCTTGGCAGAGGAATAGTGGCTTGATTTTGAGACTCCTTGTGATAATTGCCCTTTGAGCAATGAGTCTATTTGTAATCTATAAGTGGTCCCAGTGTATAAGAGCAAAAAGAGAGGTATAGCAGGAAAGTAGTGGAAGAAGAAGTAGATGTGGTGCTAGAGGAAATTCAGTGCAGATATTATGATGAAATAAAGAACCTGGAAAATATCAAATGGAAAATAAGATTCATATGTTGATTGTGATTGCTAACATCGCTATCGGAGGGGGAGTTTAAGCCCCACAATTTAGATACCACCCTTACAAGTCACAGAAATGCAATTATATAAGTGCATTTTACATTATATTCACTGTGTGCCTTAACTCTTTTAAAGTGTGCAAAGCATTTAAAGTCAATATCGAAATATTTGTAATGTAGAACTCGATAATTATATAAGTTTGCACTAATGTTCAGTTTAAACATGAAGGCATGTATTTCTTTCTTCACTTTTTTCACTTATATTTCAAGTTTCTTTTGCATATGTAAATATGTACTTCTCATGTTTTGCATTTATTTTAAATTTACATGTGAGAATGTATAACCATGTATTTGAAGTGCACATAACTTGTTTGATTTAAGTTAACTTGACAACAGGCTTCAGTTGAAATGCATTTTACTTTGCCACCATGTTTCCTTTTTTCTTAAAGGGTCATTATCATGATTTACATTAGCTAGATAAAGGTTTACTGTTTGTATTAGACTGCTGATAGAGAGGCTTGGAAAGAGACTTGGCAGTAAACATGGAGAACAATGGTCGGAAGAAGCTTTCTGTTCATCATGTACCAGGAAGGCAAGATGTTAAAAGCTGGGAATCGCAGTTTCCGGTCGATTTGATGTGAATCTGAAGCTTATGGCCGGGATGCCCGTCACCCCCTCCCAACACAATCCCCAAGGATGGGAAGTCGGACGCAGGCTTGAACTTTTGGAAGGCGGGAGGGAGTCACCCTCCCGGCCGTATTTATTAAAATATGAAACAAAATTTAAAACATTAAATAAAAGTTTCATAATCATGTACAATTTTACATTTATTACATTTCGATGAAGACATGTTCTTTGGCTAACCTTAACAGATCTCTAATACAAAGGTTTCCTAGCCGAGTCTAACATCCTGCAAATGCATACATTCTAAATTAAAATTGTACATCCTAGCATTAAGGGCCAACGGTGTCAGGTCCCTACTACCAAAACTCTCGCCCTCACGGTGTGAGTGGCGCATGCGCAGAGGACTGTACCCTCATTGCCAACTGTAATTTCCCTTGTCGTGGTGGGGGCCCCCTTTCCATTCGACGCCATCTTAAAGGTCGTCCGAGTTCCCGTGTGATGTATCTGTAGGAAGGACAGCGTGGACTCCCCCCCCATCCCCACACTCTCTATCCGCCGTCGCGGATATCCGGCCCCCGGGAAATTAGTAGGAGGAGCATATAGCGGCCTCCTCCCCTGGGAGGGGCCTATGGCCGTCTCCCCTTAGGCGACCCATCCTTAGTGGGTGCCGCCTCCCCGTGGGAGGGGCCAATGGCCGCCTCCCCCAGGCGCTCCCATCCATTCTGGGTGGCGCCCCCCTCTAGGGACCTTGAAATTACTGCTCACCGATCATGACCTTACCGCCACAGGCCGGATAGTTGACCGACTATCCGGCCCCCCCAACTCCTCCTAAAGGTCATGCTTCCTCAAACCCCTTAGCCATGCTATGAAGTCTCCTATGAGTAAAACATTCCCCTCCCGGGACAGGTGAACCCCATCATTCAGATACATGTGATCTCCCCGAATACACCCATGAGGAATGCTATGCAACTGCGAAGACCGAAACAATCTACCAATTTTATTGTTTACCTTCTTCACCGAATGGTTCAGTGCTGACACCGAAAGGCCCCCCCGCCATACTTTCCTGGGAATCATGTGGGACCAGGCAATC
Organism: Lissotriton vulgaris; assembly: GCF_964263255.1. NCBI lineage: Eukaryota > Metazoa > Chordata > Amphibia > Caudata > Salamandridae > Lissotriton > Lissotriton vulgaris. The sequence continues at coordinate 466,287,287 of NC_141699.1, read as the reverse complement.
GTGCACCCCGGGATTCTTTTTGCCAACCAGCTAACAGCAGACAAAACTTGTTCAAACAACACTCGTCTACCCAGTGTCACCAAGTCATTGCCCCCCAGGTGTACTATTACCACAGATGGCGGTGACCTTTGCCGCCTTAAGAGACCCTCAACAAATGACTCGAATTGGTCAAAACAGAGCCCCTCCTTCCCATGGAAGGTCACTCTGTACCCGTATTCCCCAGCTGCGCGAGTCGCGTCACCTGCTTTGAATACGTCCCCGGCGCGCCTCACGTATGAGTGGCCCACGATCCATACCACTCTCTCTCTAGACGGTGATCCATGACCGCTGGTCTCCTGGTACTGGGTCGACTGCAAATTCCGCCCCGCGTGACAGGCTCGCGAAACTGTAATTCAAACAAAATACAAGAAGCGTGAGTGCATGTCAATTGAATTTACAACATGTGCAATCGCACATACCTTCTGAAGCAATTTGAGGACCATCGTCCCAACTGTTTCACTTCATCCGCACTCTGACCCCTGGCTGTAGCCTCAGTAGCAGCCTCTATCCTAAAGGAGTGGGTCCCAAAATCGCACGGGTCCATGCCCGCAGCAGCGATTGTCAGTGCTAGCACCCTCTGGAACTGAAACCTCGTCAGTGGGGTGCCATCATTGTGCCTCAGCAAACTCCCCCCCAATGTAGCCGCCCTCAATGCCAAGTATTCCTCTATACACATTATTGGGCACGTGGGGGACCCTCGCACACGCTGCACAACAACACTATTTCCCGAAGCCCCCTGGTCGGTCTTCGACCTGGCTATCGTGACTACCATCGAATCACCCCTAATCAGGATGTGATTCCTGCACAAGCCTCCCTCAACGTCTTTCTTATTCCTTGCGACCAGTTCGCTCACCCGCATAGCTCCATGGAACGCTAATGCGAAAGCTGCCCGGAACAGAACTGCTTCCAATTGGGAGGAGCATGTCTCGACTAGTTTCGCCATGAGTAGGGACAACCTTTCTAAGCCAATCGGGCGCCTCTCATCTTGCTTGCGACCCTCGAGGCGCTGCCAGCCGCGAAGGGCTTTTTTCACCAAAAAGGAACCTGTTGGGTCTTTTATGCCATGCACCTGAGCCATGAATGAAATGGCCGCCCTATGCCTATTGGCCGTTACCGCTGATCGGCCTTCTCTGTGCAGTGCTACCAAGAACCCCAGGAAGGATTCCTCCTGACCCCAGTTCTGATTCCCTGTCGGGCCCAAAAATGTGCAATAGGAACGAAACGCTCCTTCGTATGCTTTCCTCGTCCTGGGGGCTAAGCTTGCTGCCACGAGGTCTTGTAATCCGGGGCACCGATTAGCTAAAGTGCTTCCGGGAATGGTGCCGCCACTAGGTCCGCTGTAGGTAGATAACCCCTGAACGCCTGCATATGTGAACGAGAGAGTGCATCAGCCGCATGATTCAGTACACCCGGCACATGTTTCGCCCTGAACTGTACATTCAGTCTCATGCAAAGCAGCACAACTTCTTTCAACAATCTCAAGATCCATTTGCAGCGTGCTGCCTGTTGGTTAATTCATTCGACAACAGTCATATTATCAGACCAAAATACCACAGAGCGGTCTCTGAAATCGTCTGGCCATGCCATCAGAGCAACAAAAATAGGGAATAGCTCCAGGAACCCAATGTTACTTGTGAGACCGCTGGAGTGCCACCACGCCGGCCATGTTTGTGCCGACCATCTGTTACCCAAAATGGCGCCAAATCCCACGCTCCCCGCCGAGTCAGTCCACAAACCTATCTCGTCTGAAGACGCTGGCGGCTTGCTCCACACTACTCGACCGTTGAAGTCCGCCAGAAATGCCAACCAAATGCGCCTATCCTGGCGAACCTCTGCAGACAGTCTCGTACGGTGGTGTCCTTCTTTGAGACCAACCATAGCTTGTGCAATAGAGCGTGAGAAGGGGCGGGCCATTGGTATAACTCTCAAGGCAAAGTTAAGCTGACCCACTGTTTGCTGTAACTTGTGCAGGGTCACTTTCTCCTTACTAAGGCATAGCTTCAGGGAAGCCCTAAATTTGGCTACCTTTCCCACCGGCAAACGGAAACATCCCTCCACAGAATCGAGCTCAATTCCCAGAAACTCCAGTGAAGTAGATGGTCCAACCGTCTTACCTGGTGCCAATGGGACTCCAAACTCCCTCATGAGGATGCAGAAGTCATGTAGCGCCTGCGCACATTTCGTGTCGCTGGCTGCTCCCAAGAACAGGAAGTCATCTAGATAGTGCATAACATGCCTATGCCCTGTGGCCTCGGTGAATGCCCACTCTAAAAAACAGCTGAACTTTTCAAAATAGGCACAAGAAATGGAGCAACCCATCGGCATGCATTTATCCATGTAATAACTCCCTTGGAATGCAAAACCCAGCAAGCGCTGATCTTGTGGGTGTACCGGAGCAACCGGAACGCCGATTCGATATCTGATTTCGCCATCAGCGCCCCGGGGCCCAGGCGAATCAACATGGCCATGGCATCATCGAATGATGCGTACCGCACCAAACAGACTTCTGGGTCAATGGCCTCGTTCACCGAGGAACCCCTTGGAGCAGACAGGTTATGGATAAGCCTAAACTCCCCTGGGTCTTTCTTCGGGACCACCCCTAATGGGGAACAGATGAAATCCGCCACCGGTGGGCGATGAAAAGGCCCTGCCACTCGCCCTAAGCTGACTTCTTTTGCGATTTTTCTCTCTACCACACTTGGATTATGTTGCGCCGATAACTGGTTTTTACAAAAGGAGTCCCCTCGAAAATCCCCCGCCGGGATGTGGAAGCCGTGCCAGAATCCCTTCCTCAACACCCCAGCGGAGACATGATCAGGGTATTTGTTTAACCAAGGAGTCATAGCCATGAGACCAACGGGTGTAGGCAATTGGTCACAACGTTCTACCTCACTCCTGCTTGGACCCTCCCTTTCCTCCCGCCCCGTTACTTTTCGATCTACATGAACTCTCCGGGTGTGAGGAATTCCCACAGCCCGCACACACATGCTTGAACCTACATGTTCCTTGCGGTCTGTTACAGTTGCCTCGATTGAAGCCCCAACAGACCCCCCGCTTTCCACCATTCCCGCCGGTTTTCGGCTGGTGATCGCCACCGGCGCCTGCTCGAAAGGGCACCGCGGGTTTTTGGCGGGAGACCCCTGACCCGCTCCCGCCCGGCGAGGATGTACCTGCCGCCCCCGGCAGGAGCTGCTTATGCCATGAGACCGAGTCGAGGCAGTCCCATGTCAGAGAGGCATCATATTCTTTCGCTTTTTGGAATTTCATGTCATAACCTTTCCATTCCTCTCCCTCATACATTGCATAGAAATCCATAATACGAGTTTGATAGCAAGACAGTTCAGTTAATACCTCAGGTTTACGTTCCCCCATAACTGCAGTAAATATTGCAAAGGCCTTCGCCCAATTCGTTATCGTTTCATCCACCCTGAACTCTGCCATCTTGGCGCGCCACACGCTCGGGTGCCACAAATCTTTCTGGGTTTTAGCATATTCCATCTCGCGATGGTCAGTTAATAACGAAAACATATTGACATACTTGTCTCCCCATATTAACTCTTTTGTGGCCATAGGGATGTGCTGTGCCACCCTCTCCCGCCTTGAGGGTAATGAGCCCTCCCCCGCCATTGGCAAAGCGAGCTTACCCGGTTCGGTCGTTGTTCCCGCCGTTTTCTCGAGACCAACTGCCGGTCCTACCAGTGTCACCTGTGGGGAAACAAGAGGAAGATTCGCCTTCGCGGCATCTCGCGACTGCCACAACTGTTGAATTAGTAACTTTGCCTCTTCGGCCTTGTCTCCGGGCGCCTTGGCACCCCCTGCCTTCTTATTGAGCCATGCGGCCAACTGGGTGGCCAATTCAGGAGGCATATCCTCCTCGTTAGCGGGGGTAATCACAACCGGGATCGGTTGACCCGCGTCTGGGATTGGTACCGGGTCGTCAGCTGGTGTGACAGGGGTGGCCGGGGGCACCTCAGGGACCGGGACCTCCCCTGAAACCGCCCTCTTCTTGACCCGCTTCCCTCTACCCTCAAGGACGATTCCCGGCAAGGCTGGGCCTATTACCTTCTTAGGGTTACCAGGATTGCTCAGTGCAGCCAGTTGCTTTTTGACGTCCGCCAAACCTCGACCGATCGATGGGACTTGTCCGAGTTTCCGCTCCATGCCAGCCATTCGGTTCATCAACATGCGTAGCACCTTATCCGTCTCGGAACCCTTTCCTGCTTTCTTGCCAGCCATGGTTTCGATTATCGGCTCCTTAGACGAGCAACGAGGTCCTGGATTCTTCGTCTTTGAGTAACTGAAAGAAAAACAACAAAATTACAAGTTCTCAAAATTGCTGCTTGTTCCGTCGAGGGCTCACGAGCAACGAGTGGGTGCAGCCTTCAGAGCACAGGAACAAGAGGACGCTTCTTCGGATTCCGCTCTATTTATTCTTCTGCGGGAGGGCGTGTACCCTCCTCCGGTACGCCTACTGGGCGTGGCCATCGGTGTAGGTGTCTAGGACAACCCCTCTTGGGCGGGAAAAGGCGCGCCCCGGCTACGCCGCTTCGGGCATACCAGCCGAGACACGCCCCCCGCCCAAAATGGTTTCCCGGGAGGATCGGGGCACCCAACCATACGTTCGGGGGGACCGAGTGGTCGCCCCTTTCCAATGTTGCTGTTGCACTCAAGTAATGATTTGATTAGTTCCTGGTGGTGTGAACGGAGATAAAAATGTTTCTAAATCTCCTGTTACTTTTGATTGGTGTTCTCATAGTTAGAGACAGTAGAGATTCCTTTTAGACATTGAGAGGGACAAACTTCTCTGCTTTCCATATGTTTGCATTTGTGAAGCTTTATCTTAAACCCTTATTTCCTTTGTCTTTGGACTTCTTCTGGAGTCTGATCACTCTAACACCTTCTTTCTTTAAACTCCCAATCTAGCAACCATTGATAGGTGGCCCTATATTTGATGTATGTTTGAAGAGAGAGGGGAAGTGTATTTATAGATCACCTGTTGGCTTTAATTTGTACCTATACAATTGTGATTATTAAAAATTGGATATGTAATTCTATTACACCATAACCTGCTGAGACATTTCAGCCTACCTATCGTATTGCTGCATTTATTGAACTTAATTTGATTTGTATATATACTGGATTTGATTGGCTGACCAAAATAAAACCCTTTAACTATATTCAGTGATTTGTGGTCCTTATGGTCAGGGGATGAAAACATTGTAAACATCTGGAAAGGATTTGGCGTACATCCTATACTGAGATAGACAAATGCATATATAAACTGGGTTTGAAAGAAGACCATACAGCCTGTCCTTTGTCTTGAGCATCTTTTTATTCTGACAGAATCACATCAGTTCAGAATAGTCCAAATTCACTCTTATGTGCGTTTAAAGAATTTTATGACCTTAGAAACTTATCTTCTCCTTCCTTGCTTGCACAGTCTCAAAGCGAACAATTGGCTGTTTTTTTGTTGAAGGTGGTGGGCAGTCAGGTCTCCCTTCTGTCCACATCTCAGACTTTTCAACATCAGTCAGAATAGGGGTTGGATGGGGCCACAGCTGTTGTTGTGGTCCTAAATTTCTAATTGAGTCTTTCCCACCTCTGGATGTCCTTGCCCTCCTTACTTTGCTCAATTATATAAAGTCTGTCTCTTCTTTAGACCCTCTTCCATCGTCTTTTATGAGCAAACTCTGCCCTGAACTTCTTCAAAAGGTGACTTCATCTCACTTCTTCACTTTTAGAGGGCAGAGTCCCTAAAGCATGGAAGCATGCTGTGCTCTTGCCCCTTCCCAAAGCAACAACCTTCATCCTCTCAATGCGTCTAATTAAAGACCCATTTTCGTGCTACCCCACTTTTCCAAAACTCTTAAAAAACATCTGAATCTTTTCGTTTCAGCATTTGGTGAAGCAAATGACTTTCTTCAGCCACCTCAATCTGGTTTCAGAGCCTGCTACAGCACTGAATCCACCCTGCAGGGAGTCACTGAGCAACTCAGATTAACAGTGGATTGACATGATACTACTTAGTACTCCTTTCGAGACTGTAAATCACAAACTGCTTCTGAAAAGATTTTCTTTTTGTGAACTTGTTCTGTCCTGGTTATCTTCATTTATACATGATTGGACCTTCCAGGTCTTTGCTTCCAACCATACTTCCAGTCTCTTACCTCAGGAGTCCCCCAGTGGTCGCTTTGAGTCCAATTCTGTTTAACATCTACGAGTGTCCCTTGGCTCATATGGTGTTGGACTGTGGTATTTGTCTGTTGGCTTGTATGATGGTAAAACACATGCCTAAACCACACATACCTCCACCACAAGGTCTCTACCACAATCGCTTCTTTAGTACGGAAGCCGTTACCACATAATTTTGTGGTAAAGAATTGATGGGTAAAGGGGCATGCAGGCTAAATATCATACCCCTGCTCCATGTCTTGTAAATTGTCCATTTTCTCTCTCCCGTGCCCCATAAAAATTAAACCCACACTCAAAAAACTACCCTGACCGCAGTCCCCCTGCTCTGAGCCCTAGAAACTATACCTTACATCCCTAAACTACCCCAAACCCACTCCTTGCCCTGTAAACGGTCCCTTTCTACCTGCCCTGAGCCCTAAAAAATAAACCCACACCCCAAGAACTACCCCAACCCCAGCCCCCCTGCCCTAAATCCTAAACTATCCCTAATACATTCCTAAACTACCCCAACCCTGCCCTATAAACTGTCTTTTTCCTCCTGTCCTGAGCTCTAAAAATTAAGCCTGTGCCCCAATAACTACTCCAACCCAACCCCCCTGCCCTGAGCTCTGTAAACTGTCCTTCTCCCCCTGCCCTGAGCCCTACAAATTAAGCCTGTGCCCCCAAAACAACCCGACTCAACACCCCTGCCCTGAGCCCTAAAAACTATACCCTACATCCTTAAACTACCACAACCTTGCTCCCTGGCCTATAAATTGTCCCTTCTCCATGGGAGACAGAGCTGGGGTAGGTGAAGGGCGACTTACCACACCACAACGAGTCGTGAGGGAGCGACTCGCTCTGAATTATTACTGTATGCCTTAGACCCACCACATATTGGGCCGGTCCTAAATCTAAACCTTGTTAAAAATAGCTGGGCTGGAAACTCATTCTAATTGCACTACCTGAAGAACCAGCCATGCAGTAGTGCAAGATACAAAAATCTTTTTTTTCTCTTGGTCCGGATGAATTGCCATTAGACCCCATAGGGGCTGGACCGGGCAAGAAACATTTTGACCAAGTATTTTCACATTACGTATGCTGTATAGGACCATTAAATCTACATTGATTTTATTTAGGTTAGTGAGCCCCACCAATACGGTTTAGTATAACCAAACTTCACAAAACCTTTTTAACTACCATTATCACCACCCACATACCCTCACTCACCCAATGGTGTAAATATAAAAAGAACTCCGCCAAAGAGCCCCTTCATGGGTGCTCGTCGGGCATTGCAGCGCTGGCCTGATGAGGAGCATGCCCAGATGATAAAGCATTACACCTCATGGGGTGTGTAAGGGCACCAATTGGAAGCGATCCCACTGACCTGATCACCTTCCCCAGTTTTAGGACCTGTTCACCCTTGTATTTAACCCCTGAAAATTAGGCTCACGCCCTAAAAACGACCCCAACCCTAGCCCTCCTGTACTGAGCACTAACAACTATCCCCTACATCCCTGAACTACCCCCACCCTGCCCTGTAAACTGTCCATTCTTTCCCTACACTGAGCCCTAAAAATTAAGCCCACTCCCCAAAACCTACCTGACCCAGCCCCCCATGCCCTGAGCCCTAAAAACTATCCGCTACATCCCGAAACTAACCCGACCTTGCTCCCTGCCCTGTAAACTGTCCCTTTTCTCCCTGCCCTAAGCCCTATAAATTAGGCCCATGCCCCAAAAACTACCCCAGGCCCCCTACTCAAGCCCTAAAAACTATCAATCAATCCTTAAACTACCCTGACCCTGCCCTGTAAACTGTCCTTTCTCCCCCTGTCCTGAGCCCTAAAAATTAGGCACACGCCCCAAAAACTTCCCCGACCCAGCCACCCTGCCCTGAGCCCTAAAAACTATCCCCTACCACCCTAAACTACCCAACCTTTGCTCCCTGCCCTGTAAACGGTCCTTTTTCTCCCACCATTAGTCCTATAAACTGCCCCTAGCCCTAAAAACTACTCCGACCCCCTCCTTAGTCCTAAAACATACCCCACCCCAAAAAAACAACCCCCTCTACACCCCAAGACCAAGCCCATGCCCCACTTACTTCACTGTGTCCTCTCCCGAGTCCTGAGTCTTCTGAGTCTTCCTCTTCCTCTCCCTGTCTTCCCCTTCTGCTCGGCAACTAGACAGCGTATTGTCTTAACCCCACATATGTGTTGTTAAGGCACATGCGTGGTTAAGGCAAGCGTGGTACGGCTTGTGGAGAATTGGCACATGTGGCTCAGCCTGCGTTGTTAAGAGCATTTCTCCTCTGTTGTCCTTTGTAGATGACACCCAGATCATCTTCTCTCTTTCATCTAAGAAAGCATGCAGCTCGGACTCCTTTAACAGCTGTCTCCTTTCGGTAGCTACCTGGATGAACAACATCTTCTTGAAACTGAGAGGAAATAAGACAGTTGCTGATTCTGGTTAACAACCTGCTACTTTGGGAACCCCACTGCTGGCCAAATATCCTTGGCACTCCTCCAGCTCCTGTTTAAGTGGTTAAGAATTTGGGTTTCTGGCTTGATGACAAGCTTTCAAGGAATCCTCAAATTTCCGAGGTAGCCTCCATTTGTTTTGCTATCTTGAAGGGGTTAAGAAAAAGTCTTTGAATATTGCCATTCTTGGCACAGTGAACAGTTATTCAGGCCCTAAACTATCCAGATTAGTCTATGGCAAAATCCCTTACCGTGGAACCTTCGAAAACTTCACTTAAACATCTGCAAGTGGTTCAGATAGTGGCTTCCAGAATGTTAGTCCATCTTCCCAAACAGGCTCCTGCATCCAACCTTATGTGAGACCTTCATTGGTTGCCTGTGGAAAGACATATTTAGTTTAAAGCCCTTTGCTACATGCATAAGGCAGTGTTAAAAGACGGTTCTTCTTATTTGAGGTCATTGGTGATTTCCTGTCATTCCAGTCATTATCTTCACTCCAGCAATTGCAATTTTTGTGCAGTTCCTAGAGTTAAATGATCATATCAGAGCTGTTGTTTTTTTGCTTACTCAGGCTCTAAACTTTGGAGTTCTCCCCCTCATTCGCAAAGAATGTGCCCATCCCTTAGTGCTTTCTGTACATTTGTCAAATTCTGGCTTTTCTAATCTCTTTCTTTGGTTCCTGCCTGCTCCTCTCCACTCATGCTTACCTCTGGGAAACCCTTTAGGTTACTATGTGCTCTATAAAACCCACAAATAATAATATTATTGTGGAGTCACATTGGCTTCACAAGTTAGAAATGTATTGTTGATGTTTTCTCCCTTTCAATGCTTTACGTCAGCTATCAAAGGTCCATATGACCAATGTGGAAAAATATATACTTGACTAAAAGATTACGCTGGGGGGCCCATAGGTCCATCACCTGTTTTGGACTGACACTGGGCCATTCCCTACCTTTTGAGTTCCGACATTTGGTGGTTGAAGTGTAGTCCAGAGACCTCCCCAAACGCAGCCATTATCTCCAGTAGAGCAGTCATCAATTGCTCTGGGTGACTGATATATATTTACACATCAGCAGAGTATAGGGAGACAACATGAGTACATCCCCCACCACAATAACCCACTCAGCCATGTCTCGGCGCAATCTAATGGCCAGAGGCTCCATTGCAAAGGTGAAAAGAAGAGTAGGAAGGGGACATCTCTGCTGTGTTCCCCGCTCAATAGGCAAGCATTCAGAGGCCACTAAAGAGGCAGCCATGTCCATGCTTGCCATCGATTGAAGCACATGGGATAGCCTCCGCAGGCTCATCTGCATTCCCCTACCAGGCATAAAGCCACACTGGTGGTCATGTACCAGATGGGTTACCACATGTCCCAAGTGCATCTCCAGGGCCTTTCTCAGGATCTTAAGATCAACACACAGCGTGGAAAGGGGGTGATAAGAACCGAGGTCTAATGGATCCTTTTCAGGCTTCAAAGCATGACATTCTAGGCCTCCCGCATGGAGCACGGCAGCAAACCATTCTGTCTGAATTCTTGAAGAGTCTCCAGTAGGTGGGACAGCAAGAACCCGGCAAATGAATTATAATATTCTACAAGAAGCCTGTTTGGGTCTGGGGCCTTTCAGTGTGTCATAGCCTCGACTGCCTACTGTCATTCTTCCACCGGAAGATCCTCCTTGAAGCCTTATCTCTGCGCCTCTGTAAAGGCAAGGGGAGGACCAAATTATTCAGAATTATTCTCCACTACCGGGGTTATCTGAGGACCAGCACTGTAAACAGTTGCCAGGTGGTCTTGTAGAAGCAAGTTAATGCCGGCATGAGTACCCACCACTCTGCCACCCAGGCGTCTCAGTGAGGTTATGAGCGGTAGCAGGCGTTCCCTTTTTAACAGCCATGCCAGTATCCTCCCCAACTTATCACCTTCCCGGTGCAGCCGGTGCCGGATATCGTGCCAGGAAAGATAATCCAGGCTGTCCCATATGTCTTCGATTCATCGTTGCACCGCAGACACGGACTCCTGGTGTTTGCTATCAACATGCGCATTATGCTGAAGGTCTGTCAGACCACCTAAGCTTCGGTAAGCTTTAGCTCAAGGTGAAGCCTCATGCCACTAACCCTAGACAAGCCCTTCTCATGCTTTGTGAGTTTCAGGGTGCCCTACTCCAGCCCACTTTGTCCGGTAGATATTAAGTTGATAAGCACATCATGGAGTTCTTAATGAAACAGCACGTCTTGCAATGCCCCGGGCATAGCCACCTGAGCGGGAACCGCTGCCGAGGGCTGACTACACCCCATTCCAACAACAGTGGAGCATGATAATAGCATGATAGGAGAGGAAATGGCTCAGGATTTGGATCTGCAGGATGGCCGCTGCCACATCTCCAGACACCAAAAATTGTTGCAGCAGCTATAAGTCTCAGGGGTGGGTACATTGTGCGTGAATTCCCACACCCTAGGGTGGCTGGCACACCAAGTGTCTATACACTAGATGTGCTCCATCTAGCACACAATCAATTGAAATAATCTACCCATAACAGAGGACCACCAATAGACAGGAGCAATTTCCTTTTCAACTCCAGGTAAAAACCTCCATCATCAACATTCGGGGCATAAACATTGAACAGGCATACTTCTACTCCGACCAAGAGGCCATGCAAAATAAGGTACTTCCCCTGATTGTCTGCCTTAAAGCCACAAACCTGGAAGGGAACCTGTGGGTCCACTCACATTACAACTCCTCTGGCATAGTTAGAATAAGAAGCAGAGTATAGAGATCCCTTCTATTTTCTGTGTACCTCGCTCTCCATTAAGTGCGTCTCCTGCAAAAGCACAATATGCACATCATGGGCCTGATTTAGATCTTGGAGGGGACTCCAGGTGTCCATTCGCGGAGGTGTTTGCAAGTACTCTGGTTGCTGACGGATGACAACAAGTACTCCGTGAAGATGACGGATTCCCGATCACCGTATTTAGATATGGGCTGGCTGATTCTCAGTCCACGTTGACATTGTGTAAGAGGCTAACCTCCGTCCACGCGTCAGACTCTTCTGCTGGCTATCATTACTCTGTCACCATCAGAGTCGCAGGATTGCACAGAGCCTATTCAGATTTTTCAGTTGAGCTAGTGCTGTCCTAGTGGCGGATCCCTGATGGATGGAAAGATTCATTGCAGAACGCGTTCAACATTGTACCATTCCTGTGGCTTATGGAAGGATGGGTACCGAAATGCATCGGCGTGTCAAATGTTAATGCTGATTGAAATATAATATGATATGAGAAAATCATTATAATGTACAAATATTATGTGATTTATAATCTCAAAGTGATTGTGATGAACCTATGATTTGTGACACACAATATGAATTTTGTTGAAATCAAAGAAAATTAAAAAGCATGAATAGTTATGGTATTATGAATTAATTTAAATTTATAAGCAGATGTAGGAATACACCGAGTGAACAGTGCATGATTGGACTAACCGCTTGGCTAGTCTTACCTACAGTTGAACCTAGGAGTGACAACCCTCTACAATCATTGCACCAATTTACAAGGAGGTTTAAAAATGTATACACCAGGAGTGCTCCTCACGCACCCTTCATTCACTTTTCTAAAGTTTGACAAACCAGTGAGGAAGCACCCACTGAAAAAAATTAAGTTTGATCAGATTACAGGAATCATGGACAATAGGGCAACAACATTGGCATACACATTGGATCAAGCTGATAAAATATACTCATTAATTCAAGAAGTTCGCACCCAAGACGCCCATGGCAGCTCAATAAGTCAACAGCTCAAACAATTGGAATACCTAACTCGCCGTCAACTTAACCAAAAAATGCACACATCAACTCTAGTCCAATACTACAAAGCCCAAAGAATACCCAGAGGCCTAAGACTTGCAATCAAACCAATGTTATTCAGTTTCAACCTCAATGCCAAATTCATGGAAAAATGGTACAGCATACCTAATAAATGCTCATTAGACCTGATACTCCTGATAGTATAAGAACTATCGAAAACCATCAGGGAGTTAGAAGAACAGATCAACATTCTAAAAATGGATTTGGAAGCTAGATTGGAATCCAACACATGGCAGATGAATTTGGAAGGCATAAACCAAAAACTGGACAAATACAGGAAAGAAATACAGGAAGGGAAGTTGAGTAAATACAAACGTGATACAATAGACTATAAACTTAATGAATTGTGCACGTGGGCTGACATCTACACACGCAGAAGATTTGATCCTAAAAAAACAACAATGACAACTCACTCATCTGAGGAAAGCTTGGTTACAGATAAAGAAATCACAATCAACAGGGGACCAGTTAATGTACCTTCACAGACAACAAGAGTAACCACTGAATCTACTGAAGCACAACCAACAAGCAGTAGTGTGGCTTTTTTGTCACAGGTTCAAAACAAAGGGCTACAACCCATGCAACAACCAGGAGGATCCAGCGAAACCAGCCGACCAGGCGAGGAAGCGGCAGGCAAATCATTGAGAAGCGGGAGGACAGTGGTTTAATCAGAAACATCTCAACCACAAACTTAACCAAACTTCAAACTAAAGTTTTGAATAAAGGGTTACAAGAGCGAATGAAATCGAAACCGAGGCAGCTCTCTATCGGTTCATGAGAACCTTAAGATTACGACACTTCTTTACAAATGTTATGGAACCAAACACACAAACCTTGCAAGACCAGGGTGGACAATTCAAACCTAAAAGCACCTACCAACCACCAGTCTCACATAAAATGTTGGACACATTTGAAATCATGGTGAAAAAGGACATTGAGGCATTGGATTTCAAGAAAATTAAACACCAGAATGTAACTAAAACAGAACAACATACTCTAAAAAATTTGACGAACAACAAACAGCTTACAATTCACCCTGCGGACAAAGGGGAGCAATAGTTGTAATGGACACTGCTTACTACAAGAACAAAGTTGACATACATGTTTCGGATAGTAACACCTATTTACAATTGGAGATCGAACCCACTCAGCAAATACAATCAATGCTCAATGGATTACTACAAGATGCAGTGGAACAAGGATGGATAGACACAAAATAAACTTGCAAACTTGTCTCAAGACTACGGTGAAAGCTGGATACTGTGCACCATTGATGTGGTTGCACTCTATACCTCCATTCCCCACACAGCTGGATTAGACTCCATCGAATGGGCACTGTTACAGATGGGCAACCTACAAACTGAAAAAATCTTGATACTGAAATTGTTAAAATTCTGCCTACAGAATAGTTATTTTGAAGGGGATGACCAACACTTTGCCCAACTCACGGGAACATCCATGGGATTTTCAGGAGCACCGGCATGTGCCAACATCTTTATGGCTCAGTTTGAATCAGAAAATTTGATGAACACACCACAATGGTCAAAAATTAGGATGTACTGTCGATTCATCGACGATATCTTTTTCATTTGGCAAGCTCCGATTGAAGAGCTGGAACAGATGATCATGGAATTGAACACATTGAATCCTAGAATACAAGTCACACATAAAATTGATTCCCGCACCATAGACTTTCTAGATGTAAGAATCATCAAAACAGAAACAGGTTTTCAGACGGAATTATATTCCAAACCAACAGACCGTAACAATGCATTGGCTTACAACAGCTTCCATCCGAAAAGTTTAATTAGTAATCTGCCATTTTCACAACTCATAAGGATCAAACGTATCTGTTCAGAAACCAAACAGGTTTGATTAAGTTGGATGAACATTTGCTTAGATACAAAGATAGTGGATACCCCATCGACATGTTGAAGCAAAGCAAAGAAAAAGTCATTAAAATGGAGAGAAAGGATTTGTTACTAACTCAAGTCAAAACGACCAAAGACACGATGGTATTCGAATCCAAGTATACCACCCAATCAAAAGCAATCAAAAAAATCATTAATAAAAAATGGGAATAACTATCTACTGAACCAGATTTTAAAGGTCTCTTCAAGGAAGTACCACTACATGCGTATACCAGAGGGAGAAATCTGAGAGAAATTCTTAAACACCCAAAACCACAAATTGAGGAAAGTGTGCATAAAAGAACAATACATTGTCAAAACTGTATACATTGCAATAATGTTATCATTGGAGATACATTTAATCACCCAACAACAGGAAACATGATTAAACTAAGGCACACAAGTGTTTGTAATGCACAAAATGTGATCTATGGCATCAAATGCCCATGTGGGAAGATGTATGTGGGAAAAACGGAGCGAAAAATCAAAATCAGAGTGACGGAACACAAGAGCAAGATCATAAATTTAGCATTGGCATCACCATTAACACAACATTGGAAAGAACTCGACCACTCTATTTCCCAATTACGTTTTTTTGTCATAGAGAAACTAGCAATGCAACAGGGCGTGGACAACAGACAGAAATTGCTCCAACAAGAGCTATTTTGGATTAAGACTTTACAAACAATGTGCCCCAAGGGGCTCAATGATAGATATGATTTATCTTGCTATTTGTGAATGACAGTTTAACTTAAGAGAGGATTACCCAAAGGGCTATTGACTTTTATTCTAACGAGTATAGTGCCACCAATAGATGAAGAACAGCAGCTTTAGAACCATATTCGACATATTGAATTGATATCACTGTCTTTGTGTCTTGAGATAATTTGATACATTGTAAGCATTATTTCATTGTAATCTATTGGTTTCCACAATGTATTAACATAGATTAGATGCACATGAGATAACACTAGTACCATTCCAAGTTATTGACCAGTCTTTATTATGGGGAGTTATTGAGTGTATAAGTATATGCACATATATTTGACAACACATATTAAATATTTTTTCAAATGAAAACACCACAACCACCAAATTAAGGTAACCCACATTAGGGCACACATAAGTCTAAACATTATATTGTGAGGCATATATCAGACTTATTAGCCATTTATATTTGACAGTCCTACGGCCATCGGTAGCTCACATAATGGCCACCAACTATTACAGTAAAAAAACGAAGATATACTACATCTCGGATTTCACTTATTATCCGGTTTTCTTAGTATATATACATATTCAATCAGGACCACGAGAAAGTCAAGACACCAAGCGATTATTACGTGTAGGGGCGAGCTCTTCCGTATCAAATATCTTTTGCAATAACCGACTTATAGATAGAATATCTTATTTTAAAATGGAGAAACTTGAATAACGTTAGAATATATCGTTCATCCACTAAAATGTTTATCCGATGGTTCTACCTCTGCTCCATTGAAAGATGGCGCCCGATTCGCCTCGAGTGACCTGCAGAATGAACCATATTCCGTTTTTAGTGTTTGCACCTAAAGGCGTGTATAATCTTAACAGCTGTCTATGGCGGCAACCTCCGAAAAACTCGGCGTCCGTGAGCAAGTTTGGACTATACTATCAAGAGGTATGTTAAACCTCCCTCAGCGCTTCTCTTGCCATTATTTAAAGTAAATTTCGCGTATACTCTTGACTATTGAGTTCTTTTCATTACGGTCCATTTATACCCGTGTCTGTTTTTTTGCAGATACACGAAGCTAGTCAAACTTTCAGGTAGGAACGCCTTTAACTTTTACAAGGTTGGCAACAGCAAGTTGGAAAGCGATAGAGATTTAACAGAGTCTCACTATGTTTTTAAACACCAAACAGGTTCCCGACCGACAGATTTCAAACACAGGTAGGCTATGCAATTTCATTGCATATATAGTCTCTCTCATGCATCTAATGTGATTGTTAAGGTATATACAGGCACAGTTCTATACTTGTGGTCTTTATTACAGCATTAACTCAAACCAGTCCAAAGTACCCCTGGGTAAGATATACACTCAGCAGCGTTTAAACTCACTATTAAATTGTGAGATGACATATATAGCAGACAGACATCTTTTTACTTTATAGGCGAGACTCTACAGACATTTTTCCAATTGAGGTATGCATATTTATATTCAATTAGATTTATTTACAATCAGCTACCATGGGCTCACATGTTAAAACACACACTTTCATTTTTTCCTTCTAGAGTTGCCCCTGAGGAGGGTACCGTTGGGGTACTGAAATGCATCGGGCGTGTCAAATGTTAATGCTGATTGAAATGTAATATGATATGAGAAAATCATTATAATGTACAAATGTATATGTGATCTATAATCTCAAAGTGTTTGTGATGAACTTATGATTTGTGACACACAATATGAATTTTGTTGAAATCAAAGAAAATTAAAAAGCATGAATAGTTATGGTATTATGAATTAATTTAAATTTATAAGAAGATTAGGTTGAGGAATACACCGAGTGAACAGTGCATGATTGGACTAGTCTTACCTACAGTTGAACCTAGGAGTGACAACCCTCTACAATCATTGCACCAATTTACAAGGAGGTTTAAAAATTTATAAACCAGGAGTGCTCCTCACGCACCCTTCATTCACTTTTATGGACCGATGATGACATCACACACATGATGTGTTTGGGAAAATTATTTCACCTGCATACCACATTATAAAATGCACTCCAATTCAGATCATGATCTTTTGCCATTCCACTGCAGCAAAACATTGTGCAGGAGAACTTTTTCAGTGTTGTCAGGTTATGTATTGCTTTCTGTTTCCTGTTCATTTTTTTGTTTTTTTATTGAAATAAGTTCATGAGATAATTATTTCAATTATAAATAAAATCTTTCATTTTTACAAAATTTGTTCAAACATCTTTTTTCATTACAAATCATTGATTATCAAAAATGTTAATGATGAAAATGTGAAATACATATTTTTACTTACATATAGAACACAAAATATTTTGTAAATTATATGTTTTTAAAGTCCAAACATTTACACCATAAAACGGATAGAAATTTGTATTTGTAAGTGTTTGACAGGGGTGCTTATTTTAACTCAATCAGTGAAAATATAAAACATATGCATTACACCGTAAAAAGATAAATTAAATTAAATGTAATTGAACACAGAAAATGCACTAGAAAAGAGAAATGTTACATAAATAATTTAAAATGATGATTTAAGTTCAGAACTAACATTGATTTTACTTGTTTTTTTTTTAATTTACCTTGTCAAGCACAATTACTAAATAATGTTATATAGCAATTATTAAAAAAATGTGTAATGCATATGTTCATAATTGGATAGTCTATCAAAATAACTCAACACACCTGTATAAACACATTATGAATGTTGATTAATTTCGTGTAAGTGCCTATTATCATGATGGTAGCTTGCACCAAATTTAGAAAAAAAAGAAAAGTAATTACAGGTGTTATTTTTCAATGTCTTAAATGACAACTGTTAGACCTGGCAGCCTTGGCATCGGTTGCCCCTGCATTTTTTGCTTTTGCCACCTGTATTTTTACTGTGTGATGGATGCTGTTCAGTGCCAAAAAGCAAGTGCTCCCTTTGTCAATTGTTGTTATGAATTTGTGTTTCAATGATTGGTTTATCTGGTTTACTGTTAGGTCCCTAGTACAGTGCACTGTGTGAACCAAATTCTGCTAGTAGGCTTGCAGCACTGATTGTGCCACCTGAACAAGCAGCCTTGCAACAAGGTCTCAGGCTTGCCATTGTGGTGCCTCTGTGCAGTCTAGTACTGCCATGTCGAACTAGCAAGTGCACCCCATTTTCCAGGCTCTAACCTTCCCTTTTCTTACATGTGAGTCATCCCTAAGCTAAGCCCAAGGTACCCCTTTAGGCAGGGTGCAGTGTATGTAAAAGGTAGGACATGTCTTGATGTGTGTGGCATGTCCTGATAGTGAAATGCTTCGAATTTCATTTTTCACTATTGTAAGGCTATCTGTCCCACAGGATAGAATGGGGAGTTTGCTCCTAACATCGTTTGAGTATTACTGCCCAAGGGAACAAGATAGGAAAATAAAGTTTGATATGCCTGAACTCAGAATGTTGAGATGCATCTTTTAGTGAGGGTGATTTTTACATTCTGGATTTGAAAGTACCACTTTTAGAAAGTAGGTATTTTCTTGCCTAACCATCCAGTGTGCCTCTGCTAGGGTGTGTATTGACTGTCTGGTTTTGGAGGGACAGGGGCGGGGGATATGCATTCTATTCACACAGCTACTTGGGGGGTTGAGGGTTGTTCTGCCTTTTCAGAGTGAGTCAGGGCTGGGCTGAATAGACCTGGCTGCATGCAGTGTAGGGGAGGAGATTTCTTTCACACCTCAATGGGCCTAGTCTGCCTTTGACAATGCTGTCTCCACCTCCTGCCAGGAAGCTGCACCAGAGAGAGCATAGCTGCTTTTTGGCAGGCATAGAGCTTCTCTGCCACTAGAGAACACAGGAGTATGTTCTATAGGAGAGGAAGGAAGAGTTGTGGCGTCGCGGCCAGGGCGACTGACTCCGGAATCTAGGAATTACAGTTCGATCCCCGGTGCCGGCCGCAGATTAGCCCAGCACTATGTGACTCTGGGCAATAGCTTGCTTAATCTTCCCGATGGCCCCCAGCGCCTAGAGACCCTTACGGGTGATTGTTCACGCTTTACAAATTTGGAATATTATTATTATAATACAGAGTGGGGCCCAGACCCCTGAACTTTAGATCACTTCTGGGAATCAAGAGGAACCTATGCCAAGGAGAGAAGCTGGAGATACTGAGAAGGAATACTGTGTTTGTGTTGTTTGCTGTCTGGGGTTGTACTGCAGTGGCTACTTTCTGCCTAGGAAAGGAGAAGGACTTTGCTGTGTGCTGTGTCCCCTGCTTGAAGAATATCTCCATGGGCTTGAAATAGAGCATGCCTCCTGTTCTGAAGTCTCAGGAACACAAAGACTTCACCCGCAGAACCCCCAGAACTCCTTTTCTGGGAGTTCTGACCTGGTGAGAGGTGAACGCCAGTGTTCTGGAAATCTGGGGGTTGTTTTGGGACTGGAAACTGCAAGAACTGTGAAAATAGACACATCACCTATTTCAAATACATTGCAGTGGTGCAAGAAGAATTTTCCAATACATTGCCACCTTCAAATAACCGACGCTGCGCCTGCTCAAGGCTGAAGTGCCTGCCGCGCGAGGAATCCTGTGCACCCATCCCCGACGTCTGTGAACACCGCACCGATTCCGATGCAGGCCCTGTTGGAGAAGAACCGATGCATCGAGGAGGCGTGGCTGAAGTCATCGCAAACACTCTCAGGTCTTCACGCATCGCATTGTACAGGATCCTCATGCATCAAGTCTGTTGCATCGTTTGGGGATGCAGTAAGAAACGGACGCATCACCTCCTCTCCGGTAAGGAACGACACATCACCTTTACTGTGACCGTTTTGCTTGCCTTTTTCAACACATCCTAGGTACTCTGCATAAAAGTGTTCTACCTTTCAAGAATAATATTTTTAGTGCTGTATTTTGCATTTTTGTTGTTTTGGTCTTGTTTTGGTTTAGAGAAAGATTACTAATTTTGCTGAACTGGTGTGGCGTCCATTTGTAGTGTTTTCACAGTTTTACTGTATGTTTTCACAAATTCTTTACACACTGCCTCTGAGAAAACCCTGTCTGCTTGTGCCAAGGTACCAAGGGGTGAGCAAGGGTTATTTTAGAAGTGTATCCCCCTTACTCTGACTAGAAGGAAGGGTCCCTACGTGGACAAAGTTGCAAACCCTTGCCAACCATAGACCCCCATTTTTTTACCCTTTCCAACCAGAGACCCCCATTTTTTTAACAACAACATTACACGCACTAGAAAATAATTGCTTGTTACGTAAATTTAAAAATGGATGAGTCCAGAGCAAATGTTAACAGACAATTCAAAAGATAACAAGTAAAAAAGTGACTTACCTTCGATTCCGGCGATGGCGGGCTCATTTGCTTTGTGGTCAATTTGCCCCAGCAAAGGAAGTTCATGATGTAAATGGAAGTGGACTAAAGAAATAAAGGTACAGTCCTACCTTATATCCCTTCTAAACCGCCAACTCAAGTGTGGAGGGTTACCCGCTACAGTTACGTGGACTGCAGGGCACATTGTGATTGGCCTTGTGAAAATATTGGTGGCACTCCCTCCGCCAGCTGCTTTTGCCTAGGACAACATTGATGCGGGAGGAAAATTATGGCGCAGACAGTGGGACTGGGATGGACTATTATCCAAGACCTGCCAGCATCTGGCAATGCAAGAGCAAGGGCATGAATAGCTCTTTCCACCATAAACAGGGAAGACAAAGTGGCTGTCAAAAAAGTTTCCGTGATCCAGTGCTCAAGAATGAGTTCAGGCGACTGGCCCTTCACCCCCTCTGGAAAACCAACCAAGAGATTACAATGCCAAAAGCGATCCTCTGCATTCTCGGGCCTGTGCTCCAGAGCCGCTGTCATGGCTGAAAGATCTGTCAGAGGATTGTTCCACCACTGTCTGCAGATCAACTCTCAGGAGGCCAACATCCAGAGAGACAGCATTTATCTTGGCCTGAACCGCCTCACTAGATGCCTCTATAGCAGCCTGTATTTGTGCACCGGTGGGTCCCTGAGTCTTCCCCCGGTCATCTGCCAGGTCCTCATGAGGAGGATCAATCCTCACACTCATCAGATGGGCCATAAATTGATCTATCTTGGTCAGCTGCATGCCCATTAGGGTTTCACCTTCCATGTGCTGGTGAGATCCTAGGAGGGTGAAAGCCAAATTGTAGCGTTCCTCACCACTGACAATGGCAGCACAACCCCTAAAAGCTGGCTTTACCCCTGTAAAGCACCAATTCAAGAGGAGTACATATTGGGTTGGTGGAAGAACTGGTTGAGGGCTTAAGGTGAACAACAGATCCGCCCAGAGACAGAGCCCCAGTCCAAACAGGTACAGGAAGGGGCAAGCTATAGGCAGAGTATCTCAGTGTGTCGGATGGCCACAATGTGCCACAGGGCATCAACAGCCTTCACCTCTGAACAGGGATTCAAGGGGACCCAAGTAATCAGAGCTGCCAAGAGGATCACAAACCAGGTTGCCCATAAACCCCTTTCATTCCAGTAGCATCAAGGCCAATCAGGCAGGTGACAGGTCAGTTAATGGAAGCCAAAAGGTCTGGCAGTAAGGCGTGTGCCCCTGCAGGAATCATAAATGAGAAGTCGCTCTGATGAGGGTCTCACCTCAGGGACCAATGCAAAGGCTGCAGAGCTCCACCATGGTCATCCAAAGTTGGCTATAAGCAAAGCTGACTCCCATAGCACAACTGCAGAAGTGGTGTCCTTGGCAAGCAGGCGCTTGCGATGCTGACAGCATGTGTCCTATGCGCCCAATCCACAGTGGGTCCAAAGTCCGATGCTGGATCAACCCGCAGCATCCTCTCTCCACAGACAGGCCCCACAATCACCCCAAATCACTTAAGGGACAGCCTCTCAGTGCGGTGTGTCAGGATTTCAACAGTCCGGTAAAGAGCTGACTCAAATCCCGCTACACCCGGAAGTATGTGGAAAAAAGAACTACATTTCCCAGCATGCTCGGGACGCATGTTGTACGTGCGCCGAGAGACACGCAGCAGAGGAAAAAAATCTCTTTCCGGGGATTGCTCAGCTGACGATAATTCTCTAGGAAGATCGCTGGTAGGTATGTAGCAGTGTTGGAGGTGGCAGTAAGAGCTCTTGGTTCTACTCTATTCCGCATTTCTTTTGCTTCTGGAAGGTATATGCTGTACTCCCATTATCGTCGGGTGGACTTCTGCTATCAGGCGGGAGGTACGCCCTTCGTGAGACCTTTGTTGCCGGAACTAGCATTTATGTTTTGGTGAACACTCTCAGCTGAGCGAGTTCACGCTTCCCCGTTGGAGGAGACAGGCATTCCGCCGTCTTGTTGCGGGGAAGGCATAGTGGTGCCTTTCAGTTCCTCGCTGGAGGAGACATTGGTTCCTAGTCTCTTGCGGGAAACCTATTGCTTTGTACAGTTCTACA
Source organism: Lissotriton vulgaris (assembly GCF_964263255.1). Classification (NCBI taxonomy): domain Eukaryota; kingdom Metazoa; phylum Chordata; class Amphibia; order Caudata; family Salamandridae; genus Lissotriton; species Lissotriton vulgaris. The sequence goes on along the minus strand of NC_141699.1, from coordinate 466,264,706 downwards.
CGGTGCTTTCTGGGCTCTGAACAGTTCCCTGTATATACCACGGAGTACACTATATCTTGACCATCCTAGCTGTTGTTGCTGGGAACATATTGGATACTTGTGACAATATCGTGGTGCAGGCATGTTAAGAGGCATTGACCTTGTCTGCTGCTGAATTTTTATTTTCTATCTAAATTCCTTTTTATTTATTCTATCACAGGAGAGAGGTGCATAAGGGTACCATATCAGTGGGACTTATAGATTATCGCAAAGACTTCCTTGGGAATGTAGTAGAACAAAGACAATTGTATAATGTTGTTAGAAATAGAAACAGCAGTTCCAATGTGTTCCTTTGTTTCCCATTACAGTTTGTAAGAGCCTGGTATCGCCCTACTCTCTCCTTGCATTTAAAGACAACAGTATTTTTCTTTACAGGTAGGAGAGTAGAATAGTGAAAGCTCCTATCAGGAGGGAGGGGACGGGGAACAGGATAGCGTTATAATCAACAGATATTTATAGTACGTTCCTTGTGTCTTTTATTGTCTTTCACATATCTCCTTCCCTGCTGATCCCATCCTTTCCTTCCCTCGCTTGACTATCCCAGCAGTCTGTTTATTTATATTTCAGACTCTGGGGCCGTCGAGAGGTGGACCCTTATAGCATTGGCACAATCCCGAAGATTCTGGAAGGAGGAGCTTGACAGAATTATCAGCCCACAAATTCTTTCTCTTCTTGATTGTGCTGAGGGGTATAGATGGTGACTTTGGAGGTTGTAATGGCCGCATTGGCGTTGGTGCAAACAGAGTTAGCAGCTTCCCAACAGGAGTTAGCTGCATCACGATTAGAGACAGCGCACCTACAGAATAGGGTAGATAGGATGCAAAGGAATCCCTTTGATGTAGGGGGGAACATGCCACCTACTTCCTTGGTAGTGGAAATGCCAGCACAAATACCATTGGCTCCCCCTGAGAGATATTATGGGGATATCTAGAAAGTACAGGTGTTCATGGCACAGGTGTTACAGCACTTCACCTGCAAACCCAAAATGTTTGCCACAAACCAAGCTAGAGTGGCCTTTTTGATTTCGTACTTGGATGGTGAGGCCTCACAGTGGGCAGTTCCTGTAGTAAGACGAGACGATCCTCTTCTGTATGACTGGGACAATTTCCGCTTAGAATTCGAGAAAACGTTTGACCGTAGAGCGGAAACGTTTTCTGCAGACAGAGATTTGCTGGAACTTAGACAGGGGACATCTGACCTAGTAACGTACCTCAATAATTTCCGCCGCTTGGTAGCGGAAACCGATTGACCAGAAACTAAGCAATCTGCCATTTTTTACCTGGGTCTCACTGACGAACTGAAGGATGTTTTGGCACACATCGACCCTCAACCAAGCACCTGTTCCGCCCTTATAAAACTTACCTTGCGCTTTGACCAGAGAAGTAAACAGCGAAAGGAGAACACAAGAAAAGAGAAAGTCATGTTCGGCCATATGAGCGTTCCACGCAGGGAGAAAAAACGTCGACATCGTCAGAGCCCATGGAAATAGGAGCTGCAAGGGCTTCATTGACATTAAGTGAGAGAGACCATCGACGAAAACAAGGGCTGTGCCTTTATTGTGGAAGAAAAGGACACTTCCTCCGGGACTGCCCAGTAAAACCAAAATAAGAAAGGCCTAAAAACGGACAGGCTGCCGCCGGGATCACAGATAAGGGGGCGGAAAGCTTTAATGCTTGAAGGCAGGAGCAGGGGAACCCTCAAGCAAGAAAACCATCCCTTCGATAACTCCATTAAATGTCCAGGTATCAGATCACTTTTTTCTCAATATGTCCATCGCCATAGACTATGAAGAAAAAAGTATACGTGCTATGGTGGATTCCGGAGCCACAGGATGCTTCATGTATTATAACGAAGCTTTACAACTAGGAGCGCTCCTCATAGACAAGAGCCAACCCGAAAAGGTCTATGCAGTAGACGGAAAAGGACTGGAATCGGGACCGATCAAATACAACACCCCAGAATACGATCTTACTTATGAAGGTTATCATCATGAAAGGCTGTCGTTTAATATCATCAATGCTCCACAATACGGAGTGATACTGGGTCTCCCATGGCTACAAAAACATGAGCCTCTCATACATTGGACCTCTAAAACACTACAATTCATGTCCGCCTTTTGTCAGGAGCATTGTATCCAACGACTCCTTAGCCCCTCTCGGGCTTTAGCCTCGATACTACACGTTGCCACGGCGGCGGAAAAGGCAGTGGTTTAACCTGAAGCTTATGAGACATATGATGCAGTTTTCAGTGATACGCAGGCAGAGGTACTTCCACCACACAGAGAATACGACTGCAGGATTGACCTCCTCCCTGGAGCTGTGGTCCCATGTGGTCGGATATATGCCCTCACAGTGCCGGAAAACGAATTTCTACATTTGTATTTTGATAAATACCTTGCGATCGGATTCATACGTCCTTCGAGGTCCCCTGCAGCATCTCCTCTATTCTTTATTCTGAAGGCGAATGGTGAACTGAGATGTTGCACCTTGTTCTCATACAGCGAGGTGATGAAAGGAAGACCGCCTTGAAGACGAGGTACGGGCTTTTTGAATATTTGGTGATGCCTTTTGGGTTCTGCAACACCCCGGCTGCGTTTCGAATCTCCTTAAACGAAGTACTGAAAGAATATCTTTACCACTTTGTGGTGGTCTATATTGATGCTATATTGATATATTCTGCCACAGATGAGGAACATGTTGGACACCTGAGTCGGGTACTAAAGGCTTTGCAAGACAATCATATATTTTGCAAGATATCAAAATGTGAATTTCACGTCACTACGGTGGACTTTTTGGGAGTCATGCTCATCCCATCCGGTCAAGTTATGGTAGAAAGAAAAGTCAAGGCAGTAACAGAGTGGCCTCGTCCCTGCAACGTTAAAGACATCCAGAGTCTGTTAGGATTCCCCAACTTTTATAGAAGGTTTATCCGGGGATTCTCCGACTTGGTAACACCCTTAACCCGGCTCACTCAAAAAAGACTCTTTTTGTACGGACAGAGGAAACACAAAGAGCTTTTGATCGGTTGAAGGTCGCATTTTCCACGGCTCCGGTTCAAACACATGCTAACCCCGAGTTACCCTTCATTGTGGAAGCGGATGCATCTGAAGTTGCGCTGGGAGCTGTCTTGTCCCAAAGACAAGAAAACACAGGACACCTCCATCCTATTGCATTTATGTCTCAGAAACTGAATCCAGCGGAAGTAAACTATAGCATAGCCGAGAAGGAACTCCTAGCTATCAAAGACGCATTCGTCAAATCGAGACACTGGTTGATGGGAGCAGAGCACCAGGCGACGGTCTATTCAGATCATTGCAATCTGCAGTTCATGCGAGCAGCCCGCCACCTTACGCCGCAGCAGTTACACTGGATGCAGTTTTTTGAGGAATTTAATTTCATTGTAACTTACCGGCTTGGAGTGAACAACAAGAAAGCAGACGCTCTGACATGTCAGGAAAATCTGAATATGCATTCTGTTACGCCGAAAGAGCCATCATCGAACCGGGCAAGGTCTTGTGTGTTACACAAACAAGGGATTTCCTACAAAGCTTAAAAACAGGGGTGCAAACCTGTGTTTGGAGGACATGGCTTAGACACCATAAAGAATGGAAGATGCAACAAGGCATACCCATGAAAGGATCACAATTGTTAGTGCCAAACAAGGCATTATGAAGAACAGTCTTTGCTTGGTGTCACGATTAACCCTGTGCGGGTCATATGGGATATGCAAAAACGCTGGAGAAGGTGTTAAGACAATTCTGGTGGCCATCCATTCGTCCAGCCCTTTGTCAATGGGTGAAAGAGTGTGCAATATGTGCTCAGATGAAATCCGACCGCCAACAACCTCAAGGTCTGTTACAGCCCATGCCCACAACGGAAAACCCATGGGAGAGATTTTCTGTTGATTTTATAGTAGGACTCCCTAAAGATCAAGGAAAGTCATCCATAGTTGTGGTTATTGACTATCTTACCTAAATGGCCCACTTCATAGCCTGTAAGCAAGTTCCCACGGCCGGTCAGTTGGCACACATTCTGTTGGTTAATGTAATTTGGCTACATGGCCTCCCAAGGGTTATAGTATCGGGCAGAGGGGCCTAGTTCACAGCACGTTTCTGGAAGACCTGGTGTACGGAGTTGCAAATCTCATCCTCACTTTCCACTAGTTTTCACGCCCAGACAGACGGCTAGAGAGGTTAAATCAGACACTCAAACAGTTCTTACGTTGTTATGTCCACAACAACATGGATGCATGGGTGGACTGGTTATGGGTGGCGGAAATTGCTTATAACAGTGCGCAACACTCCTCCACACTACACACTCCTTTTTTCTGTTCCTACGGTTTTCACCCTAGATTCAATCCTCTGCTGCTCCCGAGTACCAACGCCAGGTTGCCGGACCTCCAGGAGAGATTGTTGCGTGTCCGCAAGGTCTTACTTGCCACACGTGGCAACCTGCTACTAGCCAAGGCCAAGTACAAAGCGCAGGCAGACAAACGTTGTAGATCTTGTCCCGTTTACAGGAAAGGGGATCTGGTTTGGTTGCCCACTAAAAACATATGGTTTAAAAGACACAGCGTGTTTAATCCCAGATTCATAGGCCCTTATCATGTGATCAATCACATAAACCCTGTGGCGGTTAAACTACATTTGCCTACGCATTTCGGGATTCACCCCGTGTTTCATGTATCCCTCCTGAAACCTTCTCATAGCCCAGTCAGACGTTCTCCTGTGCCGATGTGGGTGCAACAGGAACAAGAATTTGAGGTTCAGGGGATTCTTGATGCCAAGCGAGTGAGGGGGAGGCTGCTTTATTTAATATCCTGGAAAGGCTACGGACCTGAGGAAAACTCATGGGAACCGGCTGGGGCAGTGCACCCTCCCCGTTTGGTGACTAGGTTCCACAGGATGCATCCTGGGAAACCTGCCGCCAGTCAGCGCCCCTCGTGAGGAGGATGTACTGTCAGGATTTCGACAGTCCGGTAAAGCGCTGACTCAAATCATGCTACACCCGGAAGTATGTGGAAAAAAGAACTACGTTTCCCAGCATGCTCGGGGACGCACGTTGTACGTGCGCCGAGAGACACGCAGCAGAGGAAACAAATCTCTTTCCGGTGATTGCACATCTGACGATAATTCTCTAGGAAGATCCCTGGTAGGTATGTAGCAGCGTTGGAGGTGGCGGTAAGAGCTCTTGGTTCTACTCTATTCCGCATTTCGTTTGCTTCTGGAAGGTATACGCTGTACTCCCATTATCGTCGGGTGCACTTCTGCTATCAGGCGGGAGGTACGCCCTTCGTGAGACCTTTGTTACCGGAACTAGCATTTCTGTTTCGGTGAACTCTCTAGGCTGAGCGAGTTCATGCTTACCCGTTGGAGGAGACAGGCATTCCGCCGCCGTGTTGCGAGGAAGGCATAGTGGTGCCTTTGAGTTCCCCGCTGGAGGAGACATTGGTTCCTAGTCTCTTGCGGGGAACCTATTACTTTGTACAGTTCTACACAGTGCTTTCTGGGCTCAGAACAGTTCCCTGTATATACCACGGAGTACATTATATCTTAGCCATCCTAGCTGTTGTTGCTGGGAACATATCGGATACTTGTGACAATATCGTGGTGCAGGCATGTTAAGAGGCATTAACCTTGTCTGCTGCTGAATTTTGATTTTCTATCTACATTCCTTTATATTTATCCTATCACAGGAGAGAGTTGCATAAGGGTACCATATCAGTGGGTCCTTACAAACTACAGATTATCGCACGGACTTCCTTGGGTATGTAGTAGAACAAAGACCATTGTATAACGCGCCTGCACAGTAAGGCACTAGCGTGCGCTGGTGCGATAACTGCTTTGCATTTACTCCAGGGACTTGATTTGAGAAGTTCGAGTGATATTTCTTCTTAAACAGTGTATATATTTTAAACGGCCTATTTTACCTCATTTTCTTGTGTGTTCTCTTCCGGTCTCGCCCCGGTCCACCACGGCTTGTGCCGCTTGTGTGGAGGGCGTTCACAGACCTAACCCGGGCCCTCGGGGTGACGTACTACTGCTGACATGCCAGCACTCCCGCGCAGCGGGCGCGCCGAAGGTGCACCCAAGGCAAGCCTGTCTGCGCCCGTCCGCGCCAGCCCGACGCCAGATGCCGGACCCCCTGGTCGCGTGATGACCCATAGGCTCCAATATTCTCGGAATGACCTGGTTACTCTCCGTGCTCAGGCCTCTTGCGCCCCTCATTTCTGGCGCCCAGGCACCACGGCTATAAGATGCAATAAATGTGGCTTTAGAACCACAGAGGACCTATCTACCACTCTAGAGTATTCTAAACCCACAAGCTTAAATGTCTATAGCCTGAACTGCAGGTCTCTCATAAGACACCACGAGGATGTATTTCTGTTACTCTAGACCAGAGGTCTTCAAACTTTTGTAGGTTGAGCCCCCCATCTGAATTTATTTAGATGTCGGGCCCCGCCACCATTTGACAAAAAATTCTGGAACCTGGTATTCTACATAATCGACCGTCATCCGCATTTCCCAGTCCATATCTGGCTAATAATGTTAAACACAGTAAGAGTGTTTAGAAAACTGCAGGTTTGCGAGTTAGTGCGGTGAAATGACAGAGGCTTACTACACAGTCCAAAACTACATTTTTCAAGATAAAATGTGTGCAAATTGTAACGGGTTCTCCACTTAATTCTTGCAAAGCCTCCTCAAAGAAACTTCTGTGGTCAATAAAATAAGTACCATTCAAAGACTATGCTCTCCACTGAGAAGCACTGTAGAGTTACATTTATGTCACCTCATTTATTCAGGTCGTACTTGCATGTTTCCAAAGCCTCGTGCTTGTGTTTGGCATCATAGGAACCTCAGGAACAAAGCCTTGTGCTTATGTTTAGTTTTTCATGCCGTACTTGCATGTTTTCAAAGCCTCGTTCTTGTGTTTGGCATCACAGCATCCATGCATCCATCCATCCACCCACCCATCCATCCATCCATCCATCCATCCATCCATCCATCCATCCATCCATCCATCCATCATGCACCCACCCATCCCCCCATCCATCCATCCATCCATCATCCATCCATCCATCCATCCATCCATCCATCCATCCATCCATCCATCATGCATCCATCCATCCCCCCATACATCCACCACCCACACATCATGCATCCATGCACCCATCCTTCCATCCATCCATCATCCATCCATGCATCCATCATGCACCCATCCATCTATCCATCATGCATCCATCCATCATTCATCCATCCACACATTATGCACCCATCCATCCATCCATCCCCCCATACCTCCACCAGCCACACATCATGCATCAATCCATCCCCCATACATCCACATGCACCCATCCATCCATCCATCATGCATCCATCATTCACCCATCCACCCATCATGCACCCATCCGCCCATCATGCACCCACCCATCCATCCATCCCCCATCCATCCACCAGCCACACATCATGCATCCATGCACCCATACATCCACCCATCCATCATCCATCCATGCATCCATCATGCACCCACCAATCCATCCATCCATCCATCATGCATTCATCCGTCATGGATCCATCCATCCATATATTCAATCATTCATCCATCCATCCATCCCCCCATACTCCATCCACCCATCCATCATCCATCATACACCCATCCATCCATCCATCATTCATCCATCTACCCATCATGCATCCATCCATCCATCCCCCATACATCCACATGCACCCATCCATCCATCCATCATGCATCCATCCATCCATCATTCACCCATCCACCCATCATGCACCCATCCATCCATCCCCCCATACATCCACCACCCACACATCATGCATCCATGCACCCATCCTTCCACCCATCCATCATCCATCCCTGCATCCATCATGCACCCACCCATCCATCCATCCATCCATCATGCATCCATCCATCATTCATCCATCCACCCATCATGCATCTATCCATCCCCCCATACATCCACATGCACCCATCCATCCATCCATCATGCATCCATCCATCATTCACCCATCCACCCATCATGCACCCATCCATCCATCCATCCCCCCATACATCCACCAGCCACACATCATGCATCCATGCACCCATACATCCACCCATCCATCATCCATCCATGCATCCATCATGCACCCACCAATACATCCATCCATCCACCCATCATGCATTCATCCATCATGCATCCATCCATCCATATATTCCATCCATCATTCATCGATCCATTCATCCATCCCCCTATACACCATCAACCCATCCATCATCCATCCATGCATCCATCATGCACCCATTCATCCATCCATCCATCCATCATGCATCTATCCATCATTCATCCATTCATCCATCATGCATCGATCCATCCATCCATCCATATATTCCATCATTCATCCATCCATCCAGCCCCCATACACCATCCACCCATCCATCATCCATCCATGCATCCATCATGCACCCATCCATCCATCCATCAGGCATTCATCCATCCCATCACCCATACATCCACCACCAACCTCTTGGCACACAATAATGTAATGCAGCATTATACTTATTTCATGCATAATTATGGTTATTTCACAAAGCCTAGTGCTTGTGTTTTGTTTTTCATGCCGTACTTGCATGTTTCCAAAGCATCGACCAGAGCAGGAACCTCTTGTGAATTACAATAAGTTGACACTGCAGGAACCTAGCCTTGTGCTTGTGTTTGGCATTTGACACCGCCGTTGTCGCATGCATAGTAAATGCATGCGATTCAAACTATACTGCGATGTCAAAGTCGTGGTGTGATGGCACCGCGATCTTTTGACATCGATGTAATGAGTAGTTCCGTCTTTTAAAGACCTTTTGACATGTTAATGAGGTGTTGATAGTCTTCACCCCTTCTTAGGGCCCCTGCAGCTCCACTCTGCCTCGCCGCCGTGCAAAACAATGAAAGGTGAAATTTGATGGTGCTGGTGGCGCGCCCCACAGTTTGAATAACTCTGCTCTAGACAGATCCCCGGACATTCTTCTCCTTATGGAGACATGGCTCACGAATGATGCGACCACCATCCCCGCCTTGGCCCTTCCGCTGGGTTACTTTATGGATACCCAGAATAGGCCTAAAGGTAGGGGCGGCGGGCTAGCTGTGATAGCCAAATCTGCATTTGCCTGTGTACTGTCTCCGGTGACAGTACCAGACTGCGAATGTGCGCAACTTAAGATTAGGATCTCAGACAATTTTACCCTCACAGGGCTCCTCATTTATCGCCCTCCGGGATCCGCAAGGGTCTTCCAGGAAGCCCTACCTCAGATCACCTCCTCCTTGGCTATAAAGACGCCCAACTTCAGTATATTAGGGGACCTTAATTTACACTTAGAGCGACTTGACTCCCAGGACATTTCTAGCTTTCTTGGAGATCTAGAAGCCTGTCAGCTATACCAGCTGGTTAAAGGTCCCTCCCACTCAGCGGGCCACTTGCTCGACCCGGTATTTTCGAACATTGAGGGAATTAAAGCGTATGCTCCCCTCCCCCTTACCTGTATACACAGATCCTTCCCTAGCATCCAAGTCATAACATTCATAGACGAAGTATCGCTTTAAATAGGGGCGGTACTTATCCAGGAAATGCGAGAGGGGTGGAGCCTATTCAGGAAATAAAATAGTGCTGTTAGAAGAACTACAGGTAATCACTTTTGCCGAAACGAGCAGTCGAGGGAGGTCGAGACGTCTAGAGCGCCGCGAATCTGTAGCTAAGGTAAGAACTCGGCTCACCACGCACAAACTCCGCATGAGTTTAACGTAACTCCGCATCCGGCAGTACGGAGTTTTCTGTAAAGTCCTCCCCCGTTATCTTTCTAGCCCGTTTGTAACCCAGTGATCTCTTGGTATCCTTCTTTGTGTTTAGGGGACGTACTCTGATCTGAACAAACATCAGAGTTGCACAACAGCCCCCGAGAAATACGAGCGGTTTCAGAACACGCAACGGCTTCCATTACCGCGTCCTTCTTAAACAACCATCGGCCTCTGTCCATGATCATGCCTATTTGAATAAACAACAATTATAAGAGGTAAACATGAACATAAATAAATTAATCGAGACCTCTAGAATGTCTCCTTAAAAGCAAATTGAAACATGATTATGATTTTATTTTAGCCATAAGAACTAACGGCTTTTACCAATCGCTACATGATGACGGAAATGGCCGTGAACGCTTGAAGTTTCCCTCCCCTTTTCCAAAAAAGACGACGAAGAGTAGTTTTAGGTGGTAGTAAGATGGAGGCAGTGAACACTGATTAAACAGGTGAGATCGTTATCCGACATGATTAAAAAATTGAAAGAGGGAGAATCATGTATACCACGGGTAAATTACAATAGGAACTTAAATACCAATATGTTGTTTCCTTTGCATAGTTATCACATACCGATTCCGGACTTTAAAAGGAAAGGTGCCTTACTCCCTACAACAACTTCGAATCCTTCTGGTTATTAATTATTTTAGGTAAGAATAGGTATGAACAAAGAACGAACCTTATAAAGTGAGAAAAGCATGCTTGTGTCCGTTTTCCTGTCAGATATCAGTTTTGGTCTCTAAAAATTCAGTGAGTCATTAACGTTACAGGAACTTTGAATCATTCAATTGCATCCTTTTTACTCTTCCTGTTTAACTAGATGCCCCCCTCTTTTTGAACCTATCACAATGTAATTTGATTGACTAACATAAACTTGCCACAATTTACGCCCTCCTACCCTTTAACATAGGCCTCCCTTCATGTTTAAACTAACCCGAATAAACGCTAAATAGAATACATAGGGATCAAGAAGAAATCTCTTGGTTTAAAAACTCCCCAGTATTAGTTAGGGGTACCATTCTGGAATATGAAGTCTATTGAATGATACGCCAACCTCTATAAAGTTCTGATACATATTAGAAAATATGTTTGTAATTATAATGTTAAGGATAGAGTCTTGTTTGTAATGATTGTGAAATATGAAATATTTAGGTTTTCCAACTACTTTTCTCAAATGTGTTTTGTACTACTACATTAGTCTGGCTAAGAAACTTGATCAATTGAAGAACATTTTTATGTTTTATGAGAGCAATGCACTGTGATCTTAAATTTATTTAAATATTATCATTGTATTTTTCTGTTTAGAAAAAGTGGCTGAACATCCATTTTGTCCTGATGAAGACAAATGACTTTGTCGAAACGCGTTGACACACGACACACAGCCCTATTCTCCATAATCAGAGAATATTATTGAAGAAAAGAATCTTTTTTTATATTCTATGAAGTTTTTTATATATTCTGAAAACAGTCACACAAACCTTATGATATAATTTGTCTATTGTGTAATTTATTAATTATATGTATACATTCATCTTTTATATTTATATTAAAGAGTATCTCTTTTGATATCATTTCAGTCCATTGCAGTAATCATTTTTATCACTTTTTGTGTATTTTAATATTGTTTCCTTATTTAGCCAGCTTTTGTACTTAAAGCCTGCCTGGGTATTTGCTTTTACAAAAAAAAGGATCATTTTCTTATCCACATATCTATTAATGTCCCATCAGAAATCATACCCCCCCCCCCCCCCCTCTGGAGACGCCCTTGGCACAAACTGGATGCCCCCAACCTAGAGTCCAACCTTCTTTCCTCCCACCCGATATGGTCTAACAACCTGGCGGAAGCTGACAAAGCCTTTAGGGGATGGATTAATAGCTCCCTAGACCTCCAGATCCCCAATAAACTGTCCCGGCCGAAGCAGGTGCAGTCTCACCCCTGGTACACTGAGACGCTAGCCACAGAAAGAAAAGGCTGCAAGATTCATGAACGAGCTTGGAGGCGCTCCTATGACATCTCAGCAAAGAATAGTTATAGGTCTGCCACCAAAGCCTACCACAAACATATTCTAGAAACTAAGGCAACATTCTACTCAGATTTGATTAATTCCAGTCATAACCCTTCCAAAATCATCTTTTCTTTGATAAAAGATTTGACTAAAACCCCTGAGGGAACCAGCAACTTAATTGCCTCTAACTCACAGTGTTTAGACCTGGCTACTTTCTTTACCAACAAAATTCAGGAGATTTATAGCTCGCTGGAAACGAGAAAGCCCCTCCCCACCCTCAACTTAGCGACCCTTCCTCTTGTTTCCTTCGTCCCTTTACATACTCTCCCTCCTATCTCTCACAAAAATCTTGATTCCCTTGCCACTAAGGTTAAATCTGGATCACCCGATGATCCTGTTAAACCTAACATCTCCCGGCTCCTCAAGGACTCCATTTTGAAAGAAGGACTGTTTCTGATTAATAGATCCCTTCAGTCCTCCACTATTCCCAGGTCCTGGAAGCATGCTAAAGTTGTTCCCCTGCTGAAGAAGCCTTCCCTTGACCCTTCGCGCCCTGAAAATTTCAGACCTATTTCCCTCCTACCCTATTTGGCCAAGTTAATGGAAGCTCATGTGAATGCCATCCTGACTGACCACCTGGTATCCAATAGTATCCTGGACGGTTCCCAAAATGGCTTCCGGGCTAATCACAGCATGGAGTGAGCTCTTATGGCTGTCTCGGAACATCTAAGGGACGCACAAGATCTAGGAAACACATCTGCCCTGGTCCTGCTGGATTTGAGTGCAGTGTTTGACACAGTCTCTCACGAGATGCTGCTTAAGCGCCTCGGGGAGATCGGGTCAAAGACGGGGCCCTGGCTTGGTTCGCGTCCTTTCTATCTGACCGTTCCTTCCAGATCCACGCCCCTCCATACTCATCCAGCAGGATCCCCTAGGAATGCTGCGTCCCGCAGGGATCGGCCCTTAGCCCCACATTGTTTAACGTGTACGTCCGCCGACTGGCACTTCTGGCCAGGGAACGAAAGATCAAAATGATATCTTATGCGAACGACACACAACTTATCTTTACTTTTCCCAAGGATACCACGCCTGACCAGGCTAAATTTCAGGAAGACATTCTGGCCATCTCTAACTGGATGGCGGAGAATTATCTCCAGCTCAACTCCTCTAAAATAGAGCTACTTTGGCTGGGAGGTGACTCTCAGAAGTAGGACCATCAGTGGTGGCCCCCTTCGATGGGCCCTCCCCCCATTCCTAAGGAGGCTGTTAAGAACTTGGGCGTTTTAATGGATAAGTCTTTGTCCTTTGAGCTCCATGCTAAGAAGGTTGCAGGCACTTGCTTTTGGCGCCTGCGCTGTATTAAACCTATTCTGGGCTTCTTTGAGCCACCCACCCGCCAAGTTATAGTCCAGTCCCTGGTTCTCTCCCACCTTGACTACTGCAATGGTCTCCTGTTGGGGGCCAACAAGTCAGTGGTCAAGAGACTCCAGAGAGCCCAGAACGCCGCTGCTCTGACCCTCTTTGCCCTCCCCAAACAGTGCCACGTTTCTCACCTTCTTCGCCGTCTTCATTGGCTACCGGTGAAACAGAGAATTGAATTTAAGACCCTCTGCCTCACCCACAAAATCCTACATGGCCAGGGCCCTCATATACTACAGGATCTCTGCACACTTTATGTTCCCACCTGTACCCTACGTTCTGCTGATCTCCATCTCGCCCGGACCATCAGAGTACGCAAGAGCAGAGCGGGTGGCCGTTCCTTTAGGTCTCTCGCCCGGCCCTCTGGAACTCTATCCCCATTGAGGCACGCACCACTCATAACCACTGGCACCTCAGGAAACTTATCAAACCCTGGCTGTTTGCCTCTACTCAGGGGTTCAATTCTTAGGCCGCTTTCTGTGCTCTATCCATCTTGCTGTCTGGTTGTCCGCAAGCGCTGGGACGCCACGTTGCTGGGGCAGCCATGCGCTATATAAGCCCATTTAACATAACATAACATAACATAACATAACATAACATAACATAACATAACATACATAACATAATGTTGTTAGAAACAGAATCTGCAGTTCCAAAGTGTTCCTTTGTTTCCTATTACAGTTTGTAAAAGTCTGGTATCGCCATACTCTCTACTTGCATTTAAAGACAACAGTATTTTTCTTTACAAGTAGGAGAGTAGAATAGTGAAATCTCCTATCAGGAGGGAGGGGATGGGAACAGGATAGCGTTATAATCAACAGATACTTATAGGATGTTCCTTGTGTCTTTTATTGTCTTTCACAGATCTCCTTCCCTGCTGTTCCCATCCTTTCCTTCCCTCGCTTGACTATCCCGGCAGTCTGTGTATTTATACTTCAGACTCTGGGGCCGTCGAGAGGTGGACCCTTATAGCATCGGCACAATCCCCAAGATTCTGGAAGGAGGAGCCTGACACGGTGCACCCCCACAATGTTCCCCGGGGCCGAGGTCACAGGAAACAAGGTAGCATTCTCTCCGGGGGCACGAAATTAGCTTGCCGGATGGCCCAGGGAATCCAAGAGGACCGCTTTCCCTCATCAATTCATTGAGATGTCCTGTACATGAGGCACGCCCTTACTAGGTCACCAACATCAGAGCCAAGTCCTGCAGGGGGGCTCCCATTCCATGAGGCAGCAGTAAGATACCAGGGTGCACTTGTCGTCAGGCAGATCAGCAAGACGGGTACAGCTGCTTCACTGACGGGTCCCCGTGACCACCTGGATCCACATGCTGATCACGCCCACCATGCAGCGCATATCCGCAAAATCCCACAGGGTCCATGCGCCATCCAGCAAAGGGTGTGCACACCCCGAGGGGAGTATTAAAATCCCAGTGATGGTCCCTGGAAGTCTGGAGGGCCATTGGGTCTCACTTCCTCACTGGGGTGTCCGTCACAGCTAGCAAGCCCTCACAAGGCAGCACAGGGCCCAGACCAAACCCTGCTGAGGGGCCCACTCCTGTGAAGCAGCCACTGGTCCCTCGAGACAGCCATGGGGAGTGGTGGTAGTTTGTCCACCCGCCTCACAGCACACAGCAGTCGATGACGCAGATGCGGTCTCTGGAAGGCAGCAGTCCATGTTAGCAAAACTCTACATTAGGCCAGAGCCCCGGTCACAGATCCAGTAATGTCGACAAGTTTCAGTGTTCTGTTCATCATCTCTTTGTGTTTGCCCTAAGTTGGCAGGGAATGCCCAGACATGTGTCTCTTGCTCACTTTGCCACTGGATTCATGCTAGTCTGGCTGATGAGGGTGTTACCCCGAAACCGGTCCCAAGATGCTTGTTTCCGGTCCAGGGAAGACCTGACTTGGCAGTTCAGGCTGGACTGTTCCCATAAGGAACACAGTCAAGACTGATTTGCATATGGCTGGGTCTGAACTTAGGTGGCAAAGTGAGCTAAAGAACGATGATGGATTCAACCCAGATCTGTGACTGGGGTGAGTGTCTGAAAAGATTCAGCGCGCAGTCCTTCATCTATTTGTGTTTGCTTTGTTTGGCCTAAGTTGGCAGGGTATCCACAGACATGGATCCCTTGCTCACTTTGCTACTGGATTCAAGCGAGCCTGGCTGATGAGGGGTATTACCCCGAAACCAGTCCCAGGATGCTTGTTTCTGGTCCAGGTAAGACCTGGCTTGGCAGTACCGGCTGGATTGTTCCCATGAGGAACAGGGTCAAGACTGATTTGCATATGGCTGGGACTGAACTGGGGTGGCCAAGTGAGCTGAAGAACAATTATGGATTCAACCCAGATCTGTGACTGGGGGTAAGTGTCTGAAAAGCTTCAGCTCTCCGTCCATCATCTCTGTGTGATGACAAACAAAAGCCTGCTCTCCCTTGCACAATCATGAGCTCTCACGTCAACAGGCCAGGTAAAGCGGGCAGCAAGTAGATGGCGGTTGCAGCGGTATGGCAAGGATACAAAAGGATTGTACACGGGACAGCCACAAAGCTCTTTAGAGCATGTCTGATGCGGTTGCGTCTTGGCCACACCCCTGCAACGAAACTATAGAAGAGCACAACCAACAAAACAGAACACAACGTAACTACAACATTGAGGCCAACAGGACACCACACAAAAATTCAGCACAACAAACCACCACCACAATAAAAAGCAACCCAACAAATGTGCACAGATATTCTTATCACACATTACCACTTACACAAATCTGCTTTTATAAAACAGTGAAATGTTTTCACCGAGCACTGACTTACTTACTACCAGTACCAAGGATATAAGATAACCGTGTCATAATGTTTTGTGCGAACTGACCCATGGAATTCACAAAACAAAGCAGCCTGAGCTCAGCAAAGTGGCGGCTTGGAAGGAACCAATGGCTGAATACTCAATAATTAGGTTTTTAATGAGGTGCTGAGAGAGATGAGATCTGGTTCATGAATATTTAGCTGCCGTATGTGCTTCGTAACTTAGCATTTTGAGCATAAGGATCCTCGGTGGCGGCCAAGCAAACCAGGTATTGCAGTTGTTAAATATTGTAGGGAACTCACGAGCTTCCGGCAGCGGTTATTGATGCGCCGAGGCTGGCGCGAGGCATTCTAAGCCGGGGTATGATGAATAACGCATGTCATCCACTAACACTTGATTACTCTACTCCCTACGCACCACGCTGGCTGGTAGAAAGCGTAGGCCTCGGCGCGGGGAAGGAAGACATCACAGCAGATGGCCTGTTGAGGATACCTTCCGTTTGTGTTTTTCAGGGGTACGTCCCTAGGGGAGCTGCGGAGATGGGAGGGAGGAAGGCGCCCCCAACACCAGACCCGTCTTCAAATAACACTCCCCTCCCACGCAGAATCTTTCCCAACCTGTGCAAAATATTTATTTTATCTATTTATCTGAACAGTTTTATAAAGTGCGTACCTGGCCTTGATTGGATGCCGTGCGATACATGCCTAACAGCAAATGCATGAAAAATATGCAACGGAAACAATTCATCTTAAGATGCGTCATCGTCACAACATATGTATAGGAAACTGTCTCTTCAGACTGTTCTGCAATATAGTGTTTATATAGTGTCTTGCTACTACTGACGTGGCTCAAAATCACTGAGCTTGTCACTTATACTTCAAAATATTGGGGTCAATAATATTGACCTGCACTTATATTGACTCCAAACTTTCGGCTCCCAACATATCGAGGTAAGCATAAACGGAGAAGTGCAGATCTAGTATTCTTAACCCATCATATCATTGCCTTCACGATATGTTGGTAGTCCATATTGTGCAGTCGTGCTAAGGCCAGTTCGAAAATGCCTTTTTAGAGCGTTTTGCTTTGTGCTTGTAAAAATTCAAATGTGTGGGCTTTTTTCTACTCTCCTGGTCTTCTTGTTACCACAAAAAAACTTCTTGTTACCACCTACATCTTTTTAAGGTGAAAATATTGAGCAAAGGCCCCCTGGGTCCTATACATTAGCAATGGTGATATGTCCATCCATTTTTTTTTTTCATTTAAAAAAATCTGTCTATACGGATCTAGCAAGTTTTCTGCAAACCCAGATATTAGTCAATCAATAAATGGTTATAATATTAACCATTTATGAATTAAAGTATTTTAGGTGACTTAAGAAGTATATGTTGCTATTACCCAACTCAGTGGCACCTAGTCCATCGACCTCAGGAGGACTAGAGATGAGTCACCCCTGTTTGGATCAGAACGGGCGACCTGCACGACACTCTTAATTCTGTGAGCTATTTTACCACCAAATCTCACTAGGTCCCTGCAGCTCAATACGCAGTTTGCTATCGCTCCCCACCACCACCCCCTCCTCCCCAAGTTCCGGTCACCCCAGAGAAAGCATTCTAGTTTGGTGAGCCAGACAATTTGTTCAGGTTGTTTAAGGAGGCATGGAAGCCAGTATATCCAGAGGAGAGCCAGGCGCATCGAGGGCAGATTGGCAGCTGCGCCATTGGCGGTGGCAAAGGGCAGCATCGCACAGTGGTTTGCGGCAGGGACCACATCCTCACTCCAGACTCAGCAGAACAGAGGAGACCCATAATTAAGTGCAGAACCACAGAGGCCCTATTCCTACTTGATGCAGAGAAGGCCTTTGATAGGGTACGCTTGAGTCCTCTTAAAAATGTTGAGTAAGATGTTTATTGTCCCGTCAGTGACCTCTTTTATTGTGGTCAGTTTCAAACAGCGGACTGCATGAATCAAGATCAATGGTGGATTCATGCAACAGATACCCTTGCTTAGGGGCAGAAGATAGAGGTACCCAATGATGTCCTACACACACTAATAAAGGGACAAGAGGTACTACCCTTCCTTCAGCCTCCCTTAGCACATATACATACACAAAAAGGAAGAGGAAAAAAATTCAACCTCGGTTCTTTAGCCCACCGCTCAAAGCAGAGCAAACACATTTTGATTTTCTAAGAGAAAAAATAGCCCTACAAAGGTGGTATCCTCCAAACACAAAAACATTAAAACTACCTAAGAGAGTTCCCACTCATTTAATTCTGAGCCTCTCTTGGCAGGGTTAAAAAGTGTTAGTTGGGGTGTGCTTGAATAGTTAGTACCCTTGCTGCTAACTATTATGCTCATCAATATGTCACACCTTCCAGCCCTCCCTCAGGGTTGACAGCCTTCGTCAGGATGAAGATCCCTGTTCCTATTTCCCTTACTGCCCGCTCCCTGCTCAATACTAAGTGGAAATGAGAGATCAAGCACTGGCCATACTTGCCAATTCCGAATACCTTTCAGGAACTACCTGAGTTTCACCAGAGGAAGGACTTGGAGCGTCACCTTGTAGTCACACATTCTCCAATGGTCAGACACTACCCATCATGCTACTCGCTTCCCTCTGATGTGGCCATTGAAGCCCTTGATCTTTTCACTAGTGACGCAGCCGTAGTCGCAGACAACATCCTGGTTTTCCTTACAGAACCAGCAATTTTGGTACCAGCTTTGGTTGCAGAGTTGGAGCTCTTCTCTGACGTGCCCTGTTTTAAAAATAATTACTCAAAATATCTGAGAATGGGGGTGGTTGATCCCAGGCATGCATTGTGTCCAACCCTATTTTGTGAGCGCTTCTAGTACACAGAGGGCCCCATGCAATATTTAGGAGCCACAATTCCTGGTGATTGCTCTGAATTCTTTGTAGCACAGGTATGCCACTGGGCAGTGACGAGGGTGACACATTTTGGGGGGGTTGTAGGGAACTGACTCAAATTGGGACAGTGATTTCATAGGGCTTTCACAGGTCTCTCCAAGAGGCATCTCAGGCATATACTGAACCCTTGTTCTGAGTCCCACACCTGTTCAACACAATTATGGGCAGACATGGGAGATGGACCTAGGGTGTGTTTTGTCGGAGGAACACTGGGAGGAGATCTGGGCAAGGGCTACAAAGGTTTTAATGTGTATGAAAAATAAAGAATACTCCTAGAAAATTCTGATCTTTTGGTACTCACCGCCAATTTGGTTGAGGGCAATGTTAGGAAGATTGGATTTGTGCTGGTGGGTTGCCAGAGGGGGGAGGTTAATGCATGTCTGATAGAAATGTCCCTGTGTGAAATCATATTGGGCAGATTTAATGTCCATCATAACTAAAATGGATTAGGCTACCATTAGACATCTCGGTCATCATGGAAAGAACAGAGTGTATTCTATGTACACCCCTTTTGACATACTAATATCACGTTTTTTGCTAGCAGGATGGGTAATACTTGCCCATTTTTGGAAACAGGAATCCCTTTCGCCTTGGGGCTGTAAAGGGCAAAAATATGGCACAAATACATCCTGGAAAAGTTGTCTGTCATCCTAGCTAAAAGGGTGCATCCTTTGAGGCGGTATAGAAACCTTTTAAAGCAGCTCTTCAGGCATAACAAGCTCAGAGGATGGTGCCCCTTCACAGCACCTGTTTGGCCCAGGCTCACTGACAAGTGATTCACATGCAATTGGAGGGCACTGTAGGCAGTACTGGTAGACTAATAGATGGTATTGGGGTTTGGTTTGTGAGTGCAGATAGGCTATCAATATTTTTTGGGCATCCCAGAAGTGCCACAGGAATGAATAGGAGAACAATCTCAATTTGCGAATCGCAATTAGCGAATCGCAAATTGAGATTGCGATTTCAAGGGAGCAGGGGTGTCCAAAGGACACCCTGTTGCACCCCTGAAATTGATATGTGCACATATGTTGCACACACACATGCCCTTAGGGCATGTGTGTGCGCAACATGAAACTTTGAAAAATGCACTTTAGTGCATTTTTCAAAGTTTTTGCAAATTACCATGAAGTTGTACTTCATGGTAATTTGCATGACCTATTAGCGGCTTCGCTATTTTAAAAACTTTCATGCATTGCATTTAAGGAATCTCAATTTGAGATTCCTTAAATGCAATTAATCGCAATTTAGCGATTTCTAAAATTGCGATTTTTGCATTTGGGATGATGCATCCCAAATGCAAAAATACCGCTCGCAAAGGGGCAGATTCTGAGAATCTGCCCCTTTGCGAGTGGATTTTAGTTTGATGAATCTGGGCCTAAGTGCTATATTTTAGTGCAAATGGCATCCTCACATCAATTTTTGATGAGAAAACGCATTTTGAGCTAAAATAGCACAAAAAAGAACTGAGAAACAGTAGCTCTTGTTCTGTTGTTCCCGTGTGTTCGCAGCCACTTTCTTTTTTTTAACCACAAATGGCAAATAATTATGTGAATTGGCATCATTGCGTAATTTCGGGAAATTTCACATTAACACGCATAGGTGCCGATTAGGATGGCGGACGGACCTGAGGTGGAGGGACCGACCGCAGGGGCAGTGGCGGTCCCTCCGTTGCAATTAGGATGTGACCGCCACCCTGGCGGTCACATCCTGTATATTTTACATAGTGGCTTTAAGCAGAACCCGCCGCAATGTAAAATATGCATGTTTACCTTTGGCATGCACAACTTGGCAGGCACCGCGTGGTGCCTGCCACCTTGTGCATTCCAAAGCAGGGGGGTACCATAGGTACCCCCCATGTGCACCCCCCAACACCCTGAGTGCTCGCAACGGGCCCCCAAAACCAAAAGACCACTTGCTTTTCCACGGCGGAAAAGCTGCCATGGAAAAGCATGTTTCCGCCTGCATCGTGATATGGCTGGCGGTGTCTTGCAGACACTGCGGCCATATTTGCGTACAACCACCTCGGATGAGCGGCGGACGGACTTGCCGTCCGCCGCTGATCCCACCGCCATCGTAATGTGGCGGGTGGTGTTTTCCCAAACCAAGGCGGTGAATCCGCATCCTTCTGACCGGCGGTGGCCTCCACCGGCCCGGAGGATGCGGATTCACCGCCATCCTAATCGGCCCCATAATACGAAATTCGCAAATTACTCAAATTACGATGGCATAATGTACATTTTACCCAGGCCTATTAAAGATACGATTCTTTCAGAACTGATCGTAGTACTTGAGATGAGACTTTTAGAACAGGACTCAGTACTCAAGATAAGTCCTCTAGAACTGGATACAGTAGTTCAAGTGAGGCATCCAGAAATGTCACAGAACTCCAATTGAGGCCTCCAGGACTAATGGTAATACTTCAAAAGAGCCCTTCAAAATCTGACACAATGCTCCATCTGAGCCCTCTATACTTAAAGACGCTACTCCAAGTGAGGCCTCAAGAACCGAAGACAAAATAAGCTTTCAGAAGTGGACACAATGCTTCATGTAGGCCGATAAAACTGGCCATGGTGATCAAGATGAGATCTCCAAAGGCCCATTCATGATGAGGAAAGCAGGGATAAGCACCGCCAGGCCCGAGACACACACGGCAGGCGGGAATAAGCATAACAGAAGCCTGAAGAAGAAAGAAAAAACAAACAGAAAACAACAGGCAAGCACAATGGAGGCAACTCGAGCCAGTACACAACCCCACAAGCCCCATTGGCAACAAAACATTGTGCATGGCAGGCTATAAAGGACAAGTTGAATGCAGCCTGAGAGCAGAGGGAGATAATGGAAGAAAACCAGAACATCCAGAATGATGTGCAATGCACAAACAAGCAGAAACAGGCCAAAAACAAGAAGGCTGCCATGCACAAAGGAGGTGGGAGTCCAGCGCCACACCAGGAGCTGGATGACATGGAGGAAATGGTGTACACCACATCAGTCTGGATATGGTGGCAGGACTCAGAGATCAGAAACTGCCCAAAAGAACAGAAGCAACAGCAACAGGGAGAGGAACCAGCAGGGACTGGGGGAGATGGGCACAATGGCACACATGCACAATTAAGCACAGCACAACTGCAAACAAACCATGCCCAAGAGTAACAACACCACCCAGGAGCACAAGTCACACAACCTGGCAACATCATACCACTGAACAAGCACAGAAGTGAAAACCACACTGCCTGAGCCAGAGCTGAAGGGACATCTCGCACACAATGCAGCACACACACATAGGAAGCAGAGCACCACAACGCTGAGGTAATATTGTAGTGTCCACTGAAGACAGCACACTGTGACATTGCAGGGCCCATGCCCATCATGCTGACACAATGACAACATGGACACTTTCTCAGATGGTGTTAAAGGCTACGGGCACGTGTGCGCAGCCACATTTATTAGCAGGCACACATACCGAGGTACACCTGTGTTGGATGTGTGTGGGATGTGTGCACACCAGCCGGCAAGGGCTGCCTGGTGCAGTCAGTAATCGACAACAGTGTACATCGTAAAGGACACAACCATTCAACCATAAAGGCCCCATGACTTGTGCTGCACAGAGTTAGTGGCCCGGAGGCACAGCGTCCTGCACAGGCCTACCGCCATGGGCCGCTGACTTGCGGGGCACGAGTGCAAGAGCAGGTGTCCGTAAATGACAAAGGGGCTTATAGCGGAGTGTCTTGGTGGACAGTGGAAGTTGTACCCCTAGGCCATGATGCAGAGTGCAGGACCACTCTGAAACAGTCACCATGGTGGAGAGGAATGGAACAGACACATGTTGGACACCAAGTCGGGTCCAGCCAGATGAAGATGAAAACCCCCAGGCCATGGACTTAGATGCCACCAAGGTCCAACCAGATAGTGCCCACAGAATTAATGGCACCAGTGCTCTTAGGGGATGCCGCCTGTGATGAGGCGTGTTCAATGGTATGGTCTCCTCCACATCTTACACAAGACACAGTTCCACATGTGTGACCAACTGGACCGCCGTGTAGGCCTGAGGCAGTGGTCAGCACTGGCCATTCACTGAGTGTCGCCGGCATAGGTCGGAAGGCCCCACCGGCCTGCGTAGTTCAGATTCAGTGGCACCACGGTACGCGCACTTGTGGTAAACAGGGTTAGTGGCACCACGTGTCGCCGGCTTGCGTTCAACAGGGTTAGTGGCACCATGTGTCGCAGGCCTTCCATATGGAATTATGCCTCACTGATCGAAGGGAGTCTGTTGCTGTGGCCGCTGCCTTGGACTTGGGGTCACTGCCTTTCAGGACTCAGGACACAGTTCCACATGTGGGACCCACTGGGCCTAAGAGGAAGCCGGTGGAGTATGTAAATGAGAAAGGAGAAATGTGGGCTAGCATTGTGGGGGCCAGCGATGGTCTGCGGAGTCTTCAGAGGTCACGGGACTGGTGCTTGGAGCTTGCACCGGCATGTGGTGGCCCCTCTTTGACACACACCGGTGTAGGCAGGTGAGCAGGGCCTTGTTACTGCGCTGGGGCAGGCATGACAGGTCTGGGGACCAGTGGCTCGGGTGCAGCAGGCGCACAGAGACGCAGGCCCCGTCGCGCTTGGAGCAGTACTCGTGGCGGGCTGAGAGGCGCCGACCAGGCAGACGAGTTGTCCATTCCGAAAGATAACCATGACCAGTGCAACAGGCTTTTTGTTCACACCCCTACGCAGGCCTGGCATGCACAGGTCCAACCCACTACGCACGCGCATGCATGGGGGGACGTAATGTGCAACATTTCCGCATTCTGCCCCACAGCCTGTGGGGACATGGTAGCGTCAACTGGCCACTACACCCCAGGCACCAGCAGTTGATCTCCACATGGCCATTTCCGTTGTTTGCTCTCTCTGGTCTGTCTGGCACCTCCATGCCACACCTGGCATTGGGTAGGTTGACATGCCTTAGTCATTTGCAGCTCTCGCACATGCCTGCTCCATGCCTCCCCTCACATCCTACTATTGTGTGTCTACGGTAAGCATGGGCGGAAAATCCGTTCCGCTCGCGGATTTTGCGGATTTTCTGGAAATTCGCAATCCGCGAGATTCGCAAATCTCCCGCAAAATCCGCAAATCCGCGAGCAGCGGATTTTGCTCGCACTGCTCGCACTGTTTGCGTGAGTTCGCGCCCCGCGAATAAGTGCAAAATTGCAGAAATACGATCTTAGCAAAACTGAAAGTAACTACTTACCAGGTTCAAAAGTTCAGGCTCATCATTAGTAGCCATTTCCTGTAGTGCTTCCTGAGGGGCCCCTCCAGAGTTCAGTTGCCAGTTGAAACTATTATGTGACCCTGCTCTGAACCTCAGAATAGTTACACATATGCCACAAAGGTCCTGAATTACAGCTAAGGGAGACAAGCAGGAGCCAGGCTGGAAGTTAAAATCCATTAATCAGCCCCTAATTCATTATTGTCAGTTGGGGCAGGGCAGGTGTTGTAACTAATTTTGCAACAATGAAAGCACTTAGCAAGTGCAAAAGATCACTAATCAGGGCGCACTAAGGAAGCAGGTGCCAGCTAAAAAAATATTCTGTGACACATTAATCAGCCCCAAATTAATTCAGGTCACTTGAGGCAGGGAAGGTGT
Source organism: Lissotriton vulgaris (assembly GCF_964263255.1). Classification (NCBI taxonomy): domain Eukaryota; kingdom Metazoa; phylum Chordata; class Amphibia; order Caudata; family Salamandridae; genus Lissotriton; species Lissotriton vulgaris. The sequence goes on along the minus strand of NC_141699.1, from coordinate 466,240,047 downwards.
GCTTTGCCGAAAATAATGTACACTGGACAACCAGAGGGTGTGGTGATGAAACAGAGGGTGGCATTGGTGGGCCAGAGGGTGGCATGAGTAGTCAGAGAGTGGCAGTGGTGACAGAGAGTGGCAGTGATGAAGAAGAGTGTCCCAAACAGGCTGGACACGTAGAAACAACAAGTTCGCAAAACTTGCGACCCGACAGGTAAGTTCGCAAATTGCGAAATTGTAAAAACCCTCGCGAACTGGCAGAAACACGGGCGAACACAAAAAAAAAATCCGCAAATTCGCGGGAATTCGCGGATTTTGCGGATTGCGAGTTCGCAAATCCGCAAAATTCGCGAACGCGAGATCCGCAAAATTCGCCCATGCTTAGTCTACGGTGCCATGCCAGGGCTGGGTTGTAGGCATGGCAAGGCCGGATTCCCAATGGGGTTGTATTGTTGTGTCTGGTCTGGTGGCATGTTGTGTGTCATGTTGAATGTAGTTGTGCTGCGTGCCCATTGGCAGAGTCGTGAGTTGCATGGCTGTGGGCTGGATGTGTGGCTCTTGTCTGGGCTCCCTTTTATGCTGCAGGTAGTCGTCCTGCTTAACACTAGCCAAAGGCATGTGGTAAATAAATTATTTACACCATCAGAATTTCTATAATTACCAAAGAGTAATGCTTAAATGAGGAGCAGAGTCCGTGGTGTTCGAGTCAATGGGCTTTATTCAGTAACTCGAGTTAAGGGAGAGCTCCTTGACCCAAGAGGTTCAGGAGGGGTCTACCTTTAATTCACAAGTATGACATTTTTATACATTTCATGACAATTCAGAGAAAAAAAGCAAAAAAAGGAGGAGTTAGCCCTGAATAGATTACAATTCTTTGGTAGAACAATCATGCATGCGTCATAGTGAGTTCGGCTATTAGGAATTAACCCAAGGCTTGTTTGTTAGTTAGGGGAGAAAACAGATGAATGCCAGGATGTCTAGAGAGGTAACGTGTGAGGCATTGTGTGGCGAGATACAATGTTTGCTGGCATCGGGAAGTGAGACAGATGAGGCATTGTGTGGTCCGCGTTTCATCATGTGGGCACATAGAGGACTGAACGTCCTCTGGAAATACGGTGCTTATTAACTCACGTTTGTTTTGTCATCTTCCCCTTTCTAGTTAGTGGTGGGATAACCATTTCACTGCGTCTGTTCGTGCAAAAACAACAGGATAATATTTTTGGGAACAACTGTATGATGGCTGTCTATCATGTTCCACATGGGTTTATATTTAAATATAAACGGAGAAAGAGATGGACATAAAACAAAACAAATGGAGGGGGTCCCGCATTTCGGTAGTGGTTGGCCTTGCCCCATATCGCGGCAAATAGGGTGCATAATTCGACACTTAGAACAGGTCTTGTAGCATACTTTTCCACAGGCAGGTGTTCATTCCCTGCTGCTAATGCGGCTTATCGCGTGATTTTGGTTCGCATCGCAGATCTGGCAGTTCATTGTGAAAGTGGTCTTGTGGTTTTTTCGTGTGTTTTTGCACGGGAACGCCTACTCTGCATCTCATTAGGGTTAGTTGGAGGCATCCACCGTGGAGATACATTTTTGGGCTGTTATCGCGGGAATACTGGCGATGTCTGCCGTTTGCACCAGCTTGTGAATGGAGTGTTAAATATATCTCCACTTTTGATGCGCAAGGTGGGGATACCTCAGAGATAAGTCCTTGTGAATATCCCCCCAAGTGAGGCTTCCAGGATGGTCAGGGAAATTCAGATGAGATCCTGGGAGCTAGAGCCTGTGCTCCAGATAAGTTCATCAGAACTAATTACAATGTTCCAGGTGAGATCTCCAGAGCTAGAGTCAATGCTGCATGTAAGTCTTTCAGAACTGGACAAAATGCCCCAGTTCAGGTCTCCAGACCCAGGTAAAGTATTCCAGATGAGGTCTTCTGAAACGAGTACAATGTTCTAGATAATGTCACTGGAAAAGACTGACAACGGTGAGGCCTTATGAACAAAGCACTGCTTCCCTAAACAAGGCAGAACACTCCATTTGGAGTGTTGCATTGATTTATAGGGTGGTAAAACGTCTTACCTTTTCTGCCGGGTTTGAAGGACGCTATGTAAACAAAAGGTGTCTCTGCGTTTGGCAACCTGGAGCCACAGCTAGGCATAACATGGAAAACTTGTACAGACCCAAGATGTCACTTTATGGATCTCTTTTTAATGCAAGGTCTGCATGCTGGACTTTTAGCCTCATAAGGGGCGCGAGAACGAGAAGCCACAAAGGTCGCAGTTATTAGTATATAATATCCCATCCTCAAGCCAGCAATATCCCAACACTCACAGAATTCGATGAGTCAATTAAGGCCGTATGGCCCTCGATTTCCAGGGCTCCCTCGCCCCCCTCTCTCACTCTCTATATTTCTATATATAATATATATATATATATTATTTTTTTGTTGCGAGTGCTTGCAGCGGGGCGGCCTCCTTGGCCCTGGTGCCAGAATGATTAATTGCCGGGCCAGTCTGGGGTCAATTAGCCGGGGTCGGAGAGGGGGTGCGAGCTTCTTTATTGAACACTGAATTCACACTAGGATCTGTCACCTGGCGCCAGTGATTTATTACCAGGCCATCGCTCTGATCACTTACCTCCAGCTCCGAAACCAGCCATCCGCTATCGACGCACGCGGACGCCGCAATCCATTCAGACCACGCCAGTGCACGTGCGTGCCCAATAAGCGAACAAGCGCGCCCCACTTTGTGAGCGATTCCTGAGTTCTTTTAATGCCACGCGTCATGGGTGCTTAACGTGGGTGCCAGAGGTGGGTTTCATGATTGATTTTAAGGATTTAACAAAAGACAGATTTACAAGCGATCAGTCTAAAAGGAAGTAATACACATAGTAGATGCACTGAAAATGTGACAGGGGGCGGCCCTCTTGGACGCTCGCTACAATAGCAAATGCACAGTGGTATGAATAGTAAGGTTTAGGAGCGCTACATTTCTGACCAGGAACAGCAAAGTTACTTGAGAATGTAAAGGATTTGCTCAGGATCACACAAATCAGTAAATGTGGTAATTTAGAATTCGACGTCTTCACCGATGTAACTACAGTTGCAAAAGGCAGTCCCTAGGACGCAGATGCTGTCATCGTTGTACTTTGCTTTCAGAAGGTAACCTGCACTTGAATGTTCAAACTATCTACTGGGATAAGGTTTGGGACTCAAATGGGACTTTGCCATAGATTATAATTTAAACGCTAAGCATGATTTTTCATTTTATATCACACTGACGCTTAAGACGTGGTATTAACATTTCCTGTACATGTACTTTGTAGCCAGAAAGCGGCGATCACTGACTATTAAAATCCGGTAAATTGTCGAGTTGAGCTTGCACCTGCAGAAGTGTACTGGACATTTACAAGTCAAAGCATTGAGTTCACTAGAGTCAAATCTGCTAGATATATAGATATTATCTGCAGCAACTGGGCACTCTGTAGTGGAGCACTGGAGTTGATGTGCGGGTGATCTCTCTGTTCATATGCCATCCAGTCAGACAACCTGAAATCAAAGATATATGGAAGCTTCTACCTGTGAAAGCGGGTGATTGGCACCAGCACTCAGTTTTGGGGACCAGGACTTATATTTTCATTATTAGACTTTGAGCCAGAGCAGGATAAAGGTAGAAAAGGAGGAAAGAAGAGGAAAGTGAAAAAAGGAGGTGTCAGGGATGACCAAGAACGTGCAAGAGTCAACGTGCACCCTGACTATCGAACCCACACTATGGTTGGGTATGAATATCAAGGAAAAATTATTGAAAAACAGATATAGACAGATAAGTCTGTGGGGCATATTATCTAGATGTGTGTTATATAACGCACATCGCTTATTTCCATATCGCCGGCTATCGCCAGATTTTTTCGCCGTGTTAGCGCGTAATTATCAATTGCAACACGTAGGGGAAATTATATCCGGCGATAGTCGGCGATATGGAACATTAGCGCATGAAAGCAAACATTGTTTTCACGCGCTAATGTGTGCCTTGATAATATGAGGGGGTGGATTCAGCGTTATGATCCACACCCCCATGTTATCAATGCCTTAACACCTGGTCAGAGCAGGCGTTGGAAGACCTGCGATAAACAAGTTTATCGCAGGTCTTCTTCTCCCAACGCCTGCCTTGGTAATACGGTGTTCCCAACTCCAACCACATTTTACAGTTGGTTGGACATGGGAATGCCCACTTTGCATGTCATTAGCGATGTTTCTCGCTGACATGCAAAGTGGGCTTGAGGCAGGCGTTAGCATGCCTTGTTAATAGGGCACTGGAAGTATCGCCGCTTTCTCGGCACAATTCACCGAAAAAGCGGCGATACTTCAGCTTGCTAATATGCCCCTACATTTTCTATATGTAACTCCACATATATGTACCTACATAGTACATACATCTTCAAGGTATGTAGTTGTGGAGTTAGTAGTAGTACATTTATACTTCACTATATGCACTTACCTTTCGATATTTTGTATTCACATAAAAACCTTTGATTGAACTTCCTGCCTTTTTTTTCACTGCTCTACACTTCCTGCCTCTTTATCTCATTTGTGTGAGACGCAGCCCACCTCCCCAGGTCGATTTTGGCCCTGTGGACCCCATCCCTCTAGACTCAGCTTTTAAAAACATATAATTAAATGGGTGAGGGGGACTGCATGGCCCCCCTCCCTGGGTTGATTTTGGCCCGGGGGACCCCCTCCTCGGGGGCAAGCCACAAACAAATGGGTAAGGGGGCTATGCGGCCCCCATCCCTGGGCTGATTTTGGCCCTGGGAACCCCATCCCCCAGGACCTGACCTTCCTTTATTAAGGGTGGAGGGCCATAAGGTTCCCCGCCCCAGGCTAATATCAGCTCAGGGGAACACATCCCCCAGGGCACCCAGTGTGCAGTGTGACCACGGGGGGAGCCTCAAAGCCTGTGCAGACCCAGCTGGCATCTCGCCTCTTGCGAGAGTGGGCTGGCTTTAAAAGGCAGCTCCCTACTTGTAGGAGCAGTGTTTCATCTGTTTCCCTGCACTCATATTTGCATGCAAGGAAACAGATGAAAACTCTGCTTTCTGCAAGCGACAGCTCCGGCTTGCAGAAAGCAGAGTTATATTTCCTTTTACTTGGCAGGAGCTGCCAGTTCCTACCCGAAGAAGGACACTGCTGCATCGTCAGCCTCCAGTGATGTAACGTTTAGTCCTGCAAGCCAGACTGAGTCATGTGCTTTTCGTAACTCAATAAGATATATGATACAACGAGACTGGCGCAGGACAGACGCTCCGTTGTACCTGGGAGAAACTGCGGCGATCCTAAGAGTTCACGCCGGACAAAGTGAACAAAAATGAGATCCCCGTGTGTCGGAAGGACTGAGGGAGATGAAGATAACTAAAGCTGGAGCCCACCACGGAAAATAAGGCTGATTTAGCCAAGTTTGCAGGAGCCCGAGGCGGAGTGCAAAATTGCGCCATGAAACCAAAACTGAACCCATAGGAATAACCAAGCAAGGTGAGCCCGGGACGGAGAGTAAGCGGTGCGCTTCCACCCTCAGTGGCTGCCTGACAGTGAGGGGCAGATACAAATAGCACTCCGCAGCACCCCACAACGCGCCAGCTCAAGCAGGCTGAAAACATGTCTATCCGGTGGGGGTGGGACAATGCACACTGCACACAGCAACTGCACCAGAGATAATGCATAGGAGAGTAATGGCCCATGCGGATGCAGGCTATGATCAGCGGGAGGCAGCGAGGCAAAGTGCACTAGTACAGCCGGTGTGGATAAACAACTGAAGCCGAAATAGCAGAAATTTGTAGGAGGAAACGAAACTGAAACCCAAACAGGCGCACACAGTGTTTCCTATCCTCCCCAGCAGTGTGACACGGATGCTTCAGAAATTCTCGTAATGTTTTTAAAACCACCGGTATGAAAGCTTCATATGATCAACAGCAGCTTCCGAACTGAGGGCCCCCTGCTCTTGCGCGCCTTTGCCTCTCCCATAATCCGACTCTGGTATTGATGCGCTTTTACCGGAGCACCCATTGCGCATACCCAGACAATATCCTTTGTCTGGTACTCCGACGAAATGTATTAATCTGCCCAGGATCACATGATGTTGACCCATGCCGAGATCCTGATGTCATGAATGGCATTGAGCAGCGCAGAAATACGGTTCCAATAACTGGTTAACTATGTATTGGTTGATGCTGCCAAAGTTTTTACTTCCGGCTATCAGCGGACCCTCTCCGCAGCAGGATCTGGCACGAGAGCAGACGCCATGCAGAGCGGCGCTTGGAAAGAGAAGAAACACAGCTGTGCAGACTCGAGCCTTTTCGGACATCCGAAGTTCCGTTACGGTGCTGCAGCTTTGGAGCGGGACAGTCTAATATCGCCAGAGGAAACCGTATTTTTAAAGGAAAATAGCAAACTTCAACATCGTCCCAAGTGTCCTGTTAGATTCCAGTTGCATCTTGAAGGGCTTACATGTATACACAAGAAATGCAACTTTGTTTTCATCACCGAGTGTATTCCTTTTCCTGCTCTGAGGTTAGTTTCTGTGATTGCACTGCGACCACCAACAGGCGGCCATCTTACCATTACAGAGAGGTAACAGAGGGAGCAGCCATCACTGAAGAGTGACTAATCTGCGAGCACCAGCAGGCGGCCATCTTACCACTACAGAGGTAACAGTGAACCGAGGGAGCAGCCGACACTAAAGAGGGACTGCACTGCAACCACCAGCAGGCAGCCATCTTACCACTACAGAGAGGTAACAGAGAACAGAGGGAGCAGCCAATACTGAAGATGGACTGATCTTCGAGCCCCGTCAGGCGGCCATCTTACCACTACAGAGACGAGGGGGCAGCCAACACTGAAGAGGGACAAATAACATCAATCCTCGGGAAGAAAATACATTGTCAATGAGTAATTTCCTAGTTAGCATGAAGGAAAGTTTCAATTTTTTTATGGATGCGGAGGCAAGGATTACGCATATCCTTTCTTCATTTATTAAATAGCATGCCCAGAACCTGGATGCCTGATCCTAAGATGGCGGCCTTTGCCACCAGGTAGTGCATAGAACAGAAAGAGGAATGCTCCTTCAAATGTTTGATGGCCATCTTGGATTGGTGCTTCCTCTTCCTCTTTTAGAAACTGAAGCGGTATGCACTCATGATTCAATGCTGCATCTCCCCTGTACCTTTCTTCCTGTTTCTTACCTTATTGGGTATCTACCTTTGCTCCTGTTTTAACCTCACTCCTATTGGTTTTATTCTCACTGACTTACGGAATTTGCGCACACCCTCTTATTTTACCTCTTTGCGCCTTCACTACCCTAGTGGCTCCCCCTTTTCTGTCCACAACACCACATCTTCACCTCATCTCCTTATCATGGCTTCCAGTCGAATTAAGTCTGGAATCAACTGCTTCAAAGTAATCTATCTCCCTCATATGTCCAAAGCAGTAGCTAAACGGTTCAAACATCATTGAACAATTTCCAGATTCCCTCTTTGTTGACCAATGCCATAATGGGGGCCTAGGGAAGATTAAAAATGACTTCCTTTTCTTCACTAATGACATCCCTTCCTGGTCCTCCAGCTTCTCCGATTCCCTCAACGTATCCTCCTCCTCTTCTTTCCCGCATGGGAAGCGGTTAAAAATTTCTCCCTCGGCTCGCTTTAATGGCTTTCTCACTATTACACTCTATTCAACCACATCTTCCACTCCCTTCGTCCCACCCCTGTGACTACTATCTCTCTAGATTCTTCCTCTTGTTCGTCCTCTAACCTGTCTTCTGTCTCCCTTTCTCCCCACTTGACCCCCACACATTCATTCAGACCGCTCTCCCGGGAGGCACCGGTCGACCCTTTTTCCCCCCTTTTTCTCGTTCCCTCCCTTCCCATTCTGCCACCTTCCCAACTGATTTACAAAAAGTGAGCAACCCAAGAATACCCTTGAGGGCTTGAGTAATGAAAATGAATGGGTGAAGATGCCTTCAAGGGAATTTATTTTGTGCGTACTTAATTATTTAGACTAATTTTAGGAAGGATCGATTAGTGATCCTTATTAAGAATCAATCAAACACTGTGGAGTTTCAATTCAGTTTAAACAATTTGTTTCAACAAGACACAACATACAAAAAACAACACAAGGTGTATTAGAAAAATATAATTTTATCCAAAAGTTTTTTTTAAAGAAATCACTTCATATACAGATAAGTGAACAAACAGAAAATTAGGACTGTGGGTACACACATAAGTAAATTAATATGTGACTCTACAGAACCTAAAAACACCTATCCTATCCTATTATTTGCCACGCTGCAATTTACCTTCATTATTTTTATTAGATTATCGCCGTATGGTTGATTGCACAACTGTCCCTGAATCCTCCACGTGTGGCAAAACTTCTCTATGTACCGGTATTAGTTTTTGTTCACCGCGTCTAAGCTACAACTTCATTCAACATACTGCTTATCAACAGGTGTGGCCAGAAACCTCCCTCCTTTTAAATAAAAGCCAGCATCAATACAGCGAAGCCCACAAACTTGTTTTCAAAGTCAAGAAGTCAACTAACATACCAAATAGATTGCAATCTTCTCTATACAGACCCAATTGACTTCAGTCCTGAAGATGGTTTCCGCAATTAATTCATAGGAAACCGAAACGTCGACATTTCATCTTATCCCTGTCTTGTTTTATTCAGTGTGATTTGGGATAGGTGTTTTTAGGTTCTGTTGAGTCACGTATTAATTTACTTATGTGTGTACCCAGAGTCCTAATTTTCTGTTTGTTCACTTATCTGTATATGAAGTGATTTCTTTAAAAAAACTTTTGGATAAAATTATATTTTTCTAATACACCTTGTGTTGTTTTTTGTATGTTGTGTCTTGTTGAAACAAATTGTTTAAACTGAATTGAAACTCCACAGTGTTTGATTGATTCTTAATAAGGATCACTAATCGATCCTTCCTAAAATTAGTCTAAATAATTAAGTACGCACAAAATAAATTCCCTTGAAGGCATCTTCACCCATCCACCTTGCCAACTGGACCTCCCCCGTACCTCATCTGCTTTACACCCCACTTCACCTCTACATCCTGCATCTCCCCACTATTCCACTGCCTTCTCCCACCCCCAACTCCCCTATTCCTTCCCATTTCCCACCTTTTTATTCCACCTTCCTTACAATCTGAATTACCGATCAACTCGCCTTACCCTCCCCCCTCCCTCCCCTCTGCTCCTCACCCCTCTCCACTCTTCCCCTTTCCTCATACCCTCAATTCTGTCCTCACATCCCCGATCTCTCTACAACCTTCCCTCCCCCTTCCCATGCCTCCCCAATTGGTAATCCCATCATCTTCCCTCCCACCGTTCTCACACCCCCATCCCTCCTCATCTTACATCCCCCCCTATGCTTCACAACTCTGTTTCCCCACTTGGTAATTCCTCTCTCTTCCCTCCCTTTGACTTCTCAGTCCTTCACTCCTCCCACAACTTTCATTTTGCTCGACCCCCCCACTCGGCCTGGTGCCTTCACCCCTACATTCACCTTTCATTACCCATGGTACCTGGCCTGCACCCTCTCTCTTCTCCCCACTCGTGTGGCTTCCCATTGACGCCCCTCCCTCCTCTCCCTGTTTGGCCCCTTCTCCTCTCACCTCACCATATCCATGGCCTTCCCATTACCCCACTCCTTCCCCCTCCTCCTTCAGCCATCCATTTCTACTTCTCAACTTTCTCCTCCTAGGTATGATCTCTATTCTTCACCTCTGCTCAACACCAGTAGAAATATCACAGTAACTCCATTCACTCCTTTCCATCCCCTTCTTTCCCACCCTCAGACCCGTACAGCACATATCTCTCCCCAGTCCCCCACTTCCTACTGTCCTTCTTTGCCTAGGCCCCTCTCTCCCGTAACCATTGAGCCACCCTTCACTCCGTGCTCAGCACACCTCTCTCTGGAAACTAAACTTGATTTCCTGATCTCGTCCATTTCCCAGCTTGGAGTGTCCATTTCACTCCTATGTGCTAAGATATCCCCCTCCACGAACAACCTCCCGAGGAGTTTCTTGCTCCCGCGCACCAATAGAGCCAACCACAATCTGTCCTCCACAGACATTACCAACCTATTGGCTACCTACAAGACCATCAATGTCATTTCCCCTACACTCGCCTCTCCTAACAACTCTACTCAATTTGCCATTCAGACCATCTTTTCCGTCAGAACTTACCAGCCTCCCCCTCAAGGGGCACCTTCATTCAAGAATCTAATCCCTATCCCCCTCATCAGTCCTGAGTCTCATATCACCAAAACATTTGCGTCAGAGCTACACTGTATGCTCCATAACTGCAGATCTGCAACCAAACACAAACTGGAAATCTCCGAAACCATCACTCACCACAATCTCGACATGCTCTTTCTCACTGAGACCTGGTTTAATGACTCCTCTAACACTTCATTTGATCTTTTGTTACCTACTGACTACTCTATTCTCAGAAATGACAGACCTGACAAGATCGGAGGAGGTGTTGCGATCATCTTCAGAAACACCCTCCAAATCAAAGCCTTGCCCACCACCCTCTTTCGCACCTTTGAATGCCTCTCCCTAGAATTCCAAGTACAACATGACACACCCTTCAGGTTCCATACCATCTACCACCGCCTGCTAATTGCTCTTCCTTCATGGAGGAATTCATCGACTTCATTAGTGACCAATATTCACAGAGCGACAAGCAGATCTTCCTAGGCGATTTCAATCTCCACTGGGACTCTGAGGAAGACTCGGCTGCCAACAAGCTTGCAACCTTTCTCTCAGCTTATGATCTTGCACAACACTGCTTGGAAATTACACTTGCCAAGGGCTCAATTCTGGAACTTGTGATTTCCAAATCAGACCAGATTACCACTGCTTCACCCATCCGTGTTGACTGGTCTGACAATTTCCTCATTCCCTTCTGTTGCCACCTCTCTCACATTTTAACTCTCAGCCAACCCAAAAGAGCCTCTACGTGGTTCCGCAACACAAAAACATTGATCTTGAGACTCTATGTGACTCTGCTATGCAGTCTCTTCCTAGTCTAGACCCCAATACGGATGTCAATGATCTCACTCCCCCTTGCAGTTGAAATCAACAAGGTTGCTCCACTCCAAAGCAAAAGGAAAAGACCCACCCCATCAACTCCTTGGGTCAACAAAGCTCTCTATGACAAAAGGAACAACCTTAGAATCTTGGAGAAGCACTGGAGACAATCTCCATGCACCACCAATCTCTCTCTTTTACGTTCAGCAAGATCCTTATACCACAAGCACATCTTCCAGGAAAAAACATCACATTTCAGATCCCTCCTCGATTCAGCTAAAAACAGACCCAAAAAACTTTTCGACCTCATCAAAAACCCTAATTGTTCTCCCCAAACCATCAAGCCTGAGGATGCTTCTAAGAAAGCAACTGAGTTCGCTATATAAATCTCTAGTGGAACAGGTCAACCACCCCACCCCCATCGAGGAGCGAAAATCCGTAGTCACTTGGCAGAACTTTGCCGCCATCTCAGAGGTTGATCTCTTCAAATGCATCCCCGAAACCAAACCCTCCAACCATTCCTCCGACCCCATTCCCAGTGGCATCGCCATTGATTTCTATACTAACACTCTCTCCTACTGGACCAGGCTAGTCAATCTCTTCCTCAGTCAAGGATCCCTCCCAACTGTCCTCAAAACAGGACAGATTACCCCCTTCTAAAAAAACCCTCTGCAGATGCAAATGACCTCAATAACTTCCGCCCCATCACCAATCTCCCTTTTCTTTCAAAAATAACAGAAAAATGCGTTGCAAAACAACTCTCCCAACACATTATGGACAATAATCTCCTCGACATGTTCCAGTCGGGCTTTATTCAAAACTGCAGCACTGAAACAACCCTGCTGCAAGTGATCGATGATGAGCAGCAAATTCTCGACTCGGGGGAATCATGCCTTCTGATTCTTCTTGACCTCTCTGCAGCTTTTGACACTGTTACTCACAACACCCTCCTTAACATTCTTCAACAGAGAATGGCCGTGGAAGGCACAGTACGCAAATGGTTTGCCTCTTTCCTCTCTGACAGATCCCAAATGATCAAATTGCAAACAGTCTCTCGTCTCCACTGGTGGTTAGTCAAGGCGTCCCTCAAGGTTCTATCCTTGCTCCCACTCTGTTCAATCTCTATCTGGAACCATTAGGGAACCTTCTAAGCAAATCTGGAATCCTCTACCATCTCTATGCGGATGACACCCAAATCTACCTCAAGGTGTCTTCCTGTCATGATCTCTCACTACTCAGCTCCACTCTCAATACTATTCACAACTGGATGTTAGCTCACCAACTCATTCTTAATCCCTCCAAAACGGAATTCCTCCTCTTATCTAGCTCTCTCTCTCCGCCTCCTGTTCAATCTTGGATGGATCAATCGAATCTACTCAACAGTAAACCCATCATAGTGGACTGCTCTAAATCCTTAGGTGTCATACTAGACAAAAGACTCAACCTAATCTCACACATCAACTCCATGGCCAAGAGCGCACGCTTTCAACTGCGCCTTTTAAGGGGAATTCGTCGGTTCTTCCCGGAGAATGACCTAAAAACCTTGGTCCAATCGCTAGTTCTCTCTAGACTGGATGATTGTAATTCTCTTCTGACTGGCCTTCCCAAATCTCACCTCTCCCCCCTCAAACCCGTCCTCCATTCATCAGCTCGCTTCATTACAGGGTCCAAACGTAGTAACCACATCACTCCTATCCTGTCTTCTCTCCGATGGCTTCCCAGCGTGCATCACCCACAAAACTTTGCACTCTTCCTCCCCTCGCTATCTGGCGAATAAACTCAAACTGTCTGGAGGCTCAAGACCTTCTCGGAATGCGGAAAAGTTCCTTCTTGAACCCCCCTCCTTCAAAAGGGAAAAATTGTTGGCACAATCATTCTCAGGTAATGCGGTGAGAATCTGGAACTCGCTTCCTCCTTCGCTCCATGCTATCACCTCCATCTAGATCTTCAAAGCGGGCCTCAAATCTCTTTTATTCCGAAGACACCTTCAGAACTAATTCCTTCCTTCTCAGACCCCACCTGGAAGTTTTTTAGTCATTGTAAATTTTTCACAAACATTTTTATTTTTGTTTTTACATCCTGTGCTTGCTGCGTTTGATATTGTGTTCCTTTTGCCTGCTTTGTTTTGATTCTATGGCCTGCTATTGTTCGCCAGGAAGCTCCTTAGTCATTGTACAATTTGTCATATTTATTCTTATTTTTGCTTGTACAGTCTGTTCATGCTGTGCTTGAGATTGTGTGCCTTTTGGCTGCGTCGCTCCGATTCTATGGACTTCTATTTTTGTTTGTTTTATTTCTGCAACAGTTCTCTCATGTAACGTAATTGGTTCTATAGTACAGTGCTATGACACCTTCGGGTAAAGTCCGCACTTTATAAAAATGCATTAAATAAATAAAATGAATAAATAAATACTTCAGGAGGTAGCAGGAGCCAGCCCTGGGGGTTGGCAGGCCCCAGAGCCATAAAAGGCTCCATAAGGAAGGCAGCATGGCCCCCATAATATCATAGAATTTAGCTCCAAGAAGGTGGTGGTGCCTGAGGGTCCGCAATGGTTCCACAACATTAATTTATTTTAGCCCTAGGGAGGTGGAGGTCCCTGGGGATGTGGGGGGCATGCATCACCCCCTTTTTTGAATAAATTGCCCTGGGGAGGTAGCAGCCCTAGTGGGCCCACCGCATACATATTTTAGAATTCCCGTTGAAGTGGCTGTCCCTGGGACAGCAGGGGGGCCACAAGGTCCCCTCATGTATTATTTTACAGTGATTTGCCCCGGGGAGGTGGCAGTCCCTGGGTCACTGGCACATACATATTTAAGTTTGCCCTGAGGAGGTTCCTGAGGCTGCATGAGCGCCTGCATTCATTTATACCCATTTGTCTAGGGACTGTGGTTGTCCACAGGGCTTTCATAAGCCCTAGGAGGGTGGCCTGTGCTCCCCCTCTTATTTTCATAGTATACCCCTGGCCCATCCGGGGGCTATAATGAAATTTTACTGCAGATTCACATCATCATCATGCATTCGCAGCAACATTTAACAAAAAAAGGCGGGCGCTAGGTGGCACACTTGCAAGATGGCCACACTAATGTGAGGCTCCTGCCGCCCGGTGTTTTTGATCCTCTAAATATCCTGCCATATGGTGCCGTCTGCAGGCGCTGAGGTCGCCAATTAAGAGAATTAGCTTGCCTGCTGCTCCTCTAAAAAAATCAGGAGTATTGGGCATTGGGTTCGCCTGTTTAATGCTACAGCAGTTGGGACCGGGAGGTGAGGCGGTGCTCGACAGGAGCCTGGATTGGCTGCTGTTACTGCGCTTGGCCGCGGCTGACCTTGTGGCGCCTAGGCCGTGTGAGGCATATCGGAGTATGCGGGGATCGTGATGGCCCTGCCTCCCCCCCTCGTACCTGACTGGGGCTGCGGCGGGCCCTCCTGCTCGTTTAGGGCCTGGACGGAGAGCGACTGCTGGAGCTGTGGGCTGAGGCGAGCGGTGAGTGGCGGGGTGTCACCCGCGCAAGGAGTGCCCGGGCCTGCTACCGGCAGAGCGTAGTGCCGGTCCTTGGCGCTGCAGAGGGACTGAGCTGTGTTGGGGGTGTGATATCTGCCATCCCTACCCCCCCCCCCAGGCCTGCCCGCACAGGAGCAGTGGAGAGGTCGTGAGCGATCTACTAAGATCCCCGCTTGCGGCTTTAGAGGCGCGGCATCCCATGGAGCGGCACTGTAGCTGAGGCGCCTCGTGGGCCTTTGCGGCCGATTGAGTGAATCCCTGCTAAATTAGAAGCGCAGGGCAGGAGAGGCATACTTGGGCCCCGGGACAACCTTCTGCCCTGCTGTGCACCTGGAGACAGCTACCTACACCCCTGATAGCTCCGGTTGGCGGAGGGAGCTTCTGAGCGCAATTTTGTGAAGGAGAAGGCACCATAGTGAGGCAGAGGACATGGGAGAGCTCTACCCCCTCAGGAAACTGTCGAGTGACTTTATTGCAGGGGGGATATTGTGTGTGGTGCCCCTTGCGTGGAGCAGATTCCCCCCATGTGAAAGGATAAGGGCAGCTAGGGCCAGCTGGCAGTGCAGACTGCAGAAGGGATACACCGGCACAGATGAGGAGTGTGGGCTGTGCACTGGGGGTCTAAAAGTTGGAGCAACTTGGCAGGAGTAAATTGTCTGACTGCTGAGTTTTTTGTATTGTGCACTGGAAGTGGGGGTGCCCACAATTCCTTACGCTGATGAATCCTGCTGATTGATTGTTGCTACCTCGCCCTGCCTGTTGGTAATCCGGATACAGCACTGTCGGAAGCAGGTGCACGACTGCCCTGAGCTGTGGAGTGCGGTGCGTGCTAAACAGAAGACCATCCCTAGTTGCGGTGGACCCGGGGACAAAATGGGCAAACCAGACACCAGGCAGCCGAAGCTGAACTTCGAGGCAGCAGGGAAAAAGGGCACCCGGAACACGCCAGATGACCAGGACCAGGTTGGGGGAAGCGGTGCCCAGGGAGAGACTGCATGGCAATCTACTGACGTACAGGATATCCTGCGAGAGGTTCGGCATGGATTTGCCACCATAGTGGACAAAGTCGATAGGATGTAGTCTAGAATTGATGCCATTGGGCACAAACTGGAAGGTCATGAAGACAGGATTAAAGAAACAGAGAGACGCATCTCGGACTCAGAGGACGTGACCACTGGACACACGACACAACTTGCGCGCATGGATAACCTCTTGAGAGTCATAGCCACAAAAAACGAGGACCTGGAAGCGCGCAGTAGACGCAATAATATACACATCTGGCCTACATAGAGAGACAAGGGACACATATTGCTATGTTGCAGGAAACGCACTTCGCCCCACAAAATACCAATACTTTTGCGAGTAGATGGGCAGGACATAGAGTCTTCTCCTCTTACTCCACCTTTGCGAGGGGGGAAGCAATACTCATAAAAAAACCGGTGCCATTCCACTTGGCCGGGGCGTCATGGGACGTGGAGGGCCGCTATTGCCTGGCGTGGGGGAGGCTGGGGTCTGTGTCTGTCACATTGGCCTGCTGCAATGGACCCAATATTGATGATCCGCAGTTTTTCACTACAGTTTGGGCCAAAATATTTGAAGTTGGCTCTGATCATATTATCTGGGGTGGTAATTTTAATTTCACGGTCAACCCGAGTCTGGATAGGTTGCACCCAGCCTTTCACCATCACACCAGAGCGCGCAAGATTTTAGGTGGTACAATCACTGAGTTTCAATTGTTAGATGCCTGGCGGCACACCCATCCACTCACGCGGGAAGGTACCCATTACACGGCGCAAGCTGCGTCATGGGCAAGACTGGACTATTGGCTACTGTCCCGTGGGTTGGGGCCGGCTATACAGCGGGTGCAACATCTGGCTAAGACGTACTCGGACCATGCCCCAGTCAAGCTCACGCTGTTCTCGTCTGACTTTAATGTGCCACGTAGTGCATGGCGGCTGCACGCTCCTAGTTTGCTGGATACTGTGTTCCAGGAAGAATTGCGGGATGAAATGCAAGATTTTTTTGCGCGCAGTAAGGGATCAGTGATTAGTGTAGAAGCCATTTGGGAGGCATTCAAGGTAACTCTCCGCGGTTTCTGTATTGCAAAGGGATCGGGTGTGCTTAAGGACATCAGCAATCAGATACGAAAGTTGGAGGCAGACTTCAAATCACTGGATGCTGAACTGGCTATGGCCCCAGCCAAAGCTTCCCAAGTTAAGTTTAGAGAGACACTTACAGAATACATGGATGCAGCTCAGAGACAAACGAGATTTCGGGGTAAACACTGGGTGGCCAGAAGCTATGGTGAGGGGGAGCGGCCAGGCAAAATGTTGGCGCATATGGTCAGGAACCCTAGGCATGCAAATTTTATACTAGAGACAGAGGATCTGGAGGGGGGAAATGTATCGGGACACAACAAATACACTAAATGCTTTTACACAACAATATCAATGTTGATACACAAGCCAAAGGATGGGCGACTTAGACCTAGAGGGCTATCTGGGGGATGTGGCCCTGGGATGGCTCAGTAATGTACAGCAAACTTTTTTAAATGCCCCATTTGAACTTGACGAGGTCAGGGAAGCCAGTATGAGTCTGCAATCAGGGAAGGCCATGGGAACGGATGGCATACCTGTAGAATTTTACAAAACATACATTGATTTCATGGCCCCCATTTTAAGAGAGGTGTATGAGGAATCTCTAGAGGTTGGTCTCCTTCCTGCATCTAGGCCCTGATTATTTCGCTATTGAAATCAGGGAAACTTCCCCAGAACTGTGACTCCTACAGATACCTCTCCCTCCTCAACTGTGACACCAAGATCTTAGCCAAGTTGGTCGCTACCCGGCTGAGCCTGCTGATGGAAAGCTTGATCCTTCCCGACCAGTCAGGTTTTGTACCTGGGAGAGCTACGTCCCACAACCTAAGGAACATTTTTTACCATTCTTAATAATGTATCGCCTGAACTGCCCATGGCTGCTGTATTTTTAGATGCCACCAAGGCTTTTGATTCCATTGAATGGGATTACATATTTGCAGGGCTGCTGACAATGGGGTTCCCACCTCTCTTCCTTTCATGGATTCGGGTATTGTATCAGAGGCCGGTGGCCAAAGTATCAATTAATGGAAGAACGTCTCAGGCGTTTCCTATCACTCTGTGTACTCACCAAGGATGTCCTCTTTCCCCCCTGCTTTTAGCAATAGCAGTCAAACCTCTGGCTGCAAGACTAAGGCAACGCCACAATGACAAGGCCTTACAGTGTAACATGCGACAAGTGCTTGTGTCCCTCTATGTGGATGATATCACGCTTTACATCCGTAATCCGCAAGATAATCTGAACCCGATCCTGCGTGAATTTATTATATTTCGGCAACTGTCTGGAATCCAAATAAATTGGGGAAAATCTAGTATCTTTCCGCTGACTGCAGCTACAGTTCGGTTCCTGCTGGATTACCCCCTGGAGTTTTTGCGAGGAGGACGTGCGGTATTTGGGGATACAGCTGACCAGGGACAGAGAAGAACTTATGCGATTTAATTATGGCACTGCAATGACCCTTATAGGAGATTCTGTGACCCGCTGAATTGCACTGCCCTTGTCTATGGCAGGCCGAGCCTCTTGATTAAAATGGTGATCCTACCACAACTCCTTTATCTGTTTTTAAATATTCCTTATTACCCTGGAACATTCTTTTTCAAGACTCTCAGATCGGAAATGACGCACCTAGTCTGGGGAGGGAAGCAGCCGAGGTTACAATGGGATATCCTTACCAGATCTTATGCCGAGGGAGGGTTCGGAATTCCAAACTTCGAATTATACTATACCAGCGCGCAGGCACATTATGTGTGGTACTGGGTCAAACAGCCAAGGTATATGCCGCAGGTTTTAGCAGAACACTGGCTCGCACACCACCTCCCTTTGGGTGGAGTGATTCATGAACCGCCCAAACCTAGGGAACAAGTGCCAACTACTGTTACATGCACAGTGATGGCGTGGAATCGCACAGGGCGCGTACTACAATCACCCCAACTATATTCTCCGTTGCTGCCACTTAAGTATCACCCGAGAATGCCCCTTCTCCAGGAAACGCTGTTCCACAATTTTCAGGAAGCGCACTCACATTCATGCATGGGGGGACCTATATTGCGAAGGACAGTTCCTCTCTTGACATTTTTTTAGATATCTGGCTTAGACAGGGTATCAAATCTCTTACCCCGAACTTCCTGGAGGAGCCATAGGTGCTAACCCCACTACAATTGCTACTCAAGAGTACGACGGCTCGGCATCTTGTCTCCCTGTTATATAGGGCAGTTCACACATGGAGAGAGTTGCCGGCGGCTACTGCCCGTGTACGATGGGGGGTGGACTTGGGTGCTGACATGACAGATGACCAGTGGGAGTATTGTTGCCTTCAAACGGAGCGAGTATCGTCCAGCAGTAGACTCCGTATCATACACTAATCATTTTTACATAGGCTATATTATACACCTGCTAGACTACATAGATTTCACTTGCGGGACTCAGATAGATGTGACAGGTGCAATGCGCCAGGAGCAGATTTTTTTACATCTAGCCTGGACCTGTCCAGGAGTGGGAGCATATTGGACACAGGTGTTTGAAGCACTGACCTTAATGACAAACACTTACTTTGAACCCACACTCTTGATGGCCGTACTTGGCTATGTCCAACCGGTGCAGGCAGTTCACCGTAAGTATGTGGCACTAGCTCTGCTCATGGCTAAGAGTTGGATAGCCTACAGATGGGGCAGAGGGCGGGCACCCAAATTCAAAGACTGGATTACTGATCTGGTGCAATGCCAGGAACGCCTTACAGCGTACGCTAAGCTGCTACCTAGAGCTTCCCGGCCTAAGGACATTTGGGCCCCATTGACCTGTTATCTCCTAGAACACTCACAGACAGAAGAGACGGATGGCATGGGGACTACCATACATTAACGATACTGAGACGCATACACCTGGTAAGGGATGTCCCTCACTGGGCAGAGGGGAAAGGTGGAGCACAACATAATATTATATATAGCGGTGTAGTATTTGATAAATTCACCCCTTGGTAGTGATATTGTACCCTGCTATGGGAAAACTTAAAGGCACTGCTCCAATTTTCTATGCTGCAATTCCTTGAATAAGAAAACTTAGCGATGCTTGTGTGGGTGGTATCTCATTTTATCCCTTACTAAATTGACGTCGGACAATGTTATCTTGAAATGTGTGACATGAAAATGATTACCACAACTACCATGTATACCAGATTGATGTTAGCATATTGTATATGACTGTAATGAAAAGATGGCTACTGTTTTGTTCGATTTGAAAACAAATAAACAGAATACAAAAATTAAAAAAAACAATTAACAAAAAAGGGGGGGGTTTCCATGGCATGGTCCAACTCCCTCTGGGAACCCTTCAAGAGGCCTAGGGGACAGAGTATTCCAACCCTGGCCCCTTCTCTTTTGATAAAATGTTTTTAGTGGCACTCAGCAGAATTTGAGCCCCAAGATGGCTGCCAACACTTTCTAGTTAAAGTGTTGGCAGCCAATCAAATTTCAGAATGGAAAAACCAAAATGCGGCTGACCAAGGCTCAACACCTCAGTTTCTTAAGTGAACAACTTAATATATTGTCTGTGCAATCATATCTGGAGTATGCCACACTTAAACTCCACTGGAGTCCAGATAGGAAGATTCACAAGCAGAAGGACTGTGCACCAGGATGAAGTCAAATAGTTCCAAATGTATTCCAAAATATATTCTTTACTTACATTTTTCAGTTTAAAATTCGGACATCAGCCAAAGCGTTTCGTTCCGAATAGAACTTCGCCAGGGCAGAACTGTCTATGTCTTGGTTCACTCAATCAGTGTCCGACAGTCAGTGGGTTCCAAAAGTTTTTTTATTTTATATATACTGTATTCATTGAAGACCTGGATTCAAAAATCATATGTCAATTACGTCGTCCCACAGTCTTCCAAATGGGTCAATTTGTTTGAAGAATAAAAACCAGGTCCTTTGTATTCCCCTTCACTAATCTCTTCAAACTTTAAGAAAATCCGAAGGCCAAGGTAGCGGCCACAAGTCCTCGTCAATGTCGACGCTTGCACTAGTCGTCCCGTGTTCAGACTGTCAAGATAGGCAGCCAATCAAATTTCAGCCTGGGGAATGTTGGATCCTTGGGAGGATCATTGTGTATATATATATATATATTCACAGAAAAAACCATAGGTTTTAGGCCATATATAGTTAGGGATTTGCATTTACAAAACCTTATTTTACTCGCATAAAACCATTGAAATTCGCATATATAGTTAGATGCGCTAACTATATATCGCGCACCCGCAATCCACTGCTGATGATGTCACATATTACATCATTCATGACATGGTCAGTGACATCACTGATGACATCACTGATGACATCTCAAATGACATCACTGATGACAACATCCAGTGACTGTATGTTTCTGTAAAGTTAAAATATGTCTTACATATTGAAGAATGAGTGGATGTATAAGTATCTGGATGAAGGATTTAGTAGGTGCATGACTGACTGTATGAGAGAGTGATTAAATGTGTCTCACTGAGTGCATGGGTTAGTGACTAAACTATCTTAATTTGTGCATCATTATATCTGTTGTTCTATAAACTGCTGCATGTGTTGATCAGTAGCTATATGAGTAACTGTATGGGTTATTGATTGGTTGCCCAAGTATTTGTATGGGAGAGTGAGTGTGTGTGTGGGGGTGGCTGGGAGGTGTGTGACTCTGTGCATACATGTGTGAACAGTTTATTCACTAGATCTATGGGTTCAAAACTGCATGTGGAAACAGCTGTATGGGTGGTTGACTGTGTACGAGTGTATTGGTGAGTGAATGGATATCTCAGTGCTACATGTCAAAGTAAGTACATATGTAAAACACAGTACATGTGAAAGTACACATATATAAATTACTGTGTATAAGAGCCAGTGAATGTGTGAGTGGCTGTATGGATCATTGTGAACTTGTATCAGGGATTGTATAAAAGAGTAAATATGTGTTAGTATATGTTTGAATAAGTAAGGTGTGTATAACTGTATAGTTGAGGATATGGAGGTGTGATTGATTCAGTGCATGACTGACTAGGTGTGTGAGTAACTCCATGGATGAGTGACAGTCTGTGAGTGTCTGTTTACTCTGAGTGTATCTAAGGTTATATTAGAGTCTGAAGAGGTTGATCGTATTATCACATGATTGATGCCATCAGTGATGTTGTCAGTGATGTCATTTGAGTTGTCATCAGTGATGTCATTTGAGTTGTCATCAGTGATGTCATCAGTGATGTCACTGACCATGTCATGAATGATGTAATATGTGACATCATCAGCAGTGGATTGCGGGTGCGCGATATATAGTTAGCGCATCTAACTATATATGCGAATTTCATGGTTTTATGCGAGTAAAATAAGGTTTTGTAAATGCAAATCCCTAACTATATATGGCCTAAACCCTATGGTTTTTTCTGTGAATTTCAATGGTTTTTTAATACCAAATATCAAATGCTGTCAAATGTCAAGTACATGATAGGTAAAAACATTTTCGTGTTTATGCACGCTGATGTGCTTTGAACGCTGCCCCCCCTCCCCCCCTCTTTTCTCTTAGCAGTACTTTCTCTTTGCAGATAGTGAAGGGTAGTTAACGCAGGCCTTGGCCCCCGTTGTAATCCGTCGTGCCTGCTTCTCTCTCTATTTGATTGATTGCTATCCAAGCATTTACTGTTTTAGAATTGGTTCTCTTTCGTTCATTCTGTATTTACAAACAAGCACAGAGTCGCAATACTCTGTTTAGTCTTTGCAGATAGTGAAAAATAGTTTAAAAAAACAAAAGGAATCGAGCAAAATCAGTAGGCCAGTAATGGGATCTGTTTTTGACCTCGCTAAAATAGAAACATTAAGAACAACCCCTCATGAGAAATACGAAACTAGTAAGATGAACTTAGCTCCACACCATGATGGCTGCAAGACAGCTCGACTCCACCGCCCACCCCACCCCACCCAAAATAACGACAAACCCTATGCAAATATTATAAATATATACAACACACCAGCAAAGTAACAGGGTAAAACGTTTTATTAAATAACTATATACATGGCAGCCTGCTGCAACATCGATCCAAATGCCTTTTGGTGACTCTTCCATTGTGAACATTGTCCCACAATCCGTTTGACCTGAAACGATTACACAAATAAAACATTTGTGAGTTTTAAATTTCCGGAGAAGTATAATTCACCAATAGTTTTCTCTGTAAATCTTTTTCCATTAACAATCCCAGTTCCATCACCCGCCCAGGATATCACTACTGTTAGTTGTCATTGTTGCTTCTGTTTTAATAAAAAATGTTTTAAGGTGTTTACTGTTTTTGTTGCGATGTATATATTTATAAGTTATTAAAGTGTTATAATCCTACTATTTTTTTTATCGATTATTGCTGTTTGAGATATTCCCTGTCTACAAACAGAGAAGAATAGAAATATTCTGTCTCCCTTTGCAGATAGTGAAGGATAGGTAATGCGGACTTTTGTCCCCCGTTGTAATCCGTCATGCCTGATTGATTGATTGGCTGGAAATTTATTGTTCAAGGAATAGTTCTTTCGAGGTACTCTCTGTTTGCAAATAACGTGGAATAGAAATATTCTGTCTAGTCTTTGCAAGTAGTGAAGGGTGGGTAATGCGGACCTTTGTCCCCCGTTGTAATCTGTCACTCCCCACTGATTGAGAAACTACTTCCACCGGGACCATTTATTAGAGGTACATCATCTGACTCAACCGGAGAGAACCCCTAATAAAGAAGACATATGTAAAATACGAAGTAATCCCTGTATCCTGTTAAACAGAAACTTTAGCATGAAACACACTTGAAAAGGAAAGGAAAGAAATCGAACAAAATCAGTAGGCCTCTGATGAGTTTTTGACTTTGCTAGAAATAAGAAACATGAAAATGGTGAAAGAAGCCAAGCTTGACGTTACGGCAGCCACAAGGTAGCTAGGCTTCGCCACCCCCCCACTGCTCCAAGCATGTCTGTCCCACCACCCGCCACGCCCAATAACGGTAACATGAAATAAATACAAATCAGCAGATACCTACCCCCATTCCGGAAACTCCCGAAGTGCAACAGGTTCGCGGCTACGCCCATCCGGAAGACGAGGCCTTCGGCACGTGTAGGGCGAGTCCTGCTGGCAGCCGTCGGCCGGGGAGGTCATCCCGTAAGGTGGGCCTGGAGAGGAGCCGAGGCTGACGGGATTCTTCTTCTTTCTTAGATAATGACTGCGACAACGGGGGGGATGTCTTGCATATGCCACCGACCCCCCCCCTCGTATCTCCTGGTCTGGCCCCGGCTTGATATGAGCTCCCTGTTCGGGCCTGAAGCGGCGCCCTGCAGGCCACGGGGGGGATGTCTTGCCTCTGCCTCCGACCCCCCCCCCTCTTATCGCCTGGTCCGGACATCACGGATATCAACGGCAGGTGTCGGCGTGGGATGCGCTGGGAGGGAGAGGCGGCGCAAACGAGCCTCTCCCACCCCCCCCAGGTGGGGGCCCCTCAGCTGCACCCCCAATGCTCCACTCACCCAACAAAAGGGTTCGTCCACTCTTGCGATACAGCAACGCCCCACTCGCCCAACAAAAGGGTTCGTCCACTCTTGCGATGCAGCGAAGCTCCACTCACCCAACAAAAGGGTTCCTCCACTCTTGCGATGCAGCGACGCTGCACTCACCCGACAAAAGGTCTCGTCCACTATTGCGAGGCAATGATGCTCCGCTCACCCAGCGGGGGTCTCGTCCACTGTTGCGGTGCAACGGCGCTTCTGAGTTCAACTAGAAAATGAGTCCTGCATCCAGAAACGTTCTCCTCAACTTTGAAGATTCTATAAGAGCCACGGGGGCCCCCGACCCCCGATGGGGAATGACTGCCATGATCACCCACGGAACGACCACGACGTAGCCGCGGGACATCGGCACGCTCATGCCGGCGCCGGCCTTAGTCTTGAAATCACCAAAATCCTGCAAGACTACCAACTTGATCAGTTCCGGTGGGACACCAGTATGACCCGGTAGGAGAGATTTTTGCCTCCCACCCCTCTTTGACTGATGGTTCATGTCGCCAGTCCCCTCTACTACCCTTCAACGAAAACTTTTAGACTGCCGAAAGAGGTCCCGGTCCAACCACGAGTTGGTGAAGACATTTTGACTATACTTGGACCTTCCTGACCTCACCCAAAATGGCGCCGGTACAAATGAAACTATTGTGCCCCGATTGCTCAGCCTTGATATCATGAGATATGTATGCAGTTTTTAGCACATGAATTGATATGGGATAAGACTGATTATATGTTCGGACAATGAATTGATCCGGGATGGGTATTGATTATACGTTCGAACAATAAATTGACATGGGACTTGTACTGATTACACATTCGGACAATGAATTGATATTAAGTTCTAATGTATCATTGATTACTGTATTTATTGAAGGTTAGAATTGTCGACACTTTTGGTACTTGCTCACAATGAATTATCGATATGATTTTGTCGCACTTGTCACACTTTTTGCTGATTATATGTTCGGACAATAAATTGATCCGGGATGGGTATTGATTATACGTTCAAACAATGAATTGACATGGGACAGGTACTGATTACACGTTCGGAAAATGAATTGATATTAAGTTCTAATGCATCATTGATTACTGTATTTATTGAAGTAATACTGATCTATCCGCATGAAATTAATTTTCCACATGCTACACAAGTCAATCCCATCTGCCCAAAGTTCTTTTGCAGATTTGGGACCGTTTCCCTTGCCTCTGACTCACTTATTGCTAAGTCATTGGTGGATGTTTTTGCCGGTCGGGGGTTATCCCCCAAATCTCGAAGTTGTGCTTTAGAATAATTAAAAGGGTGCCACCTCTACATGTGCCGATGCATGGTATGATTACCATAGCAATATTTTTTTTCGGTCCCTCTCGAGAGTTTTTTTTTTGCAGATGAGGCAGGTAACGAACCTGGCTTTAACTTTCTTTTCATGAGAAGGAAAAGAAAAAAATTGCCAGATAAAATTCACTTTCACATGGGACGTTCTTGGCATTTCTTTTAGTTTTTTAATGTACATGTTCATAAAACGATTACACAAATGAAACATTTGTGAGTTTTAAATTTCCGGAGAAGTATAATTTACCAATAGTTTTCTCTGTAGATGTTTTTCCATTAACAAACCCAGTTCCATCACCCGCCCAGGATATCACTACTGTTCCCCATGTCATAAAACCTTAGGATGTTCAATAACTGAAACAGCTAATATGGGTTTACTTACAGGGGACATCTTTTGTTCTGTTTTGTAAAGTAAAACTATTGTGAACGCAAGTATTATACATAGAAAGTGTTTAATATAGCATTTGTCAGTCATTGGTTAAGCAGCTAGGACCTGTTCACTCTTGACACCCCAGGTGCTGTGTATGTTGCACTATAGTGCTGCATCGGGAATACGGACAACCCTATTGATGTTGATTTTTCATTATTGATTATTGTAAAGAAATGGCGACTCCCCCCTTTAGCAGATTAGCTAAATCTTTGCGTAATTTGGGCATAAAAGTTATATTATTGGAAGTAGATGGTTATAGTTCTGGTTAATTTCCATTCAGAATGTCCTACACAGCACCACTCTAGGTAAATATGCTGCCTTGGGACTATTCGCACAACAGACCGCTACTGACCATTGTTGCTTCTGTTTTATTAAAAAATATTTTAAGGTGTTTACTGTTTTTGTTGCAATGTATATATTTATAAGTTATTAAAGTGTTATTTTCCTTCTACTTTTTTGTGAGTGCTATATATTTTTAATGTGACACATAATTGTGAAGACTTTGATGTACAAAAAGGCATCCCTGGAATCTTCCGCTTCAGGCTCGGTCCCACACACCCTCACAGTGAGAATCCCCTCTCCAATCACAATACAGGATGGTTATCAGATTGCAGGAACGCGTGTAGTGTGACGGATCTCATCGGGTGGGAGCCTTGATCTACTGTAATTTCTTTGAAGAGGGGTGATTCTTTACAGTTGAGGCCATAAACTACAACTGCAGGGCTAGGTGATAGCCTGGGACGGGCCTGGACAATCGGACACAGAGGAAGAGGAGTGTCAGAGGGTGCGGTAGTGAATAGGGTGAAAGGCAGGTGTCGGGCGGGCACAGGGTGTGATTCTCAGAGAAGAACAGCGCAGATGGGAGGAGGTTTCTAGCCCATACATGAGAAAGAGAGCGGGAGTGACCAGTGCGTGGGGGAGATGTTTGCGAGGGTGCAGACAGTGGGTCTGGTCAAGGCATCTAAAATGGCTGCTGTGCTCGACAAAAGTGTGGCATTGCAAAAAAGGCAAGATGGCGCAGACAATGTTTATCAATAATGATTTATTTATAACAAATAAAATATTTACTTGCAGTGACAAAATGGCGGTCAACACTTCCTGATTTCCATCGAATCGAACGTTAACAGACGTCACGCAGCAAAAAAAAAAAAAACTCACGCACAGCCGCTGGAAGACATGTATCAACATATATGAGCCTCCTCAGCCACCCTCAGAAAACAAAAGGGGTCAGGATATGTCTCCCGTACCCCCTTATACCTAGTAATTTAATGAAATCGAAACACAAAATGGCGAATTCACGTTTTGCTACCAGTTTGCGAACCGAGAAGCGCTTCTACCGCGAAAAATAATTTTTTTTTATTTGCCCCACGGGACCCTTTAATAACCCCAACATCATTCCTAGGGGGTCAAGAGGGGTCTACCTAGCCCCCTTTCATTAAATTCCCCCTTCGTTTTTATCCTCCTCTTGTCTCTCGATCCTACCGACAGACAAGATGACGGCCGCACCGGACTGTTTAGAATGTTGACAGACACCGGACAGCCAATCAGCTTCGCTACGCAAAGCTCCGTTACGCGAAAAGTACGCGATCTGGAGCGCTATCTGGGACGCTGTCACAGATATATCTGTTTTTTAAACGTTAATTTCTCAAAATCCACTGGAGCACATATATTGAGACCCAGCAAAGGCACATCGGACTAACAGTCCCTATAATTTTGCCAAGTTTCGTGCAAATCCATTCAGCCGTTAGTTTGCGACCCGGTTCGAGAACCGCTTCTACCGTGAAAAATCAATTTTTTTTTATTTTCCCCACGGGACCCTTTAATAACCCCAACATCATTCCTAGGGGGTCAAAAGGGGTCTACCTTGCCCCCTTTCATTAAATTCCCCCTTCGTTTTTCACCTCTTCTTGTCTCTCGATCCTACCGAGAGACAAGATGGTGGCCGCACCGGACTGTTTAGAATGTTGACAGACACCGGAGAGCCAATCAGCATCGCTTCGCAAACCTCCGTGATGCGAAAAGTACGCGATCTGGAGCGCTATCTGGGACGCTGTCACAGATATATACATTTTTTAAAACGTTAATTTCTCAAAATCCACTGGAGCACATATATTGAGACCCAGCAAAGGCACATCGGGCTAACAGTCCCTACAATTTTGCCAAGTTTCGTACATATCCATTCAGCCGTTCGAGCTAAAAGTAAGGCCAAACGCCCTATGGAAATTAACATGGGAAAAACGCGTTTTGGGACCCCCCTTTTTTCTCGGCCCCCCCTTGACAAACCTCCCCCAAATTTTCAGGGGCTGCTCAGAAACAAAATGTGCCATTTTTCTGAAAATTTCAGCCGATTCCGTCCACAAACGCCAAAGTTATAGACATAGAATTTTCAAAAGTTCCATAGAGAAATAATCCTAACTATATATTCACTGAAAAAACCATAGGTTTCACACCAGTTATAGTTAGGAATTAGCATTTAAAAAACCTATTAAATTCACTGACAAAACCAGTTATAGTTAGCTGAAAATTTTACTGACATAAAACCATTGAAATTCCCACGTTATAGTTAGTTGGACTCACTATAACTTGCGCGCCTGCAATGCACTGCTGATGACGTCACATATTACATCACTCATGACATGGTCAGTGACATCACTCATGACATCACTGATGACACCATCCTTGTGACAGAGTGACAGACCTAATTTCAGTGTAATGTAACGCTTGAAACACATATTCAAAAATAGAAACAAACATTTTAAAAAAAATGGAGATACCCAAACCAGTAACAACAACCAATTCAGTAATTCCACCATCTATATACTCATCCACTCATTCACCAACAGTTCTATATAGTCACTCATATATATACTCACTCATCATATGTAGTGATACACCTATACATCCTGTTACACATCAGCAGTCATCCAAAAGTTACTCACACACATACTCACACATGCACATAAACTATTGAACATCCATTTATTTGCATATACATTTATAAACACTCTACCACCTTACTTCTAAGGAAACTTACACATACTTACTCTCTTAAACAATCACTTATAGAAACACATACTTATTTAAACAGGAACTCCTACAATCTCTCACTATATATACTATACTCACTTATATACATCAATACTCACATATACTAGATTAAAACATATGTCGTTACTAATGAAGACACTAGTGAGACAGTCATTCACTCACTAACACACACATATACACACTCGTCCACCCATACAGTCCTGCACATATGCTGTCTTCAAAACACATACAAACAGTGAGTCAGTCACCAACCCCTGCAGCCACTTATACACAAAGAGAAACACTGATACAAACATTTAAATATTTAAACAATACTCGCTAATATATGTATTCACTAAGATACACTTAATAAGCCAGTTAACCAACCAATTTTTTTTTAAAACATCCATTTACACACTTATTTAAACATTTATTCTTCCATCGACCTTTACAAATACATATATAAAACAAATTTATTTTTCAGAAAGACACACATTCACTGGATGGTGTCATCAGTGATGTCATGAGTGATGTCACTGACCATGTCATGAGTGATGTAATATGTGACGTCATCAGCAGTGCATTGCAGGCGCGCAAGTTATAGTGAGTCCAACTAACTATAACGTGGGAATTTCAATGGTTTTATGTCAGTAAAATTTTCAGCTAACTATAACTGGTTTTGTCAGTGAATTTAATAGGTTTTTTAAATGCTAATTCCTAACTATAACTGGTGTGAAACCTATGTTTTTTTCAGTGAATTTCAAAGGTTTTTTAAATGCTAATTCCTAACTATATAAGACCTGAAAGCCCACTAGGAATCTCCAGTATGCGCCAGGGGACTGCATTGCAGAGAGGTGTAATGAAGCCACAACCCTTTTTACACCTCTCTGCAACGCAGCCCCCGTGCATGTTTGAAGAGGGGAAACTAATTCCGTTTGCATACTGGGGGCCCCTGGGGGCCAATTAGCCCACCTGGAACCTCCATTATGCGCCTGGGGCTGCATTGCAGAGGTGTAATGAGACTATGCCCCTTGTTACACCTCTCTGCAACGCAGCCCACTGCCGCGTTTGCAGAGGGGGAACTAATTCCCCTTGCATACTGGGGGTCCCTGGGGTCAACTAGTCCACCAGGAGCCTCCAGTATGCGCGAGGGAGCTGCATTGCAGAGAAGTGTAATGAGGCCACACCCTTGTTACACCTCTCTGCAATGCAGGCCACTGGCGCGTTTGCAGAGGGGGGACTAATTCCCCTTGCATACTGGGGGTCCCTGGATCATATATGCCCAAACACCGATATTCCGAACGATTGTAAATGACTTTTCTTGAGAAACATTTGGATTTGGATTATCATGTCCTATACTTTGGAATTTTTGAAAGACTGACTTTGATGATGCTATAAATTACTCAAGTCTGCCCGAATTGTGGGGGTAAAATTGATACCTAGTCACTTTTAATAAGAATATACTTATGTCTCGTCTAACATTTGGAAGAAATATCTAGTTATATGACAACGGGATAACGACATAACTTGAAGGAAATAAGAACGCCCTGAAGAAGTTCTGTTGTACAGAACGAAACGTTTCGGCTGGCTGTGGTACATAAACTTAAGGAAAATAAAAGCATTTGAATATACACCAAGATTCAGCGCTTCAATAAGTACTCTAAGTGATATGATTTGATTGGACTCATTGTGAAAGTGGTGCTGTGCCAAACTTTGGAATATTCTCCACTACTCTCTACTACTTACTCTCTCCTACTCTCTACTACTCACTCTCTACTGCTCTCTACTACTCACTCTACTACTTACTCTCTACTACTCTCTACTACTCACTCTCTACTACTCACTCTCTACTACTGTCTACTACTCACTCTACTATTCACTCTACTACTCTCTACTACTCACTCTGCTACTCTCTCTACTGCTCTCTACTACTCTCTACTACTCACTCTCTACTCTCTATTACTCACTCTCTACTCTCTACCTCTCTCTTCTTCTCTCTCTACTAATCTCTACCTCTCTACCGCTACCTCTCTACCTCTCTACCTCTACACCTCTACCTCTCTACCTCTCTCTACACGCACACATATAGACATATATGCATATATATATATATATGTGCATATGCATTTATATATATGTATGTGTATGTATAAAAAAAACAACTAAACATTTTTTTTTCTAAACAGCTACTTTTAAAACTGTCATTCTTTTTCCCCATGGTACACTCCCCGGTACGCTCCCCGGTGCGCGTACCGGGCGCTCCCCCCATGAAAATAAAAAAAAAAAATTCTTTTTTTGCCCCGCGGGGCCCTTTTATGGCCCCCACATCAAACCTAGGGGGTCAAGGGGGGGTCTACTCTGCCCCCTTATGGTAATTTCCCTCTTTGTTTTGGCTACCTCTCGTGTCTCGATCCTACCGAGACACAAGATGGCGGCCGCTCCGGACTGTTTAGAATGTTTACAGACACCCCAGAGCCAATCAGCTTTCTGCGCGCAAGTCGCGTGGCGCGCCCGGTGCGCGTACCAGTGCGCGTTCCGGAGCGCTGCTCTAGATATATATATTTTTTTGAACCTTAATTACTCAAAATCCACTGGAGCACATATCTTGAGACATAGCAAAGGCACATCGGGCTACCAGTCCCTACAATTTTGCCAAGTTTGGTGGAAATCCATTCAGCCGTTCGGGCTAAAAGTGAAATCGACCGCCCTATGGAAATTAACATGGGGAAAACGCGTTT
Organism: Lissotriton vulgaris; assembly: GCF_964263255.1. Taxonomy (NCBI): domain Eukaryota; kingdom Metazoa; phylum Chordata; class Amphibia; order Caudata; family Salamandridae; genus Lissotriton; species Lissotriton vulgaris. The sequence continues at coordinate 466,208,297 of NC_141699.1, read as the reverse complement.
TGGGACCCCCCTTTTTGTCTTGGCCCCCGCTTGACGAATCCCCGCCAAACTTTCAGGGAAGGACCGGAACGCCGCGAGGCCATTTTGAGGAAATTTTCACGCAGATTCGTCAACCGGCGCCAAAGTTATTCCAAATAGAATTTTGAGATTTAACATTGAAAAAAATCCTAACTATAACTACCTACTGGCGACCGCCAGTAGGTAATACCTACTGGCTATATATATATATATATATATATATATATATATATATATATATATATATATTGCTACGTTTCTTCTCACCCCATGTACATCGGCTGAAGGCACGGCACAGCAACAGGTCAGTTTGTACAAGTCTTTGCTTTATTCACACACCATGTGCAAAGCTTTAGCGTGCATCAAAAAACGGACGGCCTACGCGTTTCGGCTACTCCTAGCCTTCCACTGGACCATAGAGTCCCTGTGGTCTAGACCTTCTTTAAAGTGCTCAGTGTTAGTACCCTCTTCCCTTTCCATAGTCATCTAGACCATCAACCTTGCACAGTTTTACTGGCTAGTTTACTCAGCCATTTTCACTTCTTGTTTCACTTCAACATTACAGTAAAGTACTCCAAATGTTTAAAGACACTCAAAGCAAAAACAAAGTATATACATTATATACATTATTCAATTTTTTGCATCCTATGTGTATTCAGGGTTAAATTCCCTAAGGGCACAATCGCGAGTCTTTTTCAATATCTAGTGTTGTTATCATAGTCAAGTACCATTTTTTATACACTGTCTTAGATTAGAGAACAGAGTGATTTCTAATATATTACGCAAAGTACTTTAGATTGAAATACCAAGGGATCAACCTCAAATTATAAGTACCATTGATTGGAATATCAAGGGGTCAATCTCAAATTCTATGTACCATGGTCCTTATTTCTGGACATATTATCATTCTATGTACATTATTTACAATTACATCAATTCTTCCACACAATATTATCATTTCCTAATCGTGTACACACGTAATGGTTCCACTTTTGAGATAATTCTGACATGATAAAGTTATGTAATTGTTTGTGAAGTACACATTATTTCATCTAATTTCTTTTTCATGCCCTTATTAACACCCTTCATTCCATTTTACTTCATAATTGTCCACTCCAGTATTGTATTTCATAACTATAACAATAACTCATGATTGGGACATCCTTACTCCTAGGATGCAACCATACTTTTGCTTTGAATCTGACTGCTGACTACTTCTTAATATCCAGTTCAATGCCTCATCACATCTATTTACATCTATTTATATTTCTCTTATCATGAATTAAGTCTCTCGTTTGTCCCATCATTCTGTCTCCATCGTCTATAGGTGTACAAATAGTTCGGCATCCAAATTGTGTCCAAATGGGACTTCTGTCCCCATTCCCAGTATCATTCTGGACTCAAGTTTTCGAAGTTGTATTATTCGATCTCTGCCCCTTTCTGAGATTTTGCTTAATTTAATGCCTGAATATCTCAGTAGATCTGGGTTGCTCTGATGACACTTAGCAAAATGTATGGCCATAGGGTAGCTAGGGTCTTTGTTTTTAATCGCCCGTAGATGTTGCAAAATTCTTAGTTTCAATTTTTTGATTGTTCTCCCTATATATGATTTCCCACAAGGGCATTGTAGTCTGTAAAACACACATTTTGATTCACATGTGATGTGATCCTTTATTTTTTCTATTTTGCAATTTTGCAGTTTGTATACCTTGATATTTACGCCGTGTTCACAGGCCTTACATTTGAAGCACTTCCAAAATCCTGGAGTCGTTAGCCAAGTTGGTTTGTTTACTTCTTTTAATTCCAAATGGCTTTGTGTCAAAATGTCCCCAAGAGATGAAGTCTTGCGATATGCAATGCTTGGCTACGGTGTCAAATTGTTCTTTAATGTTTCATCTAGGAGCAAGATTTTCCAATGTTTTCGTAGTGCTCTTTTAATTTCTCCACGTTGGTTATCGAAGTCAATGATCAGTCTTGTCACTTCATTCTTTTGTTCAGTTTCATCGTTGGTAATTTCAATTATACTGTTCCTTGGTACTAGCAGATCTGCTCTTTTCTTCACGGCCATCCTCGATCTTGCAGTGGCTATAACCTCCTCCGGGTATCCCCTCTCCTTGAATCGATGGCTCATTTTTTCTATTTCATCCTCTAGATCCGTTTGTTCTGAGCTGTTTCTTTTTGCTCGCAGCATTTGTCCATATGGAATACTCCACTTTAAGTTCACAGGATGTCCACTATTAGCGTGGAGGATGCTGTTGCATGATGTAGGTTTTTTATGGATCTTGGAGCACAATTTGTTATTTTTTACAAATATCTCATGAGATTTGTGGCGCTGATAGTTGAAGTGAAGTGAAGATTTTACTCATTTTCCTCCAAGGAATCAATAAATAATTGGAGTATGTCTTTATCTCCATCCCATATAATGAACAAGTGATCAATAAAACGACACTAAAGTTTAATTCTAGATCCATTTTCCTTTTCTTTCCCCACTACCTCACTCTCCCAAGCCCAATCAGGAGGTTGGCGTATGTGGGCGCAAATGATGTCCCCATTGCGGTCCCCTGCTTTTGGAGGTACATCTTCCCCAAGAACAGGAAAGCATTGTGCGTCAGGCAGTAACTTTGCATATCCAACAGCATTGCTGAATGTTCCAAATGACTTACTGAGCGTGCTTCAAGCGCCTTCTTGACAGTTCTTACACCATCCTCATGGCGTATTGAGGTGTAGAGAGAGGCAACATCAATAGTTGCCATCAAATAATTTGTCTTCCATTCAGTCTCAGAGATCCTTTTTAGGAAATCCATTGTATCTCTCAGGAAAGAAGGTAGTGCAGTCACATAGTTCATTATAAATATGTCTATAAATCTTGATGTTGATTCCAATAATGATCCTATGGAACTCACGATCGGTCTTCCTTGGGGTTGTATGAGGGACTTATGTACTTTTGGTAAAAAGTATATTGTGGCAGTTATTGGACTGTCCGTTTTTAAGTAAGAATATTCATTGAAATCAATTAGGCCTCTGTCTTTCCAACCTAACAATAAAGAGTGATATTCACTGGTCCATTCTTCCATTGGATTCCTCTTTGATTGTTCATAATGTTCTTGGTTGTCAAGCTGCCTATTGGCTTCTGCAATGTAGGCTGACATATTCTGCACAACGAGGTTACCACCTTTGTCCGATGATTTGATAATTATTGTCGGATCATCTTTTAATTCGGACATTGCTTTGTATTCCTTTGGAGATAGATTTTGTTTTCTCTTCATATTTTCCACGTGGCTGAAAGATTTATCTGCAATCTTTGTTATCTCTTCCACCATTAATTCGTGGAAAAAGTCCACCTTGTTGCCGGGTGGGAGCTGTGGCCAAAATCTCGAGTGTTTTTTCAACCCACTTTCTCCTCCTGCATTTGTGGGTATTCCCATTGTACCACAAAAATCAATCTCCATTTGTGGTGAAATTCTATTGTCAGTTTGATTTACTGAAGGAGTCTCTTTAATTGATGCTAATGTTATAATGGCTGGTAGGTCCTTTTGTTTGAAAGTGGACAGTGCTTCCTTTGTTTTGGTAGCATGTATTTTTTTAGGATCTATATATATATATATATATATATATATATATATATATATATATATATATATATATATATATATATATATATATATATATATATATATATATATATATATATATATATATATATATATATATATATATATATATATATATATATATATATATATATATTTACACAAAAAAGAGTTGCCCCTGCTTGAGAACGCCCACAAAGGAAGCGGCAGGATTCAGCTTTGTTTTTCACGGAGTCCTTTATTAAGGCAACCAGCAAGCAAAGTCCTGTGTTATCTCCAAAAAGCCCTACGCGTTTCAAAGCATACTTGCTCCTTGTTCACGGGCGCTGTGTGTGTTGCGGCGAGGTTCTGCATAATTGGCGTCTTTATCCTTTGATCAGTCTCTGGTGGAGCCCTCCAGTGGGCGTGGCCGATCGCTAGGTGTTGTGGATTTTGTAGTGCCTGCATAATCCGTGTCGCTTCACTTCAGCATTAATAGGATTCAACTCTCCAGTGAGTTGCAGGGTTTGGATGCTGATTATTTTAGCCTGTAACCGTTCCTTCTGTCAGTTGCGCTGTAGGTTCAGTCCCATTTGCACATGACAGCCCACACTTCGAGTTTTCTTCGTGGCGTCGCAGTTCTCACGACCGGACCGGCCGTTATATATTTACACAAAAAAGAGTTGCCCCTGCTTGAGAACGCGCACAAAGGAAGCGGCAGGATTCAGCTTTGTTTTTCACGGAGTCCTTTATTAAGGCAACCAGCAAGCATGGGCTTTTTGGAGATAACACAGGACTTTGCTTGCTGGTTGCCTTAATAAAGGACTCCGTGTAAATATATATATATATATATATATATATATAGTCACTGAAAAAACCACAGGTTTCAGGGGTGTTATAGTTAGTTGGACATTTCACGCTTACAAAACCATTGCAATTCCCCCGTTATAGTTAGTTGTACTAACTATAACTCACGCGCACGCAATCCACTGCTGATGATGTCACATATTACATCATTCATGAGATGGTCAGCGACATCACTGATGACATCTCAAATAACATCACTGATGACATCACTGATCACATCACCCATTGAATGTGGTTTGCTTCGATTTTTAAATAAGTTATATATATATATATTTATATATATATATATATATTTATATATATATATATATATATATATATATATATATATATATATATATATATATATATATATATATCAAAGCTCACGTGTTCAAAGAACACACTGCACTCACGGGGTTCTCAGTCCATAAATTTATTTACGAGGACGCGTTTCGGCGTGTCTGCCTTCTTCTAGCTCGTTTCTCAAATGCAGGCAGGCCAGCATAGACGTGCTTTAGAGTAAAGGGATGCATTCCCATTGGTTTACGCAGTCACGAGGAAATTAAGTGTCTTAATTGTTGCCAGATGGTACGGGAAAATCCCCACATTCTCGGGCGGTTCACTTTGGCAGTAGGAGATGTCAATGTTAATCCTGCCTCGCCGGAGACCTTTAATTTTCCCTTGTTGCACTGCTGTTCAAAAAAGCACCTTTTGCTCCGTAGAAATGCCTGCTGGACACCCCTCGTCATGCCATGCAGCATCGTGGTTCGTGGAGCAGGGGACGGCACATCTCCGTGGTCCCTTCAATCTGGATGACTGACGCATTCACGACTCCATATCCCAGAATGCTGCGCTGGTGGTCCATCGTGTTAGTAATGAAATACTCTGCTCCAGGTCCACCAAAGACGCCTGGTGCACTCTTTAAGACGGGTGCGGTTACATGGTGGTGGGTCCATTCCATATAACAAAGCTCATGTGTTCAAAGAACACACTGCACTCACGGGGTTCTCAGTCCATAAATTTATTTACGAGGACGCGTTTCGGAATGTCTGCCTTCTTCTAGCTCGTTTCTCAATGCAGGCGGGCCAGCATAGACGTGCTTTAGAGTAAAGGGATGCATTTCCATTGGTTTGCGCAGTCACGAGGAAATGAAGTGTCTTAATTGTTGCCAGATGGTACGGGAAAATCCCCACATTCTCGGGCGGTTCACTTTGGCAGTAGGAAATGTCAATGTTAAACCTGCCTCGCCGGAGACCTTTAATTTTCCCTTGTTGCACTGCTGTTCAAAAAAGCACCTTTTGCTCCGTAGAAATGCCTGCTGGACACCCCCTCGTCATCCCATGCAGCATCTTGGTTCGTGGAGCAGGGGACGGCATATCTCCGTGGTCCCTTCACTGATCACATCACCCAGTGAATGTGGTTTGCTTCGATTTTTAAATAAGTTATATATATATATATATGTATATATATATATATATATATACATTTATTTATACATATAAATATATATATATTGTTTTCAGTAAAAAGCAAAAGTGAAATGAATTTAAAATGGACTGTTGTGAAATGTCAAAAATCATGTAATACTGGTTAAATATTAAGTTTGAATGCCCACTGGGGTAATATATCTCCATACCAGCATTGTGACCGAATGAATTGGAATCAGTCTGTCTGAATGGTCAGACTACGCCCACTAGGGCTCTAAAAGTTTTGCTATTCATTTATTTTGCATTATAATTATTTAACTCGAGTACTATAGAATTATGGAGTATGAATTTGAGTTTTTGCAAAATTCGAGGTGTTTTCACTGTTTACATTCATTGAAATTCGAATTATGGAGTCTTTTCACTGTTTCTATCAGTAATAGGCGGAACTAGTCTCTAGCACTTTAAAAATACATGTTGTGTCGGTAAAACTTGACCTATGAACAAGCTGTGACGTGAACAGCGAAACGCGTTGGGCACCCGTTGCATAACAAAATAAAGCGTTTAAACAATTTGAGGCCGTGGCACCAGTGTGGAATTCTTTTTCGTTACCTGGATGTTGTTCAATATATGGGAGTGGCGTCCCTGCCACGTCACCCGCCGCCATTTAGGCATCTCGTTTGCCGAGGACTTAGTGTTGGGACTTTTCAAAACTTAAACGAGAGCCCGCCCTGCATCTTGAGTCGTGAAAGAAGTAAACCAGAGGAATACCGGCATTACCGTTGCATCGCGAAGGAGAGCGTGAGGTCGGAAGACTTCACTAACATCAGTAGCGGAGTGGCGTGTACGGGAAACCAGTGGTACAAGATCCGACTCATTGTGTGTGCAAGGGGGAGCGGAGGACCGGGAGAAGCATTACGTATTGCAAGCACTCCCGTGGGTCTGCAAAAGCGCATATAATAACGCGGATAAAAGCGTTACGGTAACCATGGCAACGGAGAGGTCAAATAGACGCAAAGAGGCAGCTTCCATGCTGTTTTCAAAATCTGTGACTAATAAATCAGCTCCAAATGGGGCGGCAGGTGGAACAGCTGTACCCGATGACAAAAGAAAGTTATGGGACGCTTTATGGAAAGCCTCAAAAAAAGAACAATCGAAAGGCTGGGAGGCAATGGCATTAAGGCAATATGTAGAAGTTGGCAGGGTACCAAGAGGTCTCAGAATATACACTATTCCTACGTTCCAGAACCCTGACCATGAGATGATAAGCGAATGGATGGGGAATAATGAGGAATGTTCTGCAAACATGCTAAGAATCCTAATTAAATATGCAGAAAAAGAATGCGAGAAGCTCAATGAAGAAATTGAGGAACTCATGGGAAAATTAAAAGATTTGTGTAGTGCTGAGGAGCTCGAGCTGGAACTCAACAAGATGAATAAAAAAATATCCAAGATTGAGGAAGAAATCAAGCAAAAAAAGTTATCCAAATTTGAACGAGATAAAGCTGATTATAGAAATGGCCAAATATTGACATTCAGTAAAAAATTCGACCATCTAAGAAAGGGAATCCCGAGTGGTCCAGCGGCAGCAACAGTTACAGTCGTGGCAGAAGAGACCACAGTAGAACAGGATGAAGGAAATAATGTACCTGCTTCCACCAGTACAACATTTGATCCCAAAGACATGGAAGGGGTAAAAGAACGATTTTTAAAGGAGATCACGCTAATGGTGAAAGGGAGAGCTCAAAATATCCAAGCCGGAAGCGAAAGCCCAGGACCAAGTCGTGGAAGAGGAGGCAGAGGAGGAAGAGGCAGAAGTCAATCCACTCGCAGTACAGGAGAAACCCCAGTGGGAATGCAAACAAGGGGAAAAACGGCGAAAAAATGAAGTTTGACACCAATACAGTGGTAAATCTTTCTAATAATTCATTATCTGACAGTGAGCTTGAGGTATTGTCCAAGGGACTATCTTTTTGTCCTTCATCTAATTTTGATTATACTGAATCTCGCATTGACCTTTTTAATTTCACTAGAAAATTAAAACTCAAGAAATGGTATGCGATGCACAAGAACAAAACAAACAAAGTCTCTAATGTCCCAACGAATCTCAATGTGCATGATGTTGATATCCTTCAAACTGTGCAAGAATTGGGAAATCAGGGGGATGTTATCAGTGATCCCTTTCTAAATTTGATTAACACTGATATTAACATCGAAATGACAAGTGATAGTGGCTTCAAGCCCAAATCGATATATTTACCCCAACTAAACAACGATGTCATAAATTGCTTTGAAAGAGGATTGATACAAGAATTCAAAAAATTGGATTCTGAAAAACACAGAAGTAAACAAAATCTAACTAAAGCACAAAGAGATGCAATTTTAACATTGGAAAACCACAGAGACTTTGTTATCAAAAAAGCGGACAAGGGTGGGAATGTGGTGGTGTGGCCACTAGATATGTATATTGAAGAAGGCCTGAAACAATTAAATGATGTTACTAAATACAGTAAGGCTTGTAAATCTGAGTATGAAGAGTCTAACAAAATGGTGTATGATAATTTTAAACAATGGAGGGAACAGGAAATATTGGAGTATAATGAATACATGTACTTATACTGTAAAGACCCAAAAATTCCTGTATTATACCTCCTACCTAAAATACACAAAAATGCCACTAGACCACCAGGTAGACCAATAGTGTCATCTCGAGGCAGCACATTGGAAAATTTATCTAAATACGTAGATTATTTTTTACAGCCTTATGTCCAAAGTCTACCGGCCTACATAAAAGATACTGGAGATTTTTTAACTAAGATCAACGGAATTGAATGGCAGGAGGATTACCTGCTCTTAAGCATGGATGTATGTAGTTTATACACCAGCATTCTGCAGAATGCTGGTGTGGATGCGTGCAGACATTTCTTGAAAGAAAGATCGTTATCATTTCTAGTGCATACTGAAATGATACTAGAGATGATCTCTATTTGCTTAAAAAATAATTTTTTAATCTTTGATAAGACCATGTACAGACAAACCCAGGGGACAGCAATGGGGACCTGCTTCGCCCCCAGCTTTACAGGTCTCTACCTCGGCTGGTGGGAGGAGCAGGTGGTCCGTAAAATCAAATTGTACCAAGACCAATGTCGTCCTTTGGGCCAAGTACATAGATGACATTTCTTGTATTTGGAGAGGTGAGCAGGAGACAGCGGACGAATTTGTCCGTATACGCAATGTGAACGACTGTAATTTACAGTTCACCAGTGAGACCAGCAGAGAGGAAATTGTTTTCTTGGACCTTGAACTATATATTGACAACAACGCTATACAGAGCCGACTGCACAGAAAAAAGACTGCTGGTAACAGTCTATTACTTTCTCAGAGTTGTTACCCCAGAAATCTTGTTGCGAGTATTCCTTATGTGGAGCTATTGCGAGCGAAACTCAACTGTAGCTCATCTCAGGACTACTTAAAAGAAGAAACAGTTATGTGCAATAGATTTAGAGAAAGGGGATACAGTGAAGATACCATTTTTACGAGTGTGGAAAAAGTGAAGAATCTGAATAGGGACGCCCTTTTGAAGAAATCCACAGAAAACAAGGAATCAGGGCATAAGCTTAGGTTTATAACCACATACAACAACCAGGCTTGGGAGGTACGGAAAAGCTTAAATACATTTTGGGAAGTGTTAAGAATGGATGAGGACCTTAAAGAGTATGTAGGACCATATCCATCTATCACTTTCCGGAGGTGTAAATCCCTTAAAGACAATCTAATGACAAGCTCCATAAAAGAAACTAGGAGAAAGAATCCAGTTGAAGGTTTTTTTTACTTGCATGAAGTGCAAGGCGTGTAAGTACAGTCAGAACTGTAAAACTGTCAAATTGAGGAAAGACAAACCAGCATTTAAAATAAGTAGACACTTTTCCTGTGACACTGAGTTCGCAGTATATGCGTTAAAATGTCCTTGCGACCTGTACTACATCGGAAGCACCATTAAGAAAGCCAAATTAAGAGTTCTTGAGCATTTAAGAGCAATCGTTAATAATGACAGACAATATCCGGTTGCTCGTCATTTCCATGAAGCACACAGCCAAAATCAGAACCTACTCTAATTTTGTGTGTTGGATTCGATCCCCCAAAGGGAAAGAGGGGGTAACCGCATGATTGAGTTGAGGAAACTTGAATCAAAAATGATTATAAAGTTTAATACCATGATACCAGCAGGGTTAAACTTTGATGAGGAATTGTCCATCCACCTGAGATAATAACACAAAAAATGTGAATTTATTAGTCTATCCTTTGCATCTATTTTTCTCTTGAAATGTTTTTAACTGATCGTTTTTTTATATTACATTGAGAGAGTTCCTCCGATACTAAATTAGAAATTATATGTTTCCATTGCAGAATGAATTATATGAAAAATGTGAAGAACCAGAAGATGAATTTTATTTTATGCTCACTTGAGCGGGACTCTTGTTTTCAGTAAAAAGCAAAAGTGAAATGAATTTAAAATGGACTGTTGTGAAATGTCAAAAATCATGTAACGTGAACAGCGAAACGCGTTGGGCACCCGTTGCTTAACAAAATAAAGCGTTTAAACAATTTGAGGCAGTGGCACCAGTGTGGAATTCTTTTTCGTTACCTGGATGTTGTTCGATATATCTATCTCTCTCTCTCTCTCTCTCTATATATATATATATATATATATATATATATATATATATATATATATATATATATATATATATATATATATATATATATATATAGGAATCTGCCTTGAACACTGAGTGGATGTATAAGTGTCTGAATGGAGGATTTAGCAGCAAAGCGATTGAGTGTCTAAGTGACAAATTTAAAGTGTCTCACTAAATATATGGGATAGTGATTAGACTTTGTGAATACCTATATCACTCTATCTCTTGTTGTGTAAACTACTTCATAAGTTGGTTACCAGGTATGTGAAAGTCTACATTAGTTATTAATTAGTTAAGTGAGTATTTGTATGCGATAGTGAATGAATGTGTATGTGGTTGGGTGGGACGTGTGTGACTGTTGAAAGATGTGAAAATAGTTGATTTAGTAGGTATATGAGGTTAAGGCTGTATGTGGAAATAGTTGTTTGGGTGAGTGAATCTCTTTATGTGTGTGGTGATGAGTAAATATATTTCACAATGATGTATGTCCAACAAACTAAAAATATAAAATGCAGTGTATGTGACAATTGTTGTATATAAATAAGTATACATAAGACTCAGTGATTGTATGTGTGAGATATGGATAGCTGTATAGTTGTAATAGACTAGTGATTTTATAATATACTAAGTATGATTTACTATCTATATGAATAAATACAGTGGTGTTTGTGTAAGTGAGTAGCTTAGTAAATATAAGTATGATCAATTATTTGCTTAAGTGAGTAGGATGTCTGCATAAGTGTATAGGATATGTGCTGGTGTGTGATGTTGATGTAGGAGTATAAGTATATTTATTAGTGTTCCATTGATCTTTGTTAGCATGTATGAGTGAATCTATAGGTAAGTGTTTAGATGTGTGTGTAGATCTAGGAATCACTGAGTGGGTTTTTAGAAACTTGTACTGGTGTGTCAATGGTTTCAAATACGGCACTTCACATTTTATAATGAGTGTTGAAAGGTTATACTACTGTATGATGAGGTGTATCAGTTTGTCACATGGATGATGTGATCAGTGATGTGATCAGTGATGTGATCAGTGATGTGATCAGTGATGTCACTGACCATGTCATGAATGATGTAATATATGGCATCATCAGCAGTGGATTGCATGCATGTGAGTTATAGTTAGTACAACTAACTATAACGGGGGAATTTCAACGGTTTTGTAAGAGTGAAATGTCCAACTAACTATAACAACTCTGAAACCTATGTTTTTTTCCAGTGAATTTTTAAGGTTTTGTAAATGACAATTTTTAAATATATTTACTGTTATATTTATTTTTTTATACTGATTTACAATTTTTTTTAAAGCTATTTATTTTTATATATATATATTTTTATTACATTACATTGTGTGGCCCCCCTTCACAATTTTGTTCGATTTGACAGTGTTGTTTTTAAGCATGCTTTCCTACTTTTTTATATCATTAAAGTTGACTTCGTAACTTTTGTTACTGAGCAAATCACTTAATCCTGCCGCCATCAATTTTGTAGGTAGTGCGCCACGTGCTGCTTCCTCCCCATGCAGTGCACATGTAATCGATTGGCCAATGTTTTTTAATAACGTTAAACTTGATTTCTTATCCTATGTTCTGTGCAAATCAGTTAATCCTGCCACGTTTTTTAATTTGCCGAGCGCCATGTGGTCTTTACCACATCAGTGTGCTACTTAATGTTCATGTTAAAGTGATGTTGTTTTTCTCATGTAAGTAGTGCGTTACATGCCCCATGCATTGCAAAAGTAATGTTTTCGACAATAGTGTATTTTAGCACAGTTTTCAGCTCTTATACCTCCAATATCTTACCTTGGTAGGCGATGTTTCTAGGCAAATCACTTAATCCTGCCGCCTTTAATTTTGTAAGTAGTGCGCCATGTGCTCCTTCCTCCCCATGCAGTTCACATGTAATCGATTGACCAATGTTGTATTTTACATAGCTCTCCAAGTTTTATAATAACCTTAAACTTGATTTGTCCCCTGTTCTATCTCATTATACAGATATCTCAACCCTGAGACGTACTGGTCGCCACAAGCTGTTTATTCCTGCCCATGCACTATACCAGATGGTGGTCAACCACTCGACATACCAGATCCACTGACTGCTCTCCATATGCTTTCCGATCAAGGCCAAGAGTTTGTAAATGAAGTGAGTGACCAATCTCAGCCTAACATTTGTGTAATGCAATGCTATTTCCTATTTTGCTTGCCAAATATAACCTCTGATGATTGCTTTTCAACCCCAATCCTATTGAGAACAAATGTTTTTATGTACATTAAAATTAATCTCGGACATATGTACAACATATACATTTTTAACTCTTTTTTGAGTTTGCAGAATGTTACATAAATCAGCAGCCAATTGCCGAGGTTGAAAAAAAGTATATCCTCCTCTTCCAGCTGATTACACCAATGTCTCAAATATTGCATTTACTAGTTGTCTGAACCATGGAGATTCACACATTTTTAATGGATAACATTAAGGTAAATACCCTCAATATGAGGGGTCGATGAAGTTAAAAAGTAACAGATATAAGTACTTGAGGGTTTTTTGGTATCAAACAAAGTCCAATTCACACTTGTATGGATGAGTCTGATACAGGGTGGATCTCTGTATAACTAATGGATGATTAGGTATTTGGATTCAATTCAATTCAATTCAATTAATTTATATAGCGCGCTACATACCCAGAGGGTCTCAAGGCGCTTGAAGAAGGGTGGGGAATTACATGTCGAAAATCCAGGTTTTATGTTGCTTTCTGAATGCTAGGTGGTTCTGAGTGAGGCGAAGGTGAATGGGAAGTGAGTTCCAGGTTTTAGCCGCCAGGTAGGAGAAGGATCTTCCTCCCATGGTGGTTTTGTTGATGCGAGGTACAGCAGCAAGAGCTTGGTTGGAAGATCGTAGCTGGCGGGAGGGGGTGTAGAAGGAAAGTCGTGTGTTGAGGCATTCGGGTCCAAGTTCGTAGAGTTGCATACAAAGCTCCCAACCTTCTTACTTTTGAGAGATGGCATACAAAGCTCCCAACCTTCTAACTTTTTCTCTTAAAGGGTTCCAAATTGGGGACGAATATTAGGCTGTGCAGTAGACGTTGACGGTGTTGCTCCACTGGTACCTGGGTCTTCTCATGAAGCAGAAGGAGCCTCTCCCAATATCCTTAACTCTTTCCTTTCAAAGTTGACCGGATTCTCAGTCTGCAAGTCCTTCTGCATACTTGCAGTTCCACACAGTACTCTTTATTGGGGTCTCCTCTTGTAAGCAGTCTTGCATATCCGGCAAGTAATAAACCAAAGCGGAGTTCAAGTTTTGAACTCTGTTGGCCACAGTGTTTACACAAGGTAAGCAGAGCGGCCTAGATATTCAATACTTCCAATTAATTGCATTAGAAATAAAAGAGCTTATTTACAAACTCCGTGAGCCACTTTTGCGTCACTTTCAACATGAGAAAAGTAACACAAAAGTGGCACAAGAGTTTTGTAAATAAGCCCTAAAAAATATTGTCCTGCATAATGACTTCATCTCTTACCTAATTCTGTCTCATCTGTGAATCATTTTAAAGACCTGTTCATCTGTAATACAAATAGGACATACTAGGCACTTTTACACATACACTGTTTGAATTCCAAGCCTATAAGATAAGTGAAATCTATCAGGTACACTGTACACATTAAAAAACTAGAAAATATCATCAAGTGTTACTTTGACTTGTAATGTGTGACCTCATTTAGTCACTTCGATCTAATTTTATGATTTAAATCTTTTATTGAGTTTTCACAAATAACAAGACAATAGGGCCATATTCCGTTAGGCAAGGTTAGCAAGGCAAATGTCAATGTAAGGGCGATAAGTACATCTAGTGCCTGCCAAAGCGGGCAGCAATGAAGGCCGTCTATATCTGTAAACACAAAACAGTGGGTCCCACCCTCCTCCCTTCTCCCCTCCCCCCCTGTCCACCTATCTAAAAGAAAAAAAAAGGTCCAGTGTAGTCTAGAGGTAGTAAATATGTAAGGAGCATCAGTGTTTGTGGTGTCGTGCTCCCTTGGTTGTCTTGGGTTCCGGGATTGGAGTCTCGGCCAGCCTGAGAAGACGTAAGTATCTGGGGCAGCTCAGTTCGCAGAACTCCCCTGTAAGCAGAGTCAAGAAGGGATACCATAGCTCTGGGAATTCGTCTCCCCGGCCGGCCCGTACCAGGGACAGCATCTCCATGCCGAGCACCATCCATAACCTGTGCAACCAGCCCGTGTGTGGGGGAGCCTGCGGGGTCCGCCAATGTGCTAGGATGTTTTGTGTGGCAGCTCCCAATGCAATCGCTATGAGGCGACCCCTCCGGGATTTCAGGGGATACATCAGGGTGTTGGGCAGCCCCAGTAGGATGTAAGCAGGAAATCAGGGAAGTTGAGTGTCCAGGTGGGAATCAATTTCATCTATTATCGTGGACCAATACCATTGTATGCGATCGCAGCTCCAGAGTAGGTGCTCCAATGTGCCCAGTTCTCCGCACCCTCTCCAACAGCGGTCGCCAATGCGTGGGTCAGCTTGATGAAGGCGTGCAGGTGTGAGGTACCAGTAGGTGGCCACTTTGGTTAGGGTTTCGGTCAATCCGGTGTGGTATGCAGAGTGTCGTGCCCTGTGGTATATACCACTCCATTCCTTGTGCATGAGGGTTCTGCCTAATTCCCGCTCCCATCGGCATCTGCCTGCGTTGTATGTATGTATGTTCGTGAGGGGGAGGTGTTGGTATATATCTGAGATCAACTTTTTCTCGGATTTGCGAGTAAGAAGCCACTTCTCATAGGGGGTGAGAAACCGCTGCGCTCCGGGCTTAACATCAGAGTGGAGTGCCCAGTGTCCAACCTGCAGGTAGGCTAGTCGGTCGTCCTCTGGGATGCCGTAATCTTCTTTCAGCTGCGAGAAGGAAAGGATTTGTTCCAAATTAAAGAGGTTCCCTAGTTCTCTGCAGGGAGAGTGCCGCCAATTCGTGAATGCTTTCGGGTCGAGGCCCGGGGTGAAGTCGGGATTATCAAAGAGCGGTGTTAGAGGGGAGGGGAGGGGAAGGAAGACAGTTCATGTTTGGACACTACGAGTTCCCACACTCCCATGACCGTGCCTGTGATATAGGAGGCATAAAGATTAGGTGGCTGATGGCGCCTAGGGAGAAAGGGGATCCCCTGTAGGGGCTTCCCTGCTACTGCCTGGTCTTGAAAAAGCCAGTGCTTGCCTGACTCTGGCTGATACCACTCCACCAGGCTCCGGAGTAGTGCCGCATAGAAGTAGAGCTGGAGGTCTGGTATCCCTACGCCGCCATGACCGGGTGGGAGGACTGCAATGGCTTGCTTAAAGCGTGGTCGACGACCCTGCCATATATAGCGTGTCAGCTCGGCGGTGGTCGCAGGGGGAGGGTTTGGAACAGATAGAGAATCTGTGGTAGCAGGGTCATTTTGGTGGCAGCTATCCTTCCCAACCAGGAGAGGGAGTGTGGGTTCCATCTCCGGAGTTCTTCACGGAGTTGCGTGCAAAGTTTGGTATAGTTTGCTTCTATCGTAGTGGGAATGGTGGGGCCCAGAAGGACCCCCAAGTAGGGGACTGTAGAGTCGGACCACTGCACATCGTGTTCTGCTCGCACTTCGGAGAGGGTGTCAGGCGATAAAGAGATATTAAGGGCGATCGATTTCTCAGTGTTGATTTTAAACCCAGAGGCAAGCGCAAAGCTATGGAGCTCAATGAAAAGCCCCGAAGTGATTGCACAGGCTCGGTAAGGGAGAGCAAGACGTCGTCTGCGTATAGACTAATTTTGTGGATGTCACCTCCAAATTTAATGCCCTTGATGAGGCTGTGCTGCCTAACCCTTTGCGCCAGCGGCTCCATATAGATGGCAAACAAGATGGGGGAAAGGGGGCAGCCCTGTCTGGTCCCTATTCCGATCGGGAAGCGGGAGGAGGTATGCCCATTGACGCAGACCGTGGCGTTAGGTCGTCTATAGCAGTTCAGAATGCGGGTGCAGAGGACTTCCCCGAAGCCAAAATGGTGCAAGACTTGTTCCAGGTAGGGCCAGTGCACCCTATCGAACGCTTTTTCTGCGTCGATCATGAGAAGCATACAGTCTGGGCGTGTGCGAGAACCGGCCTCGATGAGGTGGAGGACACGTCTGGTATTGTCACTGGTCTATCGCTGGGGTATGAAACCCGCCTGGTCTGGCTCCACTAGTTGTTGCATGTACGGGGCCAGTCTGCCTGCTAGAATACCTGCGTAGAGTTTGAAGTCGATATTTAATAGCAAAATCTGACGGTATGATCCACAACGGGTCGTGTCCCTGCCCGGTTTTGGGATGACTGAGATTGACGACTCCAGGTGTTCTGCGGGGATCGTGCCAGGCTGGTCAAAAGAATTGAAAAGGTCACGTAGAAGGGGGGCTACCTGGTGGCAACATTTTATAAAAACTTGCGGGGTAGCCATCTGGGCCAGGGGATTTCCCAAGCTTCAGGCGGGAAATCGCTGATATCACCTCCTCCAGGCCAATGGGCCTGTCCAGGAGATCCGCCTGTGCCGGATTCAACAACGGGAGACGTGCATCCTGCAGGTATGTCTGACCAGGTCAAGGGTGTCCCCAGTGTAGAGGGATTCGTAGAATTTCCCGAAGGTTTCCACCATCGCCGCGTCGTCCGTGACAAGGCCTTCCCCCTCTGTTTGTATGGCCCGAACCCCCTGTTTTTGGCATTGTTCACGCAACTTGTTCGCTAAGAGCCGGCCGCATCGGTCACCACCTGAGTAATACGCCTGCTTGAGGCGTAGAGCTGCATACTCCACGGCGTCTTGATCTAGCGCGGCCAGCATCTTCCTCTGGGTGCATAGTTGCCGCCAGGCCCATGCAGCCCCCGTGCGCTGGTGCATTTGCTCCAGCTCTGACACTCGTTGCGAGATTTCAGACCTCTTTTGTGCCCTGTCTTTGTTATTGGCCATGGCTATGGGTATAAACTCGCCACGCAGGACCGCTTTCAGGGTTGCCCACTGAGTGGCTCTTGAGGTGTCTGTATTGTGATTGTGGGTCAGGAATTGCGTGATAGCGGTTTTGATCCGCTCCACTGTGAAGGGAATATGCAGGAGGGTCTCTCGGAGGTGCCAATGTCGGCACGGAGTCGGTGTCGCTGGCATGAGGAATGTGGCCACCTCTGGAGAGTGGTCTGAGAGCGAGGCTGGCAAGATGTCAACCTCCTATGCCTGCGCTACCAGTGGGGAGGTGCATAGGAAGTAGTCCAGCCTGGCGTATGATTTATGGGCCCCAGAATGATAGGTGTAGGCGGTGCTGCGTAGGTGGAAATGCCTCCAGAGGTCAGTCAGGTCAAGGTCGCGCAGGTAAGCTTGGCTGGCGCTGGAGAGGGCCCCTACCTGCCCCCACCGCTGGCATGAGCAATCTTGTGAGTTATGAAAGACTAAGTTGAGATCTCCCCCCAGTAGGAGCCAGCGCTCTGTGTTTGCTGTGGCTGCTGCTACGCTGTCTTGAGAAATGTTTCCTGCCCCTCATTAGGTGCATATATGGAGCCCACCATTAGCGTCTGCCCTGCCAGGAGGAAGCGGTGTACCAGCAATCTCCCCTTGATTTCTTGCTCCCGCTGCAGAACCTTGCCTGAAAATGACCTGGACACTAAGATCGCTACCCCTGCTGTTTTCTTGGAGGATGAGGAAAAAAGCTGTGTAGGGAAGGCTCAGGATCGAAGACGGTGCTGGTCTTTGGGTAGAAGGTGTGTCTCCTGTAAGAGGCAAATGTCAGCTGCGGTGTGCTCTAAGAGGGACAAGACTGCCCGGCGCTTAATGGGATTATTAAGGCCCCGCTCATTCAGGGAGAGCAGTTTAAGCTTGGTGTGTGATATCGGTCAATCGGGTGCTTCTGGGGCTGTGAACGGTGTGCAAGAAACAAAAGGACAAGAGCTCCTCTGGGAAGTGTTTGAAATAGGTGGATAAGGGGTACCCCTGCAGCAACCAGCCCCCCAACCCCGACCCCAAAACCCCCCCTCCCCCAACCTCAACCATCTCCCTCTGCTTCAAGTCCTACCCCCTCTTCCCCCCTTTCCCTCCCCCCTCTCTCTACTCTCCCCCAACAACCCCTAACTGACCTGCCTCCCCTCCCCGCCCCCCCCAACTGGGAGTCCCAAACTTGGAATCATAGTCCCGGGCCCGGGCAAAGTCAATTTGGGCCTGTAGAGTCTCAAAATGGAGGAGAGTGTGGCAGTGGCAACCCCCGTGGCCCCCCGCCCCTCCACCCACCCTCGCGATTGCATAGCTATGAAGGCAAACCCCCACACATTGGTACTTCAGGGTGGAGCTGTTGTATCCTTGATCACCTCTTGAATGGCGGCTGCGTGCTCCAAGGCTACTGTCGCCGGGTCCGGTCTCAGGTTCTTTTTGGGAGAGCGTCGCCTCCGAATTTGTTGCCAACCCTCCCGGGAACTCGGTGATGCTCCATTGTGCATGGGTCGTGGGGAGATGTCCCCCGCTCGCTCATCCTCTGGCAGGTCAAGCCCCAGCAAGTCACACGTGTCCCAGAGCGAGCGAAGCTGGTGGAGGGTCCCTTCCCATTTGAAATTCAGTCGGATAGGGTGACCCCAGGAGTAGGGCACTCTCAGAAATGTTGTGGCCACCCGGAAGGATCATCGTTTTTGAAGCGTGATTGCGGAGAGGTCCTGAAATAACACTACAGGGTGCTCTCGGAAACGTAGAGGTTGTTTCCGACGGGCTTCATTCAAAATTCTTTCTTTCAAAGGAAAGTCCGGGAGATAGGCCAGTATGTCCGGGGGGGGGGAGCCGATGCGCGCCGTGCCAGGCCAACTCTGTGTGCTCTGTCTATGCGAATGGCGAAGTCGGCAGGTTCACCAAGAATCTCCCTGAATAGGTCCTGTAGGTAGCTGGTAATGCTGTTCCCCTTGGCTTTCAGTGGCACCCCCCAGACCCGTATGTTGTTCCACCGGGAGCGGTTTTCAAGATCCTCCGTGTGTGCTTGAAGGCCCACCTGTTGGTCGTGGAGGCGGTGGACCTCCTGCTGCAGAGACTCCAGCTCTTCACAATGGGCTTGGCCTAATTCCTCCATTTCCGCTACCCGCTCTCCCAGGCCGTCCACATTGCGACGGAGTTCTTGTTGCTCGCCTGCCAAGTCCTGTTTCAATACCAGGAAGTCCTCCCGCAAAGTGTTGAATAGTGTCTCTAAGAAGGCTTTGGTGATAGGAGCCTCCCCGCTCCCTGTCTCCGGGGTGGCCGCCGATATAGATGGGGACTGGAGCGTCTGGGTCTTCTTGCCAGCATGTCATTGATAGTACAAACTCCCCTGCAGTTCGAGTTGGCCATGGTGCCCCCGCCAGGCGTCCCCGATCAGGGGTGCAGCTCCAGATGGCAGGGCGGCCCGACAGGAGCGGGGTTGAGGCCGAGTCTGTAGGGTGTGCAGTTCCCGGGGAGGTCCCCGCCGTGGGGAGCGTGCTGGAGGTAGTCCCGCGGGGTCCCGGGTGTGGTCAACTGTCAAGGTAGCCACCAACCATCTCCCTGACTGATCTGTGTTGTGTTTTACTGCATTTATGCCTGTAATGCCTCTGATAATTAAAGTGACTCCCCTTGTGCTTCCTTTTTGTTCTGAGCAAAGCACCTCTTGTATCCATCTGACCTTACCGAAACCCTGTTTACACTCTTGGGCCTCTGAGTAAGTTTCTTCTAAAAAATAGATTTGAGCCTCACTGTTATTAAGAAATTCAATGACTCAGGACATCTTCCTCCTACTCCTCAGGTCATTTACGTTCCATGTTATTAACTTAACTATATTTGGCCTATTCATTTTCAAAGTTCCGTGAACTCTTCTCTCACTACTCTAGAGCTTAAAGACTCGTATGAGGACTACATTTTTTATTTTTTCCCTCTTGCTCCCAACACCCTGTGCCCCCTCCCCCTTCCCGCCCTTAAGGAACCCTCCTACCATTCCCTTGGCAATTAAAAACCGCCTCTTCAGGAACCTCCCTTACCAGCTGAGACACCTATCCTTAAAAAGAAAAAAAACTCACCCATCCATGTTAAGTTATAGTAGGCCATATCAAAATATACCAAATTTTAACTAAGTATTTTGATTACTCCTTTTTTCCCTTCCCCCACTATAATATACCTATAGTATACCTCCCTCGTGACTTATGTTCCAGTGTAAGTACCTATCTAAATCTAAGTTACTTCTTCATTTGAGCCAGAACGATATCTACTTCCTCGGGGAGCTAAAGTTATGCATCTTATTTCTCCACATTACCTTGAATAAGGCCGGGAATTTCATTTGGACCTGGCCCCCCTGGCTTCTTAACTCAGGCATTCTAGATCCAAGGTCCCATTGCCTTTCCGTCGTTTTTTTACCAAGGTCTGATCTAATTTGATAATTCTCTGATCAAATTGAAGTGCCGTTTCCGTTAAGGCTCTCCCCAGGACCAATTACTTTAATGCGTAAATATGAAAGTTCATTAAAATCTTTCAGGTGGCTTTACTGTCTGAGTGCAACTTAAAGGGGTCTCTATGGACTCTCTGAATTTCTTTATCCAGGTCTATATCCAGTCTGTCCTTCAGAATTTCCTCTCTTAGGAGTTTACAAATAAATGTCTTAATGTCTCCTACCTCCGCGCCTTCCAGTATTTGGAGAACTCTCAAGTTGTTTCTTCTTGCCTGCATCTCCAACCTTTCCAGGTCCTCTTGTAAAGTTTTATTTTGGACTTTTAATTTCTTTAAATCTTTAGTATTCTCTTGTACAACTTCAGAGAGGGCCTTAACTTTAGATTCAAGAACTCCAGTTCGTAATACAATATCATCCATTTTTTCCTCTAATGTCTTACATTTCTCATGTATCCCTCTCTGGATGGCCTCAGACATCTCAAGTTTTGAGAGTATATCACCCCTTAAACTTAGGAGCATTGCCTCTAATTGTGACCGACCTGCTTCTCCCCCATTAGAAATGTCTGTAGTTCTTCCATCCAGGACACTGTTGCTAACGGATATAGGCATTGATGTCATTAATGGAGTATTAGAAGGATGGTCTGTCGTGGGAGCGGTGTTTCCAACCCTTGATAACTCTACGGGATTAACCTGACAAGCCTTTTTCTCAGCTCCAGTGTCCGTCATTAATGGTGCATACCAATTTTCCACTAAAAGCGGGATAGAGCTTTGCTGAAGTCATGATATCTAGTCTTAGAATTAACACAATCCTGTGGGGAGCGCGTGATCAGCTCCACTCCCAGAAACACTACATTAAATTCGTAGTCAGTGATATCGTCATACAGTACATCATCTGCCACAACATTGCCATGTTACCCCTGACGAAAGGCTGGACATAAGCCCGAAATGCATTGGGTTCGAAATAAAGATCTGCTGCTCTGAACTAATTTGTTGTAGTTGGATCATATTTTCGAAGAAGTCCGGATGGACACACGTCAATATGAGAAGCTGCCAAAATACATTATTTGATATATGTGGATTGATAAAACAAAGTGAAAAAAGCACGGCAAACATTTAGGACTAAATTGGAGAAATTTTGAATAAGGTCAAATGATGAATCATTGGTTGGATAAGGCATCCATGAATGCAGTGCGTCTGGGAATGGAGCGTGATTACGCGCTCCCCACAGGATTGTACTATTCTTGGTGCATTCAGGGCAAGGCACAGCAAATTGCAAATATGGTTAAGAAATGGATCAAATAAAATGGATGACATTGTGAGAAACACAGTGTGCATACCACCTCTTTTTGACCTTAGAAATAACAGCCTGCTCCATTATTTTGAAATAAGATTTCAGTTAGGGGGTAGTCTAAACTGGTAGGTGCACTGCCTTGGCCTCCCTACTCTTTTTACTTTCCCCAGATTTGATAGCTTTTTTTTCTTGGGGTGATTGGAAGTACTTCCCCAGCAGTTTTCCCCTCCACAACTAGTTTTTCCTTATTTTTCACCTTGTGGTATGAACACAACTGATATCTGCTTTTTTTTAGGGGGACAACACTCCTTTAGCATGCAGGGTGTTCATAAATTCGCCAGACTCAGCCGTGGCCATTCGCATGGGCTGCTCCAGTAAAGACGCAAACTCTGTATTTTCTGCCTGTCTTGCTGCCTTATTACCTAGAACCGACTTGGGGGACCATGAGAGAGACCCAGGCGGGAAGAGCAAAGCTCCTTTTCCATGGACCAGACCTACCTATCGCTGAATGCTCGTCTTACCGCATCAGTCGAGCAGCCAGAAAGGTCCCGTGTTGTGGAGTCCTCTTGCAGCGAAACTTTCCGCCGGCATACTGTGCTGTCTCTGACCTCCACAACCCTGAAACCGATCCTGGCAACCGCTGCTCGAATTCTCCACCACAGCGTGGTTCGGCGTCCTCCGAACCTGACATACACCACCGCCTCCTGCCCCATGCGCCGTTACAAAACAGTGCTGAGACGCAGGGAAAGTACACCGGCAACACGGCCCAGCGGTGTGGTGGCAAAGAGGTAAGAAAATAAGAAAAGGCAAATAATTAATCAAGGAGTATTTTCTTTTAAAAAATGAACCATACTTCTTATTTACCAAACAAAAACTTTGGTGTCGCTACGAGTCATTCCATAGCCGTGTTCTGCCTCACTGCGCCAGGAGCTCCCGCGACTGGCATCAACCCACCGCCATGTTCCTCCCCAGGTGCTAGGCTCATGAAATGTCCTGGGGAACCCACCCCTGGGTCATTGCAGTTTGCAATGGCTGGGCTGGAGCTCTGCTCCCGCCCTGTCATTGCAAACATTGCTTTGCTTCATGGAAGTGAGAGCAGTAAACCTGCTCTCGCTTCCATGAAGGGAAGCAAATTGCTTTTGGACATTGGGAGCTGCAAGCCAGCAGCTTCCCTTGTTCAAAAGCAATGCTGGCTCCCAGGAGGCGGGGAGTGGGCAGGGATCGCATGGGCATTGGGGCTACCCCGCGGTCCCCAATGTGATGGGCGGCCCCGGGGGATGGGGTTCCCGGGGTCAAAAGTGGCCCAGGGAAGGAGGGCCACTTGACGTCATTTGAGATGTCATGGGTGATGTCATCAGTAATGTCACTGACCATTTCATGAGATGTAATATGTGACATCATCAGCAGTGCATTGTGGGGGCGCAAGTTATCGTTAGCTCAGCTAACTATAACAACTGAATTTCTCTGGTTTTGTACAAGTGAAATATCCAAATAACTATAACGTCCCTGAAACCTGTGTTTTTTTAGTGAATTTCTATGTTTTTTAAAATGATAATTTCGTA
This sequence comes from Lissotriton vulgaris, assembly GCF_964263255.1. Classification (NCBI taxonomy): domain Eukaryota; kingdom Metazoa; phylum Chordata; class Amphibia; order Caudata; family Salamandridae; genus Lissotriton; species Lissotriton vulgaris. The sequence continues at coordinate 466,184,492 of NC_141699.1, read as the reverse complement.
CTATAACGTCCCTGAAACATATGGTTTTTTCAGTGAAAAAAATTATATATTGCATGTTTTATACACCAATTAAACACCTATTTCTATCATATTGTGTATGACTTATACACCACTTACACACCTATTTCTATCTTGTTTGTGTCAAACACATCTTAAACTACAATATCATAACAAATTCAAAACGTATACTTATAGGTTGAAATGATCATTTGTGCGCAGCTTTCACATTGCTGTAAGTCATAATTATAACTCACATTCATACTTACGCACCACCTTTAAAGTAATATCACTGATACTCTTCCGTATGAGTTTTGTCACCTCATACTCCACACTACATTAACTATAACTCACCCCTTCTACATGCACTAGCTATTCCCATGGATTTTACCTAAGTTATAGCATGTGAAAACATTGCAGTAAAAGAAACACTTATGACATCTGAAATTATAATATTTGCCAGAACACAGTGCATGGTAAAGTGGCGAGTTATAGTATAAATGTCAATAAGGTATTCACATACATATTAAAAATATAGCTTACATGAAGATGCTTTGCGTGACTAACTGTGGAAAACATTTTTCTAAAAAAGCAATAGCCTACTAAGAATATATGTTAAATAGATGTAAAGAGGATCTTTCACAAAATTAATTGTCTGTCGTAAAAGAGTCCTTATGAAATCATAGTTTGCCTGACACCGCAATACTGTATGACATTATTTGTACAGTTATGTTTATATTTAATAAGCAGATGAAGCATTTTTGCGATATCTCTTGATTTACGATTTTAATCATTTTATCGGGGTTTGTAGGTTTTTTTTTTTTGCTTCAATTAAACAGTCAATGGTTCACTTTGCACATATGCATTAGACTGCATGTTCTTTTAAACTGGGTGCATAGTCCTGGTCAGTGCCATGCACACCCAATATGAACGCGCACTGCTGCAATTTCGGACCTGCACGTTTTTCCATCTACTCCAACTTGGATAAAGAGTTATCTTTGGTTGCTCAGATCTACACTATGTCACTGGCCCGTTTCACCCTGTTTTCTGCTTTCCTTTTATTTAAGCAATAACTGACTGACACATTTTTACTGCCACCCGTCTTGAGTACAGTTTTCTCACTTTTTCTGTGTCTACACGCAGTCTTTTTTCCCTTCTTTCTTACCTGTGGGCTTTCAGTTCTTGGTTATCATGGGATTAGCAAACGAGAACACTTGCTCTTTTTGCCATGGGTTGTAAGGCGTTATATGAGTGTTTGGGGAGGATCCACAACTTGACCCGAACCCTCCTAGCTCCGAGCGGAGCAACAAAGTTACATTTTTTTTTAATGAAGTGCTCTGCGCCTTCCTCAGTGGCTGGGGAATAGCTTTTGGCCCTCCATATAGCCTCGAAAATGCAGTAGCCATTTCACAACCACCCAGCTAGTTAGCTGTGCATTAATATAACGCATCCTGGTTCTCAATATTAAAAAATCATACACAGAAAGGAAAATGGGGGAATGAATTCACTTTCATTAAGTACAATATTTTCTTTTTCTGCCTTTGTATCTGAGAAGAATGCATTCCATGGCACCGAGGGACCTCTCTTTTCAGTTGCCTTATTCAGGTTTGCTTTATGAATTATTCTCCACTATGTCTTGGCGGATGTTTAAATGAGTTGCTCTCTGCTATCATTTAAGAAGGTCTTCTGTCGCAGCAATGAATTCCTGGTGCAGCACAAAACTACCCACACTTTACACATCACTAAAACCTAAATGCAAATGATACCTGATACACAAAATGAATGTGCACTTGGCACGAGTCCTACATGTCATAGGGATTCATGCACATGTTGCAATTGACACTGCAGGAGAATCTTTACTGTAGAATTTACAGTCCTCATAGAAATATTACCAATGTTGAAATAAATACTTTTGAATGTTTAACTTAGGAGTCGTTTCTACTAAATAAAAGATGCATTTAAAAAGTAATCTGGAAACAATGATTTGATATTGATAAATAAAGTGAGTGACATGAAATAATAAACGTATATGCTTCATTGCAAATACATCGATTCACAGTTATAACGTGTGCTACAGTTGTAAAGATGAAAACTGGTAATGTGTATTTACTTCACTGCTAAACATTGCTAATGTTTCCTAAATGTGTGCTATATTGTCTATCCATCTGTTAGGGATATAGGGGCATATTAGCAAGAACTTTGTTAAAATGATCGCCGTTTTAGCGGCAGGAAACTGCAGCTAAAACAGCGATAATGGGCTTGCTAATATGCGTTGTAGAATTCCAATAGAAGCCCAGGTTAGATGTCCTGCACATCTAACCTGTGCTTCTATTGTAATTCTATAACGCATATTAGCAAGCCCATTATCACCGTTAGTTCTTGCTAATATCCCCGATCGTTCTTAGCTCTCAATAATTCTTAGACGTGTAGGATCCTAACATAAGTTAACCTGCAAAAATTATTCAATGTAGGCATTTATGTTACATGTATGTACTTTCAGCTCATTTATACCTACTACTGTGGAGTTAGATTGCTTATTTTGTGATCTGTACAATGTGAACTAAAAGTACTAATTAAATATTATATTTGTTGTTAGAAATGTGGGTCTCTTGTTGCAGTAGCGTGCACCCTGTCCAAGTAGGGACCCTTCCTTCTAGTCAGGGTAAGAGGATTGCAGAACTAAGATAACCCCTGCTCACACCCTTGGTAGATTGGCACGAGCAGTGAGGCCTATCTCAGAGTCAATGTGTAAAGTATTTGTACAAAACAAACACAGTAACACAGTGAAAACACAACAAATGGACACCATACCAGTTTAGAAAAATAACCAATCTGTATCTGAATAAAACAAAACCAAAACAACAAAAATCCAACATACACAAGTAAAGAAATGAATTTTGCCAGAATAAACTAAAAATACAGTTCCTTAAAGTTGATAGCACCAAGCGGGGCTATCACGGCTTTGTGAGCAACACAAGTCCAACAGTTCAGTTGTCCGGTGTCAGGAATACCGGCAAAATCAATCAATCAATCAAGCATTTATATAGCTCGCTAATCACCCGGAGGGTCTCAAGGCGCTTGAGGGAGGGGGGTCTGCTACTGCTCGAACAGCCAGGTCTTGAGTTGTTTCCTGAAGGAGAGGTGGTCTTGGCTCAGGCGGAGGTGGATGGGGAGGAAGTTCCACGTCTTGGCAGGCAGGTAGGAGAAGGATCTTCCTCCCGTTGTGGCTCTTCGGATGCGGGGAACGGTGGCGAGGGTGTGGTTGGTCGAACGTAGCTGGCGGGTGGGAGTGTAGAAGGTCAGGCGGTCGTTGAGGTATCTGGGACGTTGGTTGTGGAGAGCTTTGTGTGCGTGGGTGAGGAGTCTGAACGTGATTCTCTGGCTGACGGGGAGCCAGTGCAGGTCTCTCAGGTGTCCGGCGATGTGGCTGTGTCGGGGGATGTCCAGGATGAGTCGTGCTGAGGCGTTCTGGATGCTCTGGAGTCTTTTCTGAAGTTTGGCTGTGGTTCCGGCGTAGAGGGAGTTGCCGTAGTCCAGTCGGCTGGTGACGAGGGCCTGGGTGACCGTCTTCCTGGTTTCGGTTGGGATCCACCGGTAGATCTTGCGCAGCATGCGTAGGATGTTGAAGCATGACGAGGAGACGGCGTTGACTTGTCTGGTCATCGAGAGGGAGGAGTCCAGGATGAAGCCCAGGTTGCGTGCGTGGTCCGTAGGTTTGGGTGCGCTGCCTAGGGCAGGGGGCCACCAGGAGTCGTCCCAGGCAGAGGGTGATGATCCCAGGATGAGGACTTCTGTCTTGTCTGAGTTCAGTTTCAGGCATCTGTTCCTCATCCATTCGGCTACGTCCTTCATCCCTTCATGTAGGTTGGTTCTGGCGGTTGTGGGGTCGCTGGTGAGGGAGAGGATCAGCTGGGTGTCGTCGGCATAGGAGATGATGTTGAGGTTGTGTTGGCGTGCGATGGCTGCAAGGGGGCTCATGTAGACGTTGAAGAGGGTGGGGCTGAGTGATGATCCTTGTAGTACGCCGCAGATGACTTCGGTGGCCTTGGTTCTGAACGGGGGGAGGCTGACTCTCTGGGTTCTTCCGGCGAGGAAGGAGATGATCCACTCCAGTGCCTTCTCCTGGATTCCTACGTTGTTCAGGCGCTGCACTAGGGTGCAGTGGCAGACCGTGTCGAACGCTGCGGAGAGGTACAGGAGGATGAGGGCCGCTGTTTCCCCGTTGTCGAGCAGGGCTCGGATGTCGTCGGTGGCTGCGATGAGGGCGGTCTCAGTGCTGTGGTTGGCCTGGAAGCCGGACTGCGAGTGGTCGAGGGATCCATTCGTCTCGAGGAAGGCGGCCACCTGTCTGTTGACGGTCTTCTCGATGACTTTGGCAGGAAATTGAAGGAGCGAGATGTGGCGGTAGTTTTTGAGGTCGGTGGGGTCCGCTGATGGTTTCTTCAGTAGGGCGCTGAGTTCGACGTGCCTTCAGCTCTCTGGGAAGGTGGCTGTGTCAAAGGAGGTGTTGATGATGTCCCGGAGGTGGGGTGCGATGGCGGAGTCGGCCTTGTTGAAGTGGTGAGGGCAGGGGTCGGTTGGTGATCCGGAGTGGATGGAGTTCATCGTGCGGATGGGGTCTTCGGTGTTGACCGGGGTCGAGGCTCGGATGGTGGTGGTGGGGGGCATTGGTACGGTTGTGGGGTGCGTCGGCTGTGTGCTGAAACTGAAACTGTTGTGTATGTCTGCGATCTTGCTGTGGAAGAACGAGGCGAGCGAGTTGCAGAGGTGTTGTGAGGGAGTGATGTCGTTTTTTCCGGCGCTGGGGTTCGAGAGCTCTTTGACAATGTTGAAGAGTTCCTTGCTGTTGTGGATGTTGTTGTCCAGTCGATACTTGAATGCGGTTTTCTTGGTGGCGTGGATCAGCTGGTGGTGTTTCCGGGTGGCGTGCTTGAGGGTGGTCATGTTGTCTGTAGTCGGGTCTCTGCGCCAGGCTTTCTTGAGGGCCCGGCAGTTCTTCTTGGAGCTCTTGAGTTCGTCGGTGAACCAGGATGCTTTCTTGTTGCCGGGTCTGACGGGGGGTCTTCAGTGGGGCAAGGTCATCTGCGCAGTTGGTGATCCACCTTGTGAGGTTGTTGGTGGCTTGGTTGGGGTTCGTTGAGCTGGCGGGAGGGTTCTGGCTCAGGGATGTGGTGAGTTGGTCGGTGGTGCCTTGGGAAATGAAGAGGCCCTGGGTACCTTGCGATGAAATCCGAAGATGCGACATCACCGTTGTCGGTGGGCGTTGGTTCTTAAGGTTGGGCCGGAGCCATTGAAGCCTTGGCATCACATGCATTGCAGGTCGATCCCTGCGATGCTGAGTTCAGGAGCGCTGGAGTCAGTGATGTTGTCACGGTTGATGTTCATGCTCTTTGTGAGCATTGATCATGTCTTCTGTGCAGGCAGCTGCATGGCGTTGGTGCTTAAGCGCTGTTGTCTGCAGACCTACGGCTGTGACATGAGACAGAGTGATAATTCATGCTTTCAC